>NC_059072.1:193195410-194572106 GCF_020497125.1 Mauremys mutica
CACTGTGCTTCGGGAGGCCAAATTCCTAGAGCCGCCCCTGAGTATTTCAGTTGTTTCCCTTATATCTCATCCAGTTTGCTATCTGGATTAGATTAGTCTTTTCACTATCTGTAACACCTACACGACTTCTACTACAATCAATGTTTGTACTTTCCTCGTCTTTATTGTGCATACTCTTACCTTGTGGTGTTCCATTATTCCATACTATATCTTAATTTAATTAATTTTCCCGATCCTTCATATTGATGCCATGAGATTTCACAAGTCTAACCCAACCTTTTTGCTTCATCTCTGAATTTAAAGCCATCCTTATCAGTCGTTCCATCATTGATCTCAGATTAATACCCCAGATTAGGATGACCAGATAGCAAGTGTGAAAAACTGGGACACTTTTTCCTGGGGGGAGAGGCATAGTTGCCTATATAAGACAAAGCCCCTAATATTGGGATGGTCCCGATAACATTAGGACATCGGATCACCCTACCCCAGGTATTTCAGTGGAGTCTATCACTTGAGAAGAGCCCCTTTCTGTGAATGCCTCCCAACATTATCAATCATCCCACAGTCTTCCTCACAGAAGAAATCCTTTAGTGTTCTGTTGATCTGCATTATCTTGTCACCCCTTAGCTCTCCTTCTCCAAGGACTGGAAATATTCCACTGAATATCACCTGAGACTCCACTTCTTTAAGTGTCTTACCCAGCTGAGCATAGTTGTCCTTGATCCATTTGTATGGGAATCTACTAGTATCTCAACCCAACATGCAGCACAATCAATAGATGTTTCCCAGTCCCATTAGGATCCATTTCAGTCTCATGTTCACATCTTGTATACTTGGTCCTGGCAGACAGAACACTCTTCTGTTCCCTGTATCTAGTCTTTTGAGTATGGAATCTCTGATCACTTAGAACTGTCTATACCTGGTGTTGGCATGAATTTGTTTTACTTTTTTCTCTTGCAGTCTCCTGTATGTCATCTTTATTTTTCCTTAGGTTTTGGTATCTGGCTATCTCCATCATCATCAATCATATCATCATCATCTTCTCTTCTGCAGGAACTGGCTTCACTTCTCTCTTTTCTTCCTCACCACTCCATTTGCTGCCTGTTTTTCCTCCTGGTTCCCCAGTGCATCATACTTGTTATTTAACTTAATTTCATCACCACTAGTTGGTTTCTTCCTCTGCCTTGTCCTCATGGTCACATTCTTCTATGGATCACCCACCTCTTCTGTCAGTCCACCTTGCATGGCCTTTTTTTCAGCAGGTGTCCTCAAACACTGAGATGTCTATTCCACCTCCTTTCTCCTTAAAAGGTATTAATCTCCAGATGTCTCTCTGTTCTTTGGATCTTCTCTGCCATGTGCTTTATCAGGTGACATTTCATATATAAACAGCTCCCATCAGATACCCACTCAAGGCTGATATACATTCCAAAGCTTCTGACCATCTTCTTTGTCTCCTTTCATTCTCAGGTTACTTCTAGTGCTCTGCCATCATCGTCATCTCTTCCTAGGAAAAAAAGAAAGAAAGGGTGAACTCCCCCATGTAAACTCCTACCTCCAAACCCCCATAGAAACTCCACTGTTAACTGGTAACTGTTAGCTATATCTTTCCCAATTTTAACACACATATCTGCTTACCCCAGCAACAGCATCTAATAGAACTTCAGTTACAGTTAATTTGACAAAATATTGTAATACTTGCTTATAGAATCAGAGATTTATTGGGACACTGCAAGTAACCGCTCAGTACACACAGGTAGGATTGAACTTCCAGCTATCTCTCTAAGTAATATCAATAATATAACATATAAGATGAAGTAACACAAAGATGAGGATATAGGATACTGTATAGGATACTGTATCTCCACCATCTACTGGTGGAGATACAGTATCCATGACAATATACCTTGACAAAAGGGGTCATGCCAGAATATAGACTGGTTGAAATGCAGGCACTTATAACACACTAATTCCACAGAGAGTGCAAAAATTACCTAGATATTTTCCCCTCAGTTTATCAACCTAACAGAGCTTTTCAGGAGATTATGGAGCTGTATAAAGAAAAAAACAAACAATAACATAGGTCCTGTTCATACTCCTCAGATCATGGTAACTAAGAGCTTGTCTACACAAGGGCTTTAAACTGGATCAGAGAGGTAATCTGGTTTGAAATAGTTTATGTATACATGATGCAGCTCACCACTGTGCAATAATTCTACTGAAGTCCTCTTGCAAAGTGGATTAGATTTGCTTCAAATTGAATTAGTTTGGTTTTTTTTGTTTGTGCACACAATCACTATGCACCACCTTTTGTCTTCTTCCTTCAGCTATCCCACTGGTGTGCTACTCCACCATTACTGACTGTCCATTTACTTGTATTCCCTGCCCTTGTGTCAAGTTTCCAGGATGATACTTCACCCTTTTAAAAGGTAAGACAAAACCATATTTTGCCCATTTGCTCCTGCATTCCAGTGTATCATTATCCTGGTGATAGTAACTGTGATAACACTCCAGATGTGCCATATAATGCCTTGCACAACTTCTGGGAGTAATGTTAAGACCCCTGATCTTATCTCCATCTGAGGCATAGATTCAGGAAACTTGTGGGTCTTCTCTTGTGTGGCCAGCCATAGGAATAAAGACCTTTTTGTGGACATTGCAAAGCCGATGTTCGTGAGCTGCCCCCAGAGAGCCATGATCTTTTTTTTAATTGGGACCCTCACTACAGCCAGCTGGAAAGTCAGCCCCAATCCTGCCCTGCTACAATGAACTCTGATATCTGCCTTGCATCGGCTGACCCTGATTCCCACCCAGAAACTTGGGCTGGGACTGGAGTCGGATGCCCTGGAGGCATGTTATTGCCTATTTTTACAATTTATTATTGTTGTTGAAAGAGGTAAGTTAAAAGCCACCCCTCTATCCCCACTCTGACCCCCATGTGCTGCTTCAAAATGATGCATTCCAGCATGGTGCAGTTGCAGTCCATACCCCACCATCCCAAATGTCCCTCATGCTGCTACACTCTTCTGCTAGGCCAGTAGGCCCTGCAGTCCTGGATGGGTCCCAAATAACATGCCCTTCAGCCCATGGACAATTCTGGCTACTGGGACCAGCAGCAACTCCTAATCTCTGCATGTCTGCAGCAGTGTTTCCAGTAGATCCTAATTATCTCTCAGATCTAACCTGAGCATAGGAACATTTGCACATAGGAGTCTAGCTCTTTTTGAGCCCTGCAATGCCCCCTGAGAATTTTGAGCAGATGCACTCAACCCATGCAGATAGGAAGAACCAGGCACAAATTGTATCCTCACCTTTAACTTTATGTATCCACCAGAACAAAAAAATGATATATTTGAAATATTGTTAATGTTGTACTTTGAGTTTTGCCTGCACTGCTGCAGTAAATAATGGTTTGTGCATAGCTTGTTACTTAAATGATTTCCAAATACAAAGTTATTTTCCCATTGGTTTAATTAAACTTCATTTATTGTTGATTCAGAATAAAACTGTTTACAATGCATCTATTATGAGTTGTCATTGCATTTAACACAAAAAAATCTTTAAAATGAAAATGAAATAATTCATGCACATAAGGGACATTAAACTTCAGCCACCAACACACAACACCAAAGTGCTCTAATGTCTGCATCCCATCCTCCAAAGGGCTAATATGCTCAGGCACGTGACTCAAAAAACAAACATTAGGCATCCCTGACAGCATTCCCACAGGTGTTTGTGCCCTCTTTGAGGAACTTTTCTGGCCACTAGAACCTCTGAGCAAGTTTCTGTTCCTCAGCCTCCCATCCTTCAGTACGGCTTTCCCCATTGCTCTCACAGAAGTTATACAAAACGCACCATGTATCAGAGGGGTAGCCGTGTTAGTTTGGTTCTGTAGAAGCAGCAAAGAATCCTGTGGCACCTTATAGACTAACAGACGTTTTGCAGCATGAGCTTTCGTGGGTGAATACTTGCATCCGAAGAAGTGGGTATTCACCCACAAAAGCTCATGCTGCAAAACGTCTGTTAGTCTATAAGGTGCCACAGGATTCAAAACGCACCATGCAGTTATAATTTTTGGAACAGTTTTTTTTCCCCTGAGGCTTCCAACCTATTCCATAAATAGTACCATCTTCATTTCAATGGCCAAATGCACACTCAGATGCAATTCTGAAACTACCGTTGTGATAGTTAAATGTTCCTTCCTTCTGTCCAAGCAGCTTGTGTATGGCTTCATTAGCCAACGCGTTGTGATAAGCGAGAGTAATTGAACCAACATTCACACCATTAATGTGCACAGCACTCCAGGGGCAAACAGTCCTTTTCTATTAATTAAAACAGTACTGAGTTCTAAAACTTCCTTGCACCATGGACCCTCCCAAACCATCAGTAAGCTCCCAAACATTACACAGCTGAGGCACCACATGTTGGTTCACAGTCGCTGAAACTCCAGGGTCAGTTATGCACAGATATGAAAAAAGTGTAACCTGCCCCATCATGCAGTTCTCTCCGTTCTCTCATCAGTGCTTGTCATCCCAGCACTACAGAATGATCTTCTCCCACACTTGTTGACCAGGCCCAGAAATGATCAAGGAAAGTGGCCTTTTGTTCCAACAGCTCAGTGTCCTCTTCTTCTTCCACCTTGTCCTGTTGTCACTACCACAGAGTATCTTCCTGCTGCCAGAGGAGCTGCTGCTCCTGCCACAGAATATTTTCCTGCTCTCACATAATCTGGTTGGTGGAGCAATTGGTAAATTCCAGTACAGAAGATGTCCTGGAATGTTAAAATCAATTATTATAATTTATTTTTGAAGGGTCCAGTGGGCAAAAGGGAGGAGGAGGAGTACTCTCTCAAAAATGTTATTACTAGTTTCTGAGTCACTGCTAACTCAGAAGAAAATGATCTTGAATGTTAATGGATCAGTGTCCTAACAGATAAAGTACAAGATAGGGCATTAGTGTGACTTGTAAAAAATTATGACGTAGTTTCGATGGTTGACCTGTGTTGGAAGCGTTGCCTAATGGTTAGGGGGTCTGTCCCTCTTTAATGCAGAGGGGTTTTGATAGGGCAGCCCAGCCCCTCCTGCTCCATCAGCTTCCAACTCAGGGCCCTGTGTGGCTTACCAAAGTTCTGACATCCAACAGCACCTTAAGGCTGCCCTTCCTGGACCACTTCCTACTGCCCACTCCATTGCCCAAAGTTTCAAGTCTGTCTGGACCCAGGAAATAGGCTCTTCTTTTCCCTGAGAGGCTGCTGCAGTATCCCTTCCCAGAAGCTTCCAGGGAAAGTCCTTCTTTCTTCCTTGTCAGCCCGCTTCTGAGCTGTTTGGCTTCCTTTTAAGCTCCACCTCCATCTGGTGCATGCTCTGCAGCTGTTGCTGGGCAGGGTCATCTGGTCCCAGAATTTCTCTTTAATCCCTTCAGTCTTAGTGTGGAGCTTCTACAGCTCATCGCAGAAGTCATATCATATGACGACACTCTTTCCTTCCACTAATATCTCTGGAGCACGTTAAACAGCAGGTACTAAAGTTAGACATTTTAGGAAGTCTGGATAATTTGCATCCAAGAGTTTTAAAAGAGCTGGCTGGGGGGCTTGCTGGATCATGAATGTTGATCTTCTCTAATTCTTGGGCACTGAAGAAGTACTCCAACACTGAAAGAAAGATAATGTTGTGCCAATTTTTTAAAAAAGATACATGGTATGACCCAGATAATTATAGGTCTGTCCACTGATGTTTATCCTGGGCAAGATAGCGGAGAAACCAATCCAGGACTTGATAAAGAATTAAAGGAGGGTAATATAATTGATGTCAATCAACATGAATTTATAGAAAATACATACTATCAGAATAACTGTGTTTTTTTAAAGTAAGATTACAAGTTTGGTTGATAAAGGTAATATTGATGTAACATACTTAGACTTCAGTAGGGCATTTGACTTTGTACCATGTGAAATTTTGATTAAAAAAAACTAGAACGATATGCAGGGAAGCAGTAACTCTGAAAAAGATTAGAGGGTCATAGTGGATAATCCACTGAACTTGAGCCCAAGCATAACACTATGGCCAAATGTGCTAATGCAATGTTGGATGAATAAGCAGGGGAATCTTGAATAGAAGTAGAGAGGTTACTTTATCTTTGTATTTGTCACTGGGTAAACCACTGAAAATTCTGTGTGCATTTCTGATGCCAACAATTCAAAAAGGATAAATTGGAGGGGGAGTTAGCCAAGGTTTTGGAACCCAAAGCAGTGGTATCATAACTGTCTCTCTCCAGATGGTGTCAGGAATAAATCATTGGTGACAGCTCCTCAGTCTGAAAAATGATTGGTACAAACAAGAGTGCTTTTAACAAAAACTACTTTATTAGGTCTCAAGCACGCATGCGCATGCGCACACACACACCCACACCCACACACACACAGAGTAGGTTCAGAGCCTCTCAAACATTTATATTTAACCAAAGTTTGAGATGGTTTTGAATAATCCACAGACAGGCTTCTGGGGGCCCTCCTTCCATTCAGCTGCTGGGGAGTTTAGGTGCCAGTTCCGTGCCCAAAGTAAAGCTTCCTTGGACTGTTCCAAAGTGTAACTTTTTGCCTAATCTTTTATAGCTAACTTAAACAAAACACATAACTCATAGTGACTTCTTGTGGGTCACCATAGTAAGGCCTAGTGGGTCACCAATTCTCCCAATTGCAAGTACTCATTATCTCTTATCAAAGCATTTCTAGTCATAATAAACAAACAAACAAACAAACAAAAAACATGTTAGGGGCACTTAAAACGGAGGTCGTCTGTCCAAACATTCCTTCTGTTCTTATGGTACATTAACTGTCTCATCCTCCTATTCTGATTAGCAAACTGCAAACATGCAGCTGTTTGGCCTTGCCGCTCAGAGGCTAAGATTATTTTTAGCTATATGGTATTTAGTTTTCAGCTAGCAGTAGCTGGACAAACAAAATGGCTGACTGCAGTTATGGCAAATTCTGCAGTTACATGCAGTAATTTCAAGTTCTGGGGCTGAAGGGTTCAGAGTAGAGCCACAAGAATTATTACAAATTTAGAAAAAACATGCCCTATAGTGATAGAATGAAAAAGGTCAATCTATTTAGCTTACCAAAGAGAAGGTTAAGGGTGACTTGATTAAAGTCTATAAGTAACTACAGGGAATAAATATCTGACAATGGGCTCTTCATTCTAGCAGAGAAAGGTATAATGTGATCCAATGGCTGGAAGTTGAAGCTAGATTAATTCAGAATGGAAACGTGAGGTAAATTTTTAACAATGGGAGTAATTAACAATTGGAACCCTTTACCAGGCATTGTGGAGGATTCGCCTTCACCAGCAATTTTAAAATCAAGATTAGATGGATTTTTTTCCCCCTAAAATATATGCTCTAGGAATTATTGTGGGGAAGTTCTGTGGCCTGAGTTACACAGGACATCAGACTAGATCACCACAATGGTCCCTTCTAGCCTTGGAATCTATGAATCGTTTACAGACCTGGCTGAATCATCAAGTACTTTAAGACCTTCAGGTTGAAATTACTACATGGAAATGCAAAAGTTTATTACATTACCACTGTTTTATCAACTCAGATCCCTTTTTGAACAATGCAGTCATCAATTCATCTAGCGCAGTGGTTCCCAAACTTGTTCCGTCACTTTTGCAGGGAAAGCCCCTGGAAGGCCGGGCCGGTTTGTTTACCTGCTGCATCCGCAGGTTTGGCCCATTGCAGCTCCCATGGCCGTGGTTCACTGCTCCAGGCCAATGGGAGCTGCTGGAAGTGGCGGCCAATATATCCCTCGGCCTACACCGCTTCCAGCAGTTCCCGTTGGCCTGGAGCAGCAAACCGTGGCCACTGGGAGCCGCGATCGGCCAAACCTGTGGACGTGGCAGGTAAACAAACTGGCCCTGCCCTGCCTGCCAGGGGCTTTCCCTGCACAAGCAGAGGAACAAGTGGTTTGAACATTGGCCTGTTAAACCCAGGGTTGTAAGTTCAATTCTTGAGGGGGTCATTTAGGGATCTGGGGCAAAAATCAGTACTTGGTCCTGCTAATGAAGGCAGGGGGCTGGACTCAATGACCTTTCAAGGTCCCTTCTAGTTCTAGGAGATAGGTATATCTCCAATTATTATTTATGTGGGTACGCTAATGGTGTCTGAAGTCTTTAGCAGCTGTGAGACAAATCCTATTAGTATTAAACACACATTGCATTCTGCTGAAGTAATTGAGATTATTCACACAAGTGAAGTAAACAGGATTCTTCTCTGATTTCCAGGATTTTTTCTTATTTAGAAACAAAATTTCTCCATATAAAGACCTGACCAGAAACTCAAAATAGAGTAGGTATGTCAGTTGATTTGTTTTCATCTACTTAGGAGTTGCCAAATATTCAGATTATTATATCTCATTAAAATAGAACATGTTAAGGAAATATGTTTCTAAAATCCCAGCTGTTCCATAATTATTTGATTTTGTCACTTGATATAGCAGAACACAAATAAGATCATCTTTGATTTAGCTCTCTGGTGGCTAAAATATTATCTTTACATTCCTTTTAATCTTCTAGGGAGCATAAAGAGGCTTAAAGCTACCTCTGCTCTTTCCCCCTCAAATGGCAGAGTAACTGAGAATGAGGCCCATTAACTCTACTAACAGAGGCCTTTTAAACTCCTCTTTCCTGAGATATGCTCTGCCCATGAAATGGTTTGCATCAGATTAGAGAACTCTTGAAGTGGCACTTTTTTCAAAAGGGAGTGGTCTAGTGTTTCCCAGAATAGTGGATTATGAAAAAAAATTGTGCAAAAAGGGAAAGGCAAGTAATTATGCATTCCCAATGGGACATGCACAATTTGAGAAAAGAATAGCAAATATACATGGCAAAAATGATTACATAATTTCAATCGTGTTATCTTCTAGTTTTTCTCACAAGTGCTTTGGAATGCCGTGATGGAGTAAAGTTTTTATTTTTTGATGATTGTCTAGTGATGATCCAGTTGATGATTTATTCTGAATATAAAAAAAACTGAGTATTCGTGATTCAGAGGTGTTTTGATCTGAATCCAGATCCAGACTGATACCGAAAGGAAAAAAACCCAAAACATAAATACAGAAGATCTCCTGGTTTTGTTGCATGCTTGGAAACAAAGTTACTCAATGTTCAGTTTTCTGCTTTTCAAAAAATCAGAACTCATCATATTTCCCACTACAGCATCAGATCTGGGGAAGAGATACCAGAAAACATGATGTTGGGACACATCTTCCCCCACCCCCCAAAAAATCTAAAAAGAACAAGCATTTTTTAAAAAAATACATTTATGCAGCACTCAATGTAATTAGGCCATTTTGCTCAGTGAGCAAATTTTTTCTTTACATGAAATCACCAGTCTGGCATGGCAATAGAGAGATTAATTGAAGTCTAAGGTTAAATCTCCTAGATAACAAGCAGCACGTACTCAAATGTGCACACTTGTTTTCCTCCCTTTATTTATCTTAAAATAACCTCTGTACAGTTGCTGGGGGCGGGAGGGGGAGAGGAGGAGGGGTGATCTCTGTGAGGTCTCAGTATTTGTCCATGTCTAGTATAATGCCATTTTATTCATTCTTTTAGAATGGACCCAGGAAGAGGAGAAAATACATTTAGTGTTTGTAAGAAATGGTAGATTAAGACTCTTAGCCCCATAGGTAGATCAGATAAAG
This sequence comes from Mauremys mutica, assembly GCF_020497125.1. NCBI lineage: Eukaryota > Metazoa > Chordata > Testudines > Geoemydidae > Mauremys > Mauremys mutica. The sequence goes on from NC_059072.1 coordinate 193,205,111, forward strand.
AAAAGGCATAAGCAGTTCAAGCTTCCCTACATTATCTTGCCAACATGATAAAACTCCATTCTGGAGAGACCACCATCAATTAACGTAGTTCAACTTTAATACTTATTTAATCTTTGACATCTTTGCAAAGGCTGCCAGGAAAGAAACAAACTAGTGCCAAGTTGTGAGACATGGACATGTATCAATTAGGAACAGGACAGAGATCACTCATGTCATATGCTGTACACTTCTGAACAGACTGGCTCCAAGCTCACAACTGTATCCATTAAAGCAGATCACTACCCCGTATCTTAAGTTACCATCTGAGGGCCTGATGGGGGTAGAGACTGCACTGCAGTGGGGAATCCCACTGATTTCAATGCATCTCTGGGTAGATCCAATTGCAGGATCTGGCCCTCAGATGGTAACTTTTCTTCATTACTCACACAGCATAGATTGTAACTAGTGACCTATGAATGAAAGGCTTCTTAAGTAATTACTCCTCACCAAAACCATCTAGTCACTTTGCAACTTTATATGGTTAAAATTAACTCTCTAAATATTGCAAATACAATATATCTCACATTTCAGATGAAACATTTGCTAAAAAAGACAATTCTGGCCAACATTCAGAGATATTTATACACTTGATTATTTTGTCAGTTATTATACTGATTATAACTAAGCATTGTAACTATGTAAATATGAATGTCACCATAGATTTTTTTTAAAAATCTGTGCATGTAGTTCATCTAATGATATACGTGTATTTTTATCTCTTATTTTGATAAACAAGCTGGGTCAGATCATCAGCCAGTATAAGTCAGAATAACTGTCAGCTTAGCTACACCAGTTTCCATCAACTAAGGATCTAGCTTCTCTTTCCTGTAGAAACACTTTTCTTCAAAAAAATAAATAAATATATGAACATTAATAAAAATAATTTTCTATTTTTCAGTTATGATAGCTTAAAAAGTAAAAATATGTAACCTAAAGGACATTCGAGGGCAGGACAAGAATGTTACAATTTTTTACTACAGAAGTATCTAGAAGTGCCAGATGAGATGGAGTCCAAAAGTGCTACATGTTGTGCATACACATAATAGACAATTCTTCTCCCAAAAAGCTTACAATTTAAATGTAGCTTAGTGTAATATATTTGTACTAATATATCAGTGTTTTGTCCAAATGTGTAAACTCAAGTGAACCACAAAATATTGATATGTGGAATTTATCCGTTTTAGCATACGGGATCTTGGATCTAACATTAAAATTTAGGAACCTGCATTTTCTCTAGGCATGCCTGAAGAAAAGAAAATACCCCTTTATCCATCTGCAACATTTCTACTTGGAATCACATAATATATAAGATGCATCAATTATTGGGACTGTGTTTGAAGAAGTCATCTATTCAGTGAATGTTCATAAAAAGACAGAAATTAGTATTTCAAATCTGATGCAGATTTAAAATAGATTGGACTTGTATTGTTAGAATGGGTGACATCACTTTTAAAATATATTGGTTTGGGTGAAATCCAAACTGTTCTGCCAGCTTATTTTACAATGATGTCCTCACTTTCAGAGCAATGATAAAAAGTCTTAGCCACTGCAAGTGATATGAAATATTCTTATATTAGAACATGTGTAGGCACTTTTTGTCTTCCTGTCTCCCAAAAAAATAAAGCCTCACCCATGTCTAATTACATATGTCAAGCCAGGCCTGAAATTGAAGAATTGTCCTGAATAGTTAGGATACAAAATTGGCCAAACAGTGAATTTGAAAGCAGTGAACTGGTCCGTATTCTTGAGCAGAGCTGTGTGAGTAGGGGAAAAAAACATACGGTAACTCGTTTCAAGATTGAGCCTGAAAAGTTTATAGAGGAGATGGTATGATGAGGTTGCCTACAAAGGCACATCATCCATCCTCATCTGTTATTAGCAAATCTCCAATATCTGGAGACAGGACACTAGATGAGGGGGCTCTGAGTTACCACAGAGAACTCTTTCCAAGGTCTCACCTCCAGGCTCAGCATCTTAACTAATTGCCAAACTTGGGATCAGGAGGAAATTTTTGCCCAGGCTAAGACCCTGGTTTTTTGGTTGCTGTTGGGTATTTGGGATTTTTTGTTTTTGTTTTTTTGGCTTTCCTCTGTAGCATGGGTCATTTCCTGGTTTAAGCTAGATTAAGTCATGGATTCTCTGTAACATGAAGTCTTTAAATCAACAGAGATTATATCAGTGAATGGGCAAGGTTCTCTGGTCTGACAGAGGTCAGATCAGATTATCGTGATGGTCCCTCCTGGCCTTAAAGTTTGAGTCTATAATAACTGATTTTGTTTGTTTTTCCCCCAACTGTCAGCAAACAAGCAAAAACAACCAAGTACAAAAAACTTTCAATGTATAAAAAGCTGGAAAAAATCATTTAAGTAGTCGCATTTTTATGGTATTTACTTTTAAATAAAACATGGAAAGAAAATTCAAAATAAGTAATTTTTAAATTAAAAATCAGAACATTTAATTCTGAAAATGTCAAAATGAAGTATTTAAAAACCCTTAAAAAACTTTGTGAATTTGACACAGATTTGTGAAATATTTTGGACAACCCAAATCTGCATTTTTCATCCAGCTATGAAGAAGCAGGGGGTCTTAGATTTCATCTAAATGCTTTTATTTAACAGTTACATCAACCACATCATAGATTAAACCAGATTAAGTATCTTACTCAGACAACCGCTAATATCAATCATTCTCCATGTCTCTCTCTAGCCTACTTCTTGTTAGACACCAGCAGGATCCACAAGGTACCATTGCACCACATGTAATTTACTTCAGGAAAAGTCAGAATCGCTGACGGGGATGGCCTCATGGGAGAAATACTGAAATAATAGGAGATCATTGAACTCTGATTGGCTAGCTCAACAACACATCTCCAGGAACTATTGACCCTGTGAAAAGGGTCCCTTATCAGTTTGGGAATATTGTCAGGTACTGGCTATCCCTAGCTGTATCTCTATCTTGTTAGGATTGGCTAAAGGTAGACAGTCACAAAACAACTTTTCCCCAGTGCCAGAAAATCTGATCAACATGATTTAGGAAGGTAGCAAATAGTCACACAGTGTCTGATTACTCCAGTGTGCCCGGCTCAAGGCACAAGTTTAGGTTGTGAGTAGACACACCCCATTATTCCATTGGTCAACACAGACTAGCACCACAAACTATTTATATGAAATATAGTTGATCAATATTTTATAAACGAAAAGTCATTTTGGTTTGCTTTGTCTCCCCCTCCCTCCAACCATCTTTATTCTTTTTCTTTTTTTTAAAGAAATGGTTTTCATGGGGCGGTTGTAAATTTTCTTTGTAAGTTATTTAAATTGTTATCAAAATGGTAATCAAATATTTTGTTTCATAAAAACTAAGGTTTCAGTTAAAAAAAACTTTCACAACAATCCTAAAATATGTTCAAATAATAATATTTAAATTAAAACACTGGGGGAAAAAAGGAAAGAAAACCCTCTGAAACAAAACAACTTTCAACTTTGGAATTTTTTCCCTCATTATTTTGACTGGCTCTGACACATCTTATCATAAAATAATAGAAGAATACGGTTGGAAGAGACCTCAGGAGGTCATCTAGTCCAACTCCCTGCTCAAAGCAGGACCAACCCCAACTAAATCATCCCAGCCAGGGCTTTGTCAAGCCAGGCCTTAAAAACCTCTAAGAATGGAGATTCCACCACCTCCCTAGGTAACCCATTCCAGTGCTTCACCACCCTCCTAGTGAAATATTTTTTTCTAATATCCAACTTAGGCCTCCCCAACTGAAACTTGAGATCATTGCTTCTTGTTCTATCATCTGCCACCACTGAGAACAGCCGAGCTCCATCCTCTTTGGAACCCCCCTTCAGGTAGTTGAAGGCTGCTATCAAATCCCGCCTCACTCTTCTCTTCTGCAGACTAAACAAGCCCAGTTTCAGATCATCCAGATCATTAATGAAGATGTTGAACAAAACTGGCCCCAGGACATATTCCTGGGGCACTCTGCTTGATACCAGCTGCCAACTAGACATCAAGCCATTGATCACTATCCGTTGAGCCCAATAATCTAGCCAGCTTTCTATCCATCTTATGGTCCATTCATCCAGTTCATACTTTAACTTGCTGGCAAGAATACTGTGGGAGACCAAATCAAAAGCTTTGCTAAAGTCAAGGTATAACACGTCCACCACTTTCCCCTTACCCACAGAGCCAGTTATCTCATCATAGAAGGCAATCAAGTTGGTCAGGCAGGACTTGCCCTGGGTGAATCCAGGTTGACTGTTCCTGAATACTTCCTCTCCTCCAAGTGCTTCAAAATGGATTCTTTGAGGACCTGCTCCATGATTTTTCCAGGGACTGAGATGAGGCTGTAGTCAGGGCCGGCTCCAGACCCCAGCGCGGCAAGCACGCGCGTGGGGCGGCCCTTTCCTGGGGGGGCGGCAGGCTGGGCCGGCGGACCTGCCGCAGTCATGCCTGCGGGAGGTCCACCAGAGCCCCGGGACGACCGGACCTGCCGCAGGCATGACTGCGGAGGGGGCGCTCGTCCCGCGGCTCCAGTGGACCTCCCGCAGGCATGACTGCGGACAGTTCGCTGGTCCCGCAGCTCGGCTGGACCTCCCGCAGGCATGCCTGCGGCAGCTCAAGCATAGCCGCCGGACCTGTGAACCGTCCGCAGCTGTGGGAGGTCCAGCTGAGCCGCGCGACCAGCGGACCCTCCGCAGTCATGCCCGCGGGAGGTCCGCTGCTCCCGCGGCTCCGGGGCGCCTCCCGCGCATGACTGCTTGGGGCGGCCAAAAAGGTAGAGCCGCCCCTGGCTGTAGTTCCCGGGATTCTCCTTCTTCCCTTTTTTAAAGATGAGCACTATGTTTGCCTTTTTCTAATCATCTGGACCTGCCCTGATCGCCACAAGTTTTCAAAGATAATGGCCAATGGCACTGCAATCACATCAGGTCTTCTTCAGGTATAGTGAGGAGTTTTGGAATATCATACAACATCCCAAATATACTGCTGTGTTACTTGAGCTGCATGAAACATTCTTCAACTGACTGTATTGCACAATCTAGCAGCTTCAACTTTGAATTGTTGTTTGGGGTCTCTTATGGAATTATCCCATGCCTCATAATCAAAAGGGATTCTTCTTTGGTGACTCTTGTATTCTTGAATGGGTGGGAAAATAGCTTCAGTGTGAATTCCTCTGCCAACTTCTGTGCACTCTTCAGAACGTTTTGAAATCCCTCATCTGACCAGTAAGATTGTAGCTATGATTTTGCTTTGTCCAGTTGTTCCATTGCTCCAGATATATCAAGGTCAACACTTTGGAGTCGCTTGCTTACAACACTTATTTCAAATATGCCACAACACCAAGCCACACAGAAATGTGAAGTTATATGTATTTCTGGTGATTCCATTTCCCTCTGCCACTGTTCTCCCACAAACAGTTCCTGTCACAGCATTATACTCCATAATGGCAACTATGGCATCATCTGTCTTCCCAATTTGTTTGATAGGCTTTATTGCTTCCACTCGACTTTTCCATCCTGTGGCACTCACTGGTTTCAGTGTCAGAGAAGATGTTCCCAGATGAGTTGATGCAGAGAAAAATACATAAATGCTTAGGATTACATTAAAAATTCAGCAGCCTCACTAGAAGCTGATGCTGCATCACTGACCACCAAGTTCAATGAATGAGAACTTCATGGGACAAAAAAAGCTTGAGGGTTTAACTCTCAGATCTGTGTCTGCACTCCTTCATTCTTTGCTCTCATGTTGGCACCATTATCATAGCCCTGACCTCTCATGTCAGCTATCGCAATTCCCGTATCTTACAGCTTTTTAAGAAGCACATTTGTCATACCAGCTTTTGTAGCATCATCAATTCAATAAATTCTAGAAAATGCTCTCTGACAGTCACCATTGCAGGGACATTTTCACTAGGTTCTGTAGTTGTTACAAAATGCACCATTAAAGTCATTTGTTCCGTATGGCTGATGTCAGGTGTGCAGACCAGAATAACAGAGTAATATCTCGCTGACTTCAGATCTGCCACAATCTTCTGTTTGACTTTTGTTGCCAGGAACTGTATGATCTCATTTTGAATTGTTTTTCCAAGGTAGTGGTGTGTGTACATTTCTTGGGCAGTGACTCTTCTTAGAAGCTCCTGGAGTACAGCATCCAACTCATCCATCAACTCCACAATTTTAAGGAAGTTTCCATTGTTTGGCACATACAGCTGATCTGAAGTGCCACACAGTGCTAAGTTTTGGGTAGCAAGCATTCTCACAATGCCAGTGAGCCTTTTCAGAACATTTTGCCAGTAAAGAGACTCTGATGCAATCTTCTGTTGATGCTGATTATCTATGGTGGCCTTTAACCTTAGTCTCATTTCAAGCTCTTTCCACCTATGGAATGCTCTCTGGTGATTTGCTGCCTTCTCATGGCATGCAGATTTCTAGCCAGATTTTTCCAGTCCTTTGTTACCGTAGAACCTAATGTGTCTGGAACATTAGACTGGAAGGGTTTGCAACAAAAACTGTATGCAGCATTCTGGGTTTTTGAGTACAGAAGCCATGGCCTCTCCACTTTGTTACCATTGGGGATTTCACACCAGTAATGTGATGGATGGAAACTTCTATTTTCATTGTCTTTGGGGAACAAAGTTTTTCACTTGCTGTGGCCTATGCAGTACAACGAAGTCCCTCAGGCTAGTGCTCAGGTAGGTCTACAGTCCTGGATCATATAGAACTAAACTCAGCAGCAGCTGTTTCTTGTGCCTTCACCACACACTTCTCTGATCTACACTTTTCTTCAGGAATGTGCATGGTTACTTCAATTTGAGTTGGAGATACGGATGCTGCAGTAGCTGCCAGGTCACCTGCACTCTGACTAACTGGAAGATCAGGCATCTTCTCACCACTCACATCCTCACTGAGGCCGGAAGGCTGACCGTGAACATTTGTGCCTATGGTAAGGCCAGCCCTTCCAGCACTGGTCAGCACCAGATGCTACAGAGGAAGGTGTAAACAACCTCACATTATAAAGATGTGGGATAAACTTCCCCAAACACTAGTAATTTGAGATTTGATTGAATGCAGAAGCATGAGGTTTTATACAACTCTTTCAAAATATTTGGTAGCATTAACTATTATGACTCTGGATACTTCTATTATCCATATTAATATCTAAGACCTATTTGAATGTTGGGTTGTTTTTTTTTACTTCAGCATCATCCTATGGAAGACTAAAACGAAGACGAGGATAAGGGTCAATAATGGGAGGCTGACTCAGTGGTGGTCAACCTGCGGCCCATCAGGGTAATCCACTGGCGGGATGCGAGACTGTTTTTTTACATTCACCGTCTACAGGCACGGCTGCCCGCCGCTCCCATTGGCTGGGAACAGCAAACCGTGGCCACTGGGAGCTGCGGGTAGCCATGCCTGCAGACCGTAAATGTAAACAAACTGTCTCGCAGCCCGCCAGCGGTTTACGCTGACGGGCCACATGCAGCCGGTGGGCCACAGGTTGCCCACCACTTGGCTGACTGAAAACAGTGTGTCTTGAGGTAATATTTGAAGAAGGAGAGGGAGAACAGGGAAAGATATTCCAGGCAGGAAGTGTGATGTGAGCTGCTTGAATCACAAATGTACTTTTCAAATAAGGAACAATATGGTTCTCATTTACAAGCAGATGTGGAAGCAGAATGGTTTTAATTTCTGTTGAATTGTGAGTAGTTTCAACCCAAAATGATGAATCTCATGTAGTATCTGAAAGTATTTAACAGTGTCAATGCGTCTATCACTCTCTGAATTATAGTCCCAAACTCACATATTTCATTTATGAATTACATTTATGGAAGGAAGAACTCTAAAGACAGAGAAACACATTTGACATACAGTATATACTGTAAGCTGTTATGCAAATATATCATTTAGTCACATTTCAAATCTGTCAAGTATCAGAGGGGTAGCCGTGTTAGTCTGGATCTGTAAAAGCAACAAAGAATCCTGTGGCACCTTATAGACTAACAGACGTTTTGCAGCATGAGCTTTCGTGGGTGAATACCCACTTCTTCAGATGCAAGTGGTGGAAATTTCCAGGGGCAGGTTTATATATGCAAGCAAGAAGCAAGCTAGAGATAACGAGGTTAGATCAATCAGGGAGGATGGGGCCCTGTTCTAGCAGTTGAGATGTGAAAACCAAGGGAGGAGAAACTGGTTCTGTAATTGGCAAGCCATTCACAGTCTTTGTTTAATCCTGAGCTGATGGTGTCAAATTTGCAGATGAACTGGAGCTCAGCAGTTTCTCTTTGAAGTCTGGTCCTGAAGTTTTTTTGCTGTATCGCTTTTTGAAGTTATCGCTTGCCTCATAACCTAAGTCGTGCAGAACGCAATGCCATCCACAGCCTCAGAAACCATCCTGACATTATAATCAAAGAGGCTGATAAAGGAGGTGCTGTTGTCATCATGAACAGGTCTGACTACCAAAAGGAGGCCGCCAGACAACTCTCCAACACCAAATTCTACAGGCCACTTCCCTCAGATCCCACTGAGGAATACACTAAGGAACTGAACCATCTACTCAAGACACTCCCTACACTAACACCGGAACAAGTCAACATACCCTTAGAGCCCCGACCAGGGCTATTCTATCTACTGCCCAAAATCCACAAACCTGGAAATCCTGGACGCCCCATCATCTCGGGCATTGGAACTCTCACTGAAGGACTGTCTGGATATGTGGACTCTCTACTCAGACCCTATGCCACCAGCACGCCCAGCTATCTCCGTGACACCACTGATTTCCTGAGGAAACTACAATGCATTGGTGAACTTCCAGAAAACACCATCCTGGCCACCATGGATGTAGAGGCTCTCTACACCAACATCCCACACGCTGATGGAATACAAGCTGTCAGGAACAGTATCCCTGATGATGCCACAGCACAACTGGTTGCTGAGCTCTGTGCCTTTATCCTCAGACACAACTATTTCAAATTTGATGACAATATATATCTCCAGATCAGTGGCACCGCTATGGGCACCCGCATGGCCCCACAATATGCCAATATTTTTATGGCTGACCTGGAACAACGCTTCCTCAGCTCCCGTCCACTCACGCCCCTTCTCTACCTACGCTACATTGATGACATCTTCATCATCTGGACCCATGGGAAGGAGACTCTGGAAAAATTCCACCACGATTTCAACAGCTTCCACCCCACCATCAACCTCAGCCTGGACCAATCTACACGGGAGGTCCACTTCCTAGACACTACGGTGCAAATAATTGATGGTCACATTAACACCACCCTATACCGAAAACCTACCGACCGCTATGCCTACCTTCATGCCTCCAGCTTCCATCCCGGGCACACCACAAGATCCATTGTCTACAGCCATGCACTGAGGTACAACCGCATCTGCTCTAACCCCACAGACAGAGACCAACACCTACAAAATCTCCACCAAGCATTCTCAAAACTACAGTACCCGCACGAGGAAATAAGGAGACAGATCAACAGAGCCAGATGTGTACCCAGAAGCCTCCTACTGCAAGACAAACCCAAGAAAGAAACCAACAGGACTCCACTGGCCATCACATACAGTCCCCAGCTCAAACCCCTCCAGCGCATCATCAGGGATCTACAACCCATCCTGGAGAATGATCCCACACTTTCACAGGCCTTGGGTGGCAGGCCAGTCCTCACCCACAGACAACCTGCCAACCTGAAGCATATTCTCACCAGTAACTGCACACCGCACCATAGTAACTCTAGCTCAGGAACCAACCCATGCAACAAACCTCGATGCCAACTCTGCCCACATATCTACACCAGCAACACCATCACAGGACCTAACCAGATCAGCCACACCATCACTGGTTCATTCACCTGCACGTCCACCAATGTAATATATGCCATCATATGCCAGCAGTGCCCCTCTGCTATGTACATCGGCCAAACTGGACAGTCTCTAAGGAAAAGGATAAATGGACACAAATCAGATATTAGGAATGGCAATATACAAAAACCTGTAGGAGAACACTTCAACCTCCCTGGCCACACAATAGCAGATCTTAAGGTGGCCATCCTGCAGCAAAAAAACTTCAGGACCAGACTTCAAAGAGAAACTGCTGAGCTCCAGTTCATCTGCAAATTTGACACCATCAGCTCAGGATTAAACAAAGACTGTGAATGGCTTGCCAATTACAGAACCAGTTTCTCCTCCCTTGGTTTTCACATCTCAACTGCTAGAACAGGGCCCCATCCTCCCTGATTGATCTAACCTCGTTATCTCTAGCTTGCTTCTTGCTTGCATATATAAACCTGCCCCTGGAAATTTCCACCACTTGCATCTGAAGAAGTGGGTATTCACCCACGAAAGCTCATGCTGCAAAACGTCTGTTAGTCTATAAGGTGCCACAGGATTCTTTGTTGCTTTTACAGATCCAGACTAACACGGCTACCCCTCTGATACTTGACACCATGCAAGGCACTGCATTTAGCCGTATGGAGTGGAAATCCATCAACCTCATGAAGAAACTTGCACAAATACAGACAGACATCATCTTCCTTTCCAAATGCAAACGGATGGACATCATACCAAATGGACTAAAGGTAAAAAATCCACTGCTATCTACATACTACACGGACCACAGTGAGAGATTATGCCATACTCTATCAAAGAAACTGAGGAACCACCTGATCAGCCTCCTATACAGCAAACAGGAAAACATCAAAAAAGAGCTCTCCAACCTGGAGACTCTCATCAATAACCAAACTTCCATACAAACGGACTTCACTAAAATAAGACAGGAGATCTACATCACTCACTTCACCTCTCTACAAAGGAAAAAGGACTGTAAGCTGTCTAAACTCCTACCTGCCACATGGGGCCACAACCGTGGTACCCCTAACCCACCCAGCAATATTGTCAATCTATCCAACCACACACTCAGCCCAGAAGAAACGTCTGTCCTATCTCGGGGACTCTCTTTTTGCCCTGCCACCCCCACCAACATGATACAGTTCTGCGGCGATCTGGAAGCCTACTTTCGCCGTCTCCGACTCAAAGAATACTTTCAGGACAACACTGAACAGCGCACTGATACACAGTTACCCTCCCACCAACAGCACAAAAAGAAGAACTCCACATGGACTCCTCCTGAGGGTCGAAATGACAGTCTGGACCTATACATTGAATGCTTCCGCCGACATGCACAGGCAGAAATTGTGGAAAAACAACATCGCTTGCCTCATAACCTAAGTCGTGCAGAACGCAATGCCATCCACAGCCTCAGAAACCATCCTGACATTATAATCAAAGAGGCTGATAAAGGAGGTGCTGTTGTCATCATGAACAGGTCTGACTACCAAAAGGAGGCCGCCAGACAACTCTCCAACACCAAATTCTACAGGCCACTTCCCTCAGATCCCACTGAGGAATACACTAAGGAACTGAACCATCTACTCAAGACACTCCCTACACTAACACCGGAACAAGTCAACATACCCTTAGAGCCCCGACCAGGGCTATTCTATCTACTGCCCAAAATCCACAAACCTGGAAATCCTGGATGCCCCATCATCTCGGGCATTGGAACTCTCACTGAAGGACTGTCTGGATATGTGGACTCTCTACTCAGACCCTATGCCACCAGCACGCCCAGCTATCTCCGTGACACCACTGATTTCCTGAGGAAACTACAATGCATTGGTGAACTTCCAGAAAACACCATCCTGGCCACCATGGATGTAGAGGCTCTCTACACCAACATCCCACACGCTGATGGAATACAAGCTGTCAGGAACAGTATCCCTGATGATGCCACAGCACAACTGGTTGCTGAGCTCTGTGCCTTTATCCTCAGACACAACTATTTCAAATTTGATGACAATATATATCTCCAGATCAGTGGCACCGCTATGGGCACCCGCATGGCCCCACAATATGCCAATATTTTTATGGCTGACCTGGAACAACGCTTCCTCAGCTCCCGTCCACTCACGCCCCTTCTCTACCTACGCTACATTGATGACATCTTCATCATCTGGACCCATGGGAAGGAGACTCTGGAAAAATTCCACCACGATTTCAACAGCTTCCACCCCACCATCAACCTCAGCCTGGACCAATCTACACGGGAGGTCCACTTCCTAGACACTACGGTGCAAATAATTGATGGTCACATTAACACCACCCTATACCGAAAACCTACCGACCGCTATGCCTACCTTCATGCCTCCAGCTTCCATCCCGGGCACACCACAAGATCCATTGTCTACAGCCAAGCACTGAGGTACAACCGCATCTGCTCTAACCCCACAGACAGAGACCAACACCTACAAAATCTCCACCAAGCATTCTCAAAACTACAGTACCCGCACGAGGAAATAAGGAGACAGATCAACAGAGCCAGACGTGTACCCAGAAGCCTCCTACTGCAAGACAAACCCAAGAAAGAAACCAACAGGACTCCACTGGCCATCACATACAGTCCCCAGCTCAAACCCCTCCAGCGCATCATCAGGGATCTACAACCCATCCTGGAGAATGATCCCACACTTTCACAGGCCTTGGGTGGCAGGCCAGTCCTCACCCACAGACAACCTGCCAACCTGAAGCATATTCTCACCAGTAACTGCACACCGCACCATAGTAACTCTAGCTCAGGAACCAACCCATGCAACAAACCTCGATGCCAACTCTGCCCACATATCTACACCAGCAACACCATCACAGGACCTAACCAGATCAGCCACACCATCACTGGTTCATTCACCTGCACGTCCACCAATGTAATATATGCCATCATATGCCAGCAGTGCCCCTCTGCTATGTACATCGGCCAAACTGGACAGTCTCTAAGGAAAAGGATAAATGGACACAAATCAGATATTAGGAATGGCAATATACAAAAACCTGTAGGAGAACACTTCAACCTCCCTGGCCACACAATAGCAGATCTTAAGGTGGCCATCCTGCAGCAAAAAAACTTCAGGACCAGACTTCAAAGAGAAACTGCTGAGCTCCAGTTCATCTGCAAATTTGACACCATCAGCTCAGGATTAAACAAAGACTGTGAATGGCTTGCCAATTACAGAACCAGTTTCTCCTCCCTTGGTTTTCACATCTCAACTGCTAGAACAGGGCCCCATCCTCCCTGATTGATCTAACCTCGTTATCTCTAGCTTGCTTCTTGCTTGCATATATAAACCTGCCCCTGGAAATTTCCACCACTTGCATCTGAAGAAGTGGGTATTCACCCACGAAAGCTCATGCTGCAAAACGTCTGTTAGTCTATAAGGTGCCACAGGATTCTTTGTTATTTCAAATCTGGTGCATCAGGTGGAATAAAAATTGTTCAGCGAGGAGAAGAGTGAAAAATTGTTCAGCAGGGAGAAAGTCCTCAGAAAATCATTCTAGTGAATGTCAAATAAACAAATCCTTTGCAATTTCTCCTAGAAAAAGTGTTATTTTCACAGGGTCCTCCTGGCCATGCTGGAGATTAGCTCCTTCCAGGTCCAGGGCCCCATTCTGCTGCTTGCTGCATGCCCAGCTGCTGCTCTCAGTCTCTGTGACTCCAGATGCTTCTTCTTCATGACTTGGCCCTCAAGCCAGGTCACTATATGTATTTTCCCCTTCCAGGGTATCAAAGAGTTTCCTCACTAGCAGTCTTCCCATTCACTGCCCTGTGGTGACCCTCCTCCAGGGGCTAGCAGGGGACCCAGGCACACTCTCTACTCTGGGTTCCAGCTCAGGGTCCCTCTAAGCAGCTGCTAAAGCCTGTTCCCTCCAGGACCATACTGCCTTTCCCTGACCCTTTTCCTTACCTTATCTTCTAGCTCTCTCCCACTCTTTGGGCCTATCAGTCTCACAACTCCCTCCTGCCTGGGAATAACTAAGCTACTTACCTCTGTAGCCCTAGATGCACCTCCCTTCTGTTAGGGAGTGATTGGAGCCTACTTCCCTGCAGCCCTCTCATTGTTATCAGTTTCCTGCCTTTATAAACCAAGCTCAACTCATTGCTCCTCAGCTAGGCTCCCTCATTCAGTCAGGGGATTACTTAAGCCACATGATTCCCTTCAGCTGTGCCTGTCTGGTTAATTATCCCCCTTCTTAGCCAACATTAAACCTTTCTGGGCAAGTGAAGGCCAAGACTATAACACCGTTCAAAAAAGAACTGGATACATTATTTTATGGAGGATAGATCCATCAATGGCTATTAGCCAGGATGCGCAGGGATGGTGTCCCTAGCCTCTGTTTGCCAAAAGCTGGGAATTGGCGATAGGGGTGGATCACTTGATGATAACCTGTTTTGTTCATTCCCTCTGGGGCACCTGGCATTGGCCACTGTCAGAAGACAGGATACTGGGCTAGACAGACCTTTGGTCTGACCCAGTACGGCCATTCTTATGTTCAATTGTGGGGTGAAAATCCCATCACAGATATAAACTGTAATTTAGAGAAGTAGGCAGGTTTTGGGATTAAAATACTGGCCTGTGACTCAGGAGATCTTCATTAAATTCTGAATTCTGTCTCAGATTTACTACATAACCTTGGTCAAGTAACTTAATAATATAATTTGGTCATGATAACATCTTTCTCCCTTCCTTTGTCTGTCTTGTCCATGTAGATTGTAAGTGCCTCAGGATACATGTGCTTGTACAGCACCTCGCACAATGGAGCTATAATCTCAACTGTACTAGAATTAATAATAATTTCAGTCCCATCCTTCACATTTACTTTTCTCAGCATAATCACGCTTGATAGAAATCTTGCTAGCAGAACTATAAACAGAGGTTATGCCAGTTTTTATAGTTTTGTTTTCTTTTTCTTTCTTCCGTTGTCAACAATAGACCTTAGATATGTGCAAGCAAGCAGGTAACTAATGCCATTATCTTGTTGTGAAGCCACTACACTTCTAACTTTAAGAATCCTCCCCCATCGTCCCCACAGCCCAATGTAAGCAATCTGTCATTGTACTGCCCATTCTCTGACAATTTCCAATAACTTTCAACACTGCATCCAGCATAACCCTATGGTCTTCCATGAGTTGCTGATACTCCACTTATCTGATCTCTTCTATTTTCTCTCCCTTTTTGTAAGCAAGTGTATCATCATTTTTATTTGCACCTGTTCTTTAATCCATTTGGCATCATCATATTCAATCTGTTTAAAATTACTGTTTAAGGAATACACTTGTAACTGGAGTGTGATTCCAAACTCATGTACACATACTTGCATTAGCTCTCATCTAAACTAGCACTTGAAAAAATAGTGGTGTAGCCATGGTAGCATGGAAAGTAGCAGCACAGGCTAGTCATCCTAAATTTATATCAATAGGGTTCAGGTGGGTTTGTACTTACAGCTAATAGCTTGTGCTAACCCTGCCACTGCCCAAGCTACCATGGCTATCTTACTTTTATTTATTTATTTATTTATTTTTTGCATGCTAGCTCAGATGAGAGGTAGTGTAAGTATATCTGTGCAAGCTGGGAATCGCACCCCTAGCTTGTAGTGTGGATGTAGCCTTAGTTAGTTGTTGGCGCCATTTTGTATTAGTTTGTGTCAACAATGGAACAAAGCAAACTATATAAAATAGTGATTCTATTTTTAAATGAAACCTATGGAGTGATGCAGTCCAAAGTAAATGCAAACTTCAGATCATGCAAAAGACCAGAACAAAAACCAAAGAGAAATCCTACATTCCAGAGATTTAAACAGCTAAAAGGGAAAACATGCAGATTCCCATGACTTACAGTTCCCTGTTCTATACCTGTCCCTCTCAATACTGGTAAAACATCACAACACATGGATTTTCCTACAGACTCACCACAACTTAACTGAAATACCCCAACATTGAACAGAGAGATGTCCAACCTCCAGGTGGCCTGTCCTCAGGGAAAAGAGTACTGGAATAGAGAGAGCCCTCTGTTCTAATTCCCATTAGTAACCAATTTGTTTGTTTTGGGAGGAATCATTTTGAACCCAACAGGCTCCCACTTATTTTCCTTTGCTAGTCCCCGAGGTCAGCTTTTAGCCAGGGAGAAGATGACAGAGCAACTCTCTAATCTATTCATTTTAATTCATCTTCTTATACTGTGCCCTTCTGCATTGTTTGTATATAACAATGTGACTAGCAGCCTTCATACAAGGTTCTTAGTCTATTCCTCCTCACAGGGTCCACACTTCTGTTGTGGTAACAAAATGTACATAGTTACGCACAGACACTAACTATATAACATTTCTAGCAACAGCAACAACAATGTACAAAGTTTCATAAACTATCTCATCCTTAGTGATGAGCCAAGGAGATCCTTCCACTTCCACTTCCCTGAACCTGCAACATTTCTAGTCAATGCTCCTTTTAGGACACTTCAAAAGCCACTGACAATGTAGTGTGAGTAGGGGGAAAAGATAATGAATCTATAATAAACTGCGGAAGGAAAAAAAATGTGTTTTTCATAGTCACACAGTAAAGCCACTTTGGAATAGCCTTCAGTCTCATTTGGCTTGTTTGAAACCCGTAGGTGCACTGAAGTGCAAAGATTGCTCAGAATTCTTTACATCATTTGGATGCAAAATTTAAATGTTAGCCAGATGACATTTATACAAGTGGAGAGTACCAATGTGAGAATGTTATAGGAGAACGAACACCAGCTTATCTTTGCTGGAATTATCTGATTTTTGTATTCATTCTAAGAAATAATACAGCAAAGATTGCTTTTTTTGAAAACTGATGTCTTATTCTCAGTTGAAATTAACTTTTTCATTATTACTTACTTGCTCTCCACAGGAAATACAGTGGCAGACATTATGTTGAACAAAATAAAGGTACTAAATTATTACAATCTCTCTAAGTGTTGTATCACTTCTGCCATTTGTTATGATTTAAAAAAAATGAATGGATGAATTCATGTTGAAGTAAATTACAAAGCACCTAATGACTTCACTAGGGCCAGGATTTCACCCACTGTATCTAGCATATATCAGACATTATAGAAATGCATTCCATGTGATTAAGAAAAATTAATTGTGTGTAATCCATTGTTTTGATGGTGAATTGATTCATATTAAAAGAAGGCAGTGTAAGCATATTATTTTTAGGGGTGTATGAAATTTGCAGCCATGAAAATCACATAACAGACTGTGAAATCTGACCTCCCCCATGAAATCTGGTCGCCGGCTGCCCAGTTCTGAAGGCAAAGCAAAGAGTGGCAGCTGCTGGCCAGCTGCCCCGCTCTGAAGACAGTGCTGCTAACAGCAGCTGTGCAGAAGTAAGGGTGGCCTGGTATTCCCATCCTTCCTTCTGTGCTGCTGCTGACAGCGGCACTGTCTTCAGAGCTGGGTGCCTGGCTAGCAGCTGCTGCTCTCCCAACACCTAGCTTCGGCAGCCCTATCGCCAGCAGCAGCGCAGAAGTACGGATGGCAATACCATGACCTCCCTACAATAGGCGTGCAACCCCCCATTGGATCAGAGAAATGCTGCGGAGAAATCACACATTTTTCATGGGTTGGTCATGGCATAATTAGCAAATTTTGCAGCTGTGTAAACATCCAGGAAACTTGCTATATATGCTGTGACCAATCCATGAAAAATGTGTGATTTCTTTGCAGTTTAAGTAGACTCCTAATTATCTTCCTTTGTTACTCACCCCCCTACTGCAGTGGATTAATAATCCTTCCATTGCATCCAGTTTATAACATAAGTATTTTGAGTGTAATAAAGCGGTATTACAATTAAGATAACTATTTCAATGGGAGACAAAGTATAGTATCTGACCGATGCAACTGGCATAAATTTGGCAGCTACATTATTTGGCTTTTAAAATTCCACCTCTTGTTCTTGGTCTTAGGAGAGTGGTCATCTGACAGGGATCAGTTTATTAATTTTTCATTTATAGCTTTATGGACAAAGTTTGCAAAAATAGGAGCTTAAAGTTTGAACTTTATATAAACCATAATTAAACTTCTGTCTGAGTTTAAAAAGTGTTGTGTACCCAACAATTCTCAATGGATATGATAAGAACTGCTCTGTACTCAACCCTTTTGAAAAATAAGGTCTCTTATTTAGGTGTCTAAATATGCTTTTAGGAGTCTGACTTCAGGTGCTTATTTTAAAAAATACTGGCTTTGTTTTCATATGCTTATTGAACATTCACCTTTCAGGATAAATTTACCATGTTAGTGTCTTTCCAGCCATGAATTTAAAAAAACAAACAAACTATTTATGTATTGAAAATCTGTGCAAAATCCCATCAGCTATTTTTGAGTTCTCTGATGGCAAAAAAGTACTTTCTGCTTTTACAAAGCTATATTATTGCTCTTGAAATCGCTCTATAGTTTTTTGTTTGTTTGTTTTTCCATAGTTTCAATGTTACTAAGTCAGTAGTGGGTTTTGAGTTTTGATGTCCCAAGAGGCTTAGAGCTATATACTGCTCTCCGAAACTCTTAGTTATTTACATGTCAAGTTTCAAGGTTCATCCATTCCTTTTGTTTCTCAGTTAGGTACAAAAGTGTGGGAATTGTCTATAGATGAACTTTGAAACTTAGCATGAGTATAAAAATAAATATTGAAAAAGAAAGATAAAAAATAAATAAACCTTTAGTGAGCACTCTCCTTCCTTTGCATTTAGAGAGGCAGAGGTCCTGTGGAAAAAAATAGTACATGTTCATGTAATTGAAGACCATATTATAATATATACAGACAAAGGGAGAATTAAGGTTGCACAGGTAATCTTAATATTGATATTTTGTAACTTCAGTGTTTGACCTTAACATACTTTTAACATAATGGTGGTGGTGTTTTGTTTGTTTGTTTGTTTAAATACGATATGACAAAGAAAAGTATGGCAGCATACTACTTTTCTAGGTTTCACTTTAACTGAAACAGAAAATGTTTAGATAGTTGTCTTGGTAATATTAGAATAAAAATGAAGGATCATTTAAAGATCACTTTCTTGACAGTGTTGAAATGGAATTAAGAAATAAATGCTTGCATTAGCGATCTGCAAATCCTGCAGAAGCAGGAAGTTATCGGAAAGAAATAAAAAAGAAAGATTTCCAAAAATTGAATGAGAGTTCTCAATAAACATAAATATGAAATATATGATGGTGTATTGTGACAAATATCTCATTGGCATGCATTTGGGTTGGCTCTGTTAATAAGTGAGTTATGTTCCTCATCCCAAAAATGAGATTAGGAACTTTGAAATCTGAAGTGTGAACTGTGTGGCTTGTGACTAGTAATGTAAGTCACATGGTTGTAAACTTTTAGGGGAGATCATATTTTTTGTTCTGTTTTGTACAGTTCCTAGGCACTATAAAATAATAAACAACAGTGAATCCCATTGTCCATGTTTGTTGACCCCTTCAAAGAACTCTAATAGATTAGTAAGACACGATTTCCCTTTACAGAAACCATGTTGACTTTTGCCCAACAATTTATGTTCTTCTATGTGTCTGACAATTTTATTCTTTACTATTATTTCAACTAATTTGCCCGGTACTGACATTAGACTTACCGGTCTGTAATTGCCGGGGTCACCTCTAGAGCCCTTTTTAAATATTGATGTTACATTAGCTAACTTCCAGTCATTGGGTAAGAAGCCAATTTAAAGGACAGATTACAAGCCATAGTTAATAGTTCCACAACTTCACATTTGAGTTCTTTCAGAACTCTTGGGTGAATGCCATCTGGTCCCGGTGACTTGTTAATGTTAGGTTTATCAATTAATTCCAAAACCTCCTCTAATGACACTTCAATCTGTGACAGTTCCTCAGATCTGTCACCTACAAAAGCCAGCTCAGGTTTGGGAATCTCCCTAACATCCTCAGCCGTGAACACTGAAGCAAAGAATCCATTTAGTTTCTCTGCAATGACTTTATTGTCTTTAAGCTCTCTTTTTGTATCTCGATCATCGAGGGGCCCCACTGATTGTTTAGCAGGCTTCCTGCTTCTGATGTACTTAAAAAAAACATTTTGTTATTACCTTTTGAGTTTTTAGCTAGCCATTCTTTAAACTTCTCTTTGGCTTTTCTTATTAATTTTTTACACTTAATTTGGCAGTGTTTATGCTCCTTTCTATTTGCCTCACTAGGATTTGATTTCCACTTTTTAAAAGATGCCTTTTTATCTCTCACTGCTTCTTTTACATGGTTGTTAAGCCATGGTGGCTCTTTTTTAGTTCTTTTACTGTGTTTCTTATCCTCTGCTGCTAAGTTGCTCTTTATTTTTTTAAAATTGAATATTTAATATTCCAAATATACAATAATAAACATATTACTAGTTTATAAACATAACACTATTTACAATTATGAAAATGCATTGAAATATTTCATAGAATTCAGAGATAATCCAAGTCACCTCTATTCCATTATTCATGAGAATTCCACAGAGATTTTCAACAGCATTTTCTCCCCTAAAAATATCTGAAAAGGAACTGAGCTAGTCTGGAAAACTTCTGAATCCAAAACAGGGCAAAACTATTAGATCTTTCATTATCACTTACCTTCCTTCTGCTGTCAGAATGAAGCCTTCCTTTACCCATACCACACAGTCCGTAATGCTAATTACAAGTTGTATAAAACCAGGATTTCACAGTCTGATCAGCCAAAATTCAAACAGGTTCCTTCATTCATAATTTTGATGACTATCATTTGCTCAATTGTTTAGATAAGTAGCTAGCTCATTGTAACAAAACACCAGTGGAACTCTATTACTTCTGTTTGTATAAAAGTAGCTGAATTTCCTAATGAAATAAGTTTCTGCTTAGTCCCTATGCACCCCCCTAGTCAATTTTTTGTTACCATTTCTCAAAGCATAGCTTTGGGAGAGTGGATTAGCACTCCATTTAAGGGTGAAAAACAATCAACCAAGCACATTATGATAGAGAAAGATTTTTCACTTTACTTGAACTCTGTTATGCTGCTCTATGGAGCATGAGTATGAGGAGGCAGGCAGCTTTTGAGAAATGTAGCATTGCCTGCTAGTGCTGGGGATATGGACCAAGGCAGAGACTGTAGGAATTATGAATAATGAAAGTGTCTAGGCATGACACCTCTTATAGTGATATGTCATCTGTAACCTCCCTGACTGTACAAATTTCATACTCTGAAATATTTATTGCTCTTTTAAAGATAGGAACTTTGTTATAATTCTGTATCTGCAGCTCGAGGAGACAATTTCAAATACATTAATTTTGTTTCTAAAACTAATAAGAAAAGAGCATGAAAAATAGTGAATATTATATATTCACACACCATGACAAATGCATGCATGCATACCGAGACATAGAACATTCTAATCAAAATGAGAAGAGGGAAATATTTTTCTTATTTTCTTTCATTTATAGTAATATTAGGTATCATTAGTAACAATAGCACATATTAAATAATTCAGACATAATTATAATTTAAGTTGTCCCTGTCCCTTTAGCTGTGGCCTGTCTGAGATTAGATACAGCAAAAAAGATCTTACTCTTGAAGTTACATTTTCAGCTGGCTTCCTTAATTGCCCTAGCTCTCTCCCTCAAAACAAAAACTTCCTTTTACAATAGGAATCTCTGTGGAGATGGACTCACAGCAACATGGCTTCTCCCTGCCTATCAAAACTTCACCAATTCCAGGGTGGACAAAGCCCACTCTGGCAACATGGTGGGGAAGAGTATTAAGATTTGCCTCTTACATACTTGCTTTTGTTTGCACATGCCAAATCCATCATTTGCAGACAGACAGAGATAGGCCAACTGTGTGTACAAATGTCAATATGCATGCACAGAAGCTGCCATTTTGCAATAGCCACAACTACATTTCCCCCCCATCTTTGATGTTTGTAAGGATCTTAATCCCTGGGAGCACAAGATCACTTTTGTTTTGATTACCTTTGTTCTACTGCATCCATATAACTGAGCTCAGCATTTGGTCCACAGGGTGGAAATGATTTATAAACACACACATCTCTTATTATTCATTCCTCAAACAAAGCTGATATACTGCATAGAAGCATCCACTTCCCACTTTTTTTTCCTAAATCCATTTCCTCTGTCTTTATCTACTTTTGTCCCACATACTGTCGAAAACAGGGGTCCCATTATACACATCTCAAACGATATTATGAATCACAAAGAATGTTTTACTCCTTTCATGTAAAGAAAGGGGGAAAACCCCATGATTAACTACATTTTAATGAGTAAGCCTTTCAATTTATTCCTCTCAGTGTTGTGAGAACCCAGAATTAAGATGAACATTTGTTCTTTTTATATTATTTTTTAAAAATCTGTTAAATAAAAATTAGCTTTTTGGATTTATTAACTGTAGGTGCCAATCAGACGTTTTCAGAGGCACACACTGTAAGATGCAAAACCCAAATACAGAGAAATTATTTTAAAAAAACCCAAACAACATGAACACAGCAGTCACTGCTGCAGGAAAGGAGGTGAGGAATCCAATCTACCAAACTTAAAGTTGTGCAGAGATATATCATATATTGGGAACACACTTATAAAAAATTAAAATCAGTTACAGTGACCTCTCAGTATAATATATGAAAATATTTGTCTTCCTAGAAAGAAATAAAGGAGAATAACACTGCTTCAAAAGAACTACAACAAAAGATATTAAAATTCCCATCTCTTGAGTTGGAGAAAAACAATAATACAGTTACACAAAAATATACCAAAGCAGGAAAAATGTAGAAAAAGGTTATTTAATCAAAGTAGTAAGCAAATAACATTCAGGTGAAGAAAAAAAAAGCAAAAATACATATTGCAACATCACTGAAAAGCATTGCAGAGCAGAAAGTAATCTTTAATCCATCACAATTATTTAGAAACAGGCACTAGAGATAGTTTATTATTTACCCAAGAGTCTAATATCTCAGACTTGATATAAATTAATCTGAAAAAGCAGCAAAGAGTCCTGTGGCACCTTATAGACAAAGGTGTATTGGAGCATGAGCTTTCGTGGGTGAATACCCACTTCATCAGATGCATGTAGTGGAAATTTCCAGGGCAGGTATATATATGCATGCAAGAAGCAGGCTAGAGATAACGAGGTTAGTTCAATCAGGGAGGATGAGGCCCTCTTCTAGTAGTTGAGGTGTGAAAACCAAGGGAGGAGAAACTGCTTCTTAGTTGGCTAGCCATTCACAGTGTCTTCACTGAGCTGCGTTGACGGGAGATGTTCTCCATTTCACTTACCTTACTCTTCTTGGAGAACTGGACTACCAGGGTTGACTGGAGAACGTTCTGCCATCGATTTGGTGGGTCTTCACTAGACCCACTAAATTGATCCCTGCTGCAGCGTCGACCTCACCAGTAGTGGTGACCAGCCCATAGCTCCATTCTCGGACAGCTGTAGAATTTCTTGTATGGTATATTATCCACTGCAATAAGTTCCTGACAGATGGGTTCTATTTGCCTTTATAGTTTTTAAAAACCAAATACTAGTGATAGACAACTAGAAATGACTGCCATCTTTAAGAGAAATCATCATTCAATTTTCTCCACATCGGTCTTTCTTTAATCCTATGCCTGCACATGCTGAATACCCATTGACTTCCAAAGCAATACGATTGGACTCTGTCTCTCTCACAAAGAACTAGGCTGGAATAGCAAAGTGGAAAAATTAAAACATTTAAACTTCAAAAGGAACCATATCAACAGTCTGCAGTGTTTTATTCATAATGTTGAGTGGATATGTCTTAGCCCACAGCTCCAGCAAAGTATGCATGAGGCAACATGGCAAGGGGGTTGGTAATGTTTCACTCACATCTCAGTGACTGACTGTTCCTTTCTCTCTCTTTTTGACCCTCATAGCAAATCTTTAATATATTAACAATTCAGTGTTTTCAGTTACCTCCTTAGTGTTTTCATAGATTTCTGGATTTCCTCTTTATATTTTAATTTGAAGATTCATTGATTTTATTCACCAATGGGAATGTTCAAAGGTAAATACTACTTCCTAACAAACTGGGGAACAGATTTAAAAATAAATGGCCTGATGTTCAGTCCATGGTCCAGAATCACCAATGTCCAAAAAACTGACTCAGATACCTGAGGACTCCGCTGACATGGGGGAATTCCTGAGAGATGTATAGCCAGTAAAGTCAAATCCTGTGCTGTGTCTTTCCAAATCCCCGCATAGAGTGCATTTCAAGCTGAGCAAAACTTTTCAGACAATTTTTCACAAATTCAAGTTGATTTCACCAGTTTGTTTTGGTCAAAAAGAAAAAAAAATCTGAAAAAAATGAAACATTTTATTTTGACATTTTTGGAAGAACATTTCCATTTTTTCCAATTTTAAATGGCTTTTCATTTCTAATTTAGCTTCAATTTTATTTTTAAAAGGTTAAAAAGTCCTCTAAAACCAAACCAAAATATTTTATTTCAGGGCAAACTAAATGTATTTGACTCTAAATGATCTAAAAAAATTGGTTTGGTCAGTGAATTGAAAAATCAGTTATTTGCACAGACCTAATTGCATTGAGGGCATGGCTAGAGTCTTCTGTATTTCAGTGAACTCCAGCTGGTGTACTGTGGCCTTGGGGCTCCAGCCAGATGGAACAGATTAGAGCAGCCTAGAGTGGAATGGTACAGAACTGCCCGCAGCATTGGGGAGCCATCCTCCTTCACTCAGTTTTGCCCACTACACAAAGTGTACACAAATTATTTAATTTTAAATACTGTAGACTTTTTTATGAAAGCCTAAGCTAACCAGTATGAGGATTATAATAATTGGGCTGATCATGATTCCAGATTGTTACAAGTATTTCATCGGTGATTTTCACTATGCTATATGAACATACCTGTAGCCTACTTAAATAACTTAACCTCCTGGCAATACTTTAAATGCACCAGCATTATTTTTCTTTAAGGCACAAGAAAGTATAATAATATGTATCCCCTCCAATACAGAAAGAGCATGGTTAAATATGGCAACTTCATGCTCTTTCTCCTAGCACTGAATATACAATAAATTATGAGCTACAAAACTTAGTATCCATGAGTACATTTTTAAGATGATGTACATAATACTTCTGTGCACAAGATATATTAATGTTATGTAGTTTCCTCAAATATAAAATTCAATAAAACATAAGTTACTTTAGGATTATGATTATAGTGATCTAGAAACAGGTATATGACGAGGCTGGAATATTTTAAAATATGTTTAAAATTAATTGTATCTTTATAACAGATGAAATGCATATTTTCAATAGCAATATTTTCAAATATTTTGTCATTTACAGAACACTTCAGTACATCTCGTTTAAAAGCGTCACCATTTATTTTGCTTTTACCCTCCATTTCCCATAGTTTTGGAAGTACTGCAAAAAGACTAATGTTCTTGTATGTAAAGATGTAGAAATGCACCTCTTTGAGTTTGTGGCTGTTCATAAAACATTTATTTCCTAGTTCAGGTGTATAAACTGTTGTATCAAGGTAGGGTAGGCATGCCAAGTCAATATACAGTATTAGAATTATAGAATCATAGAAATATAGGGCTGGGAGGAATCCCCAAAAGGTACTCTAGCCCATCCTTCCCCCCCATCCAAGACAGGATTAAGTATACCTAGGCAACAGGAAACAAGCAAGGAGACGGAAGATTGCAGTTCCTGACTGTTCTTGTAGGATCACAGTACACGTTTGTTCTGTAGGGGAGGTGACTTGGATCAAATTTCAGATAAGTTCTTGCCCCAATGAGACCAGAACCAAACATGCACAGAATCAGGACAGGGCAGCATACTGTAGAGGGAGCCTGTCATGGGAGGGAGCTTTAGTGAAGAAGCTGCAGCTGATTTATTGAAATGGCTGGGATGGAACTTTCTGAAGTGGCCAGGTGAAAGGAAGGGTTTGTGATCAAGGGACTGACACTCAGTAGAGTTGGTTTCAATTCCTAGCTCTGCTACAAACTCCTTTTGTGGCATTGGGTAAGTCACTTCATCTGCCTGGGCCTCAATTCTCCCATCTGTAAAACAGGGATAACCTCCTGTAGTCTAATTAGATTAGAAACTCTTCAATGCAGGGACTGTTTCTCACTTGGTGTCTGTGCAGTGTCCAACCCAACTGGCAAGCATAAAAACACATGACGGAGAATAAAGGGGTCCACTCCTTGTGGCTGGGTATGAGTATTAGCATTCACTTTGTCTGGCACCCCTTCCATCAGTTGTTTCTGCTGTGACTCTGGGTACTTCCTATTCATGACTCAGCCCTCAGACAGGCCACTGTACAGCCCTCCTCTTCCAAGGTAACAAAATCCCACCAGAAAATTGTCCAGGTGCCACCTCAGATGATCTTCTGTTCCACATCTCCAGGTCCTGTTCCACTGACCCAGTGGCTGGTAGGGGAACTCAGGTCCTCCTATGCTAGGTTCCAGCGCAGAGACACTACAACTAGAAGCCAAATCTGCACAGTCCCGCTCCTTGCTGCTATTTCCCTAGGCTTCCTCTTACCCAGCCTCTATCATGCTTTCTTCCTCATAACTTATCTAGGTTATCCCTTCTTTCAGGGACAGGGCATCAAGTCTTAGTCTCATCCCGGCATTAGCACTTCTTTGCTCCCAGGCAGTGACTGAAGATTCCCTCCCTACAGCTTCCTGCTCTCAACTTCCTGGCTTTATACTAGCAAGCCTGCTCCTGCCCAGGTGAGCTTCATGATCAGTTCAGCTTGGCTCTCCCTCCAGGTGAAGCTAGGTACCATCATTGGCCTCTTAGGCCTTAACGCCTTTGGGGCTTATCACAAGGAGCCAAAAACAGAAAAAAAGGATGAAAAGTATTTAAAAAAAAAAAGAATCCCAGTTTAAAAAAAAATGACCGGTTAATATTTCTCTTTTAACTATACTTTAAAATTTATTTAATACCCCCAAAGATACACTTAAATCAATGAGTTTTTTTTAAAGGATACTGCAGGAAATTGCCATATCTTTCACCCAGAGACTGGCTCCGGGATAAAGCTGATGCTAAATGGACATGTCGGTTTTTGTTCTATGCCTGGTTGGCTGCTTTTGCCACAGCTGGCCTCTAAAGCTGTCTGCTAAAGCAGCATGTGTTTCTGGAGTCCCCACATTGGATATATTGGATGGTGCCAATAGGATGTTCTTAGCCGGTATCACTGACTTTCTCCCATCCCCATCCTGAGCTGGGACACTGCCATGTCCTCTCCCATTTCTAGCCTGTCCCTGATCTCAAAACACTGCTAGAGTTAAATAATAAAAGTTGTTAAAATTTCCCTGCTCTCATGTTGTGCTATATATCACCATTGAGACTACCCTCTTCACTTCCTTAAGAGCCTTATCCTGCTCTGTGGTCCAGATGGCAGGGAATCAGCTTAGAACTACTGGATTTGGTTGGTTGAGTCTCAGCCTGGTCCCTGGTAGGGCTAGGGTCTAGATGAAAACAATTCACCTCCTTGTGGACATCCTCATCAGATGGATCTGATTCAAAACTCCCCCATTCACTGTGGAGAGATGGTAGGAATCTCACTAGAATTAGGGGTGGGACATGTAAGTAGGAGAGGGGGATTTTTTTAACATACTTTAAGATCACAAAGTAACCATTCCTCTAGCAAGTGACCCCTCAACAGCTAATCAGGCTGATCTCTTGTGATCTCTTCATGCAGATGATAGAGTATTTCAACAGCATCTCCAGGGACTCAGAGTGGTACCCGGTAGTGGTGTCTGATGCTGGGAAGCCATTCACTGCTATTAAAAAAAAAATCAAACTAGCTGACCTTGGGGACAATCAGGTGAGTTGATCCTGTGTTACAGAAATGGGATGGGCACCCTGCCAATGGGAAAACAGCTCCCTGGTTTGTTATAATGATTGGGGGCTCTGCAAGAGGTTAAGGGATTCTTATTCAAATATGCTGTGCTGGATACCACTTGTGATAATTTTCCATTTCCAGGCTCCTTTTGATTTATAAATCAAAGAAAGGTAACTAGGTTTGGTGGCAATTAGAAAGAAATCTCAACTAGATGAAAAACAGAATTGTCATGCATTTGGGAAGATCTCTCTTCTATTCCATGAGATAGTCAACACTGCCAGAGAATAGCATATGCTGTTATGGGCAGAGAACACTACTTCTGAAAGATTAGAACACTCAAAGCAAAAGTAGTGGAGGAAATGATTTGAAGACCCCATGGTTTTGATTCTATCATTGGCACAGGGACATATTGGTGGTGGCACATGCCTCTTCTATTCAGGGACTGTACAGAACATGAAGAAATGGAAGGAAGACGATGAGTGAGCATAAAGAAGATGATGACTGACACAGAGAAGGAGGACAATGATAACAGTGACCAAAGAAAAATCATGATGGAAGATTAAACAGAACACAGACAATTACATTGTGCAACAAAATATTAAGTAGTAAAAGACAGCTGATGATGATAAAATCTGAACTAGAGGAGAATAATGATGACTGAATCAGTAAACTTGTATGAAGACCAAGGAAAATGACAATGACCAAACCTAAGGAGCAACCATGAAATGATGGAGGAGCCAAAAACTAAAAAATAAGGATAACAAGTTAAAAAGACCAAGATGAAAAAGCCAACAGGTTAATATTTATGTTTTCATTTTATTTAAAAACAAAACAAAAACCACTAATTGGTTGCATGAACATTTGAATTGTTGTAAGAGGCCATATTATACTTAAGTTTTCATTCAAAAATTATGAGCATTATTATTAATAATATTTTGTTTTGCGGTAGCATATGGGAATCTCAGTCACAGACCAAGAGCCCATTGTATAGGTGCTATACAAAGCATTGTATCGGGGCTACACAAAAACAGAACAAAAAGATGGTCCCGGCTTCAAACAATTTACAGTCTAAGTAAGCTGTAGCTTTTACCACTCCTTTTACCACTCCTTTTACTTCTCCAATTTACAGTGCTAATTAATACACAGCTAGTAATAAAAAGGAAAAGACCTTTTAATTAATCCAATGTCATTTATTCCACAAATAGGACTACTGGAGTATGGTACTGTGCAGCATGAATCGCTGTGTCAGAATGAAGCCCTTGTTGTGTAGCATTGAAGAAAGGGTAGTTTATTATTATTATTTCACTCATTAGCTCATTTTTCTTCATACAAGAAGAAAAAAACATGTTTTAGAAAGTATTCATATGAAATCAAGAAATGTTCTGATTAACATTATTTTCTCACTTCTTTAAAACAAACACAAAGCTTCATTTTCTCTGTGTGACTCCAATGTATTGCCATTTCTATCACTATATTGCAGTGCAATGTGGTTGTCTGATGTCTGATTTTTGTCATATGTAGTCTGCTGTAATTTGGTTTCTATGCTTCGGTTTCCTTTCTGGGATTGTGCCTTCCCTCTCATAAAAATCCCCTTCTCCACTTATATTAGTATATCTGCTATCTTCTGACTTCAGGACAGTATATCAGTTAAAAAAGGGGATTCTGAAGTGCCTCACATCAACATCCTTTTCCTATGGAAATTTTTTTCTGGACTTTGAGTAGCATTGTGAGAGCATGACTTTTGATGTCAAAACCAGACAAATATTGTGAGCTTTCAGATCTCTCATTTTTTTAAATTAATTGTTCTTAGATATAACCCCTTTAAATTTTAAAATAAAATTTAAAAATGGCACTGAGGACACACTGTATAATTCTGGAAAATTGAGCCTTATGTAATGTATTGTGGCAAATTGCCGGCACTACTATGATGGGTCTCGCGCCTTCCCTTCTTGGGGGGGGGCAGGGGTTCAGGGCACCATTTCTTGCCCCGAACTGGGATATTAACTGCCCCACTAGTGTCCTAGAGGAGGGGAGTGGAGAGAGAGGGACCCAGGCCCACCCTCTACTCTGGGTCCCAGCCCAGGGGCCCTAGGGATAGCAGTAAACCACTTGAACTAGCGGTTCCTTCCCCTGGGCTACTTCCCTCTCCTGCCCTTCAGCTTGTGGGGGCTTCCTGCCTCCCTCTGCACAAGCCAGGTGTCCCTTTACCTACGGTCTTGGTCTTCTTAGCCCACCACAGCACTTCTCCAAACTTTCCTCTGCTTCCTGCCAAACTGCTCTCTGCTCCAACACCAATCCACTCTGCTTTAACTCCTCCACTTGTCCAATTGAAGCAGGGTTTTTTTTTATCAGGTGACTGGCTTCAGGTGCTCTGATTGGCTTCAGGTGCTTGAATTGGCTTCAGGTGCTTGAATTAATCTATAGCAAACTTTCTTCCCTCTACAGGGAATAAGGCTCCCTTCTAACCCTCACTTGCTGCCCTCTAGCTATGCTGTATCACAGTATTTTATAGTTTAAGCTACTGAATGTCATGTCTTTTTTTTCTTCTTGTCTGACAAATGTGTGTTGTGTATCCGTAGTGTCAGTCCTTTGAGAGCTGCTCCCATAAGCCTTGGAGGTTACTAAACATAATTTCAAAAAAAGTCATTATTCAAGGTTATGTTTGCTTCATTTGTTTTTGTAAATATTCCTATTGTATTTTTTCATTAGCAAACATTATTCAGCTTGTTCAACAAGAGGAAATTCTGCATTTGATTACAAAAGTTACTTTATGTATTTTTTTAAAAAATGTATGAGTGGATAAACTCCTTGAGTGAAATCCTGGTTCCATTGAAGTCAATGGCAAAACTCTTATTGACTTCAGCGGGGCCGGGATTTCTCTCTTGGAGTGCAGGATGTTAACTTTTTTCCCTGTGGGACTCCATGTCACCTTCAGTTTCCTTCAGACAAAGTTATGAGTCTCACCATTCCTCTGGATTGTTGGTGCTTAACTGAGGACATGCCTGATACAAGCAGCAGCATGCAAAGTTCATTTTCCTTCATCTACGAAGAGTAGAGCAGCACTCAAGTAACTAAGCTAAAGCTGAATCACTAAGCAGAAAAACCCATTTCTTAGTATTTGCAGGATGAAAGTTCCCTCCTTCTATCAATCTCTCCTTCCTCTGTCATACTCCCACAAGGTCTTCACGGGGAGATGGAGAACACTGTTCTCTTGTTGTCTGTATACTTTGTGCCCAAAGTAATCTCTAACAGAGAGATCATCCTGCTGGAAATGCTAGCTTGTGCCAGATAATATCTTTACTGAATATAGTCTGCAAGATTCTAGAATATAGATTCTGCAAATAGACCGTTCCCCTCTTTGATGCTTTGTCTCTTGGGACCCAAAAGTTAAAACAAAAGTAAGTTAATCGAGGGAGGGGGTATACTGCCATTGGTTCTTTGGAAGGATATTAGGGTCTTAATTTAAGTTCTAGATTTTACACAACCCTTTTATAGGTGTATAATGAAAGGAAGACACAGGGACACTCCCTGACACCTGCTACTTTTTAGAAGTCTCTGTTCAGAGGCTGAACACAAGGACTGCACAAGGTTTGTATTGCTACCTACCCAAAAGAACAGGGGAGAAGGCAAGACATGGCCCTACATCAGCCATCAAACATGGCAGTTTGAAGAGCAGAGAAAAGGATATGCCCTCTTAAGAGGGATGTGGTTGTTCCTCTCCCTCTGGATGGAGGTTGATCCAGGAGGTATGGCCAGTACTCTCTTTTAAATCCCAAAGTAGAGAGATTTTAATTTTGGAGATCTACTGTTTCTGCTCAAATACTGTATGACCTAATGTGCTAAGTTGCCAAGGAGTACTAGCACAGGATTCAATTAACTACTATCTAGTGGGAGTTTGAGACCATACCTGAACAAGTGAAAATGCACCAGTCCACATAACTAGCCATCAGGATCACATTAAATGTAATTTGAGATGTATTGGTATCCAATTGGCTTTTACAGCCTGGTTTCCAACAATTATTCCAAAACCTCCCTGAAAAAAGCCTTGTACTGTGTATTGTCCCTTCTTTGCAATCACTAGGTAACACAGAATTCCCCCTCAGGAATAGAGAGAGAGAGAGAGAGAGAGAGCACACATGAGAATGACCTTGTAGCCTGGTTTTGGCACTCACCTGGGAGGCTGAAGACCCAGGACCTGATCCCCCCCCCCCGCTCTAATTGCTCATTAAAATTATTTATACAGCTTCAGCTGAAAAGACTGATAAAGCCCCACTTCAGAATATCCCATAGCCCAGCAGCTAGGGCCCACACTAGAGATGTGCCAGATCCTTCTTCAAATACCTTCTTCCCCTCAGCTGGAGGGGGGACTTTAACCATGACTTTTCCATGTCCTAGGTGAATACTCTAACCATTGGGCTAAGAGTTAGGAGGGAGGTAGTCCTCTTCTGGCCATTTTGTGTAAGCTTGCCTACAGGAGCTTTATCTAGTAAGCGAGGTCTGACCATACTTACCAGATTGGGCCCTGTAGGCAAGTAAGTCAGATAAATGTCTTCCTCCCCCTCGTTCATTCATCACACTGGGACTTAGGTGTCTAGATGCCTGTTAATGGGGCTGCAATGCACATGGTCAGAGGGAAAAACATAAGTACTTAGGGAACTCTTACTGCTTAACAATAAGAGATGAGCAAATGTAAGCACCTACAGCATTCAAGGGCAGCTGAGCGGGATTTTGTGAATCCCAGTGGGGCCTGATTCTAGGATTTAGGCACCAAACATGGTGTATGTCACTTAAGTCCTTTTGTGAATCTAGCCCAATGATCCTTTCTCTTTCCACTCACCTCCTTCCCATCCTTGGCAGAAAATGGTATTTACAGAATACAAAACTTCCTCATGCCAACACTGCTGCCATTTGGATTCCCTGTGGACTATTTATGCTGCTGGGTCATTCTAGTGATAGACTGGACCCATCTGGCAGTAAAGCATATGGCCTAAGCAATAGGAACCAAAGAATTAACTCTCGGAACCCCATGAAAGGCCACAATTTTCTTGACCAAAGTCCCCTCACGGGATGTTCCAGTCTGAAAGAGAGTATTTTCCTCCCCATTTCTCACGAATGGATTTGTCAATATAGAGGTTTGATGGACAAAACAACAAAGTTAATCTGCTTGTCAAAGTATTATTTCCTTTTATATCTGTGCTTTAAACAAATTTGAATTTTAATAACATTTAATGAGGATGAAATGGCAAGATTTGTTATGTTTACGGTGTCCCATTTTATAGAGTGATGAAAAATCCTTCTAGATGATATTCTTTCTGCCCATTTCAAAAGAGGATATGGGAAAACAAGGTGAGAAAGATGGGGTTTCAGTTTGTTGAGGATTACAATACATATGTTTACTTAGGCATGAGCCCACATATTTATAAAGGATATACTCTAGCTAAAGATCATAGAGGTCAGATTGAAAGCTTCTAATGATTTTGTTTTTGTGTAAGAAGATTGATTAGCTGAATTTACCTATCCCCATCCATATATCTGTTCTCAATGTGTTTGTTTCCTCAAGAAATATTTTCAGTTTCTATTCCCAAGAATATAAATTATAATAATTATTTGGATTTTCCACTCCTTAACTATATATGGGTCCTGGGAGGATTTGCACATTTTATTGAAATGAATTCCATCTCAGGCTGGCAGTCTGTTCACCCTTCTGCTCCTCTTCCTTACTGTCATCCTTCTAGGAAGAAATCTTTAAACTGTGCTTTAAGCAACTTTTAAAAATAGAAAGGTTCTTGAAAAAAAACCCGCTGTAAAATGAAGGCAATGATACATATCTTCCTTGTAAAGCACTGGAGATCTTCAAGTAGAAATTGCTATTAAAAGCTAAGCACTATAAGAATTAGAATGCCTTTCATGCTAAACAGTAATCAAATCTAAAGAAGATGAGAGAGAATAGTGACAAACACAAACTTCAGTTATCAATTTATAATCTTAACTAATTGCCTGGTAATAAGCAAAACAAACATGCAAATGAAATCAGGCAGAGAGAAAGGTTCTGACCTTTATTGTTCTTCAGTGTCCAGATAGTCCTTGTTCAATTTCTGTATTAGGTTAGAGACTTTCATTTTTTATTGCAAAATATTTTTGACTTCACCAAAATAATAAAATATTTATTTAAACTTCCCCTTAAGTCACTCCCATTAAAGCTAAGACATAAACTTGGACTCCTGTTGAGAAAGACATAACTGTTACATTTCTTCACTTTTCAGTAAATATCAATTCATAACTAGTCATTAACAATATCCATAATAGAGCTTTTACTTGGAACGCAAAATACATTTTCTATTTAAAGAACAACATTAATCTTTTTCTTCCCTACTCAGTTTAGTTATTTTTCAAAAACTGAACTTGTACCTACTATACCATGTACTGTATATATTAACAGATTCTTTTTCACATCTTCTCCAGATGGACTCATTGCTTACTATGGCCTGGTCTACATCTAACATTTAGGTCAGCCTAGCTACATCACTTTTGGCCGTGAAAAATGTTGCACTCTGTGCGATGTGGTTAGGTTAACCTGACCCCCACTGAAGATCCACCTTGAAGAGGTGGATTACCTACAATGATGAGAAAAAAAAATCTTTTGTCAGCGTAGGAAGTGTCTATACTTCAGCACAACTGCAGTGCCATAGTTATGTTGCTGTAGTCACTGAAGTATAGACATACCCCATTTTAGAAGAACATGCCTAGAATAGAGCAAACAAAGAATGGATCAAAAGATCCCTATTGAAGAAAATGAATCTGGGAAAGGAAACATGATTCTATAGAATCTGTATAAAGTGCTACAGAATCTATATCTACACTGCAATTAAAAACCGGTGGCTGGCCTGTGCCAGCTGAATCATGCTCACAGGGCTTGCTGAGCTATTTAATTGTCGTGTAGACTTTTGGGATCAGGCTGGAGCTTGAGTTCAGGGACAGTCCGCCAGGGGAGGGCCCCAGAGCTCTGCTTCCAGCCCAAACCCAAATGTCTACACCAGAATTAAACAGCTCATTAGCCTGAGTCCCTTAGCCTGAATCAACTAGCACAGGCCAGCAGTGGGTGTTTAATTGCAGTGTAGACATACCCTTAGGCCTGGTTGGCCTCTCATTTACACTGATGTGAATCAGGAGCAACTGTGAGAAGAAAACCAAACCCTAAGACCCTCATTCAGCACTGCATTATTCCAGTGCTGGATCAGATTAAATTCCTGTTTAGTTTCTTATCCTTCAGAGAAAACCATGTGGATGGAGGGGTCCACCAATGCCTTTGTCTGGCTATACCGAAAGAAGGACAGGGGACACTTGATATGGCTATTAATCAGCCCACAGATGTCTGGGACTAGCCGGCAGATAAAGTGTACAGTGCAGGCAAATCCATGTTTATTAAAATCATTACCCAGGGCTTCTTCCAGACCCCCTTCATTTTCCATGTAGATCCCCCAGCCAACCCATGGCTTGGACCTTACTATCCACCCCCCTCATAGGAGGGTTAAGGTGGGCTATAAGGATGGGGGGGGGAGGAGGAGGCAAGTTGGCTCCCTGCCGTACCAACCTCCCTCCCCCTTTCTGTTCCTTTATCCAGCACCTTCTTTTAAGTCATTTACCAGAGCATTTATCTAGTCACTGGATGCCTTCTGTGCTGCGTGGAGAAAGGGCTACCAATGCCCAGGGGTTGCTTCTTTATAGCCTTCTGACCTCACATTCCTGGGGGTTGAGTCAGTACCACAAAGCTGACCACTGCTCACCTTTTGCAGCAGTTTCTGATCTTGTTCCCTGCCCCTCTCCCCCACCCCATAAAGCACTGCTGCCTTCCTTTGGCAAGCCCAGACAATGTTCCCTCCACTTCAGGTGCACTGCAGTTATTCTTTTTGCAGGACTGGAAACCTAGATCTTGTAAGCATTGTTCTTCCACAGACATTGCTCCAATGTCCATTCTACAGAGATTTTATAGACATTTTCAGAAGGCTTTTTCTATGGAAACTGCTCCCTCTAATGTTTGTAATAAATTCACATAAGATTACAATAGAAGGAATTTAACATAGTTTATAGACAATCTGTAAATTTGTTTCCTATTACACTGTATTATTCTTTGGCTACTTTACATTCTAGATACAGTGTAAAATGGTTATAGTCACTATATTGCACTGTTTTTCCTCATATTGTGTCTAATGGATAACTGTAAACAGAAGTTACTCTTTACCCAGACAGTTTCTTCATGGTTCAGAATAGGATGATGAAAGAGGTACTGAAACAGCTGGCAATATATATTCTTTGGTGCATTTAGGTGTTACACTGATAATAATCAGTGTGTCTATCTTTAACTCCAGTCAATTCACTGAAGTTCCAAGATATTTACTGACATATGCAGAACATTACTGTTCCTTCATCTCTTATGGAAGTGTTTTTATAACCTTCAGTTAATAAAAATTGTATCAAAATTTGCTTCAAGTCAAGAAACAGTCTATTGCCACTTTTTAAAAAGCATTTTCTTAAAAATAAAATCTATATTTACTAAATAAATCTCCAACTGTTTACATTTGTTCAGAGGCAGTAAAGAATATCACCCCATTCAGAACTGTGCATGATCGGAAGCTTTAAAAAGAAGGGACAGCAAGTAATATTACTTTACCTCAGGGCATGCTGGAGATACGTGATGTAGGTTGATGCTTGCCTTGTATCAGGGTAGAGTGTATTGCAGGGGGAAGAGATCTTTGTTGGTGGGGGAGAGAAGAGGATGATTCCTGGTGATGGGTGGGGTTAGTTGTCAGCTGCTATCTTTAGTATTTGACCTTTGTAGCTTGTGTTATAGATGCCTAGAATGTGAAAATAATGCCTTTTTTGTTAATCTTTTATAAATCTAATTAAATATATCAAGTAAATTCATTCACAACCTTATTCAGAAAGGTATTTTTACAGATGTAACAGCATAGTATTCTTGTACGTGACTTCAGTGCACTTGATGGCTTTGAAATGGCAGGGAAGCACAAACTTGCTCACAATCATATGGAGGTAGATCACACCCATGCTCCACCCTTTGTCTCATCTCTCCTTACTTTCTGTGCATCTATAGTTATAATCATGATTTTGAAGTGTTTTGACTGTTAGACATTAATGATAAACCACAGCGTAAGAGATAAATTATATTCAAATAAGAAGAATCAGACTTTGAGAAGGGTGGGCCCAGAACAAAATTGAAGATCTGTACATAACTGAGTTTTAGAGAATATAGAATCTGAATCTGCAGATGAATTTTGCACTTGGCACCTATCCCTAGAATGGGTCGGATTAAAATTCTAAAACACTTCCAAACTTTTGGGTCTTCAAGATTTGGATCCTGGTCTAATCTTGGCAGCTCGGATCCATCACAAATCAAATTGTGATGAACATTTATATTGTGGTACAGATGAGTGATCTTGTTTTGCCTAATTTCAAACTCAAACATCATGGATTTGAATGTTCAGTTTAAAATCTGCTATTAGTAGGGACTGTGGAAAGTTTTCAGAGAGGTGCACTGTGCAGGGGGAAAAGAAGAATGAAAACACAGTGTGCAAAATCCAGACCTAAATTCACCACTGGTTTAAGTGGACCACTCTGTTGACAACATTCAATCAGAGTGCAAAACAAGGGTAACTTACCTGCCAAGATGTGGGTATGCTGGGGAGCTGCTTTAAATTCTCTTTCATGTTAGTTGCTTACAAATGACCTTCAAAGGCTTTTTAAAATTGGTTTTTGTTCTTTTTCTGGATTTTTTCCCTTGTATTTTACTTTAGAAATATCAGTTAAGAGAAGTGGTATGTACATGCCTGAGAGATGGTCAGTAGCCAAGGTGGAGAATAAGATGTGTATGAGACAGTGTTAAATTACAGCTGCATCCAAGGTATCCTAGTTGTATCTTTACAAAGTTCAAAAGGAAGAATGCAGCAAACTCCTTACAGTGAGCAGGGGAGCGTGTTTACTGTCAAACACATAACATGCAATTTATTTGATCAAACATATAGGAAACAATGGATCTTTGGCAAGGTACATTGCATTTAAGAGAGAAATTTAACCTATGGCTTAATCTAAAGGAATACTCCTAAATCAGATGCTTGCACCTGCAGATTCAGTAACTGGTAGTATTTTATTTTCATGTCTACTTTTTCAAATAATTATTTACTCTAGGTTGCCCACTTACAACAATCACTCTTTTGAAAAGAATTGTGAATAAGAATATGCAGTTCCAATATTAGTATCATAAAACAGTTTAAAATATATTTTAATGCTGATTTCCCTAGAGGCCACCTCCATTGTCATTCAAAGATTATTCATCCAGTGCTGTAATTTCGCATCTTAACTATTGTAGATAGTTTGCAAAACACTTAGGGACCAGTTTTGACATGCATCAGATGAATGTATGGCTAATGCCGGAAAATATAAGTCAATGTGAGATCGTTTTTCAGCAAGACAAATTACTGCTTCTTCACAGGATTTAAATGGGGCTGATTTATGGAGTAGAGGATGATGACACTTAGAAAGAACAATTGCAATACAGCCTAATGTTGTTAAGTTGCAATAGCTCCTTATATCAAGTTACTGTACATCAAACCATGTCAAATTCTAAGAAAAACAGTTCCAGATTCCCACAAAATGAAAGAAATTTTTATATAAAAAAGACATTCTAAGGTAGAAGAGTACTAACTGAATATTATCTGTGAGAAAAAAGTGGATTCAGAACTGTCTTCTCATGTTCAAAGGAAGAGTATAAATTCTTTAAGAACCGCTATAGTTTAAACTGAGTGTGTTTTATTTAAATAATAAACAATACATGAAACAGTCTAATTTAACACTGAAGAAGGTGGGCTTCAACTGTAGTCACAGTAATAATACAGTGACAAAGAGTGCCACAGGACTCTTTTTGTCACTTTTTACTGATCCAGACTAACACGGCCACCCCTCGAGTAATAATACAGTTAATTTCAACACTAACTAATGAGACAGTTGGACAAAAATAACTCTAAGAGACTTTGTAAACCTAGAAGTTTTAACTGTTGGAATACAATTCTCATGGTTAACAATTTGCACTTTGGTGCCATTCATACAATATACAATAGTTTATTTTATCAGCAAAGACCTAATAATGTGACTCTAATGAACACTAGACATGCATTACACTTAGTCCTGAAATGTTACTATATGATAAAAGGAAAAAATAGTTTTCCATAATAGTTGGTATATAGATAAATAAATAACAACGTCAAAAGACCTTATGATAGGAGAGCATGATTCTGCATCTTTTATTTGCAAGAGGAATCCTTACCTATATGAAAAATCCCACTGAAGGCAAGAGGCTAGTTATAAAGTAGAACCTCAGAGTTATGGACACCTCGGGAATGGAGGTGGACCGTAACTCTGAAATGTTCATAACTCTGAACAAAGTGCAGTTTGAACTCCAGATCCAGCAGCTGTCACTCCAGGCCAGGTTTCAGCGTGTGTGTGTGCGTGTGTGTGTGTGTGCGTGCGTGTGTGTGTGTGTGCGTGTGTGTGTGCGTGTGTGTGTGTGTGCGTGTGTGTGTGTGTGTGTATATAAACAGCATGTGTCCCTGCTCTGCTGGCTCCGGCTGCATTGGGCTGGCAGCCCCAGTGTTTTGCTGTAAGTGGGGGTAGGATAGGAACAGGCAGCCCAGACGTGCCTACCTTTAAGATATCATACAGGTACAGTACAATAATTGTTTTTGTTGTTTTTTTCCCTGGTCTCTGCTGCTCCCTGATTGGTTACTTCCAGTTTCACATGGTGTCCTGTTGACTGGTCGGTCTATAGCTCTGGTGTTTGTATCTTTGAGGTTCTACTGTATGAATAAGGAGTATATCTGGGAATTTTCTGACAAAATGGGGTTTCATCAAGAAAATATCCGTTTGTGAAACCCAGAACATTTCACATAATGTATTGGGTTTGACAAACTTTCACTGAACCATAGTCAGTCCCATCAGAAATGTTGCTCTGATAATTTTCTGCCAGTTTACCCAGTGGGCTGGTGGGAATCCTGGACTTCCAGGGTCAGCAGGTCTAGGGCAGTGCTAGCACGTAGATTGCCCTGGGAATAGTGACCCTGTGGCTTCCAGAGTCCCTGCTTCTGGGTGAGCCTCCCACTGTGAACTGCTATTCACTGATGACCAGCACTGAAACTAACTAGAATCATGACAATTTCACTCAGAAGTCACTAGGGTCCCGGAAACTATATTTAATGTTGGATTTCCAATTTTTTTTTGTTTTTAATTCTTGGTTTTGTTCCATATCTGAATGAAATCAAATTTTGAAATGTCACAGTGATAGAGACAGGTGCTCAGAAGGCCTCAACCCTTAAGGGGGTGTTGGTAGGGGGACCCAGGCCCTCCCTGGACTTGGTTAATCCCCTTGGCTTTGTTTGGACTACCCCAGAAGGGGAATTCACCAGGACTGAGCTGGCCCAGGAGGGTGGGCCATACCGTAGGAGGAGGCAGTTGCTGCACAAAAGAGGGAGAGAACTACCATGCTATACGTAGCCACCAGCATGTGCCTTGTGGTGAGTGGGCACCATTTAACCATACAGTGACCTTGGACCAATCACGGGGGAGAGGGCGGGGAGATAGGAAATGGTCCAGGGAGGGCAGCCTTAGGCAGCCCTGGCTGTCAAATCACTGAGAGCCATCAGAGGGCCCTGGATTGGAGCCCGATGGACTGGGGCAGCTCAGGCTTTCCTACCAACAACCTCCCTGCAAGTCATGGACCTAAGACTCAATCACTAGGTGATTTTACCCTACCAACCAACACCCTGAACAAGGACCTTCATACAGTCATATTGCATCTTTTTATGCTGAAATACACCACCACATTCTGGGGATTTTTTATATACAAGCAAGCAACTGTGGACTGCCCAACTCTGCTACATTCCCTCCAGAACTGACATCTCTTAGACTGCTATAAAAAGGCAGATTTGCTAAGATATATCAGACAAGCCATGCTCAGTGAACACATATTAAAAACACATGTCATCTGCATGGGGCTACCACAAGGCAGCAAGGGTACACTGGGGTCTGGGAAACTATTTCAGCCTTGGGGTTAAGCAGTTTCTGCAGAGCAGCTCTGTAATCTGGGTGGAAAAAATATCTTCCACTAGCTCCTCATAAAGACACTCAGAACCCTGCCTGATATTGTGAGCAGTCTGGGTTGCCGCCCCAGACAGTAGAGCATTTTCAAGGCATCATTATTCTTTATTATCATATAGTGAAACAGAAGTATAACAAAATGTACCCGAGTAATGGTAGTAGTAAGATTTGTTGGGAATTGTTGGTGTGTTGGTGGACTGGGCTTAATCGGATTACTCTGATTATAAGTCTTTTTAATTTATGTCAAAATCACTGAGAATGTCAAAGGTGCCTTTGTGTGTGTGTGTGTGTGTGTGTGTGTGTCGTTTTTAAAATAAAAACTAAACATATTTTAGTATCTCTGCTCAAAATTATCTCTAGTTAGTAATTCTGTATTGAAATTAACTTAATTAGCTCTCCTTTATGTAATCAATTTTGATAATTAGATATGAAATTGTTATTCTACTCTGTCTGAAGCATTTAAAGAATTACTTCTAGTCCTTACAAAGCTTTATATAACAATGTGGATAGCATTTCCTCTAATAAAACATTTTTATGAAGAATCAATACTGAGATCATCAAATTCGCCTTTGCCTTCTTTAGTAAATTTTAATTTACAAGCAATACATGTTTATTTATATTCTTAATTTTTAATATACTGGACTGTCATTTAATATAAGTAATTTTAGTTAGTTATTTTAATTACATGCATCTCTTCCCTCAACTGCACAAGAAAATACCTTACTAATTAGAGTCTGTATAGTGCTATGGCCATATAAAGCACTAAAAAATGCTTAAATATATATATATATATATATATTCACAAACTCTCTGGTGGATTCTAGCTAGTTACTTCTAGCTTATTCAGCTTAAGACTCTGTGTATCATTCTTGGGAAAATAAGTCAAAACAACCTTTCTGGGCTTCAGCTAAATTCTGGTGTTTCTAGATTTAACTAACTTCAACTTCTCAACATTAAAACTGCTCTCTCAATAGTTCTTAACTAATCTTAAACACATTCAATTAGTACACTAAAATTAGGGAGAGCAATGGGCCAACCCTAGGCAGTCATCCTGGGAAATACGGGATCACGAACCCTCTTCCCACTCCCTACCTCTTGGCTGCAAGGCATGTTGGGGAGAGCATGTGTGCCTGTGGATGTATGCCTAATACTCTTTTCCCCTATACAACTGGGCAGGGGATGGGGATAGAAAGATAGGGAATAGATGGGAATTTGGTTCCATTCCCAACATGCCAGCCACCAGAGCTGAGCTGACATAGGGCAGTACAATAGTGATCTGAAATAATTCAAAGTCAACAGAGAAGGAGTTGTGACACCCGAAACACTGTTATTCTCCTGGGGCTAGCATAGCAACAGAGAGCTCATTATACAGAGCTAGCAGTAAAGGTACAATATAGCCCATTTTATAAGATTTACTCTTCAAGGTATTGCATTATCTTACCTTTGAAATCCAGAACATTATATAATGCCTGACTCATTATTAATATGCACATTTTCATATATTTTAAAGAAGGAACCATTATGATCACCTAGTCTGAAATCTTGCATAAAACACGCCATAGAATTTCCACATTTTTTTCCATCAAGCCCTTAACTTCTGGTGGATCCAGAGCATGTATTTTAGAAAGACATCCAATCTTGAGTTAAAGACTTCAAGCAACAGAAAAATCCACCACATCCCTAGGTAATTTATACCATGGTAATTATCTTCACTGTTTTGAGAGTCTTATTCATACAAAACCTAATTTATAGTAGGAAAACACAACAGTGCAAGTTACTTACACTTACACAGATACACACGCTATCCCCATCTATCTGCAAATGCACAGAATAGTTACTTCCAGTTCAGACATGCTGCTAGCACAGTTGCTACAGGGAGAAAGCTATTGGGATTGTGCTTGTATTTTTGAATATTGAATAGAGCTGATGTTGATGAGCACCTCACAGTTTTTCAAACAAATCTGGAAAATTTCCCAGACTCTACACATGTGGAATAAAAACCGCTTTATGGATCAGTGAGAACAATTCATCCAGCTGGGGATGTCTCCATCCGCAAGTGATTTTTCACAATTCTTTGCTGATTTGAGCCAAATACACACACACACATATCAAGGGCACTGAGTCCTCCAATTTTCAAAAGCTAATTGAGTGCAAAAACCAGATCCATGGCACTGATGGTATCAAAGTCAGGTGAGATCTAATCCTTAGAGATGCTGAATGCATGCAACTCAAGGATCAGTCCTACAAACTCCTATGATTTTCTAATGATTGGCAGCTGCCCTTTTCTAGCACAAATGG
Organism: Mauremys mutica; assembly: GCF_020497125.1. Taxonomy (NCBI): domain Eukaryota; kingdom Metazoa; phylum Chordata; order Testudines; family Geoemydidae; genus Mauremys; species Mauremys mutica. The sequence continues at coordinate 193,248,348 of NC_059072.1, forward strand.
ATGAAAATGTGTGCTTTCCTTTAATTATTGCTCTTTTTTTGGCCTTGAAAACAGAGTTATAGAGTTAAGATCAACACAAAGTCAAAACTCTATACTTTAGATAGCACATAATTCTCATTATATATGATGTCAACTGCCTTTTTAAGAAAGATCAATGAAAACTGCTGCAGTAATGAAACCATAAATCCATCTGAACATGTTTTTTCACTTAGAACACTATTAATTTATTGGTATTACTATGCAAAGACATGAATCCTGATTCCTTCAAACCTGGAACTTTAATTTTAGCAATAAATTTCCTGTTTCTGGGGATTGACCTTTTTATGGTAGTTCTGAAAAATTGTGGAAACAAGTATTATAGGAAATATTATCCTATTCAACCAACAAAACACACACTTAGTATGGATCAGAACTATGTTATTGGATATTTGTCTGGATAAAATTAAAGTATTAAACAGGTCATTCATCTGAATATATATGATAGGTTTTTAAATGTTTCTTTTTTGGATTATACACCTATTTATTTCAATAATTTAATCCACCAGTCTCTCACAGCAGATGTTTATATCTGAGGTGAAAAATACTTCATGAAGTCTACATACTTCTATTTATTTCAAAATTTTAAATGAGAATGCCTTAAAATGTAATAAGATACTTTGAACGTTTTTTGGTCAAATTTCCTAGATTTTTTTCTTTGCCTATATGCTCCATCTGAGTGTAGGCATGTTATTACTCTTTTTGGAGTCTCTAGAAAAAAGTGATAAGTAGGCCAAAGAGATCAATATCTAATGATATAGATCACTCACCCAAAAATGTAAATATTGCTAGTTCTACGGCTGGTTGGAAAATATTGCATTTCAAAATTTTAGATGAAAAAAGGGACATTTTCCAAGAAAAATTTTCACAAAAAACGTGGAACATTGTTGTATCCCTGATTCTTGCTATGCACTCAAGGACTCACATAGATAATCTTATATCATCTGTCTTGTAGAAAACTGTGTTTCTTTAATATGCTAGTTTAGGTCAGGGTTGTGGAGCTTTTAATTTGGAAGATTGTGTTAATTTTTGAGTTTCCTAACACAAATCTCTCCTGCTCAGTGAATTTTGATATTCACTGCAATGCCCTGCCTTTCATAACTTTTACTCATAACTTACCACCTTTGTGGTTTGATTAATATTTACTTGTTATATAAAGGAGTGAAAAGGGGTATTCTCTTCAGAATGTTCTAAACTATTTAGCAGAATGAGCCTGATAGACCAAAAATAATATACTCCTATGCTATTTCTAAAGTAATTTTACTGGGTTGGAATTCACACTGTCTTAGTCTGCTTTGAGATCAGTGGGAAGGTATTTCCATGATGAAATTTCTGTGGGTATCAAGGAAGATCCTTCACTGATGCCAGCGGTTGACAGGTCTGACAAAAATTATGATTCTCAACCTGACTTATTGGCCATCTGGCATTTACTTTGAGTGCATCTTCAGCACTGGAAGCATTATTACAGAAAAAAAGACTGCTTAGTGCAGATAGTGCTGAATGTCTCATTTACAACAGTGAGTCTGAATGATGTTGACAGATTATACTCTCTAAAATGTAACTTGCAAGGCAGTCACTATGACTAAATGTACTTGCAGTGGGTGGACCAATCTTTCTGGGGCTTCCATGGCTGACTCCTCTTTCCCTGGCTAGCTAACAGTTAAAAACTGAAATACCTGTGTGCAGTTATGTATGTTTTACTGATAATCAGTGATCCAGATGCATGGTTTTGGCATGGTTTGGAAACAGGATCCAGCTGAGACAGAAAAAAATAGTTCATACACAATTCTTCTTCATATTAAATAAATGGACCTAAATGCTGATGAGACTGAACCGTTTGTACCCAGGCTACCTAAATTAAGTGCTAGTCCATCACAAGAAACAGCTTCTGTTCACACACAACTTAATTTATCAGAAATAGCTTTACATTGATGATGCTTGTGTAATCTAAAAGAAATCAAAACACAGGTGTTGGAACTTTGGATAAGACATCTGCCACTACAGACCTCTTCTTCCTAAATCAAGAACTATTTTGTTTTTTATTTAAGCCCCTTTCTGCACTTTTTCCAGTTACAATGAGAAAGACAGGAAAAAAGAATGCAGTATCAGATTTTCTTTTCCTCCTCATTCTCATACTGCCTTAGCTCAGTTCTAACTCTGCTGCTTTGCTCTTGTCTTTGACAATATATTTCCCAAATCTGCACATGCTTCATACCAGTACACTCCTCCTCTCATTCTTCCCAAATATATTGATCTATCTGTTGCAGTGTCCTTCTGCCAATTCCCCCCCAACTCTTGCATCCTTCCCTTCTTCTTTTTTTCTCTTCTCTCTAGAATTCCCAATTCATCTCTAAGAAATGTACCTTGATCAATGTTCATGTGCTGTCCCCCATCTTCTGTTGAAGCCTGGCTCTCTCCTGATGAATATATACATACTCCTTTGGAGACTCATCCCTTATTTTCTCCATATAACTGGGAGCCAAACTGATGGTGTTGGATACTCCCACGGTCACTTTGATCACTTCCAGACTCTTCCTCCTTTCTTTTCCATTTTGCTCTCCTTTCCTTTTTCTGTCCAATAGGCCATTATATAATGTTTATTGGATCCCCTCTTCCTGTTTATCATGACTGATGTTTTTCTTTGTTTCTTTCTTCAGAGTCACCTACCTCATCATGGTTCACTTTCAGCACAGGTGAACAGTCTGAATTTATGGATTTCCTCTTCCTTTCTCTGACCTCTTCCTTGGAGCGCCAACTTAGGAACAACTCCAGTTGCTCCTTTGAGCTGGCTTTCATTAAATAGTTTCTGATTTCCCTGGGCTGGACCTTAATTTATGGTGGGGATGCAAAGGTGTCTTTAACTTTTTTTTAAGCAAATGCATTTGACACTCTTGTTTGCATTTTGTTAGTCCATTTACACTGGCCACCACAAATTCCCCTTCCTTTTTTTTCAGTGCTTCCATTCTCACAATAAACTGACAACCCAACCTTCTATGTTCTGTGTGTAACTTTATATATCCTTTTACAGTTCAAGAAGAAAGTGCTTTGTAGGAAGGCATTGATTGAAACTAAACTGAAATTGATATTTTTGTTACATTCCTTGATATTCCAAGAGATGGAGAGGCTATTGTTATGATTATAATTTTTTCCACTTAAAAAAATGTAGTGGCTACTACAACAAGCATGGGAGAGAGGTGGATTAACCACATAAAATGTTCTCGAGTCTTCCACTGAACTCATATTAAAAGGCCAGTGCCATTAATTCAAACAGTGGAGACTCATACATTTTGATCCAAAGATCCTGGATTCAGCTGATATCAATTTTAAGGTGTCATTCCAAATTACATAGTCTGATATATTTGAAGTGCAGTTTTAAAATATATATAAAAGCTCTTTGGAAAACAAGTAGCTTAAAGCATTTAGGGCATGATTCTTAACCACTGGAGTCAATGCAAGCTTTGCCATTGCAGTGGAAAGAGCATTGGTGCCTTAATGCAGTAAGATCAAAATGCAGAATGTGTCTTACTACTTTACACTGCACAGGGCTGTATATTTTCTGGTGCTTCCTGGTTCTTCTGTTGTTTTCAGAGTTCTACTGCAATATGATTTAATTGGAAAGCATTAAAAATACCATAACTAAAATTAAAATCTATACTAAAAGTTATATTATTAAATGAACAGAGAGACTGTGTTTGTTATAATAAAGCATTATAACTAGATGTTTTCAATAATGTGAACTTTAGTGGCAGGTGTTTAAAATAATACAAAGGAAATTACCAAGTTAACTTCAAAAAGACTGGTAATAGGTTCACAAATAGCTTCTCTGTGCAGGCAAATAATTATAAATTTTAAAAAGCATACTGTTAAATTGACACAATTGTAATGACATCTCTGTAGGTAGCTCATATCATGCACCATTTTATGTGCTACTAGGAGCGTAATGGCAGCATTTGCACAATAGGGCTACAGGAGGATGAGGTAGCATAATTGCAGCCTCACTGAAGCATGAATACAGACTAATTAACAAAATTGGAACTGCTGCACTCATGCTCCCATTTCATCTTTCTTATTTCATTTACTTTTTACATGCTGCTATGGTCACAGAATTGCTGTGTTTGTTGTTTGAAAATTGCAGATACTGTTGTCCACTTGCTGTCTCCGTGCTACTACAGTGTACAAGGCTGCTCTGCTTGAAATATCCCCATTATGGAAGCAATGTCCAATTTTAGGGACTCTTTTCTTACCAGGTTTTTTATATTTTAGACTATATCCTGGAAGACTCTTCTTCACTTGTGTATATTTAGTCCTATGCATAGTACCATCAGAGTCAACGGGACAACATGAAAGTGTAAGTGCATTCAAAATTAGTCTCTAGGAAATCCAACCAACTACCTAATGGCATCAAAAACACTCATTTGAAACAAGAAGAACTGTTATATTAAGAGGAGCTGCTGATACATATAATAGCTGGTGTATACAATTATATTCATGCTGTGTAGAAAAAAAAAACCTGGTTGTGGCCAATGCTGTTACTAAAGATGAAAATTCTGAAAAAGAGAAAATCAGACTAAGTGGTAGAGTTATGTGTTATTGTTCTACAGTGATATTAGTACAATATCAATTTCTGATTATGACAATTATTTTCATCCTGAAAAAAGCCAAACAGGGACTTTTTTTTTTAAGTTGTGCTCGGAGCACGAAGATCACATTTTCACAAGTGTCTAAGTGATTTAGGAGCACAAAATCCACTGACGTTAGTTATGTGATTTTGAAAATATTACATTTAGGTGCCTAAATATGTACTTATAAGCTGAATAGTTCCAATTTTGTCAATTACTGTATACTCATGCTTCACTGATTCTACAATTATTTTCTCATAGCCTCCTGTAGCCCTATTAGGCAAATGTTTCCATTATTCTCCTAGTAGCCTGCCAGTAAAGTTTATGCTTGTCATAACCTCTCCAATTATGGCACAAACGTATATGCAGATGTAGATACCTTTACCATCTAGAGCAGCAGCGGGCAACCTTTGGCACGCAGCTTGACAGGGTAAGCACCCTGGTGGGCTGGGCCAGTTTGTTTACCTGCCACGTCCTCAGGTTCGGCCGACCGCGGTTCCCACTGGCCGCAGTTCATAGTCCCAGGCCAATGGGGGAGGCGGGGAGTGGTGCGGGCCAAGGGATGTGATGCAGCCCCCATGATGCTTCCTGCAGCCCCCATTGGCCTGGAGTGGCGAACCACAGCCAGTGGGAGCCACGATTGGCTGAACCTGCAGACGTGGCAGGTAAACAAACTGGCCCGGCCCACCAGGGTGCTTACCCTGGCAAGCCACGTGCCAAAGGTCGCTGATCCCTGATCTAGGGACATCAATAAAATCACTGATCCACCATAAAAGGTGAAAAATGCTAGTGACACTGCTGACAAACATAATGAATGACATTTTTTAAATCAGTATTCCATGGTCCAACCCTTTTGCTTACCTGACACCACAGCATTGCTATGTTTGTTAGATATACTCAAGCTTACATCATATACCAGTCAGATCATGACCAGTGACAGTAAATAATGTCATTGTTGCCTGATTTTTATAAAACAAAAAAGCGAGTGAATGGCTATGATGTGCTTGATTATTTAATAAAGAGTGCAAATCACTATTGTACAGATGGGCATACACAAGAAGAGCTGATCGAAGAATTTTTTATGAAACTTTTTTCCATGAAAACCAAACTGTGTTGTGGAAATGTATCAGTTTTGATGAAAATTATCTCAGATCCAAAATGGAATTTCTGTGATAGGGACACTCCACCCTGAATATCCACTAGTATGGTGACAAGGGGACTGACATGGCTGTGGGGGATCCAAGAGGTTAGTACACTGAGCTGCAACAGGGGATGCAAGGCTCAAGTCTGTGCTCTGAGTCAGCTCAAGGACTTGAACCCCAGTCTCCCACACCACACACCTGTGGCCCAACCCACATGCTATTGACTGTTCTGGGGCAGAGATCTCTTTTTCTTGTAGCCTTTTGAAAGGTCACATTTTTGTTCTGCATCAAAATGAAAATACATTTCAAAATCTTTTTTTTTTTGTGAAACAGAATTGTGTTCCATCCAGCCCTATACACAACGTCTGTGTGCTACATAAGTCTCACATAAGTCTTATCTTGAAGATTTAAGTGGAACTTAAATGATGCCTACATTATTTCCCACTACACAAATTTGCAGCATTATATAACAGCTGCTCCACCTTTCCCCAGGAATGGAATGTGACTCCAGATAGCCTTATTACTATATATGGCAAGTTAACTACTAAGAATATCACTGGAGAAGGCCCCAAAATAATATTGTCCTGATGAACAGGAGTTATTTAGTCAAGCACCCGCTGTAGGACATTGGAAAAGGTAACTGTTCATATTCACAGGCTTCCTCCATTTGATTGTCGGCTAGGTGGAGTTAGACTAGATTTCCTGGGAAAGAACCAGGCTTGGGTAGCAGTGTAAGAATGAAGTCCACTGTACATAACTGCTCTCAGATATTTTACTGGCTCTACAGACTCAAAAGCAAATTGTGACCAGAGAGAATCTGTCATATTAATTTGTATCTGAAGATGATTTATATACAGAATGGATAGACCAACAGTCCAGACTCTGACTCTTCCTGACTCTTTTCTTACCCCTGGAAAATTTGGACCTTGAATTGTATTGCTTTTTGTAGTCAGACAAAACTGGAGTGAACCTCCCTGTAAGATAGTGGAATAACTCAGATGTCATTGGATACCTTCAAGAATTTTACCGCCCATGCATTTGCTACAATTTATTAGGCATTGCTGAAAATGAGCAGGAACTTCATATCATCCCTATGCATTCAAGCTACTGTAATGTAATGTAATGTAGTGTGTGTGTGTGTGTGTGTGTGTGTGTGTGTGTGAGATTGATTCACTTTTAGGCATCTTCCTGCAGAAAATATAATTGTGAGAAAGATTTATCAGATACTGATTCATGAATTCCATGGATACTAATAAGTAATCTGTCTAATTTATTAATTCTATTGAACTAATAAGTAATCTCTCAAACTAATTTTTTAAGACAAATACCATGCAAATGCTCTTTACTTACAATGTTATCATACATCATTTTGAAGGACCACATCAAGGCTGCCAGGTCCAAATCTGAGTGTCACAAAGAAATCTGATGCCAAATTGGAACAAAAAAAGAACAAGCATGATTATCTGCAAAGAACTGGTCTTGATAAGGAGTCTGAATTAATGTCTTGACAATGTCAAGAACATCATACCCCTTTGCTTTAACATCAAGCTCTACTTATGGAAAGATGTGTTGTCAAAAATATAGGATAATCCTTCATACTCTCACAATTTGACTGATAAAGCAGATAAAATTGTAAAGTACATATAATTATAATGAGATGTATGCATGGTAGTAGATAAACTAGCAAATACACTTTGTAGGAACTTTAAAACCTTTACATTCATTTTTGCAAATCTTCAGTCTCTGAATCACTATCACATTACAGTGCAGCTGAAATCAATTTTTTCTGACTTACCTGGAGTGAGAGTCAGGATGAGAAAGAAAGGGTGTTCAACTTACAGGACAACAACCCTATTTTTTCATATAGCTCTTAGTGTGGGAGGGGAAGTTCTGGATAGCAATTTTCTTAAGGAGAATCCTCCAAACTCTGATGGGAAATTCCTGTTCTGTAAGCAACAAGAGGGGGAGGGCCAGCAGCAAAAGATACATGAAGACAAAACTGAGGGAGGAATCCTAAGAAAAAAACCAGGGGGGTGGTTGGCGATGGGATGGTGGGGGAAATCGGGCAAAGGTCCATTATCCTGGAAACCCAGGAAAGCAGACAAGATGCAAGGTAGTCTAACTGGGCTGCAACTGTATTAGCTTAACTCATCTGGGAACTATCCAGCAATAACTTGTACAGTACAGATCATGATCCTTCCTTAATCATTTCCACCAAGTTGAGGGCTGCCGTCAGTCTCCTCCCTCCACAGCTGGTACCCATCTCATTGCTTAGATCCTACCATCCTCTTCTTATCTGAGGGCTAGCAGGCTGGGGAAGGGACATTGCCTCCTAGCTGTACCAAACATTAGGAGTCACAACCCCATTCCCCAGCTTCTTTAGTGCACTTCAGATCCCAGTTCTTCAGGAAACCAGACCCTACAGGATAAGTACCTGCAGACTCTATGGGGATTTCCAGTCAATCATTGCTGGACCCTGCTGGTCACACTGATGCCCTTGGTGACCCCCAAACCTGCATAGGAGGAACCCACACCAGCATGGAACTATGGCAGACTCCTTGCAGACTTTCTGCCTGCTAATCTGGGCATGAAAGGGGGCTTCAGCTGGAGGAACAAGGTTTATATACTGCTTCCCCTTTCTTACCTGAGAAGCTAGCCAAAGTTCAGGGCTCGGGATATTCCAGCTGGGAGCATAAATTGATGGACTCTATTTTGTCTTTCATGCAGTCTTGTTTATGTACAAGAAATGTACAAAGTCCTGCGTCTCTGAATGCAGGAGGAACCAAGAACAAAAGGAGCAATATCATATCTCATATCCCCAAGCCTCTTTAATCAACGCCAGACCCAACATTTCCCTCTCTAGCTTTTTCTGGATTCATACTGAGCACAGTGCACTGCTTAGATTTCTTGCTTTTGCCTCTTCCTCTCTTTCTGTTTCTGTGTGTTCTGCCTCCTCCTCTTCCCTCCCCGAACAGAAACAATACACAGCAAAACCCCTCTTCACATTCAGTTCAAAACTCCTAGGTTTAAGGCAAAAAACATGCTATGTTCCCAAGGTGAGGGCTTGTAACTAATTTATCCTGTTATGTTAACTGAAGGGTGCGTTTACATCCAATCTCAATGAGATCAAAGCAATAAGCCACACTACTTAGCATAAACACTACCTTCCTGTAACAGAGTGCTGGGCAATAGCAGCGAGGCCAGCACTCTGGTCACTGCAGCTCCAATTAACTACTGCAGGACAGACCTTATTAAGAAGAGCTGTGTTTAATTGACAGGTGAAGGAAAGCTGGAAGGCTAATTAAGCCATTAAGCAGAGAACACAAAGAGGAAGAGGAAGGAAGCAAAGAGAGAGATTGTGCTTCCCTGCTTGCTTCAGGAGCTGAGGGCTCCCTAAGAATGTAGGAGTAATGCTGCATAGTGTACAAGGGCGGTGGGAACCAACATTGTAAATAAACTGCACAGGGTGGTTTACAGCATAAAGGTATCTGAGCTTTTGTAGACTTGAGCAGAGGCAGGATCAAGAAGGGCCCTGCCACACTTCCTCTAGCTGCACAGGGGCCAGTAGTTCACCTGACCCCCACTGGCCAGCCCACCCACACAAGTTATGCTTTTCACCAACCCCAAACATTGAAGGAGCAGGGGAATATCCTTAAAGGAGATGTTACTCCTTTATCTTGCAAGTCCAAACAAACACGCCACGCCTTTAAGGTTGTGGAGAATGTATTCTTCAAAATCATCTGATAGTAGCAGAAGCGGAGAAGCTGAGGAAGCACACACATCAAATAATTGGAGAGCTGGTTTGTGTGTGTAAAGTTGGGGAGCAGATGTGTACATCTTGTGCACAAGAACTTTACATTATGTAGCAACCTTCCACTGGATTGTGAATTGTCAGTAACGAGACATGACCTCAGGAGATCAAACCCAAACACAGTATGTAAACTTATCCTTGGTGGGTCATACCTGCCTCTGACAGGTCTGAGTGGTCTATCTTTCTCTTGTACTTTGGCAAATTTATATTGCTTGTGCTGCCAATAAATTCTTATTGAACTAAATGGAAAAAAATGTCAGCCCTTGATCTACTGGGTGTGCCAGGAACAGCAAGTGCTGTCTCCCTTTCACTGGAAATAACACATTGAGATGTGAGGCTGGGAACAGATGAGACTTACACAGAGAATACCATAGCTTTACTCTCGAGCCAACAGACGTATCAAGATCACAGCCCAAGGCAATATGGCTGCAGGCTGAAAAGATATGATAGATTATGCAATGGGACTGACACACTCTTTTAAATAATTATTTATAAGAACTGGCCTTGTATCAAAAATATGCATTAAACATCAAGGTACTTTGTCTTGCAGTTGATATGTAGCTTCTTATACATATTACAGTGCTAAAACTCTTGCCGTGTTTATTCACTTATGGATAAAATTCACTTTGGTGCATAGGGCAAACACTAAATCTATGTACCGCTTAAGTCCTGCTTAAGATCCATTTTGAGGGATTAAAAGGGATTTTGCTGGTGCATAGTCCTTGTGTTAGTCCTTTGCAGCAAGATGAATTTCAACGATAAGTGAATAAATAGGGCAGGAGGACATTTGAATCCTATGTCTTGCTATAATATCCTGCAAGGTGAGTGAGTCTTGCTGTCTTAAACAAAAAGTTAACTGTGATAAAATCAATTCTAAGGGATTTACTCTCCCAACCAAAACAAAATTATTTTACAAAGGAAACTGAGTAGAAGTAAAATAAAGTCCCCAGGCCAATTCTAATCTGTATTGAACTAGATTATATGAAGGTCAAAACAGTAGTGAACGGAGGAAACAGATCTCTTGTCTATAGGAGCAGAGAGATACCACTACAGTGGCCTTGAAAAAGGCAATTTGAAAACATGGTAAGATGTTTCGGTTACAGTGGGAGGATAGGAAAAACATGACCTGAAATAACAAATATAATTCAACATCAGAACAATGATGGATGAAGCCCAATAATTTCATGAACATACTGTTAGAACAAGTACTTTCAATATATTTATTTTTAAAGGGGAGCTGTTGATGGAAGTTAGACACTTCCATCAAAAATATATGCCTCTCACCAAACATAAAGGGTCTAATTCTCCTCTCTGTAACCATTTGAACCTGTGGAAAGTGAGTGCAGAATGGATGTAAAACATCAGAGTTCCAAGGTTAGATATACCTTTGATCTCTGAATCTCTTCATGAGCACCCTGATAAGTGACAGGCCTGCATTAGGAAACGCCTGCATTTCCTTCAAAGTTGAATCCCATGACTTACCATACAGAGTATCCCAGTTACAGCACCACCGTTTACCAGCTAGGGCTCCTCAGCAGGTCCAACTGTCTTTGGCCCCTTCTATACACTTCCTTTGGGATCTGTAAATAGTGGGTAAAAGTGATGACACTGATCAGTTTCTGCAAAACAAAGTGTTATTTATTTATCCATAGAAATACTGCAATCAGAACAAAAAGGGTTAAAACAACAAAACATCTACAGGCATATAACCTTGCCTTAACTTAGAATTTCTTTTGACACTATGGTAGGCCCAACTCAGCCCTCGTACTGTCCATTCTCTTGGGATCAAATTATACACATGGCCTCTCTAGAGAGCCTACTTCTCCTCTATTTCTCAGGGCTTCTCTTTTAATAGTTCTTGAGTTCTTTGTTCCCAGTTTCCCACCTGAGGGCCATCTGACTGAATTCAAGGCAAAAAGTTCCGGCACATGAAGCTGATGTGCTGAATACATGTGTTTCTTCACTCTGAAAGTTCAGCATAGATACTTTAAATTATATCAATATAATGTTCTTTGTATGGTGACTGATGAGGACAGCATCAGTTTAATACATAAATTATCCATAGTCTCTCCTGAGGACCACAAAGAAACTTAAGGAAGTATCATTTAGAGCAGGGGTCGGCAACCTTTCGGAAGTGGTGTGCCGAGTCTTCATTTATTCACTCTAATTGAAGGTTTTGCGTGCCAGTCACACATTTTAACATTTTTAGAAGGTCTCTTTCCATAAGTCTATAATATATAACTAAACTATTGTTGTATGTAAAGTAAATAAGGTTTTTAAAATGTTTAAGAAGCTTTTAAAATGTTTAAAATTAAATTAAAATGCAGAGCCCCCCAGACTGGTGGCCAGGACCCAGGCAGTGTGAGTGCCACTGAAAATCAGCTCGCGTGCCGCCTTCAGCACGCGTGCCATAGGTTGCCCACCCCTGATTTAGAGTATCATTTTCAAAAAATAATCCTATATCTCTAATAACTTGTTTTTGAATTTACAAATTATTATTCTAAACATATTGGAGCTCTTTTCCATAGAAGAACATTAGAAGATAAATGAATCATTAATAAATAATCTCTGAAGCTACAAGGCAAACCATTTATGCACCATTTCTTTTTAAGTATCCTCTATGGGAAAATAACATACTGTAATATTCATAGTAAATTGATATTTAAAATATCTATGCTAAATTTTCAGAATGCAGAAAGACATGCATTCGGTACATCAGCCGCTGAAAAAACCTGCTTTCATTGTGGTGTTTGGAAAAAGAAGTTAATTACTGTTAGGCTTTCAAAGTAACAGTTATGTGCATGAGGACTCAGCAAGGTAAAATTCAACCCTATACCCAGAGGACCAGGACAAGGCCTAGTGCTCCACCATTTTGAATGCTTAAATGGGACATAGATATTGTACTGGCCATCAGTACATGGGTGAATTTTACCTCAAGTGAAAAGTATATCCACTACAGGTTCTTGTGCAGTCTATTGAAAAATCACAAAGCATCAACCTGAGCTGCCTACAGAAAATTCTGAATTTTTATTAAGCAACGAGAAAGAATTTTCTAAGTATTGTAGACTGATGCTTTCTGAACTATAACCTAACCAGGTCATAAGGTGTCTCCTTCAGCACATCTGGCAGTTTTGAAGCTGTTCTTCTGCACAGTTCTTCTGAACTGTCTCCAGACCAATTAAGCACACGTGCAAACTAATTACAATTGTATACCATCCACTTTCTGCTCTCCAAACACTTCCATCCAAAAACCTGGCTTTATATTTAACACAAATACCATAAACTCAGAGACAATTAATTCTTTAGTTGCTGGATATAAATATTGTGGTAAGCAGTGACATTACTACTGAAAAGCAATTCACAAACATATTGTACTTTTTACCAGTGCTATTTTTTCTACTGAGGTAATACAGGATTCATCATATATGGAATCTTGTATTTGGAATACACTTCCATTGCACAGACATTGACTGTTTAGTGGCAACTCCTTTATATACACAAGACAATAATTCCTAACAAAATTACTAATATTTTTCATTATCCATTAGTCTTTGTCCCAGAGCAATATGCCAAAACTCTTCCAGTGTCACAAAAATCCTCTCTCATGAAGAACACACCTGCCTTTCTGCGTAATGGTTTTAAACTGTAATCTCCTAAGAGAAAGGTCTTTACAGAAGATGCATCTTTTTAATATACTACAAACAGAGTAATACATAATAAATAAAATGATAATAATAATAGTTTAATAGAACGGCTGCAATTTAATCAAGGTATTACTAGTTACACATGAACTTTCAACATTTCTGATATCATTTACTTTGGACTACAATGTTGACTTCGGGGGGGAATTATTTGCTATTTTATGCAATTTGTCACCGTGGGCATGAGAGCTGGATGCACAATTTTCTTTTATTTTTAAATCAGGAGGATAGTTCATTTTCAATTTTTTATTCAAAAATGGCTAAAACTCCTTTGCTTAAAATCTTACACTCACATAAATATGCAATTTACCTGGAAAATTTCCACCCAATGGGTGAAACATTCAGAAAGTTATGAGTGATGGAAAGGCTGTAATGGAAATGCTTTAACTATAACTAATCACTAGTGCTGCAGTTATAACACTATGGTATGGCTACTATTGACTCAACTGTTCTTTGAGGTAAACAATATTACACAACTTTTCTAAGATCATTGGCTAGGACTTAATGAATTCTGATCCAGATTCTCATATTCTTACTCATATTGAGTAGTAACTGTTCCCACGAGTACTTCCATTGATGAAAATAAGATTATGATGTATTCACAGAGCAAGGTTCTAGTCCACTTTAGTGTGAGTAGAAAAAGTGGATTTTTTTAACCTGCCAGGTAAGCACATAACATGAAGTTCCACTATTTTGGCTGACAAAAATAGCATTATTTTGAATTCATACTTTTTGTAAAAAATCATGAGAAAATCTCCATTTTCAATTGTGGTCATTTAGTTTAGGTCTAAATACCATTTTTTTTTTAAAAATGGGTTCCTAAAGTTAAACATCTAAATTCATATTGTATCCAATGAGTGCTTAGCATTGAAAATGTCATTATCTTTTAGGTACCAGGTAACTTTAAGGTCTATGTTTTAAAGTCTTTGCTTATATATGCTTTCTAGAAGAGAAACAAAGTTTTATGAAGTACTGCTAAGTAGAAGGTAATTACAGTTATTTGTTCCTCTATTCCACTCCAACAAAATCTTTTAGTTTTTTGTTTTTTGTTTTTTTTAATTCCCTCCTCCAGCTGTTTGAGATCATCACTTAACAAGAGAGTGCTGATTATATAGGTTTACAGTATAACACTTATCAAACATCTGCACCCGGTGCTTGAACAATGTCAACCAAGTAGAAAATCAGGCACTGTTGGTCAAAGAGAGAGATTTTAAGCTGCATACAATTTGATAGATATCTGGCAGGGAGCCAGATCTCTCTGTTCAGAACTCAGATGTAATTTCTGTTTGACTTGATTTAGACTTAGCAGAGATCTAGGGTGACCAGACAGCAAGTGTGAAAAATTGGGACGGGGGTAAGGGGGTAATAGGAACCTATATAAGGGAAAGACCCCAAAATCGAGACTATCCCTATAAAAATTGGAACATCTGGTCACCCTAGAGATATCAAGCAACAAATATAAGAAGGGTGAAACGTTTCTTAAGAAGCACTGTATTACATGAAGAATCATGACACAAACAGAGTAGTTCCATTACAAGAAAGGCAAGGACTGATTTAGGTTGTACAATACGGAAAAAATCCTAACAGTGAGGTTAGTAGGACTGCAGAACAGCTTCACAAGAAAAGGAACAGAAGTTGCCAGGAGTCATTTAAAACTAGACTGTTCACTCTAGAATAATCAGTGGGGCAGGGAGGATAGGCAAGAAGATAGTAATCAGATAGAACAGGGTGTGCATTAGCAGGCTATTGACTCAAGCTTTCAATGCATTAGGCAGAGAGCCTTCAACCACTCAAGAAGTTCACCAATACCTTACTAATTCTCACCCTATTAAGGACTTCATGCTATTAAAAGATGGCTCATTAGTTTTACACTGCATTTTTATAAGCTTTATAAAAAGCAGCTTAGGAGAGTTTATGTAATGTGTCCTTCCACTGTGAAAAGTACTTCCTATTGGAATAATGAGAAAATGGGGAAAGTGTTATGACTATTTGTAGTAGATATGTTGATACTTTTTTTAAGTTACCTGGACTATTAGGACTTTTCCCTCTGTATAACCCTGATGCCATTTCGGCAGAAGTGTGTCACCAGCAAACAATATTAAATCACTTTTTTATAAAGAAGAAGATAATTTGGAATATGGTTTTCCAGTTCAGCTTTTACCTTAGAAAAATCACTTAAAAGTGGTTGAAAGAGTCACAGTCACCAACACAGCACATTAATGGGAGTGGGAAATTTAAAACTGCTAGTTTATTGCCTCTCTCCCTTCACCTTCCTCTTTGCTTCCCCTCACCCCCATCTCCACATGGAACTTCATTCTCTTTTACAAGGTAAATCGGCATCCCTGCAAGCACTTGTCCACATGCTTATCTTGATCTATCATAGTCTGTTTTATCCTTATAGCATGGTAGCCAGAATATTACCTGGTTCTCAAATTGAATGCTCTCTTGACTCCAGTCCTGCTGTGGCTCAGGGCTTCCTATGTCAGATGCTCTGAGTAGGACAGAGCAGAAATTAGGGTTTTGCCCATTAAGTCTAGAGCAATTACTGATCAGAGTGAAATTCAGTATTTGTGAGGGCCACCATTTTGGCTGACACACCAGAGATTAAACCAGGGACCCTGAGACTTAGAAGCATGAAGGGGCTACAGTTTCAGCTATAGCGGGTTAAGTAGCACTATCACAAACTCCAACCTTCTGTGGATCAAACGCAGAGGGGAGTGACGGGGGACAGTAACACAATCTGACCAGTGGCTTACATATTAATTCAGGATTAATCACTTTTCACTTCTATTAAATTACAGTAAAATGAATAAGAATCAGGACAGTGGGATGTAAGAAGCAGGGAAAGATACAAACACACAGTTAAGAGAGTTGCAACAAACAGCCACCCCTGTCTTTTCTTTCTGCATAACATTGATCTTTCTATGTGCTCCAGTCTTTTGAGGTTAATTTCATTAACAAAAGCAGCAGCCATTGTTTCCAGCCCTGGCCCTGTGATTGTATGTATTTGGATTATGACTTTGCTCTGCAACAGGAAAGACTTGTTTACTAATTTAGTATATGATCAAAAGTCAATTCTTCATCCTATGGACCCTGTCAATGACGTCACTGAAAGATACCATAAGGTCTTGTGGTTTGAAATAGTTCCAGTGACTTCCATGTACCAATGTTAAGGGAATTAGAAAGAAAACTAAGAGTATAAATGCCTGACATGCCATTACAGAGTACATACACGTATATCCAAATAAAACTCAGGGTGGTATAGCTCAAAGATAAAAAATTCAGTATGTGAAATAAGCAGCTAGATAAAATTATTCAAATGTTAAATGAGGATCAATAAAAAACATGCAGTCGGGGACTATATGTTTGTAAAACAACAAACACTATGGGACAATAATGCCAATTGGGATTTCTATGTGTTATCACAATATAAAAGATCATCTTCTATTCTATTTCTTAATTTTAGTCAATCTTTACTCAGCAAAGCTGCCATTGACTTGAGTGAAAACTGAGTGAAGGCACCAGAATTTAGATCCTGGTGTATTAAATATACCTTTCCTTACAGTGGGGAAGGAAGAAGGGCTTGAGCAGTTTGGGTAAAATCCATCCGGGTGCAGAGGGGAAGCAAGTAGGTTTGCCAGGCATCCAGTTTTTGACAGGGACCCGTTAAAAGTCCAGTCAGCAGCACAGTGGGGCTAAGGCAGGCAGGCTCCTGGAATCCCTGTGGCCCCTAGGCAGAGGCACAGTCAGGTATTTCTGCGTACCCAGAGCCCAAACCCCCAGCCAGATCCCTTCCTGCACCCCAACCCCCTGCCATAGCCCTGAGACCCCTCTCACACCCAAACTCCCTTCCAGAGCCTGCACCCCTCCCACACCTCAACCCCCTGCCCCAGCCCAGAGCCCCCTCCTGAACCCCAAACCCCTCATCCTCGGCCCCATCCCACACCCCCATTTGGAGCCCTCCCTCCCTCCCACACCTCAACCCTCTGCCTCAATGTGAAGTCCCCTCCCACACTCCAAACCAGAGCCCCCTCCTGCATCCCACACCCCTCATCCCCAGCCCCACCTCACAGCCTATGCCCCAGCTGGAGCCCTCACCCCCTTCAGCACCCCAATCCCTTGCCCCAGCCCCATGAAAATGAATGAGTGAGCGAGGGAAGGAGGGAGAGGGGATGGAGTGAGCACAGGTGGGGCCCTGGAGAAGGGGCGGGGCAAGGGTGTTCACTTGGCAACCCTAGCAGCAAGGGGGTCTGAAGTTCCACTTCAGTCCTCAAACTAGGCCCTCTCCAAACATTTGCTAGTCAATATGCAAACTCCCAAATTCACTGTAGTTAATATGGGATTTGTCACCAGCTTCAATGGGGCTAGGATTTTACCCAATATCTCTTGGCCTGTTCCTCTCAAATAAATATAAAGCAGAGTTGTTGACCCATATTTTTTCCTTTCAAAGTTCAAATACTTTTGTGATTCAGGTATCTAAAAATGTATAAGCTAGTTGTAATTTACCATGTTGACTGCAACATGACAAGATTTCTTTTAGATTTTCCCCCCAGAAAGAGAGGTAGTGTATACTTGGATTGCTACTATTCAGGTATGAAGTGGCATGGTTAAATGTGTGTAAAACGGATTGGTTATTCATGGGTATACATGATGAAAGCATTAGAGCTGTGTGAAATTAACTATTTCAACTTCACAATTTTTGACATGGATTAGTTCAAAGTAGACATATTGTCATTTCCACCTGGGAATATAGATATTCATAGCAGACAATGTCTTAACACACTTATCCCAGGTGAAACGTCAGCATTTTCATAGGGAAATTACACCATTTTTTGCAGTAAAAAAGCTTTGTGTCGTGGTGTGATAGGACAAAACTTTAAAATAAATATTTAAACACACATGCAAAATTGTTCATTTTATTTTTAAATGTATTAGGAATATTTTAAAAGTGGAATTCATCCCTGTGAAGAGTGACAGCACCAGGCCGATGCACTTGAGTACTTTGTAAGTCCCTCTTAAATCTTTGTGGTGACCCTCTTCTAGGATTGCCAATTTTGTTTGGACATATTCCTGGAGGTTTATTTGCATGATATAATCTTTAATTAAAGATCAGTCTTTAATTCCTTGAGACTCCAGGCCAATCCTGGGGGGGTTGGCAACCTTTCCCTCTACACGGTGGTGTATTTCTAGACTGCAAAATATTATCTGTCAGAGTCCATCTTAAATTCCAGTTGGAAGGGAAAAGCTAATGTTTCCTAAGCTACTCTTTTAGAGCAGATATGGACTGACAGTCCATGCTACCCATTCATTACAAGAAATTGCATAGTTAGGCCTCAATTCAGCAAAACTCTTAAGTACATGCTTAAATGTAAGCGAATGCTTCAGGCCCATGGGAATTAAGTATCTGCTTAAAGTTAAGCACGTGATTAAGTACTGTCTGGAATAAGGATGCTTTCCTTATTCAAGACTGGAGTTTGTGGGTTAGGAAAATACCCAAACCATGTGTGTGTTGTACTTCCATGTTCGGAGGTATCTTTTATAAACTAATTCATGCAATAATTCTGGAGTGAAATCCTGGCTTCACTGAAGTCCTGGAGAGTTTAGCCCTTGATTTCAATGGAGCCAGAATTTTACCTCTTATGTTTTATTTGTAACGCTGGAGCTTTTAAATAAAAATGAGTGTTTTCATCATAAAATGATAAAAGTTAAGAAAGGCAGTGCACTGACATATTTAAGGTTGTGGTAAAGCATACTTAAATAAATGTAAGCTGTGACCAGTGAAGCAGGTGTATGAATAGACTGGGTGCAGCATTTTTAACTCTACTTGGGATGTACACTCCCTTCATTTCCATGATAGTAATGTACATATTTGCTTCAATAAATGAACTGTGCTATGAAGCTTATCGGCTGCAAAATGTAAAACAAAAACAAAAAAAACCCTACCAGTAAATTACTATCCGTGTTCATCAAAATTTGATCTAATTTCAGCATTTTCAAACCGGGTCAGCCCATCTCTCTCTGCAATCACCATTTCAGCAATACCATTTTACAAATTGGCCTTCACTCACTGGCCCTCCATTTCATTGGTCATACACTACCTCATTTTATTGGAAAACTTATTTGCATTTTAATGAATTTGAATAAAATGGAAGTCCTAGCATCCTATAACAGCTCAGCAAAACAGCTGTTTTCAAAAGGATTACACATTCCTTAAAAAGCCTTTCGATGACATGTTTCTCTGACAATCCTTTTAATAGGACAGTTTGTCCACTGTTTTCATTTTTGTCCTTAGTAAATTCTCGTTATGGCACACTTGTAAATGCTTTAATTAAAATTCTCCATCTCATCTTGATTTTCAGGCTTGAGCTTTTCAGTAAAGGAAAAAAAATAAAGATTTATTTGTGCGCTATGGAAATTGTGGTCTGTAAGCCACAGTGTACAATAAGCTCATGTAAACCATCAGTTACATTATAGATAGCAATTAGAAGAATTATATTACAAATGTAAGACAAAAATGACAGTTTAACTGTGATTCAATAATGATTTAGTGAAAGATACTTAAGACTCCCAGAGTGCTATCTTTTCCTATGACAAAAGAGGTTTTCTTTTACAAACCTAGGATTAATTTAATATATTGGACTCAGCCATATCTTTTGTACCTAACAAACACACCAGATTTACTCACACTATTTAAGTAGAATGACCTACAGAAATACAGGTGGTACATCCAAACTTTCTCCACTTTTAATTTCTGCAAGTGTTAGAACAAAAAGACAAAAGCTGTTATAAAATACATGATGCTTAGAGATGAGCTAAAAATATTCAGACCCTGACTTGATTTTTAAAATTATTTCTGACATTGTCGAATATCAGTTTATGTTCTGCATCACGGAGTCATTACATCACCCATGATGCAACATGCAAAAAATTAAACTAAACAACTTTCTGCCTCCCCTGCGCGCACGCGCGTGCACACACACACACACAGAGTTTTTTTGTTAGCCTAGAAGCATTTTGAGTTATTTAAATGAGGTCAAATGGGGACAACACATGAAAGCAAACATTTTATTCCTAATAATAAGCCTCATGCAAATGATCATGTTTATTTTAAAAAATGGTAAAACAGATCACTGCTTTTCAGTTAAACTCTTTTTTTCTAAATTATTTTGTCCAAGCACAGAAAACAGAATAATGCTGGTGTGTTTGCATATCTCTGAATGTTTTATTTTCTTTCCTTAAGAGGAAGATTAGAAGCATTTTCCGTAAGTGTCCCAAGTACATAAAGCTGAACAGTTGCTCAAAAGCTTTATAACAGCTATCATTTTTCTGCTAGTGTTTGTTTAATGTACTGTATTGCTAAAGTCAAGATTCTAAATGGCGTAAGACAGACTCTTGGCGTGCTAGAGTTCAACACTCATATGCAAATACACAGGCTATAAAACACCAGTATTTTCTGTATGTTAATGGCGCATGGGATATGATGTCCTGCATTTGTGTCTAATTCAATGTTTTTCAAAGTTTTGGTTAGATTTCATTTCAACTATTAACTTTCCCTTTTGTCAAACTGGATTTAAAAACACCACCGCTGATAACTGCAAAAAGGAAGCATTAATTTTCCTGCAATACTTATTTTTAGCATGATATTTCCTATTATAATGAGTGCTGTGGCAAAACATTTATATTACCATAAGACAAATGTTTCTTTTTTAATGTCAACCATTGTACTAAAAGTGGTGGGGCCAATCCTCAGCTGGTATAAAGATGTGCTGCTCCATTGACTTCAACGGAGCAATGCTGATCTACCCAAGCTGAGAAGCTGGCTCTGTATTGTGATAGAAACATATTGAATAATTATGTTTAGGTTTGTTGTTATTTTTTTACACTGATCTGCTTGGGGGTATTGAAGCCACAATATTGGGTGTAAGGATGAAGCAGGAGCAACTCACTAGTCAATTTTTGGTCCATTAATCTAAGGTAAAACAGGGTTATACAGCCCCCAGTTCAGCAAGGTACTTAAGCACACACACAATTCTGAGCAAAAGGTAGTCCATTGACTTCAGGATGTAAGCCAATCTCTAGCTTTTAAAGCTCAGCATGAGAACTGAAGTGTGTGTGTTTGGGGGCGGGGGGAGAAGTGGGGCAGATTACCCACATCTCTTTACTGTAGGGTTCTTACATCTTTCTCTGAATCATCTGCCATAGCCACTGTCAGATACTGGGCTAGAGGAACCTTGGTCTGGTGCAGTATAGCAATTCTTATGTTCCTCATGGGGATTAGGCATAGCTTAAATACCCTGCTGAACTGAGGCCATGGGTAACATTTTCAGAAAAGGGCATAAGTGTATAAGACCATCATAATAGGTGCACATAATAGTTCTTCTCAGGCCTGGTCTACACTACGGGGGGGGGGGTGTTCGAACAAAGGTACGCAAGTTCAGCTACGCGAATAGCGTAGCTGAACTCGAACTACCTTAGTTCGAACTACTTACCCGTCCTGACGGCGCGGGATCGAAGTCCGCGGCTCCCCCGTCGACTCCGCCACCGCCGTTCGCGGTGGTGGAGTTCCGGAGTCGACGGGAGCGCGTTCGGAGTTCGATATAGATGAGACGTCTCTAGATGAGACGCGATATATCGAACTCCGAGAAGTCGATCGCTACCCGCCGACCCGGGCGGGTAGTATGGACATACCCTCAGACAGCAAAACACAAATGCTGCTGACTCTGGTTGACCTAAAAGTCCAAAAATCCCAGGCAGCCCCCTTTTGTAGTCCTTGAAGAATTCCACTGTCACTGCTCCCTATAGCTGCCTAACATACCACATGACATCATGGGCTGCATCCTTACCCCTACCACTCTATGCCAAGGGACAGCAAGGAAAATCACAGCTTCACATACACTGACCTGTGAGAACCATTGGTGGTGCATGTTTAGTCACAACGAACTACAGAAATGTTTGCTACCTTTACAGTTTCAAAGTCACACTCCTTTAATTTATGTTAAAAGTTTGTATTACATTACCTATGTTTTTTGGCACATTGTTTTTCTGCACTGTTGCTGCCACTCCATATATTTCTTTTTTTTTTTTTTGGAGAATAAAATTACATTCATTGGTTCACACTTGGTACTTGTAAATATACAGCAAGCACTACATAATTCATAGCGTCATAAAAAAACCCACATAGTTATGCTTATAAATGTATAAACCATCACCGGTTCATTCACTTGCACGTCCACCAATGTAATATACGCCATCATATGCCAGCAACGTCCCTCTGCTATGTACATCGGCCAAACTGGACAGTCTCTACGGAAAAGGATAAATGGACACAAATCAGATATTAAGAATGGCAATATACAAAAACCTATAGGAGAACACTTCAACCTCCCTGGCCACACAACAGCAGATCTTAAGGTGGCCATCCTGCAGCAAAAAAACTTCAGGACCAGACTCCAAAGAGAAACTGCTGAGCTTCAGTTCATCTGCAAATTTGACACCAGCAGCTCAGGATTAAACAAAGACTGTGAATGGCTTGCTAACTACAAAACCAGTGTCTCCTACCTTGGTTTTCACACCTCAGCTGCTAGAAGAGGGCCTCATCCTCCCTGATTGAACTAACCTCATTATCTCTAGCCTGCTTCTTGCTTGCATATATATACCTGCCCCTGAAAATTTCCACTACATGCATCCGACGAAGTGGGTATTCACCCACGAAAGCTCATGCTCCAAAATGTCTGTTAGTCTAGAAGGTGCCACAGGACTCTTTGCTGCTTATAAATGTAGAGCACTACACAATTCCTAGCAGCACCCAAAGCGCCATGCCCAGAGAACAGATAAGCACAGAACGCTACTTTGTATGATTATTACCTTGTTCTTTCAAAGTGTCCTTCAGCCACATAGCTCCACATAGAGATCTTGCACTGGACCTTGTGTCTGGCTGTTTAGAGTCAGCAGACAGCTCTTCCACCTCCACCCTGGTGATAGCTTTTTTTTTTACCCCTTGCCTCACAGATATTGTGCCATATACAACAGGTAGCTATAACTATTGGCATATTTTTCTTACTGAGATCCAATCTAGTAAGTAAACACTTCAAGCTTCCCTTCAATCTACAAAACACACAATCAAGTCTTTCTGCACCTCCCAAGCCAGCAGCTGAATCCTTCCTTGGTGCTTTGAGATGGCCAGTGTACAGTTTCATGAGCCAGGGGAGCAAGGGATAGCTGGGTCCTTAAGAATCACTAGTGGCATTTCAATATCACCAGTCAGGAGAAATGTCCCTTCTTGACGCTTTCTGAACAATCTTGTGTTCTTAATGATGCAACTGTCATGCACCTTCCCTGATCAGGCCACCCAAATGTCAGTGAAGAGTCCCTGTGATCCACCAGTGCTTGCATAATCATAAAGAGTTAGCCCTTTCTGTTGTTATACTCCATGGCAAGGTGGGCTGGTGCCAAAATAGGGATATGCATACTGTCTATTGTCCCACTGAAGTTTGGGAACCTCACTGATGTAAATCAATCCCCTTTATACTGCACAGATCAGAGAATCACAGTATAGCAAGAGATGACTAATGGCCCTGCACACTTGCATGACAACAGCCCCAACACCAAAATGATTTCCCACCACCAGAAACAATCTGGCATTGCATGCTTTCAGAGTGAGATTGCCACTCACTTCTCCACTGCCAATGCAGCTCTCAGTCTGGGGTCCCACAGTGGAGGGCTGGGGCAAACTCAGCACACAGATCCAGGAACATGGTGGCTTTTCACATATGGAAGTTATGCAGACACTGCTCATCATCCCAAGCCTGCATTACTATGCAACCCATCAATCAGTGCATTTTTTCTCAGGCCCAGAAGTGATGCTCCATCATTTGCAGCTGCTATGTGAACACCACTGACAACCTTGAATTGTTTTTTTCCCCATTATGTCCTTCAGCAAACTGTCCTTGCAGACATTGTTGGATATCCTGTTATTGCAGTACTTCCTGTAGTCCTGCAAGAATCATGCATCCTGTATTTGTAACATTCATGAGAGTAGCACAGAGTTATGGAGGATCTGTGTTTCTGTCAGAGGTGGTGGACATTGAAATGTGCCAGGTGGGTTTGTGGAATTTTTTTAAACAGGTGTGAAAATTATGGAATATAGGTGTAATTATAGGATGGAGAAAGCTGAATGCTGGGAACTTGATTCTGTACTCCCAGAGATCCCTGAGCAAGTCATTTCTATTCCAGAACACATTGAGAAAATTTCCCAAAAGGCATTGCGTTGTATGGTGGTGCATGGCATACTGGGATACCTACATATGATGCACAGCTCTTTTTATTGACACAAGCACTCTTCATGAGTATGCACAGCACTGATGCAAGCAACTAAGTAAACATGCATACGAGCAATATATTAACTGTGGTGACTTCACACAGACATAACTTGTATTGACCAAAGTTTGTAGTGTAGACATGGCCGAAGTCCTACTGATCTTCACTGTGACTTAGGCACTTCCAAGAAATTTTATCTCGTATCTTTGGCTAGCAATAAAGGGAGGTGCTACAAGGAAAGAATGGGCTTCATTTGCTTTCTCATATCATGAAATGTTCTGCTGGAGGTGCTTGTAGCAGACATGGAATCTATTAAGCTGCAGTAGTAATCTTGGGGTTTGAGATGGACATTGGATGTATAGATGACAACAGTTTGAAATCCCCACCTCAGTGCTTCAAAGGTATCAATGTTTCTTTCAAGCTAAGGATGTGATTTTTCAAATTGCACAATGTCATCAAAATCAGTGTGCTTATTTGGAAAGTTGCCAAGTCACAGTATTTGAAAAATGAACTGCATATTTATCAAAACTGCATCACTTCCAGTTTGTCAACTGTAGAGCTAGCTTAGATGATATAATCATGCTATGGAAGCTAATAAAACACATTTTACCTCCAATAGCCATGGTATATCAAGTGAAGATAGAAGAGGCGTTTCTGAAAGCTTTCAATTATCTTTTCTTTTATAAACTGTATCTCAATTACTCTCATATTAAGCATGTTGTCTCATTTAAAATTATCCTGCCAGAGAAACAGCAGTCAAAATAATTCATGGCATCTATAACAAGAAGCAAAGGATCCAAATGTATATTCACAACAGAGAAAGCAAGCCACTTGGCAAAATTCTGACTCTGGCCTCTCTAACCAAAGTTGCAGAAGTTTAATTAAAGGTGTGATTTGAAGCCAATTTAGTTAAGCCAGTGCAAGCCACATTAACAAAAATTGACTTAAGCTAAATTGATATAAGAAAGGGCTACACTGAATTAAGATTGTCCACATTGTTTTGCACCAATTTAACTAAATCAGTTTTTATACAATTTAAAGTTCAATTCTGAATATATACATGGTCTACATTTTTTATCTCACCTTTATACATGACCACTTTACAGGGTCCAGAGTATTTATCAAGCAAATCCAATGGAAATGCCTACAGGAAGACAGATGTGCTCCAAGTCACAAGTCCAAAACCTGTATTAGTCAATAAGACCAGAATATCAAGAATTAGACTGAATGTTTGTAAATTTGTAAGCAACAATCATGCAAATCTTTTATTAAAATCTTGGCTAGATATGCTAAAATAATCAAATATTTTATCACAGAAACAGTACTTTTATGTCTCTTGGACTATATCCACAAAGGAACTTAGACATTGCAAAAATCAGTATTGCAGCACCCAATATTTAGGCACCTTGTCACCCAGGGGAATCCACAGCCCTGAGTTAGTTTCCCCATCGAATGCTTAGAGAGAGTGAGGCACCTAAGAAAGGGATTCACAAAAGCCAGCATGAGAAGCAGGGAGCTGCCTAACCTGGCCAGTAGGCCTAAACCCCACTGTTCAAAGGTAATAATCCATCTAAGTCTGGGCAAGAGGGAGGCACCTATCTCTACTCAGGATTCACAGCTGTTAACCTTCTCTTGGAGTTAGGCACCTAAATCCTTTCTTGCACAAAACAAACAAAAAACAAGAAGGTGGCATTACAAGCTCTCCTTATGACTTTTAGAGCACACACCTGGGATGTGGGAGACCTGTTTAAATTCCCACCTCTGCCTGATGTGGAGAAGTGATTTGAATTCATGTCTCCCCCTCCTCCCACAAAAGTGACCTGGCCACTATGGGATATTCTGGGGCAGCTGTTCCACTGTGTATGAATAAAGTCATTGGAGTGGTGGTGCCCAGTCATTGGGCTATGGAGTCAGTCTCACGTCCAAGGCATATGTAATTATTTGGCACAGTGGAACAGCTTCAACAGAAGAAACTGAAAGTGGCCCACAATACCCCCACTTCCTCCGCTGGCTGTTTTATGTGGACTGAGCATGCCTACCAGATCATACCCCACAGGTGAGATAGGCAGGGGAATGCTTAGTTTGAGGATCCTGGTGGGGCTTAGGTGTGGCACCTAGAGTGAGGCAGCATTATTCATGCATACTGGCAGAAATTTAGGCACCTCAGGACTTTAGGCACCGACAGAGCTAGGTGGAAGCTAAGCGGGAGGTTTCAGGACCTCAGTGGCACTTACATGTTGGACTTAGGCTTCTATAGTTCTTGCTTGTAGATTTATGACCTTTTCCAAACCTACACGAGCTGTTCTAAGATATAACCTGTTACATTTTAGATGTGTTGTCTGTCCCTTTAAAACTTTTGCTCAGAAATCTGTTGAAGCCAGGGGATTTTCATGAGGATGCAGAAGTACAACTGAACAAATCATCTTGAATAACCACAATGTTAGTCACTTGAGTGGGGTTCCCAAGTCTAATGATAAGCTTGGGTGCCCTAGTACTTTAAAAAATTAGAACAAGGGCTAGCAATAGGTAGGCATTTGCTGCTGTTCTGAACCAAATAATGAAGACCATTATGATCAGTGAGGTGATCTCAATTATGCTATATTTGAATGTGCACAGAATAGTATTAGAATGGTTTACTCAAATGTGTATTAATATACCAAACATTTTTTTTCAAGTTTGCTGTCTTGTTTTTGGAGGATGTCTGTACCACACAAGTCCTCTCTAAACCATGAGCAGAGCTACCAGTTGTGCTTAAATATCAATTTCTGGGAAGCACTCAAAGTATATGCATTTATGGAAAGAAAAGTTGTATTACAACATGAAAATTATTGCTCTGGGTTCAAATTGTTTGCAACAACAAAGTGCTGTTATTGGTCACCTAGAAATTGCAACTGATATCAGGGCACTATATAAATGCATAGACACAGTCCCTGTCCCAACCAGCTTACAGTCTAAGTAGACAAGATGCACAAAGTGTGAGAAGGGAAACAGAAAGATGAAGTGATTTAACCAAGGTCACACATCTGGTCAGCTGCTGAGCCAAGCATAGAGCCCTATGTCACTCAACTGCCAGTCCAAGACTCTATCCACTCGACTATGCTGCCCGCCACTGGACTGTGTTATCAGCGTTGGGCATTTGGGCAAACTGACAAGTGAAGAACACATGGGGTCCTCCAAACAATGCATGCACATTAATCTGAGAAACCTTTACTTCAGAAGCTAGGGAGCTTTGCAATGAACTGGGTTGTACTCTGAGAAATGTCATTTTCCAAATGTTGCAACAACAGAGGGAAGAGTTGTCCATTATGGCAGCTGGGAAAAAGACTTTTTTTTTTAAGTCTACTTTTCTATACAATTTATTTTTAAGTGCCAGCTTTTAGGGTTTTATCATAAATTCCACATTAAGCTTGTGAGTTTAAAAGCTTTTTGTTGGGAGGGGGGGTCTTCTCTTCTTTATTATGCAAATAAATATAGCTTTTGTTTAATCTAAGAATTATTGGATTTTCAAAGTTTAGGCTGGAGACATTACTCACTGGTGATCTCAAAGGAAATGGGTCTCTGACCTCTCCAGAAAAAAAGTAAGCATGAGGAGCTGGTCTGAAGGACAAGGGTATGTGGAATGCTGAGATTTTCCCTCCAGTGCACTGCAACAGAAGGGCCAGTAAGTACTTCTGAAAGCAAAAGAGGTTCAAATAACCTAAAGTACATGTCCATGAAATGGCTTCTACATATTATACAGCAATCATTTCACCCATCACTGAAATGCAGACATATAAGTAAAGCAGCATGGCATCAGATTAATAGCCCAGAGCTGCTCTATAATAAGGCAGATATGATATTAAGTGAAGCAGAATACATTATTCCACTGAAAATGCAGAGGAATTTTAGGAAGAAATAATACTGTAACATGAGTGGGAATTTGGTCAGCGCACACCCATTCTTATGATAAATGCCAGGAGACCTTTAATGACATGACTCCAGAAGCACACTATTCCATCTGAAAGATGACACTCCCTGGCAGTTCTTGACAGGCTCAGGGCATGGCCACACTCGCACTTGTAGAGCACTGGGAGTTAAAGCAGCCTTCAGACACCACAGCAGGGAAAACACTGCTGAGCGTTTACACACTCAGCTGGAAGCGCACTGGTGTGGCCACATTAACAGCTCTTGCAACACCACAAAGAGCAGTGAACTGTGGTAGCTATCCCAGCATGCAAGTGGCTGTAATGTGCTTTTCAAATGCGGGGGGTTGGGTGAAGTGTGACAGGGAGTGTGTTGTGTGTATGTGGAGGGACAGAGAGTGGGTTTTGTCAGCATGTCAGCATGCTGTCTTGTAAGTTCAGACAGCAGCCGACCTCCCTCCTCCGCCCCCGCCGCTCTCTCATTCACTCAAAGCAAGCAACATTCCTTTGTCCTGGAGCAGATTAGCAGCCAGCTGTCAGAAACGGAGCTTTGAAAGGGCATGTCTGCATTCCTACAGCGAGTTCAAAACAATGACAAGAGTGGCCACTTGACTAAAGGGGATTATAGGACATTTCCGGAGATCAATCAGAGCACAGGAATGCAACACCTCATTCACACTTGCACCGCTGCGCTCCAGTGGGGGAACAGCAAACGTTATTCCACTCACCGAGATGGAGTACCGGCAGTGCTGTAGCCGCAGAGTAAGAGCGCTTTACGTACTTTGCCAATGCGGACGGGTGGTGATCTAGTGCACCCAGGGCTCCTTTATTGCGCTGTAACTCGCAGGAGTAGCCAAGCCCTCAGACGACAGTGCCTGCTATTTCCAGGAAGAGCCCTCATCTATATGTGAACATGAGACAAGAAGCAACTACATGGGTCCTGACTAACCCAGGGAGGAAGTGTTAACAGAACAGAGACTTTCATATTTGCCAGTTGAAACATGTTGAGATTTTGCCAGTATGCCACATTAAAGTTATGGTTTTCAAAGGAACAAGGTACCCCACTCCTTAAAATTCAATGGAATTGGAGGGTTTAACTTCCTGAAGTCCTTTTAAAAGTCACACCCTAATACAGGGGTAGGCAACCTATGGCACGCGTGCCGAACGCGGCACGCGAGCTGATTTTCAGTGGCACTCACACTGCCTGGGTCCTTAAATGAAGCTTCTTAAACATTTTAAAAACCTTATTTATTTTACATACAACAATAGCTTAGTTATATATTGTAGACTTATAGAAAGAGACTTCTACAAACATTAAAATGTATTACCGGCACATGAAACCTTAAATCAGAGTGAATAAATGAAGACTCGGCACAGCACTTCAGAAAGGTTGCCGACCTCTGCCCTAATATGTGACTAAAAAGAGCCCTGAGGCAACATTCAGGCTTGTCTGGTCTATCTCTTTCATTTTCATATGCTGCTACCAGATGTCTATACGTAAAGAGAATGTTTGTATTTAAGAGGTTTTAAAGAAAGCTCTTTTATCTAGAGATGAGTCAGAAAGAAGATACCTGTTATTTTATGATAGCCAAAGACATCCTTAAAACCATGTTAAAGAGAATGCAGTGGTAGAAGTCTGACATTTGAGAGCTGCCCAAACTACATCAGGCCAATTAAGGTTTCTATAGCTTAACCAACTATTGCTCAATACACATGGAGAGTCTCATTCAGGTAACTAGCAGTAAAGGTAGGTGACCTGACATTCTTTATTTAGAGGTATTTAAATTACTGTAAGCCAAACCAGCTTGTTAATATTTGCAGTATTATTTTCCTATTTTTATATCAACAGAATAGGCCCATATTTAGACTTTTATTGATATACGTAATGCTTAGACTTTTTTTTTACCTTTTCTTTATGTTCAGTGTTTATTTAACACAAATTGCCATAATAAAGAAGTACAATTTTAATAGTAGAATACAAACTCCTTAGAAAAAAACACACTTTTTGGTTCTGGGTAGTTGATTTTATTAGCTATGGGCCAGATTCTGCAACTCTTACTCATGTTGAGTGGTACTTCCTGAAAAGCCCCTAGAAGTAAAAAGTACTACCAATGTGAGAGTTACTTCAAATAAATAATAATTGCAGAATCTTGCCCCAACATAATAAACAATGTACTCCCAAATAGACTTTAAAGAGTGAAGAGAGAAAAGTACATACAAAGAATTATAATAGTAGTAGTGATGAGGAGAGATGGGAGAGCGATTCAGATGAAATTGGATATTCGCTTCTGAATTCAGGATGTACCCTTTAAGATGAAGCAGAAATTTCCTGCACAGGCCTTTCCCGGAGATGGTTGACTGAGTTGTAAATATTAATAAAGTGATGCTGACTTGCTGCCCACTTGTGATATGCAATGTTAACTATTGCATGAATTTTCTTAGGCTCCTTGTATAATCCTCTTAAAACGAGAACACATGCATAGCTAAGCACTTCATTCTTTTAAAACTTTAGGAAAAATCCCCACATGGACTGTTGATGAAAACTGAGCGCCAGTCAGCAAGTGAGCCAGAGAATGCTTGGTTAGTCAAAAGTGAAACTACTCTGAAAGAAGAGTATGGACAAAAGTTGGATAAAGCTCAACCCCTTTAAGATAAGCTGACTCAGCTGAGGGAAAAGGAGAGTCTGAGAACTCTAGAATATTTAAGAAGGTGAAGCATTCTGATTCTGTACTTCATGCTTAACTTTGCACACTTCAATCTTCCAATTTAACTCAGTGGGTCAACTTATGGGTAAAGCTAAGCATATGCATAAGTATTGGCAGGATCAGGTCCCATAATTGGAAGACATACACTGGAATATGATTATGAATCTTGAAGCAAAAAAAAATCAGTCACTTGCCTGTTTTTTAACCCAGTAACCCATTCTTTTAATTTTATATCATCTTCACATTTACCTATTTGCAGAATATAGAACCACTGAGGTACAGTTACAACATCAGTCATTTCCTCACCCCCCCCATGTGGAGATGATGGATAGTCTTATTTCTTTTGACTTCATTGTTCACTATGTCTCTTTGAGTAAGTGCTGAAGACAGTAATAAATTCACATCATATTTGGAGTACCTCTGTCTTACACTGAAGGTCATTTGGATAAGAGTCTGCCAACAATTTCCAGCAAGGCTCTCTCTGTTGCCTGGATGTCAATTAAAGTAAAATTTATCAATTAGTTTGTGTAGAACATGGTTCATACTAATTTGGTATAGAAGTTAATGTCTACATTCTGATGTATGGTTTTATGAAAGGAGTTTGTGGGATCAGTTCACTGCAGAAATATTTTTCATGCTGAGTTTACACTAAGCCTATTTTTTCAGATGTGACTGCATTAACCTTTCAGCCTCATCAGTGAACACTAACGCTATTGTGGCCATTAATAACCATAATAAAAGAGAGAGAAAGACAGAAGCTAACCATTTGTCCTTCACTGCCAAAGAAAAAAGGCAGGATCACCTTGAATTCATGAACAGATTAGTCTGCTTACAGTGCTCAGTGGCCCACTGTTATTTACTCACCAGAAGTGTCAGATATCATGTCAAGAGTTGAAAAAAACCCAATATGACATTATGTTATGGAACTCTTCTTCCCTCCCCTTACCCCTCATTTTCATTTACACAAGTAGGCATTACCACCTGGAATAATAAGCAGCCACATCAAGGTGTTGAGGAATGTGCAATTTCAAAAGTAAAAGTATTGAAAACATGGAATATAAAATTAAAACCCTATGATATAAAGACAATGAAAATGTTTAGTTTCCCTTCCCACCTCCATTACCCCCACAACTAGAGTATAAAGAATGTATAGCGTTTAAAGAATGAGCCATGCTATTATAGGTAGAATACCTCTAATGCTCCCACTGGAATGATATAGTTCCACGTTGCTTCCAATATAAGTGTGTGTCTACAAGTCACAGTTTAGCTCTTTATATTGAAAGTCTCCAATTGTTGCCTGGACTGGGTCAGAGCTAACCTGTACAGGAAGCACAAGCTATATTAGTACTGGGTTGTGAGGTAGAATGTCTGTGTGCATACACGTACACTTTTATTTATGTATTTTTCTCTTTTTGTTGTGACCCGGGATTAGCCAAAACTGGCAGATTTTGACCCTAACACAGACAGCATATTGGGACGGAGAAGTGTTTAAAAAGAAAACTTACAATATAATAGTTGATTACTAAAGGAGTAATAAATAAATGCATCTCTGCAAAAATTAAATATTTGTGAGAAATTATGTTATGGGACAATACAATTTATTGATTGTCAAAACAATAACTGATGAGGGCATTGAAGCTGAGTCTATGTATTGGATTATGCCACAGGATGGCCATTGAGAGGTTTTGCCTTCACTGGGTATCCTCCATACAGCAGGAAATACCTGTCTGTAACAGAAATACATGCCTAGAAGCTGGAGATTTTAGTGCTGGGATAAGGATGTGAATCTCACTCTAGCCCTATGGTATCCTGGGAAATGTAGTTCAGGAGCAGGATGGACATATTGTTCCTCTTTGAATTTGAAATTGTTACAAATAATGAGCATAGGTGCTGGAACTAGGTTCTGCCAGACCCCCTAGCCTGAAGTGGTTTCCATCATGAAGACTAGATATATAGTTTAGTTCAATGGCTCTCTGCACGTCCACTGTACAAATTGTTCCAGCACCCTGTTAATGAGTGAGATTTTTAAGAATTATTTTTGTGTATATTAATAGAACAAAGATCAAGTTGCATCACTAGTGAGGTTTAAGGAAGTTAAAATGTAGTTTGTACTACCTTTACATTCAGTTGAATTCACTTTGTAGCTGTGATTTAGGGAATTCAAGGTTGTAATTATAGTTTGTTTTGCTAAATTTCTCAAACATTAAAGAAGTTTTTACATACAAATGCTTGGTTCTTCAGTAAGAAATCAGACTCACTCTGACAAATTTTCTTCTTTAACATTTGCCTAATACCCAACTAAACAAGAAACAAATTACATCAACTGAAATTACCTGGTGAAGTTCTATATTTTGACCAATGATTGAAATAATGCCATGTCATTTCACTCAGATCTGGAATTTTGTATCTCCTTTGGTAGGTTAATTATGGTAGGAAAATAATCTTGTACTGTAACATTTTGAATATAAGTGAACTAAAAATTCCATTATTCACTCAACTTTCCTAATGAATCAGTCTTGGAAAAGAGGGGATCTCAAAGTATGGGGAAGGAATTGGATATTATTTATTATTTGTATAGCAATATAAGTCCCCATCATGGACAGGACTCCACTGTACTAGGTGCTGTATGTCACACACTAGAGTGTAGGTGGTGCAACCTAGTGGTCAGAACAGGAGTCAGGCCTAGTGGTCAGAGCAAAGCTGGAAGGAAAAACTGGAGTCGTGGTCAGGAGATAAGCCAATGATCAGAGTCAAGAATTAGGGGGGTTGAAGGATGGTAGAAACTAGGGCTGGAGCAGGAACAGGCATGGGGTGGAGCAAGGACAGGTACAGGAAGCAGGTCTGGTGCAGCTGTAGGCATAGAAAATGTTGAGCGGTCACAGTGCTACTGTTGCTACAAGGCATAAATGCTAATCTGCTGACTGTTCTGTCCAGTGAAGGAGCACAGTCACTTAGTGAAAGCATATTTGTTTGCCAGGTGATTGTGACCAAAACTAGTTGAATTCCTGACAATACTGCCCTCTTGTGGGCTCCCACAGCTCTGGATTGTCAGGATATTTGGGTAAAATCTCCACAGGAAGCTGGGAGCATGAACGTTCTCTTCTGGTTACCAGGATTGCTCCTATGGTCCATACCACTTCCAGTCTATCAGATACTGGAGCTTTCCTTGAACTGTCAGGAATTGAGGACTTGACGGACTTCATATTTCTCCTCTCCCTGGACTATTACTGTGGGGGTGGGGTGGGGGGGAGGAGGTAAAAGTAGGTCTACTCAGTAAGACAAGGGGTTGTAGACAAATGGCTTAAGCAGGGAAACATGAAAGATGGGTGAATCTTGAGGGATAGTAGATAGTGAAGCTTGAAGGTCATTGGGTATATCTGTATGATGATCCAAAAAGGACCCAGATATTGGTGGTCAAGGTTGGTGGAAGGGTGGTCCATTCTCAAATTCTGGGTCAAGATCCAAACTTTATCCTCTATGATAAGGTTAGAGGCGGCTTGTCACTTTTGTTTGGTGTAATGTTTATAAGAGTCTTTAGCGACAAGTAAGTGCTCTTTTTGTTCCTGGTGTATTTGTTGAAGGCTCAAGACCAGATCTGTGGGCCACCAGGACAACAGAGTCTTCTGGTAGGTCCTGATGAAACTGGGGGTGAAAACTGAAATTTTCAAAGAATTGAGTCAGTTGAGTTGAAACAAGGGTCAAGTTGTTGTATGTGAACTCGACCAAACACAACAGTGGAAGCCAATCATCCTGATGGAAATTCAGAACACAGTAGAGGTACTGCTCCAAGATCTGATTGACTCTTTCAGTTTGGTCATTTATCTGGATGGTGGGTTGTTGAGGGGAGGGGCTTGAAGCCAAAAATGTGGACAAATTCCAGCCAGAACCAAGAAACAATTTGGGGACAACTATCTGAAATGATGCATGTAAGCATATCTTGATACCTGAAGACATGCTTCAGGAAGACTTGTGTGATTTCTAGGGCAGAGGAAATGATGCAGCAGGGAATAAAATAAACCATCTTTGTCAGATCCACCACAGTAAAGAATAATGGAATGCCCTTGCAATCATGATAAATTCACAATGAAATCTATGCAGAGCATGTACCACATATGTGGAGGTGTGGGGCGGGGCTGAAGGAGTCCCACCAGTTTGGCTTGTAGTTTCTTCATGCAGACACAGAGGTTGCACAGCCTAACAGTTTTTAGGATCATTTCATAGGGTTGACGAGCAGAATTACCTAGCAATCAGTTTCCATGTTATAAAATGGCCAAAATGTCCTGACATGGGGACTCGTGGTGCAACGTTATCACTTGAAGCCAAGAGCTGCCCTTTGGGATGTAGAAACAATCCCTGTGAAGGAGGATGGAATCTGGTGAGATACTAGTGATTCCTGGAGACCTGCAGATTGTGGCCACAAATGGATCACCTAGGAGCAAAGAATGGATAGGGGTGGTCAGATGACCATGACTGGTTCTATAGACAAAGTGGGAAGGTTTAAGGGTGGGGTGAGTACTTCTTGCTTCACTTCACAGTACTTCTTGCAGGATAAGTCTTCTGCCTTCTTGTTCTTAGTCCTTGGATGGCATGTAATTATAAAGTGAAACAGAGGAAAATGTCCCAAAGAATCTGAGATTCGTTGAGTCATTGTGTTGTCTATTGATGTTCCAAATTCTTGTGATATGTCCAGATTTGGCCAGAGGCAAGGAGACTATCAAGGAGGTGACACCATTCCTTGAAGGTGGCCCTGATGGCAAGGAGCTCTGTGTCCCTGTGACAGAGTGCACTTGCCCTGCACTGGTACCACAAGGGTTAACTCTACTCTCTGGACTGAGGAGGCCATGCCCCCTGCTGGGCATGCGCTGGCTGGAGAACAGCTCAGCTCATTCAGGGCTGACTGCTGAAAAGGGAGAACACACGCTGCAAGCAGCAAATGGTGGAAGCCAGAGATGCTGAGACCCAGGCAACCATCCCAGCTCCTGCAGATGCCCAAGGAGTGACGGAGCTCCTAGAGCCGCACAGACCTAGGAGCCCAGAGACACCATCACCCTGACCATGGCCATCAGGCCACACAACCCTGAGAGAGAGAGAGAGAGAGAGAGAGAGTGTGGCCATTGACTTTTACCACTAGGCCATACTATCCTGAAGCCCAGTAGTAAAAGTGGTAAAATCCTCATCTTTATGTGTGGTTGTAAAGATACGGCTGCAGGGAAATAATTGCCTTCATCCTGCCCAAAGAGTGGACAGAGTGCACTTGCTCCACGACAGTCCCATACAACATATTTTTGATCTGTATGGGTCGGTTTCTGAGAGAATAAGGCTCAGGGTTGGAGCAGCTGGTGGGGGCAGGTGGATTGTGAGAGGACTGCATCTATTGCAAAGTTTAGTATGTTGGTCTTGACTATAAACATCTTTTTGTGGTGTGGATGGGTCAAAGTGGGGACTGAAATGAATGCCTTTTTCAAATGCTGAAGGTCAAATGCCACCTACATGTCAGTGGACCAGATTAACTTAGTCCCCTTTTTAAGAGGGTCATTATAGGAGCAACCAAGTTGGAGAAGACTTTGATGAATCTCCAATAAAAATTTGCAAACCTGAGGAACTGCTGTATCCTGTGTATATTTGAGGGTGCCTACCACTGGATAACGGCGGGGGGGGGGGGCAAGTGGGGCAATTTGCCCCAGGCCCCACAAATTTATAGTATTCTATAGTATTGCAACTTTTTTATGGAAGGGGCCCACAAAATTGCTTTGCCCCAGGCTCCCTGAATCCTCTGGGCAGCCCTGCTGTGTAATGGGTGGCAACCTTGCAGGGATCCATAGCAAGTGCCACCAAGGAGATGACATATTGCAGAAACTCCAGGGGATCCATATCAAATTCATGTTTCTCAGGTTTCATGTACCGGTGATTTGGGCAAATCCGATCAAGAACAGTGCACACATGGAGGTCATAGAGCTGGATTCTCAGACAATAGTCTCATTTTTTTTCAAAGTAGATGATCACAAATTGGTTGAGGATATCTCTGAAGATGTTGTTTGTAAAATGCTGGAAGGTAGTAGGGCATTGCATAGGCCAAACAGCATGACCAAGTATTCAAAATGGCCACACCTGGTTCAAAAATGTCATCTTCCATTCATCCTCTTGCCAGATTGTGACCATGCTGTATGCTCTATGTAAGTCTAGCTTCATGAAGACCCAGGTTGAATGGAGTCTTTCCAGGAGTTTGAGTGAAGTGAGTAGTTATTACAGATGGTTATCATGTTTAGGTCTCAGTAATCAACATAAAGTCAGAAAGATCCATCTTTCTTAGCCTCAAAGAAGATAAATGCCCCTACTGGGGAAGTCAAAGAGTGGATGAAACTCTTCCTCCAATTTTCTTTATGATATGCAGCTCAGGTTCAGATAAGATGTAAATGCACCTGAAAGGAACTTGTTCCCAGTTGGAGGTCAATGAAGCAATGAGGTGGCAGAATTACTGCCTTTTTTGTCTAACACCTTGGGATATTGCTGGTATTTGACCAGAATTTCGGTCACTGCTGATTAATCTGTGTTTTGCAACTCTGGATCCCTTCAAGGATGTAGCATTCTGCACAGCTAGATTGGTCATTGGCTGGAGCTGGGAAAGCATGCTCATTGGCACCATGTGGAACAGAAGACTAAAGACCATGATCACCAATGGATTTGGTGGTCATGAGTGATTAGCCAGCGATCACCAAGAACAACCAGTGAACCCCAAAGTGTAAGATTATCTGCTAAGGATAATGATCTCCAAGGGGGCTGTTTGATGTGTGAGGGGGCCTGAAGAAATGGGTTACCTGTCAATAGCTTCAACATGCTAAGGGAGGTCCTTGTGGAGGATGGGGCTCCAATACCCCTTAAAATATTGGTAGATTAAATTGGAGGCACCAAAGTTGACCAATATTTTTAAGTGAATGTTGGATATAGCAGAATGCCAGTGACAAAGAAGGAGACCAAGAGGGGCAGTGTATGGAATAGAGGCTGCCAGGATTTTGGCAAATAGATGGCAGCATGAGTTTTTGGAGGAAGAGTATGACAAAGCCCCATCCCAAGCCCCCCGTAGTTGGTGTTTCCCAACCAGGGGTATGCCGGCCCTTAGCTGGCCACTGTGTTGTAACATGTCCAGTCATTCCACAACTCACACATAACCCTAATGCCTAAGGATGGCTTTTTTAATTGGCAAAGAGGTGGGAGTGGACTTGGTCACTTAGCATTGGTCTGGGGTCTGGTAGGGCTACTGGGGCTGAAGGAGTTGGAAGAATTCTGACTGACAGGGGTAGGGTAATTAATGTCTTTCTTGGCCCTACTCCATTAGCTGGCCATCATTCTTAATACAAAGATCAATTAAAGCTTCCAGAGCAGGTGGAGGTTCCACCTATGCTAGTTCACTGATGATAGAGTCACTGTGCGACCTCATTCCAGTGGGTATTTGAGGCCAGACATCAAAATTCATCTGGATACCTAATGATGAACCAGGGAGCGTGCTGAAGGGCTTGGAGTGGAGAACAGCTTCTTTCATACATTCTCAATTAAGGCCAACAAAGATCCCTGACATTCCCTGTACAAAGTTCTTGAAATGTCAAGGAGATGACTGGATCCCTCCCGAGGTGGCAATGTCCATTTCAGGGCCTCTCCAGTGAGGAGACTAATTATTAATGTCATCTGGGACTGACCCGTGGGGTACATCTGTGGCTGTAATACAAAAGAGACAGCATTGATTAAGAAACCCATGGCACCGTGGGCTCATAGAATATTGATGTGAGAGTTGGTAGAATAGGAGCCACTCCCTAGGCTTGAAGGACCAAATTCTGGTCATGCAGTGTTGCAGTCTGAGCCTGCAGCTCCTGCAAGACCCCAACAACATCCAATAAAGTGGGTTGGGCTCCCTCTTGGGCCCTTCTGAAGATCTCCAAGCCTTGGGCCAATGTCCCTTCTTATCTTTTAGTGGGCTGCTCAAACTTTCACTTTCTGGCGTGTAGGTGGTGCAATCTCATGGTAAGACCAGAAGTCAGGACTAGTGATCAGAGAAGAGCTGGATGGTGGAATTGGAGTCAGT
Source organism: Mauremys mutica (assembly GCF_020497125.1). Taxonomy (NCBI): domain Eukaryota; kingdom Metazoa; phylum Chordata; order Testudines; family Geoemydidae; genus Mauremys; species Mauremys mutica. The sequence continues at coordinate 193,287,654 of NC_059072.1, forward strand.
CAGGAGACATGTTGATGGTCAGAGCCAGGAGGTTCGGAGGAAGCTAGACACTAGGGCTGGAGCAGGAACAAGTGCAAGATGAAGACAGAACTGCGATAAAAAGCATCTGTAATAACTGCTTGCATAGACCACATGATCTGCTGGCTCTTCTGTTTAATCAAGGAACACAGTTGCTCAGAGCATACTGGCCCCCGCTGAACTCATCAAGTTGCCAGGCAACTATGGAGCCTACGGATTTCCTGACACTGTACAAACAGTTGTGGGTTCAGGTATTGTAAGTTGGTGGGAAAAGCTCAGAAGGTTCAGATAGTTACCAGTATATTTTTGGGGCTTATCTAAAGCCTCTCTGAAAAAGACAGATGCTTTCTTTGTCCACTGGATAATAATTAAATAGAGAGAGTAGCATATAGAGCTAGCTCTTAATGGTAGATCAACACCTAGTAGTTTTAGAATTTTTGGTTGTTTTTTTTTTAAATAATAAACAAATCTACAGCCTACTTATGTTCTCTATCTTCCCTTTTCTTGATTTCAGTTATTGAAACTATCCTCTAGAATACACTGGAGCAATCTGAAATGTTGTTTCAATATCTTCTAGATAACAAAACCACTTTTACCTTACTTCCTTAAAGATGTAAGGAGAGAAGGAAAGAATACATGGTCATTTCTGGATAAAAGCCTGTGAGAAAAACTTAATTAATCTCTCTAAAATCTTAGGGATCAAAACTATACATTAGGTCAAACAGTCCCACTCCCTGTTCTTGACACTGCAGGATCATTCCTGTAGTATATTCTCCCATGCCTTGTCCAAATTAGTTTTAAGACATCTCAATCATGAAGCTTCCATTACTGCCCCAATCTCAAAATTTAACTGATCTCTCTGTCAGGAAGTTTTCCCTTGTTATTCAGGCTAAACTGTTGTAGTGCTTGTGTCTCTGTGTTGTTACATTGGCAAAAGAGGTTTTAAAAAGGTATTTCCTGTGTTTTGCTGGAGATCACTGCAAACAATTTTTCTTCTTGTTCTTTTGGAGAAGGAAAATATGGAAAATGAAAAAGGATAGGGTAAGTTCATTCCTCTGACAAAAAGAACAAAACCACAATTCCCTAGTTTCTAAAACAAAAAAAGAAAATAAAGGGGATATTAAAGCCACTACCAAAATTAGGAAACCGGAAACATCTTCAACCAACTACATCTTCAGTGGAATTTTTGGGTATGATTGTTGTGACTGCTACAGTGCAAAGAGGCCATAAAGCTAGAGCACCTTGTCACCTGAGCCAATGGTTCTACACCACTTTACAGTCCCAGTCCTCAGCATATGGGTTTGGTCAGAGTTCAAAGGAAGAACAGCAACAATCCAGAATAATGAGTTTTTATTCCTTTTTTAGAATTTGGCGAATCCTGGCTATTATGGCAATTCCTGGGGACTAGTTAGAGAAGCCCCGAGGCATGGTTTCTTAAATTTACTAATTTATGTATAGTAACAAACACTACAAAAAGGTTTTGGTTTGAATCCACATAAATAGAGCTTAACAAATATTGAAGGCCCCTGCATTGAGAAGCTTGTTGGCATATTCCTGTACCTACATGGAGCCCTGGTGCCTACATATAGGCAAATATGTCCAACCACAGACTTCTCTGTGTAGGATCACATCTTATGGAGCCAGCTGCCAAATTGTTTTTTTTGTTTGAGTGGTTGGTTACTAGAACAATAATTCAAATAATAAAATGTAAGTATAAATTTGCACCATCTTCATCAATTCATGGGAGGAGCAACATTAAAAAAAAAAAGATATTTTTCTAAAAAAAGAATCATTTGATTAAATTAGTTGATCTATTCCATGGTAAGAAGATGTACTCCTTGAAGCGACAATTTTCATCCTAACAGTTTTGCAGATTAAAAAATATGCTGATCTGAATCTGGGTTCTTGTCAATTTTAGACTAGCAAAATCCATTTTTATGTTTTTACTTTGAGGCACAGTGCCTCAATACATTTATTACAAAAGCAGAAAGAAAGTATTTGTATAGCTGACCAGAATGGATGTGACATGCAATGTCATGTGGAAGACAGAGATGGGCATTCAATTTGTCTAGATCATTAGGCCTATTTGCTTTACTTATTATCTGCAAATCACTTTAGTCATTTTTATTTGGTGCATAAAATGTACTTCAATATCTCCATTGTATGACCAATTACACTCAAGCAATTCCTTCAAGGAATGATGCTCCAGGAACGCCTTATTTGTTATCAATTTTTATATTACCATAGCATCCAATTGTGACTGAGGCTCTATTTTACATAACAAGACATAGTCTCTGCTCTGAAGAGTGTAGAATCTAAATAATTAAAATAGAAAAAATGGTGGACAAAGGAAGTATCTTATCCACATTTTATAGATGGGCAAACTGAAGCACATAGATTGTGTGACTTGCCCAAGGTCACAGAAGATATCTGTGGCAGAGCCAGGAACTGAGCCCAAAGCTCTTGAGGCCCAGTAAATGAGTAAGAAATGTAGGGGCATTTATGCTGTTGTTTTTCTTGAGTACTGGCACAGACTCAAAACATTTGAAAGTCATATATTCAAGTTTTGAGGTCAAATATTTTAAAAGTGTCTCCCAATTTTGTACCAGCAATACAGTGGGCAGAAAAGACAACATTTACTGATCTCTGCCTTATTGAAAATGTAAATTAAGTGACATCCTTTTTAATTGCAAATTTTGGGGGGGGATATAAAATTGGAGACTGGTGGAGGTGTTTTTTTTTTTTTAAAAAGACAGTTTCATTCATGACCCACTTTATTCTCAAATCAACATTGCTAGAAAGTATATGGTAATCTCTTATAAGGACTTAATGTCTACTTAAAATGTGGAAAGCTAAGTGGAAGTAGGTGCACATGCTATAAAAAGCTAAGCTTTGGTATGTATCCCCATTACAGTCCAGTTTTTTCCAGTTACATAGGAAATTCAGAACATTAAGAATATACAAACAAAATTATGGACATGCTGAAGATGGATTACAATGGCATAAAGGGTAGATCAAATGCAGTGTTGGCTTCAAGCCAGGAAGCTAGATAGAATAATTAGTAAATTTTGCAGTAGGACTAATAATTAAGTTTGGCCCAAGAGAGAGATTATTGGTTATATTGTGGCAAGTCAGTGAATAGAATGAGATTTTGATATTTCATTTATCGAAAGGGTTATTTTCTCATGTTCCACCCAGATTTCCTGAGTACAAGTAGTTTTGAATATATACTTTGGGATTTACTGTGTATATGGATCACACATGAAAACTAATGAATATTACAACAATAATCTAGTGTTTTAACTTAGATGATCAGAAAGCTTAATCACATGTATTCCTTGCTGTATTCCTTTCTGTTGTATTTAAAAAATAATAACCAATAGAGATTTGTTTAAAGGGTCCAAATACATTTATGTACATCTGTGACAGTGGAGACATTCTTGGCAAGAGTAAAAAGAAAATGTCAGATGCAGATATCTATATGAAAAGGTTAAATTTATTAGTGGCACAAACTCAAGGAGACCGACAGTGACACAGTGATACACAAATATTGAAAATATGCCTGGATTTCTAAAGGATACCTAAAGGTCACCTGGGAGGGCTATCTCCAAGGAAAATGCTTAAGCATATCACAAAGGGTACCCCAAAGGCAGTTCAGTCTGAGCAGTTTGCTCGAGCTGATGGAAAATTCCACAGCTAGAACTGTAATACCCAGTCATCAACCAACTTTTGCTTGGTTTGAGTGATCTTATACAACTCATTATCAGCTGGTATCCCCTAAAAGAGGCATTTACTTCTCAAAAGTCAGCAAACAATTAGTTATTTCCCTCTCAGCTCCCCCTGCTGTTTTTCATCATTCCACAGTTATTTAATGTGCTGTAGCTAATCCTAGAATTTAAAAGGTACACACAGGGTACGTCTACACTACGGGATTATTCCGAATTTACATAAACCGGTTTAGTAAAACAGATTGTATAAAATCGAGTGCACGCGGCCACACTAAGCACATTAATTCGGTGGTGTGCGTCCACGGTCCGAGGCTAGCATCGATTTATGGAGCGTTGCACTGTGGGTAGCTATTCCGTAGCTATCCCATAGTTCCCGCAGTCTCCCCCGCCCCTTGGAATTCTGGGTTGAGATCCCAGTGCCTGATGGGGCAAAAATCATTGTCGCGGGTGGTTCTGGGTAAATGTCGTCAGTCATTCCTTCCTCCGGGAAAGCAACGGGAGACAATCATTTCGCACCCTTTTTCCCTGGATTGCCCTGGTAGACGCCATAGCATGGCAACCATGGAGCCTGTTTTGCCTTTTGTCACTGTCACCGTATGTGTACTAGATGCCGCGGACAGAGGCGATTCAGCAGCGCTACACAGCAGCATTCATTTGCTTTTGCATGACAGCAGAGATGGTTAGCAGCCGTTCTGTACCGTCTACCATGCCATTGTAAATTGGCAATGAGATGACGGTTACCAGTCCTATTGCACTATACCTTCTGCTGCTGTCATAGGTGCCCCTGGCTGAGATCAGCCGGGGGCGCAAAAGACAAAAATGGGAATGACTCCCCGAGTCAATCCCTCCTTTATGGTATCTAAAAATAGACTCAGTCCTGCCTAGAATATGGGGCAAGTGTACTAGAGATCCAGTGTATCAGAGAACTAGAGAGCACAGCCACTCCGTGTCAGATCATGCAGGAATGATGAGCTGCATGCCATTCACAGGAGGTGCTCCTGCAACAACCCCACCTGTTGCTTCCCTCCTCCCCCAGCCTTCCTGGGCTACCGTTGCAGTGTCCCCCAATTTGTGTGCTGAAGTAATAAAGAATGCAGGAATAAGAAACAGTGACTTGTTAGTGAAATGAAATGAGGGGAAGGCAGCCTCCAGCTGCTATGATAGTCCAGACAGGACATTAAGCAGTGTGGGGAAGAGAAGCCCAGCATCCTGCTGCTATGATAGTCCAGGCAGTACAGAATCTTTTCTTTACACATGAAGGGTGGGGGCTGATGGAGCTCAGCCCCCTGTTGCTATGATGAAGACGGTTACCAGCCGTTCTGTACCGTCTACTGGGAATGACCGGGAGGCCAGTCAGGAGCACTCATGGGCTGATGACGAGGACAGATAGCAGTCCTATTGCACTACACCATCTGCCACAAGGCTGATGATGACGACAGATATCAGCCATATTGTACCATCAGCCACCAAGGAGGGGGGGCGAGGATGCTACAGTACAGTGCCGCAGCATCGCGTCTACCGGCAGCATTCAGTACACATAGGGTGAAATTTAAAAGAGTCAAGAGACGATTTTTTTCCCTTTTCCTTCTGGGGGTGGGGGGGTGGGGTACATTGACGAGCTATGCCCTGAACCACCGCGGACAATGTGTTTGACCCTACAGGTATTGGGAGCTCAGCCAAGAATGCAAATGCTTTTTGGAGACTGCAGGAACTGTGGGATAGCTTGAGTCCTCAGTCCCCCCTCCCTCCCTCCCTCCATGAGCGTCCATTTGATTCTTTGGCTTTCCGTTACGCTTGTCACGCAGCAGTGCACTGAATCCCTGCTATGGCATCTGTCTGGAGATTTTTTAAAAATACTTTGGACTTTCGTCTTCTGTAACGGAGCTCTGATAGAACAGATTTGCATGCCCATACAGCGATCACATCCGTACGGTCCATGCTGGAGCTCTTTTTGGATTTTGTTTTCGGACTGCATCGCCAGCCGTGCTGATCGGAGCTCCACGCTGGGCAAACAGGAAATGATATTCAAAAGTTCGCAGGGCTTTTCCTGTCTACCTGGCCAGTGCATACGAGTTCAGATTGCTGTCCAGAGCAGTCAGTGGTGCACTGTGGGATACCGCCCGGAGTCCAATACCGTCGATTTGCAGCCACACTAACCCTAATCCGATATGGCAATACCGATATTAGCGCTACTCCTCTCGTTGGGGAGGAGTACAGAAACCGGTTTAAAGAGCCCTTTATATTGATATAAAGGACCTCTTAGTGTGGACGGGTGTGGCGTTGAATTGGTTTAACGCTCCTAAAACCGGTTTAAACGCGTAGTGTAGACCAGGCCGCAGTTATTTCACCCTTCCTTCATTGAAGCCAAAGAACAAGGGTAACTATACCAATTCATCTTACCAGTATTTACTCCCTTTCTACAGTCACAGAATCCAGCACATAATTTATCCTTGCTGCCACAGAAATACCTTTTATCTTACATGTGTGCCCATTTAAGCCATCCTGAGCACTGCATCTCTCCTGCAAGCTACACTTCATCCTCTACTAGTGAAATCATTAGTGTAAATTCTAAACAAAAGGTTGTAAGACCCAGCTTCAAATAGGGATCTTGGGTTTAGCCACCAAAATCTCTTTGTGGATCTGGGTCCAAGCTCTTCTTCTTGATGACTGGCTCTTGACTTCTGCAGCAATATAATTAGCATAGCACAGGAAGAAACTACATAGATCCATCCTAAAGCTGCAGACTTAAAAAAAAAAAGCTACAAATATGCTGCTTCTCCACGTACAAATGTGTTTCAATTTTATAACCTTTTAAAATTTAATTTTTAACCTTGCATAGTTAGATATTCAATAAGGTCCAAACATACTTAATACACAAATTGCAGCTCAAAATTGTAAGCAAACCAATTATTTTCAAATTTACAACCTAACAGTTGCCTAGGAGTGCCTTGGGATAAATGCCATAAAGGTGAAAAGTCACCCAACTTGGAAGGGCTGGTGCAAGGTCTACTGCATTTCTTAAACTGATACTTGGTCTGCACACTAGCCTTGCCTCTGCCCCAGATCCTTGCATGTTATGGGAAAGAGGTTTGGTGTACCAGCTCTGCACAGTATGGTGAATAGGACGATAGGTTGAGAAGAAGCCATAGGATCTATATCTAAATAAATGTGATAGCCATAGCACAGTGTACAAGAGGAATGAAAGATGTGTCCACCATCCCAGCCTATAAACTGGAGAAGTGAGTGCGCAGAGATGTTCTTCAATCGCAAGCTCCTACCTCCAGATTTCACTTACCTGTTACCCCAATTTCACCTGGGTAAACCTTGATTGTTCTACAGTCAGGTGGGTGAAGAAATCTCACTCTTATGGTTCAAAATAAAGCCAAACAATCCTCACAATCATATTGTCCTAAAGACATTTGAAAAGATTATTGAGGCTATGTCTACATGGAGACATTCCAAGAAGGATTAAGTTACAGGGAACTAAGACCACTTTACTCCTGAAAGAGAGCATCCACATTGTGGCTTAACATGTTTTAATTTATAGCACTTTGACTTTGCACCTTTAGTTGATTTGTTTTAACTTGCCAGAGCGTCCTCAGCTAGACAAACCCTAAGGCTTCAGCAGCTTTAAGAGAAATAGCTATAGTTTCCCATAATCATATTCTAAAAGCTCAAACAGAATTCATTTTAGGGGAATAGACTAAATACATGAACATATCTCAAACAGTCTATCTTTAAAAGAAGCATAGAACACGGCACTGGAAGTTAGCCCAATTAATTCAAAGTTAAGCCTCCTTTAAGTAGCAGATGAAAGCTTATACGCCCCAGCACAAAGTGATAATATGGGGGGGTGTCATGGGACTCGCTACCATCCCACTGATAGAAAGGCTAATGAACATTCCTGCACTCAGGCAGCACTAACTAGGCACACCTTCAGAACACACCTGGAGAAGGGGAGCTTAAAAAGGTGAAACTTGCAAGAGAGAAAGTGGAAAATTTGCCCAGGAGGAGAGACTACTGAGGAATGCTAATGCACTGCATTAGCAAGGGGAACCCAGCCTGAGGCAGTGGCTAGCCTTTCCTTTCTTCCTACCATATTTGGGGACAGACTGGCATGACAAGCCTGTTATACATGAGGAGCATTGGTGGGTTGCTCCCAGCCAGCAACCTGTGACAGGACCAGGGGAATGCCACCAGGGACTAGACGTAATTGGACTGAAAAAGGACCCCAGAAGTGAGCTGAATTCCTGCCAGGAACAGAGAGACTACCTTGTAATCCTAATAATTACTCAGAGGACCCGGGGCAAGAGACTCAAAGAGACTATGGCTGAGCCCAGGTTGAGGGTTGGCCTACTAAAGGGTGCTTTTATTTTTAAATTTAATTTTTTTCCCTTAATAATACAGTTTTTTTTAAATGGTCTAGTAATGAAGAACATGCACCAGATTCTCTCCACATGTAATATCCAATGCATACATACACAGTACACTTAATCGTAGGCCTGGGTGTTAAGCAATGTTGGATATTATTTCAGTATGACACAATAGGTGCTTTGTGTCTAATTTTCATAAGCATTTGGCTTGATGGATCAGTCACAAGCTGCCAATTGACTCACTGTGCAGCTTCATCTTCGGGATGTCATTTTGCTTCAGTTGCAATTGTGTGAAATTTGTATGATGTCATATATCTCAGATATGGGCCCTGTGGAGAGCCTGAACTTGATTTATGGGAAAGGACTATTTCAGAGTAAAATGACAAAGTCAGCAATGCATATATGCATATTCTATAGAGGGTGCCAAAATTCATTTAAAAAGTACTAGGTGAGCAGCAAGCCTCAATTACATGAATCTTGTTACTGTAGCTTGGAGATAAAATCTGAATTGATTAGTCAGTATCCAAATCTGAAAACTAGTTAGGCTCTGTTAGAATTCTTAATAAAGTGTTTATCAAATTTAACAGACTCACAGAGATACTTGTGATGTGTGATTGCTGCTTAAAGTTAAAGTATGTTGCATTATTGTATTATGTTGTGTTCTATATAAGGATTCCATTTGTTTCAACACCAGTTGTCTTCCCATAGGGGGCAGTTTATAAAATTATTCTATGAACGTTGTTGGTGGCAGTCAGTACCTAAGTGGATGCAAAAGCATTTGCATAGTGTAGCAGATACTGGAGACCAAAGTTATTTTAAAGTAATTTAGGATATCTATTAAAGAGAACCTCTTAGTTTCTCTTTTTCCTGCCATGAGAGACCATTTATTTTGTGATTTCTTATATACCCAATTCACATGGCAATAATGGATCTGTCACACAAAAAAATAACTCTGCAGCTGTGGAAGACCCAGGGCTCAGCACTGCTGAACACTCATAGGTCACAGTGGTTTAAAAGGAACTCTTGACAGTTTGAATTTGTTTTGGTTTTAGGGCCGCAAGAAAACATTTTCAGTGATCACTGTCTCAATTTGCAATCTTCATACACGTACAAATTGTTCAAGCAGGTAAAAGAAACAAACAGCTTGGAGATAAACTCCCCTACTCCCGCAGCTTCTATTGTCTAGGTAAGTCCCCAACCAAGCCTTTGTAGGCCTGATTTTCAAAGGTGCTGAACCTGCTTCCACTGACATCAGTTAGAGTTGTGGGCACTCACCATTTCACTCCCTTACTGATTGGAGATGAGTTTCTTTTTAACAGTGTAGCTTAACCTGCTTTTTCCAGGTAATAAAGTCACCTGGCATGACTACCTGAGTCAATAATGACATTCAGCTGTCTTACATCAGTCTAGACTCATGTTTCTCATCCAGTAGGTAACAACCCCTAGGAAGTGGGAGGGAAAAGGGGGGGGTGACATGCAAGGTAATTGGAGGGGGTCATGAAGCATAATGTTATCACAATCTTAAAACAAAGAAAATCTTGCTCTCCACTTCCTGCACACCCTTCCCTTTCAAGATTAAGTATTCTCGGTCAGTCTCTCAAAACACACACACACAAATTATATAGGCTTATTATTGTTTTCTATATGTTACTTTTTTAAAGTAAATATAAATGGATCATTTTTTAATAGATTGAATAAGGTTGAATAAGATTGAGAAACACATCTGTAAACTAGCTGTTGACAGTAGTTGCTTCCTCAACACATTTCTCAGTAGTCCCACTACTAGTGATCCCTAACCAGGCTGCAGTATCTGGCTCCTGACTAGGACACATTATTAAGCTTTCAGTTTCTCTGAGAGCAGAAGCTCATATTTTAGAACACAGTTAACAGCCTATACAAATAGCAAACTTTTCCACAAGTACAATAGGGATTTCTCCTTCTCTAGAAAACAAGACAGACTTTCTGGCCCAAGAGAAATTATCCACTCAGCATAAAAAGTGCTGACATGTTGGTACAGCGTCATTAAATCTGATTTGCTGGTGCTTTTTCTGACATCATAAATACAATGAACATAAGAGTAGGTATACTAGTGATGCTTGACAGTTCTTTACCAGTTCTTAGAAGCCAAGGCCCACTATCATAACTAGAAATCAGTACCATTTTTAAAACGGGGCAAAATCAAATTGCAAGAATTAAATATCAGAAAATAAAAGTGTTCTGCATCTTGCACAGCACCTTTTAGCAACAAGCAAGAACTTTAGCAAATATTTTCAGATCCCCATACACACACTCATGCAATAAAGAGTCATTAACTTACAGTTGATGTTGCTCCTATTAGCACCCTCAGTAAAAAAACTGAAACAAAATCCAAGGAAAATGGCTTGAGCAATTTTAACATCTGGATTGGCTGTAATTTACACTGGGGACCTAGCACTACACAACAGGCCCAATATCTGAGGAGTGCAATGCTGAGCTTTAAACCATTTTTCCCCCTCCTTTCTCTCCTGACTTGTGCTTGGGTTATAGCTGAAGGTCTAATCCACTATACTAGTTATTTTACTTTACTAAAGAAAGTACAATAATTATATGTGCAGTTTCACTTTATGCATATATGTGTGTGTGTGGGGGGGTGTAACCCGATACTCATGATCCTTTTACTGTTGACTGAACATACAATAGAGAAGTCCAGTATAAAAGTTACCTAGATATCTACAGTACACACTGTATGTGGAATTCACATTTTAAGTTTACTATTGCAACCAAATAAAAAAAGGAAATTCCACAAAGCATTAATAAGATACTATCAAATTCAAGTTCTGCTTTATATTAATCTTCCTCTTGATTGTTTAAAGCACTCATTAAGGATGAAATGTACCTTCAAGCAAAGATTCTGTACAGCTTCAACCTTGCTTGACCCTTCCTGTAAAGGAGGACACATGGATGGAACTAATAAGCAGAAGCGCTTGTGCAGCAACTGCATGCCATTGGGACAGCCGAACTAGGCTTCTGTGGAAATGGCCATTGAGGGAGAGCAGAGCAAGTCAGGGGTAGGCTGCTGCATCTACACTCACTGGGTTTGATCCTGCAAGGTGCTGAGCACTGTGGCCTGATGCATTTAAATCATATACTTCACTTTAAGTACTTTCGAGGATCGGGTCACAGTGTCATCACAGGGCTAAGGCCATCGAACTAGTGTATGTAAAGCATAAATAAAACTACAGTCTGTTACCATAGGTCATTTGCATTTAATTGTTGCATTTAACTATTTATCTTCTTTCTTCCAAATTTCCCATAACTTTTAAGTTAATTTGGACCAATTAGAATTTTTGATTGCACTTTCAAATTGTCTAACCAAATAGCACTGTTTGATTTTAGTTTGTTTTGGTCAAATACATTCAGTACCAGACCTGTACTTTTGTATGTGTAGCCAAAACATTCAAAGCTAAAAAATGAGCCCAAGCTACACCATTTGGATCCCCATCCAAACCTCTTCACATATGGACAAATGCTCAGATCTGGGGTTTTAATTTAACTCATTATAAAGATCGAGACTAGCTGCACAGTTCTAATCCAGAGGCCATTTCCTCAGCTGGCAAAAATGTACACCAGAGATGATCTGGCAACGTAGACCAGGATGTGAATTTCCCCAAAAGTTCAGGGTATTTGCAGATGTGGGGTTCAGGTATTTCTCTACTCCAAAGAAATAGTATTTTGTTTTCTTAAAATCAGTAAGGAAAGTCCTTCTGTCCGTCACAATGCAAGAACTATCAAAAGGTTGCAGAGACAAAATACCCCAAATAGAGGCATAATTTGGAAAAAAAAATCAGTATAAGAAGCTAGTCACACATTGCTTAAATCATACATTGGTCCAATAGCAGGGCGTGTCATTCAGGACTGCAGTTTCCTCACATTTCAAGGTAAATGCACAAATTAAATTCTATTTCACACTCCATGGTCTTGACTCCATTGATTTAATCTGGTCTTCTGGCATCCCTTTTTGTCATGAGTTCTCTCACAAAGTGCACTTAGGCAGCTGTCTTATGTAATATATTATTCATTTTGACACCCTGCATGTGCTCGTTACCGGTTACTCAAGTGCTCACTAGTGAGCTTTTCCCTGTACATTTTTTGGCACTCAAGCATGAACAGGTGTGACTGAGGTAACGAACCATGGGGAGGTGGTGGTTAATGTGGTATTGCTTCCTGCAGAAGAAAAGGCACTTGTGAAGTCATAGGCTGCCAAGTGACTCAATTGGCACCTGTGGTTTAATTAAACAGGAATATCAGCTTGTGAGCAGGAATAATGCCATCCTAACAGATGGTTATGATGCCTACTGATGGCCAAGTGATCATGTATGTACATCAGTTGTGGGTGTTGAAGACAGCCAGCTCCCCTGCCAAGAAGGTCAGAACAGCAGTCCATCTAGCACTTCCACACATAATCTTAAGGGATATTGTTTCCCTTATGTTCCAACTCACAGCTACCATAGATTAATCTTTTTGCCACTGGGTCTTTTTCCACAACTGCTGGGCACGCTATTGTGTTACACTGATATTCATTTTAAATGTTCCAAGCAATATTAGAACATATCTAGCACATTCAGTGGCACTCCCAGTGCCCCTTATGCCTGGGTTTACCAGGAATCTTCAGCAGAATTACAAAAGTAAAGAAAATGATTTTAAAAGTTAATATTTTTATTGATTTATTTCCAAATCTTCACAAAACGAATAGAGACAGCCTATGCTCCAAAAAGTGCAAACTAATCCAATATGATACAAGTAAGACAAGAGTGACAATAAGACAGTAAAGCTAGGTGAAGATGATCTTACTTCGTTGTTGCTGGGGGGGGAGAAGGGTGTATACATGCACTACCTTTCATTCCCTTTCTCATAGTCAGGACTGCATATGTAAGATTTTAGGCAGGATTTTGAAAATGGACAGGGAGGTGAATGGTAAGGGATGGAAGGGTGTTGTGTGTGAGAAAGAGAAAGACACACACAAAGAGGATGTGGAAACTTATCAGAGAGTTGTAAATCTGTGTGTGTGTGTGTGTGTGTGTGTGTGCACGCACGCGCGCATGCTATATATAGCTAGTTAATAGATAAGGTGCCAGTACGTAATGATCAATAATATGTAGCATAGCTCTTGGATTTTGTAGGACTAATAGAACTTCTTATTGTGTACTTCTAATGACTTTCTCTGGCAGTTCTTTAAGATGCTGGCATACATCACTGGTGGAATAGAGATGGGTGTTAATGGAAGGGAATGTAAAAAGAGAACAGATCAGATATGTAGGCAGGCAGGTAGGCAGGATGTGATGTAAGCCCTTGAAGATAAGGAAAAAAAATTGAATATGAGGGGCAGAGCAATAGGGGAGACAGTGAAGTAAATCAAAGAGAGGAGTGACATGGTCAAAGTAGTGGGTGAAAAATACAGATATGGCAGCAAAAATTTTAGTGGGCTGGAGGGGGAAGTTAATGTCAAAGTGACTCAATGGGAGACTACAGAAAGGACAGTTACCTGTTCCGTAACTGCCATTCTTCGAGATGTGTTTCTTATGTCTATTCCACAGTAGGTGTGCATGCTCGCCACGTGCACCAGTGCTGGAAGTTTTTCCCTCAGTAGTACCCATAGGGGGAGTGCTGCTGCGACCCCTGGAGTGGCACCACTTTAGCGCACTATAAGGGGAGCCGCACGCTCCCCCCACCCTCAGTTCCTTCTTGCCGGACCAACTCCGACAGTGGGGAAGGAGGGCGGGATGTGGAATAGACATGAGCAACACATCTCAAAGAACGCCAGTTACGGAACAGGTAACTGTCCATTCTTCTTCAAGTGCTTGTTCATGTGTATTCCACAGTAGGTGACTACAAGCTATGTCTGATGGAGGTGGGTAGGAGTTCACAGGTTCCCTGGCTGAAGCACAGCCCTACTGAAAACAGCGTCATCCCTGGTGTGGGAGACAATCACATAGTGCAATGTGAACTTGTGTACCGAGGACCAGGTAGGGACATGGGCCACAAAGGCAGCCGACAAGGCCTGAGCCCTTGTCGAGTGAGCCCTCACGACAGGTGGTGCGGGAACCCCTGCTAGGTTGTAGCATGTGTGGATGCATGATGTAATCCACCGGGAAAGCCTCTGGGTGGAGATCAGTTGGCCCTGCATGTGCTCGGCCGAAGCAACAAAGAGTTTCAACGACCTGCAGAACAGCTTAGTCTGATACAGATAAAAGGCCAGAGGCCTGCGCACGTCGAGCATATGGAGGCGGCGCTCCTCATTAGAGGTATGCGGCTTAGGGCAGAGGACAGGTAAGAAGGTGTCCTGGCTCATGTGAAAGACAGAGACCACCTTGAGGAGGAATGCAAGGTGTGGGCGGAGCTGAACCTTGTCTTTGTGAAAGACAGTGTACGGGGGGCAGGTCGCAGGTCAGGGCCCTGAGCTCCAAGACCCACCGGACTGACGCAAGGAAGTGCCCCACGCTACTTGGGGAGTGCCCCACTGTCAGAAGAGTTGATGAGTGACCTCTGGGTGAAGCGACCAGTCATGTTGGGAGGAGAAAACCCTGCTCAAGAGATTGGCCTGCGTGTTGTTGGTGCCTGGCAGGTGGAAAGCCTTCAGGGAGATGTCGTGGGCTATACAAAACTCCCATAGGCTGAGGGCTTCCTGGAAGAGGGCCAAGGACCTCGCCCTGCCTTGCCTGTTGATGTAAAACATCGCAGCAGTGTTGTCCGTGAGTACTCTGACCACCTTGCCACGTAGCTGAGAGCTGAACATGATGAAGGCTAAACGTATCGCCCTGAGTTCCCTGACATTTATGTGAAGGAATAGCTCTCCGGTGGACCACAAACCTTGGGTCCGTGAGGTCCCTATGTGTGCCCCTCAGTCTAAGTCCGACGTGTCAGATGCTAGGTGCAGCGACAGGGTCGGGTCCTGGAAGGGAATTCCCTGGAGCATATTGGCCGGGCAGGACCACCATTGTAGCATGGTGATCACCCGCACTGGTACTGAGAGGACTTTGTCCAGTTTGTCCCAGGCCTGGGAGAACTCTGAGGCCAGCCAGAGCTGGAAGGGCCTCATACGAAGCGTGGCGTGGCAGACCACATACATGCACACTGCCATGTGGCCCAGGAGCTGTAGGCATGCCCTGGCCATGGTAACAGGGAACTCTGTGACCAAGGCTTTAAGCCCCTTCAGGGTCCAGAACCTGTCCATGGAAAGGGGGGCTGTGGCCTTGGAGGTGCAGAGGAGGGGGCCAGTACCGGGCTTTGCACGTCGGCCAGTGCCATAGGGTCCACCCCTTGATTGGACTCCTTGTGCGGTGCCGAGGACCGTAACCCACTGATCTATCCCTTAGAGGTCTGGATAGCATAAGTGACGGAGCCTCTGATGTCCCCGCTAATCGCCCGAGGGCCTTGCTGGGCATGCATGGGAGGTCAGGGGGTCCACTGGCACCACTGGCTCTGCCACGGGGGTCCCTGTCATTGGCTCTGGTTTGGCACCGGTGTCACCAGCTGGTCGAGTTGGCCTGACTGGAGCTGCGTGTGGGTTGAGGTCTGGGTTACCAACAAGCTGTCAGTGCCATGTGAGTGGTATGTGCAGTGGTACTGAGCATGGCGTCTGCCCCGGGACCGGCACTCCGACGTCGAGGAACAGTACTGCCTCGAGCTGCTATTCTTCGAGATGCTTCAACGCCTGGATCCGCGACAACGCGGAGCTGGCGATCCCCACCGGGAGTGGTGTGCGCGGTGCCTCAACACACGAAAGCTGGAGCGAGACCGGCAATAGCGTCCATGCCAGGAGTGGCTCCTGTAGCTGCGCCGAGAGTGAGAGTGTCTATGGTTTCGGCACCTGTCCCGGCATAGAGCGGCGCCTAGAATTGTGCTCCAATGGCACCCTACCAGACAACCTGGAGGGCGACGAGAGTGGAGCCTGGGGGCTATGTCTCGACAGGACACTGGGCGATGAGCTGTCCCGAGAGCGGTCTCCTGACCAGGATCTGCATTGGGTCGGTGTCAGCTGACGAGCCCCCAGAGGAAGCTTGCCTCTAGAGCGGGGTCTGGGTGCCGGCAGTGCCCCGGGCACCTGCAGGGTCATAATATCTTTGGCTGCCTATAGGGCCTCCGGTGTCAAAGGCATCTGGACTTCAGCCGGAAAGGTCTGAGTCGACGCAACTGGGCTGCTCCACTTGACCTGAGTCAGAGCTCTAGAGCCCAGGGGCGGGGGGAACTGGGGCTGCCCGATGTGGGTCTAGCCTCCCCCCATGTCTTCTCTCTACGCTTCTGAGACGATGAAGCCTTCCTCTGCTTTTTCGACGGAGAGCGGTGCTGACCACCGGAAGGTGCCAGGGGATCGCCATGCGCCGAAGACAAAGTACCCGGTGCTGATTCTGCTCAGCACACCGGGAAAGGAGCCAGTGCCGACTCCATGAGATGGGCCCGAAGTCTAATATCTCTCTTTTTTCATCTTGGGTATGAAGGACCTGCAGATTTTACAGCGGTCACTGATGTGGGATTCACCCAGGCAGCGGAGACAGTCGGTGTGCGGGTCACTCCTGGGC
Source organism: Mauremys mutica (assembly GCF_020497125.1). NCBI lineage: Eukaryota > Metazoa > Chordata > Testudines > Geoemydidae > Mauremys > Mauremys mutica. The sequence goes on from NC_059072.1 coordinate 193,304,328, forward strand.
ATCGAATGCCTGCAAGACTTGCACAATTTAAACCCTGGGGCATGCCGCAGGCCGAAGAATAACTAACTAAACTAGAACTTTATGAACTAACTGATACAGGTACTATTGAACAACGAATGAGATTTGAGATGAGCTGCAGCAAAACTCGGGCGAGTAGTTCCGATGCACCATCACTGGTGGCAAGAAGGAACTGAGGGTGCGGGGAGCAATCGGCTCCCCTTATAGCGCACTATAGCGGCGCCACTCCAGGGGTCGCAGCAGCACTCCCACTACGGGTACTGCTGAGGGAAAAACTTCCAGCACTGGGGCACTTGGCGAGCGCGCACACCTACTGTGAAATACACATGAGCAAGCACTCGAAGAAGAATGGATGTGACATGGTTGGGACTCACCACCGCAATGCCTCCTGCTGGTTGTCTCCAGGAATTAGCTCAGTCCAGTGGAGCGCCCTCTCCTGGTGGTGTCCTGCCCATTGTCTCGCCCTTGGTTGGCGTCTGAGCCCACGTTGCTCACCAGCTCGCGGCATCCTCTTCAGGACCACTGCCTTCTGGCAGTGCCCCTTAGTCCATCCACACCCCCTTCCTGGGGCGGGGGGAGTCAATCAGCAGTCTCTCTGCGCCACAGCCACCATGTCCAACCACACCCCTCAAAGTCTAACCTCTCCTGTCAGGGATCTGGTGTAGTCTATGATGGCTGCTCCCCACGGCCGATGGCTGGGTGTACTGCAAGGGGGAAAAGGGGGACCCAGGCCTGCCCTATACTCTGAGTCCCGGCCCAGGGATCCTCTGGCGGCAGCCTCGCTGTTCTCCTTCTCTCCCCTCATCTGTCCACTTCCCTGGGCCACTTCCTTTACAGCCCCTTGCACCCGCTAGGCCCTTCCCTTCAGGTCCTGCAGCCTGGCAGGCTTTGGGCTAGAGCTCCCTTCTGCTCCCTGAGCCTGTCCAGCACTGTGCTGTCAGCGGTGCGAGTCTCCCAGCTCTGGAGACTGACCTTCCCCTGTCAAAGGCCTAGGACAGACTGACTGCTCCCTTCCTGGGCAGCCTTTATATAGGGCCAAGCTGAGCCCTGATTGCCTGTCTCCAATCTTGGCTCTGATTGGCCCCCTGTAATCCCTTTTCTTTTGGCCGTCGGTCTGCGCAGGCCCACTGGCCTGCCGCAGCCTGCACTCTCAGGGAGTGGGGCTGAGAAAAAGGAAGGGGCAATATGGTGGGGAAAGGAGAGAGGAGCAGAAGATAACCCCTTTATTTCTTTCCTGAGAGACAGGAAGGTTGTTGGTGGTTTCCACCATAGCTGAGAACAGAAATAGTTGAGAAGGGTTCACAGGAAAGAGCATGAAGTCTGTTCTGGGCTTTGTTGTCCTTAGCAGCAGGCCACAGGAGCAGAGATAACTTAAAGACAATGAGAGATATGAGACTGAACCACAAATATAAGAGAAGCAAGTTTGAGAGTCATAGGGATAGAACTGATCATTAACTCATGTGGATTTAATTAAGTCGTGCACTGAGAACTTGTAGTCAGAGAAGAGGAGCCAGCCAAGGAATTTCAATAGATGAATGGAGCTGCCTAAGGAGACACTGAACCAATATGTGGAGAGATGAGAAGAAACCAGAAAAGGACAGTGTGATGAAAGCCAAAAGAAAACTGGATGTAGAGGAGTGAGGGAAACAACTGATGTATTCCAGACAGCACAGAAAATTAAAATGGAGTATAAACTTAGAAACGTCTCTCACCAAAGTTTTGAATGATCTTTCTAACCAAGCCTCAATGTCATGGAGAGGAAGGTAGATGGATTGCCTTGGTCATTAAAGAGTGACTCTGACAAATTTGCAGCATTGACAGATTCAGAAGGAAACCTTTCCTTGAACTCCCTGGCTGGTTGAATGGTTGTTGTGACGTGTAACCTACAGAGAGTTAAGGCACAGAGAAAGTAGGGGAGGAATTCACATCCTTCTGGCTGTGTCACTGCAAATCTCTCACAGTGAAAATATGGCAATCAGGGCCAAGTAATTTTTGCAATTAGTCAGAAAAGATGAAGGCTGTTATTCAACTTAAGTGCCCTTAGTTTATGTTCTGAAAGTGGGAAAAAACTATTGCTGTCTTGCTACAGACAGTACTGCATCAATGAAATATTTAGATGTGTAAGAAGTTTCAAACCACATGTAAGTTACTGCAGCCCAGTCGTAATAGCAGTAAATGTCACTTTGAATGTTTTGAAACATTTCTGCTTAGCAGCCTGCAAAAACACACACGGATAATGATTAAGGTATCTCAAAGGTACAGAACAGCCTACATACATTCCAAGAAAGTCAATGCGTGAGTATTTTTATTTGCCTAGCAATTTTTAGAGGCAGAAAATGATTAGGTATTATACAACATTCCAAATGTTTTCATATCCTCCCCCGCCCTCTGCCGCCCCAGATTAAAAAAAAAATCAAAGCTTTGAAAACTGAGTAAAATTTTCAAAAACAACATAAGCAACTTGAAAGTTTAAGTCCTACTTACTTTTATGTGAGATTGTAGGTGCCTAAGCCGCTTAGCTCCAATTTCCCGAAGTACCTAAGATCTTAATGAGGATAAAGGCCTTCTTCTCCATTACCCAGATACCCCAGCTCATTTCTCACATACGTCTTCTGTGAACTTGCCACAGTCTGTAGAAGGTGAGACCTATTTTAATGGACCCTATACAACAATCTGATTGAATTTTTGTCACACATTAAAAAGTGAGACACCAGCCAAGAGGAGGAGGAGGGAGAAGAAAAATGTACAGTTTTCTTTCTACCACAGCAGCACAAAACAAGTCATTTAAAACTTAGCAAGAAAGAATGAATTATGGCTCAATTTGAAAATGCCAAGTACATGTGAGCAAACTAGATCCCTCCCCAGGAATCTGGCAACTGGAATGAGTTTAAGCAAGTACTAAACTATGAACATTTAATAGAATTTGTGGAAGGTAAAAGGTATAAGAGCCAAAAGAGACCAGCATCAACTGCAGCATTAAAAACACAATGAGCAGATCTGTAGTGCTTGAATAAAAACAGCGATTTGATTTGTTAAAGAGGGTGTTTTTTTCCAAAGCCACGATACATCTCAGTGCACACACATTGAGACTCCACATCTCTTTACGAATCAGATAACTGCGCTACTCCATAAAGTGTCATTGGGAAAGTATGTCTATAAAAAGTGCTAATTAAAAAGCATTTTAAAAAGTTTACACTTGTTGATTAGGCATCTTTTCTTCCTGTGTACTCAAGCTGTTAATGCTGTCTCTACAGGGAGAGTAGGTGGCAGTACTAATTGTCTTTCTCACAGCAAATTAAGTGTAAGTGTTGCTTTCAGCCCAGACCTCTTCAGATCTCTTGGAACCCCTGCAGCCTCATTATTATTCTCCACATCGCTCCCTGCTTGTGGTTGGTTGTTTATTTATTTATTTATTGAACTGGTAAAATCCTGATAGTGTGAGGAGATGACTTTCCAATCATCAATGAGCTTTTTCAATATCCCGGATCCTGGTTCAGCAGTAGCAGCAGCAGAGTATACTAAGTGCTGTAACTTCACACAGCACTTAGTATACTCTGCTGCTGCTACTGCTGAACCAGGATCCGGGATATTGAAAAAGCTCATTGATGATTGGAAAGTCATCTCCTCACACTAACTTACTCCAAAAGATAGTCCACATATGTTGTGTAGAGTCAAAATCAATCCGCACCCTGCATCATAGAATCATAGAATATCAGGGTTGGAAGGGACCTCAGGAGGTCATCTAGTCCAACCCCCTGCTCAAAGCAGGACCAAACCCAACTAAATCATCCCAGCCAGGGCTTTGTCAAGCCTGACCTTAAAAACCTCTAAGGAAGGAGATTCCACCACCTCCCTAGGTAGCCCATTCCAGTGCTTCACCATCCTCCTAGTGAAAAAGTTTTTCCTAATATCCAACCTAAACCTCCCCCTCTGCAACTTCAGACCATTACTCCTTGTTCTGTCATCTGCTACCACTGAGAACAGTCTAGATCCATCCTCTTTGGAAACCCCTTTCAGGTAGTTGAAAGCAGGGGCGGCTCTAGGCACCAGCAAAGCAAGCACCTGCTTGGGGCAGCCCATTTGCAGGGGCGGCAGGGAGCTGAGAACCAACAGGGGGATCTGGGAGATGTAGTTCCTTGGTTAGCTCCCTGCCTATAGAGCCAGCCCTGGAGCAGGGAAAGAACTACATTTCCCAGCATTCCTTTGGCCACTACCAACTGGAAAGGAAGGAGGGGGACCTCATGCGGCAGCGTGTGCTGTGAGTGCTGTGAATGGTAGGGAGACCGTATTTTAAAATTAAAAAAACAGGACACTCCAGGAGGAGGGAAGCCCCAGCCTGCCACCATCCACTCCCTCCGACTGCCCCCCCACAGAAACCCCAACCCATCCAACCCGCCCCCCCACCCCTCTCCCTGTCCCCTGATCACCCCCTCTTGGGACTCCTGCCCCTAACTGCCCCCCAGGACCCCACCCTCTACCTGTCCCCTGACAAACCCCTGGGACTCCCATGCCTATCCAACCACTGCCTGTCCCCTGACTGCCCCCCGAACCTCTGCCCCATCCAACCCCCCCTGCTCCCTGTCCCTTGACTGCCCCCCCGAAACCCCCTAGCCCTTCTCCAACCTCCAGCCCCCTTACTGTGCCACTCAGACCAGCGTGTCTGGCTCTGTGCAGCTCCAGACACGCTGCTGCATACATGCTGCCGTACTCCCCCGCAGAGCCCACAGCCCCCCCCCACCACACACATACACCCAGCACCTGCCTTCCAGATTTGAACACCTCAAAATTCAGGAGTGCTCAAGCTCAGTTTGGGCAGCTGTTACTTCATTTCTCCCAAATCAAATATACTGATCCACTGTAACTTGCTGTAGAAAAAGTAGGATAAAATTGAGCAAGAAATGCTTCCCGGTGGTTATTAGAACTGGAATTGCTATTTTTAACAGCCATTGCCTTTTTTTGTTTGTTTGTTTAAAAGGAAGACAGTGATATTGCATTGGCAAATTCCCTATGGAAAGAAAGAGTGGAACAAAAGAATAATAAAGGCACCTCAACTTTTCCTCATTTATGGAGGACAGTCTTATAATATGCATCCAGATATCCTCCAGTCACTCAAGCTGAAAATTGTTCCACTTTACTGCAGCTCTGTAACCATATGGCAACCAATCCTGTCTGTGTTTTGTGCACATCCAAAATTCCTGCTGAATGACCTGCCCTGGGAGTGAGTTACCAGTGACCCAGGGCTGCGGCGGAAGGAGGGTGCAGGTGGTGGTGGGGGAGAGCCCAGGGCTGGGGCGGCAGGAGGTGTGGGGGGGGGGGCACTGGTGGGGGGGAAAGGGGGAGCTCAGGGCTGGGGTGGCAGCGGGGTAGGGGGAGGGCACTGGTGGAGGGGAAAGGGGGAAGCCCAGCACTGGGGCAGCAGGGGGTGTGGGTGGGAAAGCCCGGGGCTGTGGCAGCAAGGGAGTGCGGGGGGGAGCCCAGGGCTGGGACGGGGGGCAGCCAACATTTTTTTGCTTGGGGCGGCAAAAAACCTAGAGCCGGCCCTGGTTGAAAGCAGCTATCAAATCCACTCTCATTCTTCTCTTCTGCAGACTAAACAATCCCAGTTCCCTCAGCCTCTCCTCGTAAGTCATGTGTTCCAGCCCCCTAATCATTTTCAAAGAATCCAAAGCCTTCTCTCCGACACCACGATTCAATGGTCTCTACCCAGGCCTTTTCCTTGCACAGGGAGGATGGACGAGACCACCACTTGCACCTCAAACTCCTTTATCCTCTTCCCAGAGCCACGTAGTCTGCAGTGGTCTGCATAAGGTCATTCTTGGCAGTATCATTGGTGCCCACATGGAGAAGGAGGAAGGGGTAGTGATCCAAGGGCTTGATGAGTCTCAACAGTCTCTCCAACACATCGTGAATCCTAGCTCCTGGCAAACAGCAGACCTCTCAGTTTTCCCAGTCGGGGCAGCAGATAGATGACTCAGTCCCCCTGAGGAGGGAGTCCCCGACCACCACCACCTGCCTCCTTCTCTTGGGAGCAGTGGTCGTGGAACCCACATCCCTAGGATAGTGCATCTCATGGCTTCCAATCGGTGGAGTCTCCTTCTGCTCCTTTCCCTCAGATGTATCATCTAGTCCACTCTCCTCATTAGTACCTGTGGAGAGAACATGAAAACGGTTGCTCACCTGTATCTCCATTGCTGGTACATGGATGCTCCTCTTTTTTCTTCTGGAGGTCACATGCTGCCAAATTTCTTCACCGTCCCTCTGTCCCCACAGTGCAGCCGGCTCTGATTTTTCAGAAGGTTGTGCCCGTAGAAGCATATCCTGACATCTGTACAGGAAATATTCATTTTCTCTTATGTAACACAGGGTCGATACTTGTTTCTCCAGACCTCGAACCTTCTCTTCCAATATGAAGACCCGCTTGTACTTTGTACAGACAAAGTCGCTACTGTCCTGTGGAATAAAGACAAACATGGCACAACCTCTGAAAGTTACAACAGCTGAACGCTCACCATCCACATTACCTTCCTTCTAAGAGCTTCCTCAGCTGTTGCAGCATCTACTCAGAGAAGTCCGCAAGATGAAAGCCTCAGTGCACTCTCCCCAGGCGAACTGCCTGGCAAACTCCCTCTATGAGCCTCCACTGTTCGCTGAGGTTTGGTTTAATTTACAAAGAAACTAATTCCATCCCAAGCCTTCTTCACAGAATTTACTGTTACTAGGGTCCCTTCCTTGGTACTGTTCAGCCCAGAGAGCCACTCCCACCTCCTTTTATGGGAGAGGATGGGCTAGATCCACAAAATGATGTAAGCACTTACCTTCCACTTTAAGCACTTAAGTAAAAAATGTAGGCCCTCAAATCCCCACTTAGCTGCTCCCCAAGCCTATAGGTGCCTAAATTCCCTAGATGCCCAAATTTCCATTGATAAACTTCCCTAAGTGCCTAAAAATCTGGCTGTAAACATGCACATAGTTGCCTATGTCCCAATAGGATCAGCAAACTGGCATCCCCCCCTTGACCCCCACACCTGCAGGGCCTGATCCAAGACCTGTTCTCCGAAGTTGCACAACAGATCAAGCCCTGTACAAAACTTAGCCAGAGAAGTTGGGACCCCTTTGTTATAGTGATGTAGAAGTGCCACTATAGTTAACGTTGCATCACAACATCTGTTTAAAGATCAAACTTTCTCAGTGTTATGGAGCAGGATGTAGGCAGTCAGATCTATTGGGGAGAACAGGCATAAATGTTGGGGAATGAAGCTAAAGATCAGCACTAGAGTTAACTGATAACTGGCAGAACCAGGAATCGAAGCTGAGGAGTCAGAGCCAAGGTTAAATACCAGAGTCAGAGTCCAGGACTGGTCACTAAGAATTGGAGGTGAGGTGTTAGGGCAGGAGGAGATGCAAGGAAGACGCACAGTGGGAACAAGAGCAAATGTGGGGATGAGGTAGGACTCAGGAGCAGAGCAGGAACAGGGTTGGGTGCAGGAGGTAGACACAAGATGGGTCCAATGCAGACACAAAAGGAAACCATCTTGTTGATAGGACAAACTTCCTGTTCCTCTTCTTGGCTTAAATAATGTAGTTAGACCAATCAATTGAGCTGGGCAATCCTCCAATCAGAGCTCCCATGGACGGTACCTTGACTGGGGCTATAGCCCTAGTCGCTTCTTGGCCCACCTAGTTTCAATAGCCATTATGTGAAGGCTAGGATATGACAGCTGCTTAGGGACTCCCAGGCCTGAGTTTGAGAACTGAGCCATCACACTCAGTCCTCTAAAATCAACATATTTGGTCAGATTTCTTTGAGATATGGTATGTCTCAAGAGGTTGCAGGGTGCGGATAGTGACCCAAACTTTGAATCATTTGAGTGTGGGGTTCCAGAGACATAAGCCCCCACCCCAAAATAGACTTTAAAAAAGTTTCTAGGTTTGGTCTGGTTTTCCCCCACAGGGATCAAGCTATTCATGTGTTGCAGATCAAAATAGTCTCATAGACTTTAAGGCCAGAAGGGACCTAGTCTGACCTCCTGCACATTGCAGGCCACAGGACCTCATCCACCAACTCCTGTAATAGACCCCTTACCTCATGATTTAAAGACTTCAACTTACAGAGATTTCACTATTTACACTAGTTTAAACCTGCAAGTGACCCATGTCCCATGGTGCTGAGGAAGGAAAAAAAAACAGGGTTTCTGTCAATCTTACCCAGGGTAAAATTCCTTCCCGCCCCCAAATATGGTGGTCAGTTGGACCTTAAAATATTTCTGTAGTACCGGTAATTTGGAGCGGTCCTCATTTAGTGTTCCATCACTGGCCATTGGGGATATTTGCTACTAGCAGTCGCAGATTGGCTATACACCATTGTAGGTAGTCTTATCATACCATACCTGCCATACACTTATCAAGCTCAGTCTTGAAGCCAGTTAAGTTTTTTGTCTCTATTGCTCCCCTTGGAAAGTTGTTCCAGAACTTTACTCCTCTCTGAACTTTCATCTAATTTCAAGCCTAAACCTATTGAGGGCCAGTTTATATCCATTTGTTCCTGTGTCAGCACTGGAGATTTAAGTTAAATAACTCCTCTCCCTCCTGGTATTTATCCCTCTGATGTATTTATGGAGAGCAATCATATCTCCCCTCAGCCTTCATTTGGTTAGGCTAAACAAGCCAAACTCTTTGAGTCTCCTCTCATAAGATAGGTTTTTTTCATTTCTTGGTCATTCTAGTAGCCCTTCTCTGAACTTGTTCCAATTTGAATTTATCTTTCTTAAACATGGGAGACCAGAATTGCACACAGTATTCCAGATGAGGTCTCACCAGTGCCTTGTATAATGGTACTAACATGAAAATAGCCTGCCTGATGTATCCTAGGGCTGCATTAGCTTTTTTCACTGCCATATCACTTTGGCAGCTCATAGTCATCCTGTGATCAACCAATATTCCCAGGTCTTTCTCCTCCTTTGTCACTTCTAACTGATAAGCAGCTTTTAGCAATTTTTTTGTCGCTGTTAGCCCTTAATTGCATGACCTTGCACTTTGAACTATTAAATTTCATCCCATTTCTATTACTCTAGTTTTAAAGTTCCAGATCAAGATCTTCTTGTATGATATTCTGGTCCCCCTTCATATTGGCAATACCTCACAACTTTGTCCCATCTGCATATTTTACTAGCACACTCTCACTTTTTGTGCTAAGGCCATTAATAGAAATGTTAAATAAGATTGGTCCCAAGATTGAACCATTAGTAACCTCCCTCCAGCCTGAGAGTTACCTTTCTGTATGTCCTCTTGTAGTCTCCCCTTTAACCAGTTCCTTATCGACCTTGCAATTCTCATATTTATCCCAACTTTCTCCAATTTAACTAATAATTTCCCATGTAGACCTCATGTGGTAAGACACCTGCGTTTACAGATTTATTACAAATCTGTCAAGGTTTTCCCATAGTAGTATATGGCACCCACTAAATCTTTGGGGACCCATGTTGATAACAGTATTTAAGAAAATGTACATTTTAACACCTGGCATGTGCCAATACAGTAAAATATCTAAAAGGTTTCCATTCTTGTCACATTTTAAAGCTTATTTTTTGCAAGCGCTCTAAAATTCAAATGGGTAATCAGATTGCTTTGAAATCTGGTCTGCCTCATAGGTCATGGGATTGCATTAGTGATACAATTTTAAATTAATTTGACCAAGGGGATCCGAAACTACATCCCCCCTTCCCCCCCAAATGGTTTATTTTGCTGGATTGTATTGTTAAACTCAGAGGTACTAATGACTGGATGAAACACAGACCTGTTGATGACTGTGAACTCATACTTCAATTAACTGAAGATGTTAATTACAACCCTCTCACCTAAGACAAAAGGAGTTCTGGACTGACTGCCAGGAGGTTTCTACAATTCATGAGTCATGGGTGGCAATTTTATTTTGGGGGGGAATGTATTCAAAGTATTTGGGGGAAATAGACATGTGAATGCTTGCTGGAAGGGAGAGGGTGTTAGGGGGTGGAGTAGTAGCGGAAAAGGGTTTGGGGCTGCAGCAAAGAGAGGTGGATACATGGAATGGATCACATGAGCAATGAATGAACCCCCCAAACACACACACACACACACACACTGTCTGTGCACCCGAAACCCCCCTTGCACTCATGGCTTTGCCTGTGCACCCAAATCTTCTTGCACCACAGTCCCCTGCTCTCCCAGCTCTGCTACTGCACCCCACTCCCCTGAACTTTCAGTTCTGCCAATGGTCCCCAACCCCACTGCACCCCACCTCTTTAATACCCCTAACCAAGTCTGCAGCCCCCAATTACCAGTGCACCACAACAGCTCTGTGGGTGAGAGGTAATGGATTGTAAAAGGAGGTGAAGAGCTTCTGCATTTCAGCAACTATGTGTTAACAGGATATATCGGGCATTGTTGAAAAAGAGCAGAGTTAAGGTTGTACAGGCAACTCTTTTCTGCAAGGGGACAACTTAGCACCAAGCAACCTTAACTTTGTACAAACAGAGGGTTTTTTTTCCTGTTGAATACTCTTTAACCCAGTGGCTAGAGCACTCACTCACATGTGGGTTCAAATCCCATCTTCTGCATGATGTGGAGCAGGGATTTTAAACCATACCTCCCACTGCTTAGGATAGTGCCCGTACCACTGGGGAGTTGTGGGGCAGAGTTCTCACATATATCCTTTTGAAGCTGTTTCACTTTGTATAAATAATTATTAATTGGGTCAAAAAAGTGAAAATGATCCTACTGGTCAGTAGTTAGGGCACTCACCTGGAGGTTGGGAGACCCAAGTTCAAATCCCTGTTCCAATGAATATTCATTTAAGTGGAACAGCTTCAACAGGAGAGACCGACAAAGATCAATCCCAGAAGACCTCATGGGAAAGGCACTATCCTTAGAACGGTGATATTCAGACCGCAGTGGTTCAGGAGCCAAATTAGCAATCAGCATTCCCCAAAAGAGCCACAGTAGTGTGAATTAATTGTTTCATTTACTATAGTACTGTTCATATTTAAACAGAATGACAGGGGAAACATTTAGTTTTTATTTATATGTTGTTGCTGGGTATACACACCTTGCCCCATTTGTGGGAGGGCCAGGATTGTGATAGCACTGCAGTCACAGTCTTCTTGACAGTCTTTAGGCTGAAAGCAGTATGGCCCAAAGGCCAAAGACAGTATGATGGCCTTTGAGGCAGGGTGATGCGGCCCAATGGCCAGAGTCAAGTATAGTGGCCCTGGCGTTCAGGGTAGAGTGGCCTAGTGGCCAGAGTCAGTTACAGTGACCCTTGTGTCCAGGGTATCACAGCCTAGCAGTCAGAGTCAGTATAACTGCCTGCAGGTACAGGGCAGTATGATCTAGTGACAAGAGTTGGTATAACTGCCCTCAGGTGCAGAGTAGTATGGCCTAGTGGCCAGGGTTGGTATAACAGCCCTCAGGGGAAGGGAAATGTGACCTAATGGCCAGAAATAGTATGATGGCCCTAGGATACAGGGACAGTGTGACCCAATGGCTAAAGTCCATATAGCAGCCCCTAGACACAGAGTAGTGCAGCCCAATGGGCAGTTCCTTGGGTGGGGGGGACGGAGGAAGGGGCAACCTCCAGGGGAGTAGCAGCCTGGGTAGGGGGTGCAGGCCTACCCGACTCCACCAGGCCCCGACCCAAGGCTGTAACAGTGGCAGAGTGGTCTGCCACTGGGTCAGAGAATACCACCAAAACACATTGACCTCACTCAGGTGGTAGGTACCACTCACTCACCCTACCTGGGTCACTTCCTACCATGCTTCCAGGAGCTGCTGTCCATGGGGCATTGGGGGCTTTGGGCTCCTCAAGGCAGGTGATTCCCTAAGGCGTTGTTTGCTGCAGACCTCCAGTCCAGCTCTCAGGGTCTCCAGCTACTGCAGGAAAAAGCTCTTCAGCTGGAGCCTCCACCAAAGGTCCTTCTCCTCTGGTGGTCAGCCTAGAATGAGCTGGGTTGCTCCCTTTTATACTGAGGCAGCAGTTGGAGCATGCCCAGTATGGACAAAGGGGTGGGATTTCTGCCACCCATAGTGCGGGGCTAACACTCTCTTGTCCAGTGCAGGGTATGCACATATGTATAATTAAAAAATGTCTAACCAACAATTAACAACTACAACTAACTACAGTTGGTTAATAAGATAAAGTGCAACATCTAATATTCAGTGACTAATTAAAAAACAATATGCATAGAATGCAACTGTATATTATATCGGGACCTGATCCAATAAACACTTGCACACATAAGAAACTTCACTCATATGAGTAGTCTTTTTGACTTCAGTGGGTTACTTGCTTGAGTAAAGCTGGCCATATGTATACTTGCTGGCCATATGCATGTTTGTCTATAGAGGATAGAACTGGAAACTTTAGGGCCAGATGGTTTATGTGAAATCAAATCACAAGATGCTAAAAAGTCATTCTTAAGTTATTGAACCACTTTTTTTTGACAGTTTTTACATGATCAGATGATGTATATGTAAAAAACAGTCTGTCACTGGGACATTGTGGAGTCCTGTCAACAGAAAGTAAAAAAGAAACCATCCTTGAAAAAAAGATATATTATCCTCTCTTGAATTTTGCTATCAATTCTTGCCTATAACAAAGGAGACTGTGAACCAGACTAGGCAGTGTTGGAGAACCCCACATGAAAAAATAACAAATAGAAGAGATATAAAGGAAATACTTTCTTTTTGCTGTTTGAAAAAAAAAATTGCAGAAGCTCTTATGAAAAGGTCCTGTAGAAATGAATAAGGATGAAACCAATAGGGTTATGCAGACATTAAAAAGTTATATAGAATTAGCCTAAAAAGTTATCTAATTTAATAAAGAATGAAATCCTTACTATAGGCTATTTTAAATTTTAACCACGCGATAGAATTCTGCATAATTTTCTCTGCATTCTCTAGGAGATAAAAGGCCACAATTTCAAAGGGGCCTCAACCTGGCATCTATTAGACTCATATCTAGCACAGACTCTTGCTGCTGCTGTTGTCATTCATCAATGAGTACATTGCACTTGAGCAGCCAACTGAAATCTATATGAAAGAGCAGCACTTGACTGAGAAGAAGAGGTAGAGGATGAAACAGCTTTTGAAGTGAGTGTCTGGGGTAGGAACCAGCTGTGTATGTCTTTCTTTCTCTTCATCTCTGAACTGAGCCCAAAAGGAAGGGGATTCGATTTTGCAACAAGGAGGGAAGAAGGCAAAATAAGACCCCAATCTTGCATGTGCTTAATTTTACACATGGAAATAGATCCATTTCAGGGCCTATGACAATAACTTTAACTACATAAATCAAAGTCAAACATGGTGGATATTCTGAGCAGAAAAAGCAGAGAAAATGGCACTTTCCTGGGCCTAATCCTATTATTGTTTGAACACATCATTAGAAAAGGAGACTCTTGAAATTTTGGCAAGGCATGCTGGGATTCCATTTGAAGCAACATCAGACTGGGTATCAATAGACATATTTGAAATGGAAATAATTAATTTAAATTAAGTGAAAGCTTCCAAATGTTTAAAATGTGTATCAATATGTTAATTATTGTTACTATTATTTAGAGCATAATCTGCAATCAACTTTATTCCAAAGTTTTGCAGCGCTAAATATGAGTCAAAAGTTAAACAAGGCAAAACTTGAAGGTCAATTATATTTTACCTGGCTGACCTAACTTTATCAACTATTACCAATTGTATTAAGTCCTTTAATATTTCAAGTAGATACAATTTTACTACTTTCTAGCATCTGTCAAATTTTAAACACTTTGGGATGATGATTCACATGTTCCAAAAAGGAGCCAAGTTAATATTTGAAACATATTTGTTTTCTGCTCACACTGGCTAGATTACCTCATGCTGCAATGAAAGCTTCCGCACATTTACTTCTAATGTAATAATTAGGTACATTATTATGATTTAACTTAACCTATGTTGTGTTCTTTGTTTTGTTAACTTAGACACAACTGTAAAATCAGCATGCAGTCCTTGAATTTGAATATCTCATTCCTCTTTGCTGCTTCTTAGAATTCAGATCACATAGTGCAGGGATTTTGACTAAATGGATTTGACTTCTTCTGTACATTAATTTTAAACCAGTTTAGACATTTAAATAATGAAACAATGCTGATTAAATGAGAATCATGAGTGGTGATTTAGTTCACTGTGGTTAACACGTTCTTCCTTCATGATCTTCATTTAGCCTGTTAATTTGGAAACTTTAAATTCTCTAATGTTTCGTAAAAACATTCAACCTATTTTCCAGAAGAGGCAAAACCTAAAACTAAAAGAAGCTTTTCAGACAAATTATATATAAAAAGACCAATTTTAATGCATCATACTAGAACTGTTCCTGGTAAAGTGACCATAAAAATTATTCAGATGAAGCACTATGATTTAAAAAATAAATTCCTAAACAATGCAGAGATTAGTTCTTAAAATGAATCTTATTTATTCAAAAATAACAGAAACCCCCCATGATACATAGTAATTAGATTGCTGTACAACATTCAAAGGAGTATGAAATTTTCCTGATAAATTTAACATAGTGAACAAAAAAATGTTTTTTAAAGTTACTAATTATTGATTGGTTGGGTATGGTCAAAGAGCGGCTCCATTAGGAAAATCCAGGATTGTGGCCACACTAACATATTTGAAAGGTTGACTTGCCAGATTTGCCAGGTGGAAGAAATGAGTCTGCTAGGGAGAAAACAGAGACCAAAAAACAAAACAAAAAGCTGTAAAGCCTTAAGGCTGCTGGGGACAAAGAATTAACATTTCAAAATGGGTTCATTGAATCATAGAAGATCAGGGTTGGAAGAGACTTTAGGAGGTCATCTAGTCCAACCCCCTGCTCAGAGCAGGACCACAACTAAATCATCCAAGAATGTACCCTCAAAATTGTATAAGCATCCATATTTGTGTGAGAATGGGCATTTGGTCTTAAAAATTAGGTTGTTAGATGCCTAATCTGTTTTTTATGTACAATATGCAAATGTAGAGCTTTAAGCTATTCTGATCTTGATATCTGACAAGCTTTGCCCTGGGTAGCATGTGAAGAATTGATTCCTGTCTGTGAATAGGCTTTCTTCCCAACTTTATACAAGCTTGTTTGTGGATATTTGGTGCATTTGATGCAGATCTCTGCATGGACAAGACTGAGTTGGCGACTATTCACTGACACATAGCCACTGTGATTGTTATCTTTAAATTATAGAAATTATGACAATATTTAGCTTTATAAATGTACATTATTTTCTCCAATCACTGAAAACACCTAGGACCAGATTCTGATCTCAGATACATGTATAGATTTGGAGTAACCCCAATGATATCCACTCCATGTTTACACAGGTTTCACTGGGATCAGATCCTTATTGCTACTCTGGAAGAAAATTGTCAAAGTATCAAGGGGTGATGAAAAACTGACTTCAGTTTATTTTTCTCCAAAGAATAAAGAAAACAAACAAAAAATTATAATTACTGTTACAATTGCACTGAATATTTTGATTAAAATGAAGACTTTTCTTTCAAATGGAAAAGGAAATATCATGCTAGGAATGCCACTTCTTTTCATCTTGAGAGTGCTTCATTAAGTGTTCACCCTGGGAAGACTAGCTTTTGATTCCAATTTGTCCTTTGAAGTAGGAGCACCCAGCTTTAAAAAGTGATAAAGAGACTATCCTGTAGCGTGTCTATATTTGTTTCCCTACATCCTATTGTCTCCCATCTGTTAAAAACACAGTAGATGTCAGCCCCCTGGAATTAGATAATAACCTCTCTAAACTGCAACATAATGGGTTAATCAGCCAAGCAATGAGAAGTATATAGTTTAAAAGTCATAAAATAATACTCTAAAAGAGAAATGCTGTGTAACAATTAAAACTAATGAAGATGTGTCTATGGATAAAGAAGTACAAGACAATAGTATAGCAGTTCAGGTAGGTTCAGCAAAAAACAAACCAAAACATAACAAAAAAAACCACACACACCTTCTTGCTATGTATCTGTATAGTATCTAGCACAATGGAGCCTTTAGAGGGTACTACCATAATACAAATATAGTAATAGTCAGGAAACAAGACTAGAAAAGCAAAGTAATATATGTAGTTTCACAAAGCAGTTCCTAGTGGAGACTAAAACATTGTGTACACTAGAACCGTTCAGGAAATCTCCCACTATTGTACTAAAATTAGTGCAGCTCTAGCGGTAACAGAGGGAGCCCTAACGTAGACAGGGGCTCAGGCATTTTTACTATTGAGTTATCTAAAGCTATGTCTACACTGCTAGACTCCCAAGGCTGGACTGTGCCAGCTGACTCAGGATCGGGGGGCTTGGGCTAAGGGGAGGTTTAACTGAAGTGTAGATTGATGTGTAGGGCTGCAGTTTGAGCTCTGGGACCCTCCCACCTTGCAGGGTCCTAGAGCCTGTACATCTACACTGCAATCAAACAGCCCTGCAACATGAGCCCTGCAAGCCCTAGTGGGCTGGCATGGGCCAGCAGTGGGTGTTCAATTGCAGTGTAGACATACCCTAAGCCTGTTCTGAGTAGGAGGTTATATGTACAATGGTAAAAATTCTAGGTGGAAGTGAGACAGTGGGAGATTTCCCAGGAAATGCAAGCGTAGACTCAAACCTAAGCCTCATCTACATTAGTTGAAATACCACAATGTTCTCACTGTGGCTAATGCTAGGTAAGCCACACCACTGTTAGTAATGTTGGAAGCCTTTGGCCTTTCTTCAGCAAAGCATGTGCTTAATTTTAGGCACGTGCTTAAGTACTTTGCTGGACTGGGCCTCTCTAGTTCCAGTAGCCATTTTCAGCATCATGGCAATTTTAGAGACACTCACAGCACATCTAATCAAAATGGTGCTGCTAACTGCCAACAGATTCAGAGAGCTGTGTACAGTGAGGCTCCGGACATTGCTAGCACTGGTGTAAGCTGAATTTAGCAGAGGTGGAAATGTTATGCTTTTCAGCTACAAGAAAGGATGTTCGTCCCCTTGAGCTGCTATGCAAGAATTCAGTTTAAACACATTATCATTTCCTCCTTCTCCAAACAAAACACTCATTCTTATGGGTTTTTTTTTCTTTTTGAAAAAGCTACAGTTTTTCTACCAATACATTACAGTTGATAATTTCGTGCACAGAAATACACAGAAAAAAAATGGAACTTTATACATCAGCACCACACAATTCCTTTTGTAATATTTAGTTTGACCTCTTCTCACTTTTAACAAGTCCAGTAAACCAATAGATCACATAATTTCCTCATTCAAACTGAGATACTGATTGCACTGACCTCTTCAGAACTCAGAACAATGAAAACAGGATACTCCTTTGCAGGGAAGAAATCCAAAACAATTCTGAAGTTGAAGCCTTCCCATTCCTACATGGTGTGAAAAATAGTTCCGCTTCTTCCCTCCCTATTTCAGCCCTCTCTGCATTATACAAGAAGGTTGGCCAGAGACACCAGCTCCATTAAAGCACTCTGGCAAGGCCACCATCATAAACTGCAACAGTGGAATAAATGGTTTCATTTTCACAGTAGATAACTTTGCTTCCACATACTCATACCAACTCAAAAACTGACACTTCTCATTTCTTTGACATGATGTGTTTGTGGGGGGGGGAAGCGGGGAGAATGAGGAAGGTAGAGGATTTGGGAGTTGGAAAATATCTGTTTTCCTCTGGCACTGGATTCTGATTTTTTGTTTTCAACACTCCACAAAAACGAGGCAGAATTCAGGTATAACACATATCAATCTGGTGCAGAAACAAAGTAATATGAAGGAAAGGTTATGTTTTTGATCTTACAGAGGGAATATATGTTCCCTGCAAACAGCAAAGAAAAATGAAAGACATAAGAAAAACATCTTAATAGTCATGTACCAAGATTGCATTAAGGTAGGAATTCAAATTGTTGAGGAACGCAGAGAACACCAGTTTAAATTTTCTCATCCTGGGACCCAAATTATACTCCATAATAAATATTTTTGAGGCCCTGTATTAGCTTTTTGTTAGTAGATATAACACCTTTCCTGAAGATGGTTTATTTCAAGTGGTTTTTGATCTCTATACAGTGATTAGTGTTGATCTGAATTAAACCATCTCAGAAAACCACTCCACTCTGAGGTAATATTGGACTACGAACAAGCATAGAAACAAAGAGTGAAATAACAAATAATCAAAACGAGGAGGAATTGCCATTTTAGTGTGGCTTCAATCTCTTGATTAGTGATTTTGTCTTCAGTACAAAAATTGACCAAGTCTGTTATTGAAAGAAATAAAGTTTATTATTTTTACAAGTAAAACCATTCATTAGTCACACATACCTGAATTTTCAACACCAAACCTTAAAACTTTTTTTCCTTTTACTCTCCCCCCCCTCATGGAAAGGAACGAGAACAGGGGCGGAAATTATTTTCTCAGTGAAAAATTTCAATGACATTTCAGTACTCTTCAAATGTTTGGTGTTCATCAAAAAATGTAAAGCTGAAAACAGACTTTTCTCCAGACCTTTGGTAACCAAAATCAGTATGGTTAAAAAACAAAAACAAACAAACAAACAAACAAAAACAACCCTGGCTTTTTAGTGGTTTGGGATTTTTACCCCAACTAAAACCTCCACTATATTTATGAAAATTTCTGTTTGCAAAAATTTCCAAATAAAGTATTGACCAATCCTAAAAAGAACCCATAACATAAAAAAACCTTTAGCTATAATATTTATATATTGCAAGTATATTACATTGTTGAACAGACTTTTGATGGTGTACCTTCAACTAGTCAGTTCAATCACACTTTTCACGTCAGGAGTACAATGTGGACCACTCATAATCTTCAGTGTCAAAAAACATATTTGAATTACAGCTGGTTGCAATTTTTCAATTAGATTAGAAATTGCTTCATCACAATGGAAATTTCCATGGGGAATCTCCAATTTAGATTTTTGGGGAGATGGGGGTGAGTTTCACCAAAAAAACAAAACTACTCAAAAATGAAAAAAAAAATTGTTTTGATGATGGGAACCTAAAACTGGAAAGTGGGGTTGGGGAGGAAGCAGTTGAGCAAATTTTTTTGATAAAACTGGACACATTTTCCCTACTTGGTTTAAAAGTTTTGGTTCTTAAATTTTTTTGTTTTTTTTTTTAACCAAAATTTTAGAAAAATTTCTATAAAAAACAAAAAATAGTTTAATCAATTTCTTTTCTTCTGTGGAAAAAATCATGGCTACAAATTTGATGATCAGGAAGCTGACTATCCATTCAGTCCAACACATTCTATCAATACTTGGTAAAGTAACTCCATTTTTAGATTTAGGACCAGATCCTTACAGGTATTTATGTGCCTAACTCCCATTGATATCCCTAATTTTTTCCAATGAAAACACATACTTTTAAAAATGTGGTGTTTTGTCCATGTCACAGGGGCTCATGTAGGCTCTCTCACTTTTGGGCCTGCACCCTGTGTTTAGGCTGGTATTATAAAGAGTCTTCCCATGCCTCTTTTTTGTTGGATCACCCCAGTGTCTTTATTTACAATGCTTGTGCAGTTACAAGATCCCCCAACAGTTAGTGCCCCATAGACCCTCCCTGAGGTCTCCTGGCCCTTCAGGCTTCCTTGTTGGCAAGGAGACAGAGATACTGCCCTTCTCTCTGCTCCCAAGCTAGCCTCCTCACTGAGGTTTGCCCAGGGCTTTTATAGCCCTCTCCTGCTCCAGCCCAGCTGTCACTACTTAGCTCAGTATCTTTCTCTGAGCCAGCCCTCCTTAGGGCTTGCAGCTGGGCTCCCTGCTGAGTACCTGTATCTCTACACCTGGCCTCCTGGCCAGAGAGCAGGCTGCAGCCAGCATTTTCGCAGGGCTTTAAAGTGGAAGTTTACACCTACCCTGCCACAGTCCAAAAAAAAATCCTGTTTTTTTTTAAATATGTAGGAAAGTGATATGTATGTCAGGAAGAATGAAAAGGATTAGGTTGTAGAGGAAAAAGCATAAAAATGGACATGCCTTGATGTGGTGTGTGTGTGTGTGTGAGAGAGAGAGAAGAGAGAGAGATGAACTCAGGTTACAGTCATAAGTGACAGGCAAGATGGTAGTGTTGTCAGCAATGTCAGAGAATGGGTGAGTGAAGAGAGTTGGGAGGATACTTCAAGGGGTTATTTTAGGCTATGTTAAGATTAAGCTGAAGGCAGAACATCTAGATGGAGCTGTCATACAGACAGGATGAGATACAGAAGTGAGTGGAGGGAGACAGGACAAAACTGGACAGGCAGACCTGTGAATCTTCAACATAAAGAATAGTCAGTTATGTGTGACAGTCTCCAGATAATTTTTTTATAACAAAGATTTTCCCCCCATCAAATTCCGATTTTCCCTTTACTGTACAGTGTGGCTGTGCTGGTATCCTGGCTGGTCAATTATGGTCACCAGGAGGAAACTCCTTACTCACTTTCTACTTTGCCTCTCTTCTCAATAGAAATAGAAGTGGAAAATATAGTACTGATGCTTAGAACTGTTATTCACAGATGGCTGAGGTGAGGATGGCACTGTGACTCAGCTGAGAGTAGTTATTGTAAACAAAGTGTATGATTTGTTCTCACACAAATCTGAACCTACTAATTTTCAATCCCATTTTGATAACCATGGCTATTGCAGGAACCAGCCTTTATTGTCTTATTGCTTCATTTTATGTCATATATAGCTAAATAAACACATATATTGTATACATGTCATCAGTAAGTGAGTAAAAATGTCAAAGGAAATATTAGTTCAGATTACAATTAGAAATAAAGGTGATCTCTAAATACAAGTGGATCCTGAAACTGGAGTTCTACCAACTTTTCATAACTAAACCTATAATAAGGTAAAACTTGATTAGCTCTATTTCTACCTAGAAACTTTACAATGTCTACAACAAAATCGCACACAATAATGGGAACACTGGTCATCCTACTTAATACAAACACACTGTCCTCCTTCCAGGGGGGTGGGGTGGGAAGAATACATAGGCACTTTAAAAACTCAAAGAAACTACTTCTCTTTTTTTTTTGCATGTTATCCTGCGATCCTGTCAGTGACATCCAGTTCCACATGGTAATAGTTTCCTGGGGTCAACTCCTCTGCTGATGTTAATGGGTGCTGCTCCATTCTAGTCCAATGAACTCCAGCCATTTACACTAGCAGACGATTTGCCCCTAGAATTCTGCTTGTGCCCTATAATAATATCACATCAGACCGTAGAAGCTTTTATTCTGATTAACAGAAAATCCATATGGTCTTGAAATGCAATATTTCAGGCAAGATATGTAACATGCATTTAGCTGACTTTCATAGTTGTAATAGCTCTCATTAGGGGAAGGAAAGCACAAGGCAGATTCCTTATTTTCTAAGAGGAACCTAGTCCTATTTCTGACAGTATAGAAGACTAAAACATATGCATCATTACAAAGGATCTCTTGCAAGTACTTCAGGTAAACTTTCTGCAACAGTGATAAAAAGTTTACAGAGCATTGTTTCACCTGATCATTTGAAAAAGTCAGGGTGAAATCCTGGCCCCTGAAAAGCAAATGGGAATTTTATCATTGACTTCAGTAGAACCCCAAATATTCTAGCAATCACCATGGGAGGATGACTCATAGGAAAGGACCAGACCAAATGATCCTAACTGCAGTAATAATTTGAGCCATTATCTTGAAGATATCACTGTAGGCTGGCAAGAAGCACTGTGCCTTGTTCTTAGTGTTTGCAGGATTGGGCCTCCCCCTATGCACATAGACAATTATATAATTTCAGCCTCAAGTTTCTCTTAAAGGATTATTTTATAGTTAGCAAAGAAATTAATTATTTTTGAAAACACAATTGCTAATCTAAATAGTCATTTACACTGTCCAAACATTGATATAATAGAATTCATACAGATTTATGCCATTCACCTCTAGGATCAGCTGTCTTCAGATTAAATGTTTAAGAAGTGATGCTTCCTGAGGACTAATATTTACAATACAGCATTAGCACATTTTAATTAAGACCAATATGACTTTGTATGTATGGGTGCATCACATGATTGCTAAAGCTGTGTCTTGCCTTACCACCTCCCCCCAACCTGATTTAACACACTCTTTCATGCATCTATACTTATCTCAAAATAACAAGTAGATGCCTAACTTTAAAGGAACCATTTTGCACAGATCAAAAAGAACTCTTTAGAGAGAGTAGCTTTATTTGTTTTCTTCTACATAATATGAAACAACCATGTAGAAATAGACCATTAGTTACAGCAATAGTTATTGCAGTATATACTACTGCTCTCAAAGGCAAGTAGAGGAAGAAATACAACCGACTGATCTCTCTAGTCAGTTGCTACATAAGCTTTTCACATGAGGTCCAGCAGATCTAAGCAGCCAGTAATCCAGCTATGCAGAGGCACTCATGGCTGCTATCAGAATTTATGCTACCTTTCCTTACAAAGTTGCAAAAATATATAGAAAGAGTCCTCTCTTCAAGAGATTAATGACTTCACAAATCAAAGTTTTAGTCACTGTGACACGGTACCCCAGCTGTGGAGCCTGGCCCATAGGTGACAATTGATTCCTGGCTACACTGTGTCTTCCTTGATGCACCACAGAGCTCAGTTATCTGGGTCTACAGTGCATTGTGGAAGCTGTAGTCCTCCACATAGCCCAGTCCATAGAAGACAACAGGGCTCTGAACTACAACTACCATTAAGCAATATGCTAGAAGAATGCACTTTACTTTTGTTTTAAAGTTAATTCAAAACCAAATGTTTCAAGTCAATTCAGTAAAACAAAATATTGTGATTTGGGTCATATCAACCAAAAACAAGATAGAAAAGGTCTATAATGGACCAAAAGCTATGCTTGAAATAATGGCAGATATACAGCGTGGTTTATTAGTTTCACAGGAGTTTGGCATGGCTGCATTCTGTTCAGTACTGGCATTGATTGGTTGCTGGGTAAGCTTGAGGAAAAACTGTTGGCAACAGTCAGCTGAACACTATAATGCTTTGAGATCTTGAATACAGTGATGAGGGTTTTTTTTAAGCTCACTTTCCTGATCTCTGCAACTGATGGCCAATCTGGTTGGGAAAGAAGCAGCACACATTGGTCTGGTTATGAATTCAAATAAAACTCCATCCCTGGCCATTACCATCAAGCAGCCTCCAGCTCCAGATTACAACAGTCAAATATTTGGGAAGAGTCATATTTCTGGAGGATATTCTAAAGATGTGCACACTCATGCAGCATCACCTGCTGCCAAATTTCAGGTCCTTCAGAGGCTTTGGTTGGGATGCCATGACATCAAGCTTGCTACAAAGCTGTACCTCTACAGAATCAGTTCTAACAACACTTTTGTATGGCAGTGAAACATGGAGGCTGATGAAGGCTGAAGAGCAGCAGATTGGCATTTATAATTTTCATCTTTTACGTCAGTTGCTCCATATTAAGTGGCAGGACAAGAACAGAAATTAAGATATTTGTAGCTGAACCCACCAACTCCCTCCATCAGCACAGGCTTCCCTCCAAGACTGATGGGAAGAAAGAGAAAGTTACTCACCTTGCAGTAACTGAGGTTCTTCGAGATGTGTGTCCCTGTGGGTGCTCCACTCTAGGTGACGGTGCGTCCCGGTGCTGTCGATCGGAGATTTTTGGTAGCAGTGCCTGGTTGGGGCGCACGGACTCAGATGGTATCTCCCATCTAGTTGGAATCTTCCTGAGTGCGTGCGCCCCACGCCCTCCTCAGTTCCTTCTCTACCGTGGAGAGTAATCTTAGTACTCCAAAGTAGAGGGGAGGAGGGCGGGGAGTGGAGCACCCACAGGGACACACATCTCAAAGAACCTCAGTTACTGCAAGGTGAGTAACTTTCTCTTCTTCTTCGAGTGCTGTCCCTGTGGGTGCTCCACTCTAAGTGAATGTGTAGCAGTACCCACTACGGTTGGTGGGACTTTGGAGATACGGCAGGGAGTACTGAAGATAGTACTGTATGACCTACTATTGTGTCTGCCGTGGTGTTTTGCGTTAGAGCATAGTGTTTTGCAAACGTGTGTTCAGATGACCATGTAGCCGCTTTGCAGATATCAGGAATGGGAACATTGTGTAAGAAGGCAATGGATGCCGACATGGCTCTAGTGGAATGAGTTCTAACGCCTTCAGGCGGTTGAAGATTCTTTGCACGGTAACAGGATCTGATGCAGTCAGAGATCCATTTGGACAGACGTTGTTTAGAGATAGCCATACCGGTTGATTTTTTTGGTAATGGAAACAAAGAGTCGTGGAGACTTGCGAAATGGTTTAGTCCTGTCTAAATAAAAGGCAATTGCTTGCCTGACATCGAGAGTATGCAGGGTTGCCTCTTGTGGAGTCTTGTGAGGTTCGGGATAGAAAGTAGGTAAGTATATAGGTTGGTTGAGGTGGAAGGTAGATACCACTTTAGGAAGAAATTTAGGATGTGGTCTCAAAGTGACTTTGTCTTTGGAGAAGATTGTGTAGGGAGAGTGGGTCATCAGGGCACTCATTTCACCTACTCTCCTTGCCGATGTTATGGCAACTAAGAAAGCCACCTTCATGGATATATGGAGATGAGAGGAGGTAGCCAAGGGCTCGAATGGAGGCTTCATGAGAGCGTGTAGAATGAGGTTAAGATCCCATGAAGCAGCTATTGGGTGAATTTCAGGGTAGAGGTTTTGCAGGCCTGTGAGAAATCGTTTTATGGTTGGGTGAGTAAAGAGTGAATAACCTACTAAGAGGTCATGGAAGGTGGTAAGTGCCGCCAGGTGCACTTTGGTGGAGCTGAACGAATGTCCGTCTTGTTTTAGTTCCAAGAGGTAGTCTAGAATGATAGGGAGCGTCACCATATTGGGCGCTAAGTGATTATGTGAGCACCAGAGGGCGAAATTCTTCCACTTCTGTGGGTAGGTTTTATGAGTGGAGTCTGTCCTACTGTGCAGGAAGACATATCGGACTTGCTCAGAACAGGCTAGTTCATGGGTTTGGAACCATGAAGGAACCACGCTGTGCGGTGGAGCTTGAGGAGCTCAGGGTAAAGAGCCAGTCTATTGTTCTGGAAAAGGAGATCTGGTCTGTTGGGGAGAGCCCGTGGGTGACGGCAGGACATGCAGAGTAGGTAGGGATACCACGTCTGTCTCAGCCAAGCCGGGGCAATACGTATGACCCGGTCCTTATGGTCCACAATCTTCCGAAGAACGCCGTGTAGCAGAGGGATTGGTGGAAGGCGTACAGGAGAGAGGTGTTCCACGGGATGAGGAATGCGTCTCCTGGGGATGCAGTTCTGAGTCCCACTCTGGAGCAAAACTGGGGACATTTTCGGTTCTGGGTTGTGGCAGAGAGGTCTACTGACGGGGTGCCCCAGAGGGAGAAGAGCTGTTGAAGTATTGTGGGGTGCAGTTCCTATTCGTGTTCCATCAAGAAGTGCCTGCCGAGTGCGTCGGCAGTAGTGTTGTGGCAGTCTGGCAGGTAGGAAGCGGTGGTCTGTATTTGACGTTATATACACCAATTCCATAGGCGGATGGCTTCCATGCAAAGAGAATGTGAGCGTGCTCCCCCTTGTCTGTTGATGTAGGACATACATGCTATGTTGTCTGTTAAGACTCGCAGGTATTTGTTCTTTATGAGGGGAAGAAAATGAAGGCACGCTCATCTCACAGCTCTGAGCAATAAGAGATTTATGTGTAGGTGGGACTCTGATGCAGACCATTAGCCTTGTGCCCTATGTCCCTCTAAATGCGCTCCGCAACCAATTAGGGAAGCATCCGTGGTGAGCACGAGTGCTGGGGATCAGTTCTGGAAGGAAACCTTAGTGCAGAGGTTCTCTGGTCTTGTCCACCACTGTAGGGAAGCTAGAAAGTTGGGAGGCGGAGTTAACAGCATCCCTAAGGTGTGTCTGTTGGGTTTGAAATTGGAATTGAGCCAGCCCTGAAGACATCTCATGTGCAGCCTGGCGTACTGGACTATGAAGGTAGTGGCTGCCATATGACCAAGGAGCTGTAGGCAGAGTCTTGCCTGTGTCTTTGGATGAATAGAGAGCGTGCGTTTGAGCTGCGTGATAGCGAGGAATCTGTGATATGGGAGCAAGGCTCTGCTCTGGATTGAGTTGAGATGAGCGCCGAGGAACTCAATCTGTTGTGTAGGTGTCAGGGTGGATTTTTTGGGTATTTATTTGGAGGCCTAGGCTGTGAAAGAGGGCGATAGTGAAAGAGTAGCTTGGAGTGTCTCGCCATAGGAGTTGCCCTTGATGAGGCAATCGTCCAGGTAGGGGAACTGCGTGACCCCATGTTTGTGGAGGTGAGCCACGAGCACAGCTAGAATTTAGGAAAAAAACTCCCAGCGCTGTGGAGAGGCCGAAAGGAAGAACTCTGTATTGGAAATGGTCGTGACCGATTGTGAAGCTTAGAAAGCGTCTGTAAGCTGGATGAATTTATATATGAAAAGAGACGTACTGTGGGTCGAGGGCTGTAAACCAGTCCCCTTGATCCAGTGCAGGAATTAATGTGCCCAGTGTGACCATTTTGAATTTTTGTATCCTCGCAAATTTGTTCAGTTGGCATAAGTCTAGTATAGGCCTCCAGCCCCCAGTCCTTTTCTGGGTCAGGAAGTAATGGGAGTAGAAATCTTTCCCTGGATGTAGCATTGGCACAGGCTCCACTGCGCCGAGCTGTAGAAGATAAGCAACTTCTGCACGAAGCAGGTGCTCATGAGAGGGGTCCCTGAAGAGGGACGGGGAAGGGGAGGAGGATAGGATATGAATGGGCTAGAGTAACCAGACTGAACTATCTCGAGGACTCAGCGGTCCTGTGTAATTTGCTGACCGGCATGTTGGAAACTGTGGAGGTGGTGGCGAAATGGGCAAATAGGCTGTGGAATCAAGGAGTGGTCGCACAGACCCTGGACCAACCTTTTAAAATTGTTGTTTATTCCCAGATGGATGGGAAATGGTTGCTTGAGCTTGATTTTGTCTGCGCTTAGGGGGGTCTAGCACAATTCCTATTTATGTGGTAAGGTTTGGGTTGATATCGTTGACCCCTGGGAAGAGATGGGTGAATGCCCAGGGTGCGCAGTGTTGCTCTAGAATCTTTCATTGTATGAAGTAGTTCATCAGGTTTTTTTTTTTTATTTTTTTTTTTTTTAGAGAGAACAGTTTATGTTTATCAAAGGGGAGGTCCTCCACTTTGTTCTGCAGGTCTTTAGGGATGCCAGATGCAGAAAGCCATGAAGATCTGCGCATAACCACAGCCGGTGCAGTTGTACTGGCTGCTGTGTCTATCATGTCTAAAAAGGCTTGTAGGGCTGTTCTGGAAATCAATTGGCACTCGCTCAGAATTGATTTAAAGCCCGCTGTCCTGTCCTCTGGAATGTAAGAGGCGAATTCAAAAGTTTATTGTAGTTATCAAAGTCATGCCTGGCAAGGAGTGCAAGGTAGTTTGCGATCCAGAATTGTAGAGTGGAGGATGTGTGAACCTTGCGACACAAGACGTCAAGGTGTTTAAGGTCCATGTCTTGCGGGGTGGACTGATATTGTGGCTGTTTCGTTCTTTGTGCGACTGCATTGATAATGAAAGAGTTCAGTTGTGAGAAAATAGGAAGTCAGCGTCCTTAGCTTAGTATCTATGTTCGGCTTTTCTGCAGGTTGGTAATAAAGAAGCTGGAGTTTGCAGAGAGCGTCAGCTGGTTCCAAGAGTGCCTCATTTATAGGGAGCGAAGTAGGGAAACTGAGGCTGGTGGCTGCAGACCTTATCCTGAGGTGGAAAAAGGCTCCAGTGGGGGAGGAGAGGGAGGTGCGGAGAACTCTGCTTGCTGTTGTAGATCAGGTTCGCACTCAGTGAAGGTAGCCAGTTCAGGTGGTGGGACTGCGCTGTGTCATGTTAAGAAGCGAAAGTGAAAGTGTGAGCGGTGCAGTGGGTCGGTTGGAGGTGCCCTGCAGGGGGTCTGCTGTTGGTGCAGGGGCGGAAGGCAGGCTCGGTGCCGACGTTCTTCCTGGCACGCGGTCGGAACCACGGCTTTTTTTTTTTCCCGCCCTGAGGCTTGCGGTGGCGACGGCTTTGTCGGCACCGGGGCAGAGCGCGCAGCCAGCTTCATGGCTATTTTTAGCCCTGAGGTTTGCGGTGCCAACATCCTTGTCGGCACCAGGGCAGAGCGCGCAGCCGGCTTTGCGGCTATTTTTAGCCCTGAGGCTTGCGGTGCCGACATCCTTGTCGGCACCGGGACAGAGCGCGCAGCCAGCTTCACGGCTGTTTTTAGCGCTGAGGCGCTTGGTGCCACGGAATCCTTCTGTGTTCGGGAGGTTGAATTTCCGCCTGTACGGTCTGTGGGAACCGTTGTTGAGGCGTGATCCGGGGCTGAGGCGCCTAGCTTTGGCGCTGTCAGCACAGAGGGTAGGGATCTCGCAGGAGACCCCTTACCCTTGTTAGAGTCTCTCCTATGAGACTGCTCTGATTCTTGCCTCCTCTCCAGGGAGGGTGTAGCAATGCTCCCCACCGGGTCCGATCTGGCTGGGGAGGATGTGGGAGTGGGTTTAACTTTCCCCATCTCCGAAAGCAACTGCGGGGATTTCTCCATGAGAAGCATTTTAAGCCGCAGGTCTCTGTCGTGCCGAGCCCTCGACTCGAGGCTCATACAGTGGAAGCACTTTGCAGGGATGTAGGCTTCCGCGAGGCACTTCACACAATGTGAGTGCCCATCCAATCTTGGTATGGAGTCGTGCCAGAAAAACACACCTCTTGAATCCTGAAGCCCCTGGCATTGTAAATTAGAAATGGCAGGGGAGAGTGTCTCAGTGAGAGACAAGTCTCAAGTGATTTTTTTTTAACTAAGTAACTAACTATGTAACTATACTAAAGGAAGGGAAACAACTGGGAAGTAATTAATAATTATTTCTATGTTCTTTGTTACTGTTTCCTATAGATACCAGGGAAGAGAAGGCAGCACTGCTCCGAGTCCCGTCTTCAGCCGAGGACGGTTGAGAAGGAACTGAGGAGGGTGTGGGGCGCACGCACTCAGGAAGATTCCAACTAGATGGGAGATACAATCTGGGTGCATGCGCCCCAACCAGGCACTGCTACTGAAAATCTCCGATCGACAGTGCCGGGACGCACCGTCACCTAGAGTGGAGCACCCACAGGGACAGCACTCAAAGAAGAACCACTCTCCACCCCCGGTGGGTGAAGCTAGACAAGCCACTCTCCTTCCCCCTGCAGGAAGCAGAAGGGCAGGACAGGAAATTTAAAATGCTGCCAGCCCCACCTCAGGGGTGGCAGACTCCCCACCTTAGGCTGGCTGGGCTGCATTCACTTGTGCTCTGCCCTGCCCAAGGGTCAGGGCCTCTAAACTGCTGGTTGTTCTGCCCTGCCCAGAGGACCAGAGCCCCTTGAACTACTAATTCCCCTATTGAGCATTGCATTTTTAGGCACATCATATTTAGGGGCATGGCCTCCCTATTAAATGGACAGGGAGGGAAGGCCACAAACCCTTACAATGGACATAAACAGAACATCCAAGCCAGACCACCTTAGAAACCTAGCTAGAGATAATTTCAGGTGGTGCTCAATCTGCAAGGAAGCTTCATTCCTTTGGGATTTGCCATGATAATGATGATCCAATACAAAATGGTTTTTTTTTAAATTTTCCTGATGGAACAATTAAAAATGTTGACAAACTTGAAGTTTCCTGTAGAAAATTTTGAATTTGTGGACACTGCATTTTCCATCAGAAAATTATTCAAATGGAAAATTCTTGACCAGCTCTAGCTTAGACTTGCAGCATTTTGTTCCTACTTAATGTATAAATAGACTGATAGATCATTGATCAGGGCACGCAAGTGAATGAAAGTCAGACACAGGGATGGGTTTAAGCAGCAGACAATGGAAGTTTTAATACTATATATTTATATTCATATTATTTTGGGAGCCACCAGATGGAAGTGAAACTGTCTTATCATTTCTATTTGAACATTTACATCTTAAGAGAAATGCTTTTTGTTATTTGTAATATAATTCTCTTTAAATTTAGGCATATCACCCATAAACTTGGATCACTACCTGAGTGTCTCTCTGGCTGAATAACCCTCACATGAATCTGCTGAATACAGGATGCAAGTAAACTAAACATATTACATGATATTTAAACATTACATACATAGAGCCAATTATGGTCTCTAACCAAAGTCTAAAGATGACATGCCAAGACCTTTAATTGTAACAAAAAATACTCATTTTTCTGAATAAAGAATCATTCTAAAGGAAGCAATTTTCTTTTTCGGGGTAAGATTATTATTTTTTATTAGCAGCAAAGAGTCCTGTGGCACCTTATAGACTAACAGACGTATTGGAGCATGAGCTTTCGTGGGTGAATACCCACTTCGTCGGATGCATGACTTTTTTTTATTACTTTTATTTCTTCTTCTTCTTCTTATTATTATTATTATTGTTATATAACAGGGATCGGCAACCTTCGGCACACAGCTCGCCAGGGTAAGCCCTCAGCGGGCTGGTTTGTTTACCTGCTACATTCGCAGGTTCAGCCGATCGCAGCTCCCACTGGCCGTAGTTCACCGTCCCATGCCAATGGGGCCTGTGGGAAGCGACGCGGGCCCGCAGGATGTGCTGGCTGCCCTTCCTGCAGCCCCCATTGGCCTGGAGCGGCGAACTGTTTGGGAGCCCCGATCGGCCAAACCTGCGGACCCGGCAGGTAAACAAACCGGCCTGGCCCACCAGGGGGATTACCCTGGCGTGCTGTGTGCCGAAGGTTGCTGATGCCTGTTATATAACCTGAAAAATCTTAGCACTTCTCAGGAATAGAATGGTAACAGAGACTCAACTTGCCAAAATACATGTGAGAATTCCCACTTGGTACGAGTAAAGTTTTCGAGGAGAGTGATCACCGCTTTTTAAATTGTCCATAAATAGTTTAAAATCTTTCAATAGAAAAAAATCTTCTCTAAGCTCTAAGAAGTCCAAAGGGAGATGTCTTTCTTCTCTCAGGTGATGAAGTTAGGCAAGGAGGTCTTTACTGCTTCCAGGTTCTGACTCTATTTATTTTCTAGTTTAGAGTTGTAGGAATGCTTCAAAATCTTGTTTTTTTCTTTTTAACTGAAATACAAAGTACAATATTATATACAGTTAGTAAGATTAAAAGGATTTGTCACTTCCTCTTGGCTAGCAGGCTAATTGTGTAGATGTGCACTAATTAGTTATGTACCAATACTTGCATCTTTGTTAGGGTTTTGTTTTTTTTTAATTTTTGGTTGGCAAGTTGGTTTTGACATTAAGTATAAAGCCATAGTTATTGATATTAGGATCTCAGGAGTCCTTTAACAGCTTTGACTAAGATTTTCAAAAATGACTAGTGATTTTGGTTATCTTATTTTTTGAATGCCTAACGTGAGCCTCCTTAAAGAGGCCTGATTTCCAGAAAGTGATGGACATGCTACCCTTGAGGTAATTTCTCAAAATTTATTGTCAGTTAAAAAGAGAAGATTTGTATTTTTCCTGTGTATTTTATAATGAACAGTGCCACATATATAATCAGAAGTTTAGAGAATGAGATAACTTAGAGAGTTAGCTATTTTAACATGACAATTAGCTTCTGTTCAACTTTCTCTTTTTGAAAGGATATAGACCCCTTTTCCAAATATTTTGTCATGTCTGATAAGCACTAATGTATGTGGTGGAAGGGAAAAGGATGAAGTAGTGGGAGCTGTTGCCTAGCAGGGATCTATACTTCAGTCTTCTGCAGAAAATGTTCAAAGGCACAAATGGGAGTGAATTACCAATTGGGAATTAGTCCCATAATTGCCCTTCATGCCTTTGAAATCCTTCCTCTTAAAAAGTGTTCTTTCTACAGGCTATTTTCTCTAATTGGCATTGTCGAATTTCATCTTGCTTTTGTAGCCTAAAGGGATTTATTTAGATTTGTTGAGTGTTTTAAGATGCTCTGTTGGAACTTCATTTTAATCCCTTTATTATCAATTTTATTCTTAGTACATACAAAATTCATGTACAGATATAATCTAAGAGGTGTCAAGTATCAGAGGGGTAGCCGTGTTAGTCTGGTTCTGTAAAAGCAGCAAAGAATCCTGTGGCACCTTATAGACTAACAGACGTTTTGCAGCATGAGCTTTCGTGGGTGAATACCCACTTCTTCTTGCATCCGAAGAAGTGGGTATTCACCCACGAAAGCTCATGCTGCAAAACGTCTGTTAGTCTATAAGGTGCCACAGGATTCTAAGAGGTGTGTGGTTTATGATCATAGACAAGGTGGAGAGGTCATTTGTCTGGAGAATTTGAAGCACAACAGTAGAGAAAATTCACTTTAAATGTTGAAACCCAAAATGGAGGTATGGTTTATAGTGGGGAGGATTTTTATTTTTTCTTAAAAGAGCTTTTATCAAAAATCATGACTGACCCTAACGGAAGAACTGGAGAACTTCCTAACTAAGCACAACTTTCCTAAATGAAGTTTAAGAAAAAAAAATGAATATATTGAAAAAGGGAAAACACTGACAATGTTATAACTGGCACCATAAGTAGCTGTCCCAGTGGTCTTCAGGCAAAATTTGTTGCTAAAATTTGACTTTAAAAATATTAGCAAAAGATCTTGCTTTTAGCTTACCCAATGTGATTTCTTTCCTGATATAGTTTGACTAAATCTAATTTATTCTCAACTGTCTGATTATCCAAAGACACTTTATATTTTCCTTAGGTAATGAAAAAAAAATTGGTTGGGTGCAGTGTAAATATTTATTGAAAATCATGAATACAGTGGGTCTTAAATGCAATTTTTACAAATAGGTAATTTCCATGCATTAATCATCTCAGCTATCTATATGGTCAAGGAATTTAAAAAAATCTTTGTTACTGACAACAATAATCATTAATCACAATTATAATACAGGGAATATCCCATAATAGCTATACAAAACAAAAACAAAAAACCCCAAACAACCAAGATACTTGTATCCTGCCCACATTATGTTTGGAGCTTGACTAACTAAATATATAAATACAAAGTGGCTTTTTTAATTTTTAAAAAGAAAACAAGAATTATTATTAAATGAAAAAAGGTCATGTTTGCAATCATAAAATATGATAATCTGTTCTTAACTTAGATGATTTTTCTGTAAAATAATTCAATAGTGCATTTAATCTGACAGATGCATTTTTATGCATACTTACCATTGCAGTTTCTCCACACTGCACTGTATGTGATTAAAACTTGATGCTGCAAAGTACTGAGCACTACTGGAAAATGAGGATGAAAAAAAATTTCCACAGAAATATTTTATAAACTTCCCATACATCCCATATGAATTAGGAGATGCTAAATAACAGAGCTGCTTGAATTTCCATACTGAAGGGGGGTGGGGGGGACTTGAGAAAATGTTTTTTCCCTGCAATATATTTTTCATAGTGAAATTAAATTTTGTTTTGGTTATAATTGAATTTATCATTTCATTTACAATTTTGAAAACAGAAAAAAATATTGTTTTGTTTTTGCAGATTTTGGGGAATTTCTTAAAAAAACTTATCAGTTTTCTTCCACTGTAAAAGGGGGAGTAGGGAGAGGGAAGATTAGAAAATGGAGACACAGTGGGAAGAAAAAACAAACAAACAAAATTCTGTATTTCTGCTCCCCTCCTAACCCCAGCCCTTCAGCATAGCCTCCTTCGCTTACTCTGTGCAGGGTGTAGAGCGAGACTAGCAGGGAGCTAGGTTTCAGCAGCTGAGACTGTCCAACCATGGCAGGGAGCAGAAAGCTTCCTCAACTGCTACATAAGTACCCCTCTTCACCCTTACGCATGGATGCCCGGTACCCAGGTGTATGTGGGACATGAGTCTCCAAAGTGAATGATCAATAAAAATACATGAATAAACACACATAGAGCTTTATTAACTCAAGCATACACATACACATTTCATTTGATAAATCATCATCCTTACTTTCTCTGATATCTTCACTCCTTCTGTTATGGTCCTTCTGCTGTGCCCTGATGTTGCTCCTTCACCCTCACTACTCTGTCTTCTGATCTTCTTGTGATTTTCCTTAGTCTTGATCTTCTCTTCTGCTGCTTCTTCCACATACACTGGCGCCTTCCACTCATGCTGGTGGACTGAGTAAAGCCTGTCATCTCTCCACCTTATATACACCTATTCTGACTGGTTATTTTATATCATACAATTTGCATCCACCAAGCAGCTTTTAATGTGGACTTAATTGAAAACCTGCACCTTTAGATCTGGACCTGTTTGAAGACCTGTGTTCTACTTGACTGACCCCTCCCTTCAGGTGTTTGGAGTGACCTTTAATTCACACTAGTCTGCCCACTTGCCATTGGCGGAAAATTCTAAGGCCGCTGTTTTGGTTTTCACATCTCTGATTCCTTGCAGCCACCATTTTATTTTCTCTCCCTGTGTCCTCTTTAACTATTTAAATTCTTATAATTGTCAAACAAATCACATATTTATATATACCACATCATTGTGTTTCACTGTCAACCATCCAATTTTACTAATGTACATAAGCCCAAATCTTGATCTCTCCCTGCTTCAGATAATGGTGACAGATCAGCACCATTGATGCTGGACAGCACCTGGTGCTGAACAGCATTTTCAGCACACAGAGAGCCACTGAAAAATCCTCTGAATCTGTTTGGGCTTGGAGACTGGGCTGTAGTACTCTGTGAGGTGGGAGAGTCCCAGAGCTTGTGTTACAATCTGAACCTGAACACCTGCATCACAATTAAACAGTCCCTTACACTGAACCTTGTGAGCCTGAGTCAGCTGGTGTGGGCCAGCCACAGGTTTTTAATTGTAATGTAGATACCCCCTTGGAGGCCAGATCTCACCACCTTAGTCCTTCCTCCCCTGGGACTGAGGGAGGTCAGCAGGCAAGCAGTTCTTCCCGTTACTGTCTCTCCCTTTTGAATAAAGAGGCAGCTTATGTATTTCCCTCTTTCCCAGACCTTGTCCTGTTTGGCTGAGAAACAGTGGGGCCTTGTTCCACCCTATACTACAAGGCTCCTAGCTCCAGGACCTTAAATAAATAGCAATCCAAGTTTTCCTGAGACATTAACTATTATTCTAGGACCACTTCCTCTCTCCTAGCATCTGCCTCTGCCATTTTGTAGACATATGTTCCAGAACTACTGGGACCTTAAAACATTATGCCTTGTAATAGAGGTTGGCTGGCGGTCCCAGTATCTATGATCCCTTACCATACAAGCCCTTAAAAGGTAGACAGACAGACATGTTAAAAGAACATTAAATGTTGCATAGTTAAGCACTGAAAAGTTAGGAAAAGCCAAAATTAAGATTGCCTATGTCACCTTAATTCAGCTCCAGTGTATGTATGAATTATGATAGTCTTTAATTACATGGTCACATAGTATTTTCCCACAAGACCCCTGCCTCATTCAGTGCACAGGATAGATGGCACTCACTCAATGAGCAGCTATTCAATATTTTATTTTATCTTTGTTGTTTGATGTGTGCCTCTGTACTTATTTACTACTCACTATTCAAACCCTGTTCTGAAGACATAAGCATTAATTTCTTCATGGGCTTTTCTATGTCACTCATCATTACAGTGTTCTAGTGCTTCACAAACAATGTATTTTAATAACACCTCTGTTTAGAGAGAAATTAAGGTGAAAAGTGTCCACTAGTTTTGGGTGTCTAGTTTGAGGTCCCTCATTTATGTAGGACCTGATTTTTCAGAGTACTTAGCATTTCATAGCACTTGATATGGTTAGAGCAGACCTCCCATTTACCTCAGTTGCTGATGTAGTGCTCAGCATTTCTGCAAATCTTGTCCCAGATGTCTCATGTTAGGTGCCCAGAAACCAAGAAACAAACAGTTGTCACCTGTCAACATTTCAGTTTATGTGATTTACCCACTGTGACCCCAGGACCTCTGGATGGCAACTAGCAGAGGGCACAATGGTGCATACGTGTTAAAGGGATGCCCTGGATCTGTTATTTACATTTTAGTTCACCAAAGAGTGTCATGTAATGTTTCTACTGAAAGCCTGTGTAACACTGGTCATCATAATCTTTGTGAAATGTATGTGCAACTAATATGTAATGTGATATGTGTATATATTGGAAATTAGGTTCTTCTTTGAGTGAATGCTCCTATGCATTCCAGTTAGGTGTGCGCACCGCGCGTGCACGGCTCTTCGGAAGATTTTTACCCTAACAACTCCGGCGGGCCGGCTGGGCGCCCCCTGGAGTGGCACCGCTATAGCGCTAGATATATACCCCAGCCAGCCCGTCCGCTCCTCAGTTCCTTCTTACCGCCCGTGACGGCCGTTGGAACAGTGGAGTGCTCCGTTGACCTCCACAACCCTAGTGTATCTCCTTGTATAAGTGTATATAGTTAGTTAAGATAGTTAAATAATTTAGTTAGTTAGTGTATTAAGGGGAATTAGGGGGCTAGCCCCTCTTTTTCCACAACCGGTGCGGGCTCATGCCCAAGGCACTGGGGTTTAAGCCCTGTTCGGCTTGCCAGCGGCACATGCCAATTGGTGACCCTCACGACTCCTGCCTGCGCTGCCTCGGAGAGTCCCATCGACCAGATAAGTGCCCAGTTTGCAGGGCATTCAAGCCAAGGACAAGGAAGGAGAGAGACTCGAGATTGAAGCAGCTCCTCATGGAGTCGGCACTTAGCCCTGCAGGGCCGACCCGAGCGGCTCCAAAGTCCTCCTCGGCACGCAGCGCACCAGCGGTCCTGAGCCGGTCCAGCACCGAGACTGTTAAAACTCTACAGCCGGCACCGTTCCCGGCACCGTTCCCGCTCTCCGACGAAGAAGCGGAAGACGGCGCAGACGGCCTCCAAGCCTCCTGCACCGGGACTGCTCACCCAGCCACCTCTGGCACCTCTGGCACCGACTGTGGTGGTGCATAGACCGGGCACGGTACCGTTGACTCCGGCGCCGCAAGAGCCGTTGAGTCCGGTACCGCCCTGCTCCCCGGTGCAAAGGCGGTCGAGCTGCCTCTCCCGTCGATGCCCGAGACTTTCTCGATGGCGAGAGAGCTCATAGAGCTCACAGAGGCACCGAGCCTCTGGCCCCCGGCACCGCCGGTGCGGGCTGTACAGTCAGTGGGCAAGCCGGCTATGATGAGGTCACCTTCCCCTGACAGACGGGATAGAAGGCGTTCCAGGTCCCGGTCCCGATCCCGATCCCGGAGACGGTCACCTTCGCGCCGATCCAGATCCGGTACCGCTCCCCGTCTCGGTGCCGGTCGCAGTCCCGGTACCGCTCTGCATCGCGGTACCGGTCGCACTCCCGGAGACGATCCCAGTCCCGGTCACCCGACCGTCGGTACCGAAGGAGGTCCGGAACCCGGTACCATTCCTGGCACCGTGACTCGCGAAGCCGCTCCCACCGACATCGGTCGAGATCGCGGTCGACCTCCCGGCACCGGCACGGTCGATGGTCCCGCTCTCGCTCCCGGCACCGTGACGACCGGCACTGATCCCCGACACCGTCCAGGGACAGACCGGCGGCATCGACGGCGCAGTCCCTGAGTGCCTCTGCCCCCCCATGGCCTTCTCGCCAACCCTCGGTCGCCTCTCAGGCAGACAACGGTGGAGATCTCCGGGCCGACCCCCAAGGGCAAGACCACGGACCGCAGCAGTGGGGCTTTTGGGCCCCCTGGGCCTACCACGAGGCTCAAGGGCTCCCCTTCCCTCAGCGACCCAGGGGCTCCGAGCACAGGGTGCCAGAAGCCACGGTCAGCAGGCCTCCTCCATCACCACCGGTTGAGGCTCCACCGCCACCTGTAGCGGCAGAGCATCCCGTAGCCGTGGCGGCTTCCCACCCCCTGGGAGAACCACCTCCAGAAGCCATGGTCCAGGGCCTGTCCTCGTCTTCGTCGCCGGATGAGGCGGTGGCAGGGGCATTTACATCGGACCCCCCACTGATTGACTTGCGGACCCACCAGGACCTCCTTCGCCGGGTGGCACAGGCTATTGACCTCCCCGTTGAAGAGGTCGCTGAGGATGACGACCCGCTGACCAGGGTGCTTGGAGCTGAGGCTCCGCTGCAGGTGGCCCTACCCTTTATTCGGACCATCCAGAAAAATGCCACTACCATCTGGCAGTCGCCGGCGTCCGTCCCTCCCACCGCTCGAGGGGTGGAACGCAAGTACTCGGTTCCTCCCAGCGGGTACGAGTACCTTTACACGCACCCAACTCCGGACTCCCTCGTAGTGCAGTCCGTGAATGACCGGGAGAGACATGGGCAACCCGCTCCAGCGCCAAAATCCAAGGACGCATGGAGAATGGATCTGTTGGGCCGGAAGGTCTATTCGGCCGGTGGTCTCCAGCTCTGGATTGCCAATCAGCTGGCTCTCCTTGGTCGCTACACCTATGACACTTTGGTGTCCCTTTCCAAATTTACGGAGCTGATCCCAACAGCCTCCCGACAGGAATTCTCAGCCCTCCTTGAGGAGGGCAAGAAAGCCTCCCGGTCTTCCCTCCAGGCCGCTCTGGACTCGGCAGACTCAGGAGCCAGAACTCTCGCCTCGGGAGTGATCATGAGAGGAATCTCCTGGTTGCAGTCCTCCACCTTGCCGCCAGAGGTCCAGTACACCCTGCAAGACCTCCCTTTTGACACTAAGGGTCTCTTTTCCGAGAAACCGGACTCGAGGATTCAGACCCTCAAAGATGGTAGAATCGCCATCCGCACCCTGGGTATGCACACACTGGCAACCCAGCGGAGGTCGTTCCGGCAGCAGCCGTACCGGCCATTTAATCAGGCCAGGTCACGGCCTGATAATGGGCGCAGAGGCCACCTAAACCGCCGTAGACCATCGGGCAACCGGCATAACCAGTCCCAGGCGCCCTCCAAAGCCCCTCAAGGGCCTAAGCAGGCATTTTGATGGGGCACCCGAGGACAGCCCATCAGGCTATTTACCGGATCCTTCCCCGTTATTTTGCAACCGTCTTTCCCACTTCCTCCCGGCGTGGTCCCAAATAACAACGGACAACTGGGTACTTCGTACGGTCAAGTATGGTTACCGCCTTCAGTTTGTTTCACCCCCTCCCTCCCACCCACCCTCCCCGTCCCTCTTCAGGGACCCCTCTCACAAGCAATTCCTCTTGCAAGAGGTCAAGTCTCTGTTGAGTTTGGGTGCCATAGAGGAGGTGCCGAACGACATGCGAGGCAGGGGATTTTATTCCCGATATTTCCTAATCCCCAAGGCGAAGGGAGGTCTCCGACCTATACTAGACCTCCGAGAGCTCAACAGATACCTGCTCAAGCTCAGGTTTCGCATGGTAACCCTGAGGACCATCATTCCCTCCCTGGATCCGGGAGACTGGTTTGCCGCCCTCGATATGAAGGACGCGTACTTCCATATCATGATTTACCCTCCCCATCGACGCTACCTGCGGTTCGTAGTCAACAACGCGCACTACCAGTTTGTGGTGCTACCCTTCGGCCTCTCCACCGCGCTGAGTGTCTTCACCAAGTGCATGGCAGTGGTTGCCGCAGCCCTCCGCTGTCGTCGCATGCACGTGTACCCGTATCTCAATGACTGGCTGGTTCGCGGGCCATCCCAACAGCTGGTAGCAAGTCAAATGGCCGAGATCCTAGCCCTGTTTCAGTGCCTGGGCCTTCTGATAAACGCCGAGAAGTCCACTTTAGCTCCATCACAAACGGTGGAGTTCATCGGAGTGGTCCTTGACTCCAGTTTGGCCAGGGCCTGCCTCCCTCGACCTCAGCACCAGACGATGGTCTCCATCATCCGGGACCTACAATCCTTTCCCACAACAACGGTTCGGTCCTGCCTACGCCTCCTGGGCCACATGGCGTCCTGCACGTTCGTGAGCACGTATGCGAGGCTGCGCCTTCGCCCATTTCAAACTTGGCTTGCGTCGGTGTACCGTCCGCACCGCGACCCCCTGGACATGGTGGTCATGGTCACGAAACCAATCCTCGCTTCGCTCAGCTGGTGGCTGGACCCAGAGGTCGTGGGTGCAGGAATCCTGTTCTGCCCTCCTCGCCCATCCGTCACCCTGACCACGGATGCCTCGGCGTTGGGATGGGGGGCGCACCTTGGCAACCTACACACCCAGGGTCTCTGGTCGCCCCAAGAGCTCTCCCTACATATCAACGTCAGGGAGCTGCGAGCGATCCGCTTGGCGTGTCAGACCTTCCACGCCCATCTTCAAGGGCGCTGTGTGGCGGTGTTCACGGACAACACGACGGCGATGTTTTATGTCAACAAGCAGGGCGGGTCCCACTCCTCCCTGCTTTGCACAGAAGCGATGCTCCTGTGGGACTTCTGCGTAACCCACTCGATTCACCTGGCAGCGTCCTTTCTTCCAGGAGTGCAGAACACGCTGGCCGACCATCTCAGCAGGTCGTTCCTCTCCCACGAGTGGTCCCTTCGTCCAGATGTGGTGCACACAATTTTCTGAAGGTGGGGGTTTCCCCAGATAGACCTGTTTGCCTCCAAGGAGAACAGGAAGTGCCACCAGTTTTGTTCTTACCAGGGTCGCTCCCGAGGCTCCCTGTCGGACGCATTCCTCTGCTCCTGGACGGATCACCTCCTCTATGCCTTCCCTCCGTTCCCACTCGTACACCGGGTGCTACTCAAGCTTCGGAGGGACAGGGCCTGCCTCATACTCATCGCTCCGGCCTGGCCACGGCAGCACTGGTACACCCTGCTGCTCGAGCTCTCCGTTTGGGATCCCATTCCCCTTCCGTTATGGCCGGACCTCATAACGCAGGACTTCGGCAGGCTCCGCCACCCGGACCTACAGTCCCTCCATCTTACAGCTTGGTACCTGCGTGGTTGACCCACGTGGAGCGTGACTGTTCGGCGGCGGTGCAGCAAGTCCTGATGGAAAGCAGAAAGCCTTCCACTCGCTCAACCTACCTCACGAAATGGAAGCGTTTCGCACTCTGGTGCGATCAGAGAGGCCTTAATCCTTTCCTGGTCCCTATTCCTACGATTCTGGAATACCTCTGGTCCCTTAAGGAACAAGGACTCATGGTCTCCTCCTTGAAGGTACACCTGGCAGCCGTGTCCGCCTTTCGTCCATCCATAGGAGGACGGTCCATCTTTTCCAACCAGATGGTTTCCCGCTTCCTTAAGGGCCTAGACTGCTTGTACCCGCCGATACGGTGTCCTGCCTCGTCCTGGGATTTGAACCTAGTTCTGGCCAAGCTTATGGGAGCCCCCTTCGAGCCCTTGGCCACGTGTTCCCTGCTCTCTCTCTCATGGAAAACAGCCTTTCTCATCGCTATAACTTCAGCGAGATGAGTTTCCGAGCTCCGTGCCCTAATGGTTGGTCCACCGTATACCGTCTTCCACGGCGACAAGGTGCAGCTTCGACCACACCCGGCCTTCCTCCCTAAGGTGGTGTCGGCCTTCCACCTAAACAGGACATTTTCCTTCTGGTCTTTTTCCCGAAGCCGCACGCCTCAAGTCGTGAGCAACAGCTTCACACCCTGGACGTCCGCAGGGCCCTCGCTTTTTATATAGAGCGGACGAAGCCCTTCTGGCGTTCACCCCAGCTGTTCGTAGCGGTTGCTGATCGCATGAAAGGCGAGCCGGTCTCCTCTCAGAGGATTTCCTCCTGGGTAACATCTTGTATCCGGACATGTTACGAGCTTGCTCGTGTGCCAGCTAGCCACCTCACCGCTCACTCTACAAGAGCGCAAGCCTCGTCTGCCGCCTTTCTGGCCCATGTACCCATCCAGGATATCTGTAGAGCGGCCACCTGGTCTTCTGTCCACACCTTCGCTACCCACTATGCGTTGGTGCAGCAATCCAGAGAGGATGCAGCCTTCGGCTCAGCAGTCTTACACTCTGCCACGTCTCACTCCGACCCCACTGCCTAGATAAGGCTTGGGAATCACCTAACTGGAATGCATAGGAACAATCACTCGAAGAAGAAAAGACGGTTACTCACCGTTGTAACTGTTGTTCTTCGAGATGTGTTGCTCCTATCCATTCCAGACCCGCCCTCCTTTCCCACTGTCGGAGTAGCCGGCAAGAAGGAACTGAGGAGCGGATGGGCTGGCTGGGGTATATATCTAGCGCTATAGCGGCACCACTCCAGGGGGCGCCCACCCAGCCCGCCGGAGTTGCTAGGGTAAAAATCTTCCAAAGAGCCGTGCACGCACGGCGCGCACACCTAACTGGAATGGATAGGAGCAACACATCTCGAAGAACAACAGTTACAATGGTGAGTAACCATCTTTTATTAAGATCTTGTAGTTAAAGGCAGGTCACCCAGAGGTCTCATGCCTCATGACCAGTTCCACCAGACAGAAGGTGGGAGATACTTATCTACCTAGATGACCATTGTGTATCTTATAATGGAAACTGGTTTGCATACTGAGTCAAATGCCAGTGAAGAGACTGTGGGGACTTCAAGAGAAAAAAATAACAGGAAGAACTGAACAGTGATGATAGAACTTGTTTACAGGTAAAAAGCAAAAGTCTGGTCTACTATATCTAGGGATGCAGAAAAACACCCTTGCATCCTTCATTGGAGGAGATAAGCTGCCAGTGGGCTAGATCTCATGAAAGGAGGGTCTCAGCCATCCTGGAGGAAATATGCTGTGAGAAAGACTTTGGGTAAACAATACTTTATTAGACAAGAGGGCAACTTGTTAGTTCCGTATATGCTCTAGAAAGCATGTTTTGATTTTACTTTATATGTAACCATGTGTTTCCATGAATGCTACTTGCTTCTTCTCAAATTTCTGTTCTTTGTTAAATAAACATTCCTATTTTCACTATAAATTTATCTAAGTGCTGTGTGTTAAGTGGAGCTCTGTCCTGAGGTGAAACTGATGAGCTAGTGTGTACTATTTCTTCAGGAGCAGCAGATCTGTGAATTCTGAGAGTGTCCAGTGGAAAAGGTGCTGGACATTCCAGAAGGATGTTCAGAGGACTCCAAGGTTTTGTATGCCTTTAACATTCATAAGGAACAGCAGAATCTGTTGAGGCTGAGAAGGGAGTACTTCTGCTGCCTGTGTGCCTACTGTCACAGAGATAATTGCCCATAGGCACAGACAAGGTTCCCTCAGGCTAATGGCAGAGGGCAGCAAGATGCCTCACAACCCTGGTTACCTCCCGGGAGTATGACACCCACAAAAGAACAGTGTGGCAGAGGCAGGGATAGAATCCAGTTCTTCATTTAGTTGCCTTAGCCATCAGATTTTCTTCTCTCTTCTTGCAGTTCCTTGCCTCATTCCTTGCCACACACCTTACAACTTGACCTTACAAGGATTCATCTTTGACACTTCTCTTTCTGGATGTATTATGCAAGATTGTAATTTTCTGATTTTTCCAATATATTTTGATCCACTTTCTCATAACACTTCTCTTTTTACTAGACCCCTTACATGTCTATCAAGTGACTAATTAGATAGTAATTTTAAAAGTTATGAAATAAGTTTAGTTTAAAAAAAAATCTTTATATTATGTATATTTTTAAATATTAAACAAATATTAATACAACCAGGAAAAGGAAAAAAAGGGAAAGTACATCATGTTTGGTTTAGCTTAAAATATCCTCCCTGTAAAGCACACTTCCCTGTCAGAAAAGAATACTAAAGGGAATGAGAAAGAAGAGTATCTTTATGAGAACTTTATACACAACAGTCAAAAAGAGCAGGTGCAGCAATATTAAATGCAAGGTACCGAGTCAATGCAATATTATGGTCCTGATTCTGCAAATGACCCGTTTGAAGCATATTGCTGTTCCTATACTGAATCCATTACAGGATCAGGGCCTAAGATTGTGCAATTACGCAGTCACACACACAAAAATCAAGAGAAGTAGAAGTTAAAGGACAGATTCCAACAACATTAAGAAGAAGAATGTACATCAACTACAATTATATTACCATTCATTTCATATTGATATTACAAGAGCAACCGGAGGCCAGACTGTATTGTTAAAATCTAACCTTGTTAGCTTGTAAGGTCCAAATTAGGCTTTGAAGTCCATGGCCCAATATACTCACAGATTTACTCCCAACTCACCATAGTGCTATATCAGAGTACAATTTGGTGCCACAGTTCACTGATGTATCCTGCAATAACAGATAACAGAGGAGCAATGGAAGCAGCAAATATGTTTATACTGTGAGAGTTGTATTGCATTTGCACTAAAGAATACGATAGAAACAAGTTTTTAAATGCACTGTAATCTAACAATTTGCAGATTATTACAGGATGTAGCAAAAAATCGGAGACACTCTATTATCAAAGGATTCACACCTTTATGCCTGAAACTTTTCCCTGTCCCTTGTAGAGGCATGTGTAGGATTTGCTATATGTCTGTCTTTCAATAAAACTGTTATAATATCCTTCTTACAAATTGTCCCAGCAGTAGAATGAGACAATTCTCAGCAGCTGTGAGCAGCAACCACTTTCCTTCCCCAAGCCTGTGAGTCAGGCCAGGACATCACAAGTCTCTAGAATGCAAACAAGTTTGCGAAAATCAGTAAAAAGATTTATGTCTTTGAGTGCTAAGAGATAAAGTATTTTCCAGAAGACAAGAAAATGGCCAAATTCTGATCTCATGCACACAGATGTAAAAACGGACTGATTTACAGAGACATAAACGAGATACAAACTAGGCACTAAAATTTCAAATACACAACAACTCAGAGGGATTTAATAAAATTTGACGTCACAAAGTCTTGGATGATTCATCTTACAATATTCGCCAGTCATACCAGCTCCCAAAGCAATATGCTCTCCATTGCAAAGGTCCATTAGTCCTTAAAAAGTTTTGCACATGAACCACATTAATATCACTGCAGGGTTCAAACAATGCAGATATTTGAACCATTACTTTATAGCTTTAATTAAAGTCTTGTCTACTATTCCCAAATAGTTTCTGTAAACAAGCTA
The DNA here is from genome assembly GCF_020497125.1 of Mauremys mutica. Taxonomy (NCBI): domain Eukaryota; kingdom Metazoa; phylum Chordata; order Testudines; family Geoemydidae; genus Mauremys; species Mauremys mutica. Next base: position 193,349,287 of record NC_059072.1, read on the forward strand.
CTTCATTCAAAATGTTTAACCACCACGAAGGAGTAGGGGTAAGGAGATGTCAATATTTTCAGAGATAGGTTTTTGGATGTCAGTGTCCATCTTTTACATGTTCATTGTAGAAATGGATGGAAATAACTTTGCTTAGCTGTTTACTGTGTTTCACCATTTCAGAACAACAATGACAAGAAAGAAGGGCTATCTGTTTTCAATAGAAGTATTGATAGATCAAGTCTCTATGCATTAGAAACTTTCTAGAGGAGACATTTGGAGTCACCAGAAAGCACTTTTGGTTTAGGGTTTTAGATTGAGCCCTCATAATATTTTAGTATGACTCTGGTTTTTTTTTCTAGATAGAACCTGGCATATTGTTTGCTTTTTTACCATGAAATGTCCATTGAACAGGGTTGGTTTTTTTTTTTTTTTGGTAATTTTATTTTTATTGAACAGTCTATAATGCCATGTAGGTCCCCTTTCCCTGAGTGGTTGCAGTAATTTACAATTTATCATTTTGTCAGAGTCATTGAAATTCTCTGTTCCAATGTGGATCTTGTACTTGACCACACTGAATTTCATCTGCCCACATGTTGACAAGTAATCAGTAATGTAACTGGATACAACTCAGAATACACAAAGTGAACTGATTTATTGACTAAGAAAGTGCTATCTATACAGCCACTTTTCTAATCATAACTATACCTAAGTGCCCCATATCATACTTCAATGAAGATAAATGAGGAAGTGTCCACTTCTAACAAACTGTGGATGTACTGTAAAATTGCCTTACCACTTTAAAATTAATTTTAAAAAATAATACTATTTCTGGGATTATAAATAAGAATTATTCTGGAGTTTAAGGAAAAGCTTGCTGAAAACTCACTTGTATGAATGAACTATATGATTAAGAAAATAAGATTTTTTTCCATTAGAATAAGTCATATTTTCTATACCTTTTATAAACTGGGATACCTGCCTAAAGAATAGGGATATTAAAAAAAATATGAAAAAATTCTACTTCAGTACTAATCTAATGTTTGTTTAGCTACAGAACCCTGAAAAGGAGAGAGGGAAAAAAGAACTACCTCAAAATGGGACCTGGAATTATCTTGAAATATTTCCTACAACATAGATTATATTCTACTTGCTGACACATAGATACACGGAACAACTGTGTTTGCAATATTTTTGATAAAGTGTTAGTGTCTATATTAAATATGTTGAGGTAGTTTGAAGGCCATGAATGATGGGAATTTAGTTTGGGATCAATCACTCTGAATTTAGAGCTGAACAGAAGTGGTGTGGCAGGCCAAGCATATGCGGTCATTTATAGCTCTCAGGGATACTATCTTAGAGGAATACAAATGTGAAGAAGTCTATCTTGGTCAAAATACTGCAATCACCATGAAAAACTCAATCTTCACCAACAATTACTTCACATCATATCTGAGATATCAAAAGTATTTTCAGTTCTAAGTACCTCTGGTAATGCATCTCAGATATCACTGTATGGTAGAGGTTGATTCATATGGATTTCCCCCCTAAAAAACATCCTCTATTGCTTTTATATGCTGGAGGTTTTTTCTTGTTGTTGTTGTTTTGGTGGGGTGTCAACTCTTTACACTGTATGTATGTATTAAATGTAAGGAAGTGAAATACCTAGAACAGTAGGGTCTTGCTCTGTGACTTGGGCTCCTAGATGCTACCACAATTCAAATAAATAATAATAATTCCTGAATTCTCTCTCCTTTATAACATCCACTTCTTTGCACTTGTTGAAGCCCCATGGAAAGACAAAAAAATCAGAAAATACATACCATGTTCTCATTAGAAAGTGTCTCCCATTTTGAAACACACTGTGAGTTTGAGAGATTCCTGGTCTTGAAAATGAGGTAATGCAATTGGAAACTGTTACTGTCCTTCTGAACTCAGTAGAAACTGTATCTGCACTGTATTTTGGAAGCTGAACTTATTTTAAACAAAGCTTTTCAGAATTTCAGTGACACAGTTGCAACAGTGTTATAAAGGAATTTGGTTTTCATAAAATATGTCAGACTTATTCACTAGAGATTGGAGTTCTCTATCTATCTGTAGGTGGAACATAGACAATGATAACACATGCTTCAATGAACTTCTCTGCCAACAGGTTTCAATAATCTTTTAAAGGAACATCTATATGGAGTTTTAAAAGTAAAATCTTAGTTAATAATCAATAACAAATAAAGCTCCCATGTGATTACAGTACACCAAACACAACTTTTAAGGAACTCAGGCACTTTAAATTAAGCAAATTATTTGTTAAGGATACAAAATAAATCTTACATTGTCCACATAAATGAACAATGACTATAACAGACCAGATCCTCAGCTGATATAAATTTAGAATAGCTGAAATCCTGGTCCATTACTCTTACCAAATATATATTTTAAAAAAGTATGTTTCATCACAGCAACATTACCTCTGACCAGATTACTTTTTATTTTTTCATTAGTAATTGAACATGTAACATTTTACATGTAACAAAACCCTTTTGAAACTTTGCAGAAACATTCTCTTTTGCCTTCACAAAATAGTTAGCAATATTAAGGCCACATTAATTCTCCAAGGCAAAATTAGTGATGTGTACATAGAAACATAGATATTATATTATATTGCCACTTTCACTCTGGAGAGCTTACCCACCTTCATAATAAAAGGTTCAGTCATCATGTCTATTCTTGGCCTCTGTCAGCAAAATGCCAGATCATAGCCACCATTTTGTGTGACCATATAATAAAACAACAAAAGCCTACTATTTTATGACAAATACAAAGATCTTTTAGTAGGTTATTAGGGGCAAAGGGGTTAGGAGGAGTGTGGAGAGAAATTCTGTTGTTAATGGGGTTACACATTCACTTTAACTGGTTTCTTCAAAATTACCTTCCCTGGATCATTTCTACCTTTCTGACCCAAGGAAGAAAAGAGAACAGCAGAATACGGACCCTGGACTTCAGAAAAGCAGACTTTGACTCCCTCAGGGAACTGATGGGCAGGATCCCCTGGGAGAATAACATGAGGGGGAAAGGAGTTCAGGAGAGCTGTCTGCATTTTAAAGAATCCTTACTGAGGTTGCAGGAACAAATCATCCCGATGTGTAGAAAGAATAGTAAATATGGCAGGCGACCAACTTGGCTTAACAGTGAAATACTTGCTGATCTTAAACACAAAAAAGAATCTTACAAGAAGTGGAAGATTGGACAAATGACCAGGGAGGAGTATAAAAATATTGCTCAGGCATGCAGGAGTGAAATCAGGAAGGCCAAATCACACTTGGAGTTGCAACTAGCAAGGGATGTTAAGAGTACGGTAACTTAAAGGGTTTCTACAGGTATGTTAGCAACAATAAGGTCAGGGAAAATGTGGCCCCCTTACTGAATGCGGGAGGCAAACTAGTGACAGAGGATGTGGAAAAAGCTAATGTACTCAATGCTTTTTTTTGCCTCTGTCTTCACAAACAAGATCAGCTCCCAGACTACTGCACTGGGCAGCACAGCATGGGGAGGAGGTGACCAGCCCTCCTCTGTGGAGAAGTGGAAAAAGAAGTGGTTCAGGACTATTTAGAAAAGCTGGATGAGCACACGTCCATGGGGCTGGATGCACCGCATCTGAGGGTGCTAAAGGAGTTGGTTGATTGCAGAGCCCTTGGCCATTATCTTTGAAAACTCATGGTGATTGGAGAAGGTCCCAAATGACTGGAAAAAGGCTAATGTAGTGCCCATCTTTTAAAAAGGGAAGATGGAGGATCCGGGGAACTACAGATCAGTCAGCCTCACCTCAATCCCTGGAAAAATCATTGAACAGGTCCTCAAGGAATCAATTCTGAAGCACTTTGAGGAGAAGAAAGTGATCAGGAACAGTCAGCATGGATTCACTAAGTGCAAGTCATGCCTGATTAACCTAATTGCCTTCTATGATGAGATAACTGGCTCTGTGGATGAGGGGAAAGCAGTGAACATGTTATTCCTTGATTTTAGCAAAGCTTTTGATACGGTCTTCCACAGTATTCTTGCCAGCAAGTTAAAGAAGGTGGATAGAAAGCTGGCTAGATCATCGGGCTCAACAGGTAGTGATCAATGGCTCCATGTCGAGTTGGCAGCCAGTATCAAGCGGAATGCCCCAGGGGTCGGTCCTGGGGCTGGTTTTGTTCAATATCTTCATTAATGATCTGGAGGATGACGTGGGCTGAACCCTCAGCAAGTTTGCAGATAACACTAAACTGGGAGGAGTGGTAGATATACTGGAGGGTAGGGATAGATACAGAGGGACCTAGACAAATTATAGGATTGGGCCAAAATAAATCTGATGAGGTTCAACAAGGACAAGTGCAGAGTCCTGCATTTAGGACGGAAGAATCCCATGCATTGCTACAGACTAGGGACCGAGTGGCTAGGCAGCAGTTCTGCAGAAAAGGACCTAGGGGTTACAGTGGACGAGAAGCTGGATATGAGTCGACAATGTGCCCTTGTTGCCAAGAAGGCTAATGGCATTTTGGGCTGTGTAGGTAGGAGCATTGCCAGCAGATCGAGGGACGTGATCATTCGCCTCTATTTGGCATTGGTGAGGCCTCATCTGGAGTACTGTATCCCGTTTTGGGCCCCACACTACAAGAAGGATGTGGATAAATTGGAGAGAGTCCAGCGGAGGGCAACAAAAATGATTAGGGGGCTGGAACACATGACTTATGAGGAGAGGCTGAGGGAACTGGGATTATTTAGTCTGCAGAAGAGAAGAATGAAAGGGGATTTGATAGCTGCTTTCAACTACCTGAAAGGGGGTTCCAAAGAAGATGGATCTAGACTGTTCTCAGTGGTAGCAGATGACAGAACAAGGAGTAATGGTCTCAAGTTGCAGTGAAGGAGGTTTAGGTTGGATATTAGGAAAAACATTTTCACTAGGAGGGTGGTGAAGCACTGGAATGAGTTACCTAGGGAGGTTTTTAAGGTCAGGTTTGATAAAACCCTGTCTGGGATGATTTAGTTGGGGATTGGTCCTGCTTTGAGCAGGGGGTTGGACCTCCTGAGGTTCCATCCAACTCTGATGTCCTATGATTCTATATATGTTAGCATATTGTTTTGGTTATTCATTTGCAGTCGACTGATGTAACTCATTTCTATCCATGTTATGTACAATCACTTGTAAAGGTGCACAACATTTTGACAAATGCGAAGAGGTGGTGTGCATGCAGGGGTAAAAGTAACGCTCAACACTTACCAGTATGGGTGTCGGCTCCAGCCCCCAGAAGGGGTGGGGTCTCAGGCGGAAGGGGCGGGGCTGGGGATCAGCATCCCCTAGTCAGCCTATCTGCGCTGCCTGGTCCATGCCACCTGGAGCTCCAGTGGCGGTTTAAAGGGCCCAGGGCTCTGGCCAGAGCCCCAGGGCCCTTTTAAATCACTGGCCCTGGAGCAGCTGCTCCTTTTGCCCCCCTCCCCTGTTGGTGGCCCTGCTGGTAGTGACCCAGCAGGGCCACCGATGTGGGGCACAAAAAGGGCAGTGACATTAAAGCACTGCCATGGCAAAATACCCTGCTTAAAGTGCTGCCACAGCAGCGCTTTAATGTTGGCTGCTACGGACCAGTTCAGGCGGCCACTTTTTACCGTACCGATCTGTACTGGCTTGCTTTCACCCCTGTGTGCATGGGACTTGGGAGTGGAAAAGGTGTCAGATGTCTTCTGTCTTTTGCATTCTTGGGCAGGGACCAGATACATTCACAGTCTTTTCATACTCCTCAGTGCTCCCAGTGAGTCAACAGTCCTCAAAGTGTGTCTGAGGGGGTAGGAAGGAAGCAGGGCCCTGACTCAACCACAAGTGCTCAGCAGAGGTGGCCCCATGTGGGCAGAAAAAAGAGTACGGGTTGTGGAATCACCAGATACACCCTCTGCTCTCCAAAAGGCATTGTGGTTGGCTGAGGCACTGTGCCTGGAGGAGCTCCTGCTAAGTTGGAGCACCTCTGCACAATTTATTAGTTTGGCCATAACTAGGGTTTCAGACATAATTGAAAGTAAGGTACTTGTACCTGAATTTCAATAAATGTATATTCCCATCTAGTTTCGAGTGTCCTACTGTTTAAGTTTCAAACTGATGGTATATGCACAAATTCAAGTGTTAGAATCAAAATACAGAAGGGAAGGAATATTTCTCACTCAATAAAGGATGTTCTGTTTAAAAACCAACAGTTTATACTTTTTTTACACACACACAAGTGTAATGATCTCATTGTTTGTCCACCAACAAATACTGAGAATTACTGTATATCTCACCCCACTGGTCCAGCCATCCCTTTATGTTGAGCTTTTAATATAAAAAAATGTCAGTGCAGATATATTAGAGGCCCTGGAGTTTTTTGCCTTCCTCTGCAGCATGGGGCATGGGTCACTTGCTGGAGGATTCTCTGCACCTTGAGGCCTTTAAATCACGATTTGAGGACTTCAGTAACTCAGACATAAGTTAGGGGTTTGTTACAGGAGTGGGTGGGTGAGATTCTGTGGCCTGCATTGTGCAGGAGGTCAGACTAGATGACCATAATGGTCCCTTCTGACCTTAAGTCTATGAATCTATGAGGTGAAATGAAATGTTTGGACAAGATCTGCTGTGGGTATTGCACTAGCTGTCCCTTTTTAGGGGGGCTTGGAAGGAATTTTTCCTTCATTACCAGATTGGCCTTCGTGGAATGGTGGCTTTTTTTGCCTGCCCCACAGCAGATTCAGAGAGAGCTTTGTTGATGTGTGGCATGAAGGAAATTAGGCTATGATGTCACAACTCATTATGTAAGTTCGGGATGGATGTCCAGTGCAGGTAGTCCATAGGGAAGAGATACAGGGACCAGATGAATGGCTTGGAAAAGGATTTTAAAAAGAGGTGTTGATTAAAGGAACAGAACTGGGGGAAGAGGAGTTGTGGCTCCTATGGTTGGTATGGCAGGGAGCCAACCCCCTTTCTTATAGCCCACCTTTACCCTTCTACAAGATGGGTGGATGATAAGGTCCAGCAATTGGTTGGCTGGGGGGCTTGGATGGAAAAAGATGGGGAGCTGATGAAAGTCCCCCAGGTAATTATGGAATGAACCTGCACTGTACACATTTATCTGCCAGGTAGTACCAGACATCTAATAATAAAGTTGCAGCCTGATTAAAACCATATCAAGTATCTCCTGTCCTTTTGGTAAAGCCGGGCAATGAAACCAAGTTGTCTGAGATCTGGATAGCTGGGCTCAGGGGCGGCTCCAGGCACCAGCACGCCAAGCGCATGCCTGGGGTGGCAAGCCACGGGGGGCGCTCTGCCAGTCACCGCGAGGGCGGCAGGCAGGTTGCCTTCAGCAGCATGCCTGCAGAAGGTCTTCTGGTCCCGCGGCTTCGGCGGACTTCCCGCAGGCATGCCGCTGAATCCACGGGACTGGGGACTTCCCGCAGGCAAGCCACCGAAGGCAGCCTGCCTGCCGTGCTTGGGGCGGCAAAGTACCTAGAGCTGCCCCTGGCTGGGCTGAAAGATATAACTATGAAAAGATATTCATCTGATCTTTGTAGTGTTTTAGAAAGATAAATCTCTTGAAGTGATCAGTATAGTGGAAAGTTTCTTTAGTCAGTCTTTTCAGACAGAAAACTACTTGGATTTTCTCTTTTAGAGGTGACAACATAACCTGTTTTGCCTCCCGGGTCAAAAAGACAAATTGTCATCTCTATGGATAAAGAAATCAAACTAAAACTTTGGCTGTACTAAGTACCCAGTGTAGTATGTGTTTCCATGTAAGTGCAGTTAATGGACTTTAAACACACAAGACAAATGGCACAGTTCTAAAAGTCAAAGGATGCTTTTAAAAGTGTACTGCAAAATGATGTAAAATGTCTTCCTAACGGAATAGATGAATAATCATCAATAATGCCTTCTAATTTGCATATGCTTTGCCCCAAAAGTCACAATTTAGGGTTCTAGAATTTAAACCAGTGCTGAAGATAATTAATTGGTGACAAATGTTTTCTCTTCCTATGCCTCTTTGTGAGCAATCCTAGTTTACTGCCTGATATACTCAAAACCATCTTTCTCCAATGTTTTATGTACGTTGAATTTAAAATTAGTAACCATATTTATCACATATGTGAAAAGTTCAAATATATAAAGTCTACATGGTGAAAAAGCCCAGAATAGCTAGTGCAGAATATCTATTGCTGAATAGCTACTCTGCACCAGCTCCTTGTGTTAGTTGTGGGTGAGGACAAAGTCACAAAGTTCAACCACCAAGTTTGCCATGACATTATCGGGGATACTGTTCCTGGTGGCTGAACTTTGTGACTTTGTCCTCACACACAACTATTTCAGATTTGGGGGCAATTTATACCTTCAAATCAGCGGCACTGCTATGGGTACCTGCATGGCCCCAGAGTATGCCAACGTTTTTATGGCTGACTTAGAACAACGCTTCCTCAACTCTTGTCCCCTAGTGCCCCTACTCTACTTGCACTAGATTGATGACATCTTCATCATCTGGACGCATGGGAAGGAGGCCCTTGAGGAATTCACTAGGATTTCAACAGTTTCCACTCCACCATCAACCTCAGCCTGGACCAGTCCACACAAGAGATCCACTTCCTGGACACTACAGTGCAAATATGCAATGGTCACATAAACACCACCCTATACCGGAAACCTGCTGACCACTATACTTACCTACATGCCTCCAGCTTCCATTCAGACCACATCACACAATCCATTGTCTACAGCCAAGCCCTAAGATACAACCACATTTGCTCCAAACCTTCAGACAGAGTTAAACACCTACAGGATCTCTATCAAGCATTCTTAAAACTACAATACCCACCTGGGGAAGTGAAGAAACAGATTGACAGAGCCAGACCCAGAAGTCACCTACTACAGGACAGAACCAACAAAGAAAGTAACAGAATGCCACTAGCCGTCACCTACAGCCCCCAACTAAAACCTCTCCAGCACATCATCAAGGATCTACAATCTATCCTGAAGGACGATCCATCATTCTCACAGACCTTTGGAGACAGGCCAATCCTCGCTTACAGACAGCCCCCCAACCTGAAGCAAATACTCACCAGCAACTATACACTACAAAACAAAAACACTAACGCAGAAATCAATCCTTGCAACAAACCCCATTGCCAACTCTGTCTGCATATCTATTCAAGGGACACCATCATAGGACCTAACCACCTCAGCCACATCATCAGGGGCTCATTCACCTGCACATCTACCAATGTGATAAATGCCATCATATGTCAGCAGTGCCCCTCTGCCATGTATATTGGCCAAACCGGACAGTCTCTACGCAAAAGAATAAATGGACACAAATCAGATGTCAAGAATTGTAACATTCAAAAACCAGTAGGAGAACACTTCAATTTCCTTGGACACTCAATGACAGACTTAAAAGTGGCCATTCTTTAGCAAAAAAACATCAAAAACAGACCTCAATGAGAAACTGCAGAACTGGAATTAATTTGCAAACTTGACACCATCAAATTAGGCCTGAATAAAGACTGGGAGTGGCTGGGTCACTACAAAAAGTAATTTTCCCTCTGTTGATATTCACCCCTTCAACTATTGGGAATGGGCCACATTAACCCTAATTGAAATGGCCTCATTAGCACTGACCCCCCACTTGGTAAGGCAATTTCCGTCTTTTCATGTGCTGTAATATATATACCTGCCTACTGTATTTTTCACTCCATGCATCTGATGAAGTGGGTTTTAGCCAACAAAAGTTTATGCCCAAAGCTTATGCTCTAAGGTGCCACAAGGACTCCTTGGTTTTTGCTGATACACACTAACACTGTTATCCCTCTGAAATAGCACTGTGTTAAAGCACATTAGTATTATCCCACATTGTGTGGAATTAGAGTGTCCATATGGGCAGTTAGTGCAGATTAGCTATGGCACTTTAAAATCACAACCTAGCTATATCACACTAACTTCCCTGTGAATTCCCCACGTAGACAACCTCTTTACACACTTACAAATATTTTAAATTCAGATTAAAAATGTGTTTATAATTTTTGTTTCCTTATAATCCTTCCGAAATAAATTAAGAATCATTTTGACTTCTATACTCTTCTCACGATTTTTTTCTTAAATTCTGTTTTGTAGTTATAAACAATTGTTTAAGATTCAGTCAGAGTTGTCATTTCTCTGAAATAACAAATTCCTAATTAAATTTCCAATTAAATAAGCTACTCACAGCTAAGAACTGCAGCATTTAGTGTGACTTCATTTAGGTAAATCATTTATGAACTTGCTGCCTGAAAGTCAAGTTTTCAATGATGTTATTAATAAGCATGCACGATTGGAACTGGAATGGTAGTGGACAACATTGATATCATCAACTCTGGATGTTAATTTGAATCTCTTAAAGGTTACTCCTCTTTTGTAGAAAAAGGAAGACTACAAAGTTATCCCAAAACAAGAAAAACAAATCTTTGGATTATAAGAGAATCTGAAATCCATAAGGGTGGCAGTATGATGTCAAGATTATATGCAAGAAATTTAGAAAGATGAACAGGTGGAGTGCAAAAACACATTGTATTTCTTACAGTATTGGAGCTTGAGGATTTTCCGGAACTTTTTGCCATGCTAATTATACCCTGATATTGATGTGCACTGAGAGACGTTATTGGGGGTCCACATGGGCACAGGGGTATGCCTGTCTGCCATTCATTGTAGGATTGGTGTCAAGTTGAAAAGAAATGAAGTTGCATCTTCCTTTGCCATATTTATTTTTAATTAATTATTTTGTATTTCTTTTGCTGGAAAAATGCAATCTCAAAGTGGGGAGAAAGTTAGTGACTTTTTAAGTCCTTTCCCTCCCTCTGGAGTTCAGAGGGGTGGTTGGGAGTGCAGGGGAAAGATTCACCTGAGCTGGGCAGGCTGATGGGGCTTAGGTAAGCCATGAACACATGGGGAAGGGTATATCAACCCTGTTCCTCTAGCTTGAGCCCCTTTTCAGCTGGGCCTCAGTACCAGGGTGAATCTGAGTTGGCAGAGCAAGAGGGTATGCAGTGGAACCAGCTGATGCCCTCTCTTACACTTTTTGACATCCAGGAAACTTATTAGTGTATACCTGTGTGAAAATGATCTGGGATTTTGTAAGGCTGTTGACTTAATCATCAGGGCACAGAGCATGTAAGACATACCCTATACCCTTCCCTAGGGATTAAAGTAAACTGATCTGAAATGCTGCAGTGGAGAATAAAGCAGGAAGTTGCCAGGCCTCCATGCGTTGACAACACCAGAAGATGTATGAAGCATCTGGAATGGGGAAGCTCAGGAACTACCCATCATAAACAACATATTTGATCATTCAGGAACAATGGGCTCTCTGAGAAGGGAACAGATATATTTTTGGCCAAAGTTAGGGAGGGAAATGTTAATTACCTGGGAACCTGGTTCAGAGTTGGAAGGAAGGGGGAGGAGGAACTCAAGCTAATTGCTGGTGCCTCCTTGTGGCAGGTGTCCAATATAGATATATATTGGGAACCATTTGTGGAGGGGTGGGGGGTTGACAGAAGTCCTTTACCTCATGAAATGATTATGGAAAGAATCATGACTTGCACTATACAAGTTATTGATGTATAGTTCCCAGGTGAGCTAAGTTAGTAAGTTTGTGATCTAATTATCTTATTCCTTGCATCTTGTCTTTCTTTCTATATGTCTGGGACAAAGGCAGTTTCCAGTGTTGGAATGACTTTTGTCCATAGTTTCCATAGTCACATAGCAGAACCTGGTGAAATGTCAGTTTTCCTTTACATCTCCTTTGATTGTGAAAGCCTTATAATTTCCCCCCCTTAAAAATAGTATTTTTATGCAAAAGAGGGAGCCCAATTCTAGCACACTCTCTTGAAGGAATATAATACACCGCTACCTCGATATAACGCCACCTGATATAACACAGATTTGGATATAATGCGGTAAAGCAGTGCTCCGGCTGGGCTGTGCACTCCGGTGGATCAAAGCAAGTTCAATATAACACGGTTTCACCTATAATGCGGTAAGATTTTTTGGCTCCCAAGGACAGCGTTATATCGAGGTAGAGGTGTGTATATATATATATATATATATACACATACACACACACACACACATTTGATTGTATAAAGATTTTACAGTGCACATACTTTTCAAGATAAACGTCCCTAACAAATTATGTACTCAATATTAACTGTCAAGTGGTCTCAGTGCTTATTTTAAGACTAGGTAGACATACTAATATTTTTTTTCAGTACTGAGCAAATCATACTTCTTTTCTGACAGTGTAATACTATTAGAGTAATATGCCCCTGATGCTTAGGCTACATCTAATTGAAACACTGCTTATTACTGTCAAGAGAAGCAGAAGTCAAATATATATAATTTGTTTCAGCTCTGTCATCTTATGCAAGTGTGACATACAAAGTTAGTGTCTAATGTGGAAAATGTAAATCAGATTATAAATAACTTTTTTTTAAAACCAAGCATAATAAAAGTAATGTTACATACTGATCAAGTACAAGACTTGCCTTGATATTACAGTGCTACAAAGCAAATAAAGGAGAAGGGCATCCCATGGAAGTTTCCTATTTGTATGCGATCCTCTTCAACTTTTGTAGGTACAATTTGTAAGAGGATTCACAATACTGGCCCAACTACTTTAAACTGTAGATTATTGCCATCACTCTGGATGTTGGTGAAAACACAGTGGGTGAAGTCCTGGCCGCAATGAAGTTAAAGTCAAAACAACCATTGATTTCAGCAGAGTCAGGATTTCATCCAATAAGTGATTGTTTTTTCTATGGATTCTCTATTTGGGGGAAAAAGCTTGCAACAGCTAGTGCATACTAACTATTCCACACTGACTCTTATTGTGATGTCAGTACTGCACACTTAGAGTGCCTTTATATGCAGTAGCTTTCCATACTTTGAAGTATGTTAATCTACACTGCCCAAAGGCACACTTAGCATGCAGTAAGACAAGCCCTCAGATATGAGTTCAGCTAGATACTTGAGCATGGTGCCTAACTTTAAACTCATAAATCTCATTGGCTTCAACAAGACTACTTGTGTTTAAAATTAAGCACATACTTAAGTTATTTGCTGAATAAGGGTCTTAATGAGCATTGGGCTCATTTGTCTGAGCGAAGTTCCCTAATTCTGCAGATGAGTGGATAGGTAAAGAAATGCTTTTAAGAGAAAGACTATAAAACCATAATAAAATCCAAAGTACCATATTTAAGCAGTGTATGAAATAACTGTTTATGACAGACTTTGAGTTATATGTCATTTGACTTCCAAATATGAATGACCATTTTTCTGATGGGGGGGGAACATAATATATTGAGTAAAGAATGTGTTTCATTCTGTTGTCTTTTCAGTTAATGCTTGCCATTAGTTTAAAGAATGCATTCACTCTGTGAGACCTACTAGGTCCTTGCCAGATAAATCTTATACACAGAGGAAAAGCAATACTCAAATTCAAAATACTCTTTCAGTTTCTGAAGTATATTTCTATTCCAAACACGGATTCCCCCACATTCTTCCTATTTACAACTAAAAAGCTGAAAACAACCATAAGGACTGACATGTAACTCCCTTATTTGTCAGAAGTATTTGAGGGTTAATATGTCTGGGTGCATAACTGTAACTGGGAATAATGTAGGACAGTTCATGCTTAGAATAGAAATTTAACACAATAATTAATAGAGCAGCTTGAATTTAACTTGTGAGTTATTTTTCCTCCTTGAATTAGATGTCATTAACATAGAAATTAGAGAATGAGAAGAGCTATTCATTTTCAGAGTTCTCATTAGTTAAAGGGCCAAAACCTGTTTAGGATTATGTCTAAAGTAAATCAGGGAAAGCAATAAAGTCAACAATTCAGTGACATACTTACATGTTGAGATCCTTCCATCCATCCAATGTGATCCTCTAGACCTATCTTATAGCAAAGAAAGCTTACAATCTATAGACTTGTTCCTGCTGTTGGATTTCTTCTTTTTGGGTGTAAAATTCTGTCCAAATAGATTTCATTGCTGGACTCAGACCTAAGCATGGATTAAAAATGGACAACACTCAGAAGGGGCAGGAGGAATGGAACAGGACGACTGAAATAAAATAATATTTGGTTTGACCATACTGCACCTAAAGTGGGGAGAACATTGTCTGGGCTTTCCGAGGGAAGGCAGCAGTGCTTTATGGTGGAGGGAGAGGAGGAGGTCAGAAATTACTAAAAAAGGTGAACGGTGGTCAGTTGTGTGGCACTGACTCACGCCCTGGGAATGTGAGGTCAGAAGGCCATAAAGGTACGAACCCTGGGAGTTGAAAGCCCCTTTTTCCATGCAGCAGGCCAGGCAGCACCCCCTCCCCTAGAGGTGGCGAATATCAGGTTGGGTTAGGATCTCCTGTGGGCATTCTTCTGGTCTCTCCTTTTTAGAGGGGCTGGGAAGGAATTTTTCCCACACCACTAGATTGGCTTTGGTGGAGTGAGGTTTTTTCACCTTCCCCACAGCAGGAGTGAGGGATGACCTTGTCTGGTAAAAAGACAAGGGGGTAGGCTATATGTTGCAATTTATTTTGTAGCGTGGGGCAGATGTCCAGTGTACGTACTCCATAGGGAAGACATCCAATGACCAGATAAATGGCCTGGTAAAGGACTTAAAAGGAGGTGCCGGATAAAGGAACAGAATGGGGGTGGGGGGTTGGGGACTCCTATGATTGGTATGGCAGGGAGCAACCCCGTTCTTATATCCCACCTTAACCTTCCTGCGAGCAGGGTAAATGGTAAGGTACAAGCCATGGGTTGGCTGGGGGGAACTGGATGGAAAATGAAGATGGGCTGGTGGAAGCCCAGGATAATGATTTAAATAAACATGGATTTGCCTGCACGGTACACTTTATCTGCCAGGCAGTCCCAGACATCTATATAACAAAGTTGCGGCCTGATTAAAATCCATATCAAGTGTCACCTGTCCTTCTTTCAGTAAGGTCAGACAATGGTCGTGAGTGATTTTTAAAGGATCAGAATATTTTGTACTGATTTTTAAATCCCATTAATTCTCTCCCATTTATCAGGGAGTTTAGTTTGGGGTAAATATCTGACTTACACTTGAGTCTATTTGTGTTCCACATTTTTTTTTTGTACTTCCTGTTCCACTCTGAACAGAAATTTGGCCTCAAGTGCTTTATTTACACAATGCACCTGAGTGAAATAAAAAATAATTGCAAAAGAATTCCCATCAATTAAACCACGCACAACATAAAGTTGAGGAATATCTTCCTCATAGTCACATTCCATGGTCCAACTTAACTTGAAAAATAAACAATGTACAATTATTTTTCGTGGTCCTTCTGTTCTAAACAACTGACATATACCAGTTTATAGACTCAAGTAATGTAATTTGAATAGAAAAATTCATACAAATTAATGAGGAGGCTGATGTGACCATCTTTATTAAACCGGTTCCATATGCTGTACTCAGACTTCCCACTTCAAATATTTAGGAAAAGCTTAAATTCAATACTGTAAGGTGACTGAAGATATCACTAGCTAAAACATTTAAAACCAGGGAAGCTGATTTTTTCCAAAAGGATGCAGACAGTACTGTTTGTATATTTGACAGATACTCAAAGTATCATCAGATACAGGATGGCAGTACTAATTTGAGAATAAATGGTCTTTGAGAAATATGATCTATGAGGATGGAAGGAAATAGTGAGCATCTTATAATGACTAAATTATTTAAGAAAAGAATACTTTCTGTGTTTACTCCACTCTATTTCATGTTCTTGTTGATGTATCAACCTATTGATTTAAGAACAGGTTAGACAAGCACCTGTGAGGGATGGCCTATCTTTGCTTAGCCCTACCTTAGTACGGGGGCTGGACTTCATGACTTCTCAAAGTCCCTTCCAACCCTACATTTCTATGATTCAAAAGCTGTCTGATACTCCTACAGTTGGCACACCTAAAAAGTTCATTCTAGTTTTAGAGAAAGTAAAGATTTCAGAGATAAAATGAACGTCCAAAATTGTAGGGACAGAAAGAATTATCCACTGACTGTCTGTGCTTCTAAACACCGATTTGGCTGGCAGTCTGTAAATTGACACCTGTTTAAGAGTTAAATGAAAGTATCACTAACAAAATGTTTCAGAACCAATTCAGGTACAAATAATTTTGTTCTATAATTCATAATTAAAAAAACAAGTTCAGATCATTTCTGAAATGGAAATAACTATTTTGGTGTTATTTTGGGGCACATTTTATAAACAACTTAATAGACATCACAAGTATTCAGCTTTACATATAGGCTCCTGTATATAGATTTTTCTTTATGACATTACCCATCACAATTATGCCATTGAACTTTGTAATTATATGTTGTAAATGTGATTGCATGTATTTACACTAATTACACAATTACAGATAATGTCATGAATTATGGAAATGCAAAAAAAGGGACTTTTCTAATATATCAAAAATCACCAAGGAAATCCACAGAATACTAACTACCTTAGAAGTGTGTTGAAGTTATGAGATGATCTCCACCAAATCAAAGATTCTTAAAGTGAAGAATTAATTCTCCAAAGAACATGAACCTTACTGAAACTGGGCTTGTGGCTAGTTTGGTAACTATGAATCTCCTGCGCTTAGTACATTTGTGTCAGAGCCTTCGTCTGGGTACACCGCAAGAAGGACAAGAGACTTGTTATGGGTTTTAATGAGGCCGCAACATTGTTATATAGATGTCTGGGACTACCCGGCAGATAAAGTGTACAGTGCAGGCAAATCCATGCTTATTCACATCAATTCTCTGGGGCTTCCACCAGCCCCCTTTGTTTACATCCAGGTCCCCCAGTCGGCCCATGGCTTGGACCTTACCATCCACCAGCCTCGCAAGAGGCTTATGGAGGGCTATGAGAACAGGGGGGTTGGCTCCCTGTCATACCGGTCATGGGACTCCCCAAACCCCCTCCCCTGTTCTGTTTCTTTATCCAGTACCTCCTTTTAAGTCATTTACCAGGCCATTTATCTGGTCACTGGCTGCCTTCCCTATGGAGTACCTGCACTGAACATCCGCCACAAGGAGGCACCAGTCATTTGCTTGGCTGCCTCCCCCCCAACCCCGCCGGGTTCCCAGACATCTGCAAATGGACTGTTGGCTAGCAGCCTTACTGGGGAGAAAGAACCCATTGTCCCATGTGTGATTGTCAAGGGACACCAGCAGCTGCATTCTCCTTGACTTGGTACTGCAGCAACCACCCTTAACGGAGGGCTCCATAGGCGACCCAGTCTCTGGATCCTTGTACTGACAAGACTCCTTAAAAGAAAAGAAAACAAAGAACTTGTAAGCTCGTGCCAAAAAATCTGCATTTCGCCAACCACATGACATTCCGAGGTTCCAGAGAGCCCGCAGTAAACTGGAAATGAGACGAGGCATCTGCTATGCCATTATCCATGCCCGGCACGTGCTTGGAAGAAAAACAAAAACAAAAACAAAAACAAACAGATGTTGAAGGTTAAGCGTTGGAGAACAAATGCCCTTACCAACTTTCCAATCCTGTGCGATCTGGAAGTTTGGCGATTGATAACCTGTACCACTGCCATGTTGTTGAACCAACAGCACACCTATATATTAGACCCAAATTAATAACCATTTGCACAAAAAGCCCGCCCTGGGGCAATAACCCTGCAAACAAAATTCAGCTCAAAGCCCAGGTAGGTTAATGTCATGGGGGCCTTCTGTTTTGTCCTTCGCTAGGGGTTTCTCCAACAATTTAGCCAGGGCCTGAAATGTGTCCAACAGGTGAAAACACTCATTTGACCCAGCTCGCTCTACGAACAAGAACTGTGCAAATAATGCACTAATTGGTTTAGCCCCACTGACTGCACCACTGCCCCAGTGCAACATTTTACTAAATTTCTAAAAAGTTGCACAGGATACTGAACAGCCCCTGGGCATAGCCTTGTCAAAATAAAATTGCCAGTGGTAGGTGTTTTAACCACCATTATTAAATGCCTAGCAAATACTGTTACATGACTCAGGCCCTTTTCGGGCTTGTTGCGGTACGAACAAACCCCTGGAGCCCTTGGTGTTATGCCCTTGAACCACAGTGTGTAATGCCACCTTATTCCAGTTTGTGATGCTGCCCTTAATGGAAACTGCTTCTGACATGCTCCCAAACATATTGGGTGCTCACCTAATTATATTTGTATAATAAAGGCCGGGCTGCTGTCTGGGTAAGCCTGTACCATAACACTTGCCTAGACGATGAGGGCAGCCTTCCAATTTTGTCATGTTCTAGGCACCCTTGGCCTCCTGGGCAGTGCACTGTTTTCGTTTGCCCTATCCATGTTTACTGTCTGTCCCTTCCTGTGCCACAGGGATATTACATGTACAAATTGCCTGTGAGGATTCTATATTTAGTTGCACTGAATAGGTGAAATTCTGTCAGGTAAGCTATCCCTGCTCCCGCAATAGACCCCTTGGGAGCGTCTACCCTGTCCCCTGCGGTTACATGCCCTGATGGCCAAGGAGTTGCCATGTGCCCCTTCCTTGTCCTGCCGCTGAAACTTGAGCCCATGCTGGGCTACCCTCTCACCCTGTGCAGACCCCTCACATCTAGCTGCCTGAAGCTGCTGTTGTAATTGCAAATTAGCTTGCAGCAGCTGTGTAACACCATCAGTTCCCCCACTACGTGGTTCTGCCCAGGCTTCTCAACCTTCCACTCCTGGGCCCAGAGTATTTAATACCCCAATCGGCTGACTCCTGTTCCCTTTAGGTGGCTGGGTGACTGGTTGAGCACGGTCCCTGCAGCTGGAAGGCCGGATACCACCCATTTCCCCAACTTCTGTGTGATTTCGATTACACGCACCCCCGGGATCAGCATTATCACCATCCCTTGTGTTAGGCCGAAGAAAACATCCTGTTTTTTTAGGTGACCTTGCGCCCTTTGAGGCATTGTAATGCTGTGGAGAAAACCTCAGAAACAATGGTCACTGACCATTTGCTGCGCATCTTAGCTGACCACCCCATTAATGCACACAGCCTGCTCGCCTGAGTGCGTGGACACTTTCCTATGATCATTTCCTTAGTCCATGAGGCCTGCCCTGGGTTATTAAACACACCACCCTGGGCAGTAGCAATCCACATACTTGTGAGCCCCCTTGCCCGTGCTGCAATACTGACTGTCTTGGGTTTTCCTTCCGGACCATGGGAAGTCCCTTGGGGCTGTCCTGCCTGTGCCTGTCCCCTTTCCAGCAAAGGGGACACAGCAAACAGCAAGCAGCACACAGCCATGAAACAGTTAAATTTTCCTTGCCTAGCTCTATCCCTTTTCCCTCTCCTCCCCTCCTAATTGTCCCTTGCCTTGCTCCCTCCCCCTCCCAGGAGATGCCCGGCCTGCTCCAAGTGAAATGAGAGGAGGGGCTAAACCAGAAAACACCCACCTCTCCCCCTCCCGCCCCCGCTTAAAGTGCCGGATGGTACATGAAACAGTTAAAATTTCCTTGCCTTGTTCTATCCCCCCATGCACATTGAATTCCTGGCTTTGTTTGCTTTGAAAACCCGGATTGCTTCACCTCTCTTACAAATTCACCCTCCCTGGTTGCAGCTTCCAGTGCCTGGGGTGAAAGAACCCAGGGCAGGGGATGCTAGTTCCCCTTCTTTGCACTATCCCTTTTCTGTGTAATTTGCCTGTGCCTGCCCTTCCCTGTCTCTGAGGTGGGTGGGTGTGGTTAACAGCCCCCCCATTTTTCTGAGCTCACCCTTCTCCCTGCCCCTGGAGCCATCTTGCTTACACAACCTGCCTGTGGGTGGAAGTACCTGGGGCAGGGGATGCTAGTTCCCCTTCTTTTCACTATCCCTTCTGTGTAATTTTCCTGTGCCTGCCCTTCCATGTCTCTGGGGCCGTGGGGTAACACCCCCCATTTTCCCAAGCTTACCTTTCTCCATGCCCCTGGAACCATGCTGTTTCCAATGCTGTTTGGTGCTTTTTTGGAGCCAGGCTTTCTTGGGGCCATGCTGCTTCCACATGGTCCTGCAGCAAGCCTTAAAACCCCAGTCCGTTACTGTTCTGCTGGCTTCCTGCTTTCACATACAGAATTGCCCCACTAAGGTTTTGTGCCTTTATGCACATTCCTGGGTGGGGGGAGAAGGAGGTTGAGTCATTGCTGCAAAGTTGACCACCGAGCACCTTTTGCAGCAGTTTCTGACCTTCTTCCTCCCCACCGCCACCCCCAACCACAAAACAGAGCTGTCCTTCTTTGGGTAAGCCCACACAAATTCTGCCCCACCTTTAGTTTGGTGCAGTCTTTTGTTGAGGTCTCACAGTACTAGGGTGACCAGACGTCCCAATAAAATCGGGACTGTCCCAATATTTAGGCGTTTGTCCCGTGTCTCAACCAATGTTTGGTCGGGATGCAATTTGTCCCGATATTTCGCACTCCTGGTTATTGTTTTTTTTTGCTCCGCCAGCAGGACTCCCCTCCCTCACCCCCCTGTATCCCAATATTTTCTTCATCCCATCTGGTCATCCTACACAGTGCTGAGTTTGGGTACCCTGCAGAACTTACATCTGGGCATAGTGCTTCTTTCTGTGAGTAATCCCACTGGCTTCAATGAGACTGATCACACACTTAAATTTAAGTTTACACTTAAGTGTTTTCTTGGATAATGGAACTGAAGTGCTCAACACTTTGAAGTTCAAGTCCGTAATTCATTAGGTGCTAAACATTATGATGCAAAGCTTACATATGTAGCAAAAAATAAAGTCTCATTTTGGTGCAGATTCCACATCCAAGAAAGAAAGTATGTAGTGACTAAGAGAATAGGGTGGTAAACATCAGTTATGAATGTTGCTAGGATTTAAAAAATATATTATTATGGAAACTTATATTTGAAGGGAACTTCCTTAATTATAATTATTTACCACTTCAATACAGTGGAATAAATCAGCTAAGATTAGTGATTGGTTAGAGTTCTGTACTTTTCCTCAAATTTGTTTTGTTTTTTTTTTTGCTTCTCTATAATCAGACAATGTATATTTCTATTTAATTTGTACTTATTAAAAATTGTGTATTATAAGCGATGTCATAACAAGTCTTACAGGGCAAACTTGGAATATAGAGGCCTGCTGTAATATACCTAAATCCATTGCTAGTAAACTACAGCAGTGCACCACATATATAAGTAAATTCCGTTTATGAAGGGTGAGTAGACCACTCAATATAGAGAGCCAGATCTACTTGACCATACAAAAAAGTTATTGGTTTAAGTAGCTGGTGAGTGTTTTCCCCATCATAGGAAGACTCCTTGGCTAGCGTGGAAACTACTAGAGCAGCAACTAGTCTGGCCCTCATCCTGACCCATGGAATATGTCTTGGGAAAGTGGACATCTTTAGTCCCCATAATGCCTAGTTGTGAGAATGGACTTTTGTCCATATAGACAACCTGGTGTAGGTTAGAAGAAGTCCTGAGGCTGCTTTAACTGGTACTGGAACTGCAGTCCCCAGCTTGCACCAGGATAGAGGTCATGTCAATGTGTTGTAAACCATTTTTTTTTACCTACACCCTACCCCACAAATTTATTTAAGTGCTGTTTGGACACAGCCCAGGATTAGGGGTCATATTACATCATTTATTAATAAGTGCACATATAGGGCTTGAGTGTGCTTTCACTTGAACGTGTGCTTATAAAGAGTAACATAAGGGAGGTAGTTTTAAATAGAGCATATGGTAGTATTTAGTACTGATATTAACTGTTGGACCACACTACCCAGAATTCCTAAAAAGAAGCTGGTATATGTGTGTTTTGAAGTATGTGGCTTGTTAGCAGCAAAATCAAGGGGCCCAATTCTTCACTACTTTGCACCTCATGTAATCATTTACACATGTAACAAAGTGAGTGTCAAGTAGGTATAAAATACTACCAAAGTCATAATGGTGGCATATTACATATACTTTGCACAGATGCAAACACCCATACAAAGTGCAAGACAGTAGAGACTCAGAGTCAAAGTCTCTGGGATCTTGTCTACACACAAATGTTGTACTGTTTTTAACTACATTGGTATAGAAACTGATGGCATGAAATCAGTGCAGACTCTTGAGTGGACAGTCTTAAATCAGTTTTATATTTCTATATACACATTAAGCTTAAGTCAAAAAGGGACTGAGTTAAGCTAAAATAAATGCAAGGTGCTTGTAAGCTGATTTAAGAGTTTCCACTTGAAGGGGTTGCAGTGGTTTAATTAAATTAGGCCCCAATTTTGCAAATACTTACATCCATGCATTTCAGTAGGGAGCCCTACTGAAATCAATGACTAAATTGACATAAATCAGTACAATTTTCTTACGTAGACCCAGTCTAACTTTAGGTAAGATAAAGGACCTGTTTCACTACCAAATTCATGTTTTATACCAGGGATTGGCAACCTTTGGCATGTGGCCCACTAGGGTAAGCCCCCTGGTGGGGCGGGCCAGTTTGTTTACCTGCCATGACCGCAGGTTCATCCAATTGCAGCTCCCACTGGCCGCGGTTCACCGCTCCAGGCCAATGGGGGCTGTGGGAAGCGGCGGCCAGCACACTCCTGGGCACACACCACTTCCCGCAGCCAGTGGGAGCAGCAATCAGCCGAACCTGCAGACGCGGCAGGTAAACAAACCTGCCTGGCCTGCCAGGAGGCTTACCGTGGCAGGCCCCGTTCCAAAGGTTTTCAATTCCTGTTTTATACACTGTAATTCTATTGATTTCTATTGAAACTAAGAGTAGCACACTGCTGAATCAGTTTGTATGTGTATAATGCAGGGTGAATTTGTATCAACGAGCTGTAGTAGTAATATCTAAGGCAGTAATCTTCTACATTGATGCTGAAAGAAAAGGAGAACAACAACAAAATGTTCCATGTAGGCAGAATTACCGAGTCTGAAGAAAACAAAGATGACCTTGAAACCTGTCTAAAGAGACTGGAGAATGGAGTGATTGCTAATTATGTAGCTGAAGAAAAACCAAGTACAGCAGACATATTTAAAAAACTTGCCATTTACTGCTTTTACTACTATTTCAACAACTCAGCACAAGAGAGAAGAAAGAAACGAAGGGTCATCAAAAATGTCATAGCTATATGGAAAAGCATCTGAATAACAACAGTAGATATAAACACAAAAGATGCCATGAATGCTTCGAAACTGAAAGTAAAGAATTCATTGTATGAAAACTTAGAAGTAGCTCACTATGTTAAAAGAGAAAGATTCATCTCCTGTGGGAATGACTGAGAATACAGTGAAAGGAAATACTATGGGCCAGCTGCACTAGTACAGGGACAAAAAGAGAGGTAGTTTGTGCCAGTTCAATCCCTGACACAGGCATGGACAGCCCTCAAAATTACCATGCCTCAGTCCATAGAAGACCATGACTGACCTCATGTAGACCCCTTAACTTCAGTGAAGTATGGATTCTATTTCACAATGAAGGTCAAACTATACTAAAGTGAGACTGGCTGAATATGAACAACCCTGTAGTGGGAGAAAAAGTCCTTGCTGGCCAATAGTGGGTAGAATGGAATGATCATATAATAACCGATCCAACTCCTATTAACTTATGTGGGCTTTATCCACCTCCCATTTGAGCTAATAGGGAATCCTAATACTGACTTAAATGGGAGGTGAATCAGGCCCATAGTGTTAATTCTGTGAAGAGAAAGAAAAGTCCAAGGCATCCTGAACACAAAGGAGGGTACAAGATCATTACACAGGAATGATCTGCAGGCTCCCACTTGCACTCAGTTGAGTTTTGTTGGACAGAGAGGAAGAAAGGGGCACTGGATGAGCACAGGGGTACACAGATATGCTAGTGTGCTGTCAACCCACTATCTGCATTCATCTGTGGTCAAACTTCAGGCACAACCTTGGTATAGCTGGTAGAAAAGGATATTTTACACTTCTGAGTTAGTTTGACTTTCATCACACTAGCATGGGAATCTTTCTTGTCATTAATTTTTCATGGATTTTATGCTGGTTTTAAGATTACATCTCCAAACATCAATACAAATAGCCAACAAAATTAAATCCAAATATCAGACTCACAAATACAAATATCCCTGCCAGGCACTAGAAACAAACGTCTAAAATGAAGATTTGGAAGCATAATTCAAATGGCACCAATAATTATGTTAAAAATTCCTACCACTCCCACAGAAGAACAGATTTCAATAGCCATCTCTATCCAACAAGGAGGGGAAAATAGAATTTGATGCAGTTACTTTCTATCTCATGATTTGGGATATCACACCTCATTTTTAAATGTAATTCTTTGTTCCTGTTGATGGCCTTGTCAACGAATCAATACTCTAAGTACAAATAGGTTATCCACCTACTGTTTTCATTCGTGCTTCATTCACAGCCTACTGGCTCAAGTTCCCAATCAACAGCCTTCCAAAAAGCATGAAAAACAAAAACACATATGTTTATTTTTCCCCATCCTCTGTCTATTAAATGGGGGGAGTAAATTTAGAAGTATGGCTTTTTATAATCAGTGAATATGGGAGCATACAATGCAATGAAATCATGCTGGATGTAGCTGGATGATAGAATACTGCTAAGATAACAATTTGGCAGGTACTTTGTTTGAGCCCACACAATAGAGGTATCCAGCCAAAAGCTCACTGCCACAATCCATTCAAGTTCCCAAATAATCTGAAGTAATGACAAGTCTTTTTTTTGGTCAAAGTTAAGGCTTTCCAGAATCAGAGTAGTGTCTGCAGTGAACAGTTACTGCCAAACAAACTGCTCAGTCACAAATAAAGCTACAAAAGCCTATCAGGTCCTAAAGCCTCAGTATCCCAAGAAATGGATACAGCTGACTTCATGTGAAGACTTTTTAGTGGGTCTTTTAATTTTTCTTTTCTATTTTGCCTTATCAAGAGAGATTTCTTTTAAGTAAATAGCTACCTAGACCCAGTTTGTTAAGAATTAGTACAAGTATTCACATGTACTAAAACACTCCTGAATACATTTTAAAATGAACCTCAAATATATTTTACACATTTCTTCACAGATTAACAGCTGTCTACTTTCACGTGAGAGACACTAAGAAATGGCCACTGTCACTGGTAGGTGAAAGTTTGTGTTCATAGAGAATTGTTTTGCAGTTTAAATGTTTCATATTAGAGAATTTTGTTACTTTATCCCTGTGCTTCCTATGTGAAACCTTTCACTCTCTGTAAGTTCACACATTGCATGAAAATTCATATATTCATACTTATTGTATTAGACAGCAAGCAAATTAGCAATAACAAAAGTTTTATGTAGGCCTATTTTCCTTTTGAAAAAAAATGTTTGTTTTAATTATTGATGTTTTAGATCAATTGATTGAATGGCAGATTGTGAGAGCTCTGAAAGTACAAACATTGTATTTCTCACTTGGACTAGTACTACACCAACAGAGAGCAATTAACAGCTTGACTGTTTCCTATCATTCCTGTGTTCACTGAGAGAGTACACCCACTGTGCTACTGAATGTGTCAGGCATGTTCCAACATTCTAGTGATTCAATAAACCAACTAGTTGGCAAAAACAGGGGAGAGTTAGCATTGATAATATCCAAAACTACTGAGGGTGAATCACAGAACCTGAGGAGGCCAGGATGTCATATAATTTGTATTACACAAACCTAACAAACTAAAGAGCATCGATCAATTAAACATTCTCCTGGAGATAAGATTTGGACAAAAAGACCAATTGGTAATGGAAAAGTGAGTCATTGTATATTCTGTACTATAGCAAAGAAATCAAATTACATAAGGGAATAGTAGCACCTGAACTAACAGCACATAATTATGAGAATGACTCACAGCACCTGTTGGAGAGGCTGGAATCTGGAGTTAACCCTCTTGATTGCATTCTGTTCTCACTAAAAAGTTCCAGAAGTGATCGAGAGACCCTCCCACCTGTTCCTGTTCACTGATTGAAACAGACTGATGTATTGCTCAGTGGTAGAATATCATGTACTATAGAAAGGAAAAACTAAAAAAGCAAAGGCTATTCTATTGTCATGAAATATAAAAGCTTTTTATAAACGTAAACTAGTCCTAGAAGTCCTAGAGACAAATGATTGACAAATGATTCTCCCTACCTGAGCTTAAGAACATTTATGTTAGCATGGGAAGAACACATCTATATATTCCAGCTTTGTCCCTATAATAGAATTATACTGACCTAGTGATAGACATGAGATTTGTTAGCCAGGATATTTCAGAATTGAACTCTAGCATCTTTAGACATAGGAGCTAAAAGGAAGAAAGATTGGGGAAAAAATAACAGTAATGCAGCTGGAGGAAAGACACACTTAGGGTAGATTGTATATGTATTTATAGCTTGAAAGTGAAGGAGATGGAAATAGGATACAGGTGGTGTTCACAACAAAACGATACCAGTAGTGATTCTTATTTTCTATCATAAGACTGTTCATGTCAAAAATATTCTTTACAAATTCTATTGCTAAAAAGAAGTCTTAACTACAGGCTTCAAGGAATATTCTTTGTAATACTAGTTAAGGAAGAAAGTTTATTAAATCAAAATTGTTAAGAAAACACACTAAAGATTTCCTTCAGTCAGTAATCAAACTAATTGTCTGGGTACACCACAAGAAGGAGAGGAGACACTTGTTATGGATTTTAATCAGGCCACAACTTTATTATATAGATGTCTGGTACTACCCAGAAGATAAAGTGTACAGTGCAGGCAAATCCATGTTTATTTAAATCAGTTCTCTGGGGCTTCCACCAGCCCCCCTTTGTTTCCATCCAGTTCCCCCAGCCAACCCATGGCTTGGACCTTACCATCCACCACTCTCATAAGAGGGTTAAGGAGGGCTATGAGAATGGGTAGCGGTTGGCTCCCTGCCATAGCAATCAGAGGAGTCCCCAACCCCCTCCCCTGTTCTGTTCCTTTATCCAGCACCTCCTTGTAAGTCCTTTACCAGGCCATTTATCTGGTCACTGGCTGCCTTCCCTATGGAGTACTTGCACTGGACATCCACCACAAGGAAGCGCCAGAAATTTGCTTGGCTGCCTCCCCACCAATCCAGCCGGATTCCCAGACATTTCCAAATGGCCTCTTGCCTACCAGCCCTACTGGGGAGAAAGAACGCATCGTCCCATGTGTGATCATCAAGGGGCACCAGCAGCTGCATTGTCCTTGACCCGGTACTGCAACAACCGCCCTCCACGCAGGGCTGTATAGGTGACCTACTCTCTGGATTCTTGAATTGACAAGACGCCTTAAGAGAAAACAAAATAAGCAACTTGTAAGCATGGAGCCAAAAATTTCAATTCCGCCAACCACATCATATTCTGAGGTTCCAGAGAGCCAGCGGCATCTGCTTGGGTTGACTGCTAGCCACTGGTGCAAACTCACAAAATCTGTCAAACTGGAAACAAGATAAGACATCTGTTATGCCATTATCCATGCCCAGCACATGCTTGGAAGAAAAACAGATGCTGAAGATTAAACATTGTAGAACAAACACCCTTATCAACTTCATAACTCTTGGCGATCTGGAAGTTTGGCGATTGATAACCTGTACCACTGCCATGTTGTTGCACCAGAAACAAACCCTTTTATTGGCCAGCTCCAATCCCCAAATCACCACCACAACTAAAATGGGGAAAAATTCCAAGAAGGTTATGTTACGCACAACCCCGTTTTGTGTCTAGGTGTCGGACCATTTTTGTGATAAAAAACACTCCAAAACCTGTGCCCTCTGCCACATCTGAGTGGATTTTTAATCTCCCTTGTAATAACCATTCCTCCTTCCAGAATGATACTCTATTAAATCGACTCAGAAAACTTTCCCACACCCTCAAGTCAGTAATCAAACTAAATACCGTGGTGTCAAGAGACAAGTCTATCACCGTATTTAGTGAAATGGCAATAAAATGAGAGTGTAGCCATTAAAGCTGACTTGCAATTGCCAAATCAAGTTATTTAGTTATTGATGTGATAGCAGTCACTGTCAGTTTATTTTCCTTCAATTGTTTCTTTGCTAATAACAGAAAAAAAATGCAGCCTTTTCTAACAGCTTGTTTAGAAGTCATTGCTTGAACATATTGATAAAATAACAATACTTAGTACTTTCCATATTCAAATTCTTTTAGAAAATGTATCTAATTAAGGCATTCTAAACACAAGGAATCTTCAGGTTTAGTATGATTTACCTTTCATTTTTAACTAAAAAATAATCTTGTAAACAAACATGTCTTTAATGTGTCTTTAATAGAACCTTTAATAGAGTCTGAAAATTTTAGAACTCTATTTTACCTTTTGCATTTCTCTTAGCTTGAATAATGAAAAAATATTAAATCAATTTTGAAATTATTAAATCAAAAAGGTGTCTGCTATGCTATTATCAGTGTGTGCTATGCGTACAATCAGTTTGTGCATTGATAATGGGAGCAATACAATAAAGTAGGGCTCTGATCCTGCAAACACTAACATATTTAATTTTAAGCATATGAATATTCCCAATCACATCCATGAAAGTGCTATCCACTCATATGAGGAAGTGTTTGCAAGACCAGGACCCCAGATAGTTTCACTGTCATGTTCTTAGCACTGCGATGTCTGAGCTTCTTATGCTGCAGGAATTGCTTATCCATTTAAAAGTAGCTGCATTTATTTATTAAAAACAGAAATTAAGGAAACATTTTCTTTTGATCTTAAATTCCATACCAGCTTTTTTTTTTTTTAATCTAAATTTGAATTAACATGGTCTCTTTGGATAACCATTAGTTGTCAACCTCCCTTTGGCTGAGTAAGGGATGGAGAATCAGGCCCTATATGAAAATTTCTCCTGGTGACTGAACAGAAAGCACTCACGCTGTGGTTTTACTTTCTCTCTACACATTTTTTTTCCCTTGCCTGTTTCATCCTTCACATTAAAGAGATCAGAACAAAAGATATTTGTTTTTCTTTATAATTTCAAGACATTTATGACGTTAGGAGATATAGTAACATTGAGACCATTGACTGCTTTGTTGCTTCCACACGCCATTAAAATTTCAGAGAAATCTGTACATAGTAGACTACCAAGTATCGTTTATTTCATCAATAATTATCTTGTATAGAAAATGCAGAGTATTGTTTAATAGATACATTAGAAAGAGCCAGTTCATCTATATCAATTTGCTTTAAGCCTGTTAGGTTAGGTTAAACAACAATATATATAAAATATAACCAACTTGAGCAGGAGTAAACTGGCACTTTTAGAAATCTTTTCCTCTAAATGAATTTGCAAAAACCTGTTTTAGTAAGTCTCAGGATTAATATTTTCCCCATAAACTCATGTAGTTAAAATTATAATGGAGGGACAGAGTGGCTCTTGGAATTTGGATTGGTAATGGGATTTGGATGTCCACTTTCAAGGCCCATCACTTTTAGTTGTTGAGTAGCCTCTGTGTCCTACTAACTAAATTTTGATACCTTAGACAGTATGACTAAAGGTAATTATGTTGCCTCCATCACCATACTATTTTTAAATGTACTTATCCTCACAACACCCCGGTGAGCTAGGAAAGTATTATCCCCATTTTACAGATAGGGAACTCAGCCAGAGAGGCTAAGTGATTTCCCAACATCACACAAGAAGGTTGTAGCAGAACAGGAACTTGAAGCCCAGTCTCTCAGGTCCTAGACTAATGAACTAACCACTGAGCCATGCTGTATCTCCGAGTAGAACCTTTCTACACAAGTAGTCCCACTGAAATCAACAGGACTATGTGTAGTGTAAGGTACTGTTCAGTGTAAGGGGAATATTGCATTCTGGCCCAGTGGGAATAGAGAGTGCTCAGTACTAAGATGGGTTTCAAAGTAGCAGCTGTGTTAGTGTGTATCCGCAAAAGGAACAGGAGTACTTGTGGCACCTTAAAGACTAACAAATTTATATGAGCATAAGCTTTTGTGGGCTACAGCCCACTTCATCGGATGCATGCAGTGGAAAATACAGTAGGAAGATGTATATATATACACACAGAGAACATGAAACAATGGATGTTACCATACACACTCTAACAAGAGTGATCAGTTAAGGTGAGCTATTACCAGCAGGAGAGAAATAACTTTTTGTAGTGGTAATCAAAATGGTCCATTTGCAGCACTTGACAAGAAGTTGTGAGGAACAGTGCGGGGTGGGGGGAAATAAACATGGGGAAATAGTTTTACTTTGTGTAATGACCCATCTGCTCCCAGTCTTTATTCAAGCCTAATTCAATGGTGTCCATTTTGCAAATTAATTCCAATTCAGTAGTCTTTCGTTGGAGTCTGTTTTTGAAGATTTTTGTTGTAATATTGCAACTTTTAGGTCTGTAATCGAGTGACCAGGGAGATTGAAGTGTTCTCTGACTGTTTTTTGAATGTTATAATTCTTGACATCTGATTTGTGTCCATTTATTCTTTTACGTAGAGACTGTCCGGTTTGGCCAATATACATGGCAGAGGGACATTGCTGGCACATGATGGCATATATCACATTGGTAGATATGCAGGTGAACGAGCCTCTGATAGTGTGGCTGATGTGATTAAGTCCTATGATGGTGTCCCCTGAAGAGATATGTGGACAGAGTTGGCAACGGGCTTTGTTGCAAGGATAGGTTACTGGGTTAGTGTTTTTGTTATGTGGTCTGTGGTTGCTGGTGAGTATTTGCTTCAGGTTGGGGGGCTGTCTGTAAGTGAGGACTGGCCTGTCTCCCAAGGTCTGTGAGAGTGATGGATCGTCCTTCAGGATAGGTTGTAGATCCTTGATGATGCACTGGAGAGGTTTTAGTTTGGAGGCTGAAGGTGATGGCTAGTAGCGTTCTGTTACTTTCTTTGTTGGTTCTCTCTGTAGTAGGTGACTTCTGGGTACTCTTCTGGCTCTGTCAATCTGTTTCTTCACTTCAGCAGGTGGGTACTATAGTTGTAAGAATGCTTGATGGAGATCTTGTAGGTGTTTCCCTGTCTGAGGGGTTGGAGAAAATGTGATTGTATCGTAGAGCTTGGCTGTAGACAAGTCACATAAACACCACCCTATACCAGAAACCTATTTACCACTATACTTACCTACATGCCTCCAGCTTTCATCCAGACCACACCACATGATCCATTGTCTACAGCCAAGCTCTACGATACAGACTCCAACCCCTCTTCCAACTTTTGTGCACATTTCAGAACATTTTGAAATCCCTCATTGACCGGTAAGACTGTAGCTATGCCTTTGCTTTGTCCAGTTGTCCCATTGCTCCAGATATATCAAGGTCAACACCTTGGAATCGCTTGCTTACAACATTTATTTCAAAGAGTATGTCATGCCACAACACTAAGCCACACAGAAATTTGAAGTTATGTATGTTTCTGGTGATTCCATTTCCCTCTACCACTGTTCTCCCACAAACAGTTCCTGTCATAGCATTATCCTCCATAAGGGCAACTATGGCATCATCTATCTTCCCAATTTGGTGTTTCATAGGCTTTATCGCCTCCACTCCACTTTCCCATCGTGTGACACTCAGTGGTTTCAGTGTCAGAGAGGATGTTCCCAGATGTTGCTTCAAAATTTGCCATTGATGAGTTGATGCAGAGAAAAATACATACATGCTTTGGATTAAATTAAAAAATTCAGCAGCCTCACTAGAAGCTGATGCTGCATCACTGACCACCAAGTTCAATGAATGACAACTGCATGGGACAAAAAAAGCTCAAGGGTTTAACTCTCGGATCCATGTCTGCACTCCTCTGTTCTTTCCTCTCATGTTGGCACCATTATCATAGCCCTGACCTCTCATGTCAGCTATCGCAATTCCCATAACTTCCAGCTTTTTAAGAAGCACATGTGTCATACCAACTCCTGTAGTATCATCAATGTCAATACATTCTAGAAAATGCTTTCTGACAGTCACCATTGCAGGGATATTTTCACTAGGTTCTGTTGCTGTTACAAAAAGCACCATTAAAGTCATTTGTTCCATATGTCTGTTGTCAGGTGTGCGGTCCAGAATAACAGAGTAATATCTGGCTGACTTCAGATCTGCCACAATCTTCTGTTTGACTTTTGTTGCCAGTAACTGTATGATCTCATTTTGAATTGTTTTTCCAAAGTAGTGGTGTGTGTACATTTCTCGGGTGGTGACTCTTCTTAGATGCTCCTGGAGCATAGCATCCAACTCAGCCATCAGCTCCACAATTTTAAGGAAGTTATTTGGCACGTACAGCTGATCTGAAGTGCCATGCAGTGCTAGGTTTTGGGTAGCAATCATTCTCACAATGGCAATGAGCCTTTCAGCACATTTTGTCAGTAAAGACACTCTGATGCACTCTTCTCTTGATGCTGATCATCTATGGTGGCCTTTAACCTTAGTCTCATCTCAAGCTCTTTCCACCTATAGAATGCTCTCTGGTGATTTGCTGCCTTCTCATAGTATGCCAGAGTTCTAGCCAGATTTTTCCAGTCCTTTGTCCAATCTGGCGGGAACATTAGACTGGAAGAGTTTGCAACAGAAACAGCAGCAAAGAATCCTGTGGCACCTTATAGACTAACAGACATTTTACAGCATGAGCTTTCGTGGGTGAATGCCCACTTCGTCGGATGCAAGAGTGGAAATTTCCAGGGGCAGGTGAATATAAGCAAGCAAGAAGCAAGCTAGAGATAACGAGGTTAGATCAATCAGGGAGGATGAGGCTCTGTTCTAGCAGTTGAGGTGTGAAAACCAAGGGAGGAGAAACTGGTTCTGTAGTTGGCAAGCCATTCACAGTCTTTGTTTAATCCTAAACTGATGGTGTCAAATTTGCAAATGAACTGAAGCTCAGCAGTTTCTCTTAGAAGTCTGGTCCTAAAGTTTTTTTGCTGGAGGATGGCCACCTTAAGATCTGCTATTGTGTGGCCAGGGAGGTTGAAGTGTTCTCCTACAGGTTTTTGTATATTGCCATTCCTAATATCTAATTTGTGTCCATTTATCCTTTTCCTTAGAGACTGTCCAGTTTGGCCGATGTACATAGCAGAAGGGCATTGCTGGCATATGATGGCATATATTACATTGGTGGATGTGCAGGTGAATGAACCGGTGATGGTGTGGCTGATCTAGATATGTGGGCAGAGTTGGCATCGAGTTTTGTTGCATGGATTGGTTCCTGAGCTAGAGTTACTATGGTGCGGTGTGCAGTTACTGGTGAGAATATGCTTCAGGTTGGCAGGTTGTCTGTGGGCGAGGACTGGCCTGCCACCCAAGGCCTGTGAAAGTGTGGGATCATTCTCCAGGATGGGTTCTAGATCCCTGATGATGCGTTGGAGGGGCTTTAGCTGGGGACTGTATGTGATGGCCAGTGGAGTCCTGTTGGTTTCTTTCTTGGGTTTGTCTTGCAGTAGGAGGCTTCTGGGTACACGTCTGGCTCTGTTGATCTGTTTCCTTATTTCCTTGTGCGGGTACTGTAGTTTTGAGAATGCTTGGTGGAGATTTTCTAGGTGTTGGTCTCTGTCTGCGGGGTTAGAGCAGATACGGTTGTACCTCAGTGCTTGGCTGTAGACAATGGATCTTGTGGTGTGTCCGGGATGGAAGCTGGAGGCATGAAGGTAGGCATAGCGGTCGGTAGGTTTTTGGTATAGGGTGGTGTTAATGTGACCATCAATTATTAGCACCGTGGTGTCTAGGAAGTGGACCTCCCGTGTAGATTGGTCCAGGCTGAGGTTGATGGAGGGGTGGAAGCTGTTGAAATCGTGGTGGAATTTTTCCAGAGTCTCCTTCCCATGGGTCCAGATAATGAAGATGTCATCAATGTAGCGTAGGTAGAGAAGGGGTGTGAGTGGACGGGAGCTGAGGAAGCGTTGTTCCAGGTCGGCCATAAAAATATTAGCATATTGTGGGGCCATGCGGGTGCCCATAGCGGTGCCACTAATCTGGAGATATATATTGTCATCAAATATGAAATAGTTGTGTGTGAGGATAAAGGCACAGAGCTCAGCAACCAGTTGTGCTGTGGCATCATCAGGGATACTGTTCCTGACAGCTTGTATTCCATCAGTGTGTGGGATGTTTGTGTAGAGAGCCTCTACATCCATGGTGGCTAGGATGGTGTTTTCTGGAAGGTCACCAATGCATTGTAGTTTCCTCAGGAAATCAGTAGTGTCACGGAGATAGCTGGGAGTGCTGGTGGCGTAGGGTCTGAGCAGAGAGTCCACATATCCAGACAGTCCTTCAGTGAGAGTTCCAATGCCCGAGGTGATGGGGCGTCCAGGATTTCCGGGTTTGTGGATCTTGGGTAGTAGATAGAATAATCCTGGTCGGGGCTCTAAGGGTATGTTGATTTGTTCTGGTGTTAGTGTAGGGAGTGTCCTGAGTAGATGGTGCAGTTTCTTAGTGTATTCCTCAGTGGGATCTGAGGGAAGTAGCCTGTAAAATTTGGTATTGGAGAGTTGTCTGGCGGCCTCCTTTTGGTAGTCAGACCTGTTCATGATGACAACAGCACCTCCTTTTTCAGCCTCTTTGATTATAATGTCAGGATGGTTTCTGAGGCTGTGGATGGCATTGCGTTCTGCACGACTTAGGTTGTGAGGCAAGCGATGTTGTTTTTCTACAATTTCTGCCTGTGCACGTCGGCGGAAGCAATCAATGTATAGGTCCAGACTGTCATTTCGACCCTCAGGAGGAGTCCATGTGGAGTTCTTCTTCTTGTGCTGTTGGTTGGAGGGTAACTGTGTATCAGTGCGCTGTTCAGTGTTGTCCTGAAAGTATTCTTTGAGTTGGAGACGGTGAAAGTAGGCTTCCAGATCGCTGCAGAACTGTATCATGTTGGTGGGGGTGGCAGGGCAGAAGGAGAGTCCCTGAGATAGGACAGACTGTTCTTCTGGGCTGAGTGTGTGGTTGGATAGATTGACGATATTGCTGGGTGGGTTAGGGGTACCATGGTTGTGACCCCATGTGGCAGGTAGGAGTTTAGACAGCTTACAGTCCTTTTTCCTTTGTAGAGAGGTGAAGTGAGTAATGTAGATCTCCTGTCTTATTTTAGTGAAGTCCGTTTGTATGGAAGTTTGGTTATAGATGAGAGTCTCCAGGTTGGAGAGCTCTTTTTTGATGTTTTCCTGTTTGCTGTATAGGATGCTGATCAGGTGGTTCCTCAGTTTCTTTGATAGAGTATGGCATAATCTCTCACTGTGGTCTGTGTAGTATGTAGATAGTAGTGGATTTTTTACCTTTAGTCCATTAGGTATGATGTCCATCCGTTTGCATTTGGAAAGGAAGATGATATCCGTCTGTATTTGTGCAAGTTTCTTCATGAGGTTGATGGATTTCCACTCCATACGGCTAAATGCAGTGCCTTGCATGGTGTCAAGTATCAGAGAGGTAGCCATGTTAGTCTGGTTCTGTAAAAGCAGCAAAGAATCCTGTGGCACCTTATAGACTAACAGACGTTTTGCAGCATGAGCTTTCGTGGGTGAATGCCCACTTCGTCGGATGCAAGAGTGGAAATTTCCAGGGGCAGGTGAATATAAGCAAGCAAGAAGCAAGCTAGAGATAACGAGGTTAGATCAATCAAGGAGGATGAGGCCCTGTTCTAGCAGTTGAGGTGCTTTTACAGAACCAGACTAACACGGCTACCTCTCTGATACTCAACAGAAACAGTATGCAGCATTCTGGGTTTTTGAGTACATAAACCACGGTCTCTCCACTTTGTCACCATTGGGGATTCCACACCAGTACTGTGTTGGATGGAAACTTTTATTTTCATTGTCTTTGGGGAACATGAAGTTTTTCACTTGCTATGGCCCATGCAGTACAAGGAAGTCTCTCAGGCTACTGCTCAAGAGGATCCACAGTCCTGGATCATCTAGACTTAAGGAACTAAACTCAGCAGCAGCTGTTTCTTGCGCCTCCAGCACACACTTCTCTGATCTACACTTTTCTTCAGGAATGAGCATGGTGACATCCATTTGAGATGGAGATATGGATGCTGCAGTAGCTACCAGGTCACCTGCACTCTGACTAACTGGAAGGTCAGGCATCTCCTCACCACTCACATCCTCACTGGGGCCGGAACCTCACTGTGAACATTTGTGTCTATGTATCTCAGGAGAGCTCTTTCCTGCTTAGATGGAAAAGCTACCTTTGCTTTCTTTCTTTTTCTGAATGCTATCCCAGAGGGGCGTTTTCTTCTTTCACTCATGACTGATGTTCTGTGCCAGCTATAGTGGCTCTCAACACTCAGGTAAAGGGGACAAATAAGCAGGCTGGTAGCAGGGCCTGAGTAAGGGAAGACATCAGCGTCTTAAGGGCCTAATTGGCTCCTACTACTTCAGTTGACTGCCTGTTCTCCTCAAATGGGTTCAGGGAAACAGCAGGAAACAGGAAGCTCCCTGAGAGGCTGGTGTTAATCAGTCCAGGCTCTTGGGGGTGTTAGAGAGGTACATAAGAGGTTCCTCCTCCTCTCTCTCCTTGCAACTCCCTACTGCTTTCTGTTATTCCCTCTCACCTTTTCTCCTGCCTGCCTGTTATGTCTCTTATGCCCTCCTTCCTCCAGCACAGCACTCCACCACCTCTCTGCATCTAGAGCAGAGAGAATACATATGCACCAGCAGCGGAAACAATTTTCTACACTCTGGATCCTAGTGCCCCCCCCTCTGAGTCTGGCACCTGAGGCAGCCACCTCACTTTGCCTCATGGTAAGGCCAGCTCTGTGTTAATTACTCAATACAGTTCCAGATGTTAGGTAAATATCTGGTATGTTCTAAACCTATTGCTCATGTTTCTGTGTGCCTAAATCTAATAAACTGTAGTTTTAGATAGAGTACGTTTACTTGCATGAATCTTATCAGACAGAACTGTTGTGTTCCTGTTGATTTATTCCTTACACCATCTTGAGTTAAATAGTTAAGTTGTTCCTGTTGAGGGTTCTGACAGTCGAGCCATGGAGCTCCCACTCATGGTTGAGGAAGCTCTGCCAGGAAGGTCTGTATCCCCGGAAGTTACACCATATGGGGCATGATGTTGTGGCGTATACACCAGTTCCAGAGGCAGATGGTCTCCTGCAGTATTGTCCAACAGTTTATGGATGTGTTGATCACAGAGAAGAGGCAGGAACATGCAGCAAGCCAGGCGGACTGCATGCAGCTCCAAGATGTTGATGCGCATGTGTGCCTCCGGTGGAGTCCACATCAATTGCACGGCATGGCCATCTAGGTGTGCACCCCATCCAGCTAGGGAGGCATCTGTGGTAAGGGTAGCAGTAGGAACAGGAGTGCTGTGCCATACCTTTCCAGTGATGATCATCAGGAGATGAGACTTGGAGGAAATCAGTGTCACAGGGGCATGGATGGAGTGGTGCAAGACTGGCGGAGGTGGGTACGAGCAGTGGGACAGACCCCGCCCCAGGAATAAGTGTACCACTGCAGCAGGACTGGGGGTAGCCCCTGTAGTGCAGCTGATGCACCCAGAAGTCCAAGCTACTCCGGGACCCCGGGGAGAACGATAGCTCTTCCGCGGAAAAGCCTGCCAGGTCTGAAGAGGCCTCCGCCATCAAGGGGGCCGTTGGTGCTTGTAGTCCAGTGATCATCGGATGGGAGTGCTTGCAGCTCTCCTTCTTGCCCTTGTTGTGCTTTGGCGGTGCTGCCGGATCCGGGTGGGAGGTAGAGGGTGGGCATTCACCGCTAGCGAAGGGCAGTGCACCACTAGTTCTGTGGGTCCAGGATCAGACGCTACATAGTGCCGGTGTATTTCCTCCATGAGGAATTTGCAGAGGTGCAGGAGACAAGCCTCATGGATCCGTGATGAAAAGGACCTGCAGCTATCACAATATACTGCTAGATGCACTTCCCCCAAGCAGTAGAGGCAGTGGCTGTGCTCGTTGCTCATCAAGAGCAAACGAGGGCATGAAGCACAGTTCTTAAACCCAGGGACATGGGGCATAGTCCCCTGATGAAGTCAGGGTGGGCCCAGCTAATCCACAAATAAGAGGACAATTTAACTAACTATATACAATGGATGATTGCTCTCATAGAAGCTACAAGCACAGGGAGAGAAGATGCTGACCATACGGTGGTAAGAGGGAACTGCGGTGCAACGTCCCACACGGTCTCTTACAACCTCACCTGGAGCATGAGGCAATGTAAGATGCATATGCAGGTCACAAAATTCACTTAAACAAACAAGGTATATAATGCACAATGTTTCTTATGAAAAAATGTTCAACATCAGCAAATCACCATGACATAGCAGACCTGATATTAACAGAAACTATCACACATCAAATGATATCCCAGATAATGATAAAATATGAACAAATTCAAATAGTACAGTCTCTATGCCTGCAGCATCTAATTTTGTCTATCAGAAGGATCACTTGCATTATGTTTTGAATGCAAAGGTTTTCTGAAAATAGTAAATGTTACCAAGAGTTATGGAAAATGGCTCAATTGTACATTAGGTAATAAGGTATCAAGACACTTCATGGAATTGTGAAGTTCCTCTGAGACCAGTATACAAAAGGTTATAACAGCGTACATCAAGAGCAAATTGAAACAGTAAAAACACATCAAATACTGTACACACTGACCTAACCTTACAAACCTGGCAGAAATCTGATCAGATGATATGCAGCCAGTTACAACATGGGTAGGAACTATCAGATGAAATGAGGCTGTTATTTGTCAAACCCTTTAAGAAGAGGATACATCTGGGATTAGCTACACAAGACATAGGCCTGGTCTACACTACGCATTTAAACTGGTTTTAGGAGCGTTAAACCGATTTAACGCCACACCCGTCCACACTAAGAGGCCCTTTATATCGATATAAAGGGCTCTTTAAACCAGTTTCTGTACTCCTCCCCAATGAGAGGAGTAGTGTTAATATCGGTATTACCATATCGGATTAGGGTTAGTGTGGCCGCAAATTGACGGTATTGGCCTCCGGGCGGTATCCCACAGTGCACCACTGACCGCTCTGGACAGCAATCAGAACTCGGATGCAGTGGCCAGGTAGACAGGAAAAGCCCCGCAAAGTTTTGAATATCATTTCCTGTTTGCCCAGCGTGGAGCTCCGATCAGCACGGCTGGCGATGCAGTCCCAAATCCAAATCCAAAAAGAGCTCCAGCATGGACCGTACGGGTGTGATCGGTGTATGGGCAGGCAAATCTGTTCTATCAGAGCTCCATTACAGAAGACAAAATTCCAAAGCATTTTTAAAAAATCTCCAGACAGAGGCCACAGGAGGGACTCAGCATGCTGCTGCATAACAAACGTAACGGAAAGCCAAAGAATCAAATGGACGCTCCTGGAGGGAGGGAGGGGGGACTGAGGACTCAAGCTATCCCACAGTTCCTGCAGTCTCTGAAAAGCATTTGCATTCTTGGCTGAGCTCCCAATGCCTGTAGTGTCAAACACATTGTCCGCGGTGGTTCAGGGCATAACTTGTCAATTTACCCACTTCACCCACCCCCAGAAGCAAAAGGGAAAAAAATCCTCTCTTGACTCTTTTAAATGTCACCCTATGTTTACTGAATGCTGCTGATAGATGCGATGCTGCATCAGTCAACGGCAGCATCCTCGCCCCACCTCATGGGTGGCTGATGGTACAATATGGCTGATATCCATCATCATCATCAGCCTTGTGGCAGATGGTGCAGTACAAAAGGACTGGTATCCGTCCTCATCATCAGCCCGTGAGTGCTCCTGGCTGGCCTCCGGTGAGGTCGGCTGGGGGCATCTGGGTAAAAAACTCCTGATCATTCCCAGTAGATGGTACAGAACAGCTGGTAACCATCTTCATCATAGCAACAGGGGGCTGAGCTCCATCAGCCCTTGCCTTTCATGTGTAAAGAAAAGATTCTGTTCTGCCTGGACTATCATAGCAGCGGGATGCTGGGCTCCTCTCCGCCACACTGCTTAATGTCCTGTCTGGACTATCATAGCAGCTGGAGGCTGCCTTCCCCTCATTTTATCTCACTAACAAGTCACTGTTTCTTATTCCTGCATTCTTTATTACTTCATCACACAAATGGGGGACACTGCAACGGTAGCCCAGGAAGTCTGCGGGAGGAGGGAATCAACAGGTGGGGTTGTTGCAGGGGCACCCCCTGTGAATGGCATACAGCTCATCATTTCTGCGGGATCTGACACGGTGCGGCTGTGCTCTCTGGTTCTCTGATACACTGGTTCTCTAGTACACTTGCCCCATATTCTAGGCAGGACTGATTCTATTTTTAGATACCATAAAGGAGGGATTGACTTGGGGAGTCATTCCCATTTTTGTCTTTTGCGGCCCCGGCCGATCTCAGCCAGGGGCACCTATGACAGCAGCAGATGGTACAGCACAAAAGGACTGGTAACCGTCATCTCATTGCCAAATTAAAAATGGCATGGTAGATGGTACAGAACGGCTGATAACCATCTCTGCTATCATGCAAAAGCAAAGGAATGCTGCTGTGTAGCGCTGCTGAATCGCCTCTGTCCGCGGCATCTAGTACACATACGGTGACAGTGACAAAAGGCAAAACAGGCTCCATGGTTGCCATGCTATGGCGTCTACCAGGGCAATCCAGGGAAAAAGGGTGCGAAATGATTGTCTCCCGTTGCTTTCCCGGAGGAAGGAATGACTGACGACATTTACCCAGAACCACCCGTGACAATGATTTTTGCCCCATCAGGCACTGGGATCTCAACCCAGAATTCCAAGGGGCGGGAGAGACTGCGGGAACTATGGGATAGCTATGGAATAGCTACCCACAGTGCAACGCTCCAGAAATCGATGCTAGCCTCGGACCGTGGACGCACACCACCGATTTAATGTGCTTAGTGTGGCCGCGTGCACTCGATTTTATACCATCTGTTTTACTAAACCGGTTTATGTAAAATCGAAATAATCCCGTAGTGTAGACGTACCCATAGCTTCTTACATTCAGAGCTCTGAGAGCGCAAAATCCACATTGCTCAGAGTTGTCTTACCACTTGTATTGAGAGTCATCATTTTAGGAACTAACTCAAATGCAAACGTTCACTCTGAGCTAAAAAAGTATTAGTAAACAAATGATGTTGTGTATTTGCTGAATGTATAAGTACATGAGATGCAAGAGAATAACTATAGAAAGTAAAGGTCTTCTATTTAGTATGGAAGGGCAGGAAATAAGGAGCGAGCGGAGACTGAAACACTTAACTACCTTGCTTTCACGTCACTAAAAATGGATAGTAAGTCACAGGATGTTTCAGGCAGTAATAGTTATTGAAGAAAAAAACACATGACTTAATCCTGTGGGGTCAGGTGACATAATCACGGGGTTCGGTTAAGGAATTCACAGATAATGTCAATGCATTCCAAAATCAACAAGGAAAGATGAAATTTTCTTTGAAATTTTCCAAGTATTTTTAGAACTCCATCTTGCATAATGATTAATGTCTCCACAGATGGGAAGAAATGTAGGACGGTGTAGGCCCAATCCATTCATTGTTAAATACATACAAGTCTGATAATAGCATTCAATGGGAGTTTTGGGTGTGAATGGATAGGAAACTGTCCCAGAGCAGCTATTTTTAAAAGCAGAAAAAAGGAGGACTTGGAACTTGGATTCTAGATGACAGAGGATAAACTTTATACCTAATCAATTGGTAGGGAAATAAAACAATTAAAGATGGAGATTAGTTTATGCATATAGCCACATATTTACAAATACTATTTAGAGCAGAATCTAGGTCTCCTGAATCCCAGCACAGTGTGCTAGACACTAGGGCACCCTATCTCATTTTTCATCTTCCTACATTATCACAGATTTTGAAAGCATCCTAAGGGAGCTAGGCAACCAAATCCCATGGGATTTAGGCTCCTTTGAAAAATCCCAGTTAGCATGTGGCCCCTGACTGAACACTTTCCTCTTTGTTGTTTTCACACTCAGGGCTTGCTCATAGCAAAAAACACACAAAAAATAAAACAAAACAAAGCCCCACTGAATACAATAGGACCAGGACCAAGCATTTAAATGAGGTAAACAGAAAAACGATGAAAGCTGCAAGAACTCAGATCATGCAAAGTAA
Organism: Mauremys mutica; assembly: GCF_020497125.1. Lineage (NCBI taxonomy): Eukaryota > Metazoa > Chordata > Testudines > Geoemydidae > Mauremys > Mauremys mutica. The sequence goes on from NC_059072.1 coordinate 193,391,334, forward strand.
TTTCTGATCTAGTTGGCAAAGTAAGAATATTAGAATTCGAATTTACAATACGCTTAAAATGTAGGTTGATGGAGATGGTAAATTAGAAATGTATAAAATCCTTAAGAGCACAGTTTGAAATCAGGCAGAGATCTCAGACAGCATGAGTAACAGAAATACAAGGTACAAAAAGAACAAATGTAGAGCAGATGTCAAGAAGCACTTTTAAACACAGTCGGCTAATACACTTTTGGAATGGCCTAATGGGCAAGCTTGTTGAAGCAAACACAGCTATGCAATCAAGAAGCAATTAGAAGGAAATGATGTATTAAAATGGATAAACTTCTACATGCTGAATGACTCTCTCTTATTCCCAATTATTTTTACAGCTTTATGAATTGAAAATATAGTGTGTAAAAAGGCAAATTCAACTTCGCAAAACTCAGGAATGCTCAGAGCAGTTTTTTCCACTTGATTAAGTCACCATGCGAAACCACTGATTAACTTCTGAATCTCTTTTTAAGGAGGGAACTGTTGGGGTTTTGGAAACAACAGTATGTGCTGGTTGTATAAATATTTAGCCACCTCTAGCCTTATCAATCCAGGCAGGCTTTTCTAGCTCCCCACATACACTCCATTGCAACATTTCAAACCAAATAATCAGGGGATTGGTAATTACTCACCTGGACAGATATTATTGGGCAACCAAGTTATTCAGGGAGGACGGGGTACACCTAACCGACAGGTGTGCACATATATTTTTGGCCAATATTAAGGAAAAAATTGGACAAATATATGGGAACCCAGAGCAGGTGGGAGGGAGGCAGCTAAGCTAATTACTGGAGCCTCCTTGTGGCAGATGCCAGTGCAGGTACTCATTATGGAATGGATACAGTGATTGGATGAAATGGATTGGAAGAGGATTTAGAAAAAATCTGGGTAATGAGCTCCTAAAGTGGTACAGCAGGGGCCAATCTCCCTTCCTTTTCAGCCCTTTTTACTCTTATTCAAGGGGAAGGCAGCAATGGGCTGTCTGGGACCAGGTTGAAAAGGGAAAGGTCTGGTGACAGCCTTCCAAACAGGTGAAAACAGTTAAGGTGACCCTGTTACTAGCTTCAGGGTGAAGTCCAGACCTGTGATGAATTGTGTCACCATTTGCCCTGTAACTGTGCTGTAGCTTCCAGCCTGCGATGCTCACAACTGGCCTACAATATACAGGTCACACCCTGAAGTGTCTGTGTGCTAGACAACCGTGGGTCAGCAGCTCTGACACCAGCAGCCTCTTTACAGCCCCACTCTGGTTTCCACCAGCCTTGGTTACAACCAGCAAGGTGACCCCCAACACATTCTCAGTCCCAAATTTTCCCAAAACCATGTGCTCTGCACTGTCTGGCCCTCTACTAGACAATTGAGAGAAATAATAAGGTTTGTAGGTTCCTCTAAAGACACAAGACTATTGCAGTACAAATGTCTGACACATGAGCTATAGGACCAACTCTATTGCTTACCAAAGGGAGAAGGCTGTTATCCTGGGGTGTGGGGGTTGCTGGGGCCATGTGCCAGGATCCAAAGAGCAATCAGTGGGCCCATGTTAGATTTCTCTCTTCTCCATTGTGGGAGGAACAGGAGCCCCTTCCCCAGGATGTTCCTGAAGGATGCTGGGACACTAGGACCATGTGTTGGGTCCTAGAAGGAAGGTAGGATTTGTCAGGGGAAGCCCAGCTTTATTCTCTGCCTCCCTCTCCCACTATGGGTGCGCTGGCACCTCCAAGATGTTTTGGCAGTGGCACAGGGTGGGCTCTTTAGACCATTCAATGATTTTCCCTAGGAACAAAGCAAAGTATGAGAAATGGTAATTTTTAACACTTTAAAATTCAGCTAAATATGAGTGGAATTTCATGGGGAAAAGAAAAGGCACCTTTATAGATTGAGAAGTTTCTCCCTCCTGAATACCAAAGGCAAACAATGAAGGTGCTAATACTTCTCAAAGATAAGGTCACAACAGTCCTTCGTAATTGAAAATATTAGGCAATCTGAATATAGGAGTCAGTACCAGCTTGCCTTATAAAATTCTGACTATTAAGATTGATTAAAAAATAGAATAATTTTAGAAGTAAATTTTAATATTCATTTATATTCAGAAAATAGCTAGACAAATGTATTGGTTTGGAGTTTCTGTGCAAATTATTTACAAATGTCTTACAATACAGGGCTGAATTTATGCAAGGGTAATAACTATGTATCTCATTCATGCAGAAGACAATTATTAATGTCTTTCCATTAGTGCAGTTAAGAGGCATAAAGTCAATCATAATATGAATCCTAATGTATTTATTTTTCAATTTTAAGTTATAGCACTTTGAAGTAAGGGTACATTGAAACTTGTTAATAGATGAAAGTTTTAACAAACAATTACAAGAGTATTATAATATGTTGCAGGGACACAAAATGATTAAAAATACTTAACTCATTAGTCAAATGTTTATCTCATGCTGAACAATCCAACAGAGGAGCAGACGTCAGTAAATACTTTTGAGATTTTTTTTTAAACATGCAGGCTTCTTTCCTGTTTATTCCCCCCCCCCCCCCCCCCAAAGCACCAGGCATGTTCTGAAACTCTTACCTGAAGCATTTCTCTTTGGCATGATTTCTCACTAGCCAAAACTTCAGCATAACCCCACCTCCACATAAAGAGCAGCACACTAACAGGTTGCTTCCTGAATAAGAAAGATGAACACAAAGCTTAAGGGAGACTACTACAGTAAACTGCTTCAAAAGTACTTCTAAGCTGGAGTACAGACAATGATTTATACACGTCTACAAAATGTTGGAAAGCAAAGTCATAGTTTATTAGGAGAAAAAAATCCATTCATTATTTAGCTCATTTCTAGCTTCCTCCGGTGAATCATAGATAAGATAATCCCAGTGTTTGATTTCCAGAAGCCCATCTTAATTCTGTAGAATGTTGTGCTCTGGATTTCAGGGATCTAATGTACAGTGAAGAAGGGATAATCATCACACATGTAAAGATTGGTGGATCAGGGCCACTTACTATAGATCTCCTCAAATGAAATCATTTGACATCTAGATTTTAGACCAAAAAGCCACACGCATGGTTAAGGCATTAACTGAAAGCATCACTTAATGAAAAATGGCAAAAATACTTCAGTAAATCACTGCCTCCATAGCAACACAGGAGCAGATTGCCTCTATGATGTAGGCCTATATATTGTCAAAACATTGTCCAAGTATTAACCCTTATCACCTCTATGAGGTAATTATCAACCCCATTACTGTATGAATTATTTTCCTTATCTGTAGCAAGGGAAACAGATAAAGCAGAGGATGAAATATTGCCACTGTTTAAGTCAATGAGAATTTTGCTGTTGACTGCAGCAGGGCTAAGATTTCACCCAGAGTGTTTAAATGCCTCACCAAAATTATACATGAAGTAGGTAGTAAAGTGGGTATTGAAACGCTAGTGTTTGTAGCTCCTGGGCCTAGATTACACACTTTCAGATAGAAGAATATATAAAAGGATATATGGACTCTCTCTTGTATCCAAATATCAATGATCACGGGTTTCTGGGGGCTATTTTTTCATTGAAATTTGGGTCATTGAAGCATGTTTCTCCCACTGGGCTCTTTTAGGGGCTTCACACAAATCAAATGTACAGTGGGAAAACAGACTTCTCCATAAGCATGAAAATACAAAACCAGAATGTAAATTTACGAAGCCTATTTCTCATTAAAAACATAATTTCAAGAGTAGCTACACATGCAAAAATAGATTTCTGTATTCTGCCTAATTTGATGGGATACTGCTACTTGGAGGAGGGAATACTCTTAAATTTAGTGATTGATTATGAAACTAAAGAGAAAAATAATGCTTTTTCTAGTCAAGCTATTTTCAGAGGCAGATATAATATTTGTCAGAGCCCCAAGACTTCTAAGAGCCCAGAAGAATGACAAACATCTTTTTGTCCCTGTGCTTAAGAATGAAAATGCATTAATCTGTATGTAATATGTCAAGTACCTTACCAGAATCTGTTTTTATAAAATGTTCTTATACTTCATTATGTCTGTTGATGATTGAGACTGCAAGGCTTTGGTTACATACATTTACAAAAGATATTTTAAGAATTAAATTACTTCCCAGTCACTATTTCAAAGCTTTATGAATCTGAATCTTGCCTGACACTGGCAGTAGTAACAGAGGGAGGTGCCTAAGTGACTTAGGAGCAAAATTCTCAATGAAAATCTGTGGAAATTGTGCTCCTAAGTTACCAAGACTGGGTCTAACATTACCAAATTATGTTGGTATAACTACATCACTCAGAGCTTTGGATTTTCCTCACCCCTGAGCCACGTAATTATACTGATCTAACCCCCAGTGTAGACAGCACTGTGTTAAGTGGAGGGCTTCTCTGCTCAACATAGCCACCTCGCCTCAGGGAAGTGGAGTACTTATGCTAATAGGAGAGCTACTCCAGTTGGCATGTGCAGTGTCTTCACTAAGTGGTGGAGCTGTGCTGCTGTAGTGCTGTAAGTGTAGAAAAGCCCCTAGGTGCATCTGAAAATCTCACCCTGCAGAAAATGGTAGGCACAGCATATTGCCTAATGTATAGAGTAGCTTTTCTAATTCATTATTTACCATTCTCCTCATACATTTGCAAGGAAGTTTCAATGAGTTGCAAAGTATTAACAACTGTTAAACTATAACAGTATTAACATCTGTTAAAGTACAGATACTGTAATATAAGGACTGAATATTTTAAAAGTGTGTGGAGAAGGCTTACTTCACCCTTGGCAAGAATTTTGTTTTGTGATTTCATTAAGATCGTTTCCTCTTATTTGCAAGTGGTCATCTCATTTTACATATACAAGGGATAAATAAATACAAAATTAAATAAAATGAAGACAGACACTGAACTGAGAAAGAGAGCAAGCACCCTGCTGTAATATATCTATTAACTGAGGAATAAAATTACAGTAGAGTCAAAGAAATTGCACAAATTAAAGTTTTCTGGGAAGCTCTTAATTAAGAATTAGGTTACATGGAATTTTACTTCCATTCATTTCCTTCAAGATTATTCAAGAATGTCTAGCTGCTGTAATAACCTTACTTTCATCAGACACAAATCGTGGGCCTGACTTTCTTTAACCAGTATAAATCTGGAGTAACTCCGTTAGAGTAAGTGGAGTTACACAAGCATAAAATCAGACTAACTGAGAGCAGAATCAGGGCTTGAATCAGCTTCCATATTTTGAACACAAAGACCCCTGTTCTCAACCAAAGCCGTGGAGCAAAGGTAGGTTTATACCTCCTTTGTGCACCCTTGATCTTGGGGCTGTCAATGGCTGGTTTGGCCCTCAATGCAACTTAGAGAAGCCTCCTTGCTTCGAGAAGCCTGTGCTTTCTCCATTCTCTCAGCTAGACATGAAGAGACAGGAATTCAGCATTGTGCCAAAAACATCCTAGATTTGAAAGTTACAAGTAAGTAGACTTGCCGGCTAGCTAAGGACTATCAGTGTTAACCACTTGAGCTGAGGAAACCACAGAGGAGCTGCCTGAAGCTGAGAGTAACCACAGGTGTCATGACAACTATCTGCATATAGATCTTTTTTTTCTCAGCCTTTCTGCAGCTTTCATTTGCAGAGATGGGTATCCTGAAACCCCACTTTATGAAGATGATTTCATAATGAAGATATATTTGAGCATTTGGAATTTCTAAAATGGCTCCTAGTTAACAGGAAAATGTCCAGTTTGCCAAATAAGGGTAATGATACTTGTTTCCTTCACAGGGACAATATTGCCATCATGACTGGCCTGTAGGCCAATTCTTTGGAAACCTAAATGAACCCTTTGATTACTGTGGACAAAAACTCATTCTCAGTGTTCTGCCCCAAGGTACCAGAGAGGAGTATTGTACAGTTGTTCTCAGCATCTAAGCCTTTCTAATTTCCTGCCACCAAAGAAGGCTTGCCTTCCTCTCCCACAGAAATTAGACTCTTCCCCTATACCTTTATCTTCTACATAGCCCCGCGCTCCCATTCATCATGGCAACAATCTGTTCCAAGCAGTCCAAGTGTTTCAAAATCTGCCACCCACTTCAGTGCTGATGGCCTCACCCTCCAGCCTTCTGACAGCCAGTTCCATGCCAGTCTTTTCTTGCTGTTGCCATGAACTACTGATCCCAGCACTGGGCCAACAGGGGTCAAGAACCATCAGTAAGAGGGCATATAACAAGTCAGGACTGCTGGGTGGTGGAAGAAGAGAAAGGCCTGGAAGGATGAAGGCTGGACCATATGTGACTCATTCCATGCATTCTTAATCTTTTCCTTCTGTCCCATTCTCCTCTCTAGCACAGTGCCCCCCATAAAATGTGAAAATTAGCCACTTTCCAGATGACAGTCTCCTGGGAAAAAGCTATAGTTTTGTGAGGGTTAGGGATCTAGTTTACTAGAAACAGATTCTTACAGCTTTTGTCTTTCCTCTTATCTTATATCCCATTTCCTTCCCTCTTCTGTTCACTGAGTTTCTCTCCTGGGTATCATTTATGTTAAAAAAATTGTTTGATTTAAGTTTATTGAATACTCTGACTATTTTGATGCAGAGAGTTATGTTTCTAAAAAAGAACTTGGGGAGCTAACAGCCATGAAATGCCCATGTTAGGCAGAAATCCTCTAGCCCAAACATGAAATCAGTATAGATCAAGAAAGTCTTATTTATACTACAAGCACCTCATTTTCTATTATTAGCCTGTTATTATTGTACATATGTCATAATAAAGTCACATATCAGCAAGAACTATTACAAATATTGTGATGTCAAATCACAAAAAATACCATATATTTTGTTACTATATTATCTGTGTTGATCATAAGCACATAAAGGACTGAAGTCTTATCTTCACATCTATATTTAAAGCATCAGGTACAAGGCTGACAGCATAGATCTAATAATGCTCTACTACTAATAATAATTAACAGTCTGTTAAAAGAGCCTTTAACTTCTTGGTCACCAGTTCAAAATATTAGTAATGAAAAAAAATCATTATTTATTGCTAGCAGAATTAATGGCTAGTTTCAAATGGACACATTTTCATATTACAGTTGTTACAAACAATATAAAGTGCAGCTTGGTCAATTCTAAAATGTCCTTCCATCTTTTAGAACCCATGTGTCATAAACAGATAGTTAAGGGTTAATGTCTCTTTTACCTGTAAAGGGTTAAGAAGCTCAGTAAACCTGGCTGACACCTGACCAGAGGACCAATAAGGGGACAAGATACTTTCAAATCTTGGTAGAGGGAAGTCTTTTGTTTGTGCTCTTTGTTTGGGGGTTGTTCGCTCTTGGGACTAAGAGGGACCAGACATCAATCCAGGCTCTCCAAATCTTTCTGCATCAGTCTCTCATGTTTCAAACTTGTAAGTAATAGCCAGGCAAGGCGTGTTAGTCTTATTTCTGTATTCTCAACTTGTAAATGTTCCTTGTTGCTGAGAGGATTTTACCTCTGTTTGCTGTAACTTTGAACCTAAGGCTAGAGGGGGTTCCTCTGGGCTATATGAATCTGATTACCCTGTAAAGTATTTTTCATCCTGATTTTACAGAGATAATTTTTACCTTTCTTTCTTTAATTAACAGCTTTCTTTTTAAGAACCTGATTGATTTTTTTCCCTTGTGTTAAGATCCAAGGGGATTGGATCTGGACTCACCAGGAATTGGTGGGGGAAGAGAAGGGGGATGGTTAAATTCTCCTTGTGTTAAGATCCAAGGGGATTGGATCTGGACTCACCAGGAATTGGTGGGGGAATGGAGGGGGGATGGTTAAATTCTCCTTGTGTTAAGATCCAAGGGGATTGGATCTGGACTCACCAGGAATTGGTGGGGGAATGGAGCGGGGATGGTTAAATTCTCCTTATGTTAAGATCCAAGGGGTTGGGTCGGTGTTCACCAGGAACTTGGTGAAAAAGCCTCTCAAGGCTGCCCAGGGAGGGGAAGGTTTTGGGGGGACAAAGTGATCCAGACACTGAAATTTCTGGATGGTGGCAGCGTTACCAGATCTAAGCTAGTAATTAAGCTTAGAAGTGTCCATGCAGGTCCCCACATCTGTACCCTAAAATTCAGAGTGGGGGAGAAACCTTGACACCATGTAAATGTTAAGGTGTTAGATTTCAGCTTTCTAGGTAAGAAAACACAAGATAAAAAATGTCTCTGAATATCAATTTTCACCTTAAAATATCAAAAAATGTAATCTAATTTTCAATCTAGGACATCTATATTATATTAAAATCATTATTTTGTTCTACTGTGGACAAAACAAATAGCCTAGAGAATGGTAGTACAGGCTTTTACTAATTCAAAACAAACAACTGCATTTTAATAAAACAGTGACATTTTTTAACTGAACAAGACCATATTGTTGTACTGTTTCTTAACCACATATTCCATAACAACTGTCTGATCTAATGGTTACCTTAACAAAAATGGTTTCCCAAGTGCTGTAGGTATTTGAATAAGATGACTATGCAAACAAGTAGGAGTAGTCAAACTGATTGCTGAAACAAAAAAGCTTTGACATTGTACCACTGCAGGAAAGCATACTCCATTAACCTCTGTGTCCTATGAAATCACAGTTACTTATTGTACAACTTCAATTAGTTTGTCAAATCAAAAACACTGTCACTAGCTTTTTTCTTTAGATCAGTTCAATGAAAGGGGCAGTGCATGAACCGAATTACCATTACAATTAATTCTGTTCTTTCAAAAATCATCCAATACATTTTTGGGGGTAAGACTATCTGATAACAAAACTGCAAATGCAGAGAGGTGTCACTGATGCAATCTGTAGCAGACCTTTCATTCATTAGAAAACAGGAATCCTTGAGAGTTGTGCACTGAGCTTGAATGGACATTGTGCAGCACATGATCTATAGCTATCGTTCGATTTGTCTGCCACGTTCAAGCTAGTCCATAAAATTCCTAATGGCTGACTATATACTTATGCTATAATCCCTGAAAAGTGTAATATATGTAATTTTCCTTCTGAATGCACAATATTCACTGTTACATGACAACATAGAGATAAACATGGCAATAGTCTGTGCCCTTTGCAAACTGAGAAGCAAGGCACTCAGAACAATGTACTGTTTATACTTAGTTAAATCTATTCCTGGAGTACAATAATACCATTATTTACTTATACTAGAAAATAAGTAAAAAAGTTATAGTGATATTAATAGAAAGGAGGACTAAACAGAGAGAGGGGAAACATGTAAAAGCATAGATATGAGAAAAAAAGTGAAGCTTTTAAGGCAAGATTTATAGAGCATCAATTCAGTAGCTTTGACTGGAAGAGTTTTGGACAGATGGGGGAATACTAATCTTGATTAAAACATAATTTGCAAGCAATCCAGTGGCTGAAATATTCTCATACAAATCATTTGTCATATCATTTTGTATAATGAACCATGCATAAAAATCAAAGTCTGTTCAGAATAAAGGCCTAAATTCAGTAATTAAATGTTAACTGTGAACAATTTGCATAGCTCTATTTGTAAAGCACTGTGCATAGCATTTGTTCTATATAAATAGTAATACACCTGTGGATGAATGATGCTATATGGCATAGTTAAGATAATTATGTAACAACATAAATATCAGTTATACAAATGAGATCAAACAGCTATCACCAAATAGCTTATCTCCAGATACTCCAGAATGTCCCTCTGAAGTACTTGGAAATTCCACACACACATGTCTTCCCAATACCATGTCTTTCCAACACTGCAGTTTCTTTCTACCACATTTGAGAGAAGGTAATTCTACAATGGCTTTCTATATATAGCAAGCTTTCTTTGGCAGAGGATTGGCCTAATGTGAAACATATGATCAACTATCAATCCTCCAAATATTCTTTTTTTTTTCAGATTTGATTATTCAGATTAATTTGGATCACAAAATTCACTTCAGTGCTCTGAAATGAAAGTGTATGAAAATTGATATATATCTGTATAAATCCATTGCAAATTTCTTCTTGTGACAACATGACAGAAGATTACATGTATATGAATATTTTTCTGCTGAATTAGTTAATCATCTTGGGTGAAATCTTGGCCTAATTGAGATCAGTGGAGCTATGACAACTTACATCAGCTGAGGATCTGCCCTCTTGAGTTCAACATGTCTCATTCAGGTGTGTTTCATCATAAAATTACTTAGAGTATAGACTGAGTGGCTCTCTATAGTTTAACGCTGAGCAAGGAAACTACACACTTACCTTAAGCGATTCTCCTCAAGATTTATAAGAGCACAACTATATTGTTCGTGGGTTTTCCCCTTATAATATTTGTTATATGGAACAATTTTAAAATGCCACACTTTTCTCTTTCCCACCTCCCAAATGATAATGTGGAAATGTTGAAAAAGAAAAGTGTTACGAATAGGCATGGAACCAAGATGTAGACTGTACATTTTTATTTGTTCACTTATATTGGTAGTAGGGAAAAGAAAGATCCCTTGGTAAATCCAGTCCAAGTGGGTGAACTCATTAAATCTTCAATAAACTATTGCTATAGCAGAAACCCTACATCAATAATTAAATCAATTTGTGATTTAAGAAGAGGAAAAAAGTCAACTGAATTTTAGCGTATTGTCCCTTTTTTAACGATGGCTAACTGAGACAGATGTTTGTAGATAGCATAACAGATGCTAAATGATTCTCTTTTTATAAGACATTTATAAAAGAGAAACAGAATTAAATGTCAAAATGATAGAGCTACTTTCACTTCAGAGAAATAAACCTCCCCAAACTCATTAAACTGGAAACAACAGCCAGAACAGGTGTTCGTGTAAGTGGGATTATAAAGTTTGCATCATTTGGGGAAAAATGGATTTTTTTTCATACACTAAGATGTATTAACCTACCTATTTTTTGTTTCCCATTGAAACTCAAACTTCTGATATATTTCAGTGGGATATTTAATGATAGAATAATTTATTAAATCTGTAGGTGGTTAGCATTCCAATCTCTTATTCAGCAGTTGCAATATTAAGAATCAAATACCCAAAATAATTACCAGCTGAGTCAGTGATAACTTTTCCTTTGTTCATAATAGCCATATAAAAAAATGTTTCAAACAAATGAATTGCCTTAGAGGTGTCTTCTTAATTTTATTATTATTGTGATTTGTGACTGCTCAACATGGTACTTGGACAATCAAATATACCTAGACATAGTAGAAACAATATGATTAAAAGAGAAAAATGATATATTGGATAATAAGATAGATAACAGTATTCATAATCTCAGTCTACAAACAGGATTGAAAACACACTCCAAACCTCTTCTGGATCTCATCTAGGCATCACTTTATGCTCTGTTACAGGCATACTGTTAAGCAGTGTTAGCTCCCTCCTCCCCCCACCCCCATATAGCTTCTATTAAAACACAGAGACTGAAATAGTAGGTGTATATATAGGTTAAGTGGTAGAGAAATTTACAAAAAATCTACCATGGATGTTTTCATTTTTCAAAAATTTAAATAAATTAAAAAATAGTTGTAACTGAAATATTACCTAGTAGTTCTGGAAACCAAAAGCATAAGTTTTGTGCTAGTTCATAAGAATCAGAAATGAAAGGGAACAATAAATAAAAATGAAACAAAATCTTATGTGGAGAGACAAGGTGAGTGAGGTAATATCTTTTACTGGATCAACTTCTGTTGGTGAAAGAGTCAAGTTTTCGCTTTCACCAACAGAAGTTGGTCCAATAAAAGATATTACCTCACCTACCTTGTCTCTCTAATATCTTGGGACTGGCACAGCTACAACACTGCATCCAATTTTGTTTTGTTGAAGTCAATGAAAATTTCATGAACTAACAGTAGTGAAGGAGATTATACTGATTAGAATAAGCTTATTTAGTCCTTAGTTGTTTATTTAAGAACACAGTATTTTTAAACATGTCTAAGGCCTGGTCTACACTAGGGTGGGGGGTCGAACTAAGGTACTCGACTTCAGCTACACGAATAGCGTAGCTGAAGTCGAACTACCTTAGTTTGAACTTCTTACCTGTCCAGACACCACGGGATCGAAGTCCGCGGCTCCCCCGTCGACTCCGCCACCGCCATTCGCGGTGGTGGAGTTCCGGAGTTGACGGGAGCGCGTTCGGAGTTCGAACTATCGCGTCTAGATTCGAATTCCGAGAAGTCGAACGCTACGCGTCGACCCGGCAGGTAAGTATAGACCTACCCTAAGAAAGAATTATATTACTAGTAAATGAACTTAAAAAAAATCTACAAAAGAGCCATATTAAGAAGTATTCTGATTCTATTTTAAGGTAACCACTATGAAAAGGAAATATTAACCTTTATATGAAGCTTTTATAAATATATGAATATAGTATTAATTATTGAATCTAGAGCCTGTCTCCTCCAGATTACCAGTTTACTGTTTACTCAGGCCATCTAATGATTGATTGTTGTCCTATGTAAAGTTGTATTTTTAAACGAGAGATCACATTGATACCATAAAAACACTCACTACTGAGGCATAGAAACCACTGGCTATTCTCTACTCAATTAATGCTTCCTCCAAATCAAGGCTGGTGTCCATTATTGGGAGGGATGCAGTAATCTGTATGTCTGCTGTCTGTGCTTGTATATTCTGTTGATAAAATGGAGGATTTCAAGGTAAAATTTTCAAAAGCACTTCATTCAATTAGGAACCTGAGTCCATTAAAAGTTAATGGGACATGGTGCTCTGGTAAAAGGGACTTAGCTTTTGAAAAATGTACCCCTAATATCTAGAGCTGTCATTCCAATATGGTTCACAAGCACTAAATTTGCAGGGATCCATCTACACTGAACTCATTCTTGATCAGTGCCTAAATGCATTCACCAGGTTCAGAACCGGGTACAAGGCAATAGCACCATGCAGGAGCTGCCCTTGCTGGGAGGCTGAAGTGGTGTCTGTGGGAGCCTTATACAACTCTTCGTGGTGGAATGAATGAAAATGGCAAACTATCATTTGGAAGCCACTTGCATACCAGGGAACTAAAGACACAAATTATAAATATGGGTAAAGTGAAAACCTGTTAACACATACTATTCCAGAGCTCCAAACCACAGCACTCTAATTGCTATTCATGCATTACTCTCCATATTATGGTATAGATGTATTTTACATTAATCTAGGATGAAATATGTCATGTTGAGTATATGCCCTGCACATATCCAGAAATATTCTGCAAAGATGTATGTGGTTGTGGTAGGGGAGGACAAACAGAATATATTCCCATTTGAAAGTGACATCTTTTAAAAATAAGAGTCCTTTGAATTTCCCCATTTAAAATGTACCCTCTCTATTTTGCTTTAACTGATGTTAATGCTTAACCCTTCAGAACAATAAAAATGATGCATTAGACTGAGAATATTTTCTGTGACAATAGTCACAGAAAAAATGTTGCTTGAAGAAGTACTGCTTACTTTGGCTTTGGAAAGACCTTTGTTGTTGATGTTTTGAATTCAGAAATTGCTAACAAAATAGACACACGCAAGGTCAGCCATTCAATACCCTATTTGTTTCATAGAAGGAAAATATCACAACCTTCTATGTACAGGACTGGCAGGAATCCACACACTCAGAAGAGCATTTAGTGTTTTAAAGCTGGTTCAGCTATATTTGCTCAAATGAATTAAACCTTTTTTTGTAAACACTCAAGCCAAAAAACACTCAAGCCAAAAGAGGGGGTATGGTCCAGTGGATGCCCCATGGCACTGAGACTCAAGAGACCTTGGTCCTATTTCCCACTTATGTTCTGTGTAATGCTGAGCAAATCACTTCCATTTGTGGGCTTCTCTTTCCTCTCCCACCTTTTGCCCTTCTTTTCTAGTTAGACCATGAGCTATATAGGGCAGGGTCTGTCTCTTGCTATGTGTTTGCCCACAGCCTAGCACAATGGGGCCCTGATCTTGGTTAGGTTTTCCAAGCGCTATCATAATACAAATAACCAATATTTAATAATAAATATCACAATGTCCTTACATTTTAAATAAACTATAGTGTGCTACCCATTTAGGGCATCCTCAGGGCATCCCCAGGGCTTATACCTACTCAACTGGCAGGTTATGATCCGTCCTTACATGGGTGCACAGGAGAGGAGGCAAGCAAAGAGCCGCCACCCTGCAGCCCTCAAAAGGGAGGATCATAACAACAGTCACTGGGTACATCTACATTTGAGCTGGGTGGTGTGATTCCCAGCCCGTGTACATGTGCTTGAGCTAGCACCTAAAAATAGTGTCTGCAGCAGCATGGGAAGTGGCTCAGGAGGCTTGGCACCGGTGTATGTACCCAGGGGGTCAAGCAGGATTGAATTGAGGGCAGATAGCCAGACTGGCTGCCCATGCTGCTGTGAACACCCTGCTATTTTTATACACTAGCTCAAACAATGCTAGCATGGGTATGTCTACAGGAGCTGGGAATCATACCTCTCAACTCAAATAGGTACTGTCCTGTCCTTGTTGTTTCTGGGAAGCAAAGCACCTATTGAAGGCTAGCAATTTTCTTGAACTCAAGCTTAATGCAACATTCTCAGTCTATCACATCATATTATCCATTCCTGTTTCCGGTAGGTGAGGCCATTTTTAGAAGTTCTACAATGTTAAATAGTGCTCCATGTCCAGATGGGGACATAGACAGACCTGGTGTTGTGCCCTGAGTGCCTTGTATGCACAATACACTAAAAGCAAAAGAGAGAAAGCAAGGAAAGGTTCAACAAAAGACACAGGAAAGACATCACTCACAGGGGGTCCTCTCCTGATACTACATGATTAATTACTTTTTGGCTTTATGCTTTTAGCAAAATAATTTCACTTAAATGCTTGATCTAGTCGACTATAAATATGCAATAGTATTCTGATTAATGTACCACATTTTTATTTTACAAAATGTAGTTGAAAGGATAATAATTTTACAAATAGAATTATTACACAGAGAGAGAGTAGGTACTGGCATAAAAGTAAGGTTACAAGGTAGACATCTGCACTTTTTAAAAATATGTAGCAATAATTATATAATAATTGCTCTAGCTTTCTTTATATTAATTATGTGCCTGAACCATTTATTAATAATTTAATGTACTAATAGGAATTTAAACCTGCATTTAGTATATAAAACTGAGTTAAGGGCAGAGCAATTAGATGAATCTATCATTTGCTTATTAAACTCTACTAAGTGCTCACTACCACATATACAATGAATATTAAATTGAATAAAAATTAATTGCTGTCTTCAAATATAGTATAACCTTACCAGACTTTCATTCATATACACACAGACATACACAAATGACATTGGGGTGTATACAGCATGGACTAAATCAACAAAGGGATTTAAGCACCTAAGTCTAAAATTGAGATATTCAAACCCCCGCTCAGCTTCTGCTTAACCCTGTAGGCACCTACATTCCACCAGTAAAGTCCTCATGGCACCTACATTTCTGCTGGTATACATACACAAGGACCCCTAAGACCTGTTGGCACTGAGCTTCTTAGTATCTAGCTCCAGCCTAAGCCTGAGTGGGATCTTCAAACCAAGCTCTCCCCCACAATCTATCTTGCATATGACTCCTGATCCAGTAGATGTGCTC
This sequence comes from Mauremys mutica, assembly GCF_020497125.1. Classification (NCBI taxonomy): domain Eukaryota; kingdom Metazoa; phylum Chordata; order Testudines; family Geoemydidae; genus Mauremys; species Mauremys mutica. The sequence goes on from NC_059072.1 coordinate 193,406,965, forward strand.
AGAGTTCAACTTAGAATACACTGACCAGATTGGGCCCTACACAAACCATGCTGTGCTAGGACTACCACCCCTGAATATCAACAGCCCTAAACTAAGTGTACTCGTGACAGATACGGGAGAAGCAGGTTCAAATCCCCATTTTGCCTAATTTGGAGCGAGGGCTTCAATTCAGGTCTCCCACTACCCAGGTGTGTGTCAATCACTGAGCTATAGAGCATCCTGGAGTGTTTAACTTATTCTACTTTGTATAAAATACTTTAAAATTAACTGGAATAGGGACTGGAACCTGGATCTCCCTAGAGCAAAACACTAGAGTACGGAGTCATTGTCCACATACTTACAGGTGTAATGTCATGCACACTTGTGTGTCACACACTAACTGGCCTGTGTGGACCCTGCTGGTATGCACTAAAGTTCCCTAGTGCCTGTTAGTTCTGTTTCAAACAATACTAATACATTCCAGGGAACTTTTAATGTATGCCAGCAGGGTCCATAGATAGGCTAGTGCAAAACATTCTGGAGTGCACTAAAATTTACTTCCCTCGGGTGTAGACCAACATAGTGTTTTGACAAGCCTCTAACTGTCTCTCTGGCTCAATGAATATTTAAATATTTCATCATTTCCCCTTTCTTCCCCCCATTTTTTGGTGGGGGGCAGGTACAAAAAGGACTGACACGGCTTAGGTGCCTCACTCCATGAGAGGATTCACAATTGTGAATGGAAGGAGGGAAAAGCCTCCTCTTGGGCACCGAAATCCCTTTGAGGAGCAGGGCTTAGGGCACACCTCTCTCCTTAGCATTTTCTATTGGCTTGCTTAGGCAGTTTCTCACTCAACGTGCTGGCTTTTATGAATCCCATTTTAGTAGTTAAATCTCTCAGGTGATTTGTAAAAGGCAATCGAGGCTTTTGTGCTCTAGGTCACCAGTTCAAATCTTGGCCATGGCATTAATAACCAAAAGTTGTTACTATCTGATAAGAGGTGTTGGGTTGGGTGGCCTATATGAAACAATTTCATGCACTTGCCAGAAGGCAGGTTTCCATATCACAAAATTCACCTGTTACCATGGAGGCAGACTGGTGGGAGGCTTCTACTTTGTTATTCCTACTGCATCTTCTTGGTGGAATAATAGATGATGACAGCTATTGTGGGATGGGGCCACTTCCCTCAGGCTCAAGGATGGAAGTCACAGATTTGGGAAAATGAAGGGAAGAATCAGGGGGACAAAATATGGGGGTGGGCACTTACAAATTAAATGTTGTGCTTTGATTAAAAATGTTGTTTTTATTTTGACATTTCCAACTAAGTTGTCAGAACTTTTTATTCTGTCAACATTGATATTTTCATATTTTGTCCCATTTTGTGATAGAGATAACTGTCCAAATATCAGAATTTTCCATTGGATGGAAGTCCAGCTTGCAAACAGCTCTAGAAATATCCCATGCTTCTACACTGGGAGAGAGAGGCTGGCCAGAAGGGGAAGAGCGGGCATGCTTTTTCTTCTTTCTCCATCCAGTCTTCCATGTACTCCATCAAAACCCTCTCCCCGCCTTCCCCTTTCTTTGACAGACAGTGAGAAGGACCTTTGTCCCATTTTAGATCTAAAAGTCTTCTTTAATTTATGAAGTAATCGAACATATAAGCCTCCTTTTTTCTTTCCCACAGACTTTCAAAGGAATAAGTCAAGTTCCTATTATAAGAGTACATTATAGGGTATGCATGTGTTGACATGCGTAGCTAAAGGTTGCTATCCCTTTTCATTATAAACACCTGTTTTAATCACTTATTTGCCTAGCAATCCATTTAGACTGAAATTTTCTATGTTTACTCTCTGCCTCATGCTGATTTTATTAAAACGCTTCAGAAAAAAAATGGTTCTGCTGGTTTTGGGATGGATGGAGATTAGGGGAAGATTAGGAAATTTAACTGTATTAATCCATTCTTTTGATTTTTTCATTGATAGCTGAAGTATGTCTTTATGGCTTAGAGCTGGAAGTTGAAATTTGGCGCTGGAATAGTTTTGCAGTGATATTACTCTGCAATGATTGAGGCAGGGGACTGTGAAATAATATGATCTCATAATCACTAATGTATCAATATATATGCATAAAGCATTATAATCTGAGTGCTTCACTTTGCACATTTAAACAGTCTTTTAATATCTGTTATATGTAGTATAGTATATACACACACACACAAACACACACAATTTAAAACTGAAAGACCCCAGTGCTTCAATATTTAATGTAACTCCCCCTTAGTTACTGAGGATATGTCTATACTCCAATTAAAAACTGGGGGTGGCCTGTGACAGCTGAATTAGTTTTATGGGGCTCAGGCTAAGGGCCTGTTTAATTGTGGTGTTGAGTTTGGGGTCAAACTGGGTCTAGGACCCCCCAGCCTGAGCCCGAACATCTTCACAGCAATTAAACCTCCCCTTAGCCCAATCCCCGCAAACCCAAGTCAGCTGGTATAAGCCAGCTGTGGGTGTCTCATTGCAGTGTAGACATACCTTAAGAGTTTGTGAGTTAAAGGACTACAGGATTAGACTCTTAATTTGGAAGGATAAAAAAACAGATCTTGAACATCGGCGTAAATGTTAGTAGTTTCTGGGTTAACCTCTGCTGCTCTTCTTTTTGTTTTTGGCAAGGGAGACAATTGGGCAAAAGTTGTTTATATTTCAGACAGAGAACCCTTTCAGAAATATTCAGAAACAGTTTTCAAACTAATTATTAAGATCATTTCTATTTTTTCAGTGGCTTTTTCTAAATTAATAAAGCTACAGTAGCTGTTAGCAACTTAAAATAGATCAGAAGATAAAAACAAAAGTAGAAAGTCAACTAAGGCAGCGGCAGAACACTGTGATTCATAATGCTTTGCATTTGCAAATAAACACAGTCATCGCTTCATTTTAAAAAATGGACAGATAATAGTGACTGCTAAGAAGCTCTTCCATCCTGCAGAAAAAGAAGACATATTCTCTGCAATTCCACACAGAAAGACACTTTTGAGCTCCTGAGTGACACATAATGCTGGACAAATTTCTCAGAAATCTATAATAGTTGATTTTGTTCTTGTTATTTTACAGGGGTTATCCTGGGTTAATAATACAGTTTAAAATGTCCATGGGGGTCACACATGTTTGAAACAGAAGGTGTAAAAGTCATCCTGTACTGGTTACTTAAAATAGCTCATCATCAACTTCATTTTAGTGCTTTTATGTGGATCGTATTTCAACAATGCATTATTTGCTCTACTCTGTTTTACTCTACTTTGCTCTATTCTGTTATTTACATAACTTTTCTATTTCTTATGAGAATGTAATGACTTGCAGGCCTAAAAAATCTATTTATGTGGGAAACAAGCACAAGAAAAATAACACTATACTGTGAATGACAGTTTTTTTCCCTCTCAATAATTGAGGAAGAAACTGAAAATATGATACAGTATATTAATCTTTCATCTCGCTTTACCACATGCTTCATTCTTTATTTTATGCCAAAACCCAGGCATCAATGAGAAATTGAGACAGATATTGCATTCACCAAATTTTCATAGTGGATGAGCACACATTATTTTACATATGCTTTTTTCCCTGGTCGTAATATACTGAGAAATTCATGGAGTTAGCTCTGAGAATCACATTTCCTCTCATGTGTGGTAGTGTTTCAGTGATAGTACTAGTTCACTGAGTTGTAATGAGAGAAGGGTCAGACCAATAAAGCCTATTTCCAGCTTCCAATATTTGGGAAAATTATTACCTTAATCAGAATTTTTCAGCTTAACTAAAAGAGATCCAAATACCTCTGAATTTTGGGAAAGTTCAGATTCCACTCCGAACCTTGGGCTCATCTCCAGTTGTAACGTAGGACGTGAAGCAATAGTAGCAGATACAAAACTTGATAAGAATTACAGGAGAAGTTAAAAAAAATCCCTTGTTTTTGGAGGGTGCCAGGAAGAAATACAACACTGCTTCGTTTCTGCATTTATATGTCATTCATTTAAAAGAGACAGAAAAATGCTTGGGTTTTTTTTTTCTTCCAGGTAATACTTCACACTGAAGGAATTTAAGTGCAAAACCAAGAATGTGCTTCAGTATGTAGAGTCACTCCTGGTGGAAGAGATGCAGAACTCAGGTCTACTGAATATGATAGGCATTTTGGAAAAATCCCACCCAGCACCTCAGGGTATGGCTACTCTGCCATTAAAAACCCATAGCTGACCTGTGCCAGCTGAATTAAGATCTCCTGAGGGCCTGTTTAATTGTGATGTAGATATTTGGGCTTGGTCTGCAGCCTGAGCTCTGGGACCCTCCCACATCACAAGGTCCTAGAGCCCAGGCTCCAGCCCAAACCTGAACCCAAATATCTACAGCCTCTTAGCCCAATCTCCTTAGCCTGAGTCAGCTGGCACAAGCCAGAAGTGGGTTTTTAATTGCAGTGTAGACATACCCTAAGCAATTTAGAAGCATGAGTCCTAATTAAAAATGAATGTGACTTGTGTGCTGAAGTTATTTTGCTGCTTCTCATAATCTGACCTATTCTTTACTCAAGACATTGAATGCATGCAGGATCTTATAATTCTCTCCTGCCTGATTCTGAACTAATCTACCCTGTTTTTAACAACTGTGTCAATTACATTAACTCAAATAATTTTGCTCCAGATTTATACTGTTGCAAGATCAGAATCAGGCTTTGTAGCTCTTTACCTCCTAGACTATTTAAATTGTTGTAGTAATAGTTGTGCCATGCACAACTACAGTATTTTTTGGCTTGAACGCTAGAGTTATTTGCACAGCATTTATAACTGATTTTTTGGTTTGCTGGTGGATAAGAAAAAAAATTGAACAACAAAAATTCAGTTTAGGTGGACCCGAAATCAGATTTTTTTTGTTTTTTAATTTTCAGTTTATCAGAAGAATCAGATTCTTCCCTCCTCCCCACTTTTTCTTTTGCTTTTGTTGTTGTTTCCCAAATGAAATGTTTAATTTGACTTGACAGTTTAAACCTTTTTAAATAAAAGGAAATAAAAGGCTAGCTTCACAAAATGAGGTGGTGTGCCTCCTCCCCCTCCCCCTTACATTCCATAGCCTAGCAATTAGGACTTACCTGGAATGTGGAAGGAGGAGGTTCAGATCGCTGCTCTGGAGCAGGAACTTCAAGTCAGGTGTCTCCATCCTCCCAGCTGAGTGCCCTAACCACCAGGCCATTAACTGTTCCGGGGTGTGTCTTTCTCAGACTCTCCTGTTGAAGCTGTTCTGCTTTGTATAGAATACTTGAAAACAATTATTGGGACATAGGAAGCATGAGAATGATTCTGTATCCCAGTGGTGAGGCACTCACCCAGAGTGTGCGGGGAGGTCCTGTCCCTGCCTCAATTATTATTTATACAAAGTGGAACAACTTCAACAGGAGAGAATGAGAGAGACCCACTCCAGAATAGCCAATATCCTGGTGCCTAGGGCACTCATCTAGGAGGTGGGGAAACCATGTTTAAGTCCCTGCTACAGATCAGGCATTTGACCCGGAGTCTCCCACATCCCAGGATATAGCCCTAACCACTAGAGTATTGGGTATGGGGAGGGAGGGAGGACACTACCATGAGATTTGTGAAAATCACCTAAGATCTGTTGTGAATCTATCTTCAGTTTTCCCTCCAAGAAACTATTCAGTGAATTGGTGTTGATTTAACAAATAGTGTTGGTCAATCCAAAACTGCATTTTTTTTTAAGAATAAATTGTCAAAAAATATTTTCCCCAGCTCTATACAGTACTGGAGGGATTACAAACTCCTCTACAAACTGCTTTGGGAAGTTCAGGAACTTCACATCTGAAAATAGGGTGGGTCAGAGGATGATGTGAAGGTCAGACATTTTTTCCTACATGATATTCCTTAACTCGGCTTGTGGCATAGGTGTACATATAGCATATTCAAATGTAATAAATTGTTTCCTTTTTTTCTTAGTAGATTTCTTCATAATTCTAGGGTCAGCTAAGACAAAAACAGAATTATAAAATCCTTCCTGCAAAGAGCATGGTCATCACTGCATTCAGCTCAAGTTCAAGCAAAGCCTATTCCATCCTCTTCACTCTCCTATGGAAGACAGTGTCTGAAAAACATAGCTTGAGACACAGGGAGTCTACATCTTTAAGATTTAAGTCTATATTCTTGCACTCTACCAATAGGTTAACAAGTTTCTACATTTACCATTTCTTCTTCCTGCACAATTTCACTTGATGGGAATCTCAGTTAGACTTGTCATATTTTAAACTGTAGAAAATTGTACATGACTAGTGTTTTTTCTTACCAGTCAAAATTGCTTAACTGAAAAGGACATTAAACAGATTTTTTTTATTTCTTTTACTCAAACAAATTAAGTATAATATTCAAGTAATTAAGCTCTAATGACTGCTTGTTTTTCAAAGACTCATTTAAACTAAGTGAATTAAGTCTACAGGAAGAGTATTTACTAGTCCATTTCATAATAGCATCTAGTATGTTTAGTTTCAGAGTTAAGGACCTAAGAAAAGGTTTCCTATAAAATATTGCTGCAGTAACATTTAAGATTAATGTCAATGTCTTCTCTGCTCTCAGACATCTTAAAAGTACTCTACCAAGGCATGAAATTATAGCCTGGATAGTATTTCTATCTGCAAAATTTAAAAGAATGGTTTATAATTCTGGCTCAAGGTTAAGGATCAGATTGCCCTGTTTTCTATAAAAAGAAAAAAATGGTTCCAACGGAGAAAGTAAATCACTTTATTCCACCTGTGAATTACCTCAAACTTTCAGGGAGTTTGTAAACCTCTTTATTTTAAAGCAATACAGATCCCATTCTACAAACTTGAATGGTCATGGAATTATATGAATATATTAAAGGAATCTTTTCATGAATTTGATTTTTCCCCCCACAGCTTGATCACCTCTTTTATGTTACATCAAAGGTTGTTCAAATTAGCTGGATACCATAACTTAGAGTTACTTCTTTGTTGGGAACTGTGATAAATGATTCCTTTTAATACCTTTATCTAAAATAACAGGGTTTCTTTAATTCACTGTTTCTAGCATGTCTGGGGTGGGGAAGGAGACATTCAAATGTCATAAAAATCCCCTTTAGTAACAGAGAAAGATACATTTATACAGTATACAGAGATGGTATGTTGGTTTCTGTTAATACATAAACTTAAAGAATTCACTGCAATTTTGTGATTCATTAAACACTTCTTTAAACCACTGCCATTTCTCCTGCATCTGTATTGACAAATTATATATCTGCAGCACAATCCACTAAACTTGTGATACCAGGTCACTGAGCTCTGTTTTTTTCTTTCCTCACTCCCAAGGATGTATACATTTTAGTTTCAACTAAAGACAACAGTAAATGTGTGTGGCCTATTGTGAATTTGCGGAAGCCATTCAAGATCACCAGCAAAGTGTCTGACCACTTAACCTTAGTAAACATACGTAACCTACATTGAACATGTGAAATACAGTGACAACTTCACCAAAAATTACTTTCAGTAAGTAACCTATCAGCCTGACACCACTCTGAAGACTTAACATATTTTATTTGACCAATAGTTTAAAAATCTCTCTCTGAGATATTTTTTGTGTGTGTCCAGAGTAGTTACCAGTACTTGGGCTCCCAATCAGTGTGCCTTCCTGACATTTTTATATTGTCAGTGCCTTTTGAGAGTGCAGCTGAGAAGATATAAGGCAGTGGTTTTCAGACTGGGCATGTGAGCGCTCACCAGGGGGTAACCGAGAGCAATCCTGTAATGGTGGACAACTCATCATATTATCCCTTACGAGACCTTTTTATCTTGTTTTCATAGGTATGTTATGACTCGATCTCAAATGGGAGTGTGCAGCACACTACATTATTTGGAAAGGGCTATGCAACCTAAAAAGTTTGAAAGCCACTGATCTAAGGCATTGCTCTGTGTCTCTGAATTTTATCAGGATCGGTTTCCGTAAACATCTGCTGTTCAGAACCTGAAGTGTTTTGTTTGATTTTATTTTAATTTGCACAAAATGTTTATTAAGTGTCGTTAGGTAGAACATACAGTACAAACCGCTACCTGTTGTTTACTAGTGTCTTTCCAACAACCCTCATGCAGCTATTGGTTTCCAGTGCTTATAAGGGTGGCTATATATCATCAAATGTCCTACTTACTGACCAAATATAAGTTCATAGAAAATACAGAGCATTTCTATGGCACTTTTAGAGCAAATAATCCCTTCCTGCCTCTCCCCCCGCCCTCTCACTGACTCAGATATTCTGGCTAATAAATGGTAGTGAAACCTTTGCTCTGCTCATTCCCTACCTCCAGCTGCCCACTCTGGGGGAATAAGCAGATATGTAGCACCATTCACTCTTATGCAGCTGGACCCAAGATCCAGGTGACCCTGTTAGACATGTAAGGACTGTTCTTACTCTCAGTGAATCCCTTGCTCAGCTGGACAGTCCAAGACACACCCTAGGCCTTCATCCTCTCAACCACTATAGGAATTGTTATTCTCATTGCAGGGATAGTAAAATGAAGTCATGTAGATTAAGGGCTAATTTTTCAAAAGGGTAGACTTCCTTTCTTGGTACACTTTGTGCCTTTCAGCCAGTCTCAGGCACAATCAGAATTCTTGCACCTTTAACTAATTGACTGCTGGAGAAAATCAGATAGTTAAAAGTGCAAAAACTGAGATTTTCACCCACAAAGCTTTATTGAAAATGCAAGGGCAAATATGTCTATAAAACAGTCTTCCAGCTTTTTAATACTTCCCCTGAAGGTCACAAAAGGACTTGCTTTCAGAGATACAATGAGAACTGAGGAATCCCTGGCTCCCTGCCCTTTTGGGGGGGTCATACCTCCATCTCCAAGTATTTCAAAAGCAATGGAATGAATAATTATCAAAGTTTTGGTGTCAAAATTGTCACCTGAAACAGTTAAATAATCCTGGAATCTAACTGTGTTTGCCTACTTGACAGATTTGATGCAGTTATGATCTCAGTCTCCTACTATATCACCCTGGACTAGCAATCATGTTTAGATGCCGGATGTAACTTATTCCAACTTACTCTGTCATCCATCATAGTCCCAGTAAACTGCAATTTGTACCAGATTGTACAATGTGGGTTTGAGATATGTCATATAGCCTAGAGAGAATAAAAAACAGATTGTCAAACTCATTTCAATTAAGGCTTTGTGTAGAACTTCAGTTACATTGCAATCCTAAATGATGAATGTCAGAATTCAGTTCAATAGGCTGTCCAGTCATTTGTGCCAGGTTTTTAAATACTATATACACTAAACTTTTAGAAAGCTTTGATCTTAAATTAGGGGGTGCAAAAACAGCACTATCTTCAGAATTACCGAGTACTGTACTTACTCAACAGCAACAATGAAGGTGGGGGGACTCAGTATCCAGAAAGGTTTGTTTTCATGCAGTCACATTATAATGGAACTGAAAGAAGATCATCTTCCTAAAAGCTTACATCTGAAAAAAACAAAATTGCTTCTGTGCTTTTAATTTCCAAATGCAGCTGGATGAATATTTTAAGGAAACAGCACTCTAAAAACATATTATTCATAAATTAGCTATAAAAAAAGGTATGTGACACTATATCTGCACAAAAAAAAAATTTAGTTCCCCCTCATTAGTTCTTCACTCTTGAAAGCCATGCATTCACACCCTCACTATGTTCAAACTATTCCTATTAAGGCTGATAAGATGAGGTCTGGGGAGGAGAGAGAGAGAGAGAGCGCACATTTAGGATTGGAAAGTATTTTGCTCTGCTGTCAGTTGAAATCAAAAGGGACTACTCACATATGTAAAGTTAAACACATGTAATATGAAGATCAGGGCCTTAGATGCAAAGGTGCAGAGGGAGCAAGGAAATACCAATCTGGATAATGCTACTTCGGTCTTATGAACAAACTGAGTCTCTACCCCTTGCTTTAAAAAACATCAGACAGACCCTGAGTTAGCATCCAAACTCATTACCTTCCTGAAATGTGACTTTATTAGTATCACTCCACCACAAATCAGAGGTTACATTCCCTCCATGATTTTTCTTTGCCTGTGAGTTTCCCTGAGGACCTCCTCTGGCCTAGATCCCTAAGAAACTATTTTCACCTCCCATATGTCCAGGTACAGCTAATTAGCCACACCAGTCATAATGAGTTAGTAACATTACAATTCTTAGGCAGGATTCTGCCACTTGTTAATGGGTGGGTCAACAGAAATTCTACTACCCTAACATACATTTATTAAATATCTATGTTATATATCATTATAGGAACTCCTACCTGGGTACATGATGGGGGTTTATATTTTATTATCGTAGCCAACTCCTGTGATTTTATCTTGAGTCTAGTGTGTGTGTGTGTGTGTGTGTCTGTGTGGTGGTGGTGCGGGTTCATAAAGCCCCAGCTCTTGGATCCATGTGATTTGAAGGTGGTTTTTTTAAATAAAATATACACTTCTAACCCTGTGTTTGAGGAGAAAAGTTTGAAATGTGACTTGAGTGCACCCTGAAAGTTTAGAAACCAGAAGGCAGACTAAAAAAATAAAAAATATATTATAATATTTGTTTGAAATCTCATGGTTTTTAAGCCATTATCAGGGTGCTTTTTTTTTAGTCCTGACTCATGATATTTGAATATTTGGGATTGGCAATATTGTATCCCCCTTAAAATTTTCTTAAAACTGCTTGGAAACATGCATTCTTGCACTGTTGTTCTGGGAAACGGTGCTTGAAGATAGAATTATTAATCCATCTTCACAAGTTCTTTTATCTACTGAAAAATTCAAACCATTAATATTTAACTTGAATATTGTTGTAGGTAGCATGCCTTTTAATAAGCCATTTGCAACATGTTTCTTTTATGTAAGGATTAATTACAACACTTTGCATAATTCTTAACTCACTTAAGATTTGTGAGTTAAGAATGATGTACTGCTTACAGACTTTCCAGGCCTTGTTTTCCATTCATCCTCAATGAATATAAATTATTTCTTCACTGAGAATTTGTATTTTATATCCTAGTTAAAACAGGAATTATCAAAGTGTGCTAACTTCCCTCTTTATGAAATTTCATGAAAAGTCCTCTGTCCTGAGATTTCAAAACCACACAAACAGATTAGTATGTAATTAAGTAGTATCCTACAAAAGAGGCAGGAGGGTAAGTGATAGAGGGGAAACAGGACGCCCAAGCAGAAAGAACATCTAAACCAAAACAAATGCTCTTAAAGAATTTCTACTACTGCTTTCATGAGAGATCAAAAGAAGAAAACCTTTTTCCTAAAAAAAAATACCAAAAGAAGTATATTTGGAAAGCATCTATATAAAAAACGGAGCAGGTGTAAATTCATTCTTTCAATAGTATACATTACTATATCAGCAATAGCATTTGAAGACCTTTATTGAAATTCTGACCCATTGAAGTCAATGACAAAACTCTTACTGACTTGAGTGAAGTCAGAATTTCACCCAGGGGCTAGGTCCCCAAAGATATTTAGTTGCCTAAATTCCAAAATTTAGGTCCTCAAAATCCCTGTTCAGCTGTGTAGTGAGGCGTGTTCCCCACCACCCCAGAGAGAGACGAGTCCCTCCGGACACCAGAGTGGGCGGAGCCAGGGAGCTCTAAGCCCGCCCCCCAGAGGGTCAGGCGTGGCACTGGAAGTATAAAGGCCCGACCCCAGAGCTCACTGAGAGAGCAGCCACTTGGGAGGCCAGACGCCTCCAACCTAGCTCATGATTTGGAAACCCTAGCGGCCTGCGGTAAACCCAACGACTGGCCCAACCTGCCCTGCATCAAATACCTGGAGGAGTTGCTGAGCCTGCCCCACGTCAGCTACCAGGAGATCCCCTCATGGAAGATCCCCTTATGGAAGATCCCCTCAATGGACCCAGCTGCTGGTAACTCGGTGCCACTGACGAACAGTAATGAAGCTTGCTGCAGGACACTTGGGCCATGAGAAGACCCTCGCTTGGATTTTCACATGGTTCTTCTGGCCCGGTGTTCACCACCTGCCCAGAGTGCCAATTAGCAGCTTCTCCATGGGTGCCCAAGGTTCTTTGGTCCCCATGCCCGTAGTGGAGATGCCATTTGAGCAGGTGGCCATGTACCTACTGGGCCCACTCCTTAGAAGTGCCATGGGATTCCATTATGTGTTGGTCATCATGGATATGCCACCTGTTTTCCCAAGAGTGTGCCATTGTGGAGCACCACCGCCCGAACCATCGCTGGCGAAATAGTGAAGGTCTTCACTCAAGTGGGCCTGCCCCAGGAAATTCTAACAGATTTCACCTCCCAGATGTTGTAGCAGGTATGCCAGTTCCTGGGAGTTAAACAGTTACGCACCTCCGTCTACCACCCACAGACCGACGGGCTGGTGGAATGATTCAATCAGACCCTGAAGGAAATGCTGTACAAGTTCCCCCGCAGAGGAGCTATGCCGGTGGGACCAGCTACTCTCACCCTTACTGCTGGCAATCCATGAGGTACCCCAGTCATGAACAAAATTTTACGTGTTCGAGCTACTATATGGTTGCGGGGCCTATTAGACTTAATGTGGGAGACATGGGAGCAGTCTCCTCATTGTTTTTGCTGATACAGACTAACACGGCTACCACCACTCTGAAACCTACCTGCTGTGTTAACACAGTCTAAGGAGATAATTGATCCTTGCCATTTCCATTGAAGATGGAAAATGTGATGAGTTAGCCACCTACCACCACACCAGAAGATATCAGGAAGGGAGGCGGTGAAGCCCTCAGAAGAAAGCAACAAGTAAGATTGGGGAGCAATATAGATCCTGTAGGAAAAAGGGCAGGGTACTTGTGAGGGAAAATGAGCCTATGCCCACCTTATGCAGCCATTCTGCTAGAAGTGTAACCATTCAAAGGCCCATCACAGCAATTAAATGGTATAGAAGTCTTGCACCAGCCTTCTACACCTGCATTAATTTTATCTAATAAATGTAATAGTTAAAACACATGGGCCAAATCCTGGCACAGCTCCACTGACTTCAAAGGAGGTATGTTAATGTGCACAAGCTGAGTAGCTTGCCCCCCAGTTAAAAACAACACAGACTAGATCCACAAAGAGATTTGGCCTAACTGCCACTTTAAGCACTTAAGTCCAAAATTTAGATCCTCAAAACCCCTGCTTAGCTGCTGCCTAGAGGTGCCTAAAGTCCCTAGACACCTAAATTTCCACTGGTAAAGTGCCCAGAGTTCCTAAGTTTCTGCAGCTGGGCATGTGCCCAGTCTTGACAACCCACCCGTATCGGCGGGTAGCAATCGATTTCTCGGGGATCGATATATTGCGTCTCATCTAGATGAGATATATCGATCCCCGAACGCGCTCCTGTCGACTCCGGAACTCCACCAACGCGAATGGTGGTAGCGGAGTCGACATGGGGAGCCGCGGACGTCGATCCTTCGCCGTGAGGACGGTAGGTAACTCGATCTAAGATACTTCGACTACAGCTACGCTATTCACGTAGCTGAAGTTGCGCATCTTAGATCGATTCCCCCCCTGACAAGTGTAGACCAGCCCTCAGAATAGGCATTCCACCACCTATCTTGCTTGTGAGACCTGATTTGGTAGGTGTGCTCAGAGGTCACCTACCAGAAAAAGCAACACTGGGAGGATGCCCCTCTTATAAACTTTAGCCCAGTAGTTAGAGCACTTACATGGGATGCAGGAGATCCAGGTTCAGTGCACACTTTGTCTGATTTCAAGCAGGACTTGAGTCTTTCACGTCCCAGGTCAGTGACCTATCCACTGGTTATAAAGTCATTCCTCTCCACTCTCATACAAACTCTTTCTCTAACCGTAAGACTATTTTATAAAGGAGAAACTTGCCTCACAATAACCCATACCTTAATAGTTAGGGCACTGTAAGAGGAGGTGGGAGTCCTGGGTTCAAGTCTCTCCTCCAATTTAGGCAGAGTGGGGATTGAACTAGGCTCTCCCACATGATGGGTAAATGTCCTAACCACTGGGATAAGGCTTATAAGAAGATAATATCCTCCTCAGGTTTTTTTGGGAGAAAGAATTGACCTGGCTTAGTGCCTAACTTGAGCAGAGGGTTCACTGCTGTGACTCCCAAGTGGAAATAAGTTAGGCATCAAAGTCCATGTGATGGATGGAGCTTAGGATACATCTTTCTCCTCTGCATTTCCTGCTGGCTAGCTTTGGGAGCTCCTCATTCATCATGACAGCTTTTGTGGATCCCTTTCTTAGGCACCTAAATCTCCCCATGAATTGTATAGGAAGCCAAGTCAGGGCTGTAGATTCCAGCAGGTGGAGGTCACCTAAAATTTAGACATTGCCACACTGAGTATAAATACCATTAGTGGATCTAGCCATGTGCAATATCACCTTGAAAAAATGCATTTTTCTGGAACATTAGAACCACATCTATAATGGAACGCACAGTACAAAGAAGGTCTTCATTTCCCATTCTGAGATTAATGGAAGACAATGATGAATATTGTCATAATTTTAGGTTGGGTACAGATTTGAAATTTCAGTCTTAAATACTAAAGTAATTATGGACATATGCTTCTCTCAGTGCATATATCTATCAATAGTAATTGCTTTTATACATAGAACACACAGAGGGGATAATTTGCCCCTAAAATATACTATTTCTATTACAATATTTGTCAATAGGATGGATTAATGTTGTACATCTGCATTTGCTAATTCATCACAATTGTAACAATGCATATGTTTAAATGTGCACATGCTAATGGCTCACACATCAGATGACATCTTCATCATCTGGACTCATGGAAAAGAAGCCCTCGAGGAATTCCACCGTGATTTTAACAATTTCCATCCCACCATCAACCTCAGCCTAGACCAATCCACACAAGCGGTCCATTTCCTAGACACTACTGTGCTAATAAACGATGGTCACATAAACACCACCCTATATCGGAAACCCACTGACCGCTATACTTACCTACATGCCTCCAGCTTTCATCCAGGACTCACCACACGATCCATTGTCTACAGCCAAGCTCTAAGATACAACCGTATTTGCTCCAATCCCTTAGACAGAGATAAACACCTACAAGATCTCTATCAAGCATTCTTAAAACTACAATACCCACCTGCTGAAGTGAAAAAACAGAATGACAGAGCCAGAAGAGTACCCAGAAGCCACCTACTACAGGACAGGCCTAAAAAAGAAAATAACAGAACACCACTAGCCATCACCTACAGCCCCCAACTAAAACCTCTCCAGCGCATCATCAAAGATCTACAACCTATCCTTAAAGATGATCCCTCACTCTCACAGATCTTGGGAGACAGGCCAGTCCTTGCTTATAGACAGCCTCCCAACCTGAAGCAAATACTCACCAGCAACCGCACACCATACAACATAAACACTAACCCAGGAACCTATCCTTACAACAAAGCCCGATGCCAGCTCTGTCCACATATCTATTCAAGTGACACCATCATAGGACCTAATCACATCAGTCATGCCATCAGGGACTCGTTCACCTGCACATCTACCAACGTGATATATGCCAATTGAAGTTTTTTTGTTGCAAAATTGCCACCTTCAAGTCTGTCACTGAGTGGTTAGAGAGGTTGAAGTGTTCTCCCACTGGTTTTTGAATGTTATGATTCCTGATGTCAGATTTGTGTCCATTTATTCTTTTGCGTAGAGACTGTCCGATTTGGCCAATGTACATGGCAGAGGGGCATTGCTGGCACATGATGGCATATATCACGTTGGTAGATGTGCAGGTGTACGAGCCCCTGATGGCGTGTCTGATGTGATTAGGTCCTATGATGGTGTCACTTGAATGGATATGTGGACAGAGCTGGCATCGGGCTTTGTTGCAAGGATAGGTTCCTGGGTTAGTGTTTATGTTGTATGGTGTGCGGTTGCTGGTGAGTATTTGCTTCAGGTTGGGAGGCTGTCTATAAGCAAGGACTGGCCTGTCTCCCAAGATCTGTGAGAGTGAGGGATCATCTTTAAGGATAGGTTGTAAATCTTTGATGATGCGCTGGAGAGGTTTTAGTTGGGGGCTGTAGGTGATGGCTAGTGGTGTTCTGTTATTTTCTTTTTTAGGCCTGTCCTGTAGTAGGTGGCTTCTGGGTACTCTTCTGGCTCTGTCAATCTGTTTTTTCACTTCAGCAGGTGGGTATTGTAGGTTTAAGAATGCTTGATAGAGATCTTGTAGGTGTTTATCTCTGTCTGAGGGATTGGAGCAAATACAGTTGTATCTTAGAGCTTGGCTGTAGACAATGGATTGTGTGGTGTGTCCGGGATGGAAGCTGGAGGCATGTAAGTAAGTATAGCGGTCAGTGGGTTTCCGGTATAGGGTGGTATTTATGTGACCATCGTTTATTAGCACAGTAGTGTCTAGGAAATGGACCGCTTGTGTGGATTGGTCTAGGCTGAGGTTGATGGTGGGATGGAAATTGTTAAAATCACGGTGGAATTCCTCGAGGGCTTCTTTTCCATGAGTCCAGATGATGAAGATGTCATCAATGTAGCGCAAGTAGAGTAGGGGCGTTAGGGAACGAGAGTTAAGGAAGCGTTGTTCTAAGTCAGCCATAAAGATGTTGGCTCCAAAGAGAGACTGCTGAACTTGAATTAATATGCAAATTAGATACAATTAACTTAGGTTTAAACAGAAACTGGGAATGGTTGGGTCATTTCACTAATTGAATCTATTTCCCTATGTTAAGTTCTCCTCACACCTTCTATGGGTCATCTTAATTATCACTTCAAAAGTTTTTTTTCTCCTGCTGCTGATAGCTCATCTCAATTGATTAGACTCTTCCTGTTGGTATGCATACTTCCACCTTTTCATGTTCTCTGTATGTATAAATATCTCCTGTCTGTTTGTTCCATTCTATGCATCCAAAGAAGTGAGCTATAGCTCACGAAAGCTCATGCTGAAATAAATTTGTTAGTCTCTAAGGGGCCACAAGTACTCCTGTTCTTTTTGCGGATACAGACTAACACGGCTGCTACTCTGAAACATCAGGTACTATAAGTTATAATGGAGCCCTCTTACTTTTGAGTAATTTAATATGTTGCAAATTTCAAAGACAGTTCCCATTTAACTGCTTTCCCAGGAAGAATAGTTTCTAAGTCTTCAACATATTTTAAGTATTTAAAATGCCACACAGTAATCTACATTACCTCATTTCATTCATATATAATCAGTTCTTGATCATTTTTCTTTAATGTCTCTCACAGACTCACTTTCTAAATATATTTCATAAAGAAAAAAAATACAGAACACCTGTTGTTTATTCTGATATATAATTCCACATTTGCAAGAACCACCACTGTTCTGTAATCAATCACATCCCATTAAGTACTGAAAATGAGAAGTCAGTATTAAACACTTTTACTTGAGATGACTCAATATATTTTATAACTGACATCTAGCAGCAGCATCCAATTTGGTTCTTTATTAAAACAAAGACTTCATAAATTCACCCTAATTTTTCTACATGTGTTTTTTAAAAGGCATCTGTCTATCACATTGGCTGTAGCAGACAAGTCTGAAACTTATTCTGTGGCTGCATCAGATGGCTCAAGATTTGACAAAGAGGTTTATTAGAGACTCCTCCATTCTGTAGATTTAAATTATAAAAATATAATCCATGCCTACAGCTAACAATCTGGTGATCAGTTATGTTTAGAAGTAAAAAGATATAGGGGCTTTTTTTCATAGAGGTGAGGATGGAACGAATAAATAAGAAACCTTTAATTCTTCCAGTAATGTGCTTGTCATCCTGATAAGACCTGATAGCAAATAAGAAGCTCAAAGGATATATTTATCATAAGATGTTTAGGATTTCAAATACTAATTCTTCTAAAACTATTAAGGAAATATTGTTGGGTTAAAATCATGTTACTAAAAAGCATAATGCCAGATTCTCAGCTGGTATAAATTGGCACAGCTCCATTAAAGTCAATGGATGTACGCCAAGTTATACCAGCTGAGAATCTGGCCTGTATTTCTTTACCCATGTTACTAGTAATACCTAAGAACAAGGCCAGGTCTACACTATAAACTTACATCAGTATAATTATGTCGTTCCCCTGAGTAACGCAGTTATACCAACCTAACCCCTGGTGTAGACAGCGCTATGTTGACGGGAGGGTTCGGAGAGGTGGATTAACTATGCTGATGGGAGAAGATCTCCCCTTAGTGTAGCAGCATCTTAACTGAAGTGCTACAGCAGCACAGCTGCAGCATTTTAAGTGTAGACTTGCCCTGAGTTATTAAAATCAAAGACTTCAGCGGGGAGTAGAGTTGATCTATTGTTTGGGGAGCCTGATCTTCCAAGGTGCTAAGTATTTCCTGAAAATACAAACAACCCAGGGAATTACAGACCAGTCAGCTTAATTTCTGTACCTGGAAAGATAATGAAGCAAATAATTAATCAATCAATTTGCAAACATCTAGAAAATAATAAGGTGATAAGTAACAGTCAGCATGGATTTGTCAAGAACAAATCGTGTCAAACCAACAATAGCTTTGTTTGACAGGGTAACAAGCCTTGTGGATAGGGAGGAAGTGGTAGATGTGGTATATCTTGATTTTAGTAAAGCTTCTGATACTGTCCCACATGACCGTCTCATAAACAAACTAGGGAAATACAACCTAGATGGAGCTACTATAAGGTGGGTGCAAAACTGGTTGGAAAACTGTTCCCGGAGAGTAGTTATCAATGATTCACAGTCATGCTGGAAGGGTATAACAAGCGGGGTCTCACTGGGATCAGTTCTGGGTCTGGTTCTGTTCAGTATCTTCAACAATATTTCGATAATGGCATAGAGAGTACACTTATAAAGTTTGTGGAAAATACCAAGCTAGGAGGGGTTGCAAGTGCTTTGGGGGATAGGATTAAAATTTAAATTGATCTGGACAAACTTGAGAAATGGTCTGAAGGAAATAGGATGAAATTCAATAAAGACAATGGAGTGCTTTGCATTTTAGGAAGGAACAAATCAGTTGCACACATACAATTACCTGTCAGGAATGGTCTAGATAATTAGTCCTGCCATGAGTGCAGGGGATTGGACTAGATGATCTCTTGAAGTTCCATTCCAGTTCTATGATTCTATGAAAAGTAGACGACACTTTCACCTGCCACTGGGCACTTCAATTATGTAAGTTGGAATTAACTTTGGTTACTGTGTCCCATGCATTCACAGGCACCTAGACCCTGAGGAATCGTGAATCTTTATTCACTTGAGTAAGGAATAACATAGCTCTTCTCTTTGAGGCCATAAACTTGCTATGGTCATGGATAACAAAATGAGAGTGTGTGAACCTGAAGCAAACCCTGGCAAAATGCAATGTTTACAAAATGAAGTTGAATTTTCATCAGTCCCCTCCTTACATGCAGCCTCCACACAAAACACTCCTTATTGGCCCTCAAAACTAAAGCTGGGTGAAATTTTTTCAGTGAACAGTAAATTCACCAAAATAAGCAGTTTTGGGTGACAAACTATTTGTGATTTTGGTTAAATTCAGGAAATGGTTTTAGCAAAAGAAAAATGGAACATTGATTTGAATCAATGTTTCACTTTCTTTGACTAGAACAATTTTGCTTTGTTTTTTTTTCATGCCAATACAAGTCAGTTCAAAACAAACCATTTTCTTCTATTTTTTCAGTTCAGCTACCCAACTGAAAAATCAATTGTTCATTCAGCTCTACTCAGAACCTCAACTGAACTCTTTCTCCTACAGTTCTCAGCAACAAAAACTTTAGATGTTTCATGATAGCGGATTAAATTTAATGTGCAATTGGCTAGTTTTGGCTAGGCCTCAGTAGAGGTACACCTATCTGTGCCAGCTGAGGATCTAGCCCAAAGGCTCAAAGATCATCTGATAAAATCATATAGAGTGCAATGTCATAGAAGCTATGACAATATGCTAATATAACTGGAATACACTTCATGCAAAAGGTCTCTTGTAAGGTATCATTACAAAGCTTATAACCTACTGAGTGTGATCATCCTATAAATGTACCACTCTTGTATCTGAAACTAGAAATATGAACTATAGCTCTGAGGGCCTATTGTAATTATGCAAAGTGTGGACCATTAATGGTGGTTTGGAATCTTGATGACTCCAATTAACCAGGACAATTGTCTGCAGATGGCTGTGTTTTACCTGTAAGTCTTCCTGTATACTGTGTGCTGGCAAGTGGGTAATGAAGTCTTGCAGTGACATGTGATCATGTCACCTGAACTGGAATCCATCTTTAACCTGGTGCTTTTTCATTGAGAATAGGGGGTGGGGGGAAACTCAGAGAGACAAAAGGATTCCCGCCTTATGCAAAAGATATATAAGTGGGTGGAACAGAGAAAAGGGAGCAGACATCATGAGGAATCCCCTAGCTACCACCTGAGCTGGAACAGGGGCTGTACCAGGGGAAAGGATTGTGCCCAGACTAGGAAGGCATCCAGTCTGTGAAAGAAATGTACTGAAACATCTCTGAGGGTGAGATCTCATCTGTATTCAGTTTCTTACTGTATAAAACACAGAAGTCTGTGTCTAATTTTATTTTGCTTGGTAATTCACTTTGTTCTGTCTGTTACTACTTGGAACCACTTAAATCCTACTTTCTGTATGTAATAAAATCACTTTTTACTTAATACATACTCTGGGTTAATTAATAATACCGGGGGGGGGGCGGGGAACAGCTGTGCATCTCTCTCTATCGGTGTTATAGAGGGCGAACAATTCATAAATTTTATACAGGGTAAAACGGATTTATTTGGGTTTAGACCCCATTGGGAGTTGGGCATCTGAATGTTAAAGACAAGAACACTTCTGTTAGCTGCTTTCAGGTTAAGCCTGCAGCTGTAGGGCAAGTAATTCAGACCCTGCGTCTGTGTTGGAGCAGACGGGTGTGTCTGGCTCAACAAGACAGAGTGCTGAAGTCCTAAGCTGCCAGGGCAGGAAAGCAGGGGTAGAAGTAGTCTTGGCACATCAGTTGGCAGTTCCCAAAGGGGTTTCTGTGATCCAACCCATCACAGCTTCCCATCAGATTTGAAGACACCTTTAATTCTCATTTAGTATTCAGCAATTAAAAATTCATGACTTAGCCAGATGTGTATACATTGGCTGTTAATGCCATCTGATGAAAGCTTTAGTCCAGATAAGATATGTGATAACAATACATCTACGAGTTTCATATTTTTGACACCATGTAATTAGCAGACAAATTGTTATTGTGAAACACAGCATGAATGTTACTGTTTATTTTCTCACTTTGCCTCCCTCCCACCAATGTTTTAGAGATTCACTTTCAGGAATCTCAAAGTAAAATTTACCCACTAGTTAAAAGTGGGTCTTTTAGGATTAAAAATGTGTGTATTCCCAAAAATAAAATAAAAAAATAATAATTAAAAAAAGACCAATTTATCTCATCATGTTGGATTCTTGTACTATTATATTACATACATAAATATATTAAAAATATTAAAGTTGCAAAGTGAGACACTCAAAAGTTAGGAAATGCTAGAATTTAGATTGGCACTCTCATGTGTTTGCATTATGAAACAGTCAGAAATCACATGATCACATACTATGTTTCCACAGGACCCCTGCCTCATTCAGTGCACAGGCTGGAACATACCCTGGAGATAGATCAGGTTTGTGTAGTCTGACTCCTTCCCCTGCACTCCTCATCTCAGTCTCCACAAACATCCAATCCATGTTCCTTTCCTGCTCCCACTTCCTCAGCTCTGTGTGCCAGTCTCCCTCTCATCTTTTCCCCCACAAGTCTCAGCTCCTCACTAATCACCATTCCAGCCAGGATGCATCTTCTTTCCCCTTCTTGCAGCCTGTGCACCAGTAGGGGGAGCATCGAGAGCACAGGAGAGACTGTCTTGTTGCTCTCAGTGGGCATTACAAGCACCATAACACCAAGCACTGCACTCAGCAGCACCCAGATGCCCCTTCAGGGACCATAACTAGTCAATGCTGGAGCAGCCCCTAGGCCACCATAAAGTACAATGGGGCCTGGAGAGGCTTAGAAATGTTCACTGACTGTGGGGACCAACAACTAGCTGCTTTGCGGCTCTGTTCTCAGCTGTGTACAGTGAAAGTGGAGCATAGTGAAGAATGTGGCCTCCAGTGTCAAAAAGGTAGGGATTAGATTTGACACACTGACTAAGGAGTATGCTGGGAATTAGATTGCCTGTATGTTTCATTTAGTGACTAACAGGAAGGTACAAAGCCTTCTTTAAACTATAGTCACCACTTTATCTTTGCCTAAGAAATTTAGATGAAGCATTTTGTTCATTTTTTTGAGAGAATTTAGGTTGACAGTAGGTATGAGCTTGCGATATAATATGACAGCAAAAAGATCAGTGCTAATTTGGGCTTCTTCCACAGACGCATTGTATTACGGAGCAGGGCATAACACCACCTTTTCCAGTTTTAATGTTACCACAGCTGAAATGTTGTAAGGAAGTGTTCACGGAAGAACATCCCATTTACTTCAGAAACGAAGACATTAATTTACGGGGAAAGATATTAAGAAACGACACAACTAAGGAGCATAGGACACAATAAACAGTCTACAAATATTTGAAGAGTTTGAATACTGAGCCAGAACATTTTCTTCTCTAGAGCTGCACAGACAAAAAGGAAAAATAAATTAAAAGTTGTTTTCAAAATATAAATGATTTTTTTTAATTGAAAAGATTTACCACCTTTATAAAACACCCCTCCCCCCATACACACACACACACACACACACACACACACAGAAGGAAGAGGAAGGAATCACAATGAGCATCTTCTTTTAGAGATCTCCGTCCTGACACACTCACCCAGTTCCCTGTCAGAAGGTTTGTCCACACAAAAGGCTGTTTGTCCCATCTCAAACTCTAAATATCCCCAAGGATCAGCACGAGGCCATCCGTTCAAAGGCCCTGTGCCACCATATTGAATCTGGTCCCTTGCACTCCCTGCTGCTTCCTGACAATATATCTCCATTGAAACTGCACTGCTAGGGGCTTTCCTTGATTGTAGCTGCCCCCAAGATCACAAGAGGAGGCTTAATGGAAGAAATAATAAAACCTGGAGATGTATGATCTTTTGTTTTGACTAAACTGTGTTGCGCCAGGTAAGGAAGAAAGTACCGGTATATCCCCTGAAGTCCATGCCAGACCTTTCCAATCTCCATGTAAATGTGCCTCAGAGCGGGGTTCAGGAGGGAAAGAAAGGGTGATAGTGCCTGTGGAAAGTCCCCACTCTCACCAACAGAGGGTCAGCTCCCCATGTGGAGGATCCTATGCCAAGTGCAACTCAGCCAGACCTGGGTATTGGGCCCTAATAGTCTAATTTTTAGTTGGAAAGGTTAATTATAATTTGATTGGCCTGTTTAAAGATTAAATATCTGATCTGACTGATGAGAGTGGAGATATATTTCTAAAATTAGCTATCTGGAAAAAAAACAGTTCCTTAGTTACATACATATTGAACTGATTAAAATTCTTGGCTGTGAAAACTGAAACCCTAACTCACTTGCATATGCTTTTTTATTCAGCTGGTATACAAAGATCGTACCTACCCTTCCTATTGTCCAGGTAGAATACAAACAATAAAATCTGTAGAGAAGAGTACATAAATTGATCATTGCCATATTACATTTGATTATAAATTGTCATATATGGTTTAAATAATTGTTTCCCATCTAAATAACTATAATTAATTACAAGCATTCCAAACAAGAACTGTAATCTTTAAATATCAGCTTAATTAAAACTTCATTTAATGTGACTCTGTTCCCCCGCAAATATTTTTGAAAAGCTGTTTCAGAAAACATGTTTTGATTTCTCTCTTGCTAGGTAGGAAATAGGTAGAAATCATTTTATAAACCTCTCCAGTTTTAGAGTCTGACCAAAGGCCACTGAAGCAGGGGGAGTCAGACTGTTAAATGATGATGATGAAGAATCAAGACTACCTATGATGCTTTGAAATATACTAATCACTGCTGCATGTAAAGAAGTAAATGAGTTACAGTATACGGAAGGTGACAGTATCTACTTCTTGGCATTTGGATTATCAAATTTCAAAAAGAAATAGCCCACACATTTAATAAGCATCAAAGTCCTCAAGAGATCCTACTGTTATAAAGTCTTGAAGAATGTGGGCCGGTTACGGTTTTGTAGCTGAGATCAAAATCTGGCTCAACATTTACTAAAGCAAGTTTGAAGCCATTGCCGGTCACTGAACCATTAACTTCATCCTTTGTAAATATATTAAGTATTAATTTAATACTTCAGTAATTTTACCATCCTCTGCCATCTCGTCTCTCATTTCATCCTCCAGAGTTTTAATTTCCTCCCTGATTAATCCTTTGCCTTGATAATAATGAAAAATCTTTTGAGTTATGGTTACCATCTGAATCCATAATTGTTTGAACTCTTCCTTTTTCTATTTTAATGTCCTACTAGATCACCTCATTGTGCTGCTTCTAATTCTTAATCATGTTTACTTCTTTGTTAAGAGTTGACATTAATAGCTTTTTCAGATCTATTTTCTGTTTGTATATGTCTATAAATAAATCAGA
This sequence comes from Mauremys mutica, assembly GCF_020497125.1. Classification (NCBI taxonomy): domain Eukaryota; kingdom Metazoa; phylum Chordata; order Testudines; family Geoemydidae; genus Mauremys; species Mauremys mutica. Next base: position 193,431,566 of record NC_059072.1, read on the forward strand.
ATGGGGTTGAATCCCTGACCAACTTGGCTAAAAGCCATTGGTGGGCCTATCCTCCATGAACTTATATTGTTCTTTTTTGAACAAAAAGTTATACTTCTAATTCTTTGAATTCTCTCATCACATTCATTCAAACCAATTTTATGTGGCATCTGCACAAGTGATTATAGTCATGAAGGGTGAAAACATACACAAACTGATACGAGCCCCTCTCTGATTTAGTTACCGCTGTGTCAGAGGTTTGGCTGGGGACTTTGTGAAAGGCCCAGCCATATACCCATGTCCATCTTGCTTAATTGCATTAATGCTAGCACTCTCATCTGGGATGTTGGGAACACAGCTCTAGTCATGGTGTTTTATTGTTAAGTATTTGTCCCATCCCATATAGAATAGTATTTCACATACCTACACAGTCCATTTGCCTTCAGTGGACTTTTGGATCTGGTCATTTTTAATAGGCTTACATTTAATCTAAAATGTGGATTACTGAGGCTGGGTTTGTTATGGTAAATTAAAATACATTAAAGAAGAAATATTTCGGTATTCCAGATATATATGCAGTGCATTTAGCACATGGCCCACACCCACTGAAGTCAATAGACTTCCAGTGATTTCACCAGGTTTTGGATTAGACCTTACTGAATATACTAGTCTTCAGTATTTTCCTTGATCATGTTTGTGTGACTCTGTCTTATAGACATCCTACTGCTGTGAGGGGGAGGAAGAGAAAGAAAAGGCTGCTTCAACACCTTTCAGAGAAATTCTATAATTTAATTCATAGGCCTTGTTTTGTGTATAAGATGACCTCAAAACAAAGTTTGTAGCCTTCAAGATTTGATACTTTTCTCACTTTTGAAATGCTTGAACCCACTTTAGATACAGTTGGATTTGGTCATAATTGTAAAGCCACAGAAGATAGCATTACACAGAAATATTGTTGAAGAATCTAGTTGATGGAACAGGTGGGAAGGAAAAGAAGTTGCTTCCCGGGGAATGCTACCTAGCAAGATTAGGGTGCGTGCTCTCCTAATTAATTTTTAATTGCATCACTATTAGGGGATTAATTTCTACAGAATTAGAAGACAAAACAACTTTGACTATAGGGGATTTGCTAAGTCAAATCTATATTTTTATTCAATGTTTATGTTAAATTGTATAAGGATTTATTTACTTCTGCCTTAACTTGAGTTAAATGGCATTTTGTAAACGCTTTGGAACAAATGTATTCCTGTGTAACTTCAGTAGGCATCCAAGACATTTAAATATGGCCCATTAAGTCTGTTTTTATTATAGAAAATTAAAATATATTAAAGAAAAAAGATTTTTGGGAAAGAGGTAGGACTTCAAGTGACAGAGCATCTTTTCAGAAATTTTCTTTTATGAAAATACATGTATTGATTACTCAAGGAACATTCTGACACCTTTACTTTTGCTGAACTGTACTCTGAGTTACCTTATTTTCTTCAGTAGGACTACATACAAGAGCATGGTACTACTCAGGCTGAGTAACAGCAGTAAAAATCTTGTCCTCACAGAGTAGTCATTTGCTTGAAATGAAAGAGAAGTCCATTGCAAAGTGAAATACAGAACTAATTTGACTAAGAGAGATTATTTAAACTGGTGAATTCTAAATTACAATTGCTGCAGTAGAGCATCTGAAACAGATTTCAGTCCTGACTCAACCTGAGAAGTCTTCATATGTCAAATGGAGATCAGTAATAAAAATACTGCTTTGAATTACTAAAGTTCTTCAGGGCTGTCTTGAGGCAGTTGATTGGAATAAAGTCAATACAAAACTGGCAATATTATTTCCTTGGGCTGGTAGATGTTCAAATCATCTCCAGTCTTCTATCTAGAGGACTGGTTAAGAAAAAATATGTCATACGAGATCAGAACAATAATGTATTTGCTGGATAGAAATAAGATGAATTATGTCAATATCTTGTATTTTCCATTCATAGATATCGAATGTCTCTAGTTAAAACATGAAGGGTTTTTTATGAATCTTTTTCACTCTTCCTCATAACTCTCCCTCTTGCTCACCCTTCTTATTGTCACTTTTCTTCATGTTGTAAGAGCACTTTTCTACACTCAATATGTCTACACTCAATATGTTTCCTCCCCATATCAGTTTGTGTATTTATACATGTATGTGCGTGTGATTCTATTTATCTAATGCTTTGTGTACTTTGATTGCAGTGCCCTGAACACTTTACTTTAATACAAGTAAATTAGCAAGTCATATAAACATATAGTGCATCAAAATATTCAGTTTTTGCATTAAATATATAGCTCACTTCAGCTAACAGGCATACAATCTTTTACCATTTGTAAAAAATTAAATCTCTATTTTCCTCAAATTCACAAGTACTTCAGTATCTATTAATCTTATGAGGCAATATCTTTGAAATTTTGTCCATCTTCAAAGGTCAATATACCTCCAAACTCTTCTGTCGCATTCCCAAAAATGTGAAACTTATCCTGGCCCCACAAAGAAAGTTGAGTGTAACTTAATTGATCAGAAACAAGCAATCACTACCAAATACATCTTGGGTGTCATTTCAAAAATTAAGAATGGTTCTTTGAAAATACGGTTGAAAAATAATCTTTTAGTCCTGTGACAAATTAAACAACCATTCATTTTATCACAGAGACAGATAACGTATAGAGTGCTCATAAACAAGAGTATATTAAATTAATACTAATTGTGGTACCTCTAACATGTCTCAGTAGCTGATGGAATTGTTAATGAATATAAATCACCCAACAGTGCAACTGATATATAATACTTAGAATGGTCATATTTTCTTAAAATTTTTATCTTAGAAGCCAGATTATATTGGCCAAAGTGAAAGTTCAAATTCATATTTTAACTGCAAGAGTTCAGAAAGATAAATGCTGCCACACTAATGACCTGACCCTGTAGTCTTCGCTATTTGTCATGGTTGCAGACTAGCTATACCTCTGTCTCCTTTCTGGTCTCTGAGTGCACCCAGCTCAGGTGCTCTGAGGCCTCTTGCCCTTTATTTATCTCATGGACAAAGCACATCACTCTTCCACTATCAGACCAGATCTGACTACAGTATGGTGTGTGTATCAATCACTCAGAACACAGCAGGTCTGACTGGTTTTCAGGTACCTGTGTTTTCTCCCTTCAGGAACCTGTGACCAGTGATACATTGACCTTCCTCAAATAAAATATTTTTATTTAGCAGTTGGAACAAAGCACTGAAGAAAAAATGATTTAAAACCTGACAGCCCACATGTACCTTTAGTTTAATCCAATCTTATGCTTCACTGTATACTAAGTAAGACAGGCTTTCCTCTTAATTTGGCTATGTTCTGTTCTTGTAGTTTATGTTCTTTTAGAAAGCCAGGTTGAATTTGAGAGCCAGGCTGGCACCAGTTTTTAAATCCAACCTGTCCCCTCCCCCATAGAGGAAGCTGAGTTTTCTGAAAGCTCCCATTCTGTATGTGTCTGGGCCCAATTGTTATATTGCTCAATGGTCTTTGTAAGAGGAATCATGTGTGAAGTGTTCTGTCTCAGACTGGCTTTTCCCAGTCTGTCAACAGGCCATCTAGGAGAATGTCCCCTATAGAATTTGCTTAATTGTTTGGATAAATAGACCCATTCAGCCAGCTGTATCTGCCGCTGGGGAAGTGCGTTGAAACGGTCTGCTTCCCTCTGAGAGATGAGCATATAGGACATAAATCACATTTTGGGGTACAGATCAATAATTCAGACAGCATACCCTCACATTCATTATAAAAGAAGAAAGCATCTTTTGTGATTTCATACTGCCCCTTAGTTTGCTTTCTGAAAATAAATTTTCAGCATTGGTGTTTCAACTTCTGGTTCTTAGCCATTAAAATTTCAGAAAAATATATCTGAGAATTTTGAAGATGTGAAAACATGGAAGTTAGTACAGTATAAACTCATCTCTTTAAAAAACAAGCAAATTGTATTGCAGGACTGCCCCTTCTCCACCCAAATATTATCCATTTTTATGTCTGTGTTATATATAGTAGCATTACTACTCTTGTCTATGATCATCAATACTTGGCTCCCATTTACCTTCTTTCTTGTCTTCATAAATCATCTTGGTAGATGAGGCCTGAGACACATCAAATAGATGGCTAGAAATCCATGGAGAAGGTCTTGCTCTTGGCCCAACTGACTGTATCAGAATTTTTCATATCATGTGCAGTCCTCGTGCAGGAACCAAAGAAGAGATTTCTTACATTTAACACAGCATCTGTAAAATAGCAGTCAAACTATAGACCTGTTCTAGATGTTGGGGAAGGAAACGAAGAGGATACGTTTGCTATTAAAAGATACCAGGAAGAAAGTTGCCCATTGTTCCTCCATATAGTCAATGCTTCCCTTTAGGTGACTAGGAAGGCAGGTTTTCTTTTCTATCTTGCATCTATCCACTCTTGCATTAGCTGGAGTCTACCTCTTCTAAGGGTACGTCCATACTACCTGCCCGGGTCGGCGGGTAGCGATCGACTTCTCGGAGTTCGATATATCGCATCTCATCTAGACGCGATATATCGAACTCCAAACGCGCTCACATCGACTCCGGAACTCCACCACCGCGAACGGCGGTGGCGGAGTCGACGGGGGAGCCGCAGACTTCGATCCCGCGCCATGAGGACGGGTAAGTACTTCGAACTAAGGTACTTCGAGTTCAGCTACGCTATTCGCAGTGTAGACCAGGCCTCAGTGGGTGCCTAGGAGGGTGAAAACATTTACTAAAGCTCCCAACAGCCACAAAAACTCAAACAATAAACAAAAGAGTAGTTTGTTTCTTTGACTAGAAGAATTGTAGTAACTTCCCTTCCTACTAGCTTCAGTTTGATGTTGAATGGTATATGACTGAAAGCGTTTATGGTAAGCAATAAGAGTGATACAAGACTTTCTTTCCAGTTTTAGAGAGATGGGACATACACATAAACAAAGCTATTATTTTAAAAGTGGCAGAGCTTTGCCGGACCAGTTGCTCATGAAGGCACCACACAATTCCAGTAACTATTAGTCACAACATCTAGGAAGTAAGTCTCTGTGGCTGCTTTTAAACCTATTTTTAAAGGCATAATTAGCTAATTATTATAATTTCCCCAAGAACATACAACAACTACTTATATTTATTTAACCTCATTGCATAAAAGTTCTTAAAATTTTTCAATATAATCTATCAGTATGTCCCATTGTCCATTTTCTGGGAACCACAAAAAGATAACTTTATATGTACTGTATAATGGAATAATGTACTGCAATTAGAAAATTAAATATTCATGAAAGTGCTGTCTTGTTGAGATAGACAGCGTGTTCATTTTAAAATAGGGTTATTGTACTTACCAGTGTCCCTCATTATGTGAGGTAATTGACATTTTGACCAATAGCTTTTTTGAAGACCTCTTCACAATCATCTTGACAAAGGCCATTGGTCAAAATGTTAATTCCCACTCTAATGGATGACACCTATATGTAAATTATATGTATTTTTAAATGAATAGACTGTGCAACTGACCCTGTTTCAAAAAGGTGGCATTTTCATGAATATTTTAGTGCTTCATTTAATGGATCCTAATAGTCAGGGAAATCTACATCTAGAGGAAAAAAAAATAAGGACCTTTTTATTATCTTATTGCTCTATAAAAACTAAATCAAGACCAACACCCTGAATAGGTTTGCTGATGAAAATTATTTTTTGCTACTCTTCTTGTGTGAGATATTTATTTATCACAGTACAATCCATATTTATTAACAAAATATAAAGTTAGACTCTGATCTCAGGAAGCACTTGCATACATGCCTAGCTTTAAGCATGTATGCAGTACCATAGTCTAAAATGGGTCTACTCACATGAATGATGCTAAGTACATTCATAAGTGATTACAAGATCAGGGCCTTGCATTGCAAACTCTGATAGCAAAAGGCCATGGATGTACCATGAGGCAGCACACTACTAGGCACTGTAAAATAAAATTATTTTTAATCAGAGAATCACTTGCCAACTTCAGATACAGTGGATGCTGTGACATAACAAGGTACAATCCAGATCAATGGGGGTCTATCACCCCTTCTCTGAAACCTTGGATGCTTTATAAGCCTTGCTGAAGTAGCTCCTACCAAGGCCACTCACAGACAGCCTTCCAGCATGCAAGCCATCCCCTGAGTGTCTGTGTGTAACTGCAGCCTGCCAGCCATTTTGGGGTTACACATTGGCTCTCATCAGCCTTGGTTATACTACAGGATGACCCCAATACACTCCCAATCTTAGATTTTCCACCAGAAATGTATGTCCTGTATTGCCCAGCCCTCTCCTGGACAATATAAGTTATACTGAGTTAGTTATTTCTTTTAAAAGGATAATATGCACATACCTTGATACACCAAATGGAATTTCCCAGATACTTCATTTAAACACACTGGATTAGATAAAACAAGTCTACTAACAACAAAGAGAGATTTTCAGAGAGTACAAGTAATGAAACATAAAAGTCAGAAATGGTTACAAGAAAAATAAAGATAAGATTTTTACTAATACCTAACAAACTATCAGGTCCAAGCAAAGTTTCTCACCATATGTTTTCAGCATTCTTACTGACTCAAACCCAGTACCCCTTCTTCCAGAGTCCAACAAAGGCTTTTTTCATTATTTCAGGTGCAGTGAATATGAGGGGTAAAGAAAGATAGAGGGCTCTCTTGGGGTGTTTGCCCCTCTTTTCAGTCCCCTTTATATATTTATTTAGGACAGACCTGTACAGTTTGGGCAGTGCTGTGGGTTTTGGAACATGTGTTAATAAAAATCATACAAGGAAATCTTATAATTTTACATTCAGTGTTGCCACTCACATTTTACCAGGACAATAATTGCCAGAAAATTGTGAGTTTTCAAATTATACTTTACAAGGAATACTTTGTACAAAGATTATTATAATAGTGTGCAGGGTGTTAATGCAGGGGCATATTATGCCACAGGTGCCCTTAAAAAAATTAAGTTTCACATAAGTCTGAAGTGATTGTAGTACCCTGTTATTTTCTATTCCAAGTGGAAGAAGATCCTCTGGTTATTGCAGTTACCTGAGATGGAGAAAATTGACTTTTTAATGCTGTTCTATGCTGCTGAGAGATGTGTGTGTTTCAAAGCATGAATATGGCCCAAGATCCTGAATTTCTTAATGTGCATTGGTCTTTTCTCTTGCCTTCCCTCCTTCAGTGAAGTAAATGGCACTTCATGAGTTTACAGAAGCTGAGATTCTGGCTCCTAATATTTTAAGTAGAAAAAAGTAAGGTTATACATAAAGATGCCAAATAAAGACTAGATCTCTGTAAATCCTAAAGATTTAAAGTATAATGATAGGTGGTATTATCCACTAGGAACTAGAATGAGACACGCACCCCCCCCCCCCGCCAAATTACATTTTACTTAGGATTTAGATTGCCAGCTATAGCTACACGTACCATAACAGGGTGTCTATTTACAGGACATTTCATTTTCACAATTACAATATCTTAAGGGGTGTGTGACAGGGGTTCTGAATCAGTAACAGACACAGTACCCTATCACTCAAATCTACACCAATATATGTTAATTGGAATCTAAATGGAGGGCTGATTAAGAAGGGGAGCTGCAACTGAAGGACAAATTAAAGAGGGACACGACCACAGCAGCTGAAAGCAAATAAATAGAGAAGAAGGCTGCCCTGGTGGGGTGCTGGAGAGCCTGAAGGAAAATGGGGAGCTGACTGGGCCTTGTAAATAGGTAAATAGTACTACAGCCAATGGCCTGTTAGAACAGTTTAATAAAGTAAGGTGGTGGCGAAGGTGGCCTAGAGTGAATGTGGTCTCTACCAAAGGTGAGAGAGAGACTCACAGAGTACCACTCAATGACAGGATGTTTGAAATGGGGCACTAATTCTAATATTCTTGGACCAGACAACTGAGGTGTTCTTCAAGCAATATACAGAACTATGAAAATAAAGGCAAGCAAACAAATACACATATTGTACCCGATAAGAGCCTTTTGAGTGATCAACTGCATGACCATTACTTGGGTTAGCAAGTCTGCTGAGTTAAGTAAGAATGATTCCGCCAATTTGATTCTCAGTGAATACCTAATTAATTTGCAAATACTATCACCCGTTGGACAACTCATCAATTGCCATTCAGTGAGACTGAGGGAAATAGATAACAAGAATGGAAAAATAAGTAGCCACCATTGCATTTGTACAACAAAGACAGAGGTTCATGAGTCAGAAGAGTTATGGCCACCCTGCCTTTGCCATATTACTAAATTAGCGGGCGGATACTGGCTAGATGGGAGGGAGCTCCTGGTATAGAAAAGAGGGTCATAGTACGGAATGGTTGAGAACTCTTGAACTAAGGAAATAGATAAAGAATTAAAAGGGTTTGGGGATGAAACCAACAAGATTGTGTCAACTTCTGGAGGATAAGGACTGCTCTTAAAAAGCATGACAAAAGAAGAGGAGAAAAAAAGTCTAAAGAATATCTCCAACAGATTCTAAGGCAATTCAATGTTTTGAGAAAGGCCTGTCTAGAAAATGGCAGCTCATGAAGGCTACAACTTTTGATTCAGGTATTCGTATTTTCCCTACTTTACAAAAGGTTCAGATGTCTTTCAGTGTCTCAATAAAATTGGTGCTACACTGTCTTCCTAATTCCTGGGGTTTAGAGGAATAGCTCTGACCCACTCATGATGAGAGACTCTCAACCCTTTAAAAGAGGAAAAAATAAATCATACCTAAGAGACAAATGATTCCAGGAGTCTTCAAATTATCTGGATAGAGCTCTTCAAGTCACTGCCAATGTCAGCTTTCTAACAGTCTCCCAAAAAACAGGGTGTCTGTCAATTTACTCTCACAACAGGTGTGATGCACAGATGTAAGAGATGGCTATGATTAAAGAATAATTAACATTAGTCCTGGTTTTTTTGCAACTCTCAAAAAGTATGGTGGAAAATATGGATCATCAAACCCATCTTTGGGTCAGCCACAGAAATATAAAGGAGTATTTCAATCTGGTACTAGATCGTGTAGCCAAGAGAAAGTGTAGCCAAGATAGTCATTTTATGCTCCTGAAATTATTCATATTTATAGTCTGATCACTTTAATGGATTATTTTTGCAATGGAACTGACTCACTGCTATATTGATCACTGCCAGCTCTGTCAGAAAAAAAGCTATATTTCAGAACATGAGCCACTAAAATCTTTAAGAGTGCAATGCTTTTCCCACCCTCAATAAAATCAGGTACTGAACTGTTATGTAAATATTTGGATATTTACAAAGATGTCTTGCTAATGACAGTGGTTCAACTGTGAATTCTTTCTCTGAGTGGATAACACCTGTAAATAAAAATAACTCCTTTACAACAATCTGTATAGCGGAACATATTTTATGAAGAAGGGCACTTGACCTCAATGTGAGTGAAAAATATCAATTTCCATCCCTCAGGAAATTCCAGTATTTCAATGTTTATTTTTGTTCCTGTGATAGGGCAGCTGCCCCTTACTGGCAGAAAAGGGGTTAAAAGCAGCCCTAGGGAGGCTGTGCCAGAGAAAGGTGCTGAGAGGAGCAGCCAGTCATGTCCCAGCAGCCTTATATAAGAAGGGCTTAAGGGCAGAGCAAAGGGCAGTAGCTGACTGAAGGTTGAGAGGAGAAGAGCGAGGGGTGGGAGGGAGGAGTGCCAGCACCTGGGGCAAAGCAATGCTGCAAGCAGGGGTTGGGGGAGCTAGAGAGAGCTGCTGTATGGCTTCTAGGGAATGCAGGCTGAGGTTCTGAGGTAAGGGCAGAAGAGGGTGCTGGAGCCACACGGGAAGCGGCCCTGGGACAATGGATGGCAGTTGCCACTGAGGGAAGTGGCTGGACAGAGGTTCAAACTTGCAGGTCCCCCAGAAGGCGGGGGACAAAGTGTGTGGCACAGCCAGAGGGCAGTGTCACTGAAGAGGATGCATCAGTCCTGAGAGTGGTGTGGGTTCTGGAATGAAAGTGATGGTGGCAAGGCACCACCAGAGGAGGGTGCAATGGCAAACAGAGCTAATCCCCAGGACAGCCAGCAGGAGGCATCACAAAGATGAATGAACCCCGTCAGAGTCCCAAATCTGTACCCACATTCACAAGACATCATGTAGTTTGATCAGAGAGGGAGAGAACAGTGCATCATGAGAGTCCAAATGCAGCCAAAGAACCTGTCCAAGCAGCCCAACTTATAGGGAAAAATGGGGACAGGAGGCAGCCAAACTATGGCTCCCATAACACAACATAGGAAGATACAGTTTAATGATGCACTGATTCAAGATGGAATATTTGGTTCAGTCCAACAGGTCAAGAATATTTGGATTCAGGTCAAACCAACGCAAAATGAAATATTTCATTATTTATTCTGATTGAAAACTGAAAAAAAAAATACAGCAAAACCCCCACATTTTCCCCATATTTCAATTTTGCAGAAACTGCATTTTCTATCAAAAAAAATCATGTTGGCAGAAAATTCCAGGTATCTACAGTGCAGCTTCTTCTTCTGAGTTCAGCTTTAAAAACAGAAACCACCCATATTCTACTTAAAGCGTCTATACTAATACCCAGCTCTCTTAAAGCACTGCTCATCAGTAAATCTCCAAGCACTTTACAAAGGAGGTGAGCATCAGTGTCCCAATTTTGGGGTACTGAGGCACCAAGGCGGTGAAGTGACATATCCAAGTTCACCGAGAAGTTAAGTGACAGAGCCAGGAACAGAACACAGATTTCCGGAGTCCAGTGACCTGTAACCATATTGTTGGCAGTCAAAGAGTTACACTGTGACTGTTCCAGTGCAATAGTTTTCTTAGTAACATTCCATTTAGACTTTCTTTCTAATACACCACTACCTCGATATAACGCAACCCAATATAATGCGAATTTGGATATAACGCAGTAAAGCAGTGCTCCGGGGGGCGGGGCTGCGCACTCCGGTGGATCAAAGCAAGTTCAATATAACACGGTTTCACCTATAACGTGGTAAGATTTTTTGGCTCCCAAGGACAGTGTTATATCGAGGTAGAGGTGTACCATGAAACCTCTCCCAAGATTCAGAGTTTAGGATCCAAGATAGAAAGAGTTTAGGAAACAGTTTGTCTTCTCCAATGAAAGACCAGGAAATTGGGCCCCAATCCAGCAAAGCACTTAAGCACGTTCCTCATTTGAGACAAGTCATATGCTTAAATCAAGCACATGTTTAAGTGCTTTGCTGGATCAAAGCCATCAAATTTAGAAGAGAGGGTAAAACTGAACCATTAAGAACCGCAAAATTTTCCTTTACACATGCTGAGTATAGCAAGAACTCTAGCTGGAGGATTAAGTGTTTTGCATATAATGTCCATGCCCACAAGGTTAGGCCGTCAAACAGCAAGTTTGTCATGTGTATTGTATAGTATTATATTATGAATGGAAGAACATAAGTTGACATGAAACTTAATTTATGGACTTGTCCTATAGAAATGTAAAAACACTTCCACATTTAATATAAACATGGGGTTAGAGTCACCACTACTTATTAAACTAATCACTTTGTGCCTGGTCTTCCTGCTCATTTGTTTATTTTATACATCCCTTGTCTTCTGATTGTAGAGATTGTAAACTCCCTGGTAAAGGGCTTTTGTGCCTACAGCATCTAACACAAGAAAGCCCTAATTCATAATCGAGTCTTCTGCAATAGAGTAAGTGACTTAAATTGATACTTTAAGCACAATATTAGTGTGACGCAAAAAATAAATATTTAGTATTGTGAATAGGAATGAGAATTATTTGTTCATTGATTAAATTAAACCAGGATGTTGATCATCATGATACCATAAGAAGTTGTCTTAGTTTTATTACTAAAACCAAATAGGAGCAACGGAGACACCAACAACTATTTAAGAAACTCTGAAAGATTTTCATTCTGATTACCCAGAAGGTCACCCAGAGCATCTGGTTAATTGCCCTCTTTTTAGTGTTTGTATAAGTCTAAGTAAAAAAATGCTGGAATGGTTCTAAAACCAATCACAGAATATCAGGGTTGGAAGGGACCTCAGCAGGTCATCTAGTCCAACCCCCTGTTCAAAGCAGGACCAATCCCCAGACAGATTTTTGCCCCAAATCCCTAAATGGCCCTCTCAAGGATTGAGCTCAGAATCCTGGGTTTAGCAGGCCACCAATGCTCAAACAACTGAGCTCTTATTACAGGAAATGATACATTCCCCATTTCAACATTATGCAGTAAAAATTATGGTAAAGTCTGTCAAAATGAGACTATTGTCTGAAAGATCATAAAGATGAAAATTTCATCATAATGAATACACTATATTCCTCGCAGACAATTAAAACATGCACCACCTTTTCTCTACAGTTCCTATGTAGCTTTATACTAAAAATATGTTTAAGTGACAAATCTAATTACACAAATCCAAAAGTTGAAAGAAACTTTCATAAAATGTATTTTACAAAACAATGTCAAGTAGTTATTTATTTAATGTGAAAAACATTTTTCAATACAATACAATAAAACAGCTTCAGGGAATGAAAAAGTAGTTTTCTTTAACTGGCAGGAACTGTGGCTATTGTAGATAAAGTATTTTGTAGGTTTAGGTAAGGAGGAAAAGTTTTATTCTGATTAAATAGATTTCTATGTCTATTTTTATAGAATATGTTCTAATATATTATCTCTTACAGACAATGTATGTTGATTTTGCCCCTCTAAATTTTGATGGCTTTTCCTATTGTGTGAAAACAATGCATTAATGTACATGCTAAGACTGCAGAGTATATTCACAATTTACCCTTTGTGTTAAAGAAATTATACAGTATGTGAAATTACTTTATTATTTCATAGAAACCCCAACCAAGATTGAAGACGCATTATGATAGGCACAGAAAAACAAACCTATAGTGAGAGAGACTCGCTGCTTCAAAGAGCTTACAATATAAAAGGACAAGAAAGATAACCCAACAGTGGGAGAAAGAATTTCTCATTTTACAGCTGGGAAACTGACTTAGTATGTTAACTTGTCACAGAGACTTTACGTTATTTGCCCAAGGTCACTCAAGAACTGTCTCAGAGCTGGAAATTAATGATCTCCTGAAACCTGGTTGACATGGTCCAGATGGTGTGTGTCATATTTTCATCTGAAATAAGGCCCTGCAGCTGCGTCTGCTCAGTCTCCTGAGAGCCTAATGTGCACCGCTGGGTTGCATCAGCTAGACTGCCTGATGGAGTGTCCTGTCTGATAGACTGAGGAAGCTAGCAGGCTTGCTCAAGTCCAGCAGCAGTTTGCCAGTTGTTTAAAGCATTGGCTTTGATAGCTCCTGTGCCTTCTTGTGTCCAGCCCAGTGCAGCCCAGCCCAAGGTAATCTGGTTTTGACACTGAGCTCTGACTTAAGGTCTGACTTTTGGCTCTGGCATTTGGCCTTTGACTCCAGCTCTCACCCTGGGCTCCTATTCCTCCTCACCGACTCTTGCTCCAACCACTAGGTGGGAGCTCCATGTCCTGGTCCCTAATAATCTTGAATCTGACCCAAAACATTTAGAAAGGAAGGATGATGTTTTCAGTTAAGGTCTGACTGTACAGAATGTATTACAAATTGGAAACTTGAGGTTGTAAGCTCCTTGGAACAGGACATGTCCTTTTTGTACATTGTACAAACTCTAACAGACACACACAGCTAAGACAAGACACATGTAGAGATCCAGAGAATGTGTTGCTTTCATGTAATTCTCCTCCTCCACCAGTTTCCATAGTCTTTAACTCCACTTGTGTGTCCCCAATCATAAAGGCCAGATTCTACCACTCTAACCCATGGGGAGGGGTACTTTAGCCTGCAATCAGCCTCATTAAAATCAATGGCATTATCTAAGGAACTTTTCAGTGCAAGTAAGAGAGATAAAATATGGTACATAACTATTTAGTATTACAATATAGATTTGAGCATACACCAGGGCTTTACCCATCCAATGATAATGCCTTTGACTCCTTTCGTGCTGGCCAAATGTGCCAGGTTAAAACTAGTAATAAATATCCTTATTAGTCAAACTCTCTCTAAAAGGCACTGACATCATGTTAAATCTCTAAATATTTTTAGCAAACTAAAACTTGTACTTTAAAAAAGTAGGGTGGTATTTGCCCTTGTGCTTCATTTCACCCAATACTATACCACATATTGTCCCTCTCCGCAATTGAGATTTTGAAATGACTACTCTGAAGTTGCCAGAATTACATCATCTTGGAGGACACTCATCACAAATACTGTAATTTGGTTTCAAGAAAGAAGATGTTCAATGATTTTTTTCAATGTGTGTATTTTATTGGTAGAACTCACCTAGTCTTCTATTTCACTTGGAACTTCCCACAAGCTCAACCTCAGGAAAGGATCATGAACCTGGGGCTGAGCTTTTGGCTGGTGCATACCTGTAGAACTCCCCTCTGACATTCATCCCCAAGCCACAGTCAGTCCAATACCCAAGTCACAGTCCAGCCACTTACTGAGTCACGCCTGCAACTCCCTCATCCTGCTAGTCTTTTGCTTGAAGGGGCTATTCCTTGTCCCTCTTCTCCTCCCTGCCCCCCATTTATCTTTCAGTATGTTTGTCTCCCATCACCAGCTTTTCTGAGTTACACATTCACTGATGGATCTATCTTTGAACATCCCTTCACAATAGGTTAGTATTTATCTTATTTCAAAGATGAGGAACTGAGGCATAGGGTGGATTAAGGATTTGTCCATGGTCATACAGGATGTGGCAGACCCAGGAATTGAATCCTCATCTCTTTAGCTTCTAACCAGAAGATTGCATACAAGATAATTCTTCCTCACAAGACTGCTGTAAACTCAGCACTCCCTACCCCCCAAAGGAAGATTTGTCTTAATTTGTAGCTATTTTGCCCCCTCACTTATTGTCGTCAACAATAGAGAAATGGAATGCTGATCATTGTGTCTGAAACAAAGCAATACCTTCCTGTCATGTATTGTTCTTTTTTCATTTCCAGAAAGTGGATTAAAAAAACTGAATGTGACATGTTGATCCCTAGCTAAAGTGTGTTCAAAATGGTTTCCCCTAAATCGGAAAAAAAACCTAGCATGGCAGCCTAGAGGCCCATAACGAGATTAGGGGCCAGAATTGTAATGGTATGTGGTACCTGCTAGGATTTTAAGAATGCCAGCATGCCTCTCCCACTGAAATGCATAGGAGTTAACCACCTAACAGGATTTTCAAAAGTTCGTAGACACTTATCTGCATCTTTAAGTGTCTAAGTACCTTAAAAATCCCATTCCTGGTTCTCTGGAGCTGACTGCTGACCCATCGCAACAAAGCTGAAGGGAAAGCAGAGCAACCATTTTCCTTACTCTTTCACACCACACAAAACAATAGCAGCATTGTCCTGGAGGTTACACTTTCTTCTGCCTACTGGCTAGTCCCATTTAAAGCCATATTATCAATGTGGGAAAACTCCAGAGGCTAATTTTTTTTCACAGGAGTGTGTGATGCCTAAGGCCTGGTCTACAGTACAGAGTTAGGTCGGCATAAGGTAGCTTATGTTGACTTAACTCTAAGCATCTACGCTATAATGTTGCTCCCATTAATGTAAGTCACCCACAACACCGACCTAATAACTCCACTTCCATGAGAGGCATAACATGAGAGGCATAACACTTCTAGTTAGGACCATACAGTGTCTGTGTAGGCATTGTGTTACTTACATCACCTGTTGGCTGTGAGCCCTGGGGCAGGTGGGGCTCCAGTTGTGAGCCCTGCGCCATGTTGACAGCTTGGACTGCCAGCCCCAAGGCAGGGAGGCTGCAACAGTGAGCCCCATGTGGGACTGTCATCCACCTAAGTCAGTGCAAGCGCTCCTGGTAGGGATGTGCACTACCTTAAGTTGACTTAATTTTGTAGTGTAGACAAGGCCTAAGAGGTATATGGCTGCCTGCTCCAGGACTCTAGGACCAATTTCCACATCCATTTCATTTTACACTAGCTTCATTTTATTGGATGAAGAAATGGGTCTGAAAGTATGGCATAATTTCCACAAAGTGGAGAACATCTCCAAATGTGCTTATTTTTTTTTACTATCTGAATAATTTGATTTATGCTCTGAAACAAACCCAGTTCTAGATAATACTCTCATGCTATATTGGAGAGTCTCTCTTCACTCCCCCCCCCCCCAAAAAAAAAAGTTGTGCAAGAAACTATATTCCTATTCAATGTCAAAAAATGGAAGGAGGTACATATTGAACTATTTCCACTTGAGAAGATAGTGGAAGTGTCTCTTTGAAGGCAAGAAAACTCAGATGCAAGGAGATGGCTACTGGAAGCATCTCGAGTTCCTCTCAGAGCACACCAAAGCCAAAGCAACACTCGCTATTGTACAGCTAGACTAACGTTTTGCACATATTGCCAAGGGATGTAGAGCTAGAGTACTTTCTTTTTCCTTTTTTAAAAAAAGCACAGGGTGATTAACCATTGGAGCTAACTACCAAGGGAAGTGGTAGATTCCTCATCTCTTCAGCTTTTCACTTCAAGACAAGATGCCTTTCTGAAATATATGCTTTAGGCAAACAAAAACTTGGATTTGATACTGGAATAACCAGGAACAAAAACTGATTTAAAGAACTGAAAATGACATACTGCAAAGTACAGATGCTGAGTTTTACCCATGTTTACATCAAGATTTTCTCAGCAAAAGGTTGTGGTTCAAAGGTAACATAACTATGTCTGTGTATATCATTTAATCTAAGTCATAGCTGCTCAGAAAAATCCCTAATATATATATATATATATTTGGCCTGATCCAGCACCCCTCTAAATAAATAGGACAAGTCCCATTGATTTCAAAAGGTGATGGATCAGGCCCTAGATAATTATAAATTAACCAAGAACAGTTTTGAAAATATTTGCTTATGGTTTGGATCTAGAGTTTTGTGGAAAATAGATTTTTCAGTTCACTGACCATTCCAAAAAATAGTTTAAAAAGTCAAACTGAAAATGAATTTTTTGGCTAAAACCAAAAGTAAAAAAAGTGAGTTGGTCAAACTGGAATGTTTTATGTCAGCATTTCCAAATCATTTCAATGTTTGGGTTTGGTCAAATGTATTAGGCAAACTCCACACAAATCCATGAATAGTTTGAGGTTGTTGAAACAGCACTATTTTAGAAAATAAATTATTTACCAAAACAGAAATAGGGTGGGGGGGGGAAAGCCCGGCTCTATTTGGATCATACATCATCATCTCACTATAAAATTCCATATTAGGGGGCAGTGACAAATAATTCTATTCTTTACCCATTTTGTGTTTTCAGCAAACCTTATGCCATTAACTGAAACACCTGACCGAACTGTTTATCCAATGGATACAAATTGTGAAATATGGGCTTGCAGCACAAATCTCTCTCCTTCAAATTGAATGAGAAATAAACTGGAACCAAAGACATCACAGTTGGCTCAGTCCACAATAGGCTCAGCGATATTAATACCATAGACGTTCCAGATGAAGAGTTTGTCACATACATGTTGATTGATGGCTTGAATTCATTCAAAGCACAGGGAAAAGCTGAGACGCGTTAAACAGTTGGCAACTATGCAGATCAATCAGAGCAATACTTCATTGTCCATGAGACAATGACAGAAACTGATGCTGTATTTGACAAGTTCACAGACATCAACTCTAATAAGAGCACAGTTCAGTGTAAGAGCATTAGCCGACAAATGGTGTTGCTACATGACTCTAGCCCTTGAATGGGGTGAGACATGGAATATAGTGCAGATGGACTCTGAGCTCTTGCAGGTTGTATACAGTGAAAATGATATGCTTCTACTCTCCAATGCGTTTCTCTGTAGAAATCCTATTTGGCCGAAAACAAAGATCTAGTGAAAAATATTGGACTACCAGAAAAAAAAAACACGTGGTTGGAAAATTGTTCCAAATAGACTAAAAATTATCTGGGCAGGAATTCCAGCCATCATCTCAGATCACTGTAAAACATTCAAATAAAGAGCAAAGTATGTTTCATGCAGCCATGGAATTTTAAAAGGCTAACATTATATAGCATGATGCTTTGGATATTCTCAATATTCATAGGTTGTGAAGGGAGAATGTGTGTTACTTACAAAGCTAAATATCCTGAGAGAGGTTTAAATGGCTTTTAAAATGCTTCATTGTTATTATAGTGCATTATCATTTATTATTTATATAGCATCCAACAGTCTGCTAAGAGCATTACAGGCATATAATAAACCAAAACAAGTGACACTAATTGGTACCCTTGTTGACAGGCTCAGCAGTGTCACCATGGAATGAAGGAATATGGAGACAGAAGTACATTTATCCCCTTTACAATGCAGGAACCTTGAAACCCCACCTGCCCTGCAGGAACAGCACACCATTTTAATGAGACTTAATGTTATGCAATGGAATTCATCTTGCAGGGTACAAAACTTCAGGCAAGAGAGGTGAAATGCTAAAGCTTCCATAGGTGGAAGAACAATGAGGACAGCATGAAGAAATTTGCACTGTTAATCCATGATCTCTATTTTTTGGTCCAAAAGACTGGCAGTCTCCAATGGTATCAACTGAGCACCTTTTATGAGCTTTTTACACATTATCAGTAATATAAAGAGTTAAAAGCTGGGTAGGAAAGCACTAGAAAATGTTTACTTACGGTCTGAAGATTGGAGCAATACTGAAGATGAAAACTGGAACTAAAGTGGCAAAGGAATGGTTATGTCATGAGAAGACGAGACACATGGTTACATTTATTATGGAAGGAAGACGCGTGAAGGATGGGGTGGGTAAGCATTTTCCCTCTGATTTTCTGATGGAAAATGCAATTTCTTCAACATCTAAAATTTCTGTGGGGAAAAAATCTTTAATCTTGCTGAAAATTTTCAGATTTCCATTGGGAAAGTTGAAATAAAATATTTCATTTCACATCTGTTAAACCAAAATTGGAATATTTTGTTTTGTTGAATTGACCCTAAACATTTCAAATAAATTCAACAAAATGTTAAAATATATTTCCCTACCAGCTCATTGCCTTTTGGGAGGTATGATTCAGCCTTCCTTCTAGCCTGTGGACTGAGCTCCCTGGATGACTGTCTCTGATAATGCACCATGGATTTCTCTTCTGTGTGGCACATCATGTGAGATTGACCCTGGTCTATAAGGGAGAATGGGGATATCAGACTCCTGAACTAAAATTCCCATGAGGCACTGAGCCACAAAGGGAAAATGCAATGTAATATTGAACTGACTCAAAACAAAGCATTTTGGGTCAGTTCAACAAAATGACTGCACCACACCTTTAAGCGGGAGGAGGGGGAGCAATAATTTGTCTGGCTGAATGAATGAAGGTAACTGCTTTATGGCTGGGATATAGGGAAATGAAAACTGCTGCAAAATGTCAGAATGGTTGCTGACTCATCCCCTGGGAATGAGGGGCTTAAAAGGGGCAGCCCTGTGCCTTAACTTTCCCTTTTGCATGGAGCAGGCTGAGACGACACCCACCGTCCCTCCCTTTTAGGTGGTGAAATACCAGGTTTGGTCTAGACCTGCTGTGAGCATTATGTTAGCTGTCCCTTTGTTTAGGGGGGCTAGGAAGAAATGTTTCCCTTGCCACCATATTGGCTTGGGTGCAGTTGGGTTTTTTCCCAGGCAGGTTCAGGAAGGGCTCTGTTCATGCATGGCATGATAGGTGGAAGGCTATATGTTGCAACTCATTATTTAAGTGTAGGGCAGATGTTCAGTGCAGATACTCCATAAGAAAGGCATACAGTGACCAGATAAATGGCTTGGAAAAGGACTCAAAAAAGAGATGTTCAGTAAAGGAACAAATAGGGGGAAGTTCGGGACTCCTATGAATGGTACAGCAGGGAGCCAACCCACATTCTTATACCCCAGCTTAACTCTCCTAAGTGGGGGAAGAAGGGGATGGTGAGGTCCCAGCAATGGATTTTCTGGAGGGACCCTGGATGGAAAAAGAGGTGAAGCTGGTGAAAGTCCCCCCAGGTAATTATGGAATAAACATCGGGTTACCTGCACTGTTATATACTGGGTAGTTCCAGACATCTAATAATAAAGTTGTGGCCTGATTAAATCCAGGTCAGAAGTCTCCTCTCCTCCTTTCAGTATAATCAGATAACAAAATATTTTGATTTCAGGAATGTCAAAGTATTTTGTTTCAATTCACATTGGTTTGACATTTCCAAATTCAAGGTTCTCAGAATTTCCATTACATGATAAGTTTCAATTTTTCAACCCGATCTGGGATAAAACAAATATTGAAATGTCAGAATTTCATGTGGGAGGGAAGTGGATGGTAATTGCCAGAATAGTCACTAGTGAAAATGAGAGATGCCAGAATGGAAAGCATTCGCAGGACATAATGTATCATATAGCACCCAGGAGACAGATAGCTGGTAATAGCATGATGATATTTTCAACCTCCAAGAGCCCAAGTATTATAATAATACACCTCTACCCCGATATAACGCGACCTGATATAACACGAATTCGGATATAACACAGTAAAACAGCGCTCTTGGGGGGCGGGACTGCACACTCCGGCAGATCAAAGCAAGTTTGATATATGCGGTTTCACCTATAATGCGGTAAGATTTTTTGGCTCCCGAGGGCAGCATTATATCGATGTAGAGGTGTATTTTGCATATTTAGTGCACTTCTTTTCTTTTGATAGAAGCACTTTTTGTATTTGCACTATTTACTTCGGAATGTGACTTCTCCCATATATCACAAATAAATGACTCTTGAGAGACTGAGATCTATGGAGTGGCACTGAAATTTAAGTAAAACAACAGCAGTAATGCAATGAGGCAACTAAGTATTTACTTTCTCCCTTAGGAGCATCTTACTCCAACCAAGATAACTTCCTAATCAGTTACAAAGAAAAATATTCCACTTGAAGAACAACAGAAAAAACAAATGGCTCTGATTCAAGTGTTCAGTCTGTTATGGTGAAGAATTAGTGTCAAGAAACACAGCAGACAGACACACATTTTCTGTCCAGCTCTAAGTTACTTATACATACTGGGCCCAACTCTCTTCTCATTTGTTGGGAGTTACTAATAACCATTGAGTCAGTGAATAAAGACCTCTTTCATGTAACTGAAATATTTGACTTCACATCTGTAAGTCCTGTTATATGACTTGAGTCAGGAAATAAATCTCAGTTTCTTGCTAACCCTCCTGTGTGTCCAGTGTTCATTAGAGTACTTATGAACAAAATTGAAACAAAACAACAACAACAAAAACATGAGTGCAGCAGTTTTCAAACTGTGGGTTGGGACCCCAAAGTGGGTCATAACCCCATTTTATGGGGTCGCCATCGCTGGCTTAGACTTGCTGGTACTCAGGACCAAAGCCTGAGGGCTTCAGCCCTGGGCATAGGGACTCAGATTACAGGCCCACTTGGGCTTCAGCTTTGCGCCTCTCCCCCCACCCCCGGGGGGAGGGGGCTTGGGCTGACTGAGGCTCCAGTCCCCCATCCTGGGGTCGAGTAGTAATTTTTATTGGCGAAAGGGGGTCACAGTTCAATGAAGTTTGAGAACCCCTGCACTAGTGTAAATACATTAGCCTTGTTAGAATTACTTGTAATTTACCCAGATGATGTGAGATCAGAATTAGGCACTGTGAAATATTTTCAGATACACAGTCAAAGCATGATAATTTTAATGACAGGGAGACCCACTAAGATATCCATCCTGAAAACATTCATCTGAATAGTCCCATTCAAGTCATTATCGAAGTGTGTTAAATAACTCACATTTGAAGAATCAGGACTTACATTTAGCACATAAGTGAATACACATAGGCAGCAGGTTTAAAACAAATAAAAGGAAGTTCTTCTTCACGCAGCGCACAGTCAACTTGGGAACTCCTTACCTGAGGAGGTTGTGAAGGCTAGGACTATAACAGCGTTTAAAAGAGAACTGGATAAATTCATAGTGGTTAAGTCCATAAATGGCTATTAGCCAGGATGGGTAAGGAATGGTGTCCCTAGCCTCTGTTTGTCAGAGGATGGAGATGGATGGCAGGAGAGAGATCACTTGATCATTGCCTGTTAGGTTCACTCCCTCTGGGGCACCTGGTATTGGCCACTGTCGGTAGACAGATACTGGGCTAGATGGACCTTTGCTCTGACCCAGTATGGCCGTTCTTATGTTATGTTCACATGCACACACACAAGCATACAAACTTGTTCTTTTGTTGTCATAGTTATAGTTCAGTTGTAACTGATATAAATGTAATAAAAATCCTAGTAAATGTACTGTAGTTTGACTCATAAAAGTAATGGCGCCTTGAAATACAAGATCTCACTACCGGTCTGTGCTATTAAAACTTTGCTGAGAATTTAAAAGAAACCACTCATTATTATGTGCTGATTATGGAGTATGTGGATCAGAGAAGTTCAGTGGATACAAACCTGAAGAAGAACATCTAATTCTTGTGCCTCTACAATTAGGAAGGAGGAAGGAGATTAGCCAAAATACATTAAAAGAGAAAGTCCACAACGCAAAAAGAATGTTTAGGGCTTACAATTCTTTTTATCTCCCCATTATCTTTAGTTTCTGTGGATTTCCTTCCCTTTTGATGTTTGAGATTCTCCAACAGCTTTTCATCTTGATGAATATTTTAAACACATATTTTTCTTTCGCATGCATGTTAATTCATCAAGCATCTTTTCCTAGGTGCTGACAGTTTTAATATTTTTTTTTCATATATATTGTTTGGTGTCTTAGAAAACCCTTCAATAAATTGCTACATTTAGTCATATCAAATTATGGATGCAAGGCTCCTTTTGTTCCCATTTGTGGGTTTGTTTTTTTAAATTTAAATAATCTCTTGACTCTAACATCTCTCATGCCCTTTTATCACCTAACATCCATATTACAGAAATTCATTTTAATACAAGAGCATGCAATATTAAAAAGCATGCCACATTTGCTATATTTGCCATTATTACCCAAGAGAGAGAGTTTGTTCACACTATAACTTGAATGGAACCAAACTTAATTAATCTGAAGATAAAGAAGATAATGTAGCTTCATGGTTTCTCAGAAACAAGGATGAATTAGACGTAATTCTAATCAGAGCTTAATTTGCTTCCTTAAAATTATGGTAAGTTTTACATAAAACAACATATTCACATTTATGTGTGTTCATACTTGAACATGAATTTCTTCACTCCAAGGACAATGGTCTGCGGCTTCATTTCAGGTAAACTGTGAAAAACCAAAGCTGTAACTGCAAGTGCTTAGACTTAACTTTTGAAGACAGAACTCCTTGTTTGAGAGTTGGACAATGATGAGGATGCTATGCTGCCTCTACAGTACCATTCCCAAATGTTTCTGCAACTCTTTGAAAATCCTGCTTCCTTGCAATGGAATGTGCCTATTAGAGAGTTGCCAACTTTCATGATTTTAATCACAAATCTCTGGGAAGCCTGATCCACAGAGGTGAATGGGGGCATGAGGCAATCGAATGGCAATCCCCTGGAGGCATTGTGGTGACTCAGCAAGATGCAGTTTAATGTGAACTAAACTGAAACCAAACATTTTGACATTTCTCAATCAGATTTTTCCAATTTTTTGCTGTATCAAAATTTTCATGATTTTGACTTTTGATCCTGATTTAAATCTTGTTTACATTTCACAATGATTCATAGGACAATTATTCCAGTTTTTGATCAGTACTAGTTTCTATGCTTATTATGAGGAAAAGAATGAAAGAGTGAACCCTAAAGACTCAGAACACCAGAAGGCAAATGAAAACTCCAAATTTATTTATAAAATTATCTGTTTTAAGCCAATCTCATGATTTTAAATGGTCTGACTCATGCTTTTTAGACACTGTGGGCTGGCAATATGGCTGTTACCATTCTTTGAAAGTGGGGACCAAGATAATTATGTGTTAGTAAACACACTGCACTTGGCATAAGTAGTACCCAGTCCATACATAAAAGAACTGAAATGTCTCTGTAGTAAGATGAGGCTCAGAAACAAACTCTTGTGTCAGAGGCGCAGTCTGAGGCCTGAAGCCTGAATCAAAGTACTTCCAGGCATTGCTAAGCAAAGGCTGGGCTGTGAGCCAGAGGCAGGCCCCACTCACAGAAGTTGGTGAAAAGAGGGTTGTTAGAAGCAGGTGCATTCACATATAAGTGCTAATAAGAGGAACTTGTGCCAAGATGGCACCTAGACATCCCGATACGAGGACACTCCACAGACATAACAAGGAACAGGCAGGTGCATCTTAAAGACAGGGTCAAAAGGACAGCATGATGGATAGATCTGTTTGTTTGAAACAACATGATCAAAGGGGGAGACAGCACCCTAATGAGCCAAAGGGCTGTCCCTCAAAACATCAGTAGGAATGAGTAATCTGTCCTGTAACTGTATAAAAGTAGGTCCTGGAGTACGCATCTTTGTCTGGCCTAGGGGGCAGTGGAAAGTCCCACCACTGACTGAGCCGGTCCATTGCCAGGGGGCACAAATTTGTAGTGTGTCTTGTAGAGTCTACGGGAAACTATTACTGTGCTTTGTTTGACAATAAACCTGGCTCGGGTTCCTTCGTACCTTACTAGAGTCTGTGGTCTTTAGAGGTTCTCTTGGGGTTTGCTGTGTCAGCTCTCTGCACAGAACTGGGGCAGCACACAGAGAGAACATGCACACAGCCGACTGTTATCATCGAACAAGAGCAGAGCACCACACCAAGCTGCTGACAACAGTCTCTAGGCTTTCTGTATCAGAGGGGTAGCCGTGTTAGTCTGGATCTGTAAAAAGTGGCAAAGAGTCCTGTGGCACCTTATAGACTAACAGATGTATTGGAGCATAAGCTTTCGTGGGTGAATACCCACTTCGTCAGACGCATGTGTCACATGCGTCTGACGAAGTGGGTATTCACCCAAGAAAGCTTATGCTCCAATACATCTGTTAGTCTATAAGGTGCCACAGGACTCTTTCTAGGCTTTCTGTTATGTGTGGGAAGCACAACATAACAGCTAGGGAAGTCTGGCCTGTGAGACAGTACGTTCCATATGGACATGATTTCATTTTTGTACATACTTTGCCTCTAGCAAAATTTTCAACAATGCTAATCTGTCTTTCCCTCTACACTTCTCAAACTAGAAATATGCAATGTTCGTGATAAAAATAATTATTTTTGTGCTTATAGAAAATAGAATCCCTGAGTTCAACTAAACACAGCCTCTCATGATCATTTATATTGTAGGGCCTTCTGATCACATGGTTGTAGGCTCAACTATGGAGAGACCCAGAAGAACTATATCATATAACTTTTTACAAACAACCCTACTGAAGTGCAAAAGACACCTGAATAAATCAGATTTCAAATATTTGTACCTATTTTGAGAGACAAATATGTCATCCACTTTTGCAAATTTTTTTTGAACCAGAAATCATGCTGCTCTTCTGTTTTTCAATAGGCAAGAGCAAAAAAAAATTCAGTCAAGATTCTTTTCTGAGCTCTGAAATAAGTAAACTAATATGAAGTCTCAGTGAGAGGGCAGAGTGATGTTTGACTCGTTCTGTAACAGCAGCCAGTTTGGACTAAGTCATGAGAAGTTTCTCAAAGACTGAGCATATAGAAAAGAGCCTGATAGCAACATAACTACATATACCACACATGCAAGTTTCAAATAATTTCAGATTTCACATCAATAGCTTCGCTATATTTTGCACTAGTAGGAATAGACTTACAGACCTTCTTAGCATGCCAGCACTATAGTCTTTGAATACCCCAAACTCTCACCAATATCAAGGGGAATTTTTGATGTTCAATGAAGACATAATTAAGTCTTTTTCCGATCTCTAACTTTTGT
Organism: Mauremys mutica; assembly: GCF_020497125.1. NCBI lineage: Eukaryota > Metazoa > Chordata > Testudines > Geoemydidae > Mauremys > Mauremys mutica. The sequence continues at coordinate 193,457,456 of NC_059072.1, forward strand.
GATTCGATGCTTTGCCTTTCTAGTCACACAAGTGTACAGCTCCATGCATTTTATTTGCATGTTGTGTCTGAGAGAACATAAGCAGTAAAGCATGAGGGCCTTCAAGTGCTTTCTTAGCTGAACAGTTTGTTTCAATTTCTAATATTCAAGAAGTTTAAACTTGAAAGTTATTCTGAAATTCTAAAATTATGCAGTTACTACAGAGTCCACTATTGTGTGATCAGAAACAATTGCAATTTCATCTTGTCCTTTTCTTACCCATTACTTTTAGTGTTTGCAAATGTTCTTAGATTGACAGCTCTGGAGAATTTATCCATAATACTGGCACAAGTACAGAACAGATAGTAGCAATGCAGATTTCCTCCCAGTGCCCTGGAGGGACCTTCCATTAAGGATAAGCAGCCAGTTCAGTCTCCATGCCCAGTCTGTAGAGATTTCCAAAAAGGGTTCCAATAAGTTATGGTGGTATTGTGTTTGTTTTGTGATGTGGACATCCGTCCATTAATAAATGAAAGGAATTAGTTTGTCTGAGTCCAGCTCCTAGCAAGTGAAAAGGTAATAAGTTTGTTTCTACTGACCTGAGCTAGATCTTTTATTGTTAATTTCAGATGCTTCTATAGGCCTCTCTGATATGATTGATGCACTAGTTGCTAAATATATTGTTCTTCACTCCTCTGACATGCTTCTTTGGCCATTGGCACTAACACTACAACAACTTTGTTCAAGGATTTCTTCTTGTGAAAGATGGCAGTGCCCCCACACTCCATCTGCTATACTGGATGTCTATCGGTTTGTATATGTGAGTCAAAATCTTTCATAAGTGAAAAATTAGTTCCTCTTTCTTTTCTCCTACATAATGGATGACCCAGAATGCCAAACAAAAACCTTTCCATGTCCTTTCCTAAATAAACTTACCTTTACAAAAAGGAGTGACTATAGTTTAAATAGACCAAAATGATTCTTAAAAAGTCTGGATAAGGATCCAAGATGTAGAGACTTATCCTGACCAGACATCTACATTTTGAATACCGGGAGCCAAGCATAAAGTTCAGAACTAGACCCAAAATTCCTCAATATTTGTCTCCTGGTTTTGGTTTTGGCTCACATCGCTTCTTTTATTTTTCACCCAGCATAACTCTGATTCAATTTAAACAAATAGTAAAATGTACTCAGATCCTATTTAATCCTTTTATGGCATTCTCTCCCCTCAGGATTATTGCTAAATCATCTCTTACCACTTATCTATTATTTTAAAGTCTCCAGTTTAGTTATTACATGGAAAAGAACTGCATTTAAAAGAAAGTTTAGGTTGCAAAGTTACATACTCAAAAGTTAGGAAATGCCAACCTTCATTCTACCCACTTATGTATCTAACCTTTGCCCTGAAAGAGGCAGGAGTCCCATGGAAAAATATCATAATTATGTAATTATAGACTGCATCATAATACATATACATAGGACAGAAATAAGACTACACATTTACATTAATTATTTTTGTTAAAATCTCATGATTTTTAAACCAGTTTCAAGATTTGGGGGTTGGAACCATGATTTTTGCATCCTTAGGGTTGACAATGCTATCATTTAGTTAATATCACAGATGCAAATTATACTTCTCCACCCAGCTTCAACTTTTCCCCACCTAATAAACACCTGTAAGGTTAAGAGAACATATCACTAGAAATATGTATTTGAATGGGACTGGAGGGTGCTCAGTACCATTGGTTCAGGCATTTTTTATTTTTTTTTAACATAAGTGGAAAGAACCTCCTTTTTACGGTTTACCTGGAAGATTGTGTCTTCACTCATCCTCTACCCCCCTTTAAAAAGAAAGCAGTGAACCTGCTGCACTGAGCGATAACAGAAAATTGTAAAGGGCCAAGTTATCAAAGCAAGAGTGTCTAATATGTCAGGGGCTAGATGGATGTGACTTGATTTTACTCAGTAAGCTTCTGAACAGGTGGTTGTGAATGACAGATCAGTCCACATCTCTTGTACTTAATACTTCAAATATATTTACTTTGACACAAGCTTTCCTAAAAAGATGGAAAACATGAAGGCATATGAGAACAAAGGACAGGAAATGCCTGACAGTTTAGCTGATAAAGTTAACTGCATTTTAAAAGTGACTGCAAGTGAGGAAATGGCTGTATGCTTTACATGGAAAATTAGGATTCAGACTATGCAGTAATCATTTAAAACTTGAAATTTTAAAGAGGAAGAACCAGACCTTTTAAAAAAAATAAAAATGCCCTTTCAGACTGCAATGTAAGATGTAATCATAATCATGTTAATTCCAATACTTATTTATTACTGTCCATTTTGAAGGAAATTCAGTCACTGTGAACAATGATAATGCATTAGTTGCACATGTAACAGGTCAAATCACAGTGCATTTAAATTATTGGAATAAGGAAATATATTTAACTATTTTTAAAAATCTCTGAAGAAAAAAAAAAGAGACACTAAGGTCCTGCTCTGTATAGGGAAACAGGGAAATCAGTGGCTGTTGAATTCAACCTTCCATTTAAAAAATCAGACATATTTATAAGAAAACATTAAGGGTCAAATTTTGCCACCTTGGTTCACTCTGAGTAGTAATTTTCTCATGAGAAGCCCCATTAATTTCAGTGAAACTTCTTAGAGAGAAAGATACTACACAACCTGAGGAAGTGGTTCACAATCTGCTACTTGGAAATAAGAATGAATTAAACAAATTGTTCTTCACCTTCTCAATTCCTTTTCTACAGCTGCTACTTCTTGCACCGGACAGATGTTCTCCAGTCTATTTCTGGCTCACTTCATCCCAGACTCCTTTCTCTTCTTCAGTCTTGCAGTTATACTTCCTCACTAAATTTGTCTACACAAAACTCCTTCTCCTCTGATTGTAGAGCTAAACACCATAAGAGCCAGCAACAGCATTCTGTAGGAACAGGATAAGGAACTAGCAGAAGCCAGTGTCATTTCTACTGAGGCAAGAGCAACTAAGAACCTGTAACTGGCTTGCTTTTGCTTTGTTGGCTGTGTTCTGGGTGAGAAAAGGAAATGTGTGCCTGGCAGGCCCCATGTAGGTATTTGGGAACTACCCAGATTCAACAGAAGAAAATCCAGACAGCATAGTATTGTGTGCAAATTATCAGATATAGAAGGGCAGTCCTTAATCCATCTGACCGTAAACATTTATGCCCATTATTTTATTAAAATATAGCTGCTCTTTCATGTGGTGGTCAGTTTTTGCCCCCCTTTCCCTGGGGCAAGTTTATGTGGTAACAGATTCTTGTGGTACGCACTTCTCTTTGGCTAGTCCCTGGCACAAGTGACAGCACTGAGCCACATGTTTCAGGTGTCCTGGTGATCCTCCCATAGCGATGCAGACTGCTTTCTGTTTCCTCCCAAGCCCCCAGACAGCGCCAACATTTGATGTTCATTACTGAGAAGTTCCCAAATATTCAAGTTACTGCATCATCTATGGGAAAAGGGAGGCATTTTTGTTCTGTGAAGTATTAGCATCCTGGTATTAAACCAGTGGGATCCTGGTATTAAACCAGTGGGATTTACTTTGGATCCAGCAATTCATTACTAAACTACAGAGTTATACATGTGTTTAAAATAGGTTTTAAAGTAGATTTGACTTAAAATAAATGAGTGCAGCTAGAGACACTAAAGGGATTGGTATAGTATAAAAAGAGTATATTCTGCTAAAAACTGGTTTATCCACCTTGGCCCAGACTGTGGCCTGTCTTGTGCTGTGTCACAAAGGAGTAAGGGGGCATATTCACTATTGTGAGGATGAACCAAAGCTGTCAAAAGTTGGACAAAATTGACACATGGATTTTTTAGTACTATAGAACAAAACAATACCAGAATGTGGCAAAGTTCCTTTAGAGAAAGAAATACAGTGATCAGGCATTTTGGTCTATGCTGGTTAGCCAGTCCTGCAAAATCTTCATTCCTATGAGCCTAATTTCCAAGAACAATGCTCAAACCAGATAGAATCAGACTATTCCTGTGGAAAGGGTGGCTGCAAAATGCTGGGTGTCCTACAGTCACCAGAAGCAAAGCACCTCCTCTTCAGAATAGGAAGTCAATTCAGTATCTGGGGTCTGGTCTAAAGGCTAGTACAGTAACAGGGAATCTTTCCATTGATTTCAGTGAACATTTTGTGGGGAGCCTCCATGGGCCAGCAGCAATATTACGCTATATCAGGCATAACGCAAACAACATTAATTCAGGTAAAACACAGTCCCACATAGGGTTAGTTTATTATTTTCTTTAATTCTCCTCTCTTTTGCATTGAGAGATCTTAAGGCCTTATTTGCAAAATATTATGCACCCTATATATGCATTTTCTAGATACTTTATGAAGTGTTATCTTTTAAAAATCATAACCACTTCATTTTCTAGTCCAACAAGGGCCTTTACTTGCTATACCAAACATCCTATAACCACAAGCTTCCCAAACTGATTAGAAAGAGCAATAAAAGAAACATTCTCTGACCAAATAAGGGAAGGTGTTACATGCCTATTAAATAAATTCTTCTTCTAAAAGAAAGTTTTCTGTAATACAGATACCATATGCAGCTATAACTTACCCTCAAACCCTTCATTTGAAAATTGTTTTAAAACTGTTCATATCCTACATTATGCACATATGTTGTATTATCACTTCAGGCATCTCTCTTCAATGAAGACATGCGCACAAAGCAGAGGCCAGCTATATCACACAACTTATTACTAACCCCAACGCACAAAGTTTTTTGGACAGAAACATTAAACAGCACAGGTATGACACTGGAAGACTGCAGGATTACAAAGCCAACTGTGGATTAGAAAGTCAAGCCCCAGTGCTGGAAGCTTCTCCATAGAAGTGGGCTCCTGCACTTGCTCAGATCCTCAGCAAAGTCAGCAGAACATAGTGCAGTCACAAGTGTCACCCAAGTAGATCAGTTTGCATGATTGGGGCCTCACTGATTGGTTCACTATTTCTCCCCTTTAGGACTTTGTAGAGGGGGGAACTGAATGAAAGTTCATCTATATTATACTGGGAAGGAACTAATGGTCTATTCCATATTAAGCAGGTGGGCCCAGCTGTGTGAAACCTTTATCCTGAGACTGAAATTTGACTGCAACAAAAAATTAAAAAAAAGTGACTAGACTTGTGTTATGCCACTCCTCACTCACCCTCAAAATACAACACCTAAATCAGAGTTAATTTCTCGGCACCAAAATACCAGAGAAAGCTCATCAGATTGGTGGACCGTGGACCCTCCTGTTCTCTGCCTGAGGCACACAGTAGTTTAGTCTCTTGAGGACTGTAATACTTTAGTCTAATTTTGCTTATTGGCTTCCTGTAGGGGGGGGGGTTGGGTGGTGTTTAGTGGCCTGTGATATGCAGGCGATCTGACTAGATGAGGGATCTGGTGGTTCCTTCTGGACTTACACTCTATGAGAGATTAAAGGGCTTCAGAAAAGAGCAACGGAAACCTTTAAGAGGCTGAATATATGTGAAAAGATTAAAAGAATGAAATATATGTCTAGATTAAATGGGGATTAAGTGCAAGCATGATAATCGTATTTTAATATTTGAATGGTATAAGCACCGATGGTGGGGATAAAATGTTCAGAGAACTACTGGTATGTTTATAGTTTCTGTAGGAACAAAGATTTAATCAGAGAGTATATACCAAGCGGGAATTGACACACACTGGCTTGGATAAAAGAAAAAGAAAAAAGATAAGAACAATACCCCATGTAGGTCTTATGTGGTATATAGTACCTTGGGTAGGCACTAGGATGAATTTCACTCTTTATGAACAGCATCTTAATGAAAAAACCTCATCTGAAAACAAATCATCGGCGACTTAAGTCTCTGCTGAGGTAACTATTTAAGAAAATAGAATGAAGAGAGATGTAAATAGGAAAACTACTCTGAAAAAAACTGAAAAGCTCCTGAGGGCAGATGGTGTCCGACTGAATATCTTATATATTTATAGACTTAAAAATAAAAAGCATGTTTAGGAAATTATTCACAGGAGAATAAATTACAGTTAAAAACTACAGGATCCATGTTAACATTGCAATTTAAAAAATGCAAACATGGCTGGGCACATAATATATTCTTTAAATCACAGTTTATGTATGAGGGTGCTGTTTCACCGTGCCAAAAGAAAAGCAGTATCTTCCAGTGATATGGATGATTTATTAAATTTCCTCCATGCTTAAAACAGAGATGCACAAAAGAGATTATGTAGATTATCACAGGCTTCTTGGCCAATTGGCTGTTTAATGGAAAGTCTCTTGACCATCTGGATCAGTGAGCTGATAAATGGGAGAGGCATTGGCGTCTGTCTTTGCTACAGTGAAGAATCTTATACTTGTTGTTCAGCCAGCATTACAAGTAGAGACTCCATTTACAGAAAGAGAAAAACGTTGGCTGCAAAAATGACTATGGCATTGTAGAAATAATGGAAAAAAATTCTAGAGCATGATTCCAACATAATACATGCATCCAAGGTATTGCAAAGAAGGGCAATAATAGAGACTAATTAGATGTAGCCACTAGAGCATAACAAAACAGTGGCACCAGAGAAGCAGACACAAATGGAGGACACAGAAGTGGAAGGGTCTATTTTCTCCTGACAAGTACCTCAATTTCTACTATTAATAGGGGTTTTACTAATGTGGGGTGTATGAAACTTCTTCCTGCTTTTTTTAAATTATTATTGTTGTAACCAGATGTGAAGCCCAGTATATTTTAGTATGCCAGGATGACTTTCCTGACGGACTGTACATTCCAAGTTTCAGAAATTCTGTATTAGCAGGGACTGTTAATATAATATAAACTGGGACAGGGACCATCTTCTCAGTCTGTGTTTGTACAGCGCCTAGCACAATGGGATCCCGGCCATTGACTGGAGCTCCTCGGTATTACTCCAATACAAATAAATACATGATTGTAGGTCCACAGTATTTAAGAGGATGGCACACTATACTATCTAAAAAAGTGTCCATGTTAAAACTTAAAGGGCCCAGTCCTGTAGCCCTTCACAGCTTAACAGGCCTATTAAAATCAAAGTTTGAGTGTTCTTTGCCATTAGAATCCTAATTGCTAGTGAAAACATTTATCATTTTAAATTTTTTTTAAAGCTATTAACTAAAGATTAATTTAATTGCAATTTTGGGAATGCCTGGTGCTGGGAGTTACTGAGCCACTGGATTCTTTCAACATAGAATCTATTTAAAAATAGATTTCATAAGATTCATTTTTTAACCAATAAAAACTTATTTCAGAATCTACTGACTATCTGGAACCTATTTCAAGGAAGAAAACAAAAAAAGACTGCAGCAGCTTCAAAAAGTTCTCAGACCCTCTTACACTGAAATGTTGCTTACCATTGCAGTTGTTCATGAGATCAGTTAACCACAAGGAAAGCATTGACTTCATCTTCATTTTAATGAGCACTTTTAGTTTAACTGGTTTTTGATGTTTTACCATATTTTTTCCTCATTAAAAAGATGAATTTGCTTAGTTGTCACAGGAGCCAGTATATAAAAACACGTCACAAGAAGTTAATATGCAAAAGTTAGGTACATTGAATGCTCTGAAGACAGCTTCAGGGAGCCTTTTTAAAAAAAAAAAATCCCTGATAATAGCAATTCATGTAAACATTTTATGTTAACTGAGATCTTCATACTTGTTCTTTTATGCAACAATATATTACAATTTGCTGGGGTATAATTTATTAGTCTGAGCAGGTACTTCTATCTAGTTTATTTGAAATAACCTTGTTTATAAACAACACCGTTTTATATTAATACCCCTTTACAGAATGCTGGAAGAGACTCACATTCCTGCTCCTAGACAATTCACTTGAAAAGTAACCTACATCGATCCATGCTGCAGTGTATTTAGTAGCTTATATTATTTTAAAGTCTTGAAGTTCTGATTAAGGGTCTGATCTTAGCGGGGCAGAGAAGAAACCCATGTCTTCATCCTCCACTACAAGAGTAGGTTGCTTATGGGCAATAGAATTTCTTGCCACTGGGTACTGTGGTCAATTCAGTTTCCCTAACCACCACTAAAAAGATATCCTCAACTTCCACATCCCGTTCTCTTGTAGCTCACCCTACAAAGCTGCATTGACTGCACAGAACCCTGGACCCTCTTGCAGAGCTATGACGATGTACCAGGCATCAATGCCTTCACAAAGCCATTTTACAAGGATCATTGTGTGGTTCCCCACCACCCCCGATGATTCATCACTGCTGCTGCTGCTACCTACATACCAAAGACAGGTGATGATTATGTTCCTTTTCTTTTTGAGCAACACTGCACATCGTCCTGCACCAGGCAATGCCACTTGCATGTGTTCTGCGGGAACTGCATTACCTAAATTCCAGGGCAAAGTCCAGAAGACTATGTTTAAATTCTGCTCCATAACCCAGGAGCCTGGTTCCTGACCACCCAATACCTGCTTGACTTTAAATTAGTATCCCTTTGGAGTCACTTTTCCTCACATCTTAATCCATTATTTTCACATGTTACAGCATCCATTTCTCTGCTTTCTCTTTTTACACTTCTCTCTAGGGAAAGGGAAAACAGCATCTTCCATACAGGCTTAGCTCCTTGCAGGATTAAGTCATGGAATTCTGAAATGTTTGATATGGGCCCAATATTCAAGTGTATAATCCTGTTGTATGTAGATTTCTTGAAGTGAGCAGGACCACCCACATAATTAATGATTACTTGTGTTAAGTAAGGGTCTCATCCTGCCAAGCCTGGCATCGTACAGTCTTCATGATCAAAACAGAAATGTATGACCTTTTCCTCGTCTCAGATTTTGATGAAGTTTAATGGGCAATATAAAAGAAGTAATTGTAATCTTTAAAAAAAATCTCAGGGTTTTTTTGTATTAATTTAAGACCTTTTAATACACACAAATGTCTCATGTTCTTTCAGAAGTTCCAAAAGTAGCTGATAATCCATTTTAAAAAATTGTTCCCATTTTCATCATGTATTAGACTGTAATTATAATCAATACCTACTGATACTATGTAAATTCATCAGTGACACAAAAGGTTTCTAAGTATTTAATATGAAAACTACACTGAATCAAGGCAAAAGCTCCTTTATTTTCAGATTGGAATTGGATATTCTCCTGACCCATTTTAACCCTAATGAAGTTTAAAGCAGCCAATATCCAATTAAATATTATCTATATATCTAGCTCTATTCCTATGTCTATAATTAATTACATTCCTGTTTGCATTACATCAGAGTATACTTGTAAGCCTTCACCCTTGGGCTGATAAACAGTCATGCCAAAGAATTTAAACAATCAAGAATGCTAAATTTGTTCCATCTTGACATCTGATTAACTGGAAAATAGAAAATATGAGTTACAGTCCTACAGTAGTAACTTTTTCCTTTGCATCTTGTCTAGGAAAAGCAGTATGAATCTTAATTTGTTCCCTGAAATCCATAAATCCATTTTTCCTGTGTTTTAAATATCATGATCACTTGATGCAATTTATATAAATGGTGGCAGTGTTAAAGAATAAACTGATTTATTGTTTATTTACTGCAGAAATAATAGGCAAGTAGTGTAGCGAACCTCTAAAGATCAATCATATTATATTTGACAGCTCAACTATCAACTTTGTGGCTTTCCCCTGCAATTTGCCACAGCCACAATATTATTTCTGTTCATAGCATGACACCTTTCCAAAAACATCTCTACACCACATAAACAGATGGTAAATGCATTATAGACAAATTACTGGACTGATATTCCTTGTGTGGGTGGAAATTTTCATAATTGGTTTTCATCAGCCTAATAGCAATTGCTTTAGGTTAGAACTTAATCATATGCTATAATTTTATACAAAGAATAAGTTTCTGACAGAACAATTAGATTTCATTTCTTAAGATCCTGAGCTTCAGACTAGTTAAAGGCTGAAATTGTTCATTCTGTAAACATGCTCACAGTTTAAATATTATCTGTAAAACACAACATTTATCAGATATGGGAGGAGGAGACTTAATTAGCGTACATTTTGTAATTTTATTGGTATGCCAATAAGATTCTTTTTTCTGGGTTATTAAAAAATAGGGCCCAATCCAAACCCACTGTAGCCATTAGGAGTCTTTCTACAGACTACAGTGGACTTTAGATCAGGCCCACATTGTAGAAATGCATTATAGAACAATGTTCTCATGAATGATTGCTCTGGTCCAGTTTAGTAAAATATCTGATTCCTTATAAAAGCGTGATTTCAAAAGTTGAAAATAATGTTTGAAGTTTCAACAAGATCATTTTCCTCTCCACTATTTCTCATTTCTGCAGTTTGCCCAGAACTAGAAGCGTAAGCAGGACCAGTTCAAGCAAATATGATTAACTCCCCGTGAAAGACATTCATCTGGGACCACAGGTTCAGCGTGCAAGCTTCCACTCACACAGGGCTATTGTGATGAAAGTATAAGCTGTCCAAAACTGATGCAATTGTGATTGTAGAGTATGAATACATAGTTAGGATAATACCATTAGCATCTATGGATTCCCATCATCTGAGAGCTTTTCTGGCAAGTATCTCTCCTTGCACAAGATGTCAATGATTTTAGTTCCAAAGTTACCTATATTCCACACAAATATGGTGTCTAAACACTATAATTTATTTAAAATGTATCACATTATAAAATCATGGAACAGAGATTCTAGAAGAAACAAGGTTGGTCAGGTAATATCTTTTATTAATATATTCTCTTGGTGAAAGATGAGCTTTCAAGTTTCATAGAGTTCTTCTTCAGACCTGAAAACTTGTCTTTTTCACCTACAGAAGTTGGTCCAGTAAAAGATTCACTTCACCCACCTTGTCTCTCTCATATCCTGGGACCAACATGGCTACAATAACACTGAAAACATTATAGAAGTAATCATTTACAGGAAAAGAATGAAGCCTGCTGCATTTGAAGTTTATTTGCATCTCTCATTTTGGGTCTTTTCAATGTATTTTGCCGTACGTTTGGGAATCAGCCGGTAGAGAGGCAAGCCTGAGGCCTGCCTCCAGCAACAGGCTTAGGAGCATTGTTTCAAGCAGCTCTGAGAGCAAGTAGTGAAATATCACAAGAAGGTCTGTTCTTATGATATTTTTTACCCAAATGTAAGCATATGAGTGTGGTAAATAATGAAATAAATCCTGTTTTGTCTAGATTTCTACTTCAGTTTTCCAAAGTCAAGAGCTCAAAAGAGTTCGGATTAATTATCTAAATGTGTGGGTGGTTATCCCCAAACAAACTCCAAAAATCTTCCCATCAAAGGTCTCAGTGTTCCATGTGCCAGTGCCTCGTTTGCTCCTAGGAGATGCCGACAACTCTGCTCCCACAGACTTCAATCAGGAATCAAAGATGCTCAGCACCTTGCAGTATCAAGCCCTAAATTATAGAACCATTTAAATTACTTATGTGTCCCTCCATGAAGGTTGCAACTCCTCACGTCTTAACTTCATTGCATGTGATCACAGACATAATGAAAACATAAGAATCTATCAAACAAGTAGTGAGAAAAAAAATGCGTTACTGAGGGCTTCTTTGGAGCGAGTTAAAAGGCCTTCAATTCACTTTGTAGTTGCTAAAATAATTTGGTAGCAAGGGGAAAAATATAACACCTTTATCTGGTATTCACTCCCTCCTGAATAAAATGATGGTAATGAGATACATTCATTTTTATATATGGTATGCAAATCACATATTTGGGGAAATAGTTATTTAAACTAAAAAGAGGCATTCCATTGTGTGTATGAATTTGAGATAAAGTGAGAATTGATATTTATCTAATACCATGATATTGCAGTGAACTCTGCCTACATGGAACCCCAAACACTTCAGAGGACTTTGGTATGGGCCTTGGTGCAGGCCTCATTGCAGGATCAGAGTGTAAATCAAGACACATTTCAAATCTGACACCAATTCTTGTCTATATTGGCAACCTGGAGAATGCTTATTGCAGTTACATTCTTGTGTTCATGCAGAAACATGTCTGGTAACATTTATCCCATTTACACTCTAATTCTTTGAATCCACAAAGAAATATGTTACTGTAACTTTAATAAAATAATTCTGCTTTTAAGGTTCAGTCATGAAAAAAAAAAAGACATGAATACGAAACCACCGTGGTTAAAAGTCAATATTTGCCAACACTTACCACATAGTGTGATCTGAGATACCAATTTCTCTCTGACTAAGGAAATAACTGTTGTATCTCATATCACAATAAATGGAAGAACTAAGTTTCATAATTCATTCACCAGTCAATCCTATTCCCCAGCTCATATGTCTGAGAGTCTCTTACATATTTAAGATCCAATTCAGAAAATTACTCAGGCACATTTATAACTTTCTGCACGAATAGTCCAATTCAACTTACATTAAACATGTAGCTAATATTTTGTTGAAATGAGGCCTTCATGGGTACAGAAATAAAAATGGCAAGAGAGTAGTAGATATAGAGAAGAGAAAACAAGTAAAATGAATGGGAGCAACAGACTAAAATGTAGTTGTTTGAGTAAGCCATGGTAAATACCTTTGTTTACTGATATTTGTATCAGTATATTGTACTTCTTTCTATTGTACTATCATTCTGGGGGGACAATATTTAGTAGTTGCTCTAAAAATATCAGCATTTGCCACCAATTTCCATGCATTGGTATCTGAGATTGGTATAAGGCAAAAGTATAGTAGAGGAGGTGAACACTATGTAGTAATGAATGGCAAATATCTATGTGTCTGCAGAACAATACATACTGAAAATATAGGCAGATATTATTGGTCGTAGGTGGTGATACTGTATGCATTAATAAAGAATAGATTAAGTTGTTGCAACACCACTGATTCAGGTCACCATAGCTTTGACTCTACACACTATTGATTTCTAGAGCATAGTTTCTGAAGAAACCACATCCTTAGAACAGGGACTTTCTGACTCTATCATTTTTACCATCTTTAAGGGGCAGAGTCTATAATTAGCATGGGGCAGAAAACTCTTTCCCCCTCCTTCAAAGTTTTCTAGATTTTCAAGAACCCAGAATCTGAACAAAATTTCATATTGGGTCAATAAAAACATTTTGACAGGATAACTGATTTTTTTGTCAATTTTTACTTCTTTATTTCCTAACCTTTTAATAAAATTAACTAAATTTTCAAAATAAAGTGTTACAAAATGAAAAATAAAATGTTTGTTTTTTAAAACTGTTCAAACAGGACATTTGACAAATTAAAAATCAGAAAAAAAATTGAATTGGTAGATTCATCAACCCTTACCCATGAACAGTTTTGTTCAGTCAAGATTTTCTGATGAAAAATGTTTTGTCAGAAAATTCCTGAGCAGCTCCAACTTAAATGATGACTCATTCCCTTGATTGAGAATGACTACGTTTGAGTAATGGATATTGGTGGAGTAGGTGGTGGCAAACTAGATATAGACATATTTGAAGAGATACCTCGTAATGCAGAATCTGCTTATTTCTAGACTAGAAAATAAAAGGTTTATCTTTCAAGTAATACATGCACTAAAATGCAGTGGACATCTATAGTGAAGTAATTTTATTCCCACCACTAACATATTCCAAGAAAGACTTCATTATAACACTGGAAAACAAGATATTTCAGTTTGCACATTCAAAGTCTTCAAATTATTTTAATGCATTGCATTCTACTTTCATAACAGTTTTACTTTAGCTAAGTTCCTTATAAACTGGACCAAGTACATTGCTACGTAGTCTGCATTCTGTCAAAAGCTAGTCTTTTATGGGGATTTGTATTTAGTCAAAATATTTTAGAAGGAACTCTAACTTTAGGCCAAATGAACCATTTTTGGTTATTCAGTATTCAAAAAAATCCATTGCAGTATAAATTAATTAATGTGATGCAGTCTGTAAAAAAAAAAATGTATTATGCCCCATTATACTGGTTTGGAATTGGCTCAGCCAATAAGCCAGTTTCTCAATAGCCATTCAGAATGCAAATCCTTGTACTCTAACTGAAGGCCATTATTAGCTGGAGCACACGACATTAAATAAGCACAGTGATTACACAAAGTCTTCTGTTCTGATTGGTTAATGCTTTCAAAACTCTCCACCCAGAAATGCACAGTTGCCTTAGCTTTTGACCCCATCCATATATTATCATCACATTAAACCCCAGATGTTAAATAAAATCTAGATGCGGATGGCAGCACTGCCTTATTAAGCTTGTCCAATACTTCCCATTATAAAACCTGACTTTCAGCTGCTTATAACTGCCAAATTTTAACCATTAACACTTTTATGTCTCCAGTGTCTGCCTCAAGATTTGTTTTTTATTATTATTATTATTTTATGTTTAAAACAAAATGGTTCAGATGTTTCCAAGAGAAAGGTTAGGGAAAATTTGTTGCTCATATTAAAACATTCTCGTGACCGTTTCTCTGAGAAACTCCAGAACCCCTCTTTTGGAGCAAGGACTTGAAATTTGGAAGGGAGATTCGCTTTGGGTCAGAAATGTGGCTTTTCCTGTAAAAATCCATCCAAATATTTGTGAAAGTCAGTGGTAAAGTGATCCATTGCCCTCTACTGCTGGTCCAGAAAGCTCTAGTAGTTATCATCATTCTTCAGTTACTCTGTTGGCTCAAATGGCAGAAGCAGTGGATTTAAAGGGTCCAGCAGTGCTGATGATAACCTGTGTGTGTCAAAATGATACCACATGATGGCATTTTATTTTTTCCCCATTTTTTTAACTGTTAGAAGAACATTATTAAGTTTGCAAACTGAAGCTCTCAAAAGTTGGGAAATTACAGAATTATGATTAACCAGTTCCTCTTTTTACTCCTCTTCTACTTGTCACCAGTCTGCTCTGTATCAGCTACCTGCTTATTTCTTCAGCAAAAATATATATTCTCTGTTTCTCTCTCGCACACGTGCACAAAATCTACATTAAAATAACACTGTAGTTTTTAAAAAGTATCTGATCATTTAATTAGAGGCTATATCAGAGTACACAAAGGGGACAAATTAAGTTTGCATAGTCTTGTTCTGGGCACATGGAAGAGTAGTTCAGAGGTCAGTAGGTAATCATAAGAAAGGACTTCAAAATAGCTAGCAAATCACATGGAGAAAGCTTTTTTAATTTTGCTATACAATAAATACATTTTTCACTGGGAAAATATAGTCAGTGATTTTTTTTCCAGATTTTCCCTTCTCAAGAAAAGTTCAAAAGAAAACAATATTTTCTGTTCCCTTCAAAACCTTAATGACCTGATCAGCATTAAAGCAGAAATACACTTCAAATGCATGGAATGTCTGACAGTTGGATATGCTGATCTATGGATAGAAGAGCATATGAGGTTGCTGTTAAGGTTTTGCATTAGTATGCAAATTGGATTAAGCTGGGATAGGTATTTTATATGGAAGTGAAAGCCTGATGAGGTGTGTTATCAACAGCACTGTAGGCAATAAGGTGGAAAGGAATGCCTAGCCAAGATCCCCTTAACTTCTACTTCCCCATGAGTTTAAGGTTTTAAGAGGATGGAGCATGGCACAATGTAATGTTCTTGCTACTAGATATAATTTGCTTATTTTATTGCTACATAATAAAAGGAAGCATCCTCATATTAGCAAAGTAAGTGCTTTTTAGTCCTACAGTTTAAAACTGTTTTATGTTTATTAATACCTATTTGCCTATTTTGCTGAAATAGCTTAGGACAGTAGTTCTCTGTGCTGAAGATTCAAATGCCACTTCATCTTCAAGTGAAAGCTGAGAAGGCTTCTACTTCATTTCTGAATGGTTACAAGAGATCCTCCAACAGAAACAATATCTGCTCTGTATTTGTCTTGTGAAAATCCAATCAATTAGTTAAATTGATCATAAGAGAATATCTGGGAGGGTTCCTCAACTTCAGTTCATTCTTAAAATTCATTCTCAACTCCAGATGCAATTATTTCCAACTCACAAGTCAGTCCTTCTACTTCAGAAACTATGTCAGGCTTTAAAAGGTGCAACAAACATGTGCATGCTCACACACAGAATGCAGTTGTATTTCCAAAAGCTCCATATGCCCCATTCCTTCCTTTTAAATTACCAATTTGTATGTTAAGGAAACCTACGTTACCATTTTGATCAAAGATGTCTGTCAGGAAGAGTGGCTGTCTCCTGTCCCTTTGGCTCCCCATTTACCGTCACAATGAGTATTTCTAAAGTAGCATTTGCATTCTTAGACTAAGGACCAGATCCTTCGCCTTGCTCTGCTACCTGTGTCACTCAGGAGGTGAAAATGGCATGGAAAATGCACCATCAGTTCCCTGCTGCATATATTCCAATGTCAGAGTCCCCAATAGGCAAAGAAATAGTGGTGCTGACTCATATATCCTTCACTACATCCCTGGCTCAGGAAGCAGCCTGGGGAATGGAGCTGTGTGTCAGGGCATACAGAGGAAGTGGCAGATAACAAAGGTGCTCCACCAAACTCCAGCTGGTGCATGGCCCCTTAAGCTAGCACTATAGCTAGCAGACAAAATCCCTAGGGCCTTACAACATTGTGGGTTTCTAACTCCTCTATACTAATTCTAGTTCTTTCACTAAATGTAAAGCAAACATTTAATTAGTAAATGACATTTACAAAATAAATTTGCTGTGTGATGGTCCATGTTACTAACCAACAAATAAAAGGAAGTTTGCTGCTACAATATTGGAATACAATATTGTAGTAGTCTACCCTTATATTTTCCTCAAATGCCTTTTAAGTGTGCATACAAAGCATTCTGCTACCTTAGCTGATATTGGATGATCCAGCAGATCCTATTGAATTTATTTTGAGGAAAATCTAATAGTCACATGAAACACATTGAGGACCATTATCCAAAATGATCTCTTCAGGCAAACCACATGTAGCAATTATATTCCATAAGGCCTCAATAGTCTTATCAGCAGTACAGTAATATGTACAGTGGGTTAAAAATGATAAAATGATATTTTTCAACAGAAAGGTTTCAGGGGAAAGGTTTCTAAGGTCCAGGATGGATATACAAGAGAGTGGGAGACCCTGTTTTGAAATCATGAGCCACACTGATATTGGCTATTATGGAAACTTTAAAAAAAAACAACCTAAAAATAAAATCATTTTCATCCTGGATAGGAACAATTGTCTTTTGAAACCTTAATTTGTCACAAAACAGAATTTTCTTCTGGCCAGCCCCAGTTGGATGTATATCTTCTATTCACCTGGAATAAGCAACAGCTGCAACTGAGTATTTTTCCAAAAAAAAAAAATGATTAAGATTAAGGTATTTTACAAGAATAAAAGGCTTAGAAAGATACCATGGAGTACACATTTCTCTTTCAATATTTGCATTGTAGACTACTTAGCCAAAAGTAGCTTTTAGCTGAACTTTATAATTGTCATTATTCCTTGGCAAAGTTATTGTACTCCAACAAGCATTCCAGCTTGCAAACTTTTGGGTATTGCTACTCATACCTCATAGTAAAGAATAATTGTTTACTGACATCTTTTTTTTGCTGGAAAAATAAATGGTGTCATTTCTTACCTGCTATATGAATTTGGCCAACCAGAATGAGTAGATTGCATTTTCCCCCATCAAAAGAGATCTCTCAAGTTCTATGGCTCTTTATTTTGCAGAAGTGGGAAACTTAATGGGTTGGATCCTCTGATGGTATAAATTGGCATAGTTCCTTTGAGGTCACTGAAGCTATGTTGATTTACATCTAATGAAGATCTGGCCTGTGGCTCCAGAATGAATACCTCTTTCTCAATCTGAGACTAGTTTCTCTTAGATTTTATTAATGTTCTTGATGTGTATGGTAAGGAATTATCATTCCAATCTTTGCATATACCACAATGTTCCTGATATAATATTTCTAACACACACAAAAATCCTAAAACAAACATTTAAAATTAGATGTTTCAGGCCTTTATGCATAATAGACAAAAAGAGCAAGACTGTTTTTACTCTGACAGGTCACCTTTAAACATCTTTAAAGGGTTAGATGATAAAGCAGTACATGGCACATACGCAGTAATACATAGTTGAAATGAACATATTTGTTATTTTTAATGTATTCTGCTTTAGTTTAACTAAATGCTGAATGAAACGGGGTGGCCTTAGTTTTAGTTACCAAGTGATTAAAAACACAAATCTCAGAGACCTAACTAAAATATGTTTACCATTAAAATGAACCTCTACATCTTTATACTATTTAAGTTGCTAAATTCTCCATTTATTATTTCCAATATAGAGAATTCCCTGATGTATTGTGTTACTTGAACACTTACTCATAACAAAAAAAAATTAGACAAATTAAATATTGATGTTCACTGTAGTATAGTCACAATATTTCACAGGCTTTCACCAAATAAGCAATGTGACTAGTTGCTTGTACATTCATTGCTGATGAAAAAGTTATTTTTCTTCTCTCTCTAGAGGAAATCAGACAGGTCGTTTTAACTCTGTTTAGCTGATACAAAACAATTTTCCTTTTCAGAAGTAAATAGTCATGGAATGCAATAGAACAGTTGACAAATTTTGTTGTTGTTTTAAAGACAAAGACTTTTTTTGTTCAATACTGAACCATGTTATAAGGAGGGCTGTCAATGAATTGCAGTTAACTTAAGTGATTAACCCAAAAGAAATTGACTAGATTAAAAAAAATTAATCAGAGTTTTAATTGCCCTGTTAAACAACAATAATAGAATACCAATTTTTTATGTATTATAAATAGGTTGGATGTTTTTCTAGATTTTCAAATATATTGACTTCAATTACAAAACAGAATACAAAGTGTACAATGCTCACTTTATATTTTTAAATATAAATATCTGCACTATGAGAAAGATAAAAGAAACGGTATTTTTCAATTCACCTCATACAAGTACTGTAGTGCAATCTCTCTAATGTGAAAGTGCAACTTATAAATGTAGATTCTTTTTTAAATAACTGCATTCAAAACCAAAACAAAGTAAAACTTTGGGCTTAGAATCAAGTCCACTAAGCCCTACTTCTTGTTCAGCCAATCACTAAGACAAACAAGTTTGTTTACATTTATGGGAGATAATGCTGCCTGCTTCTTATTTACAATGTCACCTGAAAGTGAGAACAGGCATTTGCTTGGCACTGTTGTAGGTGGCGTTGCAAGGTATTGACGTGCCAGATATGCTAAACATTTGTATGCCCCTTCATGCTGTGACTTGTACCTTTTAAAAATCCTTTTTACAGTGCAAATATTTGTAATAAAAAATAATTAGGGATGTCAATTAATCGCAGTTAACACATGCAATTAACTCAAAACAAATTAATGCTTTTTTTTTTAAATGAGTATTAATTGCACACTAGAGCTCTATGCTTGAGGGGTGTGAGGGGGGATTAGGCTGAGGTCAGGGTGCCCCTACCCCCATACCCAGTTGCCATTGCTCTGGGGTTTGGGAACACAAGGAGCCAGTCTCCTGCTGCTGGGCTCAGCAGCAAATGCTGTGAAAAGCAGCTGCTGCTGGCTGAAAACGCATTCAGGGTCCTGAGTGCTGTGCTTAAAGAGACAGCACTCCCCCAACACACATGCACACACCACACTTCTAGCCCAACACCAAAAATTGGAATGGTATTCTATTATTAACAGTGGGATTAAAACTGCTATTAATCATGACTTTTTAAATCTCGATTACTTTTTTTAATTGTTTAACATCCCTATTTATAAATATGCTTGTGAACTTGTTTTATAAAATATTATATGCTTATTGAACTGCTTTGTGAATAGCAAAAACTGGGTTTTTCCATCTGTTTTTAAATGATTTTTCCTAAGAGTCCCCTTTCTTTACTACAAAGCCAAAATAACAAAGAAGCTTGTTATTATTGTATTACAATAGTGCCTAGAAACCTCAGTCAAGATGCCCATTTATGGTAGCTGCTGTCCACACACACACACACACACAAAATCTGTTCTTTACTTACAGTAGCATCCACTACTCTAGAGATGCTTTCCAAACTCTGAAGAAGGATAATCCCCGACCAGGGGAATTTATGTAAGGGCAGAAAAGTAGTTAGGGGGTCATAGAAAAGAATGGAAATAATAGGCAAATCATATAAAATCAATGTTGTTCATTGTAAGCAGCATGGATCTTTAAACGGTTTTAAATATGGACATGGTATAGACTTTGCAGATGAGCTCAGACAGTTCATCCCACATATGAGAGGGTTCATAGAAGAAGGCATGGAAGTAAATGCATGACAAATGGATGAACAAGGCTGGGGAAGACATTTAGTATTCTGATTTTCCTAAACCACATAGTTTGAAACAAATTTGAAAGGTTTACATTATGAGAACAGTCAAGTACAACACCAAACAGAAGAAAAGAGATACATCGCCATTAACATAATTATGAATGGAATGAATCACAGTCAGAATGAGTGGGTTTCAAATAGTACGGTATTTTTTAAAAAAGATTGAGGGAACTTTAGGTAGGTAAACTGTTCACTGAATTTATGAACAAAGACAAAGGGCTTGATCTTCTGAGGTACTGAATACCTACAACTCCATTGGAAGGCAATGGGAACCACAGATTCTTAGCACCTCTGAAAAACAAAAAATCAAACCCAAACTCTGGAGTGACCAGAGGATACCAAATATACTGCAAAATGCTGCCATTTTGGATGACCAATTTCTAGGCTGTTGTATCCCTTCTGCAAGTGTTTAAAAACTTAGAAGAAATTTTACTTATTTTGATCATCTCAGAACTGTGAAATTTGAAAAGATGGCTCATATACACATGGGAATTAATTGTGTATGAATTGATGCTGAAAAGTATGTCACAGTTCAGGGAAACTGCACCTATATTTCCTCCAGCAAGAGCACCCACTCTTAGACTTCTGGCTGCCCTGGCCCTCACCTCTCCCTTCTGGTTCCCCACATCTCTCTTCCTTCTGACCAGGGTATCTCCAAGCTGAACCGGTCCTTGCCTTCACTCCAGCTTGTGAATGAGGTAGTGAGTCTTGCTATCGGATAGACTTTGACTTGCAAAGGCCACAGATTTCTGTTTGCCCTCAGCTTCCTGGTACAGGACTGCTCCCAGACCCTCCAAGCTGGCATCCATATTGAAGATAAAATGCTTGCTTGGGTCAGCAAACACTAGGACTAGAGCATGAGTTAGGCAATTAATGATTTATCAAAAAGTCTTTTCACATCTCTCATTCCATTGCGGTCCAAAGAGTTCTAAGACAACTTAGTCTCTCTTCTCGGGAATTTCCAGGACCTCCCCTTACCTTTGGTCTTAGATTTGCTCTTGATGGGCTGGTATCCCCTAGGATCATTCAGAGGCTTTACAATGGTAGCATAATTATTCAAACCTTGATAGTAACCACTAAATCCAATGCACTCTCTGTAATTACCTGGGAGTGGCCATCTGTCAGATCAGTACTCACATTCTTTTGAGATACAATGTGATCCACATACTTCACCAACATTCTGCAGAGCTGGATTGAAGAGACAGCATGTAAAGCAGTACCTGACACTGGATATCAAGTGACTATTATGTTTCAGTCCTTCTACCAACAGATTACATTGACCGTCAACTGAACATCACTTGCTAAGCAGAGGATAGAGATACCAAAGCAGACAGTCCTCAGCTTGCAAAGGCCACAAGTTTCTATTTGCCCTCAGCTTTCTGATATATGACTGCTCCCAAACCCTCCAAGCTGAAACCCATATGGAGGTACATATGTAATATGTGCTCTAACTACAAAAGTGTTTGTACCTTGTGGTGTGGACTCTGCCTAAAGAGACCTAGACACCATTTGACGCTTCCCCTCTCCACTGTTTGAGGACAGAGCTGAATAGATTCAACTGAGAGTCTCTGTTTTGTTAAGTGCTCACTTGAGTTGAAATCACTGATAATCAGGTCTAGCTGCTGAGCCTTAGACTTGGTGTGGGACAGAATTACAGTGAAGAAGAAAAAACACACTGCCCACCCTTCCCCACTATCTGCTGAAATCACTGAGAGCAGGATGACCCCCTGCTCCGGCCCAGAGGGGTTTAAAAGTGGCCTGGCAGGGCTTGAGAGCGGCGGTTCTCAAGGCTGGGCTAATGGAGGAAGTGGCTGCACGTGAGGCCACGCCCCAAACTGAACCACAGCTGGCCCCTATAAAAGGCCAGGGAAGCCAAAGGCAGTCAGTCTCTCTCTGCCTACAGAGGGAGATGGGCCTGGCTGCTTAGGAGCGAGATAAGTACCTAGGGTGAAGCAGGGCTGGGGAAAGGCTGAGGAGCTCTAGCCAGAAAAGCCCCAGGCTGCGGCCTAGCACAAGGCCAACGGGTACTGGGGGTTGCAGAGGGTAGCCCAGGGGTAGGCCAAGGCAGCAGGTCCAAACCCCTTTGCCTGTGATGAGTAGGCTGATACTGCAGTCTGCCCCAGGGTGTGGGGCTAGACAATGACTGACAATAGCCACTACTGAGGTGAAGTGGGGATAGTAGGGTGGGGGTTCCCCTGGGAAGGGGAAACCCAGTTAAAGGTTAAAAGGGCACCGGGGGTCCTGGGAGGGACACGGGGGCCAGTACTAAACAGGTGGATCACTGGCCTGCAGATGGTGCTCCAGGGCTGGAAAGAGCTAATTCCCCGGAGTCACCAGCAGGAGGCGCTGCAGGGGGTGAGTCCGACCCGTTACACAGGGTTAAATGGTGGAACCTCAGAATGTGACCTCAGAGAGAATGGCGATGCCAGCAGCAGCAGAGTGAACGGCGTCAGCAGCAGCCAGCTGCACAAGCGTGAACAGTGGCAACCGTGAGTCAGTTGCAGAGGTGGCAGCAGCAGCCGAGGCTTTGTTTGACTCCTCCCCTCCCTGTCCCTGGAGTGGAATGAGAATTCAGTTGAATGCATTTCTGAACTCTGGGCCTTTGCTGACCAAGAAGTGGGGTACAGTGCAGGGAAGAGTGCAATGGCAGGTTAAAGGAACATTTGCTGGCCTTTCCTACCACAAGATGAGAAACTGAGACAAAGGCCACTGCCCAACATACTCTGGGATAGGTGTTTACTCATTGTTACATGCTTTTGAATTGTGGTTGGGGTGTTTTTACAAATTACTGGTGGATTCCTTTTTATTTAAAAAAATTATTTTGTTATACAAAGACTCATTGCTTGTGAGTGGGGAAGTACTGCCTCTTAGAGGTGCCGGGGGAACGGGTGGTAAAATGTTCCCAGATTACTGGGTAGGTGCTCAAGATGGTTCTTCTTTCTATTTTTAAGAGGAACCCCTAGCCTAGATATTCAATGTGGCCCTTGATACTGCCAACTCCACCTCCCAGAAGGGTTACAATTAATGTCTGTCAGATGGAAAAAGAAACTATTCCAGCTTCAAATTAAACAAATTGTGCACACAGTTCCCTTTTTATATCCATACAAAAAGTTATGCATTCACACCTGCCTTTGGGCTATTAACTGCACTCCTCAGCCCAAGTGAAATCTGCACTATTTGGCCCATTTAATACAAGCTACATACTGGGAGGTTTAAACCCATTTGGGGATAGTAGCGTATAGAAATGTCACCAAGATTCTGATAATGTAAATCATAGAACCAGAGGCTCCAGAACTAACATTGAGCACTTGAGGAAACTTTTTTAACCTCCAAGACTAGACAGGAGTGGCAGATTATCCAAAGTCCTTTAAATAAATATTTGAATGCAAACTTTCTCCTCAAACTTTCAACTTTTAGAGCATTATTGTTGCCATGTTTCACACTCTTTCATCTAATCCTTTCCAAAATGTCATTTGTCTGAACCAACAATTAGTTTAAACAACAAGTAGACAACGAGATACAGGTATGTTTCAAAGCCCACTGAAGTCAAAAGGAGTTTCTCCATTGACTTTGATGGCCTTTGGGTCAGGGCATTCTACAGTAGATTCTTATTCTTCTTACTGTAAAAAAGTTTATGGAAAATTATTGTTTTTTAACAAAAGCCCCTTTGTCCCAACTGAAGATTAAGTGATCTCTTCATGGAGGTATATATGTAGTAAGTACTCTGTGGTATATAAGCAGGCAGTTTTCACCTGGGAGAACCTTGCTCCAATGAATACTTAATTAATATGAAGTGGAATAGCTTCAATGGGAGAGAGACAGACCTAGAATACCCATTATTCAATGATTAAGGCATATGGTGGGAAGTGAAAGACCTTGGGTCAAGTCCCTGCTCTCAATCAGGCAGAAGAGTGCTCTAACTACAGGTCTGTTGATGGTGTGGAGTGCATGAGGCAACACAATCATGGATTAGGCATGCTCTGAGAACACCGAGGAGATTGAGCTCCACCAATTCAATAGACTGGGAAACACCTAGTCTGAGGATCCTGCTGGGACTAAGGCACCAAGCAGATTGTGGCATCAGGATTTATACAGCATTATGCATGTCCACCAGCAGAACCTTAGGTGCCTAAGGAATTTAGGCACTTCCAGGGTTAGAGGGTCTAAATTTTGTACTTCAGTGCCTAAAATGGCAGTTAGGTGACTAAATCCCTTTGTGAGTCTAGCCTTCAATGTACCAAAATCCAGTGTATGTTATTAGTAATTTATATATTACTAAGGCTATATTTCTCAGTACAATATTTTACCCAGTAATACTTTTTGTAAGCCTATGCTCAGAAATATTGTTTTTGCAATATTTAGTGTACTGGAGTGCATTACAGATGAATGTGTTTACAAAGCATTTCAACAAGGTTTTTATTCAAAAGTGATCCACAAGGTTTAGAGGGAAAAAAATCTCATTGCCAATATTCTTTCAAGAAAAGATTTAGAAGGTTATTCATTACAAATCCTCTGCATTTCAAGAGCAAATTATTAATAGATTTTTTTAAACTAACAAATCATGCAAATATTCTGCTCATGCCAATTCAAAAATCTTATTATTTGAAACTCACTATTGCTCTAGGGTTAAAAATAGCAATAAAAGGTAGACAGATTGTACACACACTGTCTACTGAGACAGACATGATGTGTGGTAATTAAAGTTAGGAATATGGAAGAGCCTCTACAAATAATTTTCAAGCAAAAGCTGGGCAGGATTGAGCAGCTATATGAACAGGGGGTTGGGTGAAGGAAGAAGGGTAGAACAGCTACTAAGAAAGACAGAAGAAAGTTGAGATCCAGGAAGGAATTACAATATTGCATCTCAACATACACATGCAATATTTTGTAAAGATCTTGGATTCAATTCACCCATTAATGCAAACATTGACAGATAATTCTGAAGTCAGTGCAGTGACACACTAGCTGCTGGAGAGTATTATGGTTTAATTATACTGGTTTAACGATAGGACTTGTGTAGTTTGAGATGCTCAGTGATTTTATTTACTTATGTTCATAATGGTGTTTTGAAAAGTGGAGGATCTTGGTAATTGAACAATGGAAATGCTGCTGTGGTGTTTTATGGAAGTTATCCTTCGGTTGCCTCACGTCCCCATTCTCTTCCATAAACTGGTCTTCCCTGTCAGACTACATCTACCATAAAACACTGTTTCTCCTCTCCAGGAAAGGAGAATATGATAAATTATGGGAGAAGCAGTCTGGCTACAGAGCCCACTCTAAAGAGCAGTGCAGCAGCATTTCCAAATCAAAATATGTTAACTTTTGGCTGATGTTTGGTTTTTCTATTCAAATTTCTACTGGGGGGGAGGCGGGGGGGAGAAACTTAATTTTTCTGGAAAAAAAAATCTTTATTTAGATCTAGATCTACCTACCAGATACAAATTTCACCTGGTTTTGATTTGCATGGAGATATTAGTGTGTATATTGCCTTGAGACTCTTTCAAAGCTTCTAGATGTAGAAATTTAAAAAAGACATGTTAGGTAATGTCCTCCTACCACACTGTCAATGCAGGATAGGATTTTCCATATAGCAAAGAGCTGACTGAAAGCTGAATCAGTTGCAATTATAAAATATGTCAGAGAAAGAGTGGTAGGCACTTAACAGGAGTGGTGGAAGTGATAATGATGTTGAATCAGAACATACATAAACCTCAACATCTTTTTTTAAAGTAACTTCTATGTACCATGTCACAATTATCATGTTGTTCCCTGCTTGAGATCTCTGAATGCACTTCTAACAGGAGGGAGTCAAAAGTTTTGATGTAATCAACACATTCCAAAAGAAGGTTTTGACATAGTCAAGTCAGCATTTTGTGATGGAAAATTCTGCAGAAAGTTTTTGACCCACTATTGGGATTATTGGATGTGTGGCAAAGTACCTGCTTCTTCTCAGCTGGCTCCGTCCCTTTTTGCCTCGGAGACACAGGCTTGGGCAAAGCAAAGTCCTTCCAGGTCACACCGGGTCTGGCTAATCCTCTTCTCAGTCAGTCCCTTGCTCTGTTTTTCTCCCCTTCTGGGGACAGAGTGGAGTCTTCCTTGCTGGAAGAATTTAGAGTTTTGCTGCACCTACTCACTAGCAGCCTCTCTACTTCTCTCACTCCCCCTCTGCTTCCCTGCCAGGGAGGGTTTAAAAAGGTCTCCAGCAATTGGGGCCAGCTGACCCTAATTAGTTCCCTCATAACCCCTGTTCCAGCTGAACCTTATTTCTCCATGGCTATCTCTCCTCAATGGATAGGGAGAGGCCTTTTAACCTCTCTGGGACTAATTACTATCCCTCCCTTGGTAGCTATTTGTCCTGGGTTTGCCACAGGTGTTCTGAGTACTTAAAAGACAGGATGGGCTCAGGAATAATTTTTAATGGTTTCACCTTTTGACCTCGATGTAGGTTACTTTGTGGTGAAGTTTTGACGTGAAAAAAACCTTCAGTACAGCTTTTACAAATTTGAGTCAATGGTTCAATTCAGCTGGCTTGTCAGGTACTACAATTAGTAATTAAATCAAGTTATAATGAACAACTTAAGGAAAGCAGGTTTACAGGAAAGTTAAGGGGAGAAGCCACTTCCTGTGAGTTAAGCCATTTAGTTAAGTGTCTGTTAAAGGCAGAGGCTGTTACGCGCCTTGGTTTTAAATAGGATTTCCTCCTCTGGTTGCTTCCTCCGGTTAAGATTCACCTGTTCACAGAAATTACATCAAAATTTTGTTTATCTAGTTTAATTCTCCTCCTCACTAAAACAATGCTTCCATCTCTCTGGTTATGTCACACAGATATTGAATGATTTATAAAATTCCACATTTAAAGTAGCTTTAAAATGACACTGGTTTAACCAGGAATCTCACAGTTTAAACAGACTGAATGGTTTAGTGTCTACAGTAACGCCTCACTTAAAGTTGTCCTGGTTAACGTTGTTACGTTGCTGATCAATTAGGGAACATGCTCGTTTAAAGTTGTGCAATGCTCACTTCGAACATCTTTGGCAGCCGCCTGCTTTGTCCACTGCTTGCAGGAAGAGCAGCCCATTGCAGCTAGCTGGTGGGGGCTTGGAACCAGGGTGGACGGGCAGCCTCCCATCAGCTCCCTGTTCCCCTAAGTTCCCTGTGCTGCAGCTGCCCAGCAGGCTAGCAATTGCGGGCATTGAGCTGTCCCTCCCCCACCACCATGTGCTGCTCCTGCCCTCTTCCTTGGAGCTGTTCCCAAAGACTCCTGCTTGCTGTGTGTGTGGGGCTAATGTCAGGATGTCCCCCTTCCCCCTGCTCCTGCACCCCACTTACCCCATTTCCATAGAGCAGGGGAAATGTTCATCTCTCACTCTCAGACACATTATTCAGCATTTGCAAATCCACCCATTCACATAGCCTCATGACAAGTTAAGTTATGACAGTGGGAAAATAACTCTAAGAGGTGGAAGCAGAGTTAAGGGCAAATGAGTGACATACCCTAATAGCTTTTTGCTTACAAGCAAAAAAAGAAAAGAAAAAGAAGTTTTAGACATCTTTTAGCAATGCTAACTTTCATTAAACATGCACCCAACCAAAGTTACTCAGGCCTAAATCCAAATATGGCTTATGTTCCCTACACCAAATTGTGATATTTCAGAGAACATGTGAACCAACAGGAACCATGTGTAACAGTCAGGGCAACTGCACCTGTTCTCCTCCTCTGTAGAGAAGCAAGGGCACCGACTCTAGGCTTCCAACTCCCCAGCTATTGCCTCACTTGTCTCTCCCCCTTTTGCCCAGAGTATTTCCAGGCTGCAGAGTTTTCCCTGGCTATACTGTGATTTTCTGGGCAAAAACACAGGCTATCTCCCGCTTTGCTTCTCTCCTGAGAAACAGTACACAGTGTGGTTGCCACTATTCTCAGTTACCACACAGCTGTTTCTAAGCAAGCAAATTTATTCTTAAGGTAGAAACATTAAAAAACAGAAAAAACATACAAACATGCTTATAAGTTTACTAGAGATCACCCCCTCATTTCAACAAGACTTCTGACTGGTGATAAGTCCTTCAAGCCCTACATAGGGATGTTCCCTGTGGTCATAAGTTCCTTACAGCTTCAGCTCAGAACAAGCACTCAGTCTTATGACACTTCAGTAGGACAACATTCTTCCAGCCTTTTCTTAATATTTGGGACCACCTTGGATCAGAAATCCAGTCTGCTGGCTGGATCAGAAAGGAGGCCATCACCCAGTTTAAAACTACGATATTTATCTAAAGACTCTGTCAGTTGTTCCCTGGACAATCCATCAGGAATGAGCATATGCAAACCTCTCCAGGTGGTGGTGTTTCTCTGGATATGTTACAAACTCAGGGAATTTACCTAAGCACACCCTGCTGTTTTCCTATTTATCCTTCCCATGGAAATACATACAATCCGTCAATAAACACAGACAATTGCATTTTCATTATGATAAACTCTATTTAATAAGGCTAACACCTTTACTTGGTTCAACCAGATTTGTCCAGGATATTATAATATCTGTGACATCTTGCTGAAGACAAAGAAATGGGACACAAAGATGACTTTCCTTTCCTGACAGGTTCTGCAGGAATACAAGCGATCACTTCAGAATGTGCTTACTGCAACTGAATACAATAAATCTTTATCTTGCCAGCAGGAAGAAAAGGTGACAAGGCTCCTTTAAGGATCACTAACTGCATTTGGTTTGTGAGGGAAAGAAAAGGTGGACATACCTGAGCAGAGCCAAGAGGTGTTGGGTGGCAGGGACTGGAAGTGGCCAGACCAGCTGGCCCACCAGGAAGGGGATTTATACCTCATGCATTCCAGAAGGAAATCGTTTGTTAATCACTGGTCAGATGCACCCCTTCTCCCTTCTATGTGATCAGAGTAGGTCCAGGTTTTTATGATCTGCTGTGGGCTTTTGCTAATTACTTTTTTTTTTCCTTTTAGAGCTGGAAGAATTTTTTCCCCCTCATTGCAGGGTTAGCTGAGATGAGGAAAAGTGGGGTGAGTGTTTCTGCCTTCCTCACAGCCAGTCAGGGACCCAGTGGGGTAGGTAAGGAGATTAGGGCAACATGTCACAAATCAGTTGGTATCAGTTGTGGCAGGTGTCCAGTGCAGGTACTTGTTCTAGAAGGGGTACTGATCCATCATAAACAGGATTGGAAGTGGATATAGGGGAAGGCATCCCTTAAAGAATCAAGGGAAAAGGAGACTTAGATGATCTGCATGATAGGATTTATTAACAAGTATTCCCAGATATGTTAAGTGAATAAAGTTGCACCCTAATTAAACAATGCCCATTGCATCTTGTCTTTCTTCTTGCATGGCCCATACAGTGACTTTACATATAAAAGATCTGTTAGTGACACCAAGATTGGCTATGAAAAATGGTATGATGGCATACTTTGGCTATGTAATCTCCCACCAACCATATCATTTCAAGTAACAATTTACATTCAGTGGCAGCAGGGCACAGTGGAAAAGCTTTGATACTCACTACCAAAAAGAAGGAGAACAGGGAAATTAAATTAAGCCATTCTCAGCTTTCAAAAAAGAAGTACATGCATAGATAAAATATCCAGGTTCAAAAGAAGGGTCAGGCTTCAGGACACTTCCTCCCTTATAAAAGTACAATACTCTAGTGCCTGAAACATTACAGCTGTTGAGAGTGTTACTACACACATTCAGGGTATTAGCATAGATTATTATAATATTTTAATAAGAATTTTATAGAGGAGATCAAATCATTCATCCCTACTCCAAGGCAGTATAACAAAACCCTAAAATTCTATTTCCTACATCCTTTTCCAACAATTCACCATATGTGTGCTTTTTCACATTCCAATTACAGAAAGAGCATTCAATCAACACAAACAAAATGGAATGGCATAGCCTTCTCTCACACACAGCTTGTTAGTGTTAGAATACCAAGAGTAGCTTGAACAAAAATGCATCATGTATTATTTATTTTTCCATTTTAATTGCCAGCTACCCTGAAACATTGCTAATAAATACAGCTAGATATAAACAGAAGTAATTAAAAACATGGATGCTTTATGCTGCTAGCAATGTGACATGCAACATGGGCAACTACGGAAACATTTTTATTTGATTTAGGACTGATCAAAGGGTAATGGTAAAATGTAAAGCAGCCCAAACTGGTTGGCTGAAAATTCAAGCCAGATGCATTCAGGTCTGCTGAACCATACCGGAATAATTGTCACACAGTATATGGTGCTTGTCATCTTCAAACCAGTTTGCAAGCTTTAGCTAATGAACTCTTAGTAATTTATTCACATTTAACAGGTGGAAGATAAATAAGAAAGCAAACAATGTAAGTGATTTATACAAGGCAAAAAGGTGGTCAATGATAAAGCCAAGACAAACTCAGTTCTGTGCACAACACAACACAAGTCATTCTAAAATTTGTGAGTTCAATTTAGTGAATTCTTGCACTAGAACCATTATAGCCCCCACCATACCTCTCAAATACACTTCAAGGGCTATCACTCACTTTAATCCCAAAGCTACCCATATGTTCCAACAAACTGAATGTCCCCTTACTTTTATTATTGAATATTTACATCAGAAAAAAGAATTATGAAACAGGTTACAGAAAGTGTTGTTTACACTAAAGGAAGGGATCCCATTCCTATTTTAAAAGTTTCTACATAAAGACTCTCAATATCTCCCACTTTGGACATTTGTCACATATTGCATCCCCGATTTGGGCTCTAGCAGATTGAGTGGTGTCCCTTATGCCATAACTGCAAATAGCAAGGAGTTTAGGTTTATTAAAATGTACTAACATACGTCCAAGTCGAATTTCTGCAGATTTCCCCACCTCTAGTAAAATGGAAGGTTTACATGTGTTTCGGGTCAATATCACGTCCACAGTTAAATATCTATCAGTAGAAAATGTGGCTGTCCACAGGACAAAACATTCAGACCTCCATAAAACTGTAAAATCATTTTTAAATTACTCCCCTGTTAAAATTAGTTTCACAACACAAAACATTAGAAAGCTTTTTTTTTAAATTTCATGAAGGTATTGTATTAACATTTTGAAAATGAATATCATGGCCAGATTAAATTATCTGTAGGTTCTCCCCATCATTGTACCAATTATTTCCTTTATTTATTTATTTGGTGGTGGTGGGGTATACCACTAAATTTAACTGGACACATATATAACAAACTTAATTGAAATGTCAGAACATTAAAAGAAAGAAGCAGAAGGTTGATCTTACTTCTGCTGTTGTGTGACTCAATTTATTATCATGGCAGAACTTTTCTGAATTAACCAAAATTGAACAATCCAAAGACTACATCTTTCAAGTGTAAACATGACATACAAAAGTTTAATTTTAGATGATGCAACGATGGCAGGAGAAAAATGAATAAAAGAATGTTTTGGTTATCAAAAGATGGCCATTATGTACCCAGAAAATTCAAAATTATAGTCAAGCTTACAAGAAATCCAAACATGTGGAAGTATGGAAATGGTACCCAAACTCTGGTCTTGAAAACCAATAGATTATAGTTTATCCATAACAGACTCATTTTATCAGTGAATACAAAAACTTAAATCGCATATGGTCTGATTTTCATAGGTAGTGGGAACCCACAATTCCCACTGAAGTCTGTCTATAAATCAGGCCCTGTGTTTGTGCTGACTAACTTTCTTCAGTGTCAAGTATTGCCCACCAGAAAAAAAAAAAAGCTACTTTACATAACTCCTAATTATGTAACAGCATACTGAAGGCAGTCATTATCTGGCTGTTATGAAACACCCATCCTCATCATCTGGCAGGATTGGGCCATGCCATTACATGCACCAGCTAATTATACAAGTATTAACTGATACAGAGCTAGCCTGTCTCTATGTACAAATCTTCTAGGTCAACAATTATAGACTTACCTTCAGCATTGTGATGAAGAATCACATTCAGCATCATAGACAACAATGTATGGTATAAGTCCATGTACTGTGGTGCACATTTTTAATATTCCATTCACAAAGTAGTGAAAGTGATAGGCTAATATCTTTATGAAAGAAGAATTATGGTAGTCTGGGCACCAATTCAGCCCTTATGATTTCTGATTAAGTTATTCTTTCTGAGTGGATATAGTACTTACCTATATTAAGAGTGCTTGCGGGTTACTTCACTGAAAATTTCCACAATGCTTACATGGAAGGTACACCTCTCTGTGCCTCAGTTTCTGTATCTGTAAATTGATGGTAACGATACTAACCTCCTTTGTAAAGTGCTTTAAGATCTACTGATGAAAAGCACAAAGAACTAGATATTATTACTATTAGAAGAAGTGAACTCAAGGGTTTCTCTTGATTCTCTTATAGCTAGTGTACTGCATTTTTAAGTGAAATTTTATTATTTCTCTTCACTCTGTTGTTCACAGATGAATCTTTTCAGGATTCTGCAGGTGAGCCTGACATGCAGAAACCAGGCTACAATGCATGAAGACTACAAAACTCATAGCAACTTATTTTTCATAAGTATCATATATTAGCAATTTGTCCTCTCTCACACCACTTATGGTTAATGATACCATATATTCCATTCTTTCAGTTACTGCTCTCTTCAAAAGATTAAATAAGCGAGCAAATTCAGTGATAGTTTGTCAAAAAAGGATCCATATCTTCTGAGTTAGCCATTCTACTACAAGATATTTTGAATCGACACTACTCTACTATTTCCAACCTAGATAATTATACTATTATCATATTATTGCTCATATTATATCTTCCATTAAACAAGGACAAATCTATAATGTGGCAGCACAGGTGTGCAAAACATAATTTAGCAAAAATTGTGTGAATGTTACAAGTTTCCTCTTTTCTTCAGTTTTCAGACTCTTTCATGCTTTTTGCACCATTTTTCTTAAACCAGAAAAGTTAAAATACAAATAGATTAACACAGTATAAGGCTGCAAAGCCAAACAGGCTATTGCTGATCATTGGTGAAACCTTGGCCCCACTGAAGTCAATGGAAGTTTTACCATTGATTTAATAGGACACTGATTTGTATCCATTTGTGCTGTGGCAGCAGATTAGTTCCAAATCTAAGGACCCTTCACAGACAACATACCAAGTGGGTCTAGTTCAAGCCTCTCCACTGCTCACTGTGGGTTTTGAATGAGAAATTTCTGGAGAAGAACGTATTAATTCTTTGTTGCGTTCCTGCATTATTACAATTTAAGCAAAACCTAATTTATTGCCATGCATGTCTTCTCTTTACTCCATTAAGTTTCTTTCCTTAAATGAACTGATTTTTTTATACAATGTCTACATGTGGGCATGGATCAATATAAGAAAATACCAATACTACTGTATGCTTTAATGTGAAAATGGTGATTTTGTCTCATCATTGTGCATGTACTTTAGTGGGGGGGAGGGGCAGGGGAAATCAGTGTTCTTCTTTTACTTGTATGACGTAACAATAGCAAGGAAATGGTAAAACCCAAATCCATAAAAAGTTGCCAAAATAGGTAAAGTGAGTAAACATGAGAAAAATCTTAAGAGCTAGAAGAACAGGGGAATGGATGAATAGTTTTGGGCAGCCTTTCCCAAATTTCTAAAAGCTGATTCCCCCTGCAGGAAAATTAAAGTTAAGTATGCCCCCAGTGTAATTCCAGCCATGTGCTGTTACAGGCCGAGGCATATTTTAGAATTTTAATAAAATCAAATTAAATTATATTTTAACATGTTTTCCTCATAGATCTTGATAATATGAAACTTCCTCTCCTTTCTTATAGTCTTGGATGAGCTTTGAAATAATCAGCAATGTTGACATTTATAGTATCACCTCTGATATCTGAGGTGACAGATTGAAATAAATGAAGTAGTCTATACTTTCAGAGCTATTGTTTCAGAATGCTGCAAACTCAGGCAAATGTTGCCTCATTGGCTATACTCTGGCAACATTATGGTTGTGAAGAGAACCTTCAGAACAGTTAGAGACTAACATTTAAAAAAAAAAAAATCACACGCAAGAGAACAGTTGAGAGGTCTGTCCATGCTTTGCCCATATCCCAGCTAGTCCTTCATGCCCTAACAGAGGGAAACACCCCACACTTTGGGAAATGCTGGTTCAAGGAATTTACAGTGAGGCATGTTGATTCTCACCTCAAGGTCACCTGATCAGAGTGCATACAGCTTATCATCTCCTAAAATTCATTACCTGAAAATGTGAGGACTTGTTGATGGCTCATGTGAACAGATACACTAGCATCAGTTTTGTTTCAAACGGAGGTTATATCTACACAGCATGCAGGCTACACATAGCAAAACACTGCAGTGAAAAAGCAAGCTCCATCTATGCTGTGGCATGTAGCTATGTGTCAGTGAAAGGCTCTGGCAGTAGGAAGGCAGTGGGTAAAGACTCTGTCTGCTCCCCATTTCAGGAGCATTTCTCAGTGGCTGTGAAAGACTGTCAGCCCCCCAGTTCAGTAGTCTTTTCCTGCTGCCAGGGATTGAGGGGAGGAACTCCTGTAGTGGAGAGTCAGAGTGACATTACACTGCTAAAAACAGCAGTGCAGACAGGGAGGCACAGCTTGGGTGAGCAGAAAGCCGTGTAGGGTACATTCCTGAGTACATACCCATGAGGTTCAGGTGTGTCTTTATTTGCCTGAGTAGTGACTCCACATGTCCACAACTGGGCTATGTGTCCACCCATGCCGTGGTGTGTGTAGTGTAAGTACTCTACTTACCACAGAAAGGAGTGTGCAGTATAGACTATCTTGAGAGGTAACATTATAAAAGGGAATATTGTTGGCAGCCAAAGACTGAACAGTGCTTCTTCTGTTTCTAGACTGGAAGTGAGGAATAAGAGATTCCTCTATGTCTGGTGAAGAATATAGAAAAATCTTGTACTACCACCCACTGAGCTACACTCTTTCCTCAGAAAATGGTCTACTGTATTCAGAGCTTTTTAATCTGGCACTTATCCAGAGCACTGAGTTCAATTAAAATAATTGGAAAAAAGTTTAAAAATTAGAACAAGATGAAAAAGAGAGAAAAAAGCTATTTTCTCAGGACACTTTGGACCATGGATTCATTATAACTCCCTCTATCCCACCCCATATATTTTCTTCCGGCCCCTCACCCTCATTAAATTGCTTAATTAAAAATTACTGTACCTTATTGTTTCCTAAAAAGACTTCGCCAAGAAAGCACTTTGTATGCAATTATAAATGCTTCAACTACACTTGGAGCATAGTGCCAGGCCTTAGTGAAATTAAATATGACCATGTTTGGGAGCATGGCTACAATTGTGTGTTCAGTTGTTTAGAGTGGCATAAAATAGAAGTGGCTTCCATAATGCAAAGGGTATGGACACAAGCAATTTATGTAACAAACACAACAGGGCTGAGATTTCTAAAGCCAACTAAGGTGGTTGGAGACCATATTACAATTGGATCCAACTTCCTTAGGTGGCTTTGAAAATCTTAGTGTGTATGTTACCGGACCTATGGTCCAAAGTTAGTTATCCAGATCTCCATGTAGATGGGACCCTCTGCATGTGGATCTTGCCTTTACTATGTGGAAGTGACTGTTGGGAAGGGAAAATAAGCTGCTTTTCTAGCACTGTCATTTCCCTCCTAGAATACTTGACTGGATCCTACATGGGTCTAGGGACCACCTAAAGGCACAGGGATTGAGCAAACTGAGGATAGAGAGAGGGTAGTCTTGTGTTGGGTGGGGGCAGGGATAAGATGCACACCATTCCACTTCTGAACTCAACAGCTTGGGTTGTAATACTGTTTTACAGAGACGCCCCCCGCCCCTTTTCTGTACTGGGGAAACCATTTGTCTCTTATTTGAACCCTTAAGCTTAGGACTGAAAATGGAAACCTCAGCCTCTTACAAAGGTTTAGGAAATCCCCATTGCTCCCCAAGAGAAGTAATCAATTTCTACTACCCTTTGCTAACACAACATGTTTAGTGGAGAGCTAGTACTCAAATGTTAAATTAAATTAAAAAGAAAAAAAGGAAGAAATACAATAGGAAGTTGAAAAAAAAACAAAAAGCCACAGTCTCTTGTATAATTTCAGTCAAAACTGAGACATGGGGAAGTGCTAAAGAGACAAATCAGTCATGTAAGCCCTTGTAAAAGACTAGACCCACTGCTGAGCATATCTACCCCCTGCCTACAGCTTCTCTGGCCCCACAGTTTTCAGCCTCTTCTCATAATTTGGCCCTCCAATCAGGTCATGTATAGCTCCACCCCTGTTCTGGAGTAAACAAGGGGTTCAATAAACTTGACTCAAATAATCATAACTCTTTGCCCCTACCCAGTCTCACTCCTTCACAGACTTTTCACCTCTTCCTAGGTTCTGCAGGGTTGTCCTCCTGCTCTTGGCTTTCTCACTGGAATCCTGGCTCCAAACTCAATAATCCTCTCTCATGTCTCTTTCCACATCACCTTTTTCAGAGGAAAAATAGGGGGACCCACGCCATTCCTCTCCTGTGGATTCCAATCTATGGACCCTGTGGCAAACAGCTAAAGTCTGCTCCCCTTGAATCCTTGTGGCATCTCTGGAATTCCTCCTACCTTGGCCTTCCTTCATGTCCTTTCCCACAGTCCCTCCCAGGGCTTGCCGTACATAGGCCTTTCTTCCATTCTCTAGCAACCAAAGAGAAACCACAGAGTTCTCACCCTCACTCCCCACAGCCCTCTTTCTTTTTCTCCTCCATGGTGAAGCAGACTTGATTGGATAGTTTATAGTAGCCATCAACCTTCTACCTTACAACATGAACATAGTCTACCTTTATGTTTATTTATTCAGAACAAATATATTTTAAGCCACAAAGGCCAATTAGTACTCTAAACAAAAATCACTTCATTTTTCCTATCCAAGTATGTCATTATCCTCAACTCTAGGGCACAATTAAACAAATCATCTTTTTTTCATTGATCCAATTTTTTTTTGTCATTACTCTTTTAAATTTTTCTGCACTAGGCGTTTGAATTCCTGTTTACTCTGGTATATTTCTATATCAAATTCTTCCATTTCTTAGCTGCTTTGTCCCGTATTTTATTCCGTTATCCCATTATACGCTGCCATGTAGGCTAAATCTACATGTATCCCCATCTGTAGTAAAGCCCTCATTTAGACTTCCTTTCTTTAGGGTCACCACCCATTTCCTCCCCCAGTTGGGCTTCATCTTCATTTGGACTGGCCTGCCCTCCATCTGCAACTGGGTGCCTTACTTGAGCCCACCCACAGTTAACCCTTTTAATGCCAGTATGATGTATATACCCCTATCATAGCCCCGATTCTGAAAAGCATCCCCATTCAGGAAGGGCACTTTAAGAATAGAGGCTTAACATTCTTAAAATTAAACATGTGCTTAAGTATTTTCCTGAGTTAGGGCTACAGTTTACATCTCACAAGTGGTTTAGTACAAAGATGTGGGTTGATTCCTATTTTAGCCAAACCAGTTTCTATTTCCAGAGTCTTCAGCCACCCTGCTTAGACATAACATGGCAGTACAAAGAGTTATTTCTATAATATCAGATCATCAGTGCTATGTGGGTTTTTTTTCTGTTAAATTTGAAGTAAGCTATTTTTATTTATAGAAATTTACTTAGTAAAGAATGTGAATGACTAGTATTAGGTTCATCATATTCTTATCATTTTCAATCTAAGATGCTGTTTCATAGAATTAATCATTTGAGCATAATAAAAATCAATTGATATATTTAAGGTTATATGCTATTCTTTGGGGTCAATACAATTTAATGCTGACAATAATTAAGTAACAATAATGCCTACTTTTCCACTACTTGTTATTTTTACTAAGTAGCATGATAGTCAGAGGGCATTTATTACATTTAAATTCGTTGGTTCACAACACTCTCTTGAGAATGATCTTTAAAGTAATATTCAGATTTCCCCACAAGCAACAGTGAAGAAACACTGCCCTCTTCTGTCAAAGAGTAATACATCTTTTTTAAAAGCTGGATTTTTAGAGAGCAGAACTAGGTCAGAATAAATTGAAATGAATACTGACCCATATGGACAAACAACATTTCTTTATGGGGTATTGTTTTCAACAAATTCTCTCTACACTGTTACCTGTTTCCACACTCTTTTTCTATGTTGACTATCAAAAGAGTGAATCTTATTTGAGCTGCATCCTTTTCACGCCAGTAATGTGTTGGATGGAAACTTCTATTTTCATTGTCTTTGGGGAACATAAAGTTTTTCACTTGCTATGGCCTATGCAGTACAAGGAAGTCCCTCGGTCTACTGCTCAAGTGGGTCCACAGTCCTGGATCATCTAGACTTAAGGAACTAAACTCAGCAGCAGCTGTTTCTTGCACCTCCACCACACTCTTCTCTGATCTACACTTTTCTTCAGGCATGATTACATCCATCTGAGATGGAGATACAGATGCTGCAATAGATGCCAGGTCACCTGCACTCTAACTGGAAGATCAGGCATCTCCTCACCACTCCCATCCTCACTGAGGCCAGAAGGCTGACTGTGAACATGTATCTCAGGAGAGCTCCTTCCTGCTTGGATAAAAAAGCTTCCTTTGCTTTCTTTCTTTTTCTGAGTGCTGCCCCAGAGGGGCGTTTTCTTCTTTCACTCATGACTGATGTTCTGTGCCAGCTATAGTGGCTCTCAACACTCAATTGAAGGGGACAAATAAGCAGGCTGGTAGCAGGGCCTGAGTGAGGGAAGATATCAGAGTTTTAAGGGCCTAACTGGCTCCTACTACTTCAGTTGACTGCCTGTTCTCCTCAAGTGGGTGCAGGGAAGCAGCAGGAAACCGGAAGCTCCCTGAGAAGCTGGTGTTAATCAGTCCAGGCTCCTGGGGATACTAGAGAGATACATAAGAGGCTCCTCCTCCTCTCTCTCCCTGCAGCTCCTGCTGCTTTCTGTTATTCCCTCTCATCTTTTCTCCTGCCTGCCTGTTATGTCTCTTGTGCCCTCCTTCCTCCAGCACAGCACTCCACCATCTCTGTGCATCTAGAGCAGAGACAATATATATGCACCAGCAGCAGACACAATTTTCTATACTCTGGGTCCTACTGGCGCCCCCCGCCCACACACACAGTCTGGCACCTGAGGCGGCCGCCTCAGTTCGCCTCATGGTAAGGCCAGCCCTGCCCCTCCCACCCCATCCCTTGATGTTCTCAGAGGGTAATGGGTCTGAATCTATATCTATCACAGGATTTTGTACAGGCATCCGTCATCATCATAATACCTAAGATCCCCTTCCCTTTCTCCCAGTTAATTAGATGGTTGTTTTACAAACCCTAGGAAACTTCCCGGATTCGCCATACTAGGAATTGGCAAATTAGACCTCAAACTTATTGATGTTTGCCTATCACTAATCTTGACCAGCCTGGACTTCATTCAAAACATTGACCTAATGTGAGTTTTATACGATGTGGCTAGTGCACAAATTGTGGCTGACTCCTGAGTGGGTCACCAAAGATACCAGTATGTTAAGTGCAGAGGATGAACGGATGCATTTCTCCTGAAAGGGTGCTCTAACAGGCAGGGGTAGAGGCATGGCCTAACACTGCTCCTTACACATACGCTCTCAGAGACAGACCACCTGCCTAAGGGAGATCAGCAGTAAATGTGCTTTCTCCATGAGCCTGTGATCTTCAAAGATATTTTGCCTCCTGAGACACATTCCCTCCCTGAATTCTAACTGAGGTTGGATGACTTTGTGCCAGACCAAAGCAAGGCTGTGGATGAAAGAAAACAAACCAAAGCCCCATTGCAGATCCTGCTGAGATCTATCAGATACTCCCCTCTGCAACCTATCCTGATGATTTAAAAAGGTTGATGATAAACATATGTGACAGATTTTATTTGGGAGCCAATTATACAACATATTTTAACCCTTCTGAAATATTGTGGAAATGATGAGGATTGCAATACTCACTCCTAGAGAACAAGTGTTATAATGCCCTATACATCCTTTGTATAGTATAATGTACTTTGTCTAATCTGGAAGATATTTCCAAAATTATAACATTTAAATTTAGTGAATTATGTAGAACAATATGCTCCAAGGATACACTTGGACCAAAAAAGACTAGAGGAGAAAGGCAAAAACTGAAATATGGGAATGTATATTGTGGGTTGGGAGAAAACAGAACTGTAAATTAGGCAGTCATTTTATTGATGTAACTTTTTTTATAATTATGTTAATAAAAAATAAAACAACATATGGAGATATACCTATCTCACAGAGCTGGAAGAGACCCTGAAAGGTCATTGAGTCCAGCCCGCTTCCTTCACTAGCAGAACCAAGTACTGATTTTGCCCCAGATCCCTAAGTGGCCCCCTCAAGGATTGAACTCACAACCCAGAGTTTAGCAAGCCAATGCTCAAACCTTTGAGCTATCTAATCAGTAATAATAGGGGTAGATTTTAACTAGCCAGAATATATTTGCATATTATCTGCATAACAAGGAAAATTAAGATTTAAGTAATAATGGAAGAGGGGAGTCAGAGCTGATTATAAATACAGAAAAGCACAAGGCTCACCCTAACCTGGGAAACAGTGCAGAGATCTGAGAGAACTGGGTGACCTGAGGTGAATTTTTAATATTCTAATCAGGAAATATTAAGAAATGAACTAAACCCAGGGAATTCTGTCCCTGATTGTCTTCTAGAATGGCTAGGCTCTTGGAGGTAGAAACCCTTGAAGGTTTACTCAATTTGTCAATTACAATAGGGGAAGAG
Source organism: Mauremys mutica (assembly GCF_020497125.1). Lineage (NCBI taxonomy): Eukaryota > Metazoa > Chordata > Testudines > Geoemydidae > Mauremys > Mauremys mutica. Next base: position 193,498,534 of record NC_059072.1, read on the forward strand.
ATCATGCCCTGGACAGCCTGCTCACAGAGCCCATTGTGGCCTTCAGCGAAGTAGTCTCATAAATATAAGGCTTAAAGCATGATTCAAAAAGTTTTCATACTCAGTTTCTAAAAGTAACATTGAGGCTACACAGTGACCCCTTCCTACCTCAGAGAGAGTGACTGAAGTAGATAATTATCCAATGTAACATGAGCAAATTAGAGGAAAATAAGGTCCCTTGCTACACTTTACACTGTAGTGGTGCCATGAGTTTGGTACAGCTTAGGGTTGTAGAAAAGTTCCAGTTACTGTGTATGCAAGGTATTGTGAAGTTACCGCATCAACACATGCAGTGGAAGAATTTGACACAGTGAAGAATTATGATCTGATGTAAGTAACCACTACCATTAATAATTTATATTTACGCATAGGGCAGCCTTGTCTGCCAAAGCTATGGTGAGCAAATAATTAAGAGCCGTTATATTTGCCTGGATGGTATCAATATACAATGTTCGCCTACAACTGATTTAATTGGACTACTCATGTGAGTACAGCCATCCACATGAGTAAGTGTTTTCAGGATCTAGTGGCTAGACATCAGCCTTTTACTAATTAGTTGATGTGACTGAATAATTTTAGCCAAGAACAGTCCAATTTTGCCCTTTCTTTTTGCCCAAGAATTGCCATAGACAGGCCTATTTTTCTACAATTTATATTTTTGGGGCAAAGATTGTTTTTGCAAGCATTTGAGCTAGGTGCCATACAACAAGGTTCTCCTCTGACTGGAATCTTTGTGATATTAACTCACCCACCTTGTCTCTCTGGAACCTTTGAAAGCAGACATAATACAAATATCAATGTATTTTTTAGCCACATTTGCTGAATAATTTCTGGAAATAATTCTTGGTCTGCGGATTATTATGGACAGATTGTAGCAAGTATTTGATATTCAGAAATGTTGATCCATTTCGAGTTGATACCAACACTATGTTACGTTTTTGTTCACTGATTGACTGACGGTGTTTTCCAGTCAGAATACTTTTGTGGAATCAAAATTCACTTTCTGAAAAGTCAATGTTTGCTTAACATTTGCTCCTTCCCTCCAACATTGCTGCCCATAGACTCCTTAACAAGTATATTCTCAAAAAGCAAGCACACCCACAAAAAGGAGTAAACAGATAGAAAGCAAATTTGTTTAAATAATTAAACAATGTAGCCACACACTTTCCTTGCAATATTCACCCAGCTGTACCACTCAATCCCAGAACGTGTGAGATGGTTCTTATGTTAAAAGAATCTGCTTAAAGAAATTAAAAATGCAGCATTCTACAATGCAAAATAAAACAAGCAGCATATTGAATTGTTTGCAAGCAATTCAGAATGTTTATTACTGAAAAGTTAACATTTCTGTAGTCAAAATCTATCCTAATTTGCCAATATGTCAATGCAGAAAAGACACTGTGGATTCTAGGTGTCCAATACTGCACATGCTTTTCCTAAGATCTAACACTGAACTCGTTAACCTTCATCATATTCAAAGTCTTTGTTTTCTCCCGTTCCCTCCCCTCAATAGAAAATCAGTTTTGAAAAGCTAGCATAACTATGGATATAACAGGCACTTTGTTTTGTTTTATGCTCATAGAAATTAAAACTAATTGTTGTTGGTTTCTTCTTCACATATTTGGTTTCTATTCTTCACATATTTACTGAGAGATTAAGTCCTTACCCTCAGGAAAATAAACAGAAACAAGTCAGTGATCAGAATGGTATTCAGAATAAATATTACATAAAAAAACAAACAAATGCATATGCAAACCCAGTCAAGTTTACTTTACAGGTGGAAGAGAGTATTAATGTCATTCTGTTACTTTTGAAAATGTTAGTCATTTATAAAAAGCACCTAAGTGACTCAGGAGCCTGAAGCCCATTAACATTCAATTGGAAGCCGGTTTCTGCGTTACTTAAGCACTGAAAGAATGTGACACATAAAAGCACAGTTTGGGATGAACTAGGATGTAGGGGAAGGAAAAAGAAACAACAAAACCTACCAACACTCATGATGAGAATGTTTCAAAGAAGTTGTTAAAGTTTTCTTTCTCTCCACCATTCAAAGTGATTTCCAGTGAAGTATAGAAGCAGATGAGGTCTCCATGAGATTTGTTTGGGTGCCTGCACCACATGTGAATCAATATCAGATTTTCCTTTTCCATGTCACACATTCTTTTTGTTTAATATACAATTCTGCTGAGCTTGATATATGATGCAACTATTAGAGGGTCAGGAAGTTTCTTGACTAAATATTGATCAAGGTTATTTAGAGAGGAATAAGTCCACTACCTCAATACAGTAGAAGGCATCTACATTTTATCTCACCTGATCTAGGCCCAGATCCGGGCTCTGATGCATTCCCAGCAAAAGCTCAGCTGAATCCTCATGACCCAGCCAGGCTAAATGGTCTTAGAATTCTCTAGAGAGTCTAGAAAGTGACCTCCCCCTAAACCTGATTTCATGATAGTTATGTACCATCAGACTTAAATCTCTTCCCCTGGTGCACAGTTGCTAACTTTACTCCCCACCCTGGTGCAGGCGGATGATACCAGTAAAGGCAACGCATCCCTGATGGCCCCATAGGGGGATGGGCTTCTCTGAGTGGCAATTAGTAGAAAACAACCTGGGTCGAGCAGCATGCAAGCCTTCCTCATCACAACTTCATAAGGGCAGTCAGCTGAAGGGAACAGCAGCCCAGGTGGATAAAGCTCTGCCTTAGACAATGAAGGATCAGGGATAAAGGAAAAGTCTAACACACGCTCCTCAGTGTCGCTTACTGCTGGAGCATTATCCGCTACCCATAGCAGTGCCGCCCAGAGGATTCAAGGGGCCTGGGGCAAAGCAATTTCGGGGGCCCCTTCCATAAAAAAAATTGCAATACTACACAATACTATATTCTCGTGGGGGCCCCTGCAGGGCCCGGTGCAAATTGCCCCACTTGCTCCCCCCCCCCCCCATGGGCAGCCCTGGGAAAAATAAACCTTCTGCATCTCGGCACAAACCCAGTTTTGAGAAAACTTCTTTACAAGGTATCACTGGTTCTCAGCATCAGCTAGTACTAAAAGGCACTAAAGCTCATTAAAAGGGTTGGACAAATATTTTCTGTCAAAACTTTTTCTGGATCGAAAACTAGCAGTTTTTAAAAAGCAGAAAAAAATCACGGACAATGTCTGCTTTCCTTCAAAATTTGTTGTGTTTTTTTTTAATTGAAAAGCTGAAATTAGTCTGCCAAAACTTGAATATGGTTTGGGGTTTCAGAAGTGTGCGGCCAAATATTTGCTGCTTGCTGTGTTTGATTGTTTAAAGAAACAATAAAAAAAAATTCTGCTTAAAAAAAATCCAAAACTTTTGAGCCACCTCAGTTTGTGACCAAATGCCTGAGCCCATCCAGTCAGAGATTTTTCCAGGTTTCTCATATTCTGCTGGCTTCCTTGACTCATATCTGTCTCCATAACTTTGGGTTCATTTAGGTTAGAATATAAGGACAGCCATACCGGGTCAAACCAAAGGTCCATCCAGCCCAGTATCCTGTCTACCAACAATGCCCAATGCCAAGTGCCCCAGAGGGAGTGAACCTAACAGGTAATGATCAAGTGATCTCTCTCCTGCCATCCATCTCCACCCTCTGACAAACAGAGGCTAGGGACACCATTCCTTACCCATCCTGGCTAATAGCCATTAATGGACTTAACCACCATACATTTATCTGTTTCCTAGAGACTGGCTCCATGGGGTCCCTCACAAACTGGAGACTGTTACTGTGGGTTTGTCTTTAGTGTAGCTTATGTACATACTCCACAAACTGAGCATTTGAGCTTGTTCTAGAATCTGGGATGAGCCTATGTTGTGAAAACTGAAATGCTCAAAATAGCACATGCATGTGAATGGACACAGGGTGCTAAAATTAAATTAATCCAGGGGTTCTCAAACTGGGGGTCAGGACCCCTCAGGGGGTCACAAGGTTATTACTGGGGGTCGCGAGCTGTCCGCCTCCACCTCAAACCCTGCTTTGCCTCCAGCATTTATAATAGTGTTAAATATATAAAAAAGTGTTTTCAATTTATAAGAGGGGGGGCACACTCAGAGGTTTGCTATGTGAAAGAGGTCACCAGGACGAAAGTTTGAGAACCACTGAATTAACCTCTCTGGAGCCTCAGGGAAATGTAGGGGAGGGAGGTCTCCCTTCCTAGGGTTGGGAAGGATATTGCTCTTCTTATGTGATCCCTCCCCCAGTGGCTAATTTTAAATGAAGCTACCCTCCCCTGACATGAATCTCCCTATGGCACTGAAATTAAATAGAGACTATAACTTGGCATTTGAGAAGTGAAAGGGATGGTAGCCCTAATGGAAAAGCTAACAGCTTGGTTCTTCTGCAAGCCTCAAACTGCTGCATGAGCTTTAGGATAGGGAAGGCTGTGCCTCCCAAACAGCCTGGTCCTGCCCCCTATATGACCCCCACCCACTTCCTGCCTGTTAAGGGCAGTTAGCATTTTGTAAGTTCCCCTATTCTGTGAGGCCCAGGTCCACCATTAACTAAAAGCGAGCACATCATGAACCAGGGTCCCTAGGACAGCGTTAAAACAAGGTAAAACCATAAACAGGGGTAAGGACAGGAAAACAGTTGGCAACAGCACAATTAAGGGAAATTCCAGTATGCAAGATAACAGCTGGACTACGCGCTGGCCAGCACGAGGACAAGGTTTAGCTGTGATAAGCTAAAGATAAGAAAATGGCTTGTTTATTGGCTTAAAGCTTATGATGCACAAGGCTCGCATGCATTACTAAAAGGTATATAAACCCTCTGTAACCTGTAGCCAGGGTCCGCCCCTGACTAGCAGGGGTGCGCCACGCTCCAGCGTAATAAAACTTTGGTATTTGGACACTCTGCGTATTTTGGGTTTATGTGCCTCAGCCTAGGAACGAACAGTGCGTGGCCTATTGGCATAATTCGTAACACTGCCCCCCAACTGCCCCCCCCTTCAGAATCCCAGACCCATCCGGCTCCTTGTCCCCTCACCGTCCCCCAGAGACCGCCCCCAACCACCACCCCAGGACGCCACCCCTGCTCCCTGTCCCCTGACTGCCCCCACCCCTATCCCCCCTCCTCCCCCGCTGAGTCCTGACAGACCCCTGGAATGCCCACAATACAACCCCCCATTCCCTGTCCCCTGACCGCCCCCCCAACCTCTGCCCCCTCCCTGCGGCCTGACTGTCCCCAGGACGCCCTGCCCCTTAGCAACCCCCCCGGCCCCGACCCCTTACCCCCGGCTCCCCCCTCTCCCGGAGCCTCAGCGCATCCAGGAGGTTCCCTCGACAGTGGCAGCGTGTCTCCAGCGGGGCCCCTCCCCGAGCCGCTCCCCGCTCGGGCTGGAGGTCGCAGCCCCCCTTACCACGCGGCTCTGAGCGGGGTGGAGCTCAGGCCCCGCCGGAGCCGCGCTGCAGCGCTATCCAGGGACGCTCCTGGATGGGCTGAGGCTCCGGGAGAGGGGCAGGGACGGAGCCTCAGCCATTCTCGTGGGGGCGCCTGCGGAGCCCGGGGCAAATTGCCCCCATCTGGGCGGCCCTGACCCATACAAACCCAGCCCCTGTTCCTCCATGGCGGGGGCAAATGGGGCAGCTGCCCCGGTGCCCGGCGATTTAAAAGAGTCCGGGGCTCCCGCTGCCGGCGCCCCGCGCAGCGTGGAAGGGTTGATCCAGCCCTTCCCCGTCCCGCCCACAGCTGCCGCAGCAAAAGGCTGCTGATCACCGCAGAACTTCATCTCCCCGGCCAGGGGTTTCCTTCCCGCAGGGGCATTTCGCAACTATGATTTTGAAAACGAACTTTAGGGGGATCTTTCTAGCCAAGTGCCTGGTGGTTTTATTCTCCTGTGTAAAAGGTGAGTTTGCACCGGCTGTTTGCTCTTTCAGGCTGGCTTTGCTTAAAATGGCACTGAAAGTGTGGTAGATTGTTAACATCCATTCCTTGTATCCAGATAAGGGTGATGAATAGCTTAACAGGGTGCTGATTAGGCCTATCTATGCCACAGTGTTAATTGACTCGGTGACCCAGTTCCAATAGGGCTATAATTTTCAAGGTGGGACCTATAAGTGCACTGTCCCAGGGTTTCACCTAGTTATGAGAACTTGGGGTGGTGTCCACACTGCACACTTTAAGCCTGTCCCCTGACTCAGTAATAGCTGAGGAGCAAGTTATTACCAATATATTTTAAATTATTCCTTTAATAGTGCTTTTAATATAGAAATGTGTAAGCATAATTAAATATGACTGATCCTACCTCTGCCACATATCTTCTACTTAAATCTAAATAGGGAAGCTTGGGGCAGGATGGATGACCTGATAAAATGCTTGGATCTTACTTAAATATCATGGGCCACATTCTTCCCTGGTTTAACTCTACTAAAATCAGAGATGAATTTGGCCCCTTGTCTCTAGGAGAATTATCGCTATTGCCACAGCAAGTCCAGTGCAGATAAATCATTTAAAGTGTTACACAGCCCTCTTAACTGTAGCTAGCCCTTATGAAGCTGTGCAGATCAGATATTTGGAGAACTGGTAATGGGATCTTTAGGGTAGATTCCTGGCCCTGATCCTTGGTCATTGACTTTAATAGAGCCAGGATTTCACCCTAATACTCTTAAGGCTTGATCCTGCAAAGTTTTCAGCACTTTGTCCCCAGTCCAGGCAAAGCACTTAAATACATGCTTCACTTTAAGCATGGAAGTAGTCTCACTGACTTCAAAAGAACTATTCACGTGATTAGATTGAAACATGTACTCAAATGCTTGCTGTTGGGGGCAGAGTGCTTAGCTCCTTGTAGGATTGAGCCATCATTGTTAAGCACATGGCCTCACTTTTCCCATTGGTAACATGGAGATAATGATATCTACCTTCTTTTGCAAAGTGCTGTAAGATCTCTTGGCTATTATTATTTTATTTAGCTTTCATTCTGGGGGAACCCACGGCCTGAGCTCGCTATTATAATATTTATAATAATACTTTGTAAATGATTTTAGCTTCAAGTTAACAATCCTTTATCCGACATGTATTAATATAGGTAAATGCCAGCATGGAGTTTTTCCTACTGCCCTCAATGAAGCTGCTGTTGCATTTTTTCCTTAACTTTATTCAAGAGTGACTTCACTGTGCATCATGTAGACCCATTTCTCTTTTCTAGTAACAAACATTTTATTAAAGTGAAATAACTGATAATGCAAGTATTTTTTACACAGGAATATTAACAGAAAGGGTGATGGATACAAATGATCATATGGTAGGGTGGGGTTGGTTTAGATCGTAAGTTATATTAGGTACATTCCTACTGGTATTATTTATAGTCATAGCAATTATTTTTTAAAACTTTGATCTAAAAACTTAGTTGCTTGTGGCTTATAGATTAGAACAAGTAGTGGATTCAGTACACAAGAACCATTCGTGAATGACAGGAATAAATTCAACAGTAGATCATTTATGATGACTGTTTAATGTTTTCTATGTACTGTACAAGGACTAGATAAATAAGGAATATATTCTTGCTATGGACTTAAAATAGACTCTTGATTTCCTTGAATGGCTCTATTTGCTTAAAATGCTTGAAACTTTAAAAGTGAATACTTCTTTTCTCAGATGGGTAAAGTACTATAAGTGCAGCTCTTTTTAGTTCACTGCACATGAATCATCCCATCCTCTTTGTGACTGCAACTGAGCAGTCTGTAGCTAAATTCTGATCACAATCCTTTGCAGAGTATTTCAATTGGCACGATCAAAAATATAGTTTCATTGTCTATACAAAGGACTAAATGCAGCAAAGAGTCCTGTGGCACCTTATAGACTAACAGACGTATTGGAGCATCCGACGAAGTGGGTATTCACCCACGAAAGCTCATGCTCCAATACATCTGTTAGTCTATAAGGTGCCACAGGAGTCTTTGCTGCTTTTACAGATCCAGACTAACACGGCTACCCCTCTGATAGAGGACTAAATGTTTGTTTGTTTTTGTTTTGTTTTGTTTGTGCTCATTACGCTCAGACTTCTGCTCCACTGATTTGGGAGACCAAGCAAACTTTTAAAGACATATGAGGATTCCTAATCAATTGGAATACTATTGAGCTTTCCTTCCTCAGGATTTTGATCAACTTTCCCTCATCTACACATGCAAAATATAAATGATAGAATATGCAATACAAACAATAATGAGTAGTAATAACTGTAAATATCTGGGAGTAATTCTGAGGCGTAGCAAGTATCAGAATTACATTCTTTTTCTTTGTCAAAAATGCTGCAGGTTTTACAAAGGACTTTGGTGCTCCTGTTAACACCTATTGGAAGAATGAATATTATTAAACTAGTTACACTTCCAAGAGTGAGTGATTTCAGAATGTTCCATTAGAAATGCCGAATGCTTTTTAAGAACCGTGATAGCTCAAGAATAGCTTCCCTTTGGGCTGACGGACGCATTGCATTAAACTAAGGTGACCAGCCAGCAAATGTGAAAAATCAGGACGGGGCTGAGGGGGAATAGGTGCCTATATACGACAAACCCCCAAATATCAGGACTGTCCCTATAAAATCTGGGACATCTGGTCACCCTACATGAAACTCTTCATCCTCTCACAGGCTCCAATGGGTTGTCCCTTTCAGATTTCTCTAATAATTATTTTGTTGCACAAGCATGATATTCTAATTTTTGGATTGACTCCAATATTACTATTCCACAAAGCAGCAATTAGTTTTCAGTTTTCCTCTCTATGATATATTTTATCATATCCTAGATATAATGAAAACGTTTATACTAAAGGATGATATATTATAATAAAAGACTTATAAACCTAGTTTCTCTCTGTGGAGAAAAGAACTTACACTGTGTAAAAAAATAGTTTGGCGTAGCTCACCATGCCTACCAGTATAGTTTTATCCTGTAGATTAGGGGGAATTAATTTAGCAAATGGAAGATTGAATAATCCCTAGTTATGAATTAAAGTTTTGCTGTTAATGAATTTATTTTATTTGAAACTTACAAGCATGTATTTAACCTGATAGTTTCAATATTATTTATCAACTTGCTTATGCAGTACGGACTATGAATCTACACAAATGTTTGTGTGGAGTCAGTTTCTCATTTGAAGTCACCTTCAGGCAAAACCTGTGCTCTAAAAACCCAATCTGCTATTACTATTTAGTATGCAGAGGCTGTGATTTTTAGATTTAGATTCAGTTTGAGATAAATGGGTATGAGATCTTGTGACAGAACATACTATGGGAAGATGAATGCTTCTTTATAAGTAACAACATGAATAAGGCTAAACAGCCTTTACCTTTCTTATTAATACCAATATTTAGCCCTTATGTGATACCTAACATCTTCAAGTGCTGGACAACCACTTGCAGTAGCACCCTTGTGAACTGGGTATTATCTGTTTTGCACAAAGGGAACTGAAGTCAAAGGTGACCTGAAAAGAGGGAAAAACCTGCCTTTGGCCCTGTGTTTATCAGATGATCATACCCATGAAATAGAGCTCTTGGAGGGAGGGAGTGTATGCTGAGGTCACAGCAGTGTGGGAGACAGGACCTCTGGGTCTTACTCCCACCTCTGTCACTCACTGTGTGACCTCAGGGAAGTTGCTTAGACCAAGATTTTGAAGAGGGACTAAGGATTTTCAGTGTTAAACTCGAGACACATTAAAGGAAGCTGATTTTTTTCAGAAATCGCAGAGCAGCTGGGCTTTAACCTGTCTCAAGTTTAAATTGAGGCACTCAAAATCACTGGTCACTTGAAAACTTTGGCCACAGGTTTGAGTCATCAGAAGTGGTTTGAGTAATTTTGGCTGCCTCAGTTGTGGGTGCCCATCTTGAGGCACATAAAACAGCCTGATTTGCAGAGGAAATTTGTGCTCACAAGCCTTATTTACCGGGAGCTGCAGGTGCTCAGCGCCTTTGAAAACCAGGCCCAAAGCGTCATAAAGGACCACCTCCGAAACCAAGTATCAGAGGGGTAGCCGTGTTAGTCTGGATCTGTAAAAGCAGCAAAGAGTCCTGCGGCACATGCATCCGACGAAGTGGGTATTCACCCACGATAGCTCATGCTCCAAAACTTCTGTTAGTCTATAAGGTGCCACAGGACTCTTTGCTGCTTTTCCTCCGAAACCAAGGCACTCCTAAGGGCACTTCTGAAAATTTGGCCCATAACTTATCTGTGTTCAGAATTAAAATGGGGTGTTTGGGACGCTTAACTAACTAATGTTTGGGAGTTGCTTTGAGGGCCTGATATGTGGGCATTTATTTAGCTGCTTTCCTTATTAATGAGGAATGGTTTGGGAAATAAACTCCCACATTTCCATTAACTTTGTGACCAAGTTATTTAATGCTGCAGTGTCTACTGTTAACGCTCATCCATAGATGCTTTGGACAGACACTAATAGGGCTGTATTGTTCTTCCCCTATTTGAAGGTTCTGCAAACGAAGCCCCTAAAGTATATGGTATTCAGAATGGTTCTGTTTTCTTGAACATTCCTGACTTCAAAGTGGAAAAGCAACAGGAAATAACATGGCTCAAAAATTCATTACACCTCACGAAAGGCAAAGATTCTTATGTGAAATATTACAAGGATAGGAGAAAGTATGAGATGTTCCCCAATGGAACCCTGAAAATAGACTGCCTGGTGGAAGAGGACAGTGGAAATTACAAAGTGACTGTATACAATGACATGGTAAGTCTGCAAGTGGAGAAGAACTTAATTCTGAGCATTCAGGGTGAGTCACCTTCCACATCCCTCCCACCATAGCTGGGTGAGCCCTCTTGTTCCCATTCTCTTCTGCTGAATGGGTCTCCATCCTGTTTCCTTGTGGTCTCTAACTTTGCCACGTGGTCTCCTTTTCACTGAAGGGTTAGCTCTTTTGCATCTATTCCCTTTCTCTGTTCTTGGGTGGGTTCCTCCTTTTCCTCTCTTGCCAGGTGAGTCTCTCTGTTCCCTTCTTTCCCTCTGCTGTCTGATTTCTTCTCTCTCACATCAGCCACAAACTCTGCCAGGAAAACAGAATGGAATCTAAGAACAATGGAAGAAGTTAGCTCAGGTCACACTGAGCCTTTGTTTTGCTACACAAAATATCCAACCCTGGGAGGGATGGGAGGCAAGGGTCTAAACTGGGGGTGGGGGAAATGGTGGTAGGACTGTTCCAAGCTCCTCCCACAAAATAACCCATTTGAGACATCAAAATGAGATGCTCCTCACAATGGATTGCAGAGATGTTTGAACTGTTTGCATGCTGTGCTGGGCTCGGCTCCCCTGACTGGGGTTCAAATATACCCCTGGACTCCGCTAGGCTCCTTAAGTTTGTGTTCTTCTCCATAAGACACACATTTTGGAACCCAAAAGGACAGCTCAGGAGAGTGCTGGTACATGTGCTGCTGCCCAGTTCAAGCCCTGATTTCACAACAGACAGGGAAACCTTTCTTAAGCAGCCACTCAAGGGTCTGATATCTCTAGGTTGTTTAACCAGTGTGATGTGGAGCAGAACTGCTCTGTACATTTGGAATACTTAAGCAGTCTCCTAAAACAGGAGGCTGCTGAAAAAGCCTGAGATCTTGCACAAATTTCTGTAACATGAAGATTTTCCTTCTACAGTACTTTGTTTTCATGCCTTGCTTTTGAGCCTACTAGCTTGCTTGCATGTTTACAACCTGCATTAATGTTGAACTGCTGCATCTGAAGCCTGACAATTTAGTAAATGATTCAGCAACTGGCCCCCATTTTATTTGTAATTAACTAGATTTCCTGTTTACTGTTCACCTGTTCCATCCCTTATAAGCAGGACTGGTTTGAATTTTTTTGTATTTTGAATTAAAAAACAGGGGGGAATATGTTTGGAATTTTTTTCTTGTTTATTGACCAATTATTACAGCTGATTGGAATTTTATGAATGTCAAGATTTTGATGACCTTTTAAAAAAAAATTCTAAAGAAAAGAAACATGAGCAGAATTTAAAAAAAAAATTACTATGACATTCATTCCTGATTTTTTTTCTACTAACTTGACTTATAAGATGAAGGGAAAAAATGCAGAAATCCTTTAATGTTTTAAAATATTTTCTTTACCGGGATAATTGCTGTTTAAATGGAGGTGACCAGTGTCAACTCAGACATCTTTGTCTGGTTCCCTTTACCTTCAGCCAAGAAAGTTTTTTAGAAGGAAAAGTGTTGCAACAGCTCCATCTCATCTCAACTAGCCTCCCTTTTCTCACAAAAGGACAGTTATTACCATCTAAGAGACTGGCCCTCTGACAACCTTACAGATTCGGGAACTAACTTCCTGGCGGAAACCATGAAACGACTTTGGGAAGCTTATGGGGTGAACCACTTCGTTGCCACCCCTTACCACCATCAAACAAATGGCCTAGTGGTGAAGTTTATTGGGACTTTGGGGGCCATGAGACGAGGCACAGCAAAGAAGGAAGAACAGTTAAAGCATTAATTATATTGTGTGCGGACTCCTGCTGCCACAGCAAAGCTCTGAAGTGGTGACCAAGTGGTCTCAAATCAACACTCTCTGAGCTATTGTTACAGACTGCATGCTGACTCGGGTAGGCATCAGTATATCCGTTATACTTGGGTCACGTTTTTCAAAGTTTACTGCGTAAGGCATTGGACTGGGATTAATAAGATTGGGATAGGATTTCTAGCTCAGCCACTGACTTCCTGTGTGACCTTGGGCAAATGACTTAATCTACCCTGTGCCTCAGTTTCCCAACTGTGACATGTGAATGTAGTTCTTAGGAGTGTTGAGAGGACAAAATCCGTTAGTGTCAGGGTGGATTTGATTTAAATCACTAGACAAGAAGACTTGATTTAATCATGGATTTCTACATAGAAGTGCATTCTTGTTGGTGGTTATAACCTTAATACACATTCTTCACAACTCAGAGGTAGATGTAGGTTTCATTTTTAGAAGGTACACACTATACATTTTTAAAGTGATTTATTTTGAAAACTTTTCAGATTAATCAGAAAATGAATGATTGGTTATTTCATTTATTAAAGGTAATTGAAGCAGATAGTTCACCTTCCAATGACTTCATAAATATCTCCAATTCAACAAGTTAATCATTAATATTTGGAGGATTTTCTTGCCATGCTGTACTAGGACGAGAACATCACCAGACAGACATTTAAATTGTTTTATTTAATTAAAATAACATGTATTCTGTTTTTTCTTCTTTCAACAGCAAACATATAATTTAACAAAACAAGTATATGAATTTTTTAATTTAAATATTCAATTTTTTTAAATCAAGTTTTTGTTACCATTATTTTAAATAAAATAGTTAAATGAAATATTTAAAGCAACTATGTCAGCCAAGTCAACATGAGAAACTTCAAATATTGGATCCTGCAGCTGACTCAGTTGTCTTCACCTTCATTTTCCTTTTTGTTCATAATCTGGAAAAGAAAAACAAGCTTTCCTGCCTTTTCAGGTCCCAAACGATTTCTCAATTTGGAATGAATTAGTCTAAAAGAAGAAAATATTCTTTCTACACCAGCAGAAGAAGCTACTTCTGTTAAAAGTGAGATTTTCACTTTAACAGTCTCTGAATCCAAGTGCTTAAGTGACTTGCACAAATTTACTGGTGTGACTTTCTTTAAAACATCATCAGCAAACATATTTCTTGAATGGTTCTTATTCCCAAACTGGGTCTCTTTTATGGCCTACTATTGTTATTGGTTTTTCCTTCTAGTAAGAGAATGGTATGGTAGAACTCAAATCGTTGAAGGCCAGGGCCGGTGCAAGGATGCCCTAGGGGAAACTTCCACCTTGCGCCCTCCTCTATCCCCGAGCCCCCGCCCTGAGCTCCCCCCCCGCAGCAGCTCCCCCCCTCCACCCTGAGGCACCCCCCTGCAGCAGCTCCCCACCCCTCACCCTCTGCCCTGAGCCACCCCCACCCCAGCTCACCCCGCTCCGCCTCCACCCTGAGCACGCCGTCACTGCTTCACTTCTCCCGCCTCCCAGGCTTGCGGCGCCTAAGCTGATTGGTGCCGCAAGCCTGGGAGGCGGGAGAAGTGAAGCAGCTCACCCCTGCCTCTCCTCCTCCCCGAGCACGCCATTGCTGCTTCACTTCTTCCGCCTCCCAGGCTTGTGGTGCCAATCAGCTTAGGCGCCACAAGCCTGGGAGGCGGGAGAAGTGAGGCAGCAACGGTGTGCTCGGGGAGGAGGCAGGGCAGGGGTGAGCTGGGCTGGGGAGTTCCCCTGCATGCCTCCCCCCCGCGCCCTTAGTTGCTGCAGGCAGCCCTCCCCGCGCTCCCCTGCCACAGCTCCCTCCGCCTAAATGCCAGCGGCGACCGGGGCGGCCGAAGCTCTGGCCGCTGTGGTCGCTGCCGAAGAAAATGCTGCCCCCCAAATCCTAGCGCCCTAGGCTACCGCCTAAGTCACCTAAATGGTTGCACCAGTCCTGGTGAAGGCTACGCTCAGAAAGACCTCAAGACTTCTGGAATATGCTACTCAAATAGTTACACTTTTGTTTCTGCTTCCTGTCCCTCCCGTCTCACATTCACATTGTCCAGATCTATTCCTCCCCCAACAATCTTCTATTCATTGAACTTTTTGAAACTTTGCACTTTTTAGGGAGAGGTAAGGGATTGACTCCGTGTACACAAACATGCAGCCAGACAATAGGACTGAGGTCTGTTATTTCTCACCTCTATATATTTAAAACATTTTTGCTGTTAACAAGCATGTTATCTCTGGGGAGACACATCCACAGCTGGAGAACTTCAAAACTAAGCATCTCTGATAGTGCTCAGTCTAGAAGATACCAAGTCCCAGGGGGTAGATAGAAAGATTAACCTAAATAATCTATACAGAAGCCCCTGGAATCGCATAAGATTAGGTCCCTAATCCATGAACTATTGGAACTCATTTACAAAACTTTTCTTAAACATTACATGAATATAGTGTCTCATACTATAGAATTTATTATCCCTATTCCATGATGAGATGCATTATAGCTCAGATAGTTTTAATTAACCTCTAGATAGGTTTTTTTTCTTCACAAAGCATTTTATCAAAAAAAATTAAATGTAAATAAAAAAATGATTTTTTAAAACTTTTTTAAATCATTGATTTTTATCTACCCAGATTCGTGATGTGAGGTGCAGTGATATGATGCCCGTTAGGATCAGATAGCTAGATGAGCTGATACTGAGAGAGTGCAGAGTCGGTTGACGCTACGCCCAGCTCATGAGACAGCTCATGGTGTCCAACACCATCAGGTGGTCCAGAGATGTCTACACGGAACAGATCACGGGACACTGCTAGTACCAGGTCGAGTAACTGAGACTGCTGACCAGGGAAATAACCCACTTCCTTCCCTGATGAACCCATGTACTTATTCTCTACACCAATACTGACTTGGACTCTTAATATGTTCCATGGGTGACATACTCGAGTCCACTTATCCACTGATGCCTTAAAAACTCCCACACCCTAGTCTGAGTCTGTGCTGGTTATGTGATATGTATGTACCTCGTGAACCTTGTAACCGATACTTGTAATCCCCCATAACCCAAACCAGATGTATAGTACCTTCCCTCTTAAACTTACGTAAATTTGATTTTAAATATTAACTTTCATATTTTTAAAAGTAAAAGCTTAGCTTCTCGCATCATCATGTGAATCTAGGAATCAGGACCCTAGCCATCTGTCCATAGTGTCTAGAATGTTTCAAGATAGGATATCTTCCTGAAATTCATGCTCGCTCAAACTGAATTTATGGGCTTGATGCAGTAATTACTGGATAAAATTCTATGGCCTATGTTATACAGGAGGTCACACTAGATGATCACTGTGGTCCCTTCTGGCCCTAAAATCTATGAGTAGTGTTTATCTAGCCCACAGCAATTCCTTAAGTGTTAGCAGGATCAGGGCCATACTTTGCACATCCACATACATTTTATTCATCAGATGGATTACAGTGTTTGCTCAGTAGTTAGTGTTCTAGTTGAAGTGCTGTACTCTGAAAAATTACTGACTGTAAGTTAGCATTGAGGGCTTTCAGGCTTTTTGCAATGACTGATTACTTTTACACTGAGCAAATTCAAAAAGTTGCTGCTTCTTCCTCTCCAACTGATGTGCCTGCAACTTCAACCTGGACTCAGAGACACATGGGCTATTTCTGGCTATATACCATCGCCAGTAATAGAGATTCTACAAAGGGAGCTCCATTAGCAATTTCCTGTGCATAATAAGAAACAGAAACCAGCTTATTCATAGCTTCATTTCCTCTGTAGTGCTAAGACGATTTCTAGTCTAGTCTGTTTTTATACTGCAGTTAGTTATACTGTCATATCTGAACACGTTCCAGCTGTGCATTACGCAATGTGACTAAGACCTGGCCTATACACTTATACCATCATAGCTATGGCAGGCAGGGATGTATTTTTTTTTAAACTGACATAGCTTTTCCAGTCTTTCTAGTGCCCAAAACTGAATGCAGAGTTGCAGATGCAGTCATGCATAGAGGGAGACTATTGTCTTTCTGCTCTATGATGTAAAGCCTTCATGTAATTTTCCCCCTCCCCATACTTTTCATGCCAACTCGTCCCTGCATATCATAGTTTCTCTCCCATAGTAACTTCAATGTGTGTTTGCTTAATTGGACTGATGGCCTCCTGTATGGAAGAGAGGAAATACTGCGATCTCCCTATGTCCCAAGCAACCACCTTGGTGTCTGAGAGCCTGCATAGTGTATGAGATATCTGTGGGTGGAGATAGAGCAGCAGTTGATGTTTTGCTTTCCTTGGCTCTTCCCCCTGCTCTGAGCTGAGTTTTCCACACACAGACCTAGGTGGGAGGTGTTATATCTTTGAGCATGGTAAGATAGCTATAGCTCTGGGTCCTCTCCCTGGTTGCTAATGAGCAGCCACCCCAGTTAGTGCCAGCTCTGTGCCTGAGACAGAGAAGGAGGTGGTCAGTGGATCCCACAAGTTGACTCCAGGCTCTGTATGGATGGAATAGAGTTCCTGTATCCATGGACCCCTGAGAGCAGAGTTGTTGGGAGGGTTTGCAATCTCCCAGGTCTGCAGGATCCTGTAACTCCTTCTACCAGATGGGATGATGTGGCAAAATTTTTGCCGCGGAAAACTGGTAGTTTGCTCCTCCCTTCAGCCATGTCTGAGTGGGTTCTCCATGAACTAGAGCAGTGATATTCAGACCCCCGTGGTTCAGGAGCCAAGTTAGCGATCAACATTACCCAAAAGAGCCACAGTAGTGTGAATTCATTATGAATATCACTATAGTAAATGAAACATTCAAACAGTATGATGGGAAATATTTTGTGTGTGTGTGTGTATTCTCACAGCAAATAAGGTAGTGCAAGTCAGTAACTTAATTGGTTAATAACAGAATAAAAGCATCTTGATTGGTTAATAATTAAACCACTCAGTGTTTTAATATCACGTGCTGCAAAGAACCGCAGGAGACATCCTGAGCCGCAGTCTATTGAGACTATGTCTACACTGACCCTTTTGTTGTTAAAACTTTTGTGGTTCAGGGGTATGTCCCCTCCTCCCCCGCAAATGGCAAACGTTTTAACAACAAAAAGTGCCACTGTAGACAGCGCCACATCAGCTGCTCTCCTGGCAATGAAGCTACCACCCCTCATTGGGGGTGGTTATATTTTGTCGCCAAGAGAGCTCTCTCCCGGCGCTAAAGAGCAGCTATACAGCGCTCCTTACAATTACATGACTGCTGCAGCACAGCCACACTATTGTAAGGTGCGCAGTGTAGACCTACCTGAGCTAGAGTGATCTGGCCCCTTGTGTTTCAAAACTGAATAGGACAAAGGGACTGGGATTCTCTTTCTGTAAATAAACAATGAAATGTTATCTCAAGAAGAAACACTCTATGGATCTGTAGGGAGGGAACAGAGAGGAAAGTGATAATGAGTCATAAAGGTGTTAAACTTTTTATATTATAAAAAAAAAGCATGCAGGCCAGGGTTGTGCTGGCCTTTTCTTTGTTGTTGCCACATCACTTCCCCCCCTACCCTTGTGTCTAATTTACTGTTCGCTCTTCCCTTTATTTTTTCAGGCATTGCTAGTTTCCCACTTTCTCTCTCACTGAATATCTGTATTTCAGATTAATTTGCCCCAGATCCTTTCACATTTTGTTATGTTCTGCCAATGCCTCTAAAATCCCGCCAGGTTCCTTTGTATCATTCTGTGGATCTTGCCAGTTCTAATAATTAACAACTTAAAATTAGAAATCGTCACAGACTGCCTCTTCTATTCTCTTTCAGAAATTGTCTCTAAACCAGAAATCAAATGGATATGTTCACAAAAATTAATAAAGGTGACATGTGAGGTGAAACAGAAGAACAAACCTGCTTTGCATTTGCTTCAAAATAACAGAATGCTCTCTGTAAATGGGCCAATATATACAAATGGCACATGGAAGATTGAATATCCACCCAAGGCCAGAATCCTTACTGCAGAGTTCCAATGTGAAGTTAAAAATGACGTTAGCAAGAGAACTGATGATCAGGAAATCAAATGTTCAGGTACAAAGTCTATATTGTTACAAGGTCTCCTTATCACAGCCCACAAAGAGTTACAAACGTATAGCTGTCTCCAGGGTACTGATTCTAAAACTAGTGGCAGCCCAATAAAATAACCGAGGGAATTGACATGCAGTAGGTTTTATGCAGTGCTACACAGCAGGAAGCAAAAAACAAAACCCTTTTGTTCAGCTGTTATTCTTTTATTATTTCTACAGCACCAACAGTGTCCATTGCACTACACTGACCATTACAAATTCAGGGGTCATTTTCGTTGGATAGAATAAAATTACCCATGTTGAAAATTGGTCAGGGCGTCCGTTAACACCCGATATTTCCCAAGAATGGGCCTGATTCTCCTCTCTCTTAATCCAGATTTATACTGTACACCTATGTGACTTCATCGACTTCAATGGAATTGCTCTTGATTTGCACCAGTGTAAGGCTGTGCCTACATTACAGGTGCTACGGTAGCATAGCTATAGTGCTGCCGCTGTGCCTCTGTAGTGCAATGCTGTAGATGTTTCCTACCATGACAGAAGGGTTTTTTCCATCCCTATATTTAATCCACCTCTCTGAGAGGCAGTAGCGAGGTTGACAAAAGAATTCTTCCATCGACCTAGATGCATCTACACTGGGGGTGACGTCGACTTAACCGCGGTGCTAAAGGCACAAATTTTGTTATGAGCCTGAGCAACATATTTAGGTCAATCTCATTTTTTTTAAAAGTTAGGTTGACCCAGCTACCCAGCCCCAGAGGATTTAACCCCCACCGTAGACAGCGCTAGGTTGACGGAAGAATTCTTCCATCGACTTAGCTACCATGCCAAGCTACCTTCCTGTCAGTGTAGGTAGTGCCCACGGTGCTGCAGCTGTGCCGCTGTAGTGTTCAAGTGTAGACAAGCCCCAAGTGACAGGGAATTAGATGCAAGGAAGTCTTGATCTTTTCCACCCTTGTATCTACACAGTCAGTGGTGCCACATTGGCAGATGGATTCTTTTGATAGAAAAAAATGGATGTCCTTATTATGTTATTTAACATGTGCATATAAAGCATGGGCTTCCTTTGCAGTGAGCTTTTGGGAAATTAGCTGTGTTTTAGGAGGTGATCGGCTTAAATGAGCAATCAAGTAGGTTAGGCCTCAGGTGTAGATTTTCTTAAAGGAGAGGTTTTACAAAACTTGCTCTTCATAAAAATGTTTTCATGAAACTTTAGGGGGAAAAAGTCAGTGTCCTGTGGTGTTGGAGAGGCAAGACCAGCAGCATTAGGCTAGTGTGCAATCAATGAAACACACCTGAAACTGACCAGTCTTTTCTTTAATTGTCCAACTTGGTAAAATGCAAGAAGTCAACAAATTAAAAATGAATCAGGTCTCCAAAATCCTTTCACTTTTAATAAGCTAAAGTGTCAATAGAAAAATTATTAAAAACTAAATTTCATTACCTGTGTGTTTTTTGTCTTTTTAAAGTAATATCTGAACAACTTTGATGGCTTCCCACCTGTGGTACGGTCCTGTGGCCTGTGTTATTCAGGAAGTCAAACTAGATCATCACAATGGTCCCTGCTGGCTTTATAGTCTAGGAGTCTCCATCTATGCAATTAACTCACATGTTCCCTTTGACGTGTTAATCTGGGCATCTGGCAGCTTCAGACACCAAACAGTTTGACAGTAACATAAGTAAAATTGACAATCAGGTGGTAGAAACTTACATAGTTACTACAATGGGAACAGTGCTGCAGGCTTTACCCCTATATTTTTGCCAGAGTCATAGCTACAGAACTGGGCATTTACAGCTATTACCCCAAAAGAATCATATGTTCTAAATTAGAGATTCCAATGGTTAAATCATCACTATTTAATATGCATTGACCAGTGACTCTGCAGTACATGCTGTATGGTATACAGGTGAAGATATGGAGTCAAATTTGCTGTGGAATTAATTCCTTGGGCTTCAGTGAAGTTTTCCATGCAGAGAGTTTGGCCTGTTGACCATACCCCAATGCGTTTATAATCTAGATCACTGGTTCCCAAAACTTTTCAGGGTCATGTCCCCCTTTACGCCAGATGCTGCAGCAAGAAGAGCCACTGAAAGCCTGCAAATAAATAAAACCAGTCAGCTTTCAAAGGGGGTGAGGTGCAGTATAAGACTCAAGAAACAATTCTCAAAGGTAGCCAGGGATAATTCTGTTAAATTGACACACAAGCATAGGGTGGATGGTCCAAAGATGGAGTCACCCTAAGGCAGGTAGAGTTGCTGTTTCTTACTGTCGCAGTCATTTGTGTATATTAAATACTTGGAGCTTATTGCATGAAGTTCATTCTTTCATCACTCAGGGCCAATCCTCACTGGGTGTAAACTGACACCCTGAGCACTGGCTCCGCACTCCTATTGGTGGATTCCTAGCCAATGGGAGCTGGGGCGGGGGTAGTGCGTGTGGGTGAGAGCCATGCCGAGCCACTTGCATGCTCCACCTAGGAGCTGGACCTGATGCTGGCTGCTTCCAGGGCACAGCGTGGTGCCAGGACAGCCAGGAAGCCTGCCTTAACACCCCCACTGTGCTGCTGACCGGGAGCTGCTCAAGTTAAACTCATGCCCCAATCCCTAGCCCTGAGCCCCCTCAAACCAGGACCCACTTTGTGCACCCAAACCTCTCATTCCCAGCCCCACTCCAGAGCCTGCATTGCCAGGCCAGAGTCCTGACCTGCTCCTGCACCCCAACCCCCATCCCTGAGCCCTCCCAAACCAGGAGCCGCTTCCTGCACCCCAAATCCCTCATCACTGGCCCCAGCCCAAAGTGCTGACTTGCTCCTGCACCCCAACCCCCTGCCCAGAGCCCCATCCCACACCCTGAAACCCTCATTCCTGGCCCCACCCTGCAGCCCTCACTCCCGTGGCCCAGCCCTGAGCCCTTCCTACACCCCACACCCCTCATTCCCAGCTCCGTTAGGTTATTGGCATCAAACATTTTCTTCAACTGGGTTGCCAGAAAATAAGCTTGGAAACCACTGGCCTAGTTGACAGAGCACTGGACTAAGACTCTGTAGACTTGTGATCTATTCGCAGCTCTGCCACTGGCCTGCTAGGGGACCTCGGGCAAGTCACTTCACCGTCCTGTGACTCAGTTTTCCCCTGTAGTAAAATGGGGATAATGATACTTCCCTACTGAGATCTATGGATGAAAAGTAACATATAAGAGCTCAGTATTATTATTACGTGAATCTCTTGTTTTAATTGGGCTACTTACAGGTGCCATTTTGCAACCCAAATAATATTAATGATGATGATAATTGTATAGGGCAGTGTTTCTCAAACAGGGGTCGTCGCTTGTGTAGGGAAAGACCCTAGCGGGCCAGGCCAGTGTGTTTACCTGCCCCGTCCGCAGGTCCGGCCGATCGCGGCTCCCACTGGCTGCGTTTCGCTGCTCCGGGCCAATGGGAGCTGCTGGAAGCGGCACGGGCCAAGGGATGTACTGGCCGCCACTTCCAGCGGCTGACATTGGCCTGCAATGGCGAACCATGGCCAGTGGGAGCCGCGATCGGCCGGACCTGCGGACGGGGCAGGTAAAAAAAACGGCCCGGCCTGCTAGGGGCTTTCCCTACACAAGCGGTGACCCTAGTTTGAGAAACACTGGTATAGGGGTTTGGGTTTTTTTGGAAGATCACAAAGCACTTCACAGTCTCTAAGAAATTAAGCATTGCAGCATGCCAGCCCTTTTACAAGAGGGGAAGGGGAAGCCCTGCGATAATTAAAGACAGATTTCAAGACACAAAACTCAAAGTATGTACACCTTTTTGCACACACATGCACACTTTTGCATACCCAATCACCCTCATTTTGTGAGCAAAACTTTGGATTTGCAAGTTTAAATGGGGCTTTCCAATATCCATTTGTTATATGATCCGGTGCCCCATATGCACACACATTTGGGAGAATTGTATGCAAACATAAATGTGTGTAAACATGCAAAAATATGTGCAGACTTTGAACCTCCCTTTCTGCAAATTCTGTGCCAAGGATCTGTCTTAAATAGATGGGCAAAGAGGCTGGGGCCAGTAAGGAGGAATCCTCTTCCCCGGGCAATAGATCAACTGTAGAGCTGTTCGAGGGGGGCTTCTCCAGCCTGATCCCCTTCCCTAACCTGAGGGTGGCGGGAGACTGTGGTGCATCTCTGAGGATATAGTTTAACCTGGGAGCCCAGCCTACAGAGGAGAATTGAAGCATAAAGCACCTGATCTACAATTTCCATAGGGCTCCCAGGTGCCATTTCTGAACTCAGCTATTTCAGTTGTCAGCCAAAATATTTCTGCTTATGATTTTTTGAAAAGTCATAATTTTCAATGAGGAGAAAAAAAATCAGACCAGCTCTGTGTAGGATCTACTCTACATTTAGGGATTTGTGCATCAGTATAGGTGCAGAAATCTCTAACTCACACAAGCTTTAAGGTGTAAAGGTTTGTAATGTGCACTGGTTTGGTAGTCAGTGAGTGTGCAAAGCAAGTCTAAGTGACACATTGAGGGGTAGAAGAGGACTATGTCTTACACCCTCCTTTTGGTTGCCTTTCCTGCTACCCACTTTTCTTTTATCCACTGGGCACAAGTTCTGAAGTCCTTATGTAGATACAACCGTAATCGACTTCAATGGGAGTTCTGCCCAAGGAAGGACTGAGTCAGGTTTTGATCCTCATTACGTACATGGCATTCATTTGCACACCCAGTGCACATTACTGTACTTCACACTCATTTTTGACCAGCTTACTCCCAACAAGCAATTTTAAACTTGTGTTGAATTTAGCCCCCCTCAGCATCCCTTCTGAAAGGACCTGCTCTTGGATGCATACAATCAAATAGACATTCCAGATGCCCAGGTGCACTCCCAAAGAGGTGTGGTGCTGGATGGGGGAAGTAGAGATATAAGCAAGCCTATTTGGATAAAATAAGGAACAACCAATCAATCTTTACCCTCAGATCAAACCAAACATTTGTTTTGAGGTTACATAAAGTCTGGTTAGTTTTTCTGTTTCTTCACTGTTGTTAATTATTGTGTAGTTCTTGTTTAGAGTTCCAGCCAAGGCTAGAAGAGCAAGCTCTGAAATACCACAAGACAAGCTTTTCTCACAGTATTTCCGGCCCAGTAGGAAGCACCCCTGAAAAAGTCTGTTTTTTGTCAGACTCTGAGCCCTACTTTTGCCCATTCAAAGCATTTTGAAAGTCTCTAAAAGGGCCAGAAAGGCATTCAGATCTTTGTGTGCCAATCTAGAACAAGACTTTTGAGGTTTGACCATCACTAGCAACAAGATGACTCTACTGTTGCTTAGGTAAAACTTCTTGGTACTCCTGTGAATTCTGCCTCAGACTTTCCCTAGAACGCTCATCAAATAAAGCACCTCCCACACACACTTCATAACTCTGTGTTCCATGAAAACTTGGCAGGAAGCAGAATTCTTTGTGACCATAAGCTAGTGGTTTAATCTTGTTGTGCCTCAATTACCCCTCGTAAAATAGGGATAATAATACTTAACATTATCTCAGAGGGGTGTTATGAGTCTTAATTTGTTTGTGAAAATGCTTTGAGATGCTAGGACAAAAGATGCTATATAACTACAAGGTTTTCGTATCATTATCATTATCCAGGTCATAAGCTTCACATGTGTACATCCTCCAGATCACTGGGACTAAATTCCAGACTTTGCACTGGAGTTTTCTTCTCTCCCTGTGACATCTCCTTCTTCTCTCTGAGCTAGGGCTGCTGGACATTGTTCTCATTGGGAGCATTGCAGGAGGTTCAGTTTTCTTTATCATCTTTTTGGCTCTGCTGATTTACTGTATCAGGAAGAGAGCAGAAAGATATGAATAGGTTAAGCCCTTGAAATTTTCATGTTGCTGTCTGACCACTTAAAATCTCCTAGTTCTTTCCACAAACTGCTCAGAAATAGTGAGAGAGAAAGAACTGAATTTTGTCACACTGAAATTCTATGCTTAAATTGACAGTTTTAATCTTGGTTATTGATGGTTGTTTTTAACAAGACAGTGCTATTTTCAAGGACTATTATTTACCAGTGAAGAGAGAACAGACCGTCTAAAAGCTTGTCTCAGAGAAGCATCCATGATTATTTGAACATCCTTGATCTACATGTAAGCTTGAGAATCTCACCAACACACTTTCTCATTAACTTATATATATGTAAAGACAACCAACTTCACTAATTGCATTTGAAATGTAGGCATGCCTAGAGAATGATTTGAGGTGTCTTCATTTTTTTTGGATATGCAGCCTGAGACACTTTAAAGAGACCAGATTTTCAGAAAGTACAGAACATAAGAGAGGTTTTGTTATTATAGACTCATAGACTTTAAGGTCAGAAGGGACCATTATGATCATCTAGTCTGATCTCCTGCACAATGCAGGCCACAGAATCTCACCCATCCACTTCTACAACAAACCCCTAACCTATGTCTGAGTTATTGAAGTCCTCAAATTGTGGTTTGAAGACCTCAAGCTGCAGAGAATCCTCCAGCAAGTGTCGTGTGCCCCATGCTGCAGAGGAAGGCGAAAAACCTCCAGGGCCTCTGCCAATCTGCCCTGGAGGAAAATTCCTTCCCGACCCCAAATATGGCGATCAGTTAAACCCTGAGCATGTGGGCAAGACTCACCAGCCAGTATCCAGGAAAAAATTCTCTATAGTAACTCAGATCCCAACCCATCTAACATCCCATCACAGACCACTGGGCATACTTATCTGCTGATAACCAAGTTCAATTGATAAATTAATTGCCAAAATTAGGCTATCCCATCATATTCATCCTCTAAAAATCAGGCCCGTTTAAAGTGTCTCAACTTGAGTACCTGAACATAGAGGTATGCAAAAATCACTAGTAATTTTTGAAAATTTAGACTGAGTTTTAGTTTTAGTGGTCACAGAAAAAGAAAAGATATGTAATGAGAGAAATCTAATTCAAGAATACAACAGAGTATTAGTTATAAATAATTAACAATAAAATCATCATTACAGGTAAATCATATCATTAGGGTGAACAGGGTTTAACTAAGTCCTACATGTTCATGAGATGTTTTCATGGTATGACTGGCTTGACCAGCAATAGGGAGGACCATAAATCTCCCAATAGCCTTTTTTTTGAATATATCCAGTCTGAACGTGCAGACCTGAGAGGTTTGCATAGTTCAACTGAACTTTTGGTTGCTCATCTGAACCAAACCCAAACTCCAGACCTGTTAGGCTTGTCTTCACTAGAAAGCTAAGACATGTTAGAACATGACCTTGAGGAGTCATGAACATAAGAATGGCCATACTGGGTGAGACCAAAGGTCCATCTAGCCCAATATCCTGTCTTCTGACAGTGGCCAATGCCAGGTGCTTGAGGGGAAATGAACAGAATAGGCAATCATCAAGTGATCCATTGCCTGTCACCCACTCCCAGTTTCTGGGAAACAGTTTGTTTTAGTTACCATGTTTCATTAACTTTGTGCCCTAGCAGTTAGTGTAGACAGCGATTATTGTGTTTAACATCTTGCCAGCGGCCATGGGTAACCTTACTGGAACCAAAGATTTACCCGTGATCCATTGACACAATTTTAAAACCGACTTGTCCTTGTCCTCACTGAGTGTTAAGGTGCATTTAACTCTGTGTTAGTTACCGTTAGGGTAACTAGGTCCTTTGGAATGGTTCAACAGGAGTTTAGGATCAATTCAATATCTGAGCCAGTGGGTCATTCAGTCCCTAAATCAAATCATACATGGTCACTGGCCTTTCAGAAATGGTAATAATGTGGCCAAATACCATTACTTTACTTCATCTATATGAAGTACATTTAGTATGGGTAAAAAGTACAAGATTGATTGCCCTTGTGTACGGAATCCTCTATTTACCTGCAGAACAATTACACTACAGACAGCAGCAGGGCAAACTTATTTTATGCTGCCCTCTGCTGATGTGTCTCAACCCTGTGTTCAAGGGATCACCTCCAGAGATGAGAGAGGAGTTCAGTCTCCTTGGCATATTTCCTGCTTTCTGGTAAGCTGTTGTAACTGTCCAGCAGAGCAGGCGCACTGAGATAAGAGGGGATGGAACTGACTGAAATACCCTATGAGCACCATGACCCCTACCAGCCAACAGATGGGCCATGGGTAGTCTGGAGTAGATGGCAAATTCAGGTTTGATTATTTCATTGAAATAAACAGGGTCCCCAACACCATGCCACTTAAACTATGCAAGCATTTGACTGCTTGCCAGTGTCCAAGCCTCCTTCCCTAGGTAGTAGCTTTTCACCATAAATAACAATGCCACATTCCTTTTTGACTAATTTTTTTCTTATTGCTCTTCTGTTTATTTCCAAAATATCCAGATAACTAAAAGGCACTAGTTTCTGTGTGCTACCTCTGCTAACACTAACCCCCAGCACAGTGAAAACCCTTGACCCCATTAGAGGAACAGGGCCTGGGAAAGATCTCAGCAGCTTCCCTAACTAAGACAGGCACAGGCTGCCCTGCAGACTCCTTCTGTAACCAGCATGGATTATCTTCTGTTTGTTTGTACTGGTGACATGACTCATGCCGAGTCATTAACTAATTACTTGGCGGATTTGTAATTGCAGATGACGAGACACCAATGCAAATTCAATGAGTGGGTGATGAATTGAAATATCAGGAGTTTCCTCAATCTCCAGTTCACGCTCCCCAGAAGCAGCCATGTCAGCAGCAGAGACCCCCTCCACAGTCTCAAACTCTGTACCAGGCAGTGCCCCCCCAGCCCAGGCCACGCACTCAGCTGAAGTCTCCAAGCCACATGAAAGAGAGATCGTAAGCATTTCTCCTGGAGGACCAGAACCTGTCCCATTACCTGCTCTGGTGGGATCCACCACAAAAATAATCTTGCAAATAGCCAGCAATTCCCCAGACTGGCGGCTTTTGTTGTGGAAGATCATGATCTGTACTGAATGGGTGATAAAAAGGCTCATCGATGGAGACTCGAGGTGATCAAAGGTCATTATCTTGTCCCTTTTTTCCAAGTGACTTCATGCTAATGTGGGGCATTTAGTCCTGAAATCTGCTTCCTTTTTGCTTCATTTGGTTGTACCTTTCCTTGCCATCTTCTGTTTTGTTGTGGCTTTTTTGTTTGTTTGGTTTGGTTTTTTTGGTTGAGGAAGGCCCTAAGACTCTTTTTAGATGACTTTCATCACATCTATCTCTTTCTCCCTATACCTGCACTCCCACCCAAACATGCCTCTAGTTGTTGCAGCCAGTCATTTGATCTTATGGAGAGGAAAATAGCTGTGTTAATTGTAATGAAGGTCTGACATATTGGAGTGCTGGCAAGAAACTGCAACTTTATTTCTTGGCTAGTGACATGACCTGGTTCAGGGTTCCCAAGGCAGATATGCTTGTCACATGACAGGAGCCAGTATCCATTGGCATGTGAGATTCCTGTAACAGTAATACATACTAACAACCAATACCAAGCAGTCTAATTAATAACTACTTTCTCTGAACCTTGTTGATTCTCTCATCCAGAGGTGAAAGTGGGCTGATACAGGCCGGTATGGCGTACTGGTAAGAAGTGGCCGTTGGCACCGGCCTGTACACAGATGACATTAAAGCACTGCTGCGGCAGCACTTTATCATCACTGTCCCTTTTGCCCCTCCCCCCCACCAAGGCTGCGGATGGGGTGGGGCAGAGGGAGGGAGAAAGGGGCAGCTGCCCCAGGGCCTGGTGATTTAAAAGGGCCTGGGGCTCCCAGCCTCTGCTACTGTGGCAGTGGTCAGACCTCTGGGCCCTTTAAGTCGCCGCTGGAGCCCCGGATGGCACGGAAGGGGTGGCTGGGGGAGGCTGCCCCCCGAGGCTGCACCCCTTCCGGGGGGCCCAGAGTCAGGTCTCCGTACCAGTAAGTCTTTCATCTTACTTTCATCCCTGCCCTTCTCCCATGGGCACTTCATGAGGATTACTTTAGATCTATGGCTTTGGTAACCTCCACAATCACTATATGGAGTGACTTTATTCCCATCTAACTGCACCTGAGGCTGTCACATCAAGATTTTAGTCGAACTTGTATGCCTATGGCCCAGTTAATGCCTTAGTTACACCCCAGAGGTAGTGTGGACCATTGTACTGGGATGCAGAAGACCTAGGTTTCTATTTCTGGCTCAGCCACTGTCCTGCAGTTTTCTCTCTTATCCTTTGTTGATCTTCTCTGTTTAGATTGTAAATGTTTGTGGTCTCTTGTTAAGTGTTTGTTCAGTGCCCACCATAATGGGACATCTAGGTGCTATGTGTAAATATTTTAAAAAAGAAAAACAACCCCCCACAAACCTGTGCAACCCCAACAAAGTCAGTGGGGAAGCACAGAGGTAACAAAGAGAAGAATATTTCCTGAAGGGTCATTTGGCTTCAGTTGTAATGCTAAGTGTACTGTAAACCATCCAAAAGACCAAGCTAGCTCCATTCTCCAATGTAACTCACTAACTTACATACAGTATCTACTATCTGCTAAAGTACTGTTGTCAGAAAAATGCCTGAAAAAACAACTTTACCAAATTCCATAATTCTCCTATCCCACAAGCCTCATTAGATTTACTTAGTTAATACATCAAAAGATTTTTTTTAAATTCTAATCAGTAGCTCTGCAAAAATCAACTCAATACCTGAAAGTCAAGTTAGGATCTTTTTGGTTCATGCATGATCACCACAGATAGTGACTGCACTTTGAATGTGTTGATTATACATGAGTCAGAAGGGAAATCAGTGCTCACTACCGTAGTTATATTGACTCTGCATTGCTCACAGTAGTAAAAAAAAAAATGTACAGAAAGCTGTCATGTCATAGAGGGTCAAATTATTCCCCTGCATTCACACATTCTTAAATTTACAAGGTTATCCAAGGAAAGCTGGTGACACACAATTAGGAAATACATTGATATTGAGGGTGTGCCAATTTTATGTACACTCAAGTCACTTCTCACATATCCACAGTTTAAAATTAGTATGTAGAATCTATGTAGTGTAGGTTGAATGTGAATGATTGCAAAGAAGTCCCTTCAGCTTAGGCATGCCTTAAGCAGAAAACATGCAAATTCTCAAAACACACTTTTCACTACACTCAATAGCCTATAGGAAAGTGTGAAAACTAAAGGAATTACAGTAGCAAAGAGAAAAAAAACAGACTTTGGACAAACGTTATACAAAATTGGGTTTGGATTTAGCCTATATTTTACCAATATACCATGGTTTTACTAATTTCACCAAATCCTGCAATCCTTTATCTGGGGTGTTTGCTCTCATTGAAGACAGTGCAAGTTTTGCACAAGAATAACTGAAAGAGGACTGTCTGTTACAGCTGTCCCCCTGCTGCATTTTTTTTCTCCCTCTCCTTTCTGGTTGTTCTGTGTCCGCCCCTCCCAGGCCATGGGCTAACAAAAGTCACAGCCTGGCCCTGCTGTTCATGGAAATCACCTGTGCAGACTAACTGGAGCCATTGCTCTGCTCGGGGAGGGGGGGGGGGGCTTTTGGCTCCTTTGTTCAGACCTGGGCTTGGTGTAGAGGTGCTCTGCCCAGGTGTGCAAGACCTTATATGGCCACATAGCTGAGCATATGAGTCATGCCTGTGGCTTAAAACTTGCCCAGACATGTTCTATGCCTACCTGCAGTTTTTTCCCTGCTTTCTCTCCTCCCTGTAACAAGGGGAACCAATCAAAGTTACTGACGGGAAACTGTCTAAGTTTGCCTTTATAACCAGACATTTTCTGCTCAGACCTTAGAAAGATTCCTGCATTGCTGCCTGGTCTGATCAGCCAGGGGTTCTGGGGGGTCCTTTCTCTGCTCTCATTTTATTTTTGAGCGTACTCCCATTTTTAAACTCCCCTCCCACGAACAAAGAATTTTGCCTGGAGATCTCCTGAGTATTGTAAGCGAATTGAGTCCTCTGATGCTGAAACTGCTGTGCCTGCTTCTGCCTTTGCTGCTGTCCTGGGGATTGGTAAGAACTCCCTCTTGCAGACTCCCCCTGTCTTAGCTGCTGGCTTTCTTTCCCCAGCAGGCAGACCCAAGCTAACTCCTTGGTCTGTATCTGTAATCTGCTTTTAACTCTGCAGCACCTTTACTGCTAGAAATAAGCCTGCTTGCAGCTGCCCCACTGCTGCAGCCACACCCTTGGAGAACTACCCCTAGTATAAGGTGCACCCATTAGGTTAGGTTTAGCCTTTAGTGTAGATAAATTGTAATTTCATTTTGCATAGCTGTGGTTAAGTTAGGTTTAACATTGTACTCTGTAAGTTAGGCTTAGAGAATTGTTGCATTGTGTTTTGTTACTTACTAATTTGTGTAGTCTTGGTTAAGTTAAATCATAGATAAGATTTTGCTGTGTTCTGTATGATTGTAATTAAGTCTGTCTTCTCACTGTCAGCCCCCCTCCTCCGAGCTTTCTCTGTGTCTCACTAAGTTTAAATCTCTAGTATAAAACCCCATTGGTTACTTTTTCCTCTTTGATACACCTCACATTCTACACTTACACCACTGTGACACATTTTTACCTAAAATTGTTTGTTATTTAACATATTTTTCCATAACTGTTAGTTGGTTATATGCTGCTGTGATACACCCTTTACATAGAAATTGTTAACTACCTGTTACATCATATATTTCTGTGTTAATTGGTTACCCACTGTATTGTATCCTACTGTATTGTACCCCACTATTGAAACCCCCTTACTGTTCACCAAAAGAAACCCCTCCCCAATTGTCTACCTTAACAAACCCCATACCCCCCACTATTGAATTTTCTCTGTTTTTGCATTTGCTTAATAAAGTTTATTTTGCACCCCACCAGTGCAGTAATTGTCCCCCAAGATCCCCTACCTGCTGGCAGGGACAAGGACTTGTAGGTGTTGGCCAGGGTAGAGCTGCAATTTACACACTAGTTAAACTATAATGTTCCTTATTCTGTATCTTTTAACAATGTAATTACTGCAAATGAAGAGCTGGAAGGATAAAAATTGATGCATGCCAGGTACTCAAAATCCATTTCTGGTAGCCTCAGTTTTAAGTCCATATGCCGAAAAACGTGAATATATTTCTTTCAATTGATGACAAAGCCTTAATCGCAACTCAAGCAGGACAATCCAAACTGTTGTTGAACAAACAAATTAAACCTTTTTTTTTAAAAAGAAATACTTAGGCTATGGGTTTAATTAGATATCCTTTCAAATGGAAAGGTTCTTCATTACACTGTTCTCTTTAAAATGATTTTTGGGGGAGATATATAATAATCACCTCAAGTCTAGATCCAAAGTGTGGAGCAGTTGCTCAGTCACCTTGAAGCCGTGACAGCAGCCTTGCCATACTAATAGCACCGCTATGATTTACTATGTGCTCAGGGGTAGAAGTTGACCAAGGGAGCCACATAGCGCTCCAATCCTACAAATGCTTAAGCACATATGTAACATTACTCACCTGAACAAAGTTACATACATGCTTAAATCAGGGTCCTTCTTTGCAGACTTACCTAGCCACAACCATTTGTAGAAATCCTGACCCCAAACCCTCCTACAGAAAGAGCCATCACAGAGCCTGAGTGTAGCCTACTATTCTCTACCCCAGGGGTAGGCAACCTATGGCACGTGTGCTAAAGGCGGCACACAAACTGATTTTCAGTGGCACTCACACCGCCCGGGTCCTGGCCACCAGTCCAGGGGGCTCTGCATTTTAATTTAATTTTAAATGAAGCTTCTTAAACATTTAAAAAACCTTATTTACTTTACATACAACAATAGTTTAGTTATATATTGTAGACTTATAGAAAGAGACCTTCTAAAAATATTAAAATGTATTACTGGCATGCGAAACCTTAAATTAAGAGTGAATAAATCAAGATTCGGCACACCACTTCTGAAAGGTTGCCGACCCCTGCCCTACCCAATGTTGCAAAAAATGATGATTTCATTGCTAGCATGTATATTTGTCAGAATTTGCCCCTGATGATGAAGTGGTTTGCAGCCTTGAACACTTAAAAACAAAAGCAAAACAAACAAGCCACAACACTGAGCTATGCTTCAATGGACCTGGATGTGATCTCTGAAGAAAAGAAGAGTGCAGGCTGTTGAGGATATCATCTACACAATGCATATCCTGTGTATATAGAGGATTGTTACATCTACAGACTCCACTGCCTTGTCTTAATTGGCCCTGTGGCATAGGGCTTTTGGAAAATAAACCCCTTTTCTATGTTTGTGGGTTTAGTTGCACTATGTTGCTATGTTCCTAATCTCTAGTTATTGTTGTTTGCTAAGTGCTAAAAAAACCACCAATTTTAACAGCTACTACAAAACCCCCAAATATAAATAAAATCAATTTTATCCAAAGCCCATTAGCATACCTCTTAATCAGGGCCGGCTCTAGACCCCAGCGCGCCAAGCGCGCGCTTGGGGCGGCATTTTGCCGGCAGGGCGGCAGGCGGCTCCGGCGGACCTTCCACAGTCATGCCTGCGGGAGGTTCACCGGAGCCGCGGGACCAGCGGACCCGGTGGACCTCCCGCAGGCATGACTGCGGAGGGTCCGCTGGTCCCACGGCTCTGGTGGACCTCCCGCAGGCATGCCTGCGGATGCTCCACCGGAGCCGCGGGAGCAGCGGACCATCCGCACGCACGTCTGCAAGAGGTCCCCCGGAGCCGCGGGACCGGAGTGCTTGGGGCGGCCAAATTCCTAGAGCCGCCACTGCTCTTAATAATAGTATTATATCTGGGACAGTGATTGCTGTGAACTAGATCTTCCTATGCCTAGAGGTTCCCTGTGCACATCAGACCACTTTTTTTAAAGTAGTGAGATGGAGTATAAGCTTAAGAGTTTAGGAATTTTTACCCTAAAAGCAAGTAATACTCAAGTTTTATAAATGTATATGATTGATCTTAAATTAACTGGGAATCCTGGCATAACAGAATTCTCTTGTTTAGGTGTGAGAAAAACTATTCTACATCCATCTGATGACAAACAAGAGTAAGTTTTCAGCCATAGAAATGGAACTTTATAACCTCATCTTTATCGATGATGGAATGTAATTTTCTATAGGAAAGATAACTTATTAGCTTCAGTTTTTATAGGACATTTGGGGTTTGACATGTATTAGAGTGCTAAAAGCATTCTGAAGTCACTAAAACTAAGATAACCACCTACTTTTCCATTATTGATTCTAGATAACAGGTTCTCTATGATAATAAAAATAGAAAGAAGAGTCTTTATAGCTTTTGTTGTTCAGAATCATAAGCTGTGAAACTCTGAAGGAAAGCAAGAACATCTGCTGTCAGCATTACTCACTTTTTCCCCATGGCTGTGTTCTTGTGGAATCTAAACAGCTGGTCAACAAGAATAAAACATTTTATACAACCATGTACATGATTTATTATTTCCCCCTCCCAAAAAAGAAAGTTTACAGTTTTAGGTTGTATAAAACTGCAAGAGTGATAATATACCCAATCATTTCTTCAAAAGAGTTTGTCCTTTGAGAAAATGTTTGCTATATTGCTATGGCAATCCCTTGAAAGCTCAAATTGTAAAATAGTTTATATGCTAAAATGAAACCAAAAAAGTATTGTGTTTTTTATTGTAGCACACTCTAATAACAGATGAATTATATTTTTAATTTAGATTTTGCATTTGGGAACAATTTTATTTCAGTGAATATAAATAATGTACATTTTTCAAAGGAGATCAAGGAAAAGGAATGCAAACATCCACTTTCAAACACTATGAGCAGACTACTTGCAGTCTGAAGCACTGTGCTTTGTACTAAAGTCCCAATCTTGTAAACTCATTGAGCTTGTGCTTAACTTCATTCTTGTTAATAGTCCCATTGGGTGAAATCCTAGTCTCATTCAAATCAATGGGAAGTTTACCACTGTCTTCAGGAAGGCCAAGATTTAATCCATTGATTGTGTAGGGCAGTGTTTCTGAAACTGGGGTCGCCGCTTGTGTAGGGAAAGACCCTGGCGGGCCGGGCCGGTTAGTTTACCTGCTCTGTCCGCGGGTCCAGCCAATCGCAGCTCTCACTCACTGCGGTTCGCCGCTACAGGCCACTGGGGGCTGCTGGAAGCGGCAGCCAGTAAGTCCCTTGGCCCGCGCCGATTCCAGTTTGAGAAACACTGGTATAGGCATTACTTATGAGGGTAAAGTTATGCACATATAAATGTGCTTGCATGATTGGGGCCTCAGTCAGGATGAGTGATAATCTACTCAATTATTCCATCTAAAATACAGTCATTCCTCAGAGATCATATCTGAGCCCATGACAGCAGTTTGTCTCTACTTAATCGCAACAGAACCATCCTGGGTATTACCTTATTTACAGAAAATGCAGAATTAGTAATATATTCAATATAAGCAAAATATCTTTTATGTTTTAAATTTCAATTGTTTCTTTTCAGTGTCAAATAAAAAATGAAAAGGTTTGGTGTGCAATAGATATGCTATTGTTATTCATAATCTTTTATCTAAATATAACCATTTGGGGCCTTGTATAAAGAAAGCTGTGTGCTGCAAATCTATTTTTTTATTATCTTAGATGTCAAGATAAGTTGGTCTCAGTCTGCTACTGTATAAAACAGACACTTACAAATATATAACCTGTTATAACTAGGGATGTGGAAAGGAGTTCCTGTCCCATTCAGTAATTCTCCCAGAAGTCCAACACATTCCAGATCAAGCCCTTTGAGGTACAAAAAGAGTTGGTTAATACTTCTTTCTACTTCTCTTTTTTCTCCTGTGCCTCAATACTTCTGGATTCTGGCTCAGACTGAAATTACAGATATTGACGTATAAGTTTTGAAAAATCACAAAGAAAGCCTTTTCTTAATGTATTTCAGGCCCTCCTAGAAATATGAAATACCCTAGATCTGACCCCAAAAAAGTCTACTCTGTTGATTTATTCAGTCAAGTTTTGCAAACTCAAGAGTTTCAAAGAGTTTGGATAAAGTTCAGCACTTTGGTGCCTGTCCAGTCTGAACCACTCAACCTTGGTCCATTATTATTTTAAACCATGTTCCCAAACAGCAGGAAACAGCAACAAGCCTTTTCTATCAGCTCAGAAGTCATTCCTTCCATGTAATTTCTCTGAGTGTACAGATACTTAAAGTTTATGATGTCATAACCCTAGTGTTTCTAGTGTCTGTCAAATATCACACAGCTCAAGTTTCTGCAGACCAGCAAGATAAAATCTCATCACTATCAACACTGTTTATACAGTAGTGCTAAAAGTCAGTTCTGACAATGTGATAATGAAGTAAAATAGGTTTTGGTATTTTTCTAATTTTACTCTACCTGCCCCTGAATGTTTTACTTTCACTGCCTATTAATGTCAACTCATACTAGGAGATAACTGACTTGGTTAATGAGATTATGGTCACAAAAGTGCCTGTAAAACTGTCACATCATTACTACACATATCAGATGTGCATGTTCTGAAAAACAGCTGTTTAATTTCTAACAAGAAATGACTTTTTACTGCTGTCAGCACTACAGAGTCCATAGACCTATGGAAAAATGAGCTGCCTTCTATTTTGTTCATGCAATAAACTTGCCAGTCAAATTCTTTTTATTTTAGAATCTGTTTACACAAGAACTTCAGCTCAAGCTAAATTCTGTTGGAATAGATGTAAAGGGAAGATGGAAATTGCTCTGTTGTAGGGCAATCCCACATAATGTAAAGCCAGCATAGATAGGTCTATACTATTCATGCCACCCACCCTTTCATGGAAAGCATTCTGAGGCAAGCAAAGGGCATGGCTACAATGTGATCTGCTTCAGTCATCTTGGATCATTAGAATGTTCTCTAGGCTCACTGGAACACTTTTCCTATGTTACAGCAACACAGAGTCTGTTTCCTGGATTAGATGTGGTGCAAGGGAGATCTGAACCTTGTGTTTCTAGGGGTATTTACAAGGACATACAGGTACAGGTGTAAAATACGCATATCCAATATACAGATTTTGTATACAGATACTTGAAATATTATTCACCAAAGAATATATAGGCATTTGGTGCAAGATTTTTATCTACCAACAGTTACACAAGTAGTGGGGATATACTTTGTAGAAACAGATGTATACGTAAGCATTTGGTGCAGAATTCCAAAATTTTAATAGTTCACACATAGATGTGCAAGATAGAAACAACTACAGCTTGGCTTTCAAATATTAGTTTGTGCTTGCAATGCTGTCAATTAATGCAAAGTCAATACGATTTGCCAGATAAATCAACATGAACAACTTAATCAGGGGGGAGGGATAGCTAAGTGGTTTGAGCATTGGTCTGCTAAACCCAGGGTTGTGAGTTCAATTCTTGAGGGGGCCACTTAGGGATCTGGGGCAAAAATTGGTCCTGCTAGTGAAGGTAGGGGGCTGGACTCAATGACCTTTCAAGGTCCCTTCCAGTTCTAGGAGATTGGTATATCTCCAATTATTACCTTTATTACATGGAGGCAACATACAAATCTATATCTAAAAGACAATGATAATTCAAACAACAGGTATAAACTTTTACACCTCTACCCTGATACAATGCTGTCCTCGGGAGCCAAAAAATCTTACCGCATTATAGGTGAAACCACATTATATCAAACTTGCTTTGATCTGCAAGAGCGCGCAGCGCCACCCCCCCAGAGCACTGCTTTACCACGTTATATCTAAATGAGTGTTATATGGTGTCGCGTTATATCAGGGTATTTATCAAAAAGAAATTGAGAAAAAGGCTGTATATTTTAATATGCTGAAAGAAGGGGATGCATGCAAACACATACTTTCTCCCTCACCCCAAATGACTACAACAATCATATTGCTTGTACTGGTGCTCTTGGGAAGCAATTACTACTGTAGAAAGCAACTCTCACTGGGAGACTCTGTGTGACTTTTGTTAGAACATTAGCAATACTGCAGGCTAAAATTAGTTTTATTGACTCTCCAGTCTTTCTCCGGTCATATTTTTACATTACTACCAGCCCACTATATATGGATACAGTTCCCTCTTTCATAACAACATTTCTTCTAGCACCTATCTGCACCAGTATTAAAAGTGTATGCAAGTTGAACTAGAGAGATGCCACTGCTAAAAGAATTTTAATGCAGTTTTCATTCATAATGTTATAAAATGAGTAGGTTCATGTCTTGCTCCATAGCTGTGGCTAGTTTTATACACAATATCTCAATTCCATCTTTCATGAACATAGTTTGTTTGTTTTTTCATATTATCTACAAGCTAATATATATAAATACATAATTTAATTTTCTCTAATGTCATTTTTAATTACATCTGTGTCCCGACCATAATCATATTTAATGGGATTTTCCAGTGATAAAAAGAAACTAAATAAATTATTTTGCCTTTTAATGTGTGTTTCCAGTAGAGATTTTATCATTGAAAGATATTTTAAGATACTACCAGTTATATTTAAAGCACTAATGTTCCCCCTCATTTTCCATCTGACCTCCTGTTTGGATGTTGCATGATGCACTAAAGAGAAGTCTGTTACACCATAATAATTTCCATGGCAATAGATGGTATTATAATGAACATGGGACTAAAAATTCAGTGCAGACACCAGCCTGACCTGGGAAGCTGTGAAAAGTGCTATTTAAGATCAATATCTTTAATTATAAATAGCACAGAGTTAAGTATTAATACAGCTATTAAAAAGAACCTAAAAACAAAAATTGTTATCCTAATATAAAAGTCACTTCAGAAAAAAATGGAATGATCCTGGCAAACTGGCTGCCAAATTGGAAATGACAATGTATTCCCATAAATTTGGAAATTTTTTGCTAATCCCTGGCAATAATGGAGAATATTTGACCTTCTGAGCCAGCAAGCTGACAGAAAATTGCGATGTCAGAATGAAGTATTTTTGTTATGCAGATGACCTAGTTGAGAACAGAAGATTCTTTCCTCAGTTTTCTAGCTGTATTTCCATAAAGGTCTTGACATCCAGACAAACTGATCTGCAAGATTAATATTGTGAGATGGCAATAGGTATCTCATTAGAACACTTGTTCATTGTTTGGATTTCCAATGACTCCTACTGATGCTTTGCATGATAGAGGTAACAAGCTTTCAGCTACTCACTGGAGTCTAGCTGCTGTATTGGATGTGATACAGCAATAATGGTGGGGAACACCGGCACTGAACCTCAAGGCTGAGTAAACATCTTAGTATTAGAGGAAGTAGATGAAAATGCAAATATGTTGTTCTTCTCTTTAGTACAGTGTTACTGTACAGACGGAAAGACTGAAACAGAACTAAGGGCCTTTCCAGAGTTTACTCAGAAAATCAATCCTCTGCTTAAACTACTATACCACACTCCCTCCTTCATCTATAGGTGTTTTTTTTTTTTGACTAATTGCCTACAAATCTGAAACCTGTTTGAATATTTAACTGACTTAAACACTCTCTCGTATACTGTTGCTTTACCTCTCCTCAGCCTGGTTTCTGTCTCAAAACTTTTGAGAGACTTTTCTTCTGATTTTAGAAGAAATCTGCCCTCTTTCCTTTTGAAAGCACGTAAGTCTTCTTTCCTAGCTAAATATATGAAGTATTCTAGTGCAGTGCTACTGTAACACATGCTGTTATATATTTCAATGGTACAACTGAGTTCAGAAGCAAATCCTATCTTGATCAAATCTTCATCCTAACCCTGTAGAGACTAAACATATTGCTGTAGCTATATCCACTGATTATCAGCAGTAAGCAGACAGATGATTAATGTATTTATCTTCTAGCATCTGCCTGCAAGATATTTTACCATGGATAACTCACATTAGTTACACTCATGTCTCGATGCCTTTTTAGAGCTGCAAATATAGGGCTGTTGTAACTCTTGTAAAAGGAAAAAAAATAGACTCTCTTCACCCTCTCACACACTTTACTTCCCAGATGGATCAAACACCACTATCTGTTTACAACATCCATTCTTGACTTACTACTTTGTTGTTTCATTCTGAAACCTCTTATATCTCTTTTTTAGAGTAGCTGATTTCCCTTTATGGAAATAATCACATCCTTTGTTCTCACTCACTGCAGAGACATAAAAACATGACATTTTTGCAAAAAAAACCATGCACATCCATCCAGTTCTTCCCTCCCCCCAATCCCACTACGGGCTTATCTTTAAAGCTACTCTATTTAAATAAACTAGCAGGAAGAACATAAGTCTGAACTATTTGTAACTTGTATAGCTTCTATCTGAATTCAAGGGTAGAGAAGGACTTTTATAGTTCAGTAAAAGCGACTCGTCTTTGTTCACGTAGCTGCACATTTTATTCATAAAGTGTGCACTAAGCTGAAAATATCTTTCTTGTTATTCACCTAGCTGTGCAGTGAGGCTATTGGTTTATTTTGAAGTTGAAGCAAAAAGGTGATTGTTCACTGAGAGTTTAAGAAAAAAAATCCACGCACACAGAAGCAACAACTCATAAGACTACAATTTTCCTCCCTAAACCTAGAAATGCATTTTAAACCAAATAAATAATTGTAAACAATTGGAAAGCTTGGAGGCTTAGAAACTAAAGTGCATTGTCCGATACAGATTTGTGAGCTCACATCTATTTTAAGTGACAATTGTTTACACGTATGTAGTGTAATAGTAGCCGTGTCAGTCTCAGAATATTAGAGAGACAATGTAGGTGAGGTAATGTCTTTTACTGGACCAACTTTTGTTGATGAGAGACATTCTTTCAAGCCACACAGACCTCTTCTTCAGGTCAGAACTCTATCCTGCTTCCCTCTGATCCCAAAATGTAATCTTGTCAGCTCTCACAAGCTAACAAGCAATTGGACCCAGTCAGTACTTAAATGAGAGGTCCCCAAATTAAATACAGTGTATTGCCAGAAATGGTGTTAGTAATTTGAGTAGCACTGCTTCCTATGACTCAGGCCTAAACCTGTCCCAGCATAGTGTTAAACAGAGCACTGCTGCCAGGGTTGTAAAATTAAGAGCCTGGACACTTATTCTCATTAAATGTCACTTGGCACTTTTCACAAGAGTAGAGATGTAAATGTCAGTCTCCCAGCCAAATCCCAAAGTCAAATACATACATTCTGCCAATACAAAATCCCCCCCGTAGCTTCAGCTGGATACACTGGTTTTATATTACATCCCCAAATGTGCTCAAGTCACATTTGAAAGCTTTCCCCTGAAACTCATGAGGGCTAGAAATTTACTTTTTTTTAAAATGAAAATTGAGATTCTCAGGTAATTACACGATCCCAGAAGTTGAGACTTCAGGAAAAAAAACAAACCTCTCAGCATTCCATGATTGATCATAAATTGTGTAAACTTTCATTGCAGTGTGGTGTGTATGAATCTTGAACAGCTGCCACACACCACCCAAAGGCAGCTATATTTCAGTGATAGATTAAGTGAATCTTTTATATAGTTTCTAAAATGCTTTAGAACCCACTTGTCCTCCAAATGAGGAGGAGAGGGTTTTGGTTTTTTTATTGTTTTATTAGTATAGTCCCAGGAAACCTTTCTTTTCTCAGACGTTTGTTTCTAAATACACCACCATATGTGAATTTAGTGGTAATAAAAGATGTTAGATATACAATTCAGGAAGAAACTGAAATCCTGTTTATTTCAATTGTACAAGTATCTTGAATACCTCCCCCCCCACCCACAAATAAAATAAAATAAAATCATTAGTCTCATTTTCCCCTGCTCTGATAAATGGAATCAAAGGAATTGGCAAAATAGGCAAAGAGCTCTAAAATTTGTGGAAGGGGAGAGTGAAGTCATCCAGTCATGTTTCCCTCAGAAGCATATACCCACCAATTTTCCTACAACTCGGGAGAAGATGGAATCAAATGCAACATGTTGCATGCAGCATGGCCACCTCAGAATCTGACAGCTTTCTGACAGAATATCCAGTGACCAAACCATTCATGTAAACTCCTTTTCTTCGACCCCCTCCAGAACTCTGCACTAAAAAGACAGTATGAGGCTGTCATAAACATACAGGTAAGGGTAGCATAAAATCCCTCCTTTACCTGTAAGGGGTTAAGAAGCTCAAATAACCTGGTTGGCACCTGACCCAAAGGACCAATACGGAAAGAAGATACTTTCAAATCGGGGGCTGGGGGCAGGAGGTTTTGCTTGTGCTCTCTTTGTGTGTGCCCTCTCGGACAGAGAGAGGGACCAGGGCAGGAAAAAAACATCTCCTAAAAAGATCCTGAAATTACAGAAATTGTAAGTAATCACAAGGAAATGTGTTAGATTATCTTTTGCTTTAGCTTGTGAATTTTCCCTATGCTACGAGGTAATTTTATTCCTGTTTTGTAACTGGGAAGCAGAATCAGAGGGGAATTGTAGCAGGGTGGACCCTGCCCCTGCTGTGAGGGGTTTAAAAGCAGCCTGGCAGGGCTTGAGAGCTGCTGCTCTAAGCTGAGCTGATTGAAGAAGTGGCTGCAGCTGGGGCCATGCCCCAAACTGAACAGGGCCTTATAAGGCGGCCAGGGAAGCCAGAAGCCCAGACAGTCTTCCTCTGCCTGAAGAGGAAGAAGGGCCTGGCTGCAGGGGCTATAGGCAAGGTACCTAGGGTGAAGCAGGGCTGGGGAAAGGCTGAGGAGCTGGGGAGCTCCAGCCTGGAAAGCCCCAGGCTGCGGCCTAGCAGTGGGCCAACTGGTCCTGAGGGTTGCAGAGGGCAGCCCAGGGGTAGGCCAAGGCAACAGGTCCAAACCCCTTTGCCTGTGATGAGTAGGCTGATACTGCAGTCTGCCCCAGAGTGTGGGGCTAGACAATGACTGGCAGTAGCCAATACTGAGGTGAGGTGGGGATAGAGGGTGGGGGTTCCCCAAGGAAGGGAGACCCAGAGAGAAAGGGGTTACTGCCAGGGGGCAGCACCCCATGTAAAAGGGCACCGGGTCCAGGGAGGGACACAGGTGGGGGGGGGCTGAAGACAGGTGGATCACCAGCCTGCAGAGGGCGCTCCAGCGCTGGACAGAGCTAATTCCCGGAGTCACCAGCAGGAGGCGCCGCGGGGGTGAGTCCGATCCGTTACAGGAATCCTCTGGGTTTTAAATCTTTTTATTTACCCTGTAAAGTTATATTCCATCCTAATTGATTCTTTTACTTTTTAATAAAATTCTTCTTTTAAGAACCTGATTGATTTTCAGTATCCTAAAAACAGGGATTTGGTCTGTACTCACTTTGTTAACCTATCGGTTGATATATTATTCTTAAGCCCCCCTCCACCTCTAAGAAAGAGATATTTGGGGGGGGATAGAGTTCCAAGTGGTCCCTCCCTGAATGTTTGTTTAAATCACT
Organism: Mauremys mutica; assembly: GCF_020497125.1. Lineage (NCBI taxonomy): Eukaryota > Metazoa > Chordata > Testudines > Geoemydidae > Mauremys > Mauremys mutica. The sequence continues at coordinate 193,541,409 of NC_059072.1, forward strand.
TGATGGTGGCAACAATACCGTCTAAGGACAAGGAAAGGAATTTGTGCCTTGCGGAAGTTTTTAGCCTAAGCTGGTGGAATATAAGATTAGAGGGTCTTTCATGTGGGTCCCCACATCTGTACCCCAGAGTTCAGAGTGGGGAGGGAACCCTGACAAAGCACAGGTGAAATACTTTGAAAGTCAAAAAATCTGTGGCTCAAATGTGACAGTCAAAGGCAGCTAGAGGTACATGAAGTGCAAACCTCTCCAAGTTTGTTGTATACATGGTATTTCAGCATGGAGACACATTTTTAAGACATCTACTCAAAACTATTTTCAAGACTTTAAAAACCAACCACAAAACACTGAGGATTTTGTTTTGTATAAAAATGTTGATTTCTAGCACTTGTTTTCAAAAGCTACTTTACTTCTAGGTCACTAGTCTTTTGACCTTTCGTCATCATTGTTTTTAAAGCATTCAGATAGCTTGGTCTTTAAGAGATCAAACAGAGGTAGCATCTCTGGATTCAGATGTAGTCACTTTGATCTGAAACATGAGCGTAATCCACATAAAGTAAACTTGAAGATGTTCATCTTAACCTTTTGACTTATTATCTTGCATAGTGTTTCTCAGCCTTTGCTGTTACTGAACGATTATTCCCTCTGCCCTGCCAGTAGAAAGAAACTCTTGAATTAACCTGTCTAGTGTCTTCTGTATGATTGCTGGACTGTTGCAGAGGGAAATTTATGCTAGAGGCAGTAGATAAAAGAAGATAGGAAGCAAATGGAAGTCTCCTTTGTATAACATGTTCTGAATATGCTCATCAAATTAGTGGTATCCTACCAAAAACAAGGGAATATGAATTATGTTTCTTTTTTTGGATATATATAGGCAATTTTTCTCTCTATTCCCCAGACCTGGGTTCCAGTCAATGGTAAAATGGAGACAGATAAAAAGACATCGGAGGTAAAAAAAACAAACGGAAATTAATTTCTTAAAAAAGATTAGGAGCTAAATGAATTATTTTTAGTTAATTCAACTTTTCTGTTTATTTATGTGATTTTTGAACAAAATTATTCAAACCCAAAAATCGACTTCAAATTGAATGGATTTTTTTTTCTGTTTTCAGAAGGATAGGGTTTGAAGGGGGAATAAGAAGGGAAGGGAGGAAAACAAAGTTTTAGTTTCACTGAAATCAAAATGAAGAAAAAAAATCATTTCACATTAATTTGAAACATTTTTGACCAAATGGTTTGAAATGAAATTTAGCCAAAGATTATTTTTTATGGTGAAATTTCATATAATTTGAAAAGTTTTTTGCGGGGGGATGAGGGGTGGAGGAGGGGAGAATAGAGGAAAGTTTTTCGAGTTCCTTCATCCTTACTGAAATATTGTGACAGAGTCCCACTGGTGTCAATTGGCAAAAAAAGAGTTCATTACTCTGTGTCAGCAACTCCTAACAGGCCTGAAAAACTCATAACATCTAACACACCACTTGCTTAGTATTTATTCATAAATAGTGTCTTGTAAGACAGCAAATGAAAACTAGTGTCCTCCTGGTCATTAGTATCATTTTAAATATCATCATTACATACGTTTCACAGAGTTGTGTGTACATACTAAAATATATGTTTTAAATCAGTGTTTCCCAAACTTGGGATGCCGCTTGTTTAGGGAAAGCCCCTGGCGGGCCGGGCTGGTTTATTTACCTGCCGTGTCCGCAGGTTCAGCCAATCGCTTCTCCCACTGGCCACAGTTTGCTGCTCCAGGCCAATGGGAGCTGCTGGAAGCGGCAGCCAGTATGTCCCTTGGCCCGCGTCGCTTCCAGCAGCCCCCATTGGCCTGGAGCAGCGAACCGCGGCCAGTGGGAGCCGCGATTGGCTGGACCTGCGGATACGGCAGGTAAACAAACCGGTCTGGCCCGCCAGGAGCTTTCCCTAAACAAGAGGCGTCCCAAGTTTGGGAAACACTGGTTTAAACTATGTAACATGGTAGAGTTGACAGAGAGGTTTTCTCCCAGATGAAGCAGGCCTATTCACCTACCCCTGTCTGATGTAAATTAAGTGTTCATAAGTCAAACACAGTGGAAGCTATATTTGCATTGCAAGTCAAACATGAGGACCCAAGTTAAACATAGGGACAGCACACCAGAGAAAACATTGGGGGACTAGTGACACATTCAGGGAGCAAAATGAATGGTGCTTTTTTAATCCTTGAATAGAGGATTCCAGCCATGTAGATCGGTTGTTCTGGAAGATGGCTATAGGTGAGAAACTACTTTAGGATTTTGGCCTGTTAAAGTGTGTTATACCTATTGTTTGTATGTAATCATTTGTTTCCATTGTCCTTACTCAGTAACTCTTTAAGTCTTAACATTGATAGTAACATTTCAGTGCTGTACTGTTATAGATGACCTGATTCTGAGCTGTGCAGTCTCTTAAGGGACAGCTTGTATAGTAATTTCTGTGAGCATCCAGTGACAGAGGCTGGTCACTATAGAGAGATGCTTCAGAACTTGGGTTCTGGGGTACAGCAAGTGTTAACCTACAAGGTAAAGTAAAGGCTGGCAGAGCCCTGAAGAGGTTGCTTGGGTCACTAAACAGGCTGGGAGTGTCAAGGAACTGACTCTCAGTTTAGCAATATCAAGTCTCTTTCTCACTGATGATGAGGGTTTACACAGAGAGTCCTGGGCACCCCGAGAAAGTGTCAGATACAAATTGCAGTTAAGGACTGTAGAAAACACTTGCAATAATTTTGTATAAACTTTAGTCATGCCAGGTATCTGTTTCTGACAGAAGTTGTTCTTTATGGCTTTCAGAGTCTCTTCAGATCAATCACCTGGGGGCGGGGAGGATGTATTGGAGAGCATCACTTCCTATTAATTTTTACCTGTTCAGATCAAGTGCTCCTATTCTTGCTGTCTCCTGTTACAGGGGGCAAAGAGGGGTGCAGCTGCTGCTGCCGCCAGCTGCTGCTGCCAGCTGCTTTCTAATCTCTACCAAAAGTGTGGAACAGGGCAATCTATCCTGCCCTCACACACAGGTTTGGGGAGCTTACTGCTGTCTATCTAGTACATTAGTGACCCAAGTCTGGAGAGGACACCATGGGAAATCTTCTACCATGTGTGAAACAAGGTAGTGTGTGTGTGTGGGGGGGGGGATTTTCAGGAATGGGATCAGATAAATCCCTTCCTTCTACCTCTAAGTGAGACTGCAGTGAAGCAGAAGGAATTCCCATGGGTAACAGGAGGTAGTAAGCTGCAGCAGGTAAAAGACAGACCCTTTCTCCCACCATGCCTCCACCAAGATGAGGAGGGAACATCTGGTGATGTGAAGTGAGGGGGACACAGGAGATCCTCATGTCTACAAGGAGTGGGCTGAAAGGGACAGGGGGACCCCAGGAATTCTATGGGGAAGAGATACCACAGTGGAGAAATCCTGGGGGAGCAGGAGAGAGATAAATACAAGGGAACAAAAAAACCCAGAGGAAGGAGAGAAGAAAAGCATGGGGGTTAAACCACTTGATGATACAGGAGGGAAAGGGTGATGTGAAAGTGGAAGCCAGAGAGGAAGAAATAAGAGGAAGAGAAAGAATAGAGGGAGCTATTTAGTTGGGAGGAAGTGAGAATACAGTACAGATGAATGTGAGGGAAAATAAGGCAGGCAGAGAGAGAAAGAAAGAAAGAGAGACCAGACCAAAAGAAAGACAGTGAGTTATTACTTTAGAATTGTTTAATCTGAAGCTTCATGGGAAAAATGTGATAAAAAAGAACAGTGTATAATGGGAGACATAAGGGCAGGGACATGAGTATGTAATATTTCAGGAGTTCTTGTCAACAGGATGTGGTGTTCTGTACATATGGTAATGAAGTAATCTATTAAGTTTCTTTTTAAATCATCTTGACGTTGGCTTTTTGCCTAGTTTTATTCTGCTTCAGATTAGAAGGATACACGAGTATTTGGGTGTCTGTATTTCTGGTGTGTGTTTGCATACTCCGATATCAGTGTGGTGTGCTGCTTACACTGGAAAGTGAATTCTAACACTTTCTCCCCAGGGCCCAGATCTGTGTTTAGAGAGCCAGCAGAACCATAGTAACAGGGAAGAGAATGATTTTGGTTTCAGGAACAGCAGGTTAAGGGAGGAGCTCAACCTAGTCATGAAAGTATTGTGGCTGAGGGTAAGTTCTGGGACAATTACAGGTGAAGGATGAACTACAGCACAGCTACTAAATGTAAGCATTTCAAGGGGTAAGCAAAAGTCATGTTTTCCCCAAATGAGTGTAGAGCAAGCAAATTCAGACTGACTACAGCACTAAACTCAGTACAATGACACTATTTATTGGAGTTGGCTGCCTGATTTTCATTTTTTTAAAATGTTGATTCATCCAAAAACAACTAAAAAAAAAAATCAGGAAGCTTTGTCAGGTCCAGGATGGAAATTCTGGTCAGAGAGTGACCCACCCAGAACAGCCCAAATCCCAGTAGTTAGTGTGCTCACCTCCTTTGTGGGAAACCCACTTTCAAGTCCAGGACTTGAACCTCAGTCTCATACCCCAGGTGAGTGTCCTAACCACTTACTTGCATTAGGTTTGTGTTCAGATGGTCTTTATATTTTCTACAATACAGGAAATTGCACCTCTATGTAAACACATACAGAGAAAAAAACACCAATCCCTTGGTTTTGGTTGCCCCTTCCCACAGGCAAAGCAGTTTATTCTAGCCTCCATGCTGGGCCTCAACTGCTGACAGACCTGAATCACTTCATCGCAAAGCCATATTCCACAGTTCAGCGAATTTTTAATGTCAGCTATTCAATGGAAGATTATTTCTGTTACTAGCCCGTTCAAAGGGTCTTTTGCCTGAGACCCACAATGGTACAGGTGCCTAAATCCCAGTTTTAGGCTCTATTACAATCCACAAAACCTTTGTACAAAGTTATCGCTTAACCCATTTGGGGCCTAAACTCATCTAGTGTCCGTGTTTTTGCAGTAAAAGTCCCCTAGGTGCCCAAGTTTCTGCCTCTGGGTATGTGAATAAATACTTAAAGAGTCATTGGAGAAAGGAGACTGGCCCCTGGATCTCCCATCTTCCACATGGGTGCCCTGACCTCCAGGCTACAGAGTCAGTGACTAAGTACTTGACCACCTCTGGTCATTTTATGTGGAGTTAGGCAGGCACCTAACTTGTTCTTGAAGAAACTTAAGTGCCTAAGCTGCCTGACTTCAAGAGAGGGTTTCCCACTTGTAGATCACTTATCAGAGTGACAGACACTTCCTTGCAGACCAGGTTTAGGCACTGAACTCCATGATAGTGGCAGGGCTTAGGACACTCTTCTTATCAATATTTTCCATTGGCTAGTTTAGGAAGCTCCTCACACAGCATCCTGGCTTTTGTGGATACCATTCTTAAGTGCTTATCTCTCCCAGTGCATTGTATGGGGAGCCTACACTCCTAAACCAAGCTTTGTGGATCTTAGTTTTGCTCCTGTAATTTGCCAAAAAGAGTTAGGCATTGAAATGCTGAATGTCACAATGTCTATGTCCCTTTGTGAAGCAGGGCCTTCATCCCCTTGTGCTCAGTTTGCTTTCTACTTTTAGATTTCGGTGAATAAAATGTTGTTTTGTTCCCTCTTCAGAATCACTTGGCATGTCTGGTATTCTTATTTCTGAGATGTCCAATGTTGGATCCATTTCCGCCCTAATGGTTGATTGTTGCTCACTACAAGCAATTGCACAGGCTTTCACGTGTGTATAAAGAAAGCTACAGATAGCTCTCAACACAAAATTCTCAGCCATGCTTGTAGCTGTTTCTATTGCTTCACATTGACTCAACACACATTCTAGACTTCAAAGTGATGTTTTAGGTTATTGTGAGTGCTGTTTGTGTTGCGTTGGGAGATTTGTGTTCATTTGTGCAGGTGGCAAATGAGATGTGTGATGTAGTGAGGGGCTGTATGTGTTTGCATTTATGTATGCTGGTTAGGTTGTGTGTGTGGTTTTGAAAAAATATGACAGCTGAGCTAAGTAATCCTCCATTTGTGCAGTGTGTCTCATAGGCTATAGCTAATTTGAATACAACAATTTCAGTGCTTGTAAGGGTAGGGATTAGTTGAGTTACCTCTGATATCACAGTATCAGAGGGGTAGCCGTGTTAGTCTGGTTCTGTAGAAGCAGCAGAGAGTCCTGTGGCACCTTATAGACTAACAGACGTTTTGCAGCATGAGCTTTCGTGGGTGAATAGTCATCCGAAGAAGTGGGTATTCACCCACGAAAGCTCATGCTGCAAAACGTCTGTTAGTTTATAAGTCTATAAGCCACAGGACTCTCTGCTGCTTCTGATATCACAGTAGTCTAGAACTGTTGGCATGGCATGGATATCTGCTTTGCTTTCACATGGATGTAATCTGTAAGGTCAAAATGGTTGAAGACTTGCAGATTGAACAGTAACAGACCATAGACTCCTGTGATGACTGAATCTGGTGATAGCTTTTTCTGTTCAGAGTCTCAACCACACTTATAGGTATTTCCATTGCTTCATGCTGACTCTACAGACATGCTAAGCTTCAGAGTGATATAGAGAATTACAATCCTGGAATCCTATTTTTGTGTGTGGGGGGGGGTGTATGTATAATATATTATATATAAAAATATAAAAATTCACCCACAAACTGTAGGAAAGAAACTGACCTGATAGTCAATTTAACAGTGTCCACAACATTCAGAATAGCAGCAGTGAAAAATTAGAAATATCAGATCAGATTTCACGGAGCTACATGTTGTCAATGTTCTAAGCAACAGAGAGGTACCAGAACTGGTTGCAAACATAGGAAGACAGCTTTTCTTCAGTTAGTATCAGTTGTAGTTTCCAAGATTAACTCTGCAACCATGAGAGCTAGAAACGTTCACAAATGAAAGCTTAGATTCTGCATAAGATACAGCTATTCATGTGAGAGAGCTTCCTACTCAATATAAACAACTGGAGTTTTAAAGACCTATTCAGTAGTTTATCAGACTATAGTTGAGTCCTGGCTCCACTACACCAATCCCAAAGACTCCTAGTTTGTTGACCCTCAAGACATGTTGCAAGACTCGTCTATTCATATTGACTGTCTCAGAGGGGATTCAGGAAGGAAATCAGAATTATTAAGAAGGGAGGAAGTATCTGAGTGCTTTATGAACACTGCTTCAGCCTATGAAGTTTTATTAATAATTACCTTAATGTACAGAGTTCATATTAGTGTGTTTTCTAAATTTAAATACCTACCATGGTCTATGTACGTTTATAATTCAATAGCTAGCTAAGAGTCAAAGGTTACTAATGAAGAAAACAAATGGGAGGGTGGGAAGACAACTAACTGTATCATGGAGATCTGAAGAAATTCTACAGGTCTGTCGCATCTTAGGCGAATTTAACATGCATGATTTCAGCTTTACGCGGTTGGCAAAAACAAAAAAAGAGAGAAAAATAACAATTTAAATACTGTTTCTGTAGTGTGGGCGATTCCGCCCGCCATAACACTCAATGTAATTTTGACCGTACGTGATTTTCGCTTTAAGTGCTGACTGCGGAATGTAACCCCAGCATAAGATGAGACAGACCTGTATACTTTATTATCAAATGAAGTCTGGTTTCACACTCAGGGGGAGAGAGGGATTTAACAAAATGTGATGCTAAAAAATCTGGATGGATATATTCCAATGTAAACAACTAGTAATCATAGAACCTAATGAGGTAAAGGACCAGTTAAATTACAACAAATTCTAAAGAAAACAGTAAAGGGAGTAGAAAAAGCTCTTGGAAGAGATGTTGCTGGTCCACTAATGATATGAGATGTATCCTAAGAGTAGAGAGAACTTCAACAGGTAAGCCTACTGCAGGAAGGATCAAGAAGAAATGTGTTATTACAGATCTGTAAAGCTGACTTCACTGGGAAAATAAAGGAAATGCTGTTAGAAGTTACTCATCAGAGTTTCATATTTTGAAGAACCATGAAATATGCATGAAAATGTTGTCAGTGCACAAAAACATTGAATCTGAGGAAAAAAGTTATAGTACTGCCATGGAACTGGAGCCCTAAGTTACTTAACACATGCAGTGTGTTAAAGTGTTAAAGTGAGAAACAGGTTGCCATTAAATAGTTCAAAGCAGATGGGGAGAACAGGTGGGTTGTTCAAACTACACCTCTACCCTGATATAACACTGTACTCAGGAGCCAAAAAATCTTACTGCGTTATAGGTGAAACCGTGTTATATCGAACTTTCTTTGATCCCCCAGAGTGCGCAGCCCTGCCCCCCAGAGCGTTGCTTTACCGTGTTATATCCGAATTCATGTTAAATCAGGCTGCGTTTATATTGAGGTAGAGGTGTATACCAATTCATATTTAGGGCATATGACTATAGTTTCTCATACAGGTCAGTCAAGCTTGGTCTATTACTTGTGAAAAAGCACCTCCACACAATTAGAAGGTTCTTGAGAGTAGTCAGGAACAAAGTGATTGATGTAAACATGGGGGTTTTGAAGTAGAACTAATTCAAAAATAAATCACATAGAAAAATAGCTGACAAACAATCAGGCAAACTTATTACAGGAACAGATTGTGTATGAAAATAAAAATCAGCAAGGATGACATACTAAACTATAAAATGACATTTTTCAGAAAAGCAACTTCTGATCCAGACAAAGTTATGATTAATGATATATTTAGAATTTATCTTTAACCCACTCCATTGTTTATAGCTACTGAAGTCAGGTAAAAGTTATGGGGTTCCTTTGAGGTATCTGAAGCACATGATTAACTCCATTACTAGTAACAGAAGCATTCATGGGATCATAAATCCCATTTTCATTAATATTAATACAAAAACCCTATGCTGTGTGTCATTTAAGACTGACATAACACACAAAGAATACCCGATACAAAACCATAAAAACAGTGATATGAAAAATGAAGGTATCTGACCATACATACTCATCCAGAGACACATTACCACTAGAACCACCATCATCCACTACAAACACAGAACGACAACCATAAGAATACCCTAGTAATGATGCCAGCCTTCACCAAACACTGCTGCCACCATCATCAAGACCACACACTCCCCTCCTTGCTGTAACCCTCCTCTCCGATATTATTGCACCATTTTAAAAAAGTCACTCAGCTCCTATTTCGAAAGAGGTATGCTTGTTAGCTGGCAATATCCTTCTAGCTACTAGATGAAAATCTTTCCAACAACCACCAACCATGAGGATTTGTCAGTGTATTGTGGTAGGGGGAGTTGTTCTTAAGTGACTGCATTATTTTCTTTGCGATAAGACTCAAAATGGTGTTATTGGGATATTGCTCCTCCATCCCAAGAAATCTCAGGTGGGGTGCCAAAATGGGATTATCAACCAACTCCATCTTTGAGAACATATATGGGACTATTAAGAGACTGTATGGGTATGTGAATGACACCCAGTGATATTTCTCTGCTTCACCATATATTGATTGTGCAGTTGATCAATTTTCCCTCTGATTGACCAGGAGTGTTTTTTGGACAGGGCTGCCCGGGGGGCAGAAGGGGGCAATTTGCCCCAGGCCCCGGGCCCCACAGGGGCCCCGTGAGCCCTGGCTTGGTGGCAGTCCGGGTCTTCAGCAGCATTTCGCCGGCGGAGGGCCCTTCAGTCGCTCTGGGTCTTTGGTGGCATTTCGGTGGCGGTGAAGGGCCCCCTGCCACCGAAATGCTGCTGAAAACTCGGACTGCCACCGGGTGAGTACAAGGGCCGCAGCTCCCCTGCTTTGCCCCAAGCCCCTTGAATCCTCTGGGTAGCCCTGTTTTTTGATGAGAGAGCTCCTGAGGGCTGAACTCAGACAACATATGTACATGTTGGTGGGTTGGGGGCGGGGAGGGATAATGGAGGAAACAGGTAATTTATCAACCTCCTCACCTGAATGCTTGCACCTGTCTTTTGTTATCCAATAAGACCTCCAAATGGTGACCCTGAATCTTTATTCAACTACTTCTGCATACCCTGATAGAATTGGCAGTGTGTTTTATTCTATCTACATGTGTCTAGAAGACTGTTGCCATTTTTATCTATGTGTTTGTCACATTTAAGTTGAATTATTGCAGTGGTCTTTGCTTAGGACTATACAAAAATTATACTTGGAAAGTAGCTAGCATAGAATGTGGCACCCCACTTAGGCCATGAGTAACATTTTCAAGAGCAATAAAGTGATTTAGTAGCCTTTATCCCATTTTCAAAAGTTAGACTCCTAAGTGCCCCAGTAAGCTTTGAAAATGGGACTTTTGAAAATTGTGTACTTTTTCTATACAGTAGTTTTTTATTCTCTCATTCGTTCTTAAAAAAAACCAAACCTTAAGGTGAGAGTTTATAGCTATACCAATAGAACTTCCCACATAGAAATTTAATCTTGTATATAAGTGCTTTGTTGCTGTTATTTAGCTTATATTGCTAACTAAAAGTCACTCTTATACCAGAATAAGCATGTCTACATGGGGAGTTATACTGGTGTAACTATTAGTATAACCAATAAACATGCCCATCTAGGAAAGGCTTCAGTGGAGTTTTTCCTGCAGGGAGAGCTTTAATTGGAAGCTGGTGCAGATTGTAGTTTATTAGTTTCTGGATACAATTCCAGGTGTGAGTTAATTTAAGCTCTAATTGGTTAGGATCTAAATATGAGCAGGCCAACAACAGGATCATTGACTTTGGAACCAGTTCCTGTCTCAGCGTGACAGCTAAAAATTTTTGGCCTTCAGAGGACTTTTCAAAGCTTACTTGTTTCCCCAGGATCTCTCTTGGGAGCATGTTGGAGTATCTGTGTGTGGGTATGTAGTCGGAGGGGGATAAAAAGTTTATATTTGGTGTATTAGGATGGTCTATTACATCAACATTGGTCCTAGATGGTTTCTCAGTATTTAAATGAGTTACTTGTCCACACATCCAAGTGTTGGATAGGTACATTATTCATGTAAATAAGGAAAACAGTTTCAGCATCACATACATTACTACACCGTTTCCGGGATATAACGCTGTCCTTGGGAGCCAAAAAATCTTACCGGATTATAGATGAAACCGCATTATATCGAACTTTCTTTGATCCGCCGGAGTGCGCAGCCCCATCCCCCCACCCTCTGAACACTGCTTTACCACGTTATATCTGAATTCATGTTATATCGGGTCACGTTATATAGGGGTAGAGGTGTATTTTCAAAAATAGTGTTTTTCATTCACTTTCAAAGTGCCTACAAAATTAAACTTTGAGGAGAAGTCACACTCTTTTCACAAATGTGCAACCTGTGACACAGAAAGGTTAAGGACTTGACCAAGTTCCTTTTGACTACAACTCAAGGATATAGCACAGAATCACCAGAAGATGGCATTTATTTCTCTGCAACGTACACTACTTCCATAAGCTCAGAGATCCTTCAGAACATCACTGTATGTAAGAAGGAAGGATTGTGTCTGCTGATAAATCATATTTGATTCTGATTACTTTATTGATCATTCAAATTAAGTACTTCTAAGATCAGTACAGATAATTGTGTCAAAACGTTAAGCCATGACAGTGAAACCTTAACTATCAGTGAATAATTCTTCAGCAAGAAAAGCCAGAGTCATCCTGTGGTGGAGAAAAGGGAATATGAACATCTTTGGGGAAAAAGTCACATTATAGAAATAATGAAGATTTACATATTAACACAGTTCAGAGAAGAGAGCCTGGTGTGGGGAGAGCACAATTTTATATGCATTTTTTGATGGTTTCACTCACCTAAGTTTGAACAGGTCCATGCAATGCTGAATAAAGTTGGAAGATACAATAGGTTTAGGGACAGGGAAGGGAGGCTGTACAATAAGCACTGCAAGAAATGCTTTCATACCTGGTAATAAGCATCTTAACATCTGAACATGGAATAGTTGAGGGTACGAACAACCGCCAGAGTAAGAGAAGTATGACACTAGGAGCTAACCTGAGATGCAATATTTCAAAGGGAGAGGCCTGGAGAAATTGAGAGGTACAGAATCCTAAAAATATGAACTCCATGTTTTCTGATCTCTTCCGTAATTCCTAGGGTTCAGTGGAAATATTAGACTTGTAATTTTTGTGTATTTTCCCCTTTTTGAATTACCGGTAGTTTGACCTAAGGTATAAACTTGAGGCAGGGACTATATACTCACAAAGCTTAGCATACTGGGATCCTGACCGCAGCCTCTGGACATTGCCTCAATACACACTGGGACTTAGGAGTTCCAGGTTCAATTTCCAGTGTTGCCATAGACTTCTTTTGTGACTTTAGGCAGGTCACTTAAGTCTATATTTACAATACAGAGAATACTTTCCTCCAGCCCTTTGGCCATTTTGATAGTAAGTACTTTGCATCAGGAACTATTATATTCACGTACAGTGTTGAGAACTATGAGGCTGTGATCTTGGTTGGAGGCATGTATGCGATACTGCAATCCAAAGAAATAAAAAGATTACTAGAATATTAAGACTTTGTGGATCTTCATCTGTTTCTGGGAGAGTTCATTAAAGTCTGCCCTCGGTATACATCAGCATGTCTTTGACCCTCAATGGATGATGTAGCAGGGACTTACCTGGTTAAATTTAAGACCCATCCACTGCCTCAGTTTTCCTCCATCACATCTGAATTTCCCCCCCTTCCAATCTACTAGCAGCATCCAAGATGACTTAGCTCTCCAGTCAAGTCACAAGAAGTTTAAACAAACAATAACTGTCACATACTACGCACCCTTTTTCTCCAACGATCCATTTTTTTCCCTCTCAGTCCACTTCAGCTCTAACCTTCCTGGGTCCTAATCAATTCCTTTGTCATGTTCCCTTGGTCACCTTCACACAGCATAGCAGTATAGGAAGAACCCACATCCAATCTGTATATGGGTTTCCAGCCCTGGGCACCCTAAAGAACCAGGCCATTTGCCTCTATAGCCTCAACCTGCCTGCTATTACCTAGCACCTCTTCCTGTACTCCCAGACCTACTGGCTATGCACCAGCTTTTATAAAAAACACTCTGCTTCCATGTTTCACCACCCTTCTTTCCTGAAGTCTTCCTGTGCTCTCACAGACCTACTACTCCCCAGAGTGAGCTCTGCCTCTCCACAGGCTCCTCCTATCCACCCTTCCCTCAAGCAGGCCAGTTTATTTACATGACTTACCTTGCCTCCCCAGGTGAAGGGAATAAGTGAAGTGTGGCACAGGTGCAGCTGAACTTCCATTCCTGTTAAAGGGCCAGCTTATGCTGACAGATGGTAAACAAGAAGTGGGTTCTCAGTCAAAGGCAAAAACCAAGGAATTATGTCCCATAGATACCGTTATTTCTGTGACTAAGTTCCTCTGAAAACACAGGATGCGCTAGATTCACAAAAGGACTTAGGGCCTGCCTCCTTAGGCACCAAAATCCCAGACTCAGACCCCAGTGGGATCCACAAAGCCACCAGCTCAACTTATGCTGAACTGTTTAGGCACCTAAACTCACTTGGCACTTTTTTGGGGAGAGAGGCGCAAAAGTCCCCTAGACATCAATGTTTCTGCCTCTGCCCCTGCACACTGCAGCCCATACCTAGAGTGATATATGAACTGAGGGAAGATAGTTGTTCCTCTGCCCAAGTTGCTTGTGGGAACCAATCTGGTAAGGATGCCCAGAACTCAAGTGTGGGAATGAATCTATAGCTTAGTGGTTAGCATATGCCTCTGGGAAGTGATAGATTCAGTCCCACTGCTCTAATGACTTTTCAAAATTATTTATCCTCCCCGCAGCCCAGATTTAGGTGCCTATGTAAAAGATAAGACTGGGGATTAGCACGCCTCCTCTCCCCTGGATTGTCTGTTTTAGGCAAGGAGCCAATTAGTATGCTGTTTTTGTTATCTCATTCTAAGGCACCTCCTTGCCCATACATAGGGCGCCTAGGCACAGAACTCAGGCTTTGTGAATCCTGGTAATTTTCTAGGCACCTAAAAATTAGGCAATGCTCAGTGTCACACATCTAATTTCTTTATGAATCTAGCCCAAGAAGTCTAAAGTCCACAAGTGACAGACAGTTTCAGAAAGAAAGATAGCAACTCTTTAAAGTATTATCTTTATGTACTAAATGGAAGAATTTGTCATTTAATTTTCCAATGACACATTGCTACAGCATTGGGTAAATAGTCACAGTATACACATTATATATAGCAGAAAACTAATGGTCCTTTCAGTACTGTTGCTAAATATGATACCCATTCAATGGCTTACAGCCATGATAATATCAATATAGATAATAATCTTAAGAATGTTAAAGACCTAATTTTTCAGTTGAGTTTGAGAGGCTTTATATGAATGTAAAACTGTTTGGACATGTCTGAAAGGACATAAAACCAACCCTAACAAACTGCTGCTTATAATCACAGCTGCATAGATTAGTGTTGAAATTTATTTCAAAGTAAGCTTCCAATATGGGCAACTGGAATGCCAGGTCTTAGCTGAAGATCTCTACAGGATTATTTATGGGAATATTTTTGAAGAGTGTTAACCAAGTGTGAGCAAACAGTTACATTTTCAATATTTTGTATATAAATTGGTATATCATTGACTTACAAGGCCAGATCTTAATGGACCATATGAGGATCTCTCAGCCTTTACGTTTTCCAGTCTTCCTAATGTTTGCTATGACTGCATTGTTCTTACAACAGTCATTACAGACTACATTTTTCAAAGCCCTATTCACAAAATATAAATAGCTCATGCCTCCTGTTGTGTATTTGGTTGTCATGGTTTTTGTTCCTATGGCAACTGAGTTAGATTATTAGGGGATAGCCCAGCCGGTTTCGGCCGGTTGGGTGAGCTCTGTGTCTGTAAATAAAATGGTAGTTTTGTTAGCTGTCTGCTGTCTGGCCTCAAGTGATTTCTTCCTAAACCGGCTGCCCCCAAGGATATAACAAGTGGCGACGAGGGTGGGAGTCCGGTGCTGCTCCAGTAACAGAAGGAAGTAGAAGTCAAGGTAAAGAACAAACAAACAAAAAAGCTGCTTGTTTGCACTGACTGTGAAAGTGAAACTAAAAATCATGGCTACTCTGACCAGGCCACTGGAATCTTTTGATGAGAATATAGAGCAGTGGCATGTGTATACTGAGCGTTTTGAGCTTTTTGGTATTGCAAATGACATTACAGAAGCGAAGAAGGTGCCAATATTCTTAACTGTTGTAGGGGCTAAAACCTACTCCCTGCTACGCAGCTTACTACACCCTGTTAAGCCTGAGACTAAATCTTACAGTGACACTGTGGAAATCCTGGGGTCCCATTTTTCCCCCAAACCACTGGTAATTGCTGAAAGATATAGGTTCCACAAAAGAGACCAAAAGGAAGATGAAACAGTTGTACAATTTGTAGCAATTTTAAAAAAGCTAGCAGAACACTGTGAATTTAAGGAGATGTTAAATGATGCCCTGCGTGACAGGTTAGTGTGTGGCCTCTACAGTGAAGCTATACGGAAGTGCCTACTGACAGAGGCTCAGCTTACCTTACAGAAGGCTGCTGATATTGCTGTCTCCATGGAACTGGCTACAAGGGAGGCGCAATACATCGGTGCATCCCCTAGAGTGCAAAAAGTGTCACAAGAACCGACCCACAAAACTGTGCAGAGTCAATAATGTTACCGCTGTGGTAAGCCGGGTCACGAGGCATCAGAATGCTGGTGTAAGGACCTAGTGTGTCGACACTGTGGCAAAAAGGGACACATTGAGTGTGCCTGTAAACAAAAGAAAAAGAGGCCTGTGGTCTGGCCGACAAAAAGAGGAACCCTGCATACCCAAGAGCAGACCCAGGATGATCAAGGTGACACCTCATCGCAAGAGGAAGTACCACTGCATGTTTTGTCTTTGGCAGTGGGCTCACATGAATACTGGGTAACCCCGTTGTTGGATGGCAAACCTATACGCATGGAATTGGACACCGGTGCAGCCGTCTCGCTGGTCTCTGAGACTGTATATAAAGAAAAGCTACAGCATCTTCCGCTTAAGGCAACAAAAACTGTTCTGAAGACGTATACGGGAGAAGCTGTGCCCATGTTGGGCACTATTGATGTTAAGGTGGAGCTCAATGGACAGGCTGCTAAATTGCCACTGTTTGTGGTGAGAGGTAACGACCCAGCCTTAATGGGTAGGTCTTGGCTTGGGAAGATTCAACTGAACTGGGCAGAAGTGCACCAGATGACTAAAGAAGAAACCAGTCTAACCCCTATACTAAGGAAATATGCTGCTGTTTTTGGAGATGATTTGGGAAGTATGAAGGGAATCACTGACATTGAACATTAAACGTGACAGTCCACCAAAATATCTGAAAGCCAGAACTGTGCCATATGCCATCAGGCCGAAGCGGACCTGGAGCGCCTGGTCACCAATGGAGTCCTAATACCAGTTACCCATAGCTCATGGGCCACTCCTATCGTTCCAATAGTGAAGAAAGATGGCTCTCTCCGGATTTGCGGTGATTTTAAAGTCACTGTCAACCCAGTGTTGTGTGCAGAGCAATACCCGCTTCCCCGCATCAATGACCTCTTCACAGGCCTGGCTGGGGGACAAAAGTTCAGTAAGATTGATCTGAGTCAAGCATATTTACAGATGCACGTCGATGAAAAGTCCCAAGAGCTGTTGACTATTGTGACTCATAAGGGGCTTTATCGATACTGTTGCCTACCCTTCGGAATAACATCTGCTCCCGCCCTGTTCCAGAGGGCTATGGACCAGATCTTGTGTGGCTTGTCAGGAGTTCAGTGCTATCTGGATGATATCCTGGTCACTGGAAGAAAAGAAGAGGATCACTTAAAGAATTTAGAGGCTACCCTACAAAGACTGGAAGAGTATGGCCTACGAGTTCGCAAAGACAAGTGTGAATTCTTCAAGTCTTCTGTTGATTATTTGGGACACATCATTGATTCTGCAGGTCTTCATAAGGCCCCTGCAAAAGTTAAAGCTATTGTGGAGGCTCCCCCACCTCGAAATGTAAGCCAGCTGCGCTCGTTTCTAGGACTACTGAACTATTATGGAAAGTTCATCTCACAGTTAGCCACACTGCTAAAACCACTTCATGAGCTCCTTGGGCAGAACAAGGCCTGGAAGTGGACTGAAGCCTGTGATGTTGCATTTAACAAAGCTAAGGATGCATCGCTAAATTCTGAAGTTCTAATGCACTTTGATCCATCCTTACCCCTACAATTGGCCTGCGATGCCTCCCCTTATGGAGTGGGAGCAGTCGTGTCACACATTATGCCTTCGGGAGAAGAGAGACCTATTGCTTTTGCTTCACGCACTCTAAGCAAAGCAGAAACTAACTACGCCCAAATCGAACGTGAGGCATTAACAATTGTTTTTGGAATTCGGAAGTTTCATCAGTACCTGTTTGGGCGAAAGTTTACTCTTCTCACAGACCATCGACCTCTGACGTCAATTTTTGGACCCTACACAGGCATTCCCCCATTAGCTGCTAGTCGTATGCAACGTTGGGCATTGATACTTTCTGCACACACATATGAAATCAAATATCGGAAATCAACTCTGCACGGCAATGCAGATGGCCTCTCAAGGTTGCCTTTGCCAGTCAAACATCAAGATAGTGCCCAAAAGGAAATCTTCTACTTTGAACAGGTAGAGAATACACCCATCACTGCTACTCAGATAAAGAAGGCAACTCGCGTTGACCCAGTATTGTCCCAAGTTATGGACCTGGTGATGCATGGAAAATCTTGACACACCTCTCCAGTCTCACCCGACCTTGTTACCTACATGTCCAGGAGGACGGTGTTATCGGTCCAATCTGGTTGTTTGTTGTGGGGGAGACGTGTCATTATTCCACCACCACTGAGATCACAGATGTTAGAACAGCTACATTCCGGTCACTGTGGAATAGTGCGCATGAAGGAAATTGCACGAAGCTATTTTTGGTGGCCTGGATTGGACAGTGCTATTGAAGAGAAGGCAAAAGCTTGTAGGTCATTTCAGGGTGTGAGGAATGCACCCCAGTGGGCACCCCTACACCCATGGGACTGGCCTGAAAACCCGTGGCAATGTATTCACGTTGACTTCGCTGGCCCCCTTGAAGGAAGCATGTTCTTGGTGGCAGTAGATGCCCATTCTAAATGGCCAGAAGTCTCTATAATGCAGTCCACTACTGCAGAGAGTACTATCCAAAAACTACGAGGACTCTTTAGTCGTTTTGGTCTGCCAGAACAACTTGTGAGCTACAACGGACCGCAGTTCGTCTCTCAGGAGTTTCAAAATTTTATGAAGGCAAATGGGATACACCACATCACGTCAGCACCATATCATCCATCCACCAATGGATTAGCTGAAAGATTTGTGCAGACAATGAAACACGCTTTGAAATCAGCAAGGGGACAACACTCCATTCAAAAGCGTCTGGATACCTTCTTACTTTCCTATAGAAACACACCTCATGCTACGACCCAGGCTTCCCCAGCATTTCTAATGATGGGACGACAGCTGCGCACTTGCTTTGATCTGCTGAAACCTTCTGAACCCCAACAAATTGTGCAACATCAGCAGCAAAATCAAGTTATCAGACGGGCACCCAGAGCAAAAGACCGAACCTTTAGCCCGGGACAGCCAGTTTTGGCTCGGAATTATACTTCCAGAGCTAAATGGGTCCCTGCCACAATCATCACTCAAACAGGACCTGTTTCCTACACAGTCCGGACTGCAGAGAATCTTACCTGGCAGCGACATGTAGATCAGCTGTTGCCAGGTCATGCCAGTCCTCAGGACACATCTGCAGTTGAGTGGTCTGACTTCACCACTTCTGGTGAGACACCGAATCACAAATCACCTGTTTCTGACTGTTCTCCTCCATTACTGCCAGCGGCTGAGATACCCCTTTGCCCAGCACAAGCTGATACCACCTCCTCACCTGTTCGTGCTGCGGACCCAGAGCCCATGGTACTTTCGGGTGCAACAACACCAGAAGTTCGCCGTAATCCACCTAGAGACAGAAGGCCTCCTCATTGGCTGGATCTTTAGCTAGGGCGAACCCACGGTTATGGGGCAAAATAATCCCCAGGGTTTAGCCGGGAATGGAGGCAGTCTACCCTCCTTCTCTAGTCTAGTGTGTGTTTTATTTAGGGGATGTTCTTATTAGTGGGGGAGGAATATGTTGTGTATTTGGTTGTCATGGTTTTTGTTCCTATGGCAACTGAGTTAGATTATTAGGGGATAGCCCAGCCGGTTTCGGCCGGTTGGGTGAGCTCTGTGTCTGTAAATAAAATGGTAGGTTTGTTAGCTGTTTGCTGTCTGGCCTCAAGTGATTTCTTCCTAAACCGGCTGCCCCCAAGGATATAACACCTCCCATGCATAACTTTGTAAATTGTTCCTGTTGTCCTCAGGGATCATTTAGCTCATCAGTACCACCCATACTTTGTAAGAAAGTTCACAAACCAATCAGCCATGTTACTTACTATAGGGATATGTCTTTATCTAAATTTGATGTCTTCCTGTGCCATGAAGTGTCACTTAGGGGATGAACAAGGCTCTGCCATTCCTGTCTATCCTGGGCTGCCCTTTGCATGTCCTCTGTTTTACTGAAACCCATAAGTTTTCCCTTTCTAAGTGCTATCTGATGGAGGGATTCCTTCTGCCAGTCCCTTTTGCATGTTTCTTCAGTTGCCCAATGGCTCTCCTGCCAGGAAAGTCACTCAAGCTGCATTCTTAACACATGGACCAGATATTTAATTTTCTTTTCTGAAGAGGAGTCTGATGAATATTGGTATTGGTTATAAATTCATTCAATTTAATAACTGCTGTTTTCCCAAGGCATTTGCTTTCGAAGGCATTTAGACATCTGTCTGTATTTTATATCTATGTACTGGGAAAAATCCTGCTGTTTATACCTGTGAATCCTCTGCTCCATCTTCCATGAAAGCAACAGAAGTTATAAATGCACATTGGAGGGCAGATATGGGTCCATTAAGTCTAAGCATATACTCTGCATTTCCATAGGAGTGTATGTACGTACTAGTAGAGATGTCACTCACCTTTACACCAGCAAAAGCCTATACATGACCTTTGTGTCTAACATTTACCCATCCACACACTTTTGCATTCATATCCATTATTCTCTCCTTTGCAAATCTGCTGTTTCCCTGTAGGTGAGTCTTGTTTTGAGAATAATCTGTATGGGGAAAATACCTGCTTCTAACACTAAGAATTATTTAGTCTTTAATGTATAATTTATTAGCATGTGGTTTAAAGTTTAAACACTTGTCACTCACTGGGAAAACTGAATGTTTCAGTTAAGTGCAAACAAGATGTCAGTTCTGGCAAAATAAGTGTTTGGAATATTAAGAAATGGAAAAAATCAGCACCAAGTAAAGTAGTAATTTAACACTATTTACTTCAGTCTAGTGTGTGTGTGTGTTTGTCTTCCCTCACCACCCCTTAGAAGCATTGTACTGTTCCCTCCTCCCCCCTCCCCCATATAAACAAACACTAGAATCTAATCTAAGTTTAAACTGGAAAAGCCATGCTGTGGGCAGATTTACCTAATTAAAATTTTAAACATAGCTACCCTATGATCTGTAAAGCAATTCCCAATCAATGAAGTGTGCTAATTACACCAAATGCCTTTATAAAGGGAGATTTAATTGCAATGTACTTAGATCCCCATTGGCTAATACATTCTCCCCAAAATAGAACAAAATTCATGGCTAGGATACTTTAATTATGAAGGCAACAATTTATTGTGATGTGAGGTAGGGCGATGTTTCTGAACATTATACTTATCTCTAGTTTAAAAGGCCTTGGATTTTTATGGAACAAATGCTTATTTGGCCATTTTTCCCTGATCTTGTCAAAGAACTTTTCCAGTATATATCAGAGTTCAGAGAGAGAGATTTAAAAAAAAAAATCTGACATGCAAGGTTTTTGAAAGCTATTCCTCCTGAAGCAATTTATTTTGTTCTACAGATTATAAAGCAATTTGTCTTTATATATTATCTGACTAGCAATCTCCCCAGAAATTAGTGATTTAGTTTTTCATATGCACTGTTTTTAGAAACTAAATACAAATTATTGAATTTGGTCCATAGCAACATTTTTATTTTTGTTATGTTCAAGTACGTAGGAACTTCATTTGTAAAACTATGGTCAGGGTAAATCCAAAATACGCAATGAGCCAAATTCTGATCCTAGGTAAATTGATATAAATATGGAGCAGCTATATTGACATCAGTGAGGTTATTCCAGATAACAATGGAACAAAGCAAAATTTAGTCCTTTGTTTCCCTCTATTTCTTTTTCCCCCTTCTAATACTAAACTCCCAAGTCCTTTGACATAATTTGACATTGATTTAAGAACAGGCTCCATGGTCTCTCTCTCCACTCCTTGACAAGAGAAATCTCATTTCCCTCTTCCTTATATTTTTTCACCTTTATTTAATTTTCCATTTTTTTTTAATACAGCTAATTTGAAAGACACTGTTGACCTATAACCTCTGACTTGGTCTTAGGGTACAATATTATAAATCATGTGCTAATGCATATTAAAATGCTTTAAGACGGGAAAATAAAAGCTATTGGAGCTGTGATGCAAGATAGGAAAGTAGGGAAACTTAAGAATCTGTACAACAACAACAGTAGGCTTGGCAAGAAGTTGAACCCTAGTTGGCCTGTTGGTTTTGATAGCTAACCTAAGTAGCAAAGCAGTTAGCATGACTAAGTCCTAATGTTATAAGATTTAGCAATATTTAGCTTGTGATAAGTACACCACAGAAGCACGAAATAATGCTTTTGGGGGAATTTTTAGTATGTGTAAGTATGAGGTTAATCCATCAGCATATTGGAAACGTCAGGAATTATTTTAACACCATATTGATACAAATCGCTTATGTCAGCAATCTGAACCCCAACTGTGGGTACCCAGAATGCCACATATGGAATAGGGGCTGAGCCCTACATACATATGGTCAGGAATATGTAAAGGTATGAAAAAAGGGGAAATAAAACATGATGCTTGAATGTTCACAAGTGGGACACTGGAGTGATTGAGGCGGCAGCAGCCCAAAACTCATTTCTTCTCTTGGTGGGCTCCACTGACTATTTCTTCAATCTTTGTATCTAATAGCCTCCACAAGGTTGTAAGTATGACCAAGGTTAAGTATGTCTACAATGTGGGATTGCTTTATCTTGTACCAGCCTAAAGCTAAAAGTGTGCATGATCCGGGGGTGGGAGGGCATTTTCCTATACTTCTCACTCTTATTTTCATATTATTTCAATTATATGTGGCTATGCTAAGTACAGCTTACAAACTGTGTGTTCTTCACCAATGTCGAACACAACAGCATTTCTGACTTAGCCTTCTGAATAAAAGACTCAGTTATTAGAGACTGAAATAATTTGTAATTTAAATTTACTAAAGACTGACACTATAACAGAGAAAACTCCACTGTATACTGCCACAATCTCATAGGAGTTTTGTGCCATTGTCTAAATTATGTACCAGGGAATTTTGAAAGGGGGTTATTTGGATGTGCTGCAGAGAATGCAAGTACTTTTTTTGAACGCTCTGGGATTTGGAGAAAATTTCAGATCTCAGAGTGTGTGGAGCAGGAGTTCTGATAATCTAGCTTCTGATTTTGGGCACCTAAGCTTTTTGAGTTCCCAGACTGAGCATCTGTCATAGTAGTTCATGGTACACAGCAGTTGCCATGACTACCTGTTGCTTAATACAAAAAAAGTGTTCCTTTACTGCAGTAGGCCTCAGCCCTGAAGCCAGGCTGAGTCTATGTGGTGACCCTCTGGGTAACAGTAAGAACCAACCCAGATTTAGGAAACATACAAGATTTAGGAAATGCCTGTAGTGCCCATCTGGACCAGGGAAATCCTTCATATTATTCATATGCATTTTCTAGGCTCAGGGGAAATGTTGCAAGAAAGGAAGCTATGTCGTGTAAAGAGTTCTCAGAATGCATTGTCCCCAAAAAGATGCATTTCCTTTTAAAAATAAAAATAATTAATTCCAAGAACTCAATAGGAATCAGCCATTGCTAGCAGCCTTTCTGATCAGTGACAGCCACCAACACTGTATTAAATACCCATCCATGATTTGCTTATATGTATTGCCATATCACTACTGTACACTAATTTCACTGAGTAGGTCAGGGATCAGCAACCTTCAGCCTGCGGCCCCCCCAGGGTAAGCCCCTTGGTGGGTTGGACCAGTTTGTTTACCTGCCGCGTCTGAAGGGTCGGCTGATCATGGCTCCCACTGGCCTCTGTTCACTACTCCAGGCCAATGGGGGCTGCGGGAAGTGGCGTGGGCCGAAGGTTGTGCTGGCCACCACTTCCCGCAACCCCCTTTGGCCTGGAACGGCGAACCATGGCCAGTGGGAGCCACGATCGGCTGAACCTGCTGATGCGGCAGGTAAACAAACCAGTCTGGCGATCAGCTCCTTAACTATGGCCTCGATCTGCTCTATTAAAGCAGGGCCGGTGCAACCTATTATTTTTTAAGGCTTATGGATCTCCTCTGTGCTAACCCCTTGTTTGCTTGTAACCTTTAAGCTGAACCGCCAAGAAAGCTGTTTTGGGTGCTTAATTTTTGTAATTGTTTATTTTAAGATTTAGCAAAAAGCCCGAGTTCCAGATGTATTTTTTTTCTTTTTGTTTTTAATAAAATTTATCTTTTTTAAGAACAGGGTTGGATTTTTTGGTGTCTTAAGTGGTTTATGCATGTTGTTTGATTAGCTAATAGTCACAACTAGTTTCCTTTGTTTTCTTTCTCAGCTTTTCCCTGAAGGAGGGGTGAAAGGGTTTGAGGGTACCCCACAAGGAGAAATTCCCAAGTGCTCCTTCCTGGGTTCAAAGGGTTTTTTTATTTTATTTTATTTTATTTTTGCTCATTTGGGTGGTGGTAGCATTTACCAAGCCAAGGTTAGAGAAAAGCTGTAACCTTGAGAGTGTAATACAAGCCTGGAGTAGCAAGTATTAATTTTTAAAATCCTTGCGGGCCCCCACTTCTGCACTTGGAGTGACAGAGTGGGGATTCAGCCTTGGCAACAACAGTGGCCACATCTGCCAATATAAGACTTTGAAACTAATGGCAGTAGTCCAGTATTGAAGAGAGTTTAACACATGGCTAATAGAATGAAACATTTATGTCACCCCAACCTCTTCCATTCCAATTTATGTTGCCCCACCCCAAAGCTGGGGTTGGAGCCATGGCCAGGCCAGGAGCTGAAATGTGGCAGGGGCCAGGTCTGGGGCTAGGGGTCAAGGCTGTGGCCAAGAGTGGAGCCATGGCCAGGCCAAAGTCGGGGCTTGAGGCTGAAGCAGAGCTGGAAACAGAGTGGGACTGGGTGGCACTTCCTCCTTGCGCCCTAGAGGGTCTGGCCTGGGTCTCACGTCACCCCTCTGAATGTTCTTCTACACTCCCCTTGGGAGCACACCTCAGTTTGGGGACCACTGCATTATAGTAAGTATTTAATTAATAAAAAAGTTAAGCTTCTGAATTTCCTTTCCAGAAACCTCTCCAGCCAGTGGGCTCAATAGCTGCAAAGCCCCAATGAAAATGTGATCTGAGAATATGCTGAGGCACCATACCACTATGGCACTGCCCAAGGTGCAACTTGAACTGCTGCCTCCCCTTAGATCTCCAGCCTAGATGCTTTGCTAGTGAATATCAACCCCTCCAGTGTCTGCTCATTTACAGTCGCTAGCATAAATAAAAGTCAGTCCCAGATGAACGCATGAATGCTCTCCCAGCCATCCATGAACTACATACAGGACAAAATCCGCATATTCTTAGTCCCAGCTTTGCACCCCCAGAAATCTGTATCTTGTATTGTCCAGGGCACTACTGAACAATGCAAGCCCATAGATACAATCACCTCCTTTATTGAAATGATGGACTATGCACCAGCCTTGTCTCAAGTAGAGGTTTCCCAAATACTGATTCATAGATTCTAGGACTGGAAAGGACCTCGAGAGGTCATCGAGTCCAGTCCCCTGCCCTCATGGCAGGACCAAATACTGTCTAGACCATCCCTGATAGACATTTATCTAACCTACTCTTAAATATCTCCAGAGATGGAGATTCCACAACCTCCCTAGGCAATTTATTCCAGTGTTTAACCACCCTGACAGTTTTTCCTAATGTCCAACTTAAACCTCCCTTGCTACAGTTTAAGCCCATTGCTTCTTGTTCTGTCCTTAGAAACTAAGATGAACACATTTTCTCCCTCCTCCTTATAACACCTTTTTAGATACCTGAAAACTGCTATCATGTCCCCTCTCAGTCTTCTCTTTTCCAAACTAAATAAACCCAATTCTTTCAGCCTTCCTTCATAGGTCTTGTTCTCTAGACCTTTGATCATTCTTGTTGCTCTTCTCTAGACCCTCTTCAATTTCTCCACATCTTTTTTGAAATGTGGTGCCCGGGACACAATACTCCAGTTGAGGCCTAACCAGCGCAGAGTACAGCAGAAGAATGACTTCTCGTGTCTTGCTCACAACACACCTGTTAATGCATCCCAGAATCATGTTTGACTCATATTTAGCTTGTGGTCCACTATAACCCCTAGATCCCTTTCTGCCGTACTCCTTCCTAGACACTCTCTTCCCATTCTGTGTGTGTGAAACTGATTGTTCTTTCCTAAGTGGAGCAATTTGCATTTGTTTTTATTAAACTTCATCCTCAGACCATTTCTCCAATTTGTCCAGATCATTTTGAATTATGACCCTATCCTCCAAAGCAGTTGCAACCCCTCCCAGTTTGGTATCATCTGCAAACTTAATAAGCGTACTTTCTATGCCAATATCTAAGTTGTTGATGAAGATATTGAACAGAGCCAATCCCAAAACAGACCCCTACAGAACCCCACTTGTTATACCTTTCCAGCAGGATTGGGAACCATTAATAACTACTCTCTGAGTACGGTTATCCAGCCAGTCATGCACCCACCTTATAGTAGCCCCATCTAAGTTGTATTTGCCTAGTTTATTGAGAAGAATATCATGTGAGACTGTATCAAATGCCTTACTAAAGTCTAGGTATACCACATCCACTGCTTCTCCCTTATCCACAAGACTTGTTATCCTATCAAAGAAAGCTATCAGATTGGTTTGACATGATTTGTTCTTTACAAATCCATGCTGGCTATTCCCTATCACCTTACCACCTTCCTAGTATTTGCAGATGATTTCCTTAATTACTTGCTCCATTATCTTGCCTGGCACAGAAGTTAAACTAACTGGTCTGTAGTTTCCTGGGTTGTTTTTATTTCCTTTTTTTATAGATGGGCACTATATTTCCAGTCTTCTGGAATCTCTCCTGTCTCCCATGATTTTCCAAAGATAATAGCTAGAGGCTCAGATACCTCCTCTATTAGCTCCTTGAGTATTCTAGGATGCATTTCATCAGGCCCCGGTGACTTGCAGGCATCTTACTTTTCCAAGTGGTTTTCAGCTTGTTCTTTTTTTATTTTATCATCTAAACCTACTCCCTTCCCATTAGCATTCACTATGTTAGGCATCCCTTCAGACTTCTTGGTGAAGACCGAAACAAAGAAGTGGTTAAGCCACATTTTCTATCTTTTCTTCCCAGTGGAATAGCTTGCTTTTGGGCCCTTAATAATGACCCTTTGAAAAACTGCCAACTCTCCTCAGTTGTTTTCCCCGTCAGTCTTGCTTCCCATGGGACCTTACCTATCAGCTCTCTGAACTTACCAAAATCTACCTTCCTGAAATCCATTGTCTCTACTATCCTGTACTCCCTTCTATCCTTCTGTCAAGGTTCCTTCCCCACTCTTAAGTCTGAGGTAAAGATGTGGGGACCTGCATGAAAGACCCTCTAAGCTTATTTTTACCAGCTTAGGTTAAAAACTTTCCCAAGGCACAAATTCCACTTTGCCTTGAACAGTATTCTGCCACCACCAAGTGATTTAGACAAAGAATCAGGGAAAGGACCATTTGGAGTCCTATTCCCCCAAAATAGTCCCCCAAGACCTGCAGCCCCTTTCCTGGGGAAGGCTTGAGAATAATATCCTCACCAATTGGTGCAGGTGAACACAGACCCAAACCCTCGGAACTTAAGAACAATGAAAATCCAATCAGGTTCTTAAAAGAAGAATTTTAATTAAAGAAAAGGTAAAAGAATCACCTCTGTAAAATCAGGATAGTAAGTACTTTACAGAATAACAAAAGACTCAAAAAACACAGAGGATTTCCCCTCTAGGCAAAACTTTAAAGTTACAAAGACAGGGATAAACCTCCCTCTTAGCAAAGGGAAAATTCACAAGTTAAAAAAAAAGGGAATCTGTTGTGTATTTGGTTGTCATGGGTTTTGTTACTATGGCAACTGAGATAGACTATTAAGGGATAGCTCAGCCGGTTTCAACCGGCTGAGTGAGCTCTCTGTATATCTGTAAATAAAATGGAGGTTTTGGTTAGCTGCCTGCTCTCTGGCCTCAAGTGATTGCTTCCTACACCGGCTGCCCCAAGGATATAACACTGGCGACGAGGATGGGATCCTGGTGCTGCTCCAGTAACAGAAGGAAGTAGAAGTTAAGGTAAAGAACAAACAAACAAAAAAAGCTGCTTGTTTGCACTGACTGTGAAAGTGAAACTAAAAATCATGGCTACTCTGACCAGGCCCCTGGAGCCTTTTGATGAGAATACAGAGCAGTGGCATGTGTATACTGAGCGTTTTGAGCTTTTTGGTATTGCAAATGACATTACAGAAGCGAAGAAGGTGCCAATATTCTTAACTGTTGTAGGGGCTAAAACGTACTCTCTGCTACGCAGCTTACTGCACCCTGTTAAGCCAGCAACTAAATCTTACAGTGACATTGTGGAAATCCTGGGGTCTCATTTCTCCCCAAAACCACTGGTAATTGCTGAAAGATATAGGTTCCACAAAAGAGACCAAAAGGAAGATGAAACAGTTGTACAATTTGTAGCCATTTTAAAAAAGCTAGCAGAACACTGTGAATTTAAAGAGATGTTAAATGATGCCCTGCGTGACAGGTTAGTGTGTGGCCTCTACAGAGAAGCTATACGGAAGCGCCTACTGACAGAGGCTCAGCTTACATTACAGAAGGCTGTTGATATTGCTGTCTCCATGGAACTGGCTACAAGGGAGGCACAATACATCGGTGTATCCCCTAGGGTGCAAAAAGTGTCACAAGAACTGACCCACAAAACGGTGCAGAGTCAAGAATGTTACCGCTGTGGTAAGCTGGGTCACCAGGCATCAGAATGCTGGTGTAAGGACCTGGTGTGTCGACACTGTGGCAAAAAGGGACACATTGAGTATGCTTGTAAACAAAAGAAAAAGAGGCCTGTGGTCTGGCTGACAAAAAGAGGAACCTTGCATACCCTAGAGCAGACCCAGGATGATCAAGGTGACACCTCCTCACAAGAGGAGGTGCCACTGCATGTTTTGTCTTTGGCAGCGGGCTCACATGAATACTGGGTAACCCCCTTATTGGAGGGCAAACCTATACGCATGGAACTAGACACCGGTGCAGCTGTCTCGCTGGTTCCTGAGACTGTGTATAAGGAAAAGCTACAGCATCTTCCGCTTAAGGCAACAAAAACTGTTCTGAAGACGTATACAGGTGAAGCTGTGCCCATGTTGGGCACTATTGATGTTAAGGTGCAGCTCAATGGACAGGCGGCTAAATTGCCACTGTTTGTGGTGAGAGGTGACTACCCAGCCTTAATGGGTAGGTCTTGGCTTGGGAAGATTCAGCTGAACTGGGCAGAAGTGCACCGAATGACTAAAGAAGAAACCAGTCTAACCCCTATACTAAGGAAACATGCTGCTGTTTTTGGAGATGATTTGGGAAGTATGAAGGGAATCACTGTGACATTGAACATTAAACCTGGCAGTCCACCAAAATATCTGAAAGCCCGAACTGTGCCATATGCCATCAGGCCAAAAGTTGAAGCAGACCTGGAGCGCCTGGTCACCAATGGAGTCCTAATACCAGTTACCCATAGCTCATGGGCCACTCCTATCGTTCCAATAGTGAAGAAAGATGGCTCTCTCCGGATTTGCAGTGATTTTAAAGTCACTGTCAACCCAGTGTTGTGTGCAGAGCAATACCCGCTTCCCCGCATCGATGACCTCTTCGCAGGCCTGGCTGGGGGACAAAAGTTCAGTAAGATTGATCTGAGTCAAGCATATTTACAGATGCACGTCGATGAAAAGTCCCAAGAGCTGTTGACTATTGTGACTCATAAGGGGCTTTATCGATACTGTCGCCTACCCTTCGGAATCACATCGGCTCCCGCCATGTTCCAGAGGGCTATGGACCAGATCTTGTGTGGCTTGTCAGGAGTTCAGTGCTATCTGGATGATATCCTGGTCACTGGAAGAAATGAAGAGGATCACTTAAAGAATTTAGAGGCTACCCTACAAAGACTGGAAGAGTATGGCCTATGAGTTCGCAAAGACAAGTGTGAATTCTTCAAGCCCTCTGTTGAATATTTGGGACACATCATCGATTCTGCAGGTCTTCATAAGGTCCCTGCAAAAGTTAAAGCTATTCTGGAGGCTCCCCCACCTCGAAATGTAAGCCAGCTGCGCTCATTTCTAGGACTACTGAACTATTACGGGAAGTTCATCTCACAGTTAGCCACACTGCTAAAACCACTTCATGAGCTCCTTGGGCAGAACAAGGCCTGGAAGTGGACTGAAGCCTGTGATGTTGCATTTAACAAAGCTAAGGATGCATTGTTAAATTCTGAAGTTCTAACGCACTTTGATCCATCCTTACCCCTGCAATTGGCCTGCGATGCTTCCCCTTATGGAGTTGGAGCGGTCGTGTCACACATTATGCCTTCGGGAGAAGAAAGACCTATTGCTTTTGCTTCACGCACTCTAAGCAAAGCAGAAACTAACTACGCCCAAATCGAACGTGAGGCATTAACAATTGTTTTTGGAATTAGGAAGTTTCATCAGTACCTGTTTGGGCGAAAGTTTACTCTTCTTACAGACCATCGACCTCTGACATCAATTTTTGGACCCTACACAGGCATTCCCCCATTAGCTGCTAGTCGTATGCAACGTTGGGCATTGATACTTTCTGCACACACATATGAAATCAAATATCGGAAATCCACTCTGCACGGCAATGCAGATGGCCTCTCAAGGTTGCCTTTACCGGTCAAACATCAAGATAGTGCCCAAAAGGAAATCTTCTACTTTGAACAGGTAGAGAATACACCCATCACTGCTACTCAGATAAAGAAGGCAACCCGCGTTGACCCAGTATTATCCCAAGTTATGGACCTGGTGATGCATGGAAAATCTCGACAAACCTCTCCGGTCTCACCTGACCTTGTTCCCTACATGTCCAGGCGGACGGAGTTATCGGTCCAATCTGGTTGTTTGTTGTGGGGGAGGCGTGTCATTATTCCACCACCCCTGAGATCACAGATGTTAGAACAGCTACATTCCGGTCACTGTGGAATAGTGCGCATGAAGGAAATTGCACGAAGCTATTTTTGGTGGCCTAGATTGGACAGTGCTATTGAAGAGAAGGCAAAGGCTTGTATGTCATGTCAGGGTGTAAGAAATGCACCCCAGTGGGCACCCCTACACCCATGGGACTGGCCTGAAAACCCGTGGCAACGTATTCACGTTGACTTTGCTGGCCCCCTTGAAGGAAGCATGTTCTTGGTGGCAGTAGATGCCCATTCTAAATGGCCAGAAGTCTCTATAATGCAGTCCACTACTGCAGAGAGTACTATCCAAAAACTACGAGGACTCTTTAGTCGTTTTGGTCTGCCAGAACAACTTGTGAGCGACAACGGACCGCAGTTCGTCTCTCAGGAGTTTCAAAATTTTATGAAGGCAAATGGGATACACCACATCACGTCAGCACCATATCATCCGTCCACCAACGGATTAGCTGAAAGATTTGTGCAGACAATGAAAAACGCTTTGAAATCAGCAAAGGGACAACACTCCATTCAAAAGCGTCTGGATACCTTCTTACTTTCCTATAGAAACACACCTCATGCTACGACCCAGGCTTCCCCAGCCTTTCTAATGATGGGACGACAGCTGCGCACCCAGAGCAAAAGACCGAACCTTTAGCCCAGGACAGCCAGTTTTGGCTCGGAATTATACTTCCAGAGCTAAATGGGTCCCGGCCACAGTCATCACTTAAACAGGACCTGTTTCCTATACAGTCCGAACTGCAGAGAATCTTACCTGGTGGCGACATGTAGATCAGCTGTTGCCAGGTCATGCCAGTCTTCAGGACCCATCTGCAGTTGAGGGGTCTGACTTCACCCCTCCTGGTGAGACACCGAATCATGAGTCACCTGTTCCTGACTGTTCTCCTCCATTACTGCCGGCAGCTGAGATACCCCTTTGCCCAGCACGAGCTGATACCACCTCCTCACCTATTCGTGCTGCGGACCTTGAGCCCCTAGTACTTTCGGGTGCAACAACACCAGAAGTTCGCCGTAATCCACCTAGAGACAGAAGGCCTCCTCATCGGCTGGATCTTTAGTTAGGGCGAACCCACGGGTATGGGGCAAAATAATCCCCAGGGTTTAGCCGGGAATGGAGGCAGTCTACCCTCCTTCTCTAGTTTAGTGTGTGTTTTATTTAGGGGATGTTCTTATTAGCGGGGGAGGAATAGAATCTAACGCATTTCTTTGCTATTACTTACTATTTTTGCAAGACTAGATGCTTAGTTCAGATATGGCTTAGAGAGATGCATTTTCCCTGCCCTGTTTCCTTGTTGACTCCGGGAGACACAGACAAAAAACCTTCCCCCACAGATTTGAAAGTATCTTCTCCCTTTATTGGTCCTTTTGGTCAGGTGCCACCCAGATTATCTAAGCTTCTTAACCCTTTACAGGTAAAAGAGGACTTAACCCTTTACAGGGTAAAGAGGATTTTATGCTACCTTTAGCTGTATGTTTATGACACCTTCCCTAGAATTGTGAACTCTATGATTTCATGATCACTTTCACCAAATCTGCCTTCCACTTTCAAATTCTCAGCGAGTTCCTTCCTATTTGTTAAAATCAAATCTAGAATAGCTTCCCCCCCAGTAGCTTTTTCAACCTTCTGAAATAAAATTTGTCTGTAATGCAGTCCAAGAACTTATTGGGTAGTCTGTGCCCCGTTGTGTTATTTTCCAAACATATATCTGGATAGTTGAAGTCCCTCATCACCACCAAATCTTGGGCTTTGGATGATTTTGTTAGTTGTTTAAAAAAGCCTGATCCACCTCTTCCACCTGGTTGAGTGGCCTGTAGTAGACTCCTAGCATGACATCACCCTTGTTTTTTACCCCTTTTAGCCAAACTCAGAGACTCTCAACACTTCCGTCTCCTATGTCCATCTCCACCTCAGTCCAAGGGTGTACATTTATAATATATAAGGCAACACCTCCTCCCTTTTCCCCCATCTATCCTTCCTGAGCAAGCTGTACCCATCCATACCAACATTCCAATCATGTGTATTATCCCACCAAGTTTTGGTGATGCCAACAATGTCATAGTTGTATTTATTTATTAGCACTTCCAGTTCTTCCTGCTTATTATCGATACTTCTTGCATTTGTATATAGGCATCTAAGATACTGATTTGATCTTGCCTACCAGTTTTGCCCTGACCCTCCTTTCTCTCTGCCATTATAGCCCATGCTCCCTCCTATTTCTGACCCATCTCCCAGGTCCCTTCTAACACACTACTTTAGATAAAACAACAAAACAAGTTTATTAATTAAACAAAGATATATATGGCAAGGCATAAAAGTCACAACTGGTTACAAAAGAAATAAAAGGATAAGATGCAAGCTAATTCCTAAACTTTATCAGGCTATTAGGCTTAAAAGCAAAAGGTTTCTCTCACCATGAAATGCAATACGTTTCATAGGCTGCCTCCCTTTCCAGACAGGGACCACTCCCTCCTAATTGTTCAATTTGAGAGTGGCTGTCATGAGCAGAGAGATGGAAGGAGGAGAGAGGGGTGGCTGGAGGCATTTCCCCTCCCCCCCCCACACCTTCTTATACCTCAACCCTTGTGTTCTGGAAAAATCCTTCCTGGGTCCTGTGAGTAGGCAGTTCCATTGCACATGTGAGTTCCAAATGGTCTTTCAAATAAATTATAAAACATCCTGTTTACAACACCCCTGCTGGTGAGTCTCTGACTAAGCAGGTAATGGTTATTTGGCACTTTGCTGGTGTGCCAGTGGGTCTTCATCTTTGAGGAATTGGCTTATGAAATATGTAATAATTCTGGGTAACAATTTGAGCAAAAATCACAGAATTTCTCACAATTTCACATGCAGTATCACACACATTTCAACAGGAATATAATATTGAACAGATTATGAGTTTTCAAATGATACTTTCTACAAAATACAACCATATAAAAGTGGTGAATATGGGGTATAGGGTGTCAGATAGAGTACAGGATGCCCCAAACATAAACATCTATCCTTTCAGAAGTGTATAAAGAAAGATTAGGTCACCCTTACAAAAAAAGGTGTCCCTACTCTGCCCTTTGACTAGGGAGGAATCTGACTCTGCCATGCCCAGCTACCACATATGATAAATGGTCCCTTGGAGGAATGTTGTTGGGAGATGTGCTGAACATTCAACAAGAAGCAGCCCATAGCTAGGATAAATTGAAGACTGGGTGGATTCATCATGAGGCTATGCATCATTTTAACAGTCCATGACTTCAGGTCATCCAGTCAGATAATTCCTCCAACTTCACAAATGTTGAGATAGAGATGAACAGCAAACTTCTTGAACTCATTGAATACTGCAATGCAAGAGGGACAAGGGGATACCACCTGTCAGTGGCAGGACTTCCTCATCTCATTAGGTTTTTTTTTTAACTAATTATCATGGTGGGAGAAGCAGAAACTCATCATGCTGAAAGATATATTAGTTCCTGATCTTTTTAAGAGTAGGAGTGGGATCCTGGGTCATCCCTCTGTTTACCCCATGGTCACAGTTTATGGTGGGGGAGAAGAACGGGGAAGGGGGAAGAGGGAAATGAAACAAGCTAATAATCCAGAAATATCACTTCTCCTGTAATTCAGTTTCTGAGCTAATGTTATTCAAGAGGCCAATTGGCACAAATGCATTGAAGATGTATACAATCAATTCCATTCTTGTTAATCTGAGCTACCTGTATAACTCCCACATGCAACTATGAGAAGACAGGCACTTCATTGTTTACAGGAACTTAAACCATGAAAAGCTAGAAATTTCCACAAGTAGCAATAGTTTGACTAAATTACCAGTCATCCTTTTATTTTGCTTAGCCAGAGTTAACAATGTATCTATTGTGTCTCACCAATCAAATGATTTTCTAATTACTATAGGAAATCTGCCAGGCATTAAGTGTCAGACAGACCTACAATCCCTATAACAAAAACCCATAATATATTTTTGTAAATATTTCTTTAAAAGCTTTCTATGAATTCCTTTGTCTCACACTTCAACCTGTAAGATAAATGGTTTTCCTTTTTTTAACTCGTGGATTTATGATATGTATCATACATGTTCAATCTTCACTGTTTAAGTTCTATTAAAAATGTTGTTCACTCCCTTTTCAACATCAGAAACTCACATCACATTCTCAATCTCCTCTAAATATCAATTGACAAATCTACATTAATAGTTTAACCAACCTTTTATTTGTTCCTATCTTTAAAATCACTTAATGTTTCAGGTGATGAGAAAATATTTTATGTACAATCATTCTCCTTTACCCACAGTTATCTTACTTAATTCAAATCCAAAATTTCTCTCTACAGAAATGGGAGAGAGGTCGCCACAGTTGTTTATGAAGAGCCTATTCCCCATGTTCCAATGGATTTTTTTTAAAACTTACTGTAGCTGCTGGTATTTTCTACTTTCTCTTACCATGCCATTTAGAGATGTCTTTCTTCCCTCCAAAAGAAATATAGTTCAAATAAAACAATTTAAAGATAAGTTTATTTAAGTGATATATTGCATTGTAGACTATGGGGCAGCAGCCATCCCTTGCTATGTTTGCATAGCACCTAGCACAATGGAGCTCCAAATTTGGCTGGGACCTGTGATCATAAGAGTTCTCCAGTGCCAATTGGCACTCTGTTGTCCTGATATTTACCCAAAATGTGGCATATATCATTGGAAAACTAACTCATTGATCATTAATATTTTTGTGTGATATATGTAAGGTAACCCTACAAATGATTTTATAGATATATGCTGGAAATGTGAACATTTGTTTAAACCAGGCATGCTGGGGAGTTGATAAACAGTTTTTTCCAGACAAAAGAAAGAGACCAACACCTCAAACCAAGTGTGACTAAATTTGTGTAGGAGGTTGCAGGAAGAGATTACTTGCATTTCAAAAATCACCTGGGGATATAGGGAGAGACAGCGTGGCATTCACACCCAGCAGGGGGAAGGAACTTTATCTGGGGATACATTTCAGAAGAATACATTTCAAAGACGTACTGGACTACAAAGAAAGTAGGAAAAAACCCTGAAGTTATCCTTCACCTGAGTAGTCAAAGAAGCCCAGCGCTTCATACTTCATGTGCTGGGTCCTGGCCAGAGGATCTGGTCAGCTATGCTGAAAAAGAGTGTTGGTGAAAACTATTTTTTTTTAACAAGACACTAATTTATGAAAGCAGGTTTTAGTCTTAGAAGAATATATTTACTTTTGTTTGCTATAACTATCTATCTTTACTCCTTATATTTGGTATCACTTAAACCTATGACTTTTTCCTTTAGTAAACTTGTTTTACTTTTACTTTGAGCCAATTCAATGTTGTGTTTGAAGGGAAGGGTGTTTACACCCAAGTGAAGCTAATAAGCTGTAGTGTACCAACTCTTTAAAAAGAGCCATGAACTTACTAGCTTCTATGGGTGTTCAGTCTGGGGGAAACTCAGGACTTGGAGAATGTTGGGATCACTCTGTAAAAAAATAAAAATAAAAATAAAAAATATATATAATGGACAGAGGAAGCTAAGATGTGACCTGAGCGCTTGCATGCTGGCTGTTGGTATCAGGGCTGTGAGGCACAACAGCATTGAAGGCCCCCAGAATTGCAGGGCAGGAGATGAGACACCACCTTACTGCTCTCAGCTGAACATCAAAGCATCATTCATAATATTTAATCATATAAAATGTCTGAAATATAAAACATTTAATTGGAAGAGCATTAGTAGCTGCTAAAATTGTAAGTCTTCTCATACTACATAGCGTGTTGCTTACGATTTTCCGTAACTCATAATTTTAACCTTGAATCCTGGGTAGGCTATCAGGCATACCACTGTAACATACACACAGGCCTACTAAACTTGGCGTGGGAGAGTTGAAGAGTTAAATCAACCTCTTACAGGTACTTGAGGTATTTTTTGTGCATCCATTGAAGTCTGGACTACACTGAATTTTTAAGGTAGTTAAAATGGTACCCGGAAGGTGAATCCTTTCCATTCTCATTCATTTGGGCTCTGACACAACCTACAGCTCAAAGCTTCTACCCTTTCAATTTTCAACCTCTCATTGGCTCAGTAATGCAAAGTTGTTTGCTCTCCTATACACAGAAAACATTCAAATAAACAAATTCTCTTCTGCCAAAGATTTGAAAAGGTCACTGCCAACTTTGTGTTTTCAATTCTGGATTCAATTCCTGCTTACCCAGCTGTTAATATTCCTTGACTGCAAAAAGGAATATCAACCTTGTTCTCTCTTGGCAGTCCATACTTCTAATACTTGCTTTACTTATGTCATACCCACTGTCTGAGTGCGATAACAGGCTGCACTCATTCTGGTTTTGCTAATGGCCATAAAGTTCTGCTTGTAGCCATAACAAACAGAACACAAATCAGAAACTGACAGCAAAATGTTTGAAGTAAATGTGCACTGTGTTTAAAAGGAGAACATATTAAAACAGCCACCGTATTACCAATCAATCACTGTGAAGTGCTCACGGCAGTATTTATTCCATATGTCCTACAACTTTTAAACACAGAAACAAGTGACAAATCCCTTAATCTCTCTCTCTCTAAGAAACACTCTGCATATGCCTCCAATTTAAAGAGCATGGAGTTGACAAGCATTGACTAGTACTAGCTAATGTGCATGTAAAATCAGGATCTGAATATTTTCATGTGTGGTAATTACTCTGGAAAAGAATAAAAATAAATTGAGTCTAAAACCTGGTGAAAATAAGTCATAGACTTGTGTTTAGAAAGCCACTTTTGAAACTGGCTCTCAATTCTCTATGGGCCTCTTTCATACCCCACTGATGTCAATGGCAGTCTTTCTATTGACTTCAGTAGGGTTTGGATCACCTGTTAAATTAACCAGCGAGAGTCACTCATACAATGGGGGTAAATCTATGTTTATTTAACTTCGATTTACTATTCTTGTTCTGAGTGATGGCTATGTCCCAGATACCCTAACGACAGAACCATCAGTGCTCATAGGTATTTATAGTATTTATATTGTAGCAGCATCCCTGTCATGGACCAGGTCCCCATAATGCTAGGGGCTGTACAAACACATAAAGACAGTCCCTGCTCCAAAGAACTTAAGACAAGATAGGTGTCACTGTCCCTGGGCCGGCTTCCCCTTCTGACACTCCTTTTCCAATCCCCCGAGTGCAACCCTTTCAAGTGACAGGCCCATACCTCCATTTCTCTTTTGACCAGAATCCCATAGCCCAACCACTCCCTGACTGGGTGTCTGAATTACACCTCTCCATAGCCCACCGTAATACCTATCAGGCCCAATGGACTTGGTACCTACAAGAGTTCTCTTTCAGGAGCTGGTGGACAGTGATAGTATGTAACAAACAGCTTTTCCAAGACAAAGTATGATACATTTTGCTCCAGAGGTACACACCATTCACAGAAGTGGCTTGAAACAAAGAATACTCTCACGTGGCATTCCCCTTAAACCTCTAGGTAGATGTGACTTAGCCTTGGTGTCCCCCATCTCTGGGGAACCAAGTTGTAGCCTGCTTCCAGCAGACCCTGGTTCTCATTCAGTCTCTGGCTCAGCCTGCCACTTGCTCTCTCTGTCAGATTCCCCCTAAGCTGACCACTTTGCACTGATAATTCTGACTGCTTTAACCCACTACACCCCACTCCCCTCTAAAAATAGGAGATAGAACCCAAGATTCTGGACTCCCAACCCCCCTGCTAACCCACTAGACTCCATTCCAGTTGCAGAGCATGGGGCAGAACCCTACAAGGCCATTATGGAGAAGCTAAATTAATTCTCTGCATCTGTCTTCATTGCAGAGGACGTGTGGGAGCTCCCCACAAACGAGCCGTTCTTTTTAGCTGACATCTGAGGAACTCTTCCAGACTGAAGTGCCAAAGAGGTTTTGGAACAAACAGTAATAAGTCACCAAGACCAGACAATGTTTACCCAAGAGTTCTGAAGGAACTCAAATATGAACTTGCAGAACTACTAACTGTGGTATGTAACCTATTACTTAAATCAGCTTCTGTACCAGAATACTGGAGAATAGCTAAACTAACATTTTTTTTAAAATAAAAAAGGCTCCAGAGGCTGTCTTCATAATTACAGGTCAGTAAGCCTAACTTCAGTACCATGCAAATGGTCAAAACTTTAGTAAAGAACAGAATTATCAGACACACAGGAACACAATATGTTGGGGAAGAGTCAACACTGCTTTTGTAAAATGAAATCATGCATCATCAATCTATTAGAATTCTTTAAGTGGGTCAACAACCATGTGGACAAGAATGTACTTGGACTTTCAGAAAGCCTTTGAAAATCTCTCACCTAAATCTCTTAAGAAAACTAAGAAGTCATGGGATAAGATGCATGATCTTCCTAAGGATCAGCAACTGGGTAAAATATAGGAAACAAAGGGCAGGAATAAATGGTCAGTTTTCACAGTGGAGAGAGATAAGTTGTGAGGTCCCCTAAAGATCTGTACTATACCTATGCTGTTCAACATATTCATAAATCAGGCAAAGGAGGTGAACAGTGAGATGGCAAAGTTTACAGACAATGCAAAATTACTTGAGATATTTAAGTCCAAAGCTGACTAAAAGTTACAAGGGATCCATTAAACT
Organism: Mauremys mutica; assembly: GCF_020497125.1. Lineage (NCBI taxonomy): Eukaryota > Metazoa > Chordata > Testudines > Geoemydidae > Mauremys > Mauremys mutica. The sequence continues at coordinate 193,580,499 of NC_059072.1, forward strand.
GGATGACTGGTCAACAAAATGGCAGATTAATTCAACCTTGATAAATGCAAAGAAATGCACGCTGGAAAAAAATAAATTATCCCAACTATATCTATCTATCTATCTATCTATCTATCTATCTATCTATCTATCTATCTATCATTATTGGTTCTAAATTAGCTGTTACCACTCAAGAAAGATTTCAGAGTCATCTTGGATAGGCCTCTGGAAACATCTGCTCAATGTGCAGTGGCAGTCAAAAAAGCTAACAGAATATAAGGAACCATTAGGAAAGGGATAGATCAACAGAAAATATCATAATGCTACATGAATTCATGGTATGCCCACACCTTGAATACCATGTGCCGTTCTGGTCACCTCATCTCTCTCACTCTCTCTCTTAGAATTTGTAAAAGTATATAGAAGGGCAACAAAAGTAATTAGGGATATAGAACAACTTCCATAGGAGGAGAAATTTTAAAAAGGTGGACTGTTCATCTTAGGAAAAAAGATTATTGAGGGGTTATCTTAGAGGTCTTTAAAATAATGAACACAGTATAGGCAGTAGGTTTAAAACAAACAAACAAAAAAAGAAAAAACAGGAAGAACTTCACACAACGCACAGTCAACCTGTGGAATTCATTGCCATAGGATGTCATGAAGGCCAAAAATAGAACTGGGTTAAAAAAATAATTAGATAAATTAATGAAGGATAGGTCTTTTTGCAGTCAATACATAATTTTTGTTCCTTGTTCATTTTTCTTGTGTTTTGAAGCCATCCAGTGATGCCTTTTTTGCGTGGGGGAGGGGGGGCCTTTAGCTAAAAGTAACCTTTGCTTGTTTAATCTTCAGGTTAAACTGTATTGTTAGCCTACTTTGTTCTTCCCATTTAGAATTTAAGCGTCTTTCTTATCTCTGTGAGAATTAGTACATATGGGAATACAGACCTCATTTTGTGTTATAAAAAGATTCTATTCTACAAGCTTTAAAGTAACTTTACTCTTTCAAGATGGAAACTTCCAAAAAAAAGCTGTTTGACATATTATCCAGTTCCTAAACAGAGATGACTAGATTGTCTTGTTTGTAAGACAATTGTGAGATCTTGTCATAAGTTCCATCCGCAAAATTAAAAATAAATTGATGAATGCTAGGTGGTTTTTGATTGGTAGAGTCTTTTAAATACATTTTAATAGAGCTTTCTGCCAAACCTTTTGTAAATTGGTGACATACCATGTCAAGACCTTTTCAGCCAGACAGGGCTGTTTCCTCACAAGAGGCCTTGTGTTCTTTATTTTTTATATTATGGGGGGAGATGGGGAAGTTGTAGACATGCAGTCTCTTTGGTGCACAAACATCAAGCACTTCTTTAAAAAAATTGCTGACTTGAGAACTAGCTAAAGATGTCCTAACTCAAACCCTTTTCAACTAAGCTCCATGGCTTCAAGGTGGGACTTACTCCTCATTTGTCCAAAGACCTTCCAGTGAGGCACTGCAAAGCACAGTAAGATCGCACATTATAAGCATCATGAGTAAGGCTGAGAAGCCTCACGTTTTGGGCTGGCAAGACACCCGAGGGAAAACTAACATTCCATAACCGAAAGACTAACATTCCATAACCCAATATCAATAAACAAGCTACCTCAGCCTCTGGCAGTCTCCCTGCATCTGAAGAAATTGCACTATTGAGAAGCTCTTTGTCAGCAACATCCCTGTCTGGCTCCTTGACTGCCACTAAAACCAGAAAATGATTAACTAAGATTGCAATAAGATGTTAAGGAATGAAAATCTACCCTTATATGTATATGCCTCTCCCACTGAATCCATCTTTCCTATAGGATCCACCTCTGTATGTGAGAAGATAATTCAGTCTCCACACCCGGTCAGTTTTAGTGCTCAGACAGCTAATAAAGGTGTTGAATGAAGACCTGACTTTGTGACATTGACTCCAATGAGTACTAAGAGCCCGACTGTGACCATCGGTGAACCAGTTCCTTTGACATACACCCAAGCAGTCTCCCTTCATAGCAGCACCAAGGAGTAGTGCTTTTAGAGTCTCATGTATTCCAATGACACCAGGAGTTGTATACATATTTGCAGGATTGGACCCCAATTACATTTCTTTGTATAAATATTAAGCTTCAGGGGTGGTTCTTAGCATATCGGTCATCTGCTCTTGTATTGCACAGCTCATATTCTGTAACACTGAACACATACCAACTCATTTGCTATGGAGTAGAATTGTCACAGGCTGCAGACGAAATCAACTGCACATGTAAAAAAAAAAAAACAATGCCAATTGTCAGATTGCAAAATGGGGTGATGGAGGAAAAATAGACTATACGAATTTGGAACTGCAATTTGAATGTGAAAGAAAATAATTGTTTGAAAAACTAAATTCATTTATCACTACAACTACACAGGCCACACATAAGAAATGAGGTGAACTGGTTCATTTTTATATGCTTTATAATGCTTAAAGCCATTCTTATAAGGTCTGTATTCATGAAATACGAACATGAATAATTCTTACAAGAGAAAGAAGGAATAAAAGGAATTTATCATTCTAAGATATCCAAATAAAAGTCTATTCATGAAAGGTTTGAATAGTAAAGTAATTGCTCAACAAATTCCTGGCTAAAATAGCCATTTATCATGGAAATGAGAAATAATAAGGTACAATTTTTCCAAGTCCCTTTGATAGTATAAAAATGAATTCCTTATTGTACTCTGATGGCTAAATCTGAGAGAAAAAGTTTATAGATCTGGATGGGAACTTTTAGATAGGCATTTTCTGATTGAAAATATATATATATATTTGTTGAAATTGAAACTTTCAAAAGAAATAGATCAATTGTATTAAACTTCAGTCAGGTGGTTAAGGCCCTCAGATTGGATATGGGAGACCCAAGTTTAAGTCCCTGTTCTCAATCAGGCAAGACCCATGTTCATGCTGGATTGGGACATCCCTCATAAGTGCCCTAGCCTCAAGGGAATTCAGGGTTAGGGATGGCTCTTGTTTTCAACAGAAATTCCATCCTGAACCTGAAAAACTTTCCTGACAAAGTTCTCAACCAGCTCCATGCAGTGGCTGGAGCAAGTATGGAGCCCTCGGGGCTTGGGGTTGATGGCTCTGACCTCCTGTGGATCCATAGTATTAGAGGAGCAGCACATGGGTTATTTAAAAAAAAAGAGAGAGAGATGTTGGGCACATATCAATTTAAAATATTATCCCAGAGTATAATATTATATTAGCACTATTTGTACAGTTGTGACATCCTGAAAAGTCTGTGTCAAATACCTTTGAATATTTTTCTTTTTAAGTCCACAAAATTCCCTAATTCTGCTGGCCTCTCCCTTCTTACTACCAGAAAAAAAACCTACCACCCTCTTCCTGAAATAATCGAAGACCCTGTAAATCCCACCCCCACCACCTCCACTTCCTTAATACCCCTCAGTAAATCAAGGTTACTTACATTCAGTTCAATTAAGCTACATCACTATTAATCCAACGTGAGTTCAGCAGCCTGTTTATTCAACTCCCCTCCCTGCCCGACTTGCAAATTATGTGTTATGAAATTAAGTAGTTCACCCAGTTGTATGCAAAAGACAGCTTTTCTTATACGAATACCTCAGCTACCTGTGGATCTGTACTTTAAGGAATATGTCCTTCAGCATATTGCATTCTGATTTTTTTGGAGAGAACTACTGATTTACTTGAAGCCTGGAACTCTATTATAAATCTGCTTTCCTGAGGGCACCCAGCACTACTCTTTGGATTGAATCCTACATTATGGATTGATATGACTGATTTTGGAAATCTGATCCCTTGCAAGTAACTAATCATTGCCTGTGCCCTTGTGTGTCACATTATCTGTCAGCATTCTCTCTTTTCTGGTATATGAATGCTAGTGACATTATAATCCTGTAAGTTTCCTTTGTTTAGACATTAAAAGAGTGCAATATAACAGTCCTCTTCCTAGAACATAGTGTAGCAAATAGAGGTGTTAGAATAATATATTTTGAAAGCATACTCGTGACTCACCTGGGATGCTCTACACCATATTCAAACTAAATAAAATACATTTAAAAGAAACACCAAAAGCTTGTAGCGCGGTGGTCACCTGCTCCTGCCTGGAAGGGCTTGAAATCAGCCCTGGGAGAGGGCTGGGGCAGGAAAAGCCTAGGCTGATTGGGGAAGCAGCTGCAGCTGGGCCACGCCCCAATAAGGCCTCAGCTGGCCCTATATAAGAGACTGGGAGCCAGGACCTTAATAGACTCTCTCTCTGGCTTCAGATAGTGAGGGGCCTGGCTGCTGGGAAGTGCAGGGGGACTAGAGTGAGGCAGGGCTGGGAAAAGGCCAGATGGCTGGGGAGCTCCAGGCTGGCATCTGCCCAGGCTGCAGGGCCTTGTCCAAGGCCCCATAGAGGCACTGGGTAGCAGAGAGAGGCAGCAGGTCCGGACCCAACCTTACCTATGATGAGTGGCCTTTTACACTGTAGTCTGCCCTAGGGAGCCGTGGCTTGATGATGACTGGCAGTAGCCCAGATTGAGGCAAGGTGGGGATTAGAGGGTTGGGAGTTACCCTGAGAGGGGAGACCCAGAGGCAGAGTGTGGGGGTATTGCCAGGGTGCAGCACCCCAGATAAAAGGGCAGCAGGGTCTGGGAGGGACATGGGTCCAGCTACAAGCAGGACACTGGCCTGCAGGGGGCGCCCAGACTGGAAAAGAGCTAATTCCCTGAAATGACCAGCAGGAGGCGCTGAAGGGGTGAATCCTGCATCATTACAATTGTCCACTGAAAGGTTAACAAAAGTCAATGGGTCTAAAATTCCAAGGGAAAAGAAAGGATGAAGTAGGGAGAGAGACACATGTAAATATAGAGTCAAGTGTAAAGCTCTGCCAAAGTAAGCAGTATTATTAGCTGAACATTCCTGTGTAAAGGTAACATATTATAAAATATCTGATTCATATTTATGGTTATTATGGTTTAATTTTAGACCATTCATGACACCATTAAGAAATAATCATTATGGGACAGATTGTCAGCTAGGATAAATCAGAATAATTGTTTCAAATGGAGCTATGCTAGTTCACTCCAGCTGAAGAACTGGTTCTAGGTTTTGAACTGGTATTCTGTGAGCTGTTCCACTAGTGTACTTAGTATGATGGGATTCAAGTACAATATGCTTGATATTAAGTTGCATTTTATAGACCGGGATGAAATCAGTGAGTCAATTATTTTCATGAGACATTCGTTTCCTTGACATACCAGAGGATTTGCGTGTTCATTTCTTCTAGCTGGTCTTGTTTGTTTAAACTGCAGCTTCCCTTCCTGAGGGAACATTCATTCAAAACTGGTACATTTACTTCTATGGATCAATTCTCCTGTTTGGAAACTAGGGGCTAGTCTACACTTACCGTCCGGGTCGACGCGGTGAGTTCGACTTCTCTGAGTTCGAACTATTGCGTCTGATCTAGACGCGATAGTTCGAACTCCGGAAGCGCCGCGGTCGACTCCAGTACTCCTCCACTGCAAAAGGCGGTGGCGGAGTCGACCTTGGAGCCGCGGACTTCGATCCCGCGGCGTCTGGATGGGTAAGTAGTTCGAACTAGGGTACTTCGAGTTCAGCTACGCTATTCACGTAGCTGAACTTGCGTACCCTAGTTCGACCCCCGCCCTTAGTGTAGACCTGCCCTAGGTGTCTTATTTATTTCTGCTTATTAAAGGAATGATTCCACCCCCATTCCTCATTTAGTAGTACTATTAAAATTAACAGGACTACTCATTGATTGTAATATACAGTGTGAGTAGGGGTGGCAGAATCAGACATTATTTTGTTTACTCTGGATGGGTACTGAATACATGCAGTTAGGCTTTCAATGTTCATCTTCACTTCTATTTCTATCTTAAAGAAGAAAGAAATTGAACTAATGTAGTTACCTGTATATCAGTTAGACTGGTCAAGTACATCCATCTAGTTAGAATTTTTGCTTCCTAATCTGGATTATGAAATAGCAAGAATATTTATTAGACTGATTTTCAGTACAACACTTCCAGGTTATGGCTTGTGAAGATTTTCTAAATAAACATTTAAAAATGAAATGAACAAAAGTATCCTACGCAGGCCAGATTAAGGTAAGCATACTTGACCTTCAAAGAAGTCTATCTAAGCCATGTTTTAATGCTCTACAGAACAAAATAGTTAGGAGAAATACATAATTGCTGAAAATTTATATATATATCATCTCTTCACAGTTAATAGTATGATCCTGACACTGCAATGAAATCCACAAGGGTAGACCCTTGATTTAAACAAGGCTCTGCATAGGGGCAGGAATCCATCACCACAGATCTTGTGCAGGATAAGGGCTTTTAGTACAATTAATACACAGAATAATATAAAAATATTAAAAGGGCGTAATTAATTGAGAATGGATTGCTCCAAAAACTGTATATTAGGATTTTTTTAAACCCTGGTCAACTTGAAATGTGACCCTATCCATGTCTTACAAGTCCATTGCAAGAACATTTTCAGAAGAATAATGGATAAAATCCTGGCTTTATTTAAATCGGGGACTCCACTGAAGTCAATGGGGCTAGTATTTCAACCTAACCTGTAAAATGATTCCCTTTATGTTATACAGGAATGTGTTTTCAAATAAACTAAGGTTCATATTTTTAAGTGCTAAATGCTCACAACTGGGGCCAGATTGGCACCTAAATAAGAACCATATTTTCTGAAATACTCAGTACTCAAGAGCTTCCTTTATGATACTTATGGACCGATTTCAAAAACTGATCAGAACCCAGTGTGTTAAATTATTTTGAGAATCTGTTCCCAAATCTAGCTGCTGAGCTCTCTTGAAACCAGCCCTTAAGACCAATTTGTGCAACCTGTATTCACAAAGAATAAATATGAGACTACTTGCCAAATAAGATACTACTCAATGGGTGAAATCCTCAGCCCCATTGGAGCCAATAACAAAACTCCCATTGAATTCAAAATGCCCATAATTTCACCTAATGTGCACAACACTGGCAGAATCAGGCCCTTAGAGAGAAAGTGGGGCTAGCTATCTGAAGAGCTGGAATATATAAGGTATATTAAATGAGCACTCGAGGCAGCATTAGGGAAAGCAGATCTGCTTTCCTATCACCTGGCACCTCACAACCACATAGGAGGTACAATCTAATAGTTAAAGGAGTTGCAACTGCCTAGTGCTTGTAATGCCAAGCATTAGCAATTTGCATCTCATCCAGGGAAGCCTGCTGTAACAGGTAGAGTTCTGAAGTGCAGCCATCATTCCCCTTTTCTCCTTCTCATTACTGGTATCAGCACTGGGCAGGCCTGATTAAACTCATACCTGAAAGAAACTTTGATTATATGTAACTAGCATTATAATATTGATTGCAGAACATACAAACCAGTAGAGTGTTTAGGAAACACTTTGTAATGGGCCCCTGCTGGAGTGCCAACTGGAACTGGGATGCCACTGAGCCCCCCTGACCTACCAGCCTGGGCTCTCTTTACACTGTACTTCTGTGACCAGCCTGCCAAGCCCTCTCCCAGGATCCATCCTGCACTTTATTAGCACAGATACAGGTAGGGACACACCCAGCTGCAGTTACCTATATATGCTGTGATCAGCTCTGGATGGGGAGGCACACCTAGGGAACCACCCAGTTCTTAAGGGATGCACCTCCTCTCTGGAGTGTAAACCTAAAATTATACTATCTTGTACTGCACAGAGGACTGTGCAGCCTAAGCTCATGAAATTCACCTCCCTCCCTCAATGTGGAGAGGAAATATCTTTAAACCATGATTTGAGGACTTAAATGGCTCAGACACAGGTTTGATACTGAAGTGGGTGGGTGATATTCTGTGGCCTGTATTTTGCAGGAGGTCAGACTAGATCATAATGGTCCCTTCTGACCTTAAAGTCTATGATTCTGCTGCTCTCCTTTTTTCCTTGTGTCAGGATCCTGAACTCAACCATCTCATGGTCACTGTCGCCCAGGTTCCCATCCACTTTTGCTTCCCCTACTCATTCTTCCCAGTTTGTGAGCAGCAGGTCTAGAAGAGCTCTGCCTCTAGTTGGTTTCTCCAGCACTTGCGCTAGGGAATTGACCCGTACACTTTCCAAAAACTTCCTGGATTGAGTGTGCACTGCTGTATTGCTATCCCAGCAGATATAAGGGTGATTAAAGTCTCCCATGAGAACCAGGGCCTACGATCTAGTAACTTCTGCTAGTTGCCAGAAGAAAGCCTCGTCCACTTCATCCCCCTGGTCTGGTGGTCTATAGCAGACTCCCACCACAACATCACCCTTGTTGCTCACACTTCTAAACTTAATCCAGAGACTTTCAGGTTTTTCTGCAGTTTCAAACCGGAGCTCTGAGCAGTCATACTCCTGTTTTAGGGTATGTCTACATTACGGGATTATTCCGATTTTACAGGAACCGGTATTTGGAAACAGCTTATATAAAGTCGAGTGCACGCCGCCACACTAAACACATTAATTCGGCGGTGTGCATCCATGTACCGAGGCTAGCATCGATTTCCGGAGCGTTGCACTGTGGGTAGCTATCCCATAGCTATTCCATAGTTCCCGCAGTCTCCCCCACCCATTTGGAACTCTGGGTTGAGATCCCAATGCATGATGGGGCAAAAACAGTGTCGCGGGTGATTCTGGGTAAATGTTGTCACTGAATCCTTCCTCCGTGAAAGCAACGGCAGACAATCATTTTGCACCCTTTTTCCCTGGATTGCCCTGGCAGACGCCATAGCATGGCAATCATGGAACCCATTTAGCCTTTTTTCACTCTCAACGTATGTGTACTGGATGCTGCTGACAGACACGGTACTGCAGTGCTACACAGCAGCATTCATTTGCCTTTGCAAGTTAGCAGAGACGGTTACCAGCCCTATTGCACCATCTGCTGCTTTGAAATTGGCGATGATTGTTACCAGTCCTATTGTACCGTCTGCTGCTGTCATGGGTGCTCCTGGCTGGCCTCGCTGAGGTCGGCCGGGGGTGCATGGACAACAATGGGAATGACTCCCCAGGTCATTCCCTTCTTTACGTTTTGTCTAAAAATAGAGTCAGTCCTGCCTAGAATATGGGGCAAGCCTACTAAAGAACCAGAGAGCACAGCCGCTCCGGGTCAGAGCCCCAGACATCCCGCAGAAATGATGAGATGCATGCCATTCTAGGGGGTGCCCCTGCAACAACCCCTCCCGTTGCTTCCCTCCTCCCACACCCCTCCTGGGCTACCGTGGCAGTTATCCCTCTATTTGTGTGATGAAGTAATAAAGAATGCATGAATAAGAAACACTGACTTTTTAGTGAGACAAAATGAGGGGGAGGCAGCCTCCAGCTGCTATGATAGTCCAGGCAGGACAGAATCTCCATTAGTCATTAAAGTGTGGGAGGGGGAGGAGCGCCGCCTCCAGCTGCTATGATAGTCCAGGCAGGACTGAATCTCCATTACATATTAAAGGGTGAGGAGGGGAGGAGCGCAGCGCAGCCTCCAGCTGCTATGGTATTCCAGCCAGGACTGAATCTCCAGGAGATAAAGCATAAAGAAAGGAATGACCGGGAGTCATTCCCATTTTTGCCCAGGCACCCCTGGCCAACCTCACTGAGGCCAACCAGGAGCACTCACGGGATGACAACGACGGTTATCAGTCCTATTGTACCGTCTGCCATCGGGGAGGGGAGGGGAGGGGATGCTGCTGTTTAGCGCTGCAGCATCCAGTAGACATACGGTGACATTGAAAAAAGGTGAGAAACGATTTTTTTCCCTTTTCTTTCACGGGAGGGTAGGGGGGTAAATTAACGACATATACCCTGAACCATCCGCAACAATGTTTTTGACCCTTCAGGCATCTGGAGCTCAGCCAAGAATGCAAATGCTTTTCGGAGACTGCGGGAACTGTGGGATAGCTAGAGTCCTCAGTTCCCCCTCCCTCCCTCCATGAGCGTCCATTTGATTCTTTGGCTTTCCGTTACGCTTGTCACGCAGCACTGTGTTGAATCCCTGCTGTGGCCTCTGTCTATCATAGACTGGAGATTTTTTCAAATGCTTTGGCATTTTATCTTCTGGAACGGAGCTCTGATAGAACAGATTTGTCTCCCTATACAGCGATCAGATCCAGTATCTCCCATACGGTCCATGCTGGAGCTCTTTTTGGATTTGGGACTGCATGGTCACCCGTGCTGATCGGCGCTCCATGCTGGGCAAACAGGAAATGAAATTCAAAAGTTCGCAAGGCTTTTCCTGTCTACCTGGCCAGTGCATCCAAGTTCAGGTTGCTGTCCAGAGTGGTCACAATGGTGCACTGTGGGATAGCTCCCGGAGGCCAATACCGTCGAATTGTGGCCACACTAACCCTAATCCGACATGGCAATACCGATTTCAGCGCTACTCCCCTCGTCGGGGAGGATTACAGATATCAGTAATAAGAGCCTTTTATATCGATATAAAGGGCTTCGTTGTGTGGACGGGTGCAGCGTAAAATCAGTTTAACGCTGCTAAATTCGGTATAAACGCGTAGTGTAGACCAGGCCTTAAATACAATGCAACTCCCCACCCTTTCTGCCCTGCCTGTCCTTCCTGAACAGTTTATATCCATCCATGACAGTACTCCAGTCATGTGAGTTATCCCACCAAGTCTCTGTTATTCCAATCACATCATGGTTCCTTGACTGTGCCAGGACTTCCAGTTCTCCCTGTTTGTTTCCCAGGCTTCTTGCATTTGTGTATAGGCACTTAAGATAACTCACTGATTGTCCCACTTTCTCAGTATGAGACAGGAGTCCTCCTCTCCTGCACTCTCCTGCTCCTGCTTCCTCCCGGTATCCCATTTCCCCACTTACCTCAGGGCTTTGGTGTCCTTCCCCTGGTGAACCTAGTTTAAAGCCCTCCTCACTAGGTTAGCCAGCCTGCTTGCGAAGATGCTCTTCCCTCTCTTTGTTAGGTGGAGCCCATCTCTGCCTAGCACTCCTCCTTCTTGGAACACCATCCCATAGTTAAAGAATTCAAAGCCTTCTCTCTGACACCACCTGTGTAGCCATTTGTTGACTTCCACAATTCGACGGTCTCTACCCAGGCCTTATCCTTGCACAGGTAGGATGGACGAGAACACCACTTGCACCTCAAACTCCTTTATCCTTCTTCCCAGAGCCATGTAGTCTGCAGTGATCTGCTCAAGGTCATTCTTGGCAGTATAATTGGGTGCCTACATGGAGAAGCAGGAAGGAGTAGCGATGAGTCTCGGCAGTCTCTCTGTCACATCGTGAATTCTGGTTCCTGGCAAGCAGCCAGTTTTCTCATTTGGGGTGGCAGATAGATGGCTCATTCCCCCTGAGGAGGGAGTCCCCGACCACCACCACCCGCCTCCTTCTCTTGGGAGCGATGGTTGTGGAACCCCCATCCCTAGGACAGTGCATCTCATGCCTTCCAATCAGTGGAGTCTCTTGCTCCCTTCGCTCAGAGGTATCATCTAGTCCACTCTCCGCATTAGTACCTCTGGAGAGAACATGAAAACGGTTGCTCACCTGTATCTCCATTGCTGGTACATGGATGCTCCTCTTTCTTCTTCTGGAGGTCACATGATCCCAAATTTCTTCACCATCCCTCTGTCCCCTCTGTGCAGCCTGCTCCGATTCTTCAAAACATTGTGCCCGTAGAAGCATATCCTGATGTCTGTCTGGGAAATCTTCATTTTTTCTTACGCAACGCAGGGTTGATACTTGTTTCTCCAGACCTCGAACCTTCTCTTCCAATATATAACTGCTGCCTTCATTATATTACTGTCAAAAGGAATTACAAGATTCAGAATTTTCATTTGATTAGAGTCACACTTTTAAAAAGCTGAATAAAAAAAATTAAGGGTACAGCACAAGCCTACAAAAGCAAGAATTAGTTGTAAAAACTGAAATGTATCATCTTGATCAGTTAAATAAAAAGGCATCTGTTGAGCATGGGTTTGAAAGGATTCTCTGTAGATTACATACATTTCCTTGCATTAATCTGTGTCATAACCCTCATGCTGTCTTTACTTCAATGAATCAATATGAGTTTCAAGTTTGCTAAAACATCACACAACTTTTCTGAAGCCCAAGGGAATCGTTAGAGGTATATGCAGTATTCTCAGATCCTGGAAACAGGCCTTTTCTTAAATATTATTGTTGCAAGTGTGAAACATGCACATACGGGTGTGAAACATGGACACTATATAGGCGTCACATCAAGCAGCTCGAAGCATTCCACATGCGTTGCCTCCGCAACATTATGAAGATACACTGGCAAGACAAAGTGCCCAATCTTGAGGTCCTCAAGAGAGCCCAGATGACAAGCATTGAAATGATGATCATGAAGTCACAGCTACGTTGGACCAGTCATGCCAGCCGCATGGATGCCAACAGAATCCCCCGCCAGCTTCTCTATGGTGAGCTCTCCCAGGGCATCTGGCATATAGGTCGTCCACGAAAATGTTACAAGGACACCATCAAAGCCAATCTGCACTACAGCAGTATCAAACCCAGGGACCTTGAGGACGCCACCAGCGACAGAACACAGTGGCGTGCAACAGTCAGAAATACCTGCATCGCCTTTGAGGAAGACCGCTGCCGGCATCTACAAGAGGCACACGAACGACGTCACAGAGCACCAGCAGTGCACAACCCACTGACTACAAACTTCCCATGCACCATCTGCAGCAAAATGTGCACCTCTAGAATTGGCTTGTATAGCCATCAGAGGGCACACCATGAGACCAACAATAGATGATCTGCACAGATTTGTCATCATCGGATCGATGGATTACCAAGGATTGTTGCAAGTTAGGGGGTCTCTTGCAGATTCCAGAATACTTTGCACAAAGTGAATTGTTGGGCAACTTGCTTCCACATGAGCAAGTCTTGTTAATTACTCCATTATTTTATCTTTGTATTTTAATTATTTTTTTCATATACTCATGAGTATCAGCTCACACTGTATAATACTGAACACAAGAGTTACTTCATTAATCATGTAATGCCCCTCTTTGCACTCTAGTCTAGTTACAAAGTTTCTGATCCTTGAAATAATTTTCATGACATTCCTGTCTTAGTTTCATAAGAGTTTTCGATAGTTCTGCCTATTTTTTCCTGTAGGATAAATCTTTTATAGTTATCTATTAAAGGTTTAACATATACACATCAAATATATGATGTACTCAGACAAACTGGATTTATTGGTTTGTCATTGACAAATTACCTGGAAGCATGCTCTTGACTTTTATCCCTGAATAAGTGTTGATGTTAATAGTGAAGCTTATTCAACATCCCACAAATATCTATAGTAGTTACAGTAATGGCACATCACTCCCACAACTGATGCAGTTATGAGTCTGGTTTACTCCATTCGTTTTAAGTAATCCCATGTTTGTTTTATTTTAGAGCCTTCATTTTTCCCCCAAATCTTTTCTATATTCAATAGTGCATACCTGCAAATTGGATCTAAACCTCCCTCAATGAGGAAGGACTTGTTTGTTCATTACTATTACAGCTATTGTAATTTATGGACATATCATAGGCCTGGCTTGACATATGTAACTTGCCTCATTTCTTAGTGGGCATGACTGGGAAGGTGAATTGAAGGTTAAGTTGTTAATAAGGTATACTTAACAAGCAGTATACTGAGGCCAGGTGTCTGCAGTTGTTAAGATAAGCAGGAACACGCCTGCTCCTGATGCTAGTCTATTACCTCCGCTCCCTACCTGGTGTGAGCATCCAGTAGTGTAGTTTATTTACAGCATGCAATCCCACCACCTTCTACCTTATACAGGCTCAGAATCCCCATTGTGGCAGTCATTGTAACACAAGCAGACACACCCTGCTCCATAGTATTTATGGTGTAACTTAAATGAAAATAAACACAAAACCAAAAGCCCAGCACTCAACACTGCTACAAGCAAAGTGTTTGGATATAGCTGGTACATAAAAATAACCCAACTTTAGAGCTGGGTGAATGATAGTGGTTATGAATTTAGCCCCCTTGTGGTTAGTGAATCATTTGCAAACTGATCTGGATTTCAGGGGATATAAATTGCTATACATTAAGCAGTCACTGAGTAACATCAATAATTTTCAACTACAGGTTGTGTTTGCAAATTGTGTCTTTAGAGTATTAGTTATCCATTATTCATTGTGTGTGACTGGCCAAATTACATATGCCCCAGTTTAATAAAGTACATTAGCATTTTGCTTGAGCTGGGGCAACAGTGCAAGTTTTGCTTCCTGTTGGGATGAAGTTTTAAAAGTAAGACACTAAATGACATTTCAAGACTAATTTTGTGTTGGGTGCTAACAGTGTTTATACTTTCACAACCTGTGGATACTTTCATGAATAATGGAGGGTCCTCAGAATGCTAACCTATAATGAATACTATGACCTCATGAATTATAGCAAAACACAAATATTGTGAAGGAGTTGTTTGACTATTTAACCAGCTCTTGTCATCTTGTGTGCCAGTACAGGATTGTTCCACAGCGCACATTTTCTAGTGCCATTTTTCAGTCCACTTTCAGATGGCTGATGCATCAGGAATACCATTACCTTATACTGCATACTTAACAATGACCATATTTTTTTTAATTCAATTCCATCTGACTTCTAGTTACTGTATACCCCTTTGGTCCACCCCTCTGATGTATGAATCTGAATCCTTCACATACTGTCAAATATTGCTTTGGCAGTGGGCACAAACAAGGCTCTGCCATCCCTGTCTATGCTGGGTTGCTTTTTGCATGTCCTCTGTGCAAAAGTCCCATGCAGTTTCCTTCTCTAAGTGCTGTTCAACTGAGGGATACTTTTGGTCAACGCTTTGTGTGTTCCTCCAGTTGCTGAGTGGTATGCCTGCCATGGCAGAGGCTCTGACAACATTCTTAATGTCCCAGATATTTCCATCCTCTTTGGATAATTTTGAAGATCAGCAGTTATTGAAGTCTGACAAGGTACACCTCTACCCTGATATAACACTGTCCTCGAGAGCCAAAAAATCTTACCGTGTTATAGGTGAAACCGCATTATATCGAACTTACTTTGACCCGCCGGAGTGTGCAGCCCTGTCCCCCTCCCAGAGCACTGCTTTACCACATTATATCCAAATTCGTGTTATATCAGGTCGCATTGTATCGGGGTAGAGGTGTATTTGCTTAAATTCACACTATTTAAGACCTAGTATTTTCCTGCGGCATTTGCTTTTGAAGGCATTTAGACTTCTGTTTGTACCTTTGATGGATTTCCAGTTTTCACATCCATAGGTGAAGACAGAAATAATGTTTGAGTGGAAGTTTTGTAGTTTGGTCTTGAAGGGTAATTCTATACTGCATGAGGACCTATGGCATGGCCGCAAATGGTCCAGGTCAGCACACTTGGGCCTGCAGGGCTAAGGCTGTGGATCTATAAAATTACCATGTGGATGTTTGGGCCTGAGCTGGAGACTGCTTTGACATTCCACAAAGAAGAAGGATCTCTGAGCCTGAATTCCAGCCTGAGCCCAAATTCTACACACTGATTTTATAACCCTGCAGCCTGAATCAGTTGACTCTGGCTGAGACTCAGCACCATGTTTTGTGGGTTTTTTTTTTTTAATTGCACTGTAGATGTACCTTAAATTGACATTTTCAATAAACAAATCTTGTTTGAGCTGGTGAATGCCGGTGATGCCTTGCCAATTTGTGATCTTATTTACTTCTGAATATCCCCATTGGCTTGGGCACTACTGTCCAGGTATGTGAATTGGCTCCCCTTTTGTATTCCTGTGTCTTTTAACAATATTTCCCAGTTAAGGTAAACTTGCTAGTTAGTAAAACACTATCAACACAGAAGAGGTTCTTTCAGCAGCCACTTAAGTTTCTTTGGCAATGTTGTCCATGTGTATTTTCTTTTGTTCTTCTCACTCTGCTTTTTTACTATTTGTTCTTTATTTTATAAAAATTGATGTTTTCCCCCCCCTGGAGATATTTATGAGTTAATGTTTTCTTTAGCTTGTTTTTCTTTTACACAGGTTCCACTTATGCTCACTTATCCAGACTTCACATTTGCTTGACTGGAAGCAAACTACAGTTATTGCAGAATCTATTACAGAATCTATTCATGCAGAAAGGAGAATGACATTTGATTTTTTTTAAATGGGTGTGGTGGACTGATCCTGTAACATCTTGTCAATTTTGGGGGTTTGTTTTTTCTTGAGTTTAATTTTAAGTCTTGACATACATAAGTTTCAATCACTTCTGGCATTGCTTTTCTGCATGTTCCAATGTCCTGAAGAGTTTATCATAGAATCATAGAATATCTGGAGGTCATCTACTCCAATCCCCTGCTCAAAGCAGGACCAATTCCCAACTAAATCATCCCAGCCAGGGCTTTGTCAAGCCTGACCTTAAAAACTCCTAAGGAAGGAGATTCTACCACCTCCCCAGGTAACCCATTCCAGTGCTATCTACACCTCCTTCCAAAACATAATGGTTAGACTGGTTCCTGGAGACTGTCTGGAGAATTTCAAGTTACTTTATGGCTATCTGTGTGTTCCTCCAGTTATGGACCATGATACCAGGCACAGCTATACCAGTTGATCACCATTCTGATTTTGGGAACCAAGACTGTGCCTGTCAGTTGCTTTCTGCATTCCATTCTTATCCCTAACCTTGGCACTATTAGTCCCTCATTAGTTAGCAGATGTCATGGTTGGTAATATTGTCAGAGTTTGTAGGTAATTGCAGAACTGATCTTTCATCTCATTGTAGTTTTGTTTTTGTGTAAACATGTATATTTGTCATTGTCATGCTTTGTCTTTAACTAGTTTAGGCTGTTAATTGGCTCCCAGTCTAATTTTTTTTTACTTTGGAAATCTTAATGCTACTCCCTCTGAGTTGTAGCTGCCATCTTTTCCCCCCAAATATACTGAAACTTTATTTTCATTTGTACAGTTTGGTGTATATCACCCTTAAAATACAAGTCTAGTGATGCAAAGCCTTGAGAATAGTTGGTCTTGGATGGAAAATATATTAAATATACACTTTTTCCACATTTTGGGAAGTTCGTTTTAATCCAGATTCAGGCAGTGTTTCAGAACTATCTTTAGTTTTAATTTTGGATGGGTTCATGTGAGCACCCACTAGCACCCATAGTGCTTTGAATATGTTAAGGATTATGTATTGCAAACATTGATGGAGGCTCCCTATTAAGAAGACACTGTTCACCACTGTTGGCCATTCCCATTTTTATGTCACAGCTAACTCCAACTGGCTCCAGCTAGAGCTAAATTGGGATCACTGTGTACATTTCAAAAGGAAAGCCATTTGAGCAGGACCCCACTTAGACCAGAGGCTGAGATGTCTTGAAGTTTATGGCATAGAATACATTTACTGGCTACAAGCTAATCCTGGAGGTCGTCTCACTGAAGGCACTGAGCACATGAACTGGGAGGGTGGACACAAAACATGTAAATTTGTTGCTTTGGAGATTCCCTAATATATTTCCAAGTAACTTAAATGAAAAATGTTAGAGAATTCCTTATTCCATTTCCATCTGTGCCTTCTTTATATTTACCTACAAGTTAAACATAGCTATGGCAGAAAAAATGAAATATTAGTCTAGCACATCCTTTGTTCTTTACTAGACCTTTAAAATGCCACATTTGTCTTACCTTGCTTAAGCTACAGCTAAAATGACAAAACCCCGGGAGAAGTTGTTCATAGTGGTAGAAGGGACATATGGTGAACACAATTGTCAATTTCAGGTTAGATACTGAAACAATCTCTCAAAAGATAAGATTGAGCAAACATTGGATAAAAAGAATTAAGTGAAGCATGACTTAGAAATGGGAGTGAGTCAATGCAATAGTGATGCCTTATCCTTATGTAACCTGTCAAGATGACTGGCAAAGGGTATAACTCAACTTGGCCTTCTAAGCCCTATAACCCATGGACACATTGTATAGTTTCTTCCAGAAAATGCATCAGGGTAGTGAATCTCCCCCCCCCCACACACACACACTCTAAGGCTTTTCCTGTTATTTGTGCCCTAATTACAGCCAGAATGCACTGGGGTGTGAACTACAGATGGCAACTCAAGCATAACATTTGAAAAACTGTCCATGCAAAACAATTGACACTATCTCATGTTTGCAAATTATACAAAAACAGTTCAGTTCAGGGTTTTTGACCTATGTATGAGATAAGCCAGCAAAATGTAGACTTAAGAATTCAGGAGTTTTAAGTTAGGTGTGAGCTTTAAAAGAGCTTTTAACATCCTGATCATAAACATACTGATATTGTCACTCTGAATAATCTTAGAAGTTCCTAAATCATTTTACAAACCTACAGTCCCAGGGTCCCTCAGGCAGAAATCCCAGGGAAGTCAGTAGGAGTTCTGTCAGGTAATGAGTGCAGGATAGAAAGTAAATAAAACAGACATGTTACCCATTTCAGGGACTTAAAGTGCAGATCAGACATATTTAGAAACAGGTGGACATATGAAATCATTGTAGAATGAGTAATGGAAAAAGCTTAAAGTAATGGAAAAAGCTTTCATTAGAGTATACATTCACACAGCAACCCTCCCACTCAGGAAAAGAAGGGGAAGAAGAAAGTCACTGAAGAGGGTAGCTCAGTTAACAGAGGCAGCTTTCAGGTCTCACCACAGCCAGCCCCCTCTAATTTTTGGGAGCCCATAAATGTTGCAGAATATTTCAGGATAAATTTTAAAATGTTTCTAATCACTGCTGATAAAGCCTTCAAAATACATTGGCATCCCACTAACGTTCAGGTTGGGAGTTTCTTCCTGAATTTTCTTAAATATGAGTCATTCACTGACCATTATCACCCAACACTGCCCTTTGACACCCAGGATTTACAGAAACAAGGTCCTTAACACTTGTGGTGTTTCCAAACCAACTTGCATCTGTAAGGACAATTTTCAGAGTAGCAGCCATGTTAGTCTGTAAGGACAATGACACCTGGGCTGCTGCTGCTCTTTCCCACAGCCAAATGCACATGAGCCGGCTCCTTTGCCAAGAAGGTCAGTACTCACCAGGGAACAGATCAGTAGCAACATGAAACATTTCCCCCATTGTGCACTAGAGTTTTAAAGTTATTTAATAGGCAATCCTTTAACCATGAAGAAAAGTTCTTGCATTAAATCTACATTTGAGACTAAATTGCAAATAATTTAGTACAACTTGATTGGAGAAGCCCAATTTAGAATGAAAACATACAGACCAAACACATGCACCTCTACTCTGCTGAGGAGATCCATTGCTGAGAATAGTTTAAGGTTGACTATAATAACTGAAAATGCTCCTTGTGGTATTGTTGCCCTTACCTGATGCAGAAAAGTCATGTGTTAAGGTGGTATAGGGATTCCTTATTAACACTTGCTTCAAATTTTCATTGGGCTTCAAGTTTTATTCTCTCATTTCAACTCTGTTCTCTTCACTATCTACTTATATAAAGGCTAAGAATCCTTCTCTTCCCACTTTTATTCTGATTTCCCCATGGCATTTCTCCTCTCCCCACTATAATGTGGAGTTCCAAATTAACAGTAATTGTGATAATTAACTGTAAATTGATTAAGTAACAATTTTAATGAAAAAATCCCTCTTCGTTTGTTCTTTGGTTGATGGACTGGTTTCACAAGACTTCAGAAATTGTTAATCTGAAGCTCTCTTTATGCAGAGTATGGGTGGTGAATACCTTACCTCATTGCTGAGGAGAGGCAGCCACTGTTTTCTCTGGACATTAAATTGAGAGAATTTCTCCCTCAGTTAGGGCCAAATTTTTAGAAGAGTGCAACACCCACCAGTTCCCACTGAAAATATGACCCAGGTTATGTAGCAGGAGTTGCTGGATGTGGAGTGCTTTTGAAAATCTGGCCCCAATTGTGGCTGCTGAGCACTTTTGAAAGTCTATCCCTAAACTGATATTACCATCTAATTTTGTGCATCTCCCTGACTCTTCTAGGGAGCATAGATGTCAATCGGAACATGTTCCTGCTTCAGAAATCTCTTCAGATGGAAAGTGTTGGCAACCAGCTCAACCCGCAGGCTCAGAAGCTAGGCAACATTTCATGCTTCCTCCTTATTTGGGCCAATATTTACAATACAAGTTCTGGTCCCAAGAAAAGTCTAAGTCTTGAAAACAGGTTGGTGTGACGTCTATTAGCAAGTGCTTTTAAAGCATTGATCTTAAATTTTTTTTTTTTTTTTAAATAGGAAAGCAGACAAAACTGCTCATTTGAAAAAGGCCCATTTCCTTAGCTGAAGCATTAGATCAATACCAACCTCTCTCACCAACTCCTACTGCATGCCAACCCCTAGTGGAAGAAATTCCTGACATTTCCTCCTTCTAGTCTATATTTAGACTTTATGCAGAAAGGCTGTTTCTGAAAAGCTTAAGAAAATTCACTCAGACACACAAGACACTGGCACACATGGTTTCCTCTAGGAGTGTTCCAGAGCATTCATTGCCAACACTATTTCCATTATATCTAAATGCAGAATGAAATGTTACATTCTCCTCCATGAGACCTATTTCATTCTGGTAAATTGACAGAGTAATTCTTTCACTTTAATGTTGGGAATCTGTCTTTGCAAGAGATTTTTTTTTTAGCTCTGTCAGGGTTCCTTCCCCACTCTGAACTTTAGGGTACAGATGTGGAGACCCGCATGAAAGACCCCCTACACTTATTTACCAGCTTAGGTTAACAGTAAGCTGCCACCACCAAGCGTGTTCCAAATCTTAGGGGAGAGCCACTTGGAACTCTGCCTTCACCCATATATTTCCCAAGTCCCTAACCCCACCTTTCCTGGGCAGATTTGAGACTAATTCCTCCTCCCCAAGTCCTTACACCCCTTTTTCTGGGTAGGCTTGAGAGTATACCCTCACCAATTAGTCCTGGTGAACACAGATCCAAAACCTTTGGATCTTAAAACAATGAAAAATCAATCAGGTTCTTAAAAGAAGAATTTTATTAAAAGAAAAGGTAAAGTTCATCTCTGTAAAATCAGGATGGAAATAACTTTACAGGGTAATCAGATTCAAAGATCCCAGAGGAACCCCCTTTAGCCTTAATTTGAAAGTTACAGCAAAACAGGGATAAACCTCCCTCTAGCAAAGGAACATTTACAAGTTGAGAAAACAAAGATAAAACACGCCTTGGCTGGCTGTTACTTACAAGTTTGAAATATGAGAGACTTGTGCAGAAAGATTTGGAGAACATGGATTGATGTCTGGTCCCTCTTAGTCCCAAGAGCGAACAACACGGAGACAAAGAGCACAAACAAAAGCCTCCCACCCCACAAGATTTGAAAGTCTTTGTCCGCTTATTGGTCCTTTGGGTCAGGTGTCAGCCAGGTTACCTGAACTTCTTAACCCTTTACAGGTAAAAGGATTTTTGTTGCCTCTGGCCAGGAGGTATTTTATAGTATTGTATACAGGAGGGTTGTTACCCTTCCCTTTATAGTTATGACAAACTCATTCTGGGATTTTCTTTGTTTGAAAGGACTGGTTGAGTCTTTATCTGACATACTGAACAAGGATGTTATTCTTGATCCTCATCCATTTACACAGGCTGAGGAGGCTCACTCAAACTGTATGCAGGTGATCTGTGCAGAAAGTACCATGAGATTCTGAAGTGATGAACTTCATCTGCCCTCCTCCATCACAGGAGGGCTAGCTGCCAGAATGCTGAAAGCATCTCCAAGAGACCCCCAAAAAATCTTGGAGGGTACATATCAAAATACAATTCATAGTTTTATGGTTTGAAACGAGAGGGCAAGGCTATATAGAAACAGAGATTCAGAGAAATGTAGAGCTGGAAGGGCCCTCAAGAACTCATCAAGCTCAGCCCCCTGCACAAGAGCCCCAATGCCTTGCCCTATTGAAGTCAGTGGGAGCATTCTCATTGAGTATTATGGGGAGGAAGATTTTTGCCCTCAGTGGGCAGTAACTCTTTTAGTCTCAGAATTACTGGATCCAAATTTCATTATATCGATCATGAAAATAGTTTAAAAAAAGATGATCCAAGACCAGTCTTCACTTTGGAGGAACAGGCAGGGCCTTTGCCAAACATATCTTGGCCCTTGCTGCCTTAAGAACAGCCAGCCACACACTATTCCCACTGTGGCCAGGCTGACTATGCTGTAGATCTGCTTGGACTAGCTGCTCGTCCTGATGGAGGCCAAACCTGAGTGCGCTGCAACCCCATGCACCAGGTTTCAATGTCACTCACTCAAATCTGGCCCAGTATCCCTCTGTCATGTCCAGCACTCCAAGCAGCAGCATGAGCAGCTGGTCCCAGCAGACCTACAGCATGGCCAATCCAGCCATGGGGAGTACACAGTATGGCTGTTTGTTGGGTCCTGTCCTGCTCCTCACCACTACCCATGACTCTGGGCCATACACCTGTTTCTGAGAGTAGAGGAGGAGTGGGTTTTGTTGAGAAATAGAAGAGTATTCCCATTTGAATAAAGTAGCAATTAAGGATAGAAATTGTAATATTGCACCCTGAAGAGAATGTATGGTATTTTGATGAGGTGGTTTTGTTCCCGCTGATTTATGTATGTTACATATTGGTAAGACACTCATATCAATTTAGTTTTCATAGGATCTGACCCAGCACGAAGAAAGCTTTTTTGCTTTACTAGTTTTATTTCTTTGAAGTATATTCTTAGGAAATCTCAGAATTGAGCTAAACACAATGGTTTTCAGCTGTTTAGTAGTTATACATAGCCTACTGCTTTTAAAAGCTTTTAAAAGCAGTAGGCTGAGTCTTTTTAGAAACTGTGTTAATTATATTTATTTTATACATACTGTATGCAATTTAGAGCTTTAAAACATTAAAAGGTCAAAGCAGCACTAAGCCAGAAAACCATAATTTATTTATTAGCATAGGAAAATATATTGCTGTTTCATTAAAGAAAATGAAAAATTCCTCATATCTCCATTTTTTCCTTACAAGCAAGAGGGTGTAGAGGAAGAAATACCATCTAGAGGCTGAAGAGACAAAAAATTGTATAAGTTCACTAGTACATATCAGTTAATGGTATGGACTTAAGTAACATATTTAATAGAGGGGGTACTCAGTACTTCAGTGTGAATTTAGAATTTATCCACTGAATTTACACTGTTTGGGTAGTAACAATAGAAGCATCACAACACTGAGCCACAAACCTCACTTGAAATACAGAAAGTGAAATATTACTACATTTTTATGCCTATTCATTCAGTCCATAGACTCAGTGCTGAGACTGCCAACTAGGGTCAGTTGGAAGAGCTGCTTTTTGTGAAGTGGCGATTTGATCAAACATAAGATATGAATATTTAATATGAAAGGAATTCACCTTTTCTTCACATGTGATAAATGTGTCACAGAATTACACTTAGAAAGTGCTTTGTAGAATAAAAACTGCTCTTTTGGACCAATGTCCTTCAGTTCACACTTTATACTCTAGCCAATGACTACTAGGTACTTTGTTCCTCCCATAATAATATTTCATTTCTTCCTTGTAGGAGGTGCTCTGCCAGTGTTCTGTGGATCATTTCTAATTTAGCATAGATTTTTGAAATTGAGACACTGGAGAACATTTCCAGAATACATAAGTTGTCTTACCTCTGTAGTACAGTGTATTTATATTACTCCAGCACACTTAACTAGATCAAGTGTTGAGAGGTAGATTTACAAAGTTATTTATTTTCAACATCTGTATTTCTACAGGTCTTCATTAGAGGAGAACATGTTACTAAAACTACTGATATAATTGAAGAATCTCCCAGACAGCTGAATCAACCGCATAAACTAGAAGCTAAACAATCAGCTGATGCAGTCAAATTTCCCTGGTTTTAGCTGAAATTCTATAAAATAGCCCATTAGCCCAGCTGAATTTAAACTGTGAATTTTGACCTAGCAGGCAAGTTAGGTTTCATTACAAAACTAAAAGTAGTAAGAATTTAACATGTTTTGCACAGTTCTACACACAGAAGTCATCTTAGTGTTAACTCCTGTAGTGTAAGGTTTTATAATTCCATCGTGCACCTGAGAATCTGTTATTGCATGAGACTACTGTACATGAAACCTAGGACACAGTACATGGAAGAGTAACATTTATTGTAAGGTAAGCTTGTTTCTCATGTCATACACATGTTCCTCAAAGCATGAAGTCATTAGGATGCAGATCTCTAGGAATGGTTCCATATCAGCAGAATACCCAGGTACTTATGAACTGAAAGCTGTATCAGAATTACAATATTTATGAAATCAGGCCTGTAAACATAACAAAATGTAACAAAACCTGGGTAGTCTTCTTTCCCATCAGTGTATGAGTATATGCAAGAGACAATTTTACATTAGTAATATAGTTTCTGAAACCATTCCAAGAACTATATTAACCACAAGGCCAAGTTCATATCATACCTACTTTATTCAACACGCATCCTTCCAAAACCACATGCTAGAGGAATTTCAGCTTTAAAATTTAACAATTCCTAAATAATCCCTTAAAAAAACCCTGATATTTGAGTCAGTATCACAATAGGAAATCCTTCCTAACCACCTCAAATACAAAGTTCCTGCTAGCACATTTTAGTAATGTCCAGCCTAGAACAAGCACCACTCATTTCTCCTCAGGAACTTACAAATGCTCCAGGTTGATCCTGTTCTTCTCACAGTCATCTTAGTCCTTTCAAACTTCCCCTTGCTATTATTGTGACTATCCTTCTAACATATTGGAGAAGCAGATCCACTATCCACCCAAATGATGGCAAAATCCCCATTAGCTCAAGACTTCATCTTGCTAACACTTTTTGTAACTTCTGACGACTAGAATGAATTTTTCCCAATCTCCAGACCAGAATAAATGCAAAATACCCTGTTCATAAACATTGCAATTACTCCAATGACATGCATATGTAAATTGTAAACACTCCAGTCACTTTCTCCTTTTCACTTACAGGCAGCAGCAAGAGTTTCTACACAGTAGGTCTTAAATACAATGTCCTCCCACACTATTTACCTGTGTTAGATCATCTCCATCCTTTCCAGACCTTCGTTGGAGAGAGCAGTCCTATCAGTGATGTTAGCAAGGCCACTTTTGACAAAAGATATTTGATCCAAATGGGCTTTGGATCAGGGAATACATCATAGTCATCTCCTCCCTGAGGACACTAGAAAAATCTGTGTCTGTTCTCTCCTACTATACATGGGTGGTTCTGATTTGGTCCCAAACATATGTAAATCCCATATAAAAAAAAAATCTCAACTCAGGTGAGGATAGAAGTGTTTTTCTTCTTTTATCCCTCAGTAATCAAATCTATGTTATACATTGACATTTAGGAACACACTTAGAAAGATATCTTATTCATTAAATGTTTAATTAGGTTTCCTCCCACAATACTGTATAAAGAAAAAACATGCCCTATTTCATTCCTTTATATCTTTGACAGGACATTTCTCTCTTTATTCTCTCTCAATGCACATTTAAAATGTATTTTAAGGCATATGAAAATTCAGCTAGAAACTGATTTAAGAGGGAAAAAGATTTTATCATTCATGTATAAATACTCACCTGCATGCCAATTACCTAATGTAGTTGTACTCACTAAATATGTGCTCTTGCTTCAGGAGCAAAGCTCCTTCGAATTATGTTACTCTCGTCGTGTAGTATTTGCACAGAATTTAAAAAATAAGAATTAGAATATTGAAGTTTTTATCAGTGGCAATGCTGGGGTAATAAGCTGAGTGCCTCCCAAACCATGGGATTTTATAGTTCACAGAAAACATGAATAATTTTACAATTCACCCTGCTTGAAAACTCATTTCATTCACTAGGCCTATCAAAGATAACTCATGTCAACAAAATATCACTGCTCCCATTCTCTCTATGCATGAGAACACAACACCCTCTGGGCCTCCCAGTGTGCTTGTTTAGTTTGAGTCCTAAACCATCTGCTTTTCAGGGCAGCAATTGTCTCATATGTTATGTATGCTTAACATGTAATAAGCAATTGGGGGGGGGTTGCCCCGGGCCCTGCATGGAACCCCACGAGAATGTCGGAGGCTCTCCCCTGCCCCGCCTTCCCCCTTCCCCTGGCGGCTTAGCTCGCCACATCCAGGAGCAGCCCTGGACAGAGCTAAAGCGACATGGCTCGGGCGGGGCCTGAGCTCCTCCCGCTCAGACCCGCATGGTAAGGGGGTGGGGCTGAGAGCTGTGGCCAACCAGCAGGACCTGAGCTCCCACCAGAGCCAGGCCGCTGCAGCGCTGTCCAGGGCTGCTCCTGGACGCAGCACACTGAGGCTCTGGGAGAGGGGGGAGGTGGGGGTAAGCAGCATGGTAAGGGGGCCGGTGGGGTTGGATAAGGGGCAGGGAGTCCCGGGGACAGTCAGGGGACAGGGAGGGGGCAGAGGTTTGGGGGGGAGGGCGGCCGGGGGATGGGGAATGGGGGGTTGGATCATGGGTGTTCCGGGGGTCTATCAGGACTCGGCGGGGGGGGGTGGATAAGAATTGGGGCAGTCAGGGGACAGGGAGTGGGGGGGTTGTGGGGAGTGGCATTCCGGGCGGTGGTTGGGGATCTCAGGGGAGCGGTCAGGGGATAAAGAGAAGGATGGGTCGGGGATTCTGAAGGGGGCAGGAAGTGGGTGGGGGTCAGATAGAGGGCAGGGCCAGGCTATTTGGGAAGGCATAGCCTTCCCTACCCTAAAGCTCATTCAGCAGTTTGATGCTTGCAGACAGCTATTTAACAGAAAGAGCTATTATTTTTTCCCTTAGGGCTATCATCCCTTTCACTTCTCAAATGTCAAATTATAGTCTATATTTAATTTTAGTGCCATAGGGAGATTCATGTCAGGGGAGGGTAGCTTCATTTAAAATTAGCCACTTTAGATTAACAGTGCTAGAGCAAAGAGAGCCATGGGGGAGGGATCACATGAGAAGAGCAGTATCCTACACCACCTACCTCCTTCCCAATCCTACCAAGGGAGACTCCCCTCCCCTGCATTCCCCGAGGCTCCAGAGGGGTTAATTCAGTGGTTCTCAAACTTTTGTAATGGTGACCCTTTTCACAAAGCAAACCTCTGAGTGTGATCCCCTCCCCTTATAAATTAAAAACACGTTTTTATATATTTAACACTATTATAAATGCTGGAGGCAAAGCAGGGTTTGAGGTTGAGGCTGACAGCTCACGACCCCCAGTAATAACCTCGTGACCCACAGAGGGGTCCCGACCCCCAGTTTGAGAACCCCTGGGTTAATTTAATTTTAGCACCCTGTGTCCATTCATATGCATGTGCTATTTTGAGCATTTCAGTTTTCACAACATAGGCTCATCCCAGATTCTGGAACAAGCTCAAATGCTCAGTTCGTGGAGTATGTACATAAGCTATACTAAAGACAAACCCACAGTAACTGTCTCCAGTTTGTGAGGGACCTCATGGAGCCAGTCTCTACGAAACAGATATATTCATGGAGGTTAAGTCCATTAATGGCTATTAGCCAGGATGAGTAAGAAATGGTGTCCCTAGCCTCTGTTTGTCAGAGGGTGGAGATGGATGGCAGGAGAGAGATCATTTGATCATTACGTGTTAGGTTCACTCCCTCTGGGGCACTTGGCATTGGCCATTGTCGGTAGACAGGATACTGGGCTGGATGGACCTTTGGTCTGACCCAGTATGGCCATTCTTATGTTCTAACCTAAATGAACCCAAAGTTATGGAGACAGATATGAGTCAAGGAAGCCAGCAGAGAACGAGAAACCTGGAAAAATCTCTGACTGGATGGGCTCAGGCATTTGGTCACAAGCTGAGGTGGTTCAAAAGTTTTGGATTTTTTTAAGCAGAATGTTTTTATTGTTTCTTTAAACAATCAAACACAGCAAGCAGCAAATATTTGGCCACACACTTCTGAAACCCCAAACCATGTTCAGGTTTTGGCAGACTAATTTCAGCTTTTCAATTAAAAAAACGACAACAAATTTTGAAGGAAAGCAGATATTGTCTGTAATTTTTTTTCTGCTTTTTAAAAAAGCCTAGTTTTCGATCCAAAAAAAGTTTTGACGGAAAATATTTGTCCAACCCTTTTAATGAGCTTTAGTGCCTTTTAGCACTAGCTGATGCTGAGAACCAGTGATACCTTGTAAACATGACTTGAAAAAAAGTTTTCTCAAAACTGGATTTGTGCCGAGATGCGGAAAGTTTTTAAATGTTTCTTTTTCCCAGGGCCACCCGGAGGGGGCGAGGCGCAAATGGGAGAATATAGTATTCTATAGTATTGCAACTTTTTTTATGGAAGGGGTCCCTGAAATTGCTTTGCCCCAGGCCCCCTGAATCCTCTGGGCGGCCCTGTAAGCAATAGGATTATTATGGCCAAATTAGCTGCTGCATTCTGGCCCCTTTATCCTGCTTTAGAGGGTCTGGCCATCAGGGACAACCCTGATAGTAGAGGAAATTCACCAAGTGGTTGCAAAAACTCCATCCCACCTCCACAAACACTAGTGTAGGCATGGGGCTGAAGGTGAGGGGATGGTCTCTGCACTCAAGCTATACTCCACTGTTGGAGAAGTTTTGGGGGCTAAAGGAAAAAAACTGCAGTCAGAATGTTTCAGTACATATAAACTCAATACACGCTTAGTAGAGAATGTGTATGAACATCACAGTGGTGGAAACAAGTGTAGTAAGTACATCTATTTTATGTAAGCATCCACTGAATGCAGCAGCTAGTTGACACCTACTTGAATAGTTAGAAGCACATTTTATTAGAAGTTGATGTGGAGGAGGATCCCCATCATCCTCCTAGAGGAAAACACACCTACAGCTGCAAGTGCCTTTAGCATGTCAAAATAATTGCACACTTCATGAGGGAGGCTGGAGTGACAATATAGTCGTTTGTGTATATGATTTAGTTATTATGACTCCATCTCTAGATGAGCCCCACTTTCAGCTTCAGGAAGTATTTTTTAAAATCCTTTCCCCCTGTAACTATTAACATTTCAATAAGTTTATTTTAGATTAACTACGAATGCTGATGCCTACCTTATGAAAGCAGCTGCCTTTGGTGCTTTAAGAATGGCCGTCTCTAATGACTATTTAAGGCTGCATGCTTTTTCCTCTGACATTTTTATCACAGCAATAAAAGAGAAATGTGTATCTGTATTCTCAATAGGCTACTAAAAATCAGCCAATGGTTTTACTACTGGAAGCAACTGCTTATCACATTCATCAGGAGAATTTGGAGATGTAAGAACAACTGTAATTCCCCCCACTCCCAAACTGATAGCTCATCTTAGTTGTATATAATCTACCATTCTATTAATGGTGTCTGTGACGTTGAGCAGTCTATATGGTTTTATAAAAATTTAATAATAAATTAATATAATGTAACTGATATATGCTTCATGCAAAAGGTCTCTTGTAAGGTATCATTACAAAGTTTATAATCTGAGTGTGATCGTCCTATTTGTATAAATGTACCACTCTTGTATCTGAAACTAGAAATATGAAATAGAACTCTGAGGGCCTATTGTAATTATGTAAAGTGTGGGCCATTAAAGGTGGTTTGGAATCTTGATGACTCCCATTAACTAGGACTATTGTCTGCAAATGGCTGTTTTACCTGTAAGTCTTCCTGTATAGGAGTGTGCTGGCAAGTGGGTAATGAAGTCTTGCAGTGACATGTTATCATGTCACCTGAACTGGAATCCATCTTTAACCTGGTGTCTTTCCATTGAGAAGGAGGGGGTGGGAACTCAGAGAGGGACAAAGGATTCCCGCCTTATGCAAAAGATATATAAAGGGGTGGAACAGAACAAAGCAGGAGAGGAGCCATCATGAAGAATCCCCTAGCTACCACCTGAGCTGGAACAAGAGCTGTACCAGGGGAAAGAATTGTGCCCAGGCCTGGAAGGTGTCCAGTCTGAGGGAAAAACTTACTGAAGCATCTCTGAGGGTGAGATTATTTGTATTCAGTTTGATTAGACATAGATTTGCGCATTTTATTTTATTTTGCTTGGTGACTTACTTTGTTCTGTCTATTACTACTTGGAAACACTTAAATCCTACTTTCTGTTTTTAATAAAACCACTTTTTACTTATTAATTGACTCAGAGTATGTATTAATACCTGGGGGAGCAAACAACTGTGCCTATCTCTTTATCAGTGTTATAGAGGGCAAACAATTTGAGTTTACCCTGCAAAAGCTTTATACAGAGTAAAATTTATTTGGGTTTAGACCTCATTGGGAATTGGGCATCTGAGTGTTAAAGACAAGAACACTTTAGTTAGCTGCTTTCAGGTAAACCTGCAGCTTTGGGGTAAGTAATTCAGACTCTGGGTCTTTGTTGGAGCAGACTGGAGTGTCTGGCTCAGCAAGACAGGGTGCTGGAGTCCTGAGCTAGCAGGGAAAATATGAGCAGAGGTAGTCTTGGCACATCAGGTGGCAGCTCCTGGGGGGTTTCTGTGATCCAACCCGTCACAGTGTCAGTAAAAGTATATTAAATGATAGCATTGTGAATTTGTTATTCTTGTAATTACAATTTTTTTTACACTACAGCAAGCTGATTAGCTAAATATATCATTTTTAGGATGAACTCTGCTTAAATCACATTTGTTTGATTTATCGGTCATCTCACCTGTACAAGTTTATCACCACAGATGAAATCCAACTGGATGGAATCTATCCCTGATATGTCATCTATTCATTCTCACATATGGATGTGGTTACAGATGGCATAGTTATATCACAATTCTAAGAATATCCATGTGCAGTAATTATGTGCCAGATGCTGGAGTGTGCAGCATGGTTCAGCTTTCTGTTACTCCTCTGTTTGATTTCACATATAGGAAAGACTCCATGACACAGAAATTAAAATCAGAGAAAAAGAGCAATGGACTATGCTCAACAGAATAGGAGGTTACCTATATTATTTTGAAAAGCTGCTAAGAAATAATTTAGGTATTTGAATAATTATGATCTTCCCAGAGAGATAAGTAGTAGTTTGAGAACCCTCATTCCCTCTTCACATAACTTCACAGGGTTTACTTGGAGAAGTGATGGTTTCTCACAGTTTAAAAATACTTTCTAAGGAACAGATCTCCATTCCAATAAGTTTCAGATTTAATCAGTGCTACACAAGTTCACAAAGTTGTACATAACTTAGTTTCTCATTCTCAGAATTTTCTGAAGAAACTGTAATTTCATTTTTAACAATTAGCTCTTTTAAAGCTCCAAAATGCAGTGTTCTGCTTTCTCCGTGTTCTGCTTTTCAGGTGTCTTGACGCCCTTGTGCCTGTCATTAAAGGGAGAGTTCACTGAATGGCAGAGAACATAGCAGCATAAAAGCATAACAGCATAAAACTATGATTTGAGATTTATTCCTAGCACAACTCCATTGAGCATAATGGAGGATAAATTTGGCCCACATTCCTCTCCACCATTCCATTGATTTGACTGAATTTTCTAAAACATAAAATTGAGTAAAAAAAAAAGCATAAGAATAAATAGTACAAAAGACTGAGTATAGGCATTTTGACATATACATATAGCACTACTATATAAAACATAGGAAATTCACATTTGTCAACATAGCTAAGGCAGTAAGGTGGCCATTGTCTCCTGAAACTTTAGGATTAGTTTCTTAATATAAAATTTTATCTCATCTACTCCGCACCCACCCACCCCAATCATTACTACAAAGTTTTCCATAACTACTTATCTATTTTACTTTGAGTTTCTATCTTTTCTAATAGACTGTTCCAAAACCCATTCAAATCAGTGAGCGTCAGACCATACCTACATAAAATATTTAGAACTGCAAACAAAAGTAAATATGTTGAGCTAACATTAAATTAGCCTTAATACTCCATCTACACAGATCAATATATTTTTTCCTATATATTTATGCAAAGTACATGATTTTCAACAGCAATTTTCTTGGAATTTATAAAGTCAGTCTCAGCCTTCAAATTTAAATAGATGTACTTTTCCATTTAATTACTATTGCCTTTTGCACTAATACAATCAGTGCATTTACCCATTTCTACTGTGTTTGTATAGCTACTGTCTTCTGTGTTTGTTGGCATAGTGATTGATTTAAGAAAGGATGAGTGATCTTGTTTTCTAGTACACCTCTACCCTGATATAACGCTGTCCTCGGGAGCCAAAAAATCTTACCGAATTATAGGTGAAACTGCATTATATCGAACTGCTTTGACCTGCCAGAGTTCACAGCCCCATCCCCCCGGAGCACTGCTTTACCACGCTATATTCAAATTTGCACCCTGGCAGGCTGGGCCAGTTTGTTCACCTGCCGCATCAGCAGGTTCTGCGGACCGCGGCTCCCACTGGGCACGGTTCGCCATACCAGGCCAATGAGGAGCAGTGGGAAGTGGCGCGGGCAAGGGATGTGCTGGCTATGGCTTCCCGCCACCCCCATTGGCCTGGGACAGTGAACCACGGCCAGTGGAAGCCGCGATCAGCCAAACCTGCCGACGCGGCAGGTAAACAAACTGGCCCAGCCCACCAGGGTGCTTACCCTGGCAAGCCGCGTGCCAGAGGTTGCTGACCTCTGATTTAAATGAATGATTAGATCTAGGTTCCAAGATATAAAAGTCACTGAATGACTACGTGGGAATGTATAGGGTAACAAAATTATCAGATATCAGAAAAGGGTAACCCAATCTGATTCAATCTACACCAGAGTTGTTAGGTCTGACTAACAATATCCTAGAAAATGTGTCAGAAGACTTATTTCACTTCATAAAACTTCCCACCCCTCATAACTTTTCTGTCATTCTATTATGAATTTGTCTGTTAAAGAAGTTTATATAGTGTTTAGTTTGACTAGTCATACCTAAACATTTAGGTAAATGGGCATAAAAAAAATCCAAAATGTGCTTCGGTTCTGGGGAACAGTTTTCTTAAGTTGTTTTCTAAATGTTGAGTGAGAGTAATCCACATCTTCTACCAAAAGGATTATAAAATTAGTATCACTAACACAACTGTTTGATGTCTTCACAACAAATGTGACTGAATTCCAGATATCTAGTTAAATGTATCATTTAAAAACGGTTAAAAAAATATTCTGTCAAAATAGCTTCCCCCTCTCCCAAAGACATCAGGTTTATGACTAAAAAAGAATTTAAATGTCATAACTTTCTGTGGAAAACAGATTTTTCCACCAAGAAACTTCTACTTAATGGAAATAGCATTAAAAATATTTGTTTTCAGTTTAACCAACAGCAAATCGACACAGTAAATTGATCCCCGATTGTTCTGCCGTTGACTCCGGAACTCCATCACTGACGAGAGGTGGAAGCAAAGTCGACGGGGGAACAGTGGCAGTCGACCCCGTGCTGTGAGGACGCAAAGTAAGTGATCATAAGTTGATCTAAGATAGGTCGACTTCAGCTATGCTATTCTCGTAGCTGAAGATTCATATCTTAGATCGATTCCGCCTCCACCCCCCAGTGTAGACCAGGGCTCATTGTTTATAAAAGTAAGCCACATACACACTGCTTAGTTCCCAAGTCCTCCTCCTATCCCTCTCCTCTGGGCTGTGGATTTGCTATCAAGCAGCAACTCCTGCTTCCAGCACCTACAGAGGATCCACTGCTCATTTATCTAGTCTGTTGTTTTTCCCCTCCCCCCACCTCAATGATTTTACTCACTTTTTAAAGTGTTATTATTACTCCTAAGGATTATCAAATCATGCTCTACTCACTGCCCGCTGGCCACATCTGAGGGATTAGCTCTACCAGAGCAACACCCCTTCTTGCAGTTGCACTCTCTCTCTCTCTCTCTCTCTTTCAGGACTCAACTGCTCCCACTTCATGGCTTCAGCCAGATCACTGTGGCTTTCCCCTTCTGGGTAAATTATATACATATAAGTGTCTCCAGACCCACTGCCTCCTTAATGGCTCCACTTCTCCAGGGGAACCCAGGTTCTCCCTCTTCACTGGGTTCTTGTCCAGAGACCCTATAACTAGCAGTCAAGGTCTGGACAGTACTAGCCTTACCACTGTATTCCTGGGCTACTTCCAACTTTGCTTTCTCCCCCTAACAGTGACTATAGCCTCACTCAGCTACTGGGATTTATACAGGCCTCTCTTGTTCATGGCCAGCTGAGCTTCATCTTTAATTAAGCCTTATTATGCCCTGGGTCCTCCTCCAGGTGCAGCATAGGTGATTAATTGGCCTACCTAGCCACCTTAATCCCTTGTGTTTTGTGTGAGGTAGACACCCTATTACAATGATCTTTCTTACAGATGGACTATACTGGAAGTGATGTAGCAGCATTCCCATTTGATATTTCATGGCTAACTACCCCCCCCACACACACACACACACAAGCTGGCTGATGGATTAGACTTTAAGCATTCATCTGAGTCTGTTTTCAGTGAATCAGATGAGACCAAGGGGAAGGGATGCCTGAATTCACAACAAATAGCTTTCCCACTTTCATTTTTACTGACAGAGTCAGATTCAGTTTTGCTAGAAATTGGTGCAATTCCCTTCAATTTAATTAAGTTTCACTTGCAAGGACTGAACTTGGCCAGAATAGCTTACTGCATTTGAGAATTTCTTTAGCCAACATATTCTATGTTCCATCTTCCTTTCTTCACATTTTTACCAAGCCTGCCTTTCTTAACAAAGAATGGTATTGACAAATAAAATGACAATCATGAAGTTAATTCCTTTGCTACAGAAATCAGAATGATCTTGCTTCCTTTGCTAAAAAAACCCAGCTGTAGCCCTTAGCCTTGTGTTGTACAATTATGTTGCTATTCTTATGTTAGTTTAATAAGCTGTCCATTAAGCACATTTTACTTGTCACCTTTTGTTTTCTTTGTTAAAAGTGAACAGGCTTTGCGCAGCTACCATACTCTAATGAGATTATAAAGGATTTGAGAAAGCACATTTTTATAAATTTAAAATATTTCTCATTTCTTTGTAATTGAGCTTTTTCCTAACGATCAAACAAAACATAACTACGTAATTAACAGTTGCTCTTCATGGCCCCTTCCGCCCCACCCCCAATCATTTTTCACTCCCACTGAATGGCTGAAATCATTAAGATGATAACTTTTAAAAAGCTTTTCCTACCGATAAAATTCCTGGGCACTTCCAGCTCCGAGTTTGTTGTAATTGCAGTACTACTCCAAAATGCCAGAGGCACTTAAGCTAATAAAGTCATTAACATGAAACAACCACCAAGAGACAAGGTTCATAAATGCACACTTTATTTTATTCTGCATTTTATTGTGATAATATGAAGCTGAATTCATTCCCTGTAGTCCTGATGGCAGCTGATAACAAAATAGTTCTGTAATCCCTATACATGAGATTTACTTTGCTCTTCATTTCTCTGATAAAGACCTTTGTCATTTGTTACATACGATAAGAACAACAGGCAGTTGTTGTATTACAGGCAGTAAAATTACTTTCATTCTTACTCTAATTATTTCACTCTGACAGTACAGCAGTTACATATGAATAAAAGTAACAAACTAAACATTTGAGGCCAACTTTTCAGATCTAGTGAATGATCTTGTCAGTGTTTTTCTTTAAGACTGACCACACAGAAACATTCAGATTTGCAACGGAGAGTTATAGATTATATTGAGGGTTCCATGTATTGTATTAATCCATAGCTGCCAGATTTGTCACATAATCCATGTTTCATCACATAGTTGTGCTCCAGAATCTCAACTTTCATTTAAAGGAGATGGGGGGTGAAGAGAGTATCACCAAAGTAGCCATATCTGCCTGAGTCTGCAGACAGTTCAGTTATATGATCTGTCACATTTCATATAATGGGATATCACTTGATGTCCAGGTCAGCTTTAACTATATCAGTGCTTCATAAACTCTTTTTTACTAACACAATCCTTTTTTGTGACCCATCCACAGCCCAAATTTGTGGGGGTGCACAAAATCGTAGGTCAACTTCCCCCTCCTCATTCAGCTGAAGGGGCACTGACCACTCACAGCAATACCTTTTCCCCCGGTACTACAACAATCCAATACTGTCCCAATGCAGCGGGAAGACCCCTGGGGTAGGATTGGAGAGCAAGCTCACCCCACAGCTCCTGTCCCACAGGGTGTTCCAGGCATTGCATCCTGGCTCATGGGATAACAGCATCACTCAGGTTTGGATTGGCTGCCCTTCCAACCTGATGACGGGACAGCCAGGTCAAATCTGAGTGAGTGATGTTGTGACCTTGCACACAGGGTCAGAGTGCCACTCCTGTTTGCACCATCTGCCCTCCATTCTGATGGAGAGGTAGCTGGGCCAACCCTGAGTGGCTCTGCAAATCCATATGCCAGGTCAAAACATCGGGACTAGGGTGCTGGGCCCAGCCCCATGGGACAGGCGCTGCGGCAGTGGGTTGAGTGCAAAGCAGACCAGGCCCATGACCCATCACCATAGGCGCCAAACTTCCCCGGCACTGGTGGGTGCTCGTGCCCCCCCCAGTCCTGCCCCGACTCCACCCTTTCCCCACCCTGTCCCGCCCCCATTCGAACCCCTTGCCCAAAGTCCCCACCCCAACTCCGCCCTTCCCTGCCCCTATTAGATCCATTCCCCAAATCCCTGACCCAGCCCCGCCTCTTCCCCAAGCATGCCGTGTTCCCCCTCCTCCCGCCAGCGCTTGTCATGCGAAACAGCTGTTTCGCGGCACATGCGCTGGGAGCTAGGGGGGGGAAAGTGGGCACGCGGTGCATTCGGGAGAAAGCAGAGGTGAGCTGGGGTGGGGGGCTGGGGTGGGGAGCTGCCAGTGGGTGCTAAGCACCCACCAATTTTTCCCTATGGGTGTTCCAGCCCCAGAGCACCCACGGAGTCAGCACCTATGCCCATTGCAATTAGAATGGTTCTGCTTTTTCCAAAAACAAAGTTAAGGGAAAATATTTTCTTTGACCATATTAGAAAGTCTTACAACCATTTGAGAAGCTCTAACACAACCTTACTTTGGAGCAAGGACCTGATCTTTGGAGTAGAACTAGTGGGGCTGTAATGTGATGACATCAGTCTTTTGCTATCCCCATGAAATTCACCCAAAGTTGGCCAACTTTTATGCCACTGCAAATCTTAGTTCGCACATGCTCAATTGAGAATTGTTAAAGTTTGACAGCTAAATTCTCTGCAGAGTCCATCTTCACTGAGCCTACTCCATATCTCCCAGCTCATATGTTCTGACTGAACAGCTGCACCATCCTCACAGAGCAGCTGATCATGGTTTAACCCAGGACTCTTGGGTCGAGCAGGACTTTTCAGGCAAGCAGCAGACAACATATATTTAGTTGACTTACTCTATCCTCTATACACAGATGCACATCATACACTATTTGAAAGCTGATTATATCTACTTTAAGATGAGGTATGATATGGAGATGTCAAGTGGTGCCATTACCATAGAAACTGGATTAAATGATGACACCATCAACACATTAAAATAACCACTTTAAATATTTGCATTCATGTGATAGTTTAATGACTCTATGTATTATTTCAAGACATAACATTGGATGTATTTGTGACCTAAATTCATCATAACAATTTAAAGAGTAAAAAAAAATCTAATAATAATATTTATAGGTATTATTGTTGTGTAATAGAGCTGGTGACATTTCTAGGCACTATCATTATCTTATTCATCATTATGATTGCTGTTGAAGACTGTGAGTTACTACAGTCACAGTTGAAGACTGTGAGTTACTACAGTCTACTACAGCAAGTGCACAGTTCCGTGCAGAGAAGATTGTTCTGAGAACAAACACAGTTGGTTGTGCAGCAACCCCTACTGGTACAGGCACAAATAAGATCTTGTAGAAGCTCAGATGTCATTTGGTCCATGTAGAATACAGGAAGCATTCTGCCCTATATTCTCAGGTGCAATTTGAACCACCTATAGAGGAAACCAAACCAACCTGATTCAAAGCCTGTTGAAGTCAATAGAAAATCTCCCACATTAAAAAAAAATCAACATAGTATTTTCTGTATGTAACATAAGCAATAACCAGAAACGTTTATTCACTTATCTAAGGCGACTGGTGGATTTCTTTTTAAACGGGGAACCACTATAGCAACAATTTTTAGTAGGTCTCCGTATCATTTAAAATATTCTTTAAGAGAGAAGAAGTATTTCAACCATAGCCCTTTAAACCAGTGAAAGACCTTTATGATAGTCTTCTGTTCAGGGAAGTAATGTTGCCTTGGCACTGAACCATACCTCTCTAATGTCAAACCTGACCATGCATGACATAAGTAAAAAGAAACGTGTGACAGCTGACCATGATGTAGAACACCTGGATTTTCTTGCACATTGCACTATAAAATGATGTTTTCTAGTGTCTTTTTAAAACAATTATGTTGTTTGTGAATTAAATGCAACATTTTTAAGGAAACCGGAAGAAAAAACAAAATTCTATCACAGGTAACCGTAGCACCACCCTTGTGCATCATCAGCAGGGCTTGAACATAGCCTTTCATCAGAAACCTCTATCATTTCAACTAATGGACTTAACCTTTAAAGTAGACCAGGCACCAAATATGGGATGCAAAAATGAGAGGTTGAGACCTATCTGCATCCTCAGATAGGGGTATAAGAACTTTTTGTGAACAATGACATTACTCATATAAATATTCATTTTTATGATCCTTTTCCTTCATTTTTGTGATCTTAACAAGTTTCCCTTCAGACAAGGTATATGCATTTCCCTCTCACCCACATCCCTCCATAGTATTCACTTGAAAGTATTTTTGTTAAATTACTATTTTTTTAAAAGAGCAATCATTCCCTCAGGAGACTATTTCACTCTAAAAGCTGAACAGATCTTACCCTTAGGAATTATTCTCCATCGTTCTATCTAAATTTCTTTTGTTATACTCCCTTTTGCCATCCTAAATAAGAAATCTGCCTAGATAAATACAGCACAGTTTTTTTTACTTCACTGTTCAGCTTGTGAAGGTACAGTAGAATCTGAGTTACGAATACCTCGGGAATGGAGGTTGTTCGTAACTCTGAACAAAACGTTATGGTTGTCCTTTCAAAAGTTTTCTGAATGTTGACTTAATACAGCTTTGAAACTTTACTATACAGAAGAAAAATGCAGCTTTTAACACATCTTAATTTAAATGAAACCAAGTACAGTAACAGTTTCCGTACCTTGTCAAGTCTTTTTTTCTTAGTTTTCCTTTTTTTTGTAGTTTACTTTTAACACCGTACTGTATTTGCTCTGTGTGTGTGTTGGTGTTGCCTGGTTGGGTACTTCCGGTTCCAAATGAGGTGTATGGTTGACCAGTCAGTTGGTAACTGTGGTGTTCATAACTCTGAAATTCTACGGTATAACTAACTTGAAATTAGTGTGTGCTTACAAGTAAATTATTTTATACCAATTAAGCTGATAAAACCTGCTTGAGTTAGTTAAGATCTGTATAATAGACTGTCATAGGTTTATTCCCCACTTTGAACTTTAGCGTCCAAAAGGTGGAGACCTGCATGTACCCTTCTAAGCTAAAATCCTAGCTTAGATCCGATAGCACTGCCACCAACCAAAAATATAGTGTTTTGGTACACTTTCCATTCCTCCCAAACCTTTCCTGGGAAATCCAAGACCCAAACCTCTTGGGTCTTAACACAAAGGGAAATAATCCATTCCCCCACTTTCCCCCCTCCCAGACTTTCCCTCCCTCGGTCGTCTGGAGAGACTACCTTGATTCAAACTCCTTGAATCTAAAACAAAGAGGGATTCACCTTCCTCCTTCCTCTCTTCCCCCCACCTATCCCTGGTGAGTCAGACTAATCCCCTGGGGTCTCAAACAAGGGAAAAATCAATCAGGTTCTTAAAAAGAAAAGATTTTATTAAAAGAAAGAAAGGATAGTAAACACTATCTCTGTAACACCAGGATGAAAAATATTACAGGGTCTAGCTTATAAAAACTAAAGGGACTCCCCCACTTCTAGCATAAACACAAGTAACACCAAACAGAAATAAAATATTCGTCCAGAAAACACACATTTGCAAATACAGAAAGCAACCAAAAGACTAATCCACCTTTTAACTAATACTCACTATATTGAATAGAAGAGACTATTTCAGGAAGCTTGGAGAGCCTGTAAGTACGTCTGGCTTCTCTTAATCCCAAGAGAGAACTGACAACAACACAAAAAGCACAAACAAAGACTTCCCTCCACCGAGATTTTAAAGTATCTTGTCCCCTGTTTGGTCCTCTGGTCAGGTGTTAGCCAGGTTCACGGAGCTTGTTAACCCTTTACAGGTAAAAGAGACCTTAACCCTTAACTATCTGTTTATGACATAGATCATCAGTATGACTGTAAGATATGCTTTTCAAAACTAGAGTTTCTTCCAAGTCAGTGTAGCTACTGAATGTTGGAGTTATAGCAACAAACTGCAGAGATTGCAGGCTGTCAGGGATTATTGGAAAGTTCATACTAGATAAAGAAGAAATGTATAGTCTTTTTATAACTGTGTACAACTTGTTGACTAGATACATAGTAAACTGTGTAATGTCTCAAATCACAACAAAAATAACCTCAATAACTCCACTACCTCATTAAGAGATTCACCAAAAGAACTGGTTTGTACTCTTTTGCTCATTATAACCAAATGTTTTCTTTAATCCATATGCAGGGATGAACTAAGTGGGCTTTGCGATCATTGAAATATAGAGGAGAACAGCCAGACTAACTGATTAGATTTTGGAGAGGATTTGGATACACTATTAATTATTACTTGTGTAATGGTGATGCCCAAAAACCCCAATAAGAATTCAGGCCTTATTGGAACAGATGCTCTATATTTATAGAAAATGTACTATATTTCTAAGCAGAATGGATTATCAAGACCTAGGAGTGTCTGGTTTGATTAGAGCATGCTGAGTTATTCATTCTGTTAAATTCATGTATTCAAACGCTGTGAGCAAACTGTCTCAGTTCAGGGCAACTGCACCTGTTTCTCCCTTCAGTGGTCTAGCAAGGGCACCCACACTCAGGCTTCCAGTTCACCCGACAAGTACAATGGCTGGGGGAGACCCACATCTCACTCACTTCCAACTGGCTTATTTCCAGGCTGCACAGTTCCCTGCCTTCACTGTGTTACTCCCAGCAAAGACAGTCTGTCTAAACAGGCCTTCTTGCTTTTTCTTTAGAGACTGATAACAGAGTGATTGCCACAGAGATAAGTTACCACACGGCTCTTCCTAAGCAAGCCTACTTAATTCTTAAGGTGAAAAGCATTACAGAGGAAACATTTTAAAAACAATAAGAGAACGGACACCCTCCCTAGCTGTTTCTTTGTGGTTACAAGTTCATGAGGGCTTCAGCTTTGAACAATTATCCCGTTTTATGAGCTGTCAGTAGGCCCAGTCCTTTCAACCCTACCCTAAGGATTGAGGCCCTCCATGGACCAGGGTCCTGTCGGCTTGCTGGATCAGAAAGAGGGCCCTGAGTCAGCTTAAAACTCAGGGTTTTATCCAAAAGCCGTCTCTGGTTCTACTGCTGTAGTCTCTCCATCTCGAGCTGATCCTTGATGCTTCCTGTCCTTCTCTCTATACTCGTACTGGCACTCTTCTCTCCTACTGACACTAGTGTTCCTTCTCTTTTCTCTCTTACTGGTGCTGCTTCTCACAGTATGCATGCCGCTGGGTTTCCAGACACACTGGATCCCTCTCCAGCTGTAGTTACTCTTGCTCCAGCTGTTGAGTTGTCCATTGCTGCAGTGGTGTACTTCATTTGGATGGAGCATAGTGTTCCCCTTGTCAGCCTCTTCCCTGTTTCTCTCCAGGACATTGGCTCCAAGATTCTCTCAGTCTGCTGGGCCCTGTGAACCTGGACCATCATTTCTCATGAGAATACAGCAAGTCAGCTAACTGTGATTTCATTCCATCTTCAGGGCTAATCTCTCTTTCTCTGCATAATTAAATCATCTGATTTTTTCTTCAGCTGTTTATAATTGATTTCCCCCATCTCTCTGTTCACTATCCCTTTTCCTGAAAAGACTACTGAGAGCTTTTTCTCTGTGTTTTTCCTTCTATAGTACTTGCTTTTATTGCTGTTGGCACTTATGCAATTCATACTGTTACAGATCCCACACACACTGCTACCATACAAACCTTTATAAAATTGCTTACTTGCTACAAAAAAAAAGACGATAATGGCTTTCCTTTAGTCAGTTAATAAATACGATGTTTACTACATTTAGAACATAAGCATATATGTTTAAAATTATATATACTTAAGAATATAGCATTAAGCAAAGGACATTTGTTTGACAGAGATTCTGGAGAAAGCTGATATTTTTTTCTATAATAAAGAGCTTCTTGTAGATGTCTGAGTTCCTATTGAAATGATCACTTTATTACTGCTGAGATTTTTATGTTAAGATATCTAGGTACCTCAAGTCCTGGATAGACATCTTTTTATCATTTAAAATCTAAATAAACATAATAAAATTAACAGTCTGAGCAAGTTACTATGACTCATTTAGCAAATATGTATAGAAAAGCAAGACAGGTTATAATTAAAGTTGTAGCATGTGGGTAAATTATCCTATTAAACTGCAATATTGTTTCACTCCTATCTTGTGGTGAATGTATATAAGGTAGCTGAATGAAGATGGCCAGCTCATGAGAAAGCTTGACTTGTGATATTACCTGGAGTTTATGGTGATATCAAGGATTTTTCCTGAGAAGTGGATACAATATTTCAAAGTGTCTAAAAACTGGATCATTACTAATAGAGTCTACTGAGATTATTTTGTCATCTCAGACTATAATACAATTCATGAAAAGAAATGTGTGCAGAAGACACATTCAAAAAGATATCAGACTGAAAATGTCAAACATTTGTGTCAAAGTGGATCAGGAAAATAACTGAACAAACACTTGCTAGTTAATCTGTCAGTGAATGAACAAATAAAAAAGCTAGGTGAAATCAAGTCAGACACAGACCATGAGAAAACAGTGATAGTATTTAAAATAGTAAAAAAACCTCACATCGCTGGTCAGCAGGCAAAAGCGATACTCCAGCTATTATAGGCAAATACTGGAACTAATGGATGAACGCTATGAGATTGAAAGAATGGGAAAGAACAATGAAGAACAAGTGATTCCAAAAAATCAATTATAGAGAGATGGCTAAATACACTAATACTAGTCTGTTTTTAAAGAATTGGTAAATAGGCTGCAAAAATTAAAATTCTAGCACAGACAAACCCACAGGTTAGCTGAAGTAGCTTATTCAAAAGTAAGATCATGTGTAATGGTCTAGTATGATACAGGGAAACAAAATAGAGCCATGGGCACACACATATACTATGATTTTCAGATACACAGCAAACACACATGCACACTTCTGTTGAGAACCTCCACTAATCTAAGAGGGGCCCTAATCTAAAACTCTTTGAAGTCAATAGTAGCCTTTTCAAAGACTTCAGTGAGCTTTGGATCAGGGCCAAAATGAATAAAATATTACTGGAAATTTACACTTCTATGCAGACAAAGCCACAGGAAACAGTAAGAGAGCTGCAAGAGTCTTTCCAAAGTTAATGAGAGGAGACACTTTTCATGCACAAAAATCAATTCAGATAGAAGTAATAGGAAAACTGTCAGCTAAACACACTGGAATATCATTGAAACGCACGCACACACATTCTCTTAACTTCCATAAGCTATTATATTTGCAGATGCTAATAACTCCAACAAACTAACATTTTATTCTCACAAATCAAAAAGTTAAAAGCAGTAAAAAGGGTTTTAACTTAATCCAGAGCAGCAACAGACAATTACAATAGTTGTATAAAAATGAATCACTGAAATCAGATGTAGCTAATTTGAACTTCCTTCCTTGTTCTCTGGCTAGGCAACATTTCTAAAAAGGAAAATTGTCATCATTAGAAAATTATGTTTGCAGTTTTGTAAAAAATGCAACTCACTGTGCAGTTTAAGAAGGTGCATGTCTACATTTATAGAAACAGAGATTCAGAGAAATGTAAGGCTGGAAGGGACCTCAAGAAGTCATCAAGCTCAGCCCCCTGCACTGAGGCAGGACCAAGTAAACCTACACTGTTCTCCTCACACCTTCTATGGGTTATCTCAATTATCACTTCAAAGGTTTTTTTCTCCTGCTGATGATAGCTCATCTCAATTGATTGGACTCTTCCAGTTGGTATGCATACTTCCACCTTTTCATGTTCTCTGTATGTATAAATATCTCCTGTCTGTGTGTTCCATTCTATGTATCCGAAGAAGTGAGCTGTACTGCCACAAGTACTCCTGTTCTTTTTGCAGATACAGACTAACACGGCTGCTACTCTGAAACCTATCCCTAACAGGTGTTTGTCCAATCTGTCCTTAAAAACCTCCAACATTGGGGATTCCGCAACTCCTTTGGAAGCCTGTTCCAGAGATTAACTATCCTTATAGTTAGATTTTTTTCCCTAATATCTAACTTAAATTTCCTTTGCTGCTAATTAAGCCCATTACTTCTTGTCCTACCTTCATGGACCTGGAGAACAATTGATCACAGTCCTCTTTTTAACAGACCTACGTCTTCACTGTATTTGAAGACTTAGCTGATCTCACCTCAGTCTTCTTTTCTCAAGACGAAGCATGCCCAGTTTTTAAAATCTT
The DNA here is from genome assembly GCF_020497125.1 of Mauremys mutica. Classification (NCBI taxonomy): domain Eukaryota; kingdom Metazoa; phylum Chordata; order Testudines; family Geoemydidae; genus Mauremys; species Mauremys mutica. The sequence continues at coordinate 193,625,159 of NC_059072.1, forward strand.
CCCTCATAGGTCATGTTTTCTAAACTTTTTATCATTTTTGTTGCTCTTCTCTGGACTCTCTCCAATTTGTCTACGCCTTTCCTAAAGTGTGGCACCCAGAATTGGACACAGTACTCCAGCTGAGGCCCCACCAGTGCCAAGCAGAGTGGGACAATTACCTTCCAAGTCTTCTATACAACACTCCTATTAATTTGCCCCAAAATGATATTACCCCTTTTGCAACTGCATCACATTGTTGACTCATATTCAATTTGTGATCCTCTATAACCCCCAGATCCTTTTCAGCTGTACTACTGCCAAGCCGGTTATTCCCCATTTTGTAGTTGGGCATTTGACTGTTCCTTCGTAAGTGAAGTATTTTGTTTTTGTCTTTACTGAATTTTGTCTTGTTGAAGTCACACTAAGGCCTGGTCTACACTATGAGTTTAGGTCGAATTTAGCAGTGTTAAATCGAATTAATCCTGCACCCGTCCACACAACAAACCATTTACTTCGACATAGAGGGCTCTTAAAATCGGTTTCTGTACTCCTCCCCGATGCTAAAATTGATATCGCCGGTTCAAATTAGGGTTAGTGTGGACGCAATTTGACAGTATTGGCCTCCAGGAGCTATCCCAAAGTGCATCATTGTGACTGCTCTGGACAGCACTTTCAACTCAGATGCACTGGCCAGGTGTACAGGAAAAGCCCCACGAACTTTTGAATCTCATTTCCTGTTTGTTCAGTCGAGCTCATCAACACAGGTGACCATGAAGTCTGAGAATCAAAAAAGAGCTCCAGTATGGACTGTATGGGAGGTACTGGATCTGATCGCTGTATGGGGAGATGATTCCATGCTATCTGAACTACGTTCCAAAAGACGAAATGCCAATACAGTTGAAAAAATCTCCAAGGGCATGATGGAGAGAGACCACACAGGGACTCAACACAGTGCCGCATGAAAGTTAAGAAGCTCAAACAAGCGTACCAGAAAACCAAAGAATCAAACAGACTCTCTGGGGCAGAGCCGCAGACATGCCGCTTCTACGCTGAGCTGCATGCAATTCTAGGGGGGTCCACCACCATTACCGCACCCCTACCGTGGATTCTGAGGTGGGGGTACTCTCAGCCATGCCTGAGGATTTTGTCGACGGGGAAGATGAGGAGGAAGAGGAGGACAACCTTGAGGACAGCACACAGCATACCTTTCTCCCCAACAGCCAGGATCTTTTTCTCACCCTGACTGAAATACCCTCCTAATCCTCCCAAGGCGATATCCCAGACCACGAAGCTGGCGAAGGGACCTCTGATGAGTGAACCTTTGTATATATAATACATGGTTTAAAAGCAAGTGTTTTTTAATGATTAATTTGCCCTGAGGACTTGAGATGCATTCGCGGCCAGTACAGCTACTGGAAAAGTCTGTTAACATGTCTGGAGATGGAACGTAAATCCTCCAGGGGCATCTCCATGAAGCTCTCCTGGAGGTACTTTAAAAGCCTTTGCAGAAGGTTTCTGGGGAGAGCAGCCTTATTCTGTCCTCCATGGTAGGACACTTTACCGCGCCATGTTAGTAGCAAGTAATCTGGTATCATTGCATGACAAAGCCTGGCAGCGTATTGTCCTGGTGTTTGCTGGCATTCAAGCAACATCCCTTCTTTATCTCGCTGTGTTATCCTCAAGAGAGTCATATCGTTCATGGTAACCTGGTTGAAATACGGGAATTTAATTAAGGGGACATTCAGCGGTGGCCGTTCCTACTGGGCTGTTTGCCTGTGGTTGAAAAGAAATCCTCCCCGCAGTTAGCCAAGCGGTGGGGAGGGAGGGGCATTGGTGCTGAGCTGTTCGCGTTTGGCTAGCAGGGATTTCCCCTGATTCCAGCCACGCGGTGGGGGGAGGGGTAAAGCGATCATCCCAGAGAATTGGATGGGGGGGAGTTAGTTTGGTTTCTGCTGCTGCACATTAACATGAAAACTGCAGCACTCAATGGGCTTTGCTTGGTATGGGAAAGGAGGGCGCTGGTTTTATGCAGGTTGCAGAAGCCGAAAGACTATGGCTTACCATGGCCGCATGCAAGCCGAATTCTGTTGCCCAGACCTGCGTCTGTGATCTCTAACACCAAAGCCACAGGCACTCAATATTACGATGCAAAATGTGACCATATACCGAAATCACATGCTATGTAATGTGAAAAGTATTGTTCACCTTGAAAGAGTATACCCATTGTTTTGTAAAATGTATTGTTTTAAATACTTCTCTCTCTTTTTTACTCTCTCAGCTGCAAATGTTTTAAGCCTCCCTTCTCCGTCCCAAACGCTATCTCAGATAAGGCAGCAAAAAAAACGCATGTGCGATGAAATGTTCTGAGATCATGCAGTTGACCCACAATGAAAGAGATCATCTGAATGTGTGGAAGGACACATTATCACAGTACAGGAAAGTGGCCAATGAACGTGAGGACAGAAGGGATGAACGTGAGGACAGGAGGGACGATCCAAATGAGAGATGGTGGCAGGAAGATCAGAGGAGTCAGGATGCAACGCTGGGGCTACTGCGGGATCAAACGGACATGCTCTGGCATCTGGTGGAGCTTCAGGAACGGCAGCAGGATCACAGAGTGCCGCTGCAGCCCCTGTTTAACTGCCCTCTCCCCTCCCCAAGTTCCATAGCCTCTTACCCAGATGCCCAAGAACGCAGGGCGGGGTGGGAAGGAAGCTCCGTGCACCCTGCCAATCCACCTCAGTGGACAGCCCAAGCAACAGAAGGCTGTCTTTCAACAAGTTTTGAAGTGGCCTTTTCTTTCCCTCTTCTCCTCCCACACCCCACCTGGGCTACCTGTCAGTTCTCTCTCTATATTTATAAACAATTAAAAAAAGAGTAGATGGTTTTCAAAAGATAGTGACTTTATTTCCTTTGCAAGCAAGCTGTGATCGAAGCGGGGAGGGTGAGTGGCTTACAGAGAATGAGTCAACCAAGGTGGCGGGTTTACATCAAGGAGAAACAAACAGAACTTTCACATCGTAGCCTGACCACTCATGAAACTGGTTTTCAAAGCTTCTCTGATGCTCTTCTAATTGCCCTGGTGTCTGGCTGCATGTAATCAGCAGCCAGGCGATTTGCCTCAACCTCCCACCCTGCCATAAACATCTCCCCTTACTCTCACAGAGATTGTGGTGCACACAGCAAGCAGCAATAACAGTGGGTATATTGGTTTGGCTGAGGTCTGAGCGAGTCAGTAAAGTGCGCCAGCGACCCTTTACACGTCCAAATGCACATTCTACCACCATTCTGCACTTGCTCAGCCTGTAGTTGAACAACTCCTGACTACTGTCCTGGCTGCCTGTGTATGGCTTCATGAGCCATGGCATTAAGGAGTAGGCTGGGTCCCCAAGGATAACAATAGGCATTTCAACATCCCCAACTGTTATTTTCTGGTCTGGGAAGTAATTCCCTTGCTGCAGCCATTTAAACAGACTAGTGTTCTGAAGATGCGAGCATCATGATCCCTTCCCAGCCATCCCACGTTGATGTTGGTGAAACGTCCCTTGTGATCCACCAGTGCTTTCAGCACCATTGAAAAGTACCCCTTGCGGTTTATGCAGGGGCGGCTCCAGGCACCAGCATGCCAAGCGCATGCCGGGGGCGGCAAGCCACGGGGGTGCTCTGCCGGTCGCCGCAAGGGTGGCAGGCAGGTTGCCTTCAGCGGCATGCCTGCAGAGGGTCCGCTGGTCCCGTGGCTTTGGCAGACCTCCCGCAGGCATGCCGCTGAATCCGCGGGACCGGGGACCTCCCGCAGGCAAGTCGCCAAAGCAGCCTGCCTGCTGTGCTTGGGGCGGCACAATACCTAGAGCCGCTCCTGGGTTTATGTACTGGCTGCCCTGGTGGTCTGGTGCCAAGATAGGGATATGGGTTCCATCTATCACCCCACCACAGTTAGGGAATCTCATTGCAGCAAAGCCATCTACTATGACCTACACATTTCCCAGAGTCACTACCTTTGGTAGCAGCAGCTCAGTGATTGTGTTGGCTACTTGCATCACAGCAGCCCCCACAGTAGATTTGCCCACTCCAAATTGATTCCTGACTGACCGGTAGCTGTCTAGCATTGCAAGCTTCCACAGAGCTATTGCCACTTGCTTCTCAGCTGTGAGGGCTGCTCTCATCTTGGTATTTTGGTGCTTCAGGGCAGGGGAAAGCAAGTCACAAAGTTCCACGGAAGTGCCCATATGCATGTGAAAGTTTCGCAGCCACTGAGAATCGTCCCACACCTGCAACACTATGCAGTCCCACCAGTCTGTGCTTGTTTCCTGGGCCCAGAATTGCCGTTCCATGGCATGAACCTGCCCCGTTAACACCATGATCTCCAAAGTGCCGGGGCCCACGGTTTGAGAGAATTCTGTGTCCATGTCCTCATCAGTCTCGTCACTCCGCTGCCATTGCCTCCTCCTCGCCTGGTTTTTCAGGTTCTGGTTCTTCATAAACTGCACGATAATGCGCGAGGTGTTTACAATGTTGATGACTGCTGCGTTGAGATGAGCGAGCTCCATACCTGAGGTGGTATGGCGTCTGCACTGAAAAAAGGCGCAAAACGATTGTCTGCCGTTGCCCTGATGGAGGGAGGGGCAACCAACGATATGGCTTACAAGGAATTAAAATCAACAAAGAGGGTGGCCTTGCATCAAGGAGAAACACAAACAACTGTCACACAGAATGGCCCCCTCAAGGATTGAACTCAAAACCCTGGATTTAGCATGCTGTTGATTTCACCGGGGGGGGAGGGAGGAGGGAGCAAATGAATACAAAACAAATCAGGTCAATTTCTTGTTTTGATCCGCTCCATCTATCTTTTACATCTTAGGCTGGCAGCAGATGGTGCAATACGACTGCTAGCCCTTGTCATCTCCTGGGTGCTCGGCAGAAGATGCTGCATTATGACTGCTAGCCATCGTCATCTCCTGGCTGCTTGGCAGAAGATGGGAATGACCTGGATGAGTCACTCCCATGTCTGCCCAGGTGCCCCTGACTGACTTCACCAAGGTTGGCTAAAAGATCACCCAGGAGAACAATGATGATGGCTACCAGGCATAATGCACCATCTGCTGCCAAAAGGCAATGAGTTGCTGCTGTGTAGCAATGCAGTCCCACATCTACCAGCACCCAGGAGATGTACGGTGACGGTCAGCTGAGCAGGCTCCATGCCTGCCGTGGTATGGAGTCTGCACAGGTAACCCAGGAAAAAAGGCGTGAAACGATTGTCTGCCATTGCTTTCACGGAGGGAGGGAGAGCAGGGCCTGACGACATGCACCCAGAACCACCCGCAACAATGTTTTTTGCCCCATCAGGCATTGGGATCGCAACCCAGAATTCCAATGGGCGGGGGAGACTGTGGGAACTATGAGATCACTACCCACAGTGCAACGCTCCAAAAGTCGACGCTAGCCTCAGTACTATGGACGCACACCGCCAAATTAATTTGCTTAGTGGGGATGCATGCATTCGACTTTATACAATCTGTTGCCAAAAATCGAATTCTGTAAAATCAGAGTAATTTCATAGTCAGGGGTGGCTCTAGAGTTTTTGCCGACCCAAGCAGGCTTCCCTTGGCGGCGTGCCTGCGGAGGGTCCGCTGGTCACGCGGCTTTGGTGGACCTCACGCAGGCGTGCCTGCGGAGGGTCCGCTGGTCCTGCGGCTACTGCTGAAGCTGCGGGACCAGCGGACCCTCCGCAGGCATGCCTGTGGGAGGTCCACCGAAGCTGCGGGACCAGCGGACCCTCCGCAGGCAAGCCGCAGAAGGCAGCCTGCCTGCCGCCCTCGCGGCGCCGGCAGAGCGCCCACCGCGGCTTGCCGCCCCAAGCACGCGCTTGGCGTGCTGGGGCCTGGAGCCGCTCCTGTTCGTAGTGTAGACATACTCTAACTTTCCAATTTGTTAAGGTTGTTTTGAATTCGAATCCTGTTCTCCAAAGTATTTGCAGCATCCCCCCGCCCAAGGTTGGTATCATCTGCAAATCTTATAAGCATACTGTCCACTCCATTATCCAAGTCATTAATGCAAATAGTACTAGACCCAGGACTGACTCCCTGCAGGAATATTACTAGATACTCCATCCCAGTTTGACAGGAAACCATTGATAACTACTCTCTGAGTATGGTCTTTCAAGCGGTTGTGCATACACATTATAGTAATTTTATCTAGACCTCATTTCTCTAGTTTGCTTATGAGAATGTTGTGTGGGACCATATCACAAGCCTTACTAAAAAATCAATATATTGTTTCTACTGCTCCCCATCCCCCTTCCAGTAGACCAATAATCCTGTCAAAGAAGGATTTATTCTTGACAAATCTATGTTGGCTATTCCTTATAACCCTATTATCCTCTAGGTGCTTACAAACTGATTGTTATATAATTTGTTTCAGTATCTTTCCAAGTATTGAAATTAGGCTGACTGGTCTCTAATTCCCCTGGTCCTCTTTGTTCCATCTTTCTCTGTCTCTCCCTCTGGAAAATAGGAATAGAGCTTATCCACCTAATTCACAGGGGTGTTGTGAGAGTTCATTTGTATGTAAAGTTTATTAATGATAAATATTATAGAAAAGCTACACAGTACAGCTAGAAATGTTTAGTTAGTCTAAAAAGGGTGAAGAGCTGTCATTTTTGCAGATGAAGAGCTGTCATTTTGCTGAAGAAAAGAAGAAACAAATTTTCACAAAATTACATGTGAATACTCATGAAAATGCACAGGTTTGAAGCTATTGAAATAAAGCAAATAAATTAATGTATTTAGATGCTGATGTACATTTATACTGTGCATACAAGAGACAGAGGATGTATGTACACAGATAATTCCTTCTAACCCTTTTTAGACTAACTAAACATTTCTAGCTGTACTGTGTAGCTTTTCTATAATATTTATCATTAATAAACTTTACATACAAATGAACTCTCACAACACCCCTGTGAATTAGGTGGATAAGCTCTATTCCTATTTTCCAGAGGGAGAGACAGAGAAAGATGAATTGACTTTCCTAAGGCCACACTGTAAATCAGTGGCAAAACCAGCATTAAAACTCCCAACCTGGTGCTCAGTCCTCCAGACCATTTTGCATTCAGACTACACATTCATCCACTGAACACCCCTTGAGTTCAGTAGGAAATCCATGTGAAGAATTTTTGAGGGCTCAAAGCTTCCACATTTTCCACATGGCAAATTTACAAAAACAGATACACATCTTCACCCTTGTGGTGTAATAGTTCAGGGGAGACCTTTATGAAGACTTCTTGAAAAAGATCCCTAATCCATGTTCACTGAACTAGCAGGAAGACAACAGTGAATTGCTGGTAGATTCTTGTTTAAAGCAGTCAATCATCAAGTTTTTATTTATTTATTTACCTTCCACATGTTCAGAAATACAGATAAAAAGGAACTGCAAGAAAACAAAGTTTTTTGGCTGACTCTGAGTAGTTGTGTTAAGTAACTCGTGGATCATTATTTTTCTCCTCTGGTATCCGGCTTTCTTCTAAGTCAGAGACTGTATCTCATGTTTATTACTACAGAAACTGGTGAGTTCAAGTTGGTTCAGAAATTAATGGAGTGATGCTCCTATTTTCAGAGCTACGATGTCCTCTGAGGGGCAGAATTATTTCTTCTCTGAAAGGAAAACAGTTTAAGAAAGTAATTTCTAAAAGGAACATTAAATACTTTTTATACTTATACTGTAAACATGAATAAAACCCTTCTGGCGCTGAGATGTGTAACTGTGCCTTCGTGGGTCACAACTGAGAATACCAAATTCAGAACAAACTGCTGAGAATTAGGGCAGATACACCCCAAAACTGGCAGCTATTCTCCCATAAAATATACCAAACCAGCAAAAAAAGTAAACTTCTGTTTCACCACACTGACTAACAAGAAGTCAGAAAACGCAGTTTTGTTAGATATTCCAGTCCTTTAAAACCAATTTCATCAAATAAAAGGTTCTTCTGATCCCAAAGGACCAGCCACATACCCCGGTCAGAATACAACTCAGCTCTTGCCCAACAATCACACTGTTGCCAATCTTTAGGATCTAAAATCTAAAGTTTTATTTTTAAAAAGAAAGGTGAGAATTAAAATTGGTTAAAGGAATCAAATGCATACAATAAATGCAAAGTTATTAGTTCAGGCTTGTAGCAGTGATGGAATAAACTGCTGGCTTAAGTCAAGTCTCTGATTGCTTCCAAATCATTGAAAGGTCCTCAATCCCTTGGTTAGAATGCTCCCATTAGTATAAATCCATAGTCCAGAGGTTTGAGCAGGAAAGAGGCAAAATGGAGATGTTTCCTGCGCCTTTTATAGCGTCTGCCATGTAGAGGGAAACCCATTGTTTCAAACAAAGCCCTCAGCACAGCTGGTGGAAAATCACAGGTGACAAGATAGTATTTGGAGTCACTTGGACAAGTCACACGCCCATGCATAATTTTGCTTAGTCACAGCAGCGGCCATTACCTATACTTCAGATGGAACATTCACAGGAAAGTCCATTCAGTGTAGATGGGCATCTTCCATTATGAATTAAGTGTTCTTTTGATGGACCACTTAACTTGAATTGTCCCTTCAAGGTGTGCTGGCTAAATACCTTGTGGGCATTACCGCAGTAGCAAACATATTTGAATACAGGTATAGAGCCAATTTTCATAGCCTCAAATACAAAAATGATACATGCATACAAATACCATAACCATAAGCAGCAAATCCAACCCTTTCTATTGACACCTTACTTGACACACTTTGTATAAGATCCATAGCAATTATATAACAGTGGTAGCAACAATGATTTACATGGTCATATTTTAATCAGATAATATCACATGATGATAATGCATGTAGCCTCCACATAAGCAGCCCAGAGAGAAAAAAAAATCTGTAAGAATGGGTTGGGAAAAGGCCTCTGAGTTCCCCCTGAAGATGCAATGCTATGAGGTGCTGAGTACCATGAGCTTTCTGTAAAAATCAGTCAAGGTCACTCAGCTCTGTACAGGATCAGAACCAAACGGAGATAAGTATGTCTGAGGGTATATCTTGACTGTAATTGGGAGGTCTGATTTCAGATCGAAGCTAGCTCAAATAACAATAGCTGTGAAGCTTCAGCAGCTACGCTTGTATGTACCCAGGATCTTGGATGTAGGTATGGTTAACCTGTGCAGCTGTAGCTTCCCTGCTATTGTTATGTCTACACTGCCGTTGGAGGTGTAACTGCAGATCATGTAGGCATACTCATACTAGCTTTACCACCATGGTAAAAAATGGCAGTGAAGATGCAGTAGCTGTACAAGCTTGCTCAGAACTTTGGGGACATATTCACATTCCTAGCTCATGCCATGCTCCATGCCACTGCATTTTCACTGCTATTTTTAGCCACATTAGCTAGATTAAAGCTGGCATGGGTATTCCACCAAAGCTGCAATCATATCTCTAACTTTAGTGCAGATGTTCCTTAAAGAAGGTACTAAGTTACATGTCTTGTTTCCAGGGGTTAAAGTAAAATTGAACTCTTACTGGTACGGGGCCAGCTCCAGCCTCCCAAGAAGGGGCGTGGCCTTGGGTGGAAGGGGCAGGGTTAGGGGTCAGCATCCCCCAGCCAGCCCATCTGCATTGCCTGGCCCTCGCTGCCCTGGGCTCCAGCAGCAATTTAAAGGGCTGGTATGGGCTGGTACCAGTGACCACTTTTTTCCACTATGTCATACTGGCCTGTACTGTCTTACTTTCACCCCTGCTTGTTTCTCATATTGGCATCTATCACTAATCCCTGAGCTGGCCCATTGTTCTTTTTGTCTAGTGAAGGTGACAATGCAATGATCCAATTATGCATGATGAGGATTCATTTATTGTTAGATATGTTTTCTTTTTGTCCCTGGATCTTAAAATAGCAAGTTTGTGCAATGTGATTTGCTGGGATGTAAGTTCCCTTTTATTATATGCAATAAATCTATCCACTATTTAATTTAATTTGGTTAACAGTGAGGTACAATCGGTACCTTTCATTGTACAGTATTTAGCTATTTTGGATGCATCTAGACTACTTTGTTTTCCCTGCACGGTAAACTTTACAGCCCCAGTACAGCTATTTGCTTTTAAGATAGATGTGTGACTGACATCTTTTATATTTTTCCAACATTAAAACAAATAAAAGGCAAGATGTTGTTTGCTTTTGCTTCCTTTCCAAAGGAGTGAATTGCTGCTCTAATTTATACTTTCACATTTCTGAGAAGAAACGTGTTCTTTGAGGAGCACTCTTGATTATGTATGTAACTGTTTAAGACATTTATTTAGTGTGTTTGGTAGTCATTGTTGGTTTTACACTTTCAAAGAGTCCTTGTAAACAACACAATGATTCTTTCTTTGTATTTCAGAATGTTCTGGGCATTTATATTGTGGGAAGTAAATATATTCCTTTATTAATAAATTAATGATGTTTTGTCAACATCCACACAGTATGGAAGAAGGCTGGAAGCTATTTAAATGTCCTTTCCACATATTTAAATTCAAGCACATCACATAGTGCCAGATCAACTTCAATGGGCCCAGTCCTGCTCTTTAAAAATCATAGTCTCCAACATGCACAAGAAAAATCACATACAGGGCTGTAACCCGGTTCAAGAAAAAATGGTTAAAATTCATCTTCGCTATAGGAGCACAAGGTTATTGAATCTTTCTGGGGCCCAGTACAATATTACGAATGGGTTCCTCTGCATAGTATGAATTCAAGAAGCAAGATCCTAAATGCAGATTGAAGCTCATTAAGGGCTAGATCAGGGGTTGGCAACCTCTGGCACGCGGCTCACCAGGGTAAGCACCCTGGCGGGCCAGGCCAGTTTGTTTACCTGGCTGCAGTCCGCTGTCCCAGGCCAATGGGGGCGGTGGGAAGCGGCACGGGCAAGGGATGTGCTAACCGCGGCTTCCCGCCACCCCCATTAACCTGGGATGGCGAACCGCAGCCAGTGGGAACTGCGATCGGCCGAACCTGCTGACACAGCAGGTAAACAAACTGGCCCGGCTCGCCAGGGAGCTTACCCTGGTGAGCCGCGTGCCAGAGGTTGCCGACCCCTGGGCTAGATCTTAAGCCCATTAAAGTCAATGTGAGTCCCTCCATTGACTTCAGTAGACATTGGCTCAGGTCCTATGACTGGAGTGAAACAGTACAAGTTAGGGCTTTAAATCCAATTTACTGTAGGCCAGCAGTTCTCAAACTGTGGGTTGTGACCCCCTTTGAATGGAGTCACCAGAGCTAGCTTAGACTTCTTGGGGCCTGGGGCTGAAGCCCGAACCCCACTGCCCCAGGGCCAAAGCCAAAACGTGGCTCGGGCTTGGGCCCCCTGTCATAAACAGATAGTTAAGGGTTAAGGTCTCTTTTACCTGTAAAGGGTTAACAAGCTCAGTAACCTGATGGACACCTGACCAGAGGACCAATCAAGGGACAAGATAATTTCAAATCTCTGTGGAGGGAAGTCTTTGTTTGTGTTCTTTGTTTGGGGGCTGTTCTTTCTTTGGATCTAAGAGGGGCCAGATGTATCTCCAAGTTTCCTGAAGTAGTTCTTCTATTCAGTATAGTGAGTATTAGAAAGGCGGATTAGTCTTATAATTAATTTCTGTATTTGCAAATGTGTGTTGGCTGGAGAAATCTCTTTATTTCTGTTTGCTGTTACTTTTGATTATCCTGAGAAAAGGGGGGAGGGAAGTCTCTCCAGTTTTATAAGTTAGACCCTGTAATCTTTTCATCCTGGTGTTACAGAGATAGTGTACTTTCTTTCTTTCTTTTAATAAAATCCTTTCTTTTTGGAACCTGATTGATTTCTTCCCTTGTTTGGAATCTCAGGGGAAGTGGAGGAGGAGGGGGGAACGAGAATCCCTCTTTGTTTGATTCAAGGAGTTTGAATCAAGGTGATCTTTCCCGACGGATAAGGGAGGGGGAGGTGGGGGAATGGGCTATTTCCCTTTGTGTTAAGACCCAACGAGCTTGGATCTGTGTTCCCCAGGGAAAGTTTTGGGGGAACAGGGAGTGTGCTAAACACTGGAATTTCTAGCTGGTGGCAGCGTACCAGATCTGAACTAGGATTTAAGTTTAGACAAGTCCATGCAGGTCCCCATCTTGTGGACGCTAAAGTTCAAAGTGGGGAATAAACCTATGACACTCCCCTACCCAGGGTAGTGGGGCTTGGGAAAGCTCAGGCTTCAGTCCCCACTCCTGGGGTCATGAAGTAATTTTTGTTGTTAGTAGGGGTCACAGTGCAATGAAGTTTGAGAACCTCTGCTATAGACTAAACATTATTTAGTCTATAGGCCAAGTGTTAAACAGAAAGAAGGGGTGTGGTAAACCATAGGCCTGTATTTGCTGGCCTCACATCACACTGAGGATGGTCAGGCTGGGACAGAAGGATCCATTAAGAACTTTGGCACATATCCACAAAGAGACTTAGGCATCATGGTGCCCAATTTATAGGAACCCAGAAAATCATGGGAACAACACTGTGATACACAAAGTCTGATTAAGTGCCTAGACTCCCATTCAATGAAAGGGGAAAGATAGGCACCTTAGACATGCCGGGCTGGGCCACCGCTTCCCACAGCTCCCATTGGCTGGGAACGGCGAACCACAGCCATTGGGAGCTGCGAGCAGCTGTACCTGCGGACACTCAGGTAAACAAAGCATCTTGCGGCCCACCAGGGGCTTATCCTGAATAAGCTGTGAACCAAGTCTGGGAACCCTTGCCTTAGACTGTAATCCATAAAGCCAGCACCTCTGGTGGGGAGCTGCCTAAGCTAGCCAATGAGAGATGGTGACCATACAGGTGTGTCCTAAAACCTTCCCCAGTCAGGAGATAGTGCCTAAGTCCAGGCTACAGGGAGGCACCCATCTCCGCTTGCAATCCACAAAGTGAGAGAAAATATGCATCTGCCACCCACAGTCCCACATGTGACTTAGGCAGCTGAATGCCTATCTTCCCCGGGGCTGTGAATCACTCTGGGGCTTAGACAGGAGATATTGCAATCAGTGAAGTTATACCAGAGACTATTAAAAAGTCCTTGATCCAAATTCATCACAAATGTCATATAACTAGCTATTAACTCCATGGAATAAGAACACAATGGTTAGAGGAAGATAAAGACCTGTACAACTGGCAAGATTAAAGTAGTCCTATTATATGTGCCACATTTTCCTAGAGGGTTTTTCTCAGACTCCTCATACTGCATTTAAACTGTCTCATGGAACATAAGAGTACATTTGTTTATCTTGACAGATTGCCATAAATCTGGAAACTTTGTTTTCTAAGATTGGTGGCACGGCACTGTCTGCTGAAAGCTTTCCCACTTTTGAAACTTGCTCTTCCTGACTGTCATTTGGAGCCTTGGGTCCTGATCCCACTAAGATTTATGCACATGCATGATCATAATTACACCAATGGCGCTAGTGACATGCACAGTGGACAAATATTTGTAGGAATGGGGTCCAAGTTTTATGAGCTACAGATCGCACTGCAGGACTTGTATGTTAATAATAAGTTAAAAAAGAAAAAAAGCTTGACTGAACAAACGAACTTTCCACACAATATTAACAACTTTATTTATAACATGAAATTTCTAACCTTTAAAAGAACTATTTGTGTTTGGTCAACTTTGTATCATTAGCTCTGAATTTATTTTGTTCAAATTCTAAAAGTTGTAACCATACATTGTAAAATGTACTTGTTCCTGGTACATAGCTGTCTGTTATTTTTTCCACTGAAAGGATTTTGCATAGTTTATTTCTCCAGGACAGTAGTGTTGCAGGATCTGTCCTTTACAAAATTGAACTATTACACATCTGGCTGCTAGAAATAATTGGGTTATTAATGGGACTTGCCTCGAGTTAATTACCTCCTTTGGACTGTAACCTAATAGAACCATTATGGGTAATTTTAATTATCTTGAAAATTCTGTTATTTTCTTCCAAAATGTTATGGTTTTAGGGCATTCCCACCATCTATGCAGAAAAGTCCACATCTCTCCACAATTTTCAACTCCGCATTTAAACCTGTAGTATAGTATATTTAATAGTTTGCTTATCTTAAATAGAATCTGAAACTATTGGTAAGTATTTCCCCCACTTCCACAGAGGCCTATAGAGTTTTCTTATTCACTCTGGGGAAATTATTGCTGTGACGCTGCACCCCATAATGCTTTATGGGAATATGCTTATGAATGTATATATGACATAAGTGGAATATGTTTTATGCTACACATGCCATGTAACATATCTCTGTAAATGTTATGATCTACTGAATACATTCCTCTTATTTGTTTGCATGTATCATTTTTGTTCTTGAAGTTATGAATATTGGCTGTATATTTGTTTGATTTTAAGTAGGTTTTAGTGAAGCAGTTGGTCAACTTCCTGAGAAAAGTCTGTTCTCAGTAAGTGCTCAGTGAAGAAGCCCTTAAGTCAACAATGAACTTGGAGATGCCAATCCACATCTGAGCTTTCCCAGGAATGTGGCTTGGCTGGTAAGGAACTCAGTCATGCCTGGACATGTGACTTGCCCATGTGACTCCAAAGCTGGACCCAGTCTAGAAGGAGACTAGTCTGCAAAAGGAAGCTTACTGGAACACCTCTGAAGGTGAGGTTTTATCTGTATTCAGTTTTCTTACTGTATTAGGCATAGACTGGCATATTTTATTTTATTGGGCATTTACTTTGTTCTGTCTATTACTACTTGGAACCACTGAAATCCTGTTTTCTGTATTTAATAAAATCACATTTTACTTATTATTTAACCCAGAGTATGTATTAATACTGGGGGTAGGGGGCCTAACAGCTGTGCATATCTTCCTATCAGTGTTATAGAGGGCGAACAACTTATGAGTTTACCCTGTATAAGCTTTAGACAAGGTAAAACAGATTTATTTGGGGTTTGGACCCCATTGGGAGTTGGGCAGCTGAGTGTTAAAGACAGGAACACTTCTTAAGCTGCTTTCAGTTAAGCCTGCAGTCTGTGGGACGTGATTCAGACCTGGGTCTGTGTTTGTGGCTAGCAAGCATGTCTGGCACAGCCAGGCAGGGCTCTGGAGTCGCAAGCTGGCAGGGAAAGCAGGAGCAGAAGTAGTCTTGGCACATCAGTTGGCAGCCCCAAGGGGGTTTCTGTGACCCAACCCGTCACAATTGCCCCAAACAAATTTAATAATTCTTGTCTGAATTTCCACTAGAGTTCATTTTGGTATCCGTATTGGTAGGGCCTGAAGTGGGAAATTAACCACCAATTAATTGTTACCACTGCTATATGACCAAGCCAAGCCAAATGTTTCTTTCAATCCAAAAGAGCTTTTTTAAGTTTTGAAATAATTGGAGAAAAATTAATTTCATATAGATGCTTGAGATTATGAGAAATATTGACTCCAAAGTAATTTATTTCTACACAATAACACAAATGCATTCTGCAGCTGTTGATCAGTGGCTCCTTGTCATAGGGTGCTCTACTCACTGCTGGAGTGTCTCCTTCTGGCTGTGTCTAGGGATTAGTTCTTCCAGTCTGACACCTCTTCCTGCAGTTGTTCACTACATCTTTCTCCATGTCTCACTTGCTTGGGATTTGACTACTCCTGCTTTGTGGCTTGGTATGCCAGCCAGGTCAGTGCAGTTTTCCCCTTCAAGGGAGGAGTGAGGGGGTTGTATGCCTCAAAGGACCCACTGCTCCAGGCCCCTTTCACTGCCCCTTAACAGTACCTCTTCCCCAGTAGTTGGTAGGAGAACTCAGGCCTACCCTGTACACTAGTTTCCAGCCCAGGAATCATGCAAGCAGTCAAAGTCTGTACAGTTCTCAACCTTACTACTGTATCCCTGGGCTACTTCCTCCCTTGCCTTCTCTCGCCCTAAGAGTGACTACATCATCTCTCCCTCTGCAGCCTCCTTCTACTTGTAGCAACTGAGCTTTTACAGGCCCCTCCTGTTCCTCTCCTTCTGAGCTTAATCTCTAATTAGTCCTCCTTGCTCCATGGCTTCTCCTCTAGTTGCAGCCTAGGTGTTTAATTGGGCCACTTAATCCCTTCAGGCCTAGTGTGGGGGTGGACACCCCATCATACTTCTCCAGCCCTATATTTAGTATAACTAATTTGATAGCCTGATGTCATCAAAGTGATTAGTTTCTTCAGAATATGCTTTAGATTTTACTCGATTGGTAACCATGAGTACCTTAACATCTACATACAGTGCAATTTTATGTTCATTTATTAATTGTAACCTCTATTATGCTACTATTCTGATGTATTTTTTGTGCCAGGCATTCAATAAAGAGGGCAAACAACAGAGAGATATAGGACAACCTTGTCTGATTCTTCTTTGTAGCTGAAATTATTTGGAATATACCTCATTAACTCTTATCCTAGGGGAAGGAGGATGCAATATATTTATCCAAATCTTCAGAGATGAGTTTAGGAGGCAATTTGAAGACAGTGTTTTGAGGAAAGACTCGCTTCTTTATCAAAGGTCTTGGTATCTAAGGATAGCACTAGATTTATATTTTATTTTATAGATTTTAAATTATTTCTATGAGTCAGCTAATGTTATGACTCAATTATCACACAAAAACTGTTTGATCAATGTGTATTAATTGGGCAAGGGCTGCTTCTATTCCACAGGCAAGAATCTTTGAAAATATTGTCATGCCTACATTAAAAGTGGGCTGTATGAGCAAACAAAACATTCAATGAATATGATTTAGAAGCTTGTCTTTTATGTACTATGTCCACCTCCTGTATTGGAATCTCCTTACTCTACATAAACAGAATAATTAGTTTCTTTGCAATAATTTCTGATGTTATTTTATAAAACCTATTTGGTTCCAGGGATTTTTGTGGTGGCGTTGATTTAATCATGGCCACCTCATCTTCCACTGGTCTTTCTAATCTAACTGTTCCTGAGTGAACCTTGCCTTGTTAGCCTCATTAATAGTGCACGGTAGAAAAGGGCAATTCTGGTTCATGGATAATTTCAAAATTTGGTTTCATTCGGATTAGGCACAAAAAAAAATCTAAATTCTTTGCAAGAGGGAGTGGAGCCCTGTTTCTGAGTAACCTAGCCCTAGAGTAGTCCACTTGGCTGCCGAGGAGCTGTGAGTCTGAGCTGGCAGGAAAACAAGTGTGGGAATTTCACAAAAAAAGCCATCTCTGCACATAGGCGGCGAGTTCTATGGGCCCGTGGAGCCCAGGCCCCACCAATAATCCTGAAGGTGGGCCCAGCTCCACCAATGTTTGGGCCCCAGGCCCTGTGCTTTGGGGGGTCCCCGCGTTGCAATGCCGGGTGCTCTCACCGCAGCGGCAGCTCCCTGGAGAGGCCCCAGCAGCAACTGGGCTCACAGCCCATTGGCCGGGAACCCCAGCCAATGGGAGCTGCCGGGGGCGGTGCCGGAGCTGCCTGGCCACGCCTCCACAGCAGGGAGGGGGAGCGAGCCAGCCACCGGCAGCATCTGAGCCCTGGGCAGAGCAGCAGCAGCGTCTGTGCCTGTCAGACAGACTCAGCCAGTGAGCTGTGGGGGCAGCCAGACACACAGACACAGCCGGGGAGGGGGGATTGGTGGGGACAAACAGACACAGCCGGGGGTGGTGGGGGCAGCCAGCCAGACACAACCGGGGGGTTGTGGGACAGACACACACAGCGGGGGGGGGGGGTCAGACAGACACAGCCAGGGGTGGTGGGGGCAGCCAGACAGACACAGCCGGGGGGGGTGAGGCAGACAGACATAAGGACACAGCCAGGGGGGTTGTGGCACAGACACACACAGCCGGGGGTGGTGGGGACAGACAGACACAAAGACACAGCCGGGGGGGGCGTTGGTGGGGACAAACAGACACAGCTGGGGGGTTGTGGGACAGACAGACACAGCCGGGGGTAGTGGGGGCAGCCAGACACACACAGCCGGGGGGTTGTGGGACAGACAGACACAAGGACACAGCCAGGGGGTTGTGGGACAGACAGACACAGCCGGGGATGGTGGGGGCAGCCAGACAGACACAGCCGGGGGTGGTGGGGACAGACAGACACAAAGACACAGCCGGGGGGGGCGTTGGTGGGGACAAACAGACACAGCTGGGGGGTTGTGGGACAGACAGACACAGCCGGGGGTGGTGGGGGCAGCCAGCCAGACACAGCTGGGGGTTGTGGGACAGACAGACACAAGGACACAGCCAGGGGGTTGTGGGACAGACACACACCAGGACACAGCCAGGGGAGTTGTGAGGACAGATAGACACACAGACACAGCCGGGGAGGGGGGATTGGTGGGGACAAACAGACACAGCCGGGGGTGGTGGGGGCAGCCAGCCAGACACAGCCGGGGGGTTGTGGGACAGACACACACAGCGGGGGGGGGGGGACAGACAGACACAGCCGGGGGTGGTGGGGGCAGCCAGACAGACACAGCAGGGGGTTGTGAGACAGACAGACATAAGGACACAGCCAGGGGGGTTGTGGCACAGACACACACAGAGACCCACACAACCCTCTGCCCCCTCGAGAGACTCCCAATGACCCCTGTCACTCCTCTCCAGAGAGCCCTCCCCTTTGTGCCAGCCCACTCCCCTCCCCCACTGCCTCCCCTCCTCCAAAGCTCCCTACAATCTCCCCCTTTGACTTCCGCCCCCCAGCCCAGCCCATTCCATTGGCCGGGAGGCTCCCAGTCTAGTGGCTATCAGGGCCCATGGGAGCTGCACCTGAGGCAGGGTGCCTGCCTGCAGATGCAGACCAGCCTGGCTGTGCCTCCACAGCACAGGGAGGGGGAGCCACAGGTGAGCAAGCCCTGGTCATCATCACAGGCCCAGTAATTCTCTGGATATTTAATTTCACTGAGGCAAAATGTGTGCAATTTTATGGGTTGAATGATTGAATGACATAATACCCACCTGCCTGCATTGTCCATCACTAAGTCCAGTAATTTTGTCAAGTGTTTGTTGCACAACATGGTGGTGCCTACCCCTACCTTGTGCTCCAGGGGGTGATGGGGTCCAGGGCAGCCTGTTATAGCCTGTTATAGAACTACCTGATTAGTAATTGGATATGTTGGCTGGCATCTTTTTTTACGTGTTCGCTCCCCCTGATGTTAGAACCTGGCTACACCACTGGGGAGGGGAGCTTCCTAGACCTGTGCAGCTGGGGCTTAGGTGAATTTTGTGATACTGTGCCCCTCCCCAGCTACCACCGTGCAGTCCCCACTCCTGCACCATGCTGGGCAAGGGGCAGCCCCATCCCCAGTGAGGCTATGGTGAGGGGTGGCAGCAGGGGAGGCCATACGTGATGGCAACCTCCCCCCTCGGTACCCACCATAGGGGAGGCGAGTGGGCTTTCTGGACCTGAGAGGGACCTAGGAGCATGTGCAGTGAACTGCGGGGGAGAGGAGGGGTCCCTCCCCTGGAGCTTGCTGCTGCCAGGGAGGGTGGAGGGGAGTCCTCTTTGGCCCTAGCCCTGGGGCAGCCTATCTGCACCCCAAGTTCCTTATCCCCAGCCCTGTCCCAGAGTCCTCACCTGACGGGAAAAACACACAACTTAAATTTGATGGTCAGTTTAGAGTATCATAGAATATCAGGGTTGGAAGGGGCCTCAGGAGGTCATATAGTCTAACCTCATGCTCAAAGCAGGACCAATTCCCAACTAAATCATCCCAGCCAGGGCTTTGTCAAGCCGGGCCTTAAAAACCTCTAAGGAAGGAGATTCCACCACCTCCCTAGGTAACCCATTCCAGTGTTTCACCACCCTCCTAGTGAAAAAGTTTTTCTTAATATCCAACCTAAGCCTCCCCCACTGCAACTTGAGACCATTACTCCTTGTTCTGTCCTCTGCTACCACTGAGAACAGTCTAGATCCATCCTCTTTGTAACCCCCTATCAGGTAGTTGAAAGCAGCTATCAAATCCTCCCTCATTCTTCTCTTCTGCAGACTAAACCATCCCAGTTCCCTCAGCCTCTCCTCAGAAGTCATGTGCTCCAGCCCCCTAATCATTTTTGTTGCCCTCCACTGGATTTTCCAATTTTTCCACATCCTTCTTGCAATGTGGGGCCCAAAACTGAACGTAGTACTCTAGATGAGGCCTCACCAATGTTGAATAGAGGAGAATGATCATGTCCCTCGATCTGCTGGCAATGCCCCTACTTATACAGCCCAAAATGCTGTTAGCCTTCTTGACAAAGGCCAGAGGAGGGAGTGTTAGTGCCTGTGCGGACTTCTGGGAAGTGCATGGGGTGGAAGGGGATGCTGGGATGCTCTGGAACCACTCCTTCAAAGCCAGTCAGGACTCTGGGGGAGCCTCCTCTCTGAGCAGACTGTCTCCAGGGCAAGAAGCTTACACCTTCCTGGGTCTGACCTCAGAGCATTCAGCATGCCCTTCCACACCATGCACTTTCCGCAGTGAGTCCGCCCAGGCGGGGTCCTGGGGCAGCCAGAGGTCCCTGCACCCCAACTCCGCAGGCAGATGTGACTCTCAGCCAAACTTTAAAACAGAAGGTTTATTAGATGACGGGAACACAGTTTAAACAGAGCTTGTTGGTACAGAAAACAGAACCCCTCTGTCAGGTCCATCTTGCGGGGTGGGGAGCCCAGAACCAAGTTCTGGGTCTCTCCCCATTTCCCCAGCCAGCTCCAAACTGACACTCCCTCCTCTGGCCTCTGTGTCTCTTCCGGACAAGGAGGCCACCTGATCTCTTTGTCCCCAACACCTTCAGTTGGCATCTTGCAGGGGAAACTGAGGCACCCACACAGTATTCAGAGAAAATATTAAGAACATTCCCACTTCATCACAACAGGTGCAACAAAATAGAATACTGTATATTGAAGTAGGCAAGTGCTGCTTCTGACTTTCCACTTTTAATTGACCCTTGTAATCTTGTGGCGCTGACGCGTTGTAGCTTCATTTTATATCGGCTTACAGGGCGGGAGCGGGGGGGCGCCACCATTTTGGGCCCCACCAAAAATTATACAAACCTGCCGCCTATGTCTCTGCAGAATGTCTCAATTCTGCCAAGTCAGCAAATTTTGAGAAAAAAATGTTTGGTCACAATGTTTTTGACCAGTATACTCAATATATTTTATAGTTTTCCTCATACTCTCTTTATAGTGAGAGGCATAAACAGTAGTATAAAACCTTCTGAATTATTCAGTAATCCCTCTAGTATAAAAATGTATTTATTTTGCATTTTTGTTGCCTGTCTTTGACTCTTAGAATCATACCAGGGACCTCAAACAGTCTTCTAGTCCAGTCCCCTGCACACAGGGCAGGACTAAGTATTATCTAAACCATCCCTGACAGGTGATTGTCTACCTTGCTCTTAAAAATCTTCAATGATGGAGATTCCACAACCTCCCTAGGAAATTTATTCCAGTGCTTAACTAACCTGACAGTTAGGGAGTTTTATCTAGTGGCCAACCTAAATCTCCCTTGCTGCAATTTAAGCCCATTGCTTCTTGTCCTTCTCTTTTCTTAATCTATTATGAGGTTTTTATTAGCCTGATTTCTCCTCTTATCCCCTGATCATATCATCTCTTTTTTCTGCTTCCCTTTCTTTCTTCCTCAGGATGCTAGCTAATTTATTTACCTCTTATTACTCCTTTATATACCTCTCAGACAATGTTTTTAGATGTTTGACCTTACCATTATCAAAACAGAACTTAATTTCTATCTTTATAGAATCCAAAATAAATGAATCTTTCAACTGGGAGAATTATTCAGCATCCATGTATTTTCTGTCAGACCACCATTACTGATTTCAAATAGGGTTACTCACCTTGTGGCCAGGTATGGCATTGCAGTGTCTCTCTCAGTAGTCCTGCTGACTGGCCATCCGGGTCTGCTAGTGGTCCTCATTGCCTTGTGACTTGGCCCTCCAGACTAGTTACTTGGAGTTCAACCTTTTCGGGATAAGCCAGGGTTTTAACTCAACAGTCTCAGAACTTCATGTCAGGTCAATGCCCCTGGTCCAGGCCCAATAGTCTTTCTGGCCCCTTGGGTCTGCGGTCCTCACACTGGTCTCACCATTAAGGCTCTATGGGAACGCAGTCCTTCCCACTACCCCTGGTTCCAGCCCACGGGCCCTTGTAGCAAGCAGTGAAGGGCTGTGTGAGTACACCTCTTGCTTCTTCCATGGGCTACTTCCTACATCATCCCACCTTCCTCTCAGAAGGATCACATTCTCAGCAGCAGTCTTCCCTGGGGTCCGGCCCATAGTCTCATCATGCAGTGATGAGCTGCCAAAATCTTAACAACCGGTTCCCTATAAAAAGTTCTGATTTAAGGGGGGGGAGTGGGGGAGGAGCCAGGGAAAGTTCGTCGTAGGGCTGGAGGCCCCTGCAGGGCCTGGGCCAATTGCCCCACTTGCCCCCTCCCATCCCCTCTGGCCAGCCCTGGAGCTTGCAGCAGTCCCCGCCCCTCACCTTGCTGGGCCATTCAAAAAGCTCAGCTGAGCTGCCTAGCTGGTGCCGGCGGCTGGCCATGCTGCAGCTGCAGGGAAGCGGGGGAAGGGCCGGGGGAGCCTCAGCCTCCCCAGCTGGGAATCCTGGGAGCAACAGGATGGTCTGGCCCACAGACCAGAGTTCTTTGCCCACCTCCTGGCCCTTTAACAACCGGTTCTCCATGGAGGTCTAATTTTAGCAACCGGTTCTTGAGAACCTGTGGGAACCTGCTCCAGCTCACCACTGGCATGTAACAAAGGAAAGAAAACTAAATTAACAAAAATTAAGCTCTACTGCCCTACTAGGATCATTCAGACATCCACCCTACTGCTAAGATAGCGTGAGTCTCTGCTGTGCTCCTCTCAGAGAGGTCTGTCCTCCTCTTCACAGGCTGGGCTATTCTGTACTGTGCTTCTCTCTTTTAGGCTCCTCCTCATAGGCCCAGCGGGCTGGGACTGCCTGAGTGGAAATCTGCTCTTCCACCCCTTCTTGCCTGATGTGGGGTTTATACACCCCCATCACAATTACAAACATGATATACATGATCTGTCCATATTTGGGGTATGGTAGCTGAATCTATAACCTCAGCTAACAATTGTGATGTGGCCTGAATGTAATCAATCCTGGTGTATAAACTTGCAGACAGTGATAAAAAAGGTATAATCTGGCTGATTCCTCCAGGTGTCATCCTGAAGCCACATTTGATTACATTTTCCCTTGACTGTAGGTCCTAGCCTATGGCTTTTTTATATTTATTAGTAGCTGATTTATCCATTAGGAGATTTAGTGAGGTGTTAATGTCTCCTCCACTTATAATTCTTCTTCTTACAAAATTTACAATGTTAGCCAAAAATTGATCAGCAAATAATTCCTGCCTAGAAATAAAATCATAGACTGACCTAAATGCATAGTCGTCTCCAGATATCATGATCCTTATCAATATAAAACTTCCTTCTACATCACACCTAATTCCTTTCTTGTAATGAATCACAGATTCTTCGATATTAAAGTTACTACTCCTTTAAAAAAAAATCCATGAGTGGGAAAAAATGTCTTTCCCAAACCAATTGCATGTTTATTCATTTTATTTATATTCTTATAACCTATGTAATTATAAGATTGTCATATGATGTTGAGTGAATTTATTCCTAAATTTTCCATGATAGGTGGCTCTTCTCCACTGAATAATAGATACATTCCAATAAGAGCTGGTTAGAAAACAGCATCATCACCCTGGGAAAACTTTGATCAAAATGAAATGTCAGTGAAATATTGAAAACAAAAATATTTTAGCCAAACTCCCAAAATAGTTATTCCAAATGTTGCCACAGTTCCTCATGGAAATTGTAGTTCGTATGCCTTATACTCCCATTCTTTTCTATGGCCTGGGGTCCCTGACTGGACTATAGCTCCCATGATACACCACTTTCTCCCTAGTCGGTGGGAGGAGAAGGGGGATATGATAGGAATCCCTGGCCATAGTGCATCATTCCCAGAGGGAGGATACCTAGCTTAAATGATGTGGTCATGTGTGGAGGATTTAATCCCTCTGTGGGGGAGAAAAAAAGAGAATCTATAGCAGGGATCGGCAACCTCTGGCACATGGCTCACCAGAGTGAGCACCCTGGCGGGCCGGGCCAGTTTGTGTACCTGATGTGTCCGCAGGTTTGGCCAATCGCGGCTCCCACTGGCCGTGGTTCACCGCTCCAGGCCAATGGGGGTGGCGGGCCGAGGGATGTGCTGGCCATGGCTTCCTGCCACCCCCATTGGCCTGGGACGGTGAACCACAACCAGTGGGAGCTGCGATCGGCCGAATCTGTGGACAAATCAGATAAACAAATTGGCCCGGCTCGCCAGGATGCTTACTCTGGGGAGCTGCGTGCCAGAGGTTGCCGACCCCTGATCTATAGAAAGTGGTAGAGAGCATGAAGGTTAGTGTAGAGTGAGCGTATGCACTTACTTTTTCTTCTCTAAGCAGAGTTCTCAAGTTCTTTTGCCATGTTTCTTCATGCTGCAGGATAATTACAAATGCTACTCCACCAAAGAAAAAACACTTCTACCAATTTTAACTCCTGTGCTTAAGGCATTCGTTTTTTGTCTCCTCTACTAAGGTCTCTTCTTGCCTGGCCTGAGTGTTGGGATTTTTTAAGAAAAAACAACAGCAAGGATTTTATTTGTGTTTTCTACTTACAAGAAATTTGAAAGGGTCTTTGATACAAAACTAATCTAAAGCAATTAAAGGAATTAGACTATAATTAGACTGTAAATACAGATATTGAGTTTACTTTGTGAAACAAAAAGCTGATTGGAAAGCTGGCTCAGGGTTATAAAAGCTCAGCTTTCTCAATTAACTTTGCATTATAGCACTAGAATTCAAGCAGTGCACAGCTCTAGATAGGTGCTACGAACCAAATGGACACAGCTGAAATGGTGGGTTAGGAGGCTGCAGTTTTCTTCAGAGGAACAAAGGCAGTTAAAGGGATAATCAGCCACTCCAACATGTTCTTTTGTTTCATTTTTAAGTATTCTTTCAACGATTATTTCTACTTGCTAGCATATACAGTATGATCCATTTTTAAAAATGGCAGTCTGGGTCAGAAACAACAGTTAAGGACCTTGCCCAGCACCCACAACCAAGCTCAGACATTCCTTTATCCAGGTCCTTTCATCGGTCTGGAAAAGGAACAGAGGCCACAGGGAGCATGTGATGTGAAATAACCCCAAAAAGTCAGGTCCCTGCTCTTGAGTTTTTTTCCTCTGCTGCCTTTTCTGTGTATTCCAGAGCCAGAATTCCCAGTGGGGGAAGCCAGATGTGTACTGCAGCCCCACCAGGAGTCCTTAGTGGCAGCAAGGGTTATTGTCATTTAAGGACTTCAGCCACAATTGTAACATATTATTAGTGGAGGTTTACTCCACCAAATCCTCATAATCAGCTGCTCTTGAAGATATATGTAACTATAAATTCCATAAATAAATGTAGTGTAATAGAGACTAGGGAACATATTTTTTTAAAAAATAATAAGTTTCTTTGCACTTTTCAAAACTAGACATCAATCACTCATTTTATTGAGTACTATTCCAAAATAAGAATTCAGCCATGTTTCTATTATGCCCTTTGTGCTCCTTCTCAAAGCTATTTCAAATAGTTCAGCATATTTTGAACAAACATACATAACAAAGAAAAGCAACTGGGCATAAACATTCAAGGGTCTTTTAAAAATAGGCTTAAGATGCAAGGCAAAGTAATTTATTTTTCAAATGATTGACAGTCAAATGTTATGGTTGCTTATTTTGCTAGCCCTGCAAAGAACTCAGGGGAAAAAAATACAATCATGAGTGCACCCTATCCTTGTCCTACTAGCATTTTACTGCTTGATCGGACCATTCTTGTCAGTGGAAACAGAGTTTTATATTTGCATTTTGAGAGCTTGTGCGGATTTATTCAGAATGTAGCACTTTGTGTCTTATTTGTGAGTCTAAGCAATAGTTAGAACACAGGTAGAAAAGATCAAGGCAATGACCAGCAACTGCATTTGTACAAATGGACCCCTTCATCTTCATGCAGCACCACTGAGTCAGTGGGTCTTCACATGGGTACAAGGGTCCACCAGCAGCATAGGGGCATTTATGTTTATATTCTCTTAAATACATTACAATGCTACATACACATTTATTAGTGGATGATGAGAGCTGTGTGGTATAAAGAAACATTGTTAGCTATTCAACACTAAGGCAGTGTTGTGTCTCAAGGATATGTTCCAATCATATATAAAAATATGAGAAATTAATTCAGTACATTTGCCCAACTAATGAATTCTATTTCAACTAGGGTACTGTTATAGTCATGTGCTCAGCATTGTAACTATGCTATTTTGACTGCTGGACAAGACTATTTAAATTTCATGAACCAATATTTTGAAATCATGCAACATCATATAAAGGGGACAGTTCTCTTTTATGTTGGATGGGTGTGTTTAGGAGTGGTAGGGCACAGGAAGACTCTTTTCCCTTTAATTCACCCATACAGCAGCAGGCAAGATATTTACCTAGCATTAGGAGGAAAGCTCTAGCTAAAACACCCATCAGACAAGAGTTCCATGAGGGCATGGTCTTCTGTTGTGGGTTGTTTTCTTTGGGTGGGGGAAAGGGGGAGAAGAGGTTGGTGACTGCCAGGCCTGTTTGCTATAGTCAATAGTATGAGCTACCGGAGTACTGACTGCTGCTTTCTGGAGTAGCAGTAAGGTGTGTTCCTGAGCATGCCTCTGCCCACCTCCTCGAACCCTCTTACTCTGTGCTGGCAGGATTAATCAGGGATGCTCTTCATGTGGGCAGTAACAATCCATATCTCCCAATAACACAGCCAAAAGGGTGTATGGGAGGATTTAGGCTGCATTCTTCATCCTTCAAAGAATGGTCTTTTGATCTACAGTGATAAAATTCACATTCCTGTGCAGGTTTTAACAGATTGTTTTCTTCAGTACAGGAGTACTATGTTTGACCTACATACTGCAACTATGTACTTCTTCTGTAGATGTGGTAGAGAGAATAGAATGTATAGCTGGACATTTCCTGGACTGAGTTCTGAAAGTCAGGAGGCATTGTAAATTAAGATAAGATGGGTGGTTTTGTTATTTGGTGATATACAATGTACTCCTGGAGAAGGGCTATTATTTAAAGCATTTAGACATACAAAAAATCCCTTTGTACGCTACAAACATCCAAAGAAAAGTGTTTATGCCAATAAATATTGATTTCTTGCACAGCTCACTTCATCTAGGTATATTGTTTTCCCTCCCACATCCTTGTTAACAATTTTTGGAGTCTGAAATGCAATGAGGAGAGTTGAACTGTCAGAGTGGAAAGGCAAGCTAGTGTTTTATTAAAAGCACATCTTGAAGTAAGAGCAATATTTATTTGTGAAAAAGTGTCTTTTAGGTTCTAGGATTTCAGGGTATCCAGGCATAGTGTATACTTGAAGCAATTAATTTATAAAAGCAGGGTCATACTGAGTTGAAGAAAGCTATTACACATAAAATGCATGCAAGGCAAGACCCACTACATAATGGTATCAAAGGATTTGGAGAGACGGGAAAGGGATGAAAGGAGGACTCAGCACCACACAAGTTAGGAGTAAATCTATTTATTTAGGGGCCAGTTCTACACCACTGAATTCAGTGGCGCAGGATCATGCTCCTAATGCATATATCTAGGATCTGACCCCGAAAATCACTCCCTATGGCTGGAGCCCTGTAACAGATGGAATGGTGTATCAATGGATCTTCAGTCCACTGACAAAAGAGTGAAATACAGTTTTATAATCCTGGAACCTAACAGTACCCGTTTGATGTTAATTGGACCTCTCCTGCAATTTAGCAAAACTACTCCCTTTCTAATGTATTATAATACCAATTAACATTAAAATGCCCCTAACCATAATTATATTTCTGCCACCTTCTTATGGCTCTTTACATTACACATCTGCACTGATGTCCTTCTCATACTACCAATATAGATGACATTTTAATAAAAACACTCAATTCTTAAAAAACGTTGATTGAAAACCTTACTCAAGCCACTATAACCAAAACATAATGATAACGTCCTTGCTAATCTTACTTTCCCATAACACTCTGCCTCCAACTTCCTCATACTACCAACTTCAATTTCACATACTCCTGTACACTTAAGCTAACTTAGGCCCCAAACCTAACTTCTACTTATTTCATTACCCAAACCATCGTATAGGCCAGAGGTTCTCAAACTGTGGTCCACAGACCACCAGTGGTCTGCAAGCTCCATTCAGGTGGTCCATGGAAAGTTCCACCTAAGGTGCGCACCTGAGCAGTCACACACAAGAGAATGAAGGGCCACCGTGCTGGCGTGGCTCCACTAATTAGGTGCCTGGACCCTGGAGAAGAGGCACATGTAAGGTGAGGTCGTGGCCTTAGGGGGCAATAGGGGGTTGATGGGAAGGGCAGTGGGGTGAGAAGAGGGAGTGAGGGGAATTTGAGACTTGCAGGGCTGCGGCAGCCAGAGAAAGAGTCAACTTTCCCCAGCTCCAGGCCTGTGGCTGCCAGGGAGAGATGTCCCTCCTTCCCAGCTGCAGCTCAGGGGCTGCTGTGGCAGGGGAGAGACCTCCCTCCTTCCCAGCCCGAGCTCGGGGGCTGCCACAGTGTGGGAGAAAGGGCACATCCATCGCATTAGAAAGGTAAGACTACTGATATTAAAATATGAGTTGTGTGCTTTTATTTGTAGAACAAAAAAAAACTTTAATTATTATTAAGTTTGTTTTTATATAGTGCTTTTATCCAAAGTGCTTTATAATAGTTAGCTAATGGTACAAAAAACATTTGGGAAGATCATTAAGTTGTCTGCCAAGACCCTCAGCAATTTTCAAGTGGTCCGCGAAAAAAAAGTTTGAGAACCACTGCTATAGGCTACACCTGCACCTACATGGAGATCATCTGACTACAGTGGAGGGCTCTGTTCAGGCACCAGGTTACACCTAGGAGGAATGACTAGCAGGATCAGAGCCGATGAGTACATAGTAAAAGTATTTATATTCCATCTTCATAACAGGACTAAGCTCTATAGGTAGTGCTCTATTTTTTACAAAAGGACTAACCTGCACAAGTTATGCATACCTTCAACTAAATTGTGACTGCTCTTTTATATGTAGAAGAGCTGGTCAAAAATTACATATTATAATATAACATAACCTAACAATATTTCAACAAAGTCATTTTGATATTTCCTTAAATGAATTATTTATGAAATTTCATGTTCTGGTAAATGTTGCCATTTTGACTTTTTGTTTGGATTTGGAATGAAAACAAATTCCAAAATGTCAGAATTTCCCGAGGAACAAAAATTCTATTTTCTAACCAGCTCTAATTCCTACAGGCTTATCTACATGGTACGTTAGTGCACAGCAAGCCAGGGTTTGAATCTACAGTGCATTAGCCTTCCATTCATTAAGTCACCACGTAGAGCCAGCTACTGTGCACTATAAGTTTTGCATTTCGGTTTGACATACTGTACAGGACATTTGGTGTGCGGTAGCATGGCCCACACAGTGACTAAGGCCTTGTCTACACTTTCACTTTACAGCACTGCAACTTTCTCGCTTGGGATGGTGGTGAAAAAAACACCCCCCTAAGCACTGCAAATTTCAGTGCTATAAAGTGGCAGTGTAGACAGTGTGTTGTGCTCCCAGGGCTGGTAGCTATTCCCCTCGTGGAGGTGGGGATTTTATAGTGCCAGGAGAGCTCTCTTGCAGCACTGGTGGCAGCTTTTACATTGCTAGTGAAGACATACCCTTAGAGTGCAGCAAGCTAGTACACTGTACATTCACACTCTGTCTCGCTGAGCAATACACTGCTGTGTAGATAGACCCGGAGTCTTCCTGAACACAAAATTCTGTTAAAGTCACAAAGCCTCAATTTAAATTAACTAAGGGCTTGCCTACACAACACCAGCAATGTTACAGGGGTGCAATTTGGAGAATGCTCTAATGTGTTGCACTCAAACTGCCTGTCATAGCCCCTTCTGGTATTCTCTGAACGGTACCTAGTTTTCACTGGTATAATTCCAGATTATGTTAACACAACATAGGTAACCTTTAGAGCAGGACTAATTCTACGTGGAGCAGTTAGGGCTCAGAACATTAGCGTGCTTTACAAATGACACCCTCTGTTGCACTTTGCTGCCTTGTGTAGATAAGTTCAAAAATTTAAGCAGATGCTTATTATTCAGTTATTTTAATGAGATTTTTTTTATTTAAGAAGGAAATATTCTTATTCTTATTAAAATCTTCTCCAGATCTACTTACATTACTGACAGAGAAGTGCCAATAAAAGCATCTTTTTCTCCTAGTTACAATCTCCTTTGAGGCTTTATATTCTAGGAACAGTGAGGAAGAAATATATTTTAAGAACATAGCAGAAGCCAAATTCTATGTGTCTATAGCTGCCAAAATTATTTCCTATGTTTCTTTAAATAAAATCCTACATGATTTCCCTTATGCATTCTATGTTTTGTTAAGTTCTGATACTGAGACCTACCTAATAGTTCCCAATTGTAACTTTTATTGGGCAAGGATCTTGTCTTTCTATATGTTCTATAAGACATATACCACATTTTTATATGATGTAAACAGCTCTCTACATATCCAAGGTGACTGCAGTGAGTATAGGTTTCTCCATCTAAATTATGGGATTAGAAGCTGTTAATAATGGCCAATACTCCTAATGCAAGACACTGGAGTAGATGGGATCATTAATCTGGACTATTGGGACAATTCCTATTTTGAGCATTTCTATTAATATTGTGGGCTCTCCACTATTTGCCAACCCCAATCATTCAGAAACTATCAGGCTCCAAAAAATCATGAGATTTTGAAATGCAATGAATTTGGGGGTCTTTTCATTTGCATTTTGAGACTTTAGGATTCACATTTTCAAGCTTTTCTCTGCAACTATGAGGGCTAGAAACTCACTTTTTTAAAAAGTGGAAATTTTCATGTAAATAACATGACTTCAGGATCTGGGACTTTACGAAAAATACCAAATATTGGAAGAGTCATGATAAAAATCATGAGCTGGCAACACTGCTTATTTTGCCAGCATCAGAGTATGGCTGTGCCTCATTTTCCCCCTCACTGACCTTTAATCTCTTTATGATGGTAGGTTGTTTATGCTTGATTCTCTAGGGAAGAAGTGCCTCTCTTAGTGGTTGATAGTTTAATTCTCAAGTGACGTTTAGGAGCCCATCCAACAAAAATCCAGGCAACGTGAAAATGAGTGGATTGCCCATTTCTTCACTGAAGGTCATCTCTGGTCTTTCAGGTGAGCAACAGGGGTCTTCCAAGGACGTAACATAAACTCCTTAGGACAGAGCCAGAAAACCAGATCCTCAGCCTGTGTAAATTGCTGCAACTTCCTTGATTTTAATGATGCTACATCAATTTACACTAGCTGAGGATCTTGCCCCAGTCTTTAAATTACCTATAAAGTGCTGTGCTCAATTATAGCATTAAGCAACTAAAACCATCAACAATAATGAGGACAGTAAGGGTGGAGGTTAGTGGGTAAACAAAAGTCTGTTTTTTTTTAAAAAAAAGATTCTACTATTTGTTAAGAGGAGCTATTTCTTGAGCTTCAAGGTTTTGGGTTCTTTTTATTTTGTTTTATGGGGTTTTTTTGCGGGGGGAGGAAGGGGCTGAAAAATAGCAAAGGAAAGCAACAGAAACAATTAATTACCTCTGAAAATAAGTGCAATAAACTGTAGATGACTAATTTGGCAAGTGGAATTACGCTTCTTCACAACTATTCACTTTTAACAACTCCCAAATAACAAGTGAGCAGAATAGTCAGTGTTGTTAGACTAATGTGTTATTCATCCTGAATAATAACATAATAATGATTATGTAGTACTTACACATGGGTACTTAACACTTATTAGTAATAACAGAAATCAGGTCAGGGAGTATGACATGGTAGCTAGGAGGGGGGTGAGGAAAGGGAAATAATTTTCTGTTTATTCACTAAGTATATTTATTAATATACTTCGTGAAGTATATTGAAAAACTGAAAAAAAAAATTACAAAATAATTTAAGATCAACCTGGAGCATTTAAAAAAGGAGTGGGTGAGGAAATAATTTTGCAACTCCTGTAGAAGGAAAGAGGGAATTGAAGATGTTTAATACAAAGAGAATTCCTATCTGACAAAAAATATCTTTGGATTGGAATATCTCCAACTGAGAGGAAGTGGGAAATGGAGATCATTACACGTATAAGTCTGTTGAATCAGCATAGTGGCTTGGCACTGTGTCTTATAGAAAGAAAAACTTGGGCTGGGTTTGCCTTCAGCTGTCCCCTAAGCATTGCCTTGCTTCCCTTCTTTGTTGCACTGGTGAAAAATCAAGACAAATTCCTTTTAAGTTCATGGTGGTAATATCCGTGAAAGTGAGAAGAGAATCAGCTTCATTGCCTATCATATCCCACAATCAGGCTGATGGTCAATACTAACTACTACATAATCTATCCTGAGGAAGGGGTAGCATGCACTGCACTGCCCCTGGAGCAGGCCACAGAACCTACATGCATTTCTCAAAGACTTGGGTGTCACTGAACCTGCATTTTTTTGCCAAAAAAATTAACCCAGCACTACTTATAGGATCGTGTTACCATAGTATCTGAGTGCCTCCCAATCGGGGATGTATTTATTCTCACAACACCCCTGGGAGGTAGAGAAGGGCTATTGTCCCCATTTGGAATTGAGCCATAGAAAGACTACATGACTTGACCAAGGTTTCACAAGAAGCCACTGAACCGTAGTCTCCTGAATCCCAGACTAGCCCCTTTACCACTGCTCCTTCCTTTCAGGGGGCTGATGGGATCCTTACCCTTTCCCATTATATTTCCTCAAAAGCCCCAAACAGAGGAATCATTTGTCTGATACAAGGGGGTGAACATGGCATCACTTTTTCCCACTCCCCCAAAATGCGCACTCAGCACATGCATCACTGTTAAGAAGACTGGCATTTTGTTCAATATCTAATTCTCATTACTGAAAAATCAGGTATTAAGAGGTGGCATTTAAATCTTTGTAACGACTAAGAAAATCAAAGTGCTATTTCTATATAATTAATTCTAAATTCTGGTTGACAGCTTAGTTAACAATCTGAGTTCCTAGTTAATGAACTAGCAATGCCATGGTATTTAAAAGGGAACTTTACCTTTTATAGTCTTTCAGAGCTCATCCTAGGCTTGACATTTCTATTTTAATAAGATATTTTACATTCTGATTCCTTTTTGAAGTTGCTAGGAAGTCAGATAAACAATGGTAACTGTATTTTACTTTTTCTTTTATCCCTCCAGACAGTCTGTCCTGCTAGGAAAAAAATACATTTTGCTATGTTTGTCAATTATGGAAAATATTTGTATCATGTTTTACAATATCATTAAAATTCTACTGTGAGGGAGGGTTCTAAGGAGCAGAATAGCTGCAGGGTAAAGATTTTAAATCAGTATTGGATTTTTTTTCTACAAGGTATGCTCCAAGAATTATTTTGGGCAAGTTCTATGGCAGGGATTCGCAACCTTTGGCATGCGGCCCATCAGGGAAATCCGCTGGCAGGCCGGGACGGTTTGTTTACCTGCAGGTTTGGCTGATCACAGCTCCTACTGGCTGTGGTTCTCTGTTCCAGGCCAATGGGGGCTGCTGGAATTGGTGGCCAGCACATCCCTCGGCCCGTGCTGCTTCCCATAGCTCCCATTGGACTGGAGCTGCAAACCGCGGCCATTGGGCGCCGTGATTGGCCAAACCTGTGGATTCTGCAGGTGAACAAATCATCCTGGCCCACCAGGGTCTTTCCCTGACAGGCTGCATGCCAAAGGTTGCTGATTCCTGTTCTATGGCCTGTGTTATACAGGAAGTCAAACTAGATGATCACAGTGATCCCTTCTGTCTTTGTAATCTATTAATTGTTTGCAGCTGGAACTGTGTGAATAACTGACATTTGGTTCACTGGCCACACTGAAAAAAAAAATTACAAAATAATTTAAGATCAACCTGGAGCATTTAAAAAAAAATGGCAAACCAAAAGGTATGTTTCACAACAAACAAAATGTTTTGTTTTTGTTTTTTAAAGACTTTGGAAACTTAAAAAGATGTAAATTTTGAAACAAAGTAATTTTGAATAGAAAAATTAAAATGTTTCATCTAAAAATGCTGAAACAAAACATTTCAATTTGGGGTGGGTTTTTTTGGTAGTGGTGGTGGTGATGGGGGGGTGTTCAACCAAAACAAATTTGGTGAATCCAACATTAATTTACAAAATATTTTGGTGGACCTAAATCAGCATTGCTTGGCAAAAGAATCTGGGGTTGAAAAATTTCACCGAGCTCTAGGTGTAGTTAACCTGATTCATTGCCATATTGCCTCCATTCTAGGCCAGAGACAGGGCTCTTGTCTCTCCCTGTACATGCACGAGGGGATAATGGAGGAATGGCTAGGGAGAAAGGAGCTAGGCTGTTGTTATACTCTTCCTAGGCAGCTCATCTGCAAGGCATAACCCTCTCTCTCAAATGCCTCATGACAACTTACTTCTGTTGCTACACCTACCAGAAACTAGATGATGAGAATGGCAGGTTTGAAGATGAATTGGAAATTGTTTATATATCCCATTGTATGGGGATGGTGAGGGGGAGAAACTATGTGAAAAGGACATTAAGCTTTCAAAGTCTAGCACTCAAAATTCTAGAATTAAGTTTGTTCATGAACTGTTAATTTTGAGCTCCTGTGCATATGCGTTACTCTAACCTTATCCAACATCACGTAGGAAGTCTGTAGCAAAGTCAGGAAGAGAGACAGCTTTGCTGGGTCCTAGTCCAGTGCTTTGAACACAAGAAGACATCAGATCTCTTTTTGAAATTCTCTGACTCATTCATTGTCCATCCAATTTACTGAACGAAGCAGGTTTCCTGTAGAACAAATAGTGTGTGATACTGTAATTACAGACTGTATCAGAATGCATATACTTAGGCTGGCCAAGGTTGCATGGTCAGAAAACGGTTTGGTAGCTTGCTGGTCCCCCTGAATTCTCACTTAAGATAACAATAAGTTAATAAAGCATGAAGCCACGTTAACTGACAGTGGTTTCCCCTCCATGTGGGACACAGACATCCTTTTAAATGGATGGGGGTGGGGGAGGCTAGTAGCAGAAGCCTCTTGAAACATTACATGTGCAGGTGCACTGGTGCTAAGGTAAAGGGCATCAGTGTGTACATCCCTTACCTTTGCAGATCCCTGAGTTGTACCAGTAAATGGGGTAAAGTCTTTGGCTTCTTCTAAAAAAGGGGAGAACTGGTCCCTAATGGAAGAATTCCTAGGGAACTTCCAAACTGAAATTGGAGAAGTTTTCCCTTTCCTAATTGGGGTTATTTTCACAGCGGGCAGCATGAGGCTATTAGTCATTTACTTTCCACCTGA
This sequence comes from Mauremys mutica, assembly GCF_020497125.1. Classification (NCBI taxonomy): domain Eukaryota; kingdom Metazoa; phylum Chordata; order Testudines; family Geoemydidae; genus Mauremys; species Mauremys mutica. Next base: position 193,660,572 of record NC_059072.1, read on the forward strand.
TTTAAGGATATGAGATGTTGAGGGGTAAAAGAAGTAAAGTCAGTGCCCCTGGATCTTAATGTGTTGAAAGTGTTTATTTCCTGTGCATGAACCTGAGTCTGTGTGTTGACTCAGGAATCAATGCCAATTAATGAAAGGTAATATCCCTTCACAAGGTCTTCTGCTGTGTTGTGTGAGTTGCTGTTGTATCTGCTGCTATAATCGATATTTCCAAAGACGCCAATGTCTGAAGAAAAGACCTCTAAACCCCCAGGGCCAGATGTGACTTACACAAGTTAAAAGACTTCTACGGCCAGACCCTTAAGCAAAAATCTACTACTGGAAGTATGTTCTTAAAACAAATATTGGTAGAGAGAGTTAATTTTCCTTTCAGTTCCCTTATCACCTACCATCACAGACAGGATTTAATTTAAATCAACATAAAATGAAGGTCCTCCACCAAAACAACATTCAGATAAACTTCTCTCCCATTATGATAATGGCTTATATATTAGCTGCCCAACATGAATAATTAATATTTAGATTCCCCCCTCCCCTTTCTTAGGGGTGGCTCTCTCCTTCTGGCATCTGGGTCACTGCCCCACTCAGAAAAATAAAATCAAGGTAAAACCAGTTTTCTTCCATGTCTTGCGCCGTGGTTAATGTAACAGAATAGCTGTTCAGAAAAAGGATGAAAGAGGTGCTCCAAGGCACTGGGTGATGTTGCGCACATAAGTCAGATTCCAGAAGGAGTTTCCAAAGCAACAGCAGCACTCCATCAACTAACCTGGCAGCTATTGACTAGGGTTCATATTGTACAGCATTTGAACTAGAACTATATCCTGCAGGATGGAAATTGTTACTGCAAGAAGCATGGATGGGTGCTCACCATGCGGGGATTGCTCAGCACCCACGACGGAAATATGTACATTGTTCACATATGAGCAATCCTCTCCATTTGCACTGAACAAAGGCTTGGTGAGTAGCAGACAAATAGGGGCGATGGGCGTAGGATAGGTGATCAACTATACTCCAGTGCATAATGAAGTACTATGTTCAGCAGCCCCTCCTAGTATCTTTGGTGCAGCACTATATCTTGCCCCTCATCCACTTTGCTCCGGAACAGAGGCCTTAATAAGCACAATCTACAGTGTTTTACAATGCCCCCCCTCTATTTATGACGTAATACCATTGCCATCTTTTTCCTCTCACACAATACTCTGTTTCCTATAGCTAGCTACTATAATGAAAAATTACATACTGCCCTCCGCCTCTGGCACATTAATATCAATCAGAGCTGCATATGTACTAAATTAAATTATATCCATCATTTTCAAAGGCACCTAAGTGATTTAGACTCACAAGTCACACTGAAATTCAGAGACTTGTATTCCAGAGACTTAGGTGCTTTTGAAAAAACCCACTCTGAACTTCCAATGAATTTCAGTAGGAGTTGGGCACCTAACTCTTACTCATGTTTGTAATTCCCAGCTACAATTTTTCATTTCAACTGCCTATAAACCCAGGTGCATCTTGATCACATAGAGGCCTGAAGTATGTGGATTTTTAGGTACACACATCCGTGTTTATTATAAAGTTGAAAGAGAGTAGCTAGGAGACAGCATAGAGTAGACTTAATGAGACTGCCTGACCAAAAAAATGTCACAGGAAGTTGGCAATTTTTTCTGCCAGCACTGTGTGACCCTTATAAGTTGTGGTCTCATTTACTTTAACCATTTATAATTACTTGCAGTACAAAAGTGTATCTTAAATCATCTTCCATGTAATGTACTAATTGAGCCACAGACTCAATCCGGGCAAAGATATTCAGTGACAGTGAATATTTCTTCAGCCTAAGATTATTCTTTATTTCCCTCCAAATGTTCCCATGATCTTAAATATCATCTCCTCAAAAAGTTTACATAACCATGGGGGTAAAGCACAAAGCACTTAATTCCCCAAATCATTAGGGTTGGAAGGGACCTCAAGAGATCATCTAGTCCAACCCCCTGCTCAAAGCAGGACCAATCCCCAAATGGCCCCTTTAAGGATTGAACTCACAATGCTGGGTTTAAGCAGGCCAATGTTCCAACCCCCTGCTCAAAGCAGGCTCAATCTCCAAATAGTCCCCTCAAAGATTGAACTCACAATGCTGGGTTTAACAGGCCAATGCTCAAACCACTGAGCTATCCCTGCCCCTCCTGAGGAAAATGTACTGATGAAAAGAAGAACTATGACTCTCTTCACAGCACAGGATAATACAGACACGAGAATAAAATTCAATAGGCTAGCATCACCATTTTGTGTGATGTAAAATATCTCTTGGGATAATCTAAAACACAGGTCAAAAGAACAACAGTAATTCTATGATTAATGTTTGATCAGGGTTTGAATTTTAAATTTTGGGGGTTAATATTCTACCATATTAATTTTTCCTGATCAATTCACAGGTCTGCCAATAATCACTTGACATGTATCCCCAGTTAGGAGACAGCTGGACTTGTGTCCCTTGTGTCAGGAAGGGTCTAAGAAACCCCAAGCAACTACATTTTTATATGCACATTTTAAAAGGAGGTGCTGTAAGTTTTTAAATCTGCCCACTGGTATGGAAGTACTCATCTGAAAGGTGTTTGAGAGGAGGGAAAATGTCTCCATTCCACAGTTGCCTGCTTGAGGCAAGAAACGATGTGCTAAGAGTGAGGAAAATCAATACAGTACTGAAGAAAGGTTATTGTTGGGGGTAAAGGGTGGGAAAGGCTGAAGTGCTTTTTATTTTGTGATCTCTGCACCCTGTTGGTTTTTTTAACTGCAATTATACTGTGAAAGTGTGCAGCACATAACAAAAAAGGCAACGGTGATTGCACATTCCTAAAAGCTTCCCCAGTGCATTTGACGTGGATTTTTCATTTCATACACTGAGCTTGCAGTTACTATGATTTGGAGTGCTCTGGGGTATTTTTTGAATAGGATACCTATTTTTCTAAAGTACCTGCCTAGCAGGACTCCAGGGCACTTATGTTTCTAAAGTACCTTTTGAGTATTTTAAGTCATCTCTGAGGCATTTACTGGTATCCTCCATTTCCCCTTCTCTTTTTTATTTAAGCTCTTTCATGCTGCTCCAATGCGCTCCTTTAGAATCACAGCAGCCTGCAAAGAAGAATCTAAGAAAATAAAGGGGCAGAGGGAGAGATAGGGACATGGAAGTAAAACAAAACATGAAGAGAAACACCAAGGGGATAGAAAAAGAGACTAAAAGAAAGGGAAGAGAGAGAAAATGAAGGAAATAGATACAGAAACAGAAAAGCAGGACAAAACACCAAGAATGGGGGCTGCACTAGACTTCAGTCCAATAAAGAACTTAAGAACATATACATGGGTGATCAGACAAAGTCAGCTGGGAGACTAAGTCAGCAGGTGAATATCTCTGAGTTAATTTTGCCTTATTGCTTTTGTGCAACTTGCAGAGGCAAAATTGTGCTGTGAACTTGCTGTTGGATTTGGCAGGACTATCAGCTTGTTTGCAGTGTTTGAAATGTGGACTTAGCCCTGGTCTACACTACGAGTCTACACTAGTGGTCTACACTACACTACAATTCGAGTTAGGTCGAATTTAGCAGATTTAACCCTGCACCTGTCCACACGAAAAAGCCATTTTTCTTGACTAGACAGCTCTTAAAATCGATTTCTGTACTCCTCCCTGACGAGGGGATTAGCGCTGAAATCGACATCGCCGTATCGAATTTGGGGTAGTGTGGACGCAATTAGATGGTATTGGCCTCCAGGAGTTACCCCAGAGTACTCCATTGTGACTGCTCTGGACAGCACTTTCAACTCAGATGCACTAGACAGGTACACAGTAAAAGCCCCAGGAACTTTTGAATTTCATTTCCTGTTTGGCCAGCATGGTGAGCTCATCAGCACAAGTGACCATGCAGTCCCAGAATTGCAAAGGAGCTCCAACATGGACCAAACGGGAGGTACTGGATCCGATCGCAGTTTGGGGAGACAAATCCATGCTATCAGAACTCCGTTCCAAAAGAAGAAATGCCAAAATATTTGAAAAAATTTCCAAGGGCATGATGGACAGAAGCTACAACAGGGACCCGCAGCAGTGCCACATGAAAATTAAGGCGCTCAGGCAAGCCTACCAAAAAACCAAAAAGGCAAACGTCAGAGCCCCAGACATGCCGCTTCTATGATGACCTGCATGCAATTGTGGGGGGGGGGCACCTACCACTACTCCACCCCTGTCCATGGATACCTGCAAGGGGGGAGTCTCATGCAACAGGGATGAGGATTTTGGGGACAAGGAAGATGAGGTGGAGGAGGATGAGGATAGTGCAAAGCACTCAGGTGGAGAAACTATTCTCCCCGACAGCCAGGAACTGTTTATCACCCTGGAGCTAATACCTTCCCAACCCTCCCAAGGTGGGCTCATGGACCATGAAGCCGGAGAAGGCATCTCTGGTGAGTGTACCTTTGTAAATATAATGCATGGTTTAAAAGCAAGTGTGTTTAATGATTAATTTGCCCTGAAGACTGGGAAGCATTCACGGCCAGTACAGACCCTCCTTTTAAATAGCCAATCCAACTGGTGCTTGGTATAGGAAAGGAGGGTGCTGCTGTTTGAAACCATTCCCACATGTTTTGAAGGTTGAAGAAGCTGAAAGACTGTGGCTTACCATGGCTGCCTGCAAACCGAATTCTGTTGCCCGGCCCTGCGTGTGCGATGTCTCACACCAAACCGGTGTCCTCAGTATAAGAGGCAAAATGCGACTTTGTACTGAAAGCACATGTGCTATGTAATGTTAACAGCTTGGTTCACTGTGAAAGAGTCTACCCATTGTTCTCTAAAAGTGTCTTTTTAAATGCTACTCTCCCTTTTTTTCCTCCCGCAGCTGGAAATGTTTCAATGCTAACCCTATCATCTCCGTCCCAAAGGCTAGTGCAGATAAGAAGGTGAAAAAAATGCACTCACGATGAAATGTTCTCTGAGCTCATGCAGTCCTCCTGCACTGAAAGAGCTCAGCAGAATGCATGGAGGCAAACAACGTCAGAGTCCAGAAAAGCAGAAAATGAACGCTAGGACAGAAGGGACGAACGAGATGAGAGGTGGCGGGAGCAAGAAGAGAGGTGGCGGGAGCAAGATGAGAGATGGCGGCAGCGCGATGCGTGGAGGCACGATTCAATGCTGAGACTACTGAGGGATCAAACTTATATGCTCTGGCATCTGGTGGAGCTGCAGGAAAGGCAGCAGGAGCACAGACCGCCGCTGCTGCCCCTGTGTAACCACCTGCCCTCCTCCCCAAGTTCCATAGCCTCCTCACCCAGACACTCAAGAATGCGGGGGATGGTTAGGGTTAGGGTTAGTACCCTTTTGGTTTATGTACTGGCTGCCAAGGTGGTCCGGTCCCAAGATAGGGATGTGCATTCTGTCTATTGCCCCACCACAGTTTGGGAAATGTGCAGGTCATAGTGGATGGTTTTGCTGCAATGGGATTCCCTGAGTCACTACCCTTGATAGCAGCAGCTCAGTGATTGCACTGGCTACTTGGATCACAGTAGATTTACCTACTCCAAATTGATTCCCGACTGACAGGTAGCTGTCTGGCGTTGCAAGCTTACAGAGGGCTATTGTCACTCACTTCTCAACTGTGAGGGCTGCTCTCATCTTGGTATTCTTGCACTTCAGGGCAGGGGAAAGCAAGTCACAAAGTTCAATGAAAGTGCCCTTATGCATGCAAAAGTTTCGCAGCCACTGGGAATCATCTCCAGACCTGCATCACTATACGGTCCCACCAGTCTGTGCTTGTTTCCACGGCATGAACCTGCCCCATTACCACCATGATGTCCAAATTGCTAGGGCTCATGCTTTGAGAGAAGTCTGTGTCCATGTCCTCATCACTATCGTGATCACATTGTCATCGCCTCCTCGCCTGCTTTTGCAGGTTCTGGTTCTGCACATAATGCAGGGTAATGCGTGAGGTGTTTACAATGCTCACAACAGCAGCGGTCAGCTGAGTGGGCTCCATGCTTGCCGTGGTATGGCTTCTGCAGGAGAGCAGAGTTGCAGCGGAAGTGGTTGTTGGATGACAATGATTAGCAGTCCTACTGCACCATCTGCTGAAAGTGGTATGGCGTCTGCACGGAAAAAAGGTGCAAAATGATTGTCTGCCTTTGCTTTCACAGAGGGAGTGGCGACTGACGACATGTACCCCAAATCACCCGTGACAATGTTTTTGCCCCATCAGGCATTGGGAGCTCAACCCAGAATTCCAATGAGCAGTGGAGACTGCGGGAACTGTGGGATAGCTACCCACAGTGCAACGCTCTGAAAGTCGATGCTAGCCACGGTACTGTGGACGCACTCCGCCGACTTAATGTGCTTAGTGGGGACACACACAATCGACTGTATAAAATCACTTCCTAAAAATCGACTTCTATAAATTCGACCTAATTTCGTAGTGTAGATATACCCTTAGTTTCTGACTGACTATCTAGGCTACAGTGACCTTCAGTTAGGTGAGTAGCAGTTTTTTTTTTAAATAAGCCAGAGGCAGCTGAGTGAAAGGGGGTGGAGGGGAGTCACCTTTTCCACCTGTAGCCTATAATATGAGTGTGGGGTGGCTTTAAAAAAATAATCAGAGGCTTCTACTGTCTTGTAAGATGAAGGAAGCTGGGAGACTAAGGGAATTGGCCATTTGAGTTTGCTGGCAGAAGATGTAGTCTTTCTTCACAATACAGATGCTCCACAAGCAAGAACCCAGAATAAGAGGGAAATTATATGGTCATCAACACCACAGCTAGATTTCTGTTTGCCTGCATCTATGGCAGGGTTTCTCACACAGGGGTCACTGCTTGTGAAGGGAAAGCCCCTAGGGGGCCAGGCTGGTGTGTTTACCTGCCCCGTCCGCAGGTCCGGCTGATCGCAGCTCCCACTGACCGCGGATCGCTGCTCCGGACCAATGGGAGCTGCTGAAAGTGGCGCGGGCTGAGAGACTTACTGGCCGCCACTTCCAGCAGCTCCCATTGGCCCGGAGCAGCGATCCGCAGCCAGTGGGAGCTGCAATCAGCCGGAACTGTGGATGGGGCAGGTAAACACACCGGCCTGGCCCACCAGGGGCTTTCCCTACACAAGCGGCGACTCCTGTTTGAGAAACCCTGATCTATGGGGCTCCAGGCCAGATAGACATCCTGATCCTAGAGGCCTCTGCTCAGGTCCAGGTTCTGATTTGCCAGGAATGCAGCCTGCACAGCCCTGCCACAGATAGCCAGGCAAGGGATACCACCTGGTGTGAGAGGCGTCTGTTGGTGGAGTCCCTCAGTTAGTTGATAAGAAAGCTGCAGGAGGAGGTGATTAATCTGCACAGCATTCGGGACTATGAGGACTTATTTGACAGGATGCACAAGGGGTGTCTAGGATGGAGGTTATTAGCTTAACTAAAGACTGCAGTGGTAACAGAGGAGGAAGGAGAACGAGCTACTCTGCGAGGGTCTGGGGCGGAGGCAGGGTCGGGGGAAGATTTTAGCTGCTGGCTATCCAGTTCTCCCATCCATTGAGTTCAAGAACCAATCAGTAGTAGTGGCATAAAGAGAAGAGGAGCAGACCCTAATGGCTGAAGAAGAGGAGCCACCTGACCACAAGGCTGGGAGGCGCACAGCCACCGCACCAAAGAGGAGGAGACAGAGGATGATGGTAGTTGGAGATTCCCTTCTGAAGAAGACAGAGGCATCCAGCTGCTGACCTGACATCCTGGGAGGTGTGCTGCCTGCCTGGAGCCTGTCTTTGAGATGTGGGAAGGTTGTCATGGCTCATCTGTCCCATATTGCTCATCCACTTTGATACTTGTGATACTTGTGAACTTGTGATACTTCCTGTTATGACCCTGAGCAGATCAGCAGTGACTACAGAGCTCTGTGAGCAGTGGCACAGAGTCAGGGGTGCAGCTGGAGTTATTGTCTATCCTCCCAATTGAGGGTCAGGGCTCAGGGGGGACAGACATCCCAGAGATGAATGCACAGTTTCACAGATGGTCTCGATAGTGGGTGCTTTGGCTTTTTCGACTATGGGATGCTGTTCTGGGAATGAGGACTGCTGAGAGGAGATGGAGTCCACCTGACCAAGGAGAAGAGCATCTTCAGACACTAACTCACCAACCTAGTGAGAAGGGATTAAAAGTATGTAAAACTTTAGAGCAGGGATCGGCAATCTTTGGCACACGGCCCGCCAGGATAAGCACCCGGGCCAGTTTGTTTACCTGCCACGTCCACAGGTTCGGCCAATCGTGGCTGCCACTGACCGTGGTTCGCCGCTCCAGGCCAATGGGAAGTAGCGTGGGTCGAGGAATGTGCTGGCCGCCACTTCCCGCTGCCCCCATTGGCTTGGAGCGGTGAACCGCGGCCAGTGGGAGCTGCGATCAGCCGAACCTGCAGACACGGCAGGTAAACAAACCAGCCCAGCCCATCAGGGGGCTTACCCTGGCGAGCCACGTGCCAAAGGTTGCCGATCCCTGCTTTATCGCCTACAAGTCGAAGCATGAAGGGGCATACAAATGTTTAGCACATCTGTCATTTAAATACCTTGCAACACTGGCTACAACAGTGCCATGCAAACGCCTGTTTTCACTTTCAGGTGACATTGTAAATAAGAGGCAAGCAGCATTATCTCCCATAAATGTAAACAAAAATGTTTGTCTTAGCTATTAGCTGAACAACAAGTAGGACTGAGAGGATTTGTATGAGATTAATTGAAAAATGCTTTCTTTTCTTAAACTTTTCTACAGTGCCATTAATCGAGACTATTTTTTAATCTAGTTAATTTATTTTTACCTTAATAGCATGCATTAACTGTGATTAATTGACAGCCCTAATAAAAATGTTTTCAAAAGTCTAAATCAGAACAAAATGTTTTTGATTTAACTAAATGAAACATTTTGATCAACTCAAATTGAACTCTGGGGTAGAATCTTTTTTTTCCATGGAAAATTTCTTTCTTTCCCTCTCGTTCTGCTTCGAAATTGCAGAATTAAAATCCAGATCCCCAGATCTAAAAAATGACTGTCATTTTTTTTTTAGTTTTATATTTAAAAGCAACTCTGTCGGTGTTCTACACAAAGCAGCAATGCACACAGCTAGTTGTTATTTCTATAGTGCACATTTCTGCTCCATGTAGACAAGCCCTAATAATCTTATTCAGGGATGTTCAGTAGTGATGCAGGGAAGAGGAAGGCAAAACAGCGAAGTTAATGCATGCAAAAGTTGAGAGGGAAAGACATTAAGGGGAGCTGACCAATGAACAGCATATCAGTTCCATGGGGGCTATGGTGAGACACCCCCCCCCACAAATGGAAAGGGAAAACACGACTAATTAAGAGGATCCATGAGTAATGCAGAAGGAATTCTGAAAGCACATTTTATCTCCTTTCTTTCGTCTAGTGTAGATTTTATTTTAATGTACAAGATATCTGGATATTCACCTAAATAATTTTATTTGTATACATACGAACACACAAACACATCTAGCTAGAAGGAACATATCTTGAATACATTTACCCATAGCTAATCTGTATATTATTTAAAACATACATTTGAAAAAAAATCAAATGCTGAACACCAGTATGCTTCTGAGCCAGAGCCTGATTAGCCAAGGTTTAGATTTTGGTGCATTACAGATACATAGACCAACATTTGCAAACTTTGGTGCATAACAATAGGACCCTAGATCCTATGATCTGATTTCCAACCCACTAAAATCAATGGGCATGTTTTCATTGATTTCAATGGACTTTAGATCAGGCCCTAAAATGTTTGGCCTGGTTTTTAGACACATTGAGCACTCAAGACTCCTATTGACTGCTCCCTCTTAGAGTACAGAGCATCTCTGAAATCAGCCCACTTTTTGGCAGTGATAAAATTCACCCTTGGTCAGAGGGATAACACAAGTTATATGCATCACTTAGGTCCTATTTGGATTTAGAGTCTATTGTTAGGCACTCATGTTTGAATATGTTGTCTATAGTTTTTTGTCATACCAGATCACAAGACTGTGTACTACGTGTTGCCTCTGGCTATAACCAATACCTGAGAATTTAGAGGAAAGAGAACACCCCCATAACACACTTATCTAACTGAGCAATGCTATCCACAGGGAACACATATCTTTCTGACTCCCTGTAGTTTTCACTTTGGTTCATAATATTTTATTACTACTATTATTGCTAGATTGTCATAAAATTAACCAGCTGTTTAAAAACAAATCAAAATCCATGTTAATTATTCACTAGATATTATGTAATTGAAAAACCCCAAAATTATGAAAGCAGAATTAGATTTAAAAATAAACATGAATGTTACTAAGGAAGGCTTTAGGAGGAGAAGAGTTAATACAAAAAGTATTGGTTGGCTCAGTTCTGAAAGATGCAAAGTGCTCTCTGCTTCTGTTGCCGTCATTTGGGCCTTGTTGCTATTTTTAAATGTAATCTTGCAAAATTATGATCAAAATGTACCTTCTCTGCTACAAACCTGTTCACCCAACTTTATCATATCAATGCAAATGGAGAATAAAATAAATATTTTACTTGTCCAGAAAGAAAATTAACACAGAATTTTGTGAGGCTATTTTATTGTACACACACCAGTTCAGAAAGGATTTATATTTCCAAATAGGCTGAGAAAATACAAAGTAATCCAATGAAAATGGGAGGATGGTATCCTATCTTCTCTTTAAGATGGAGGCCAGGTCCTTCCTGTTACTTTTTTAAATTAATCTTCTCCATACTATTCTAGAAATGGATTTCAAATTAGAATCTAAATGGTTGAATTCATCCCTGTGCAGAGGGCCAGATCTAGGTCCATATACCATTTACATCCCATTGATACCCATTCTAAGGGTTTATAGGGTGCATCGGCCTTGTGCTGGCCCTGTACAAATTTCAATCTAGATGTCCACAAGAAAATCTCTCTAAATTTCCATCCACTTCAAATACCAACTGATCTTCGTGACTCAGCACTGACTGAACTCCCTTCAGACAGAAATAGGTAAACCTGTGAGGTGGGGAAAAAATCCAAAATCATATTTACAGGGATTAATACAGAACTGGGGCTGAGTCCTACCCCTACTAAGTGTTTTGTCAATTATTTCAATGGCACGGGATCTGCTTCCTGAAATTGTGTAAGGATGCTGTATGATAAATCCATTACTGATACCAGTGAAGATGAAACAGTACCTGTTCAAAGACCAAACATAGACAAATGGATAAAAAGTACTTTCATCTCAGTGTAAATAACGTATTTTTTTCATTTTCTGTGTGTTTGTTGGGGTAATATTTTAACAGTGCTGGTAGATTTTTTTTGATCGCAGCTTCTCTAAGCTGTCAAAATCACATAAGAAGGTAGGATTCAAGTCACAGTATTCTTCAATAAACAAACACTATATATTTATACAATTATGAGAAATCTAAGGTTTTATTTCCATTCTCAGCATATACATTTTTTCATGAAGGAATGGGAGAAAACAGAATCCGTCACCTAGTGATCTGAGAGCTCAAGAAAATTTCAGCAGCAGCAAGAATGATAGCAGTATTAAGTTAAGGGATAAGTTTTTCTTTGTGTCATGCATTGTTTCAATACAAATAAAATACATTAGAATACCAAGTTAGAACAGCAGTATTTTATAGAAAGTTTTGAAAAAATATGTGTTAAGAAATAAGAAATCCTGGCTCCAAGGCAATCAATAGAAAAACTCTCATTGACTTTAAGAGAGCCAGGATTTCACCCAGGATCACTCAGGAGACTAGTAATAGCTAAAAGATTTTTACTTCTGGTCTGAATCTGGTCTAAGTTTGAACTGACCAAAAATATAAAACCAATATGATGGCTAGGCAGTGCTTTCAAGAAAGAATGATTTGGTGGATAACACACTGACCTAGGACTGAGGAGGTCTGGGCTCCCTTCAAAAATCTGCCATGGACTGCCTGGGAGACCCTCAAGTCACATCAGCAAATTAATCTCTCTTCCTCAGCTCCCCATCTGTAAAACAGAATTAATAACAGTATTTCTTTTCTCCCAGTCTTTGTATTGTCTATTCACACTGTAAGCTCTTTGGGGCAAGGACTGTCTCTTGCTATGTTCATACAGTGCCTAATACAGAGAAGTCCTAATCTTAGTTGGAGCCTTTAAGTACTATAGGAATATAAATAAAAATAATTGAGGTGATCTGTTTGTGTAGTCCAGTTACAAGTGGACATTTGTCCACATCAAAATTGGCACTACTTGGTCTCTTTGCTGGTAAGTGCAGTTTAGAGACTAAGGCAGAGATCAGCAACACTTTTAAAAATCTAGACCTTAGTCCAGGGATCAGCAACCTTTGGCACGCGGCCCGTCAGGGTAAGCCCTCTAGCAGGCCGGGCTGGTTTGTTTATCTGCCACGTCCGCAGGTTTGACAGATCGTGGCTCCCACTGACCATGGTTCACTGCTCCAGGCCAATGGGGGCTGCAGGAAGCAGTGGCCAGCACATCCCATGGCCCGCGCCTCTTCCCACCACCCCCATTGGCCTGGGACGGCAAACCGCGGCCAGTGGGAACCGCAATCAGCCAAACCCGTGGACACATCAGGTAAACAAACCGCCCCGGCTCGCCATGGGGCTTTACCTGGCGGGCTGCGTGCCAAAGGTTGCCGAACCCTGGACTAAAGTCTAGATTTTTAACAGTGTTTGGGCATTGCTTTGCTCAATGTTGTAAGGCCTAAGTAGTTTAGGAGCTTAAGTCTCTTTTAAAAATGCAGAATTGAAACCAATTTTGAAACCTTGGAAATTATCATCAGACAGAATAGTTTTCATCTGGGTAGTTCTAGTTACAAATGAGTTTAAGAAGGCGATTCAGCAGCATGAGCTACTGGACGTCTAAACAACGACGATCCTCTTTTGTCAGAAAAAAAAAGGAAAAAAATAAATATCAGAAGAAAATACTGAAAAATATGACCTAACAAAATAGTCTGGAGAGAGAAGTTTAGTTCAATTTTTTCAGTTTTCCATAAGAGTCCAATGGTTCTTTAAGGGAACTACTATAGAACTCAGGGTTTAATTTGAATCATCGAGACTATCAGGTATGTGTATATTACTTTTATACTGGAATTTTTATGTCTTTTTAGTATACACAGTGTAGCTGCTCTTTTTTCCTTTATGAAGGGACATTTTTGTACATAAAATATTATGTGTCAGAAATTCAGAACGAGTTTTGTAGTTATTTTTCTCTGTGCAAACTATAAAATACCCTGACCTACATTTCTGTTATAATTATTTTCTATATGGAGAAAACTGCTGACTTCACTATGAAAGATTTGTTCAACCTCTATAGAAAATCTTAGCTTTTATTGATGTACAGCCAGCAAATGAAATAGCAATTACCAGTCTCAAATGTTGATACAGCAACATTTGTGGTTTTGTGAAGTAACAAGTGGAAATTTTAATTAACCATTTTTTAAAAAGGGAATGAAAAAGGGGGACAGAAAAGAAGCTGGCAGATGAGAGTGCCAACATTTAAGATTAACTATGAGGGTTTTTTATGTTTTGTTTTGTTTTTTTGTTTGTTTTTTTTAAATCAAGACAAGGAAATAAAGTTATTAGAAGTGGCATTGTACCTTTCTCATGTGAAATATGGGGGGTAAGATCCTCACCGCTTCAGTATCACTCCATTGCATTCATTGCTAATTTTCAGCAGATAAGGATCTGGCCCATGGACATTTGTGCTCCACGTGATGAACATTTACTTGCATAGGTAAAAGGGCTCCAGAGGTGATCCTGGCAATTACAAGCCTGTAAGCCTGACTGCAGTACCAGGCAAACTAGTTGAAACTATAATAAAGAACAATGAAGATATATTGGAATTGGAAAAGGTTCAGAAAAGGGCAACAAAATGATTAGGGGTATGGAACAGCTTCCGTATGAGGAGAGATTAATAAGACTGGGATTTTTCAACTTGGAAAAGAGACAGCTAAGGGGAGATATGATTGAGATCTATAAAATCATGACTGGTGTAGAGAAAATAGATAAGGAAGTGTTATTTACTACTTCTCATAACACAAGAACTAGGGGTCACCAAATGAAATTAATAGGCAGCAGGTTTAAAACAAATAAAAAGAAGTGTTTCTTCACACAACGCACAGTCAACCTGTGGAACAACTTGCCAGAGGATGTTGTAAAGGTCAAGACCATAACAGGGTTCAAAAAAGAGCTAGATACATTCATAGAGTATAGGTCCATCAATGGCTATTAGCCAGGATGGGCAGGGATGGTGTCCCTAGCCTCTGTTTGCCAGAAGCTGGGAATGAGCAACAGGGGTGGATCACTTGATGATTACCTGTTCTGTTCATTCCCCCATGGGCACCTGGCACTGGCCACTGTTGGAAGACAGGATACTGGGCTAGATGGACCTTTGGTCAGACCAAATAGGGCCATGCTTATGTTCTTATGAGTAATCCCATGAAAGTCAAACTGCTTCCCAATAGGAAGAAAGAGTTCACAAGCAGAGGGAGAAGATGGCACACACAGACATTGGGATAAGAGAATTTCAATCTTATGTTGATGGTTTGAGTAAAGGTCAAATTGTAGATTATCTGCCGGACACCGTGGAAGGTCTGGATTCCTGGTGGGGCATAGTTTCACTTGCGTCTGATAATCAGCTGCCACTGGAACTATGCTTACACCCCACCTAGTCCTCGGTCATTGGCTAGATGAAGGATGAGAATGATAGAGGATGGGAGGGGGCAGTATTTAGCAGGTACTGTTGTGCAGGGTCTCATTCTCTAAGTCTATGTCTACACTGTGCTGGAGTTTGGACACTGGGGATGTGAATATCTGTGCACACTGAAGTGCTGTGCGGTAACTCCCCTGTGAACTCTGTGGGCACAAACTAAAAGAGTTCTAGTTTGCACTAATGTAGTCCTGTTTGAAGATGATTACATTTATGCGGACCAGGAACCTTTTAGTTCACACCCACAGTGTCCACCTATGGAATTTATACTGCAGCCACTGGTGCTGGAACGGAGGGTTCTGGGGGTGCTGTCCCACCCCATGTCTTGAAGTAGTAATAACAACCTGTAAGGGAGTGGACTCACCCCTGCGGCACCTCCTGCTGGTCAACCATGGGAATTAGCTCTTCCAGCCTCCTGGAGCACCCCCTGCAGGCTGGTGATCCACCTTACCGCTGAACCAGTGTCCCTCCCAGGACCCCGGTGCCCCTTTCTCTGGGTTGCTGCCCCCCTGGCAGTACCCCCACACTCTGGGTCTCCCCACCCAGGGGAACCCCCACCCACTAATCCCACCTCCCCTCAGTGTAAGGCTACTGCCAGACACCATCTAGCCTCACTCCCTGGGGCAGACTGCAGTATACGCCACTCATCACTGGCAAGGTTGGGTTGGACCTGCCGCCTCTCTCAATAGCTGGGCTGCCCCTCTCCAGCCCTGGTACTGGTCTTAGGCCCTCAGCTAGGCCCACAGCCTGGGGCTTTCCTAGGCCAGAGCTCCCCAGCTCCTTTACCCTTCCCCCAGCCCTGCTCCACGCCCAGTACCCTGCTTAGCTCCCTAGCAGCCAGGTCCTTCTCTCTCTACAAGCAGAGAGAGAGTCCTGAGCTTCTGGCTTCCCTGACCTTCTTATAAGGAAGGCCCAGTTAGTCTGTTTGGAGCGTGGCCCCAGCTGCAGCCACTTCCACCAATCAGCCAGGGCTTTGCTCCCTTCCCCAGCCCCAGCCCTCTCCTGGGCTGCCACCCCGCTACACAATCCAAATACATGGTTTCTGTGGTTTCCATCATCAGCAAAACCCCCCTATAAAAATTGTTCCTGCACCCCTGACCACAGCATGTTAGTGCGCACTTCTGTTCACAACCCGATGGTCTGAACTGTGGGGCAGTGTAGCCAAGCCCTTAGTTGTCTATATCCAAGGTAATAAGAGTCTTACTCAGCCTGTTCCATACAATTGTTTATGAAAATCAGCAAAAATTGGGGACAAATACATACAAACTCGATTGTTTAAAAGAAACGTGATAAGGGGTCTTTAAAGTGCCTGGTAAAGTCACAGTTTGGCCTGGCAATGAGCTGAAAGATTCTAGAAATAGGAGAAACATTTTAAAGCTGAAATCACTTACATTTGTTTTGACTGGTTAATGGTAATGGCATGAACATGAGGTTGCCATCGTTTCTTAGTCATTGTTAATGTATGGGTCACTAAATGGGACCAGAATGCTGAGGCAGAATTTGGGGGGCAGCATTTTGTGCGCTCCCCACGGGGCGCACGGGAGCTTCCGGTTCCACTCCCATTGCACCGCCGAAGAAGGACCCTCCGCTGAAATGCCACAGGCGACAGCGGCAGTCATTGAGCTGCTCAATTGTCTGCCGCTGTTTTCCGCGGCACATCAGCAGAAGGTCCTTCTTCGGTGGCATGACGGAAGCGGAACTGGAAGCTCCCGTGTGCCCCATGGGGAGGGCACAAAATGCCGCCCCCCGAATCCTGGCGCCTTAGGCGACCGCCTAATGGAAGCGCCGGCCCTGCCAGTGTGACAATTGGACTGAAAGGAGCAATTTTCCATTCATGGCTGTCACTCCCATCATCTCCTGGGATCCACCATGACACCATAATTTCAGGCCATTGTTGTCCTGCTAAAAGGCATCCTGAGCAGATCACGGACCTGTAACCAGATGACATAATCACTGCCTCCACCAGCTTTGACTACATTCCAGACAACACATGGAAAGAGAGACTCGGGTTCTTGTCTCACCCAATGTCATGTGTCTTTTTTTTCCTTTTCTTATTTTTCCTCTTTCTCTTCTTTTGCTTTCTGTCTAGTAATAGTCTGACTTAGACACTGACAACTCCTTCCTTTGTGACACTGCTGTAAATCTGTGACCAGAAAGGCAAGCTAAAAAGCACCATATTAGACTGGCCAGCACTTGTACAAGTTTGCTAGGTCACAAATTGTCTAAGTGCACTGAGCCTGTGTTATGCAGCAATGAGAATATACGTGAAAGTCAGCACCAGAACCAAAAATGGTGTTTTCTAGCTTGGTTTTTCTTTTCTCTCTTCCTTTGTGTGTGTTTGTCTTGTTTTACCTTACAGACAGCAGGATCAGACTCGAACAGCAGCAGAACAAAACCATCTAAGCTAACTGTCTTTTGCTCCCAAAGGACAGTTAATACCATCTGAAATGATCAAACAGGGATTGTCCTTCTAAGAAATCTATTCAGCTAATGGGAAAAGGAGCAAGGGCTATTGTTAAAATGAAAGCCTTCCTTAGTGCTTTACATTTCAAATGCTTTAACTCTTTTTCCTTCTTTTGCTGTTTCTTTAAAAAACAAAACGAAAACATTGAACATATTTTAATGGTGATTGTTACCAGCAATAGCTTGATGTGACATGCGTCTGACAAAGTGGGTATTCACCCACGAAAGCTTATGCTCCAATACATCTGTTAGTCTATAAGGTGCCACAGGACTCTTTGTTGCTTTTTACAGATCCAGACTAACACGGTTACCCCTCTGAAGCTTGATGTGAAACTCCAAACCACACTTCACTATTTAATGATGTAACAGTGAATGAGGGTTTCATTAACATCTTCTCCCTTTTGGGGCCTGAGACATCCCCCTTACCAACGAAACAGCGTGAATGAATGTATAAGTGAGTCATGCAATTAGGCAATTACATGAGGCAGTGAGATGTGGATGTCAGCTGCAGCTCCACCATTGTTCTGAACACCAGAGCTGATGAGCACATCTGTTTTCTCTCCCGATTTGTGCTGCAAATGTTGTAGAATGAAATAACAAAGCCTTACTTTACATGGGATTCAGTGTATTTGTTTGGTTTCAGAATAGCAGCCGTGTTAGTCTGTATCCGCAAAAAGAACAGGAGTACTTGTGGGACCTTAGAGACTAACAAATTTATTTCAGCATGAGCTTTCGTGGGCTACAGCTCATTTCTTCGGATGCATAGAATGGAACACACTATGCACTATGTTCCATTCTATGCATCCGAAGAAGTGAGCTGTAAACCACGAAAGCTTATGCTGAAATAAATTTGTTAGTCTCTAAGATGCCACAAGTACTCCTGTTCTTTTAGTGTATTTGTTTGAACCCTAGAGAGGGGTCTGACCTTCAAAGCCTGAGCTCCAGGCCAAAGTGCAACTTCAAACAGTTGTGCAAGCAGGGCCACCCAGAGGATTCAGGGGGCCTGGGGCAAAGCAATTTCAGGGGTCCCTTCCATAAAAAAATTGCAATACTATATTCTTGTGGGGGCCCCTGCGGGGCCCAGGGCAAATTGCCCCACTTGCTCCCCCTCACGGGCGGCCCTGAGAAAAATAAACCTTCCGCATCTCAGCACAAACCTAGTTTTGAGAAAACTTCTTTACAAGGTATCACTGGTTCTCAGCATCAGCTAGTGCTAAAAGGCACTGAAGCTCATTAAATGGGTTGGACAAATATTTTCCATCAAAACTTTTTTTGGTTCGAAAACTAGGGGTTTGTAAAAAGCAGAAAAAAATCACGGACAATGTCTGCTTTCCTTCAAAATTTGTTGTGGTTTTTTTTAATTGAAAATCTGAAATTAGTCTGCCAAAACCTGAATATGGTTTGGGGTTTCAGAATTGTGTGGCCAAATATTTGATTCTTGCTGTGTTTGATTGTTTAAAGAAACAGTAAAAAAAATTCTGCTTAAAAATAATCCAAAACTTTTGAACCACCTCAGCTTGTGACCAGCCCATCCAGTCAGAGATTTTTCCAGGTTTCTCATACTCTGCTGGCTTCCTTGACTCATATCTGTCTCTATAACTTTAGGTTCATTTAGGTTAGAACATAAGAACGGCCATACTGGGTCAAACCAAAGGTCCATGCAGCCCAGTATCCTGTCTACCGACAATGGCCAATGCCAAGTGCCCCAGATGGAGTAAACCTAACAGGTAATGATCAAGTGATCTCTCTCCTGCCATCCATCTCCACCCTCTGACAAACAGAGGCTAGGGACACCATTCCTTACCCATCCTGGCTAATAGCCATTAATGGATTTAACCTCCATGCATTTATCTGTTTCCTAGAGACTGGCTCCATGGGGTCCCTCACAAACTGGAGACGGTTACTGTGGGTTTGTCTTTAGTATAGCTTATGTACATACTCCACGAACTGAGCATTTGAGCTTGTTCCAGAATCTGGGATGAGCCTATGTTGTGAAAACTGAAATGCTCAAAATAGCACATGCATGTGAATGGACACAGGGTACTAAAATTAAATTAACCCAGGGGTTCTCAAACTGGGGTTCAGGACCCCTCAGGGGGTCACAAGGTTATTACTGGGGGTTGCGAGCTGTCAGCCTCCACCTCAAACCCTGCTTTGCCTCCAGCATTTATAATAGTGTTAAATATATAAAAAAGTGTTTTCAATTTATAAGGGGTGGGGGTCGCACTCACAGGTTTGCTATGTGAAAGGGGTCACCAGGACGAAAGTTTGAGAACCACTGAATTAACCTCTCTGGAGCCTCAGGGAATGTAGGGGGGGCTCCCTTCATAGGGTTGGGAAGGATATTGCTCTTCTTATGTGATCCCTCTCCCAGTGGCTAATTTTAAATGAAGCTACCCTCCCCTGACATGAATCTCCCTATGGCACTGAAATTAAATAGAGACTATAACTTGGCGTTTGAGAAGTGAAAGGGATGGTAGCCCTAATGGAAAAGCTAACAGCTTGGCTTTTCTGCAAGCCTCAAACTGCTGAATGAGCTTCAGGGTAGGGAAGGCTGTGCCTCCCAAACAGCCTGGCCCTGCCCCCTATCCAACCCCCACCCACTTCCTGCCCCCCGACTGACCCCTTCAGAATCTCCGACCCATCCTGCTCCTTCCTTGTCCCATCACCATCCCACAGAGACACCACCACCACCCCGGGACCCCACCCCTCCTCCCTGTCCCCTGACTGCCCCGACCCCTATCCACCCCCCGCTGAGTCCTGACAGACCCCCAGAAAACCCACAATCCAACCCCCCCATTCCCTGTCCCCTGACCGCCCCCCCAACCTCTGCCCCCTCCCTGTGCCCTGACAGTCCCCGAGATTCCCTGCCCCTTAGCAACCCCCCCCCCCCCGGCCCCAGCGTCTTACCCCCGGCTCCCCTCTCTCCCGGAGCCTCAGCGTGTTGCACCCAGGGTCGTCCCCGAACAGAGGCGCAGCGTGACTCCGGCAGGGACTGAGCTCCGCCCCGCTCAGAGCCCCGGGGTAAAGGGGGCGGGGCTGTGAGCTTCCTCCGCTCAGCCTGGAGCTCGCAGCCCAGCCCCCTTACCATGCGGTTCTGAGCGGGGCGGAGCTCAGGCCCGGCCGGAGTCAGGCTGCAGCTGTTCAGGGACAGCCCTGGATGCGCTGAGGTTCCAGGAGAGGGGCGGAGACGGGGTCAGGTCGGGCTGGGGCAGGAGCCTCAGCCATTCTCTTGGGGGCCCCTGCAGAGCCCGGGGCCTGGGGCAAATTGCCCCACTTGCCCCGCCATCTGGGCAGCCCTGGGGTGCAAACTCTCAAATTTCAAGGGATTATTCTGTCCTGGAATATCAACTCCCTAAATAAACAACTTATAAGTTCAAGCACACAACTGATTTTCATACTTTCTTGTGATAACATGATGATGGTAGCATGGCAGTGTCCTGAACAACAAGAGCAGTAGGTGATAAGGAATCAACAGGATCTTGTACCAAAGTTTCTCTCAACAAGCCATAAAAATTACAAGTTGTAACAGAATGAGGTTTGATCGAGCAATAGAAAGTCTGCCTGGAACATCCCCAGACTCCAGTACTTGTCAAAGCTGCAACTGGTCCATATGTTGTTTCCATAAAATACCATTGAATCGTTTCACCACAAACAAAATTTGGTCCTATGCATTTTACAAGTTCTCCAGGTACTCATTTCACTCCACAACTGTAGTTGTGAGCCCACAATAAGTCTCCTACTTGAAAAGAATGATAATGAGTCTCTCTCTATTAATCAATTTGCATAGTTTGCAATTTGGCAACATCAGGATGTAGAGGTCCCAATAGGTACGCAAAGATATCTTCAAAAAAAGAGATGCATCTGACTCCTGTGTAGTAGTATGTGGTGTGTTCCTGTAGATAAGCGAGAAATTTTCCAATTTCTGCTGACAACTTAAAATAGACTTGTTAGCTCTTAAGGCATGTTTTAAGTGCTTGTACAATGCCTTCCTCTAGTCTATTGTAGCAGGGTGGTATGGAGGCAGACATATGTGCTGAATTCCATTTGAAGCTAGGAACCTCTGAAATTCTTCCAAACAGAATTTACGTCCGTTGTCACTCACTAACTGTAATGGTAAACCAAATTGGGCAAACAAAGAACAAAGATGTCCAGTGGTCCTGGTAGTTGAGGTAGAAATTCTGAAAACTTCCGGCCATTTTGAATGGGTGTTGACTAGAAAAACAAATAGCTTTCTAATGGTCTGGTAAAGCCCATGTGACTATGTATCCCATGAGTCTAAAGCCGTAATGAAGGGTATAGACAAGCTCAGCCATGATCATGCTGAATTTGCTGATACATAGTACAGTACTTTGCCTTCCTCTCAATATCTTTTTTTTGATCCCCAGCCACCAGACCTGCCTCTGGGCTGTAGCCTTCATCCATAAAATGTCAAAATGAGCTTAATGAAGAGCTGCTGAAACCTGAGATTGAAGTGATGTCAGAATGATCATTCACATGCCACATAAAATGACATGAATTGTGTCAACTGGGGATTCTTTTGATTCACTCTATACCTTGTAGTGCCATTTCCTGCACAAGAAAGCACATCATCCATAGTAGTTTCTTTGTTGATGTGTGTACTAGTAATGGCTAACCTATTCATCAAACTGGTTGATGGGAGCTTGGGCCTGGCAGGTGCAAAAGCCCACCAGAATTGCTGTGCTGGATTCCTTTATGGAATTGAATAGTATAGGAATAAATTGAAAGTAGTAATGCCCATTATGGCAAACGAGCAGCAGCTAATGATGGAATTCCATGTTTCAGTACAAAAATTGAAATTAATCCATCAAAAAAGTAAAATATCTACCATACAGATTATATATATCTTCCAAGTTCCAAAGATAATGTTGAGGGCTTCTTGCTCTATTTGCACATAGTTCTTTTTCAGAAGTAGTGAGCATTCTTGATGCAAAAAAGTGACTTGGTTTCTCCATGGCATTATGAAAAATGTGGGAAAAAACTGAACCCATTCCAATATAGAGAATTGCAATGGTAATGAAGCATCAAAGCACATAAAAACTTTGGCTGATGTCAACAGTTTCTTTGCTTCATTAAACGCACAATCGCACTCTTTAGTCCATTTTCATTTTTCCTTTGCTTGTAACAGTTAATGTAAAGGTGTCACTATTTTCACCAAATTAGGCAGAAATTTACAGTAGTAGTTATGCAGTTCTAACATTCTCTGGCAAGGGCACTTGAACTGCCTTGTATTTCTCTGGTGATTTCCATGACATTAATTACATGTGCAATGCATTAATTACAAATCCAAGGTATTCAGCTGTAGGCTTGAAAAACTCACATTTGTCTCAACATACTCTCAATGCATGGTCTTCCTAATGTTGTGAAAACAGTGACCAAATTTTGAAGAGGATCCTCTTGATCCTTCTTGTAACAAGGATGTCATCCAAAAGGACTCCATTCAGCCCCTTCAGGATCTCATCCATATCTTCCTGGAACAGAGCAGGTGCCAACGTGATACCTAAAGGCAACTTGTTGTAACAAAATAAGCCTTTTGTGTGTTGATTGTAAGATATCTGCAAGATGCTGGATCAAGCTCCATTTGTAAGTATGTGTTGAGCAAATCCAGTTTACTGAAACACTGTGCACAACTAAGAGAAACAAACAAATCTTCAATATGAGGTACTGGATAGTGGTCTGCACATAAAACTGGATTCAGTGTCACTTTGAAATCTTCACAAATTTGGATTGAACCTTCCTTCTTGATCACTAGTACAATGGGTGTAGTCCACTCACTATGTGAAACAGTGACAGGACTCCAATGTTCACTAAATGGTTCCAAACTGCTTCTCCCAGAGGCTTCAGAGCATAAGGCACAACTCTGGGCTAGCAATATTTTCGATGCCTATCAGAGTTAAAAATGAGCTTCACTGACACGTTGCTCATCTATCCAAGCTCTTTTTCTGTCCAGTATTTCTTGAAGATTTCAAGGTGCTTTTGTAATCACCTTGATCTTCTTAAGCCAAGATCTGCCAAATAATGGTGGATACTTTCTTTCTATCACATAGAAGGGTTAAATGACTGATTGTCCCTCTAGCTGAACTTTCATCTGGACTACTGAACTAACTTTTGCCCAGTAAAAGTCTTCATAAATATAGGTGTTTCTTCCAAAGGAACTTGTGACAAAGTCTGGTGATAGGTAACAGCAGAAATCAATGAAACTGCAGCTCCAGTTTAAAGCTCCATTCTTGTAGCAACTCCTTTGATCAAGGATGTAACCCTGATGCTATCTCTGACTCCAGCTTCTGATGAGATGTATAGTGCTAGATCATGGCCAGCATCACTAGAGTTCTTGTCTTTTTCCACATTCTGAAGTCCCAACTTCTGTCCTTCCTTAGGTTCAATCTTCACAGGTATTTTCTGGTGTTGCTGGTCATTAAACTGTGCTACAGATTATGTGTCCTTTCTTCTGTCATTTCCTGCAAGAAACCTGGCATGTCCAGCAGTCCTTTTATGCACAAACCACACTTGCTGAAAAAAATTCCTTATGTTCCTGCAATCCTCTGTCTTGCCAATTCAGGAGATGAACTTCTCATTTCACACTAAACGCCAGAGAATCCTTCTCTGCAGTTGCCATTGCAACTGCTACTTCAACAGCCGAAGTGTAAGCACTGATACAGTCAATAATTTCTTCCAAACTTGGTTATTATGTAATCTAGAAATTACTTGGTCACTGAGGGCATCACTTAATGTTTGTGCAAATGACAGTCAGCTGCAGATTAGACACTGAGTCAAAGGGCCCATGCCCAGGGACCCTAGCCAATAGGGATCCCCAGAAAAATAAGCGCCCCCGTACTCTGACCCACTCTGCCCAGCGCTCCTGCCAGGGAGCGGGGACTGGGCACTGGGCGGGCAGGTGGAGTGGGGCAGCCCCTGTGCCTCCACCCTGCTCCCCAACAGGAGCGACGGGCGGGCAGAGGGGGCAAGCCCCCACCCCCAACCCCATTTCCCCAGCAGGAGTGCCAGGGTGCAGTGGGGCGGACTGCAGGCAGAAGGGGTGGGGAGGGCCCCCCCTTGCTCTGCCCAGGGCCCCGCAAAATCCTAATCTGCCTCTGCTGACAGTGCTCTGACAACTTCCTCAGAGCAGCAAAAAACTGTGCTCGCCACTTCCCTGATGCAGCCGATGAAATTGATATTGTTCTGCTATCATGTTCCTGTATTGCTGGAATGATGGCAGCATACGTGGCAGTTCTGGGCACAGCTGGAGAAAATAGATCATGCAGCTATCTATATGGATGTACATAAGAGTATTAACCCCTATATCCTTATTTGCACTTCCACATCCCATGAATTTTAGGATCCCCCACGTCTCAGGCTACCCCCTTAATTCAGGGCTGCCCAGAGGGGGGGGCAAGTGGGGCAAGGCCCCCACGAGCATGGCTGAGGCTCCCTCCCTGGCCCCACCAGGCCCCATCTCCTCCCCTCTTCTGGCGCCTCAGCCCATCCAGCAGCGTTCTGGACAGCTGCAGTGTGGCTCCGGCAGGGCCCCTGAGCCCCGCCCCGCTCAGAGCCACGTGGTGAGGGGGCGGGGCTACGAGCTCCGGGCTGAGCGAAGGGAGCTGAGCTCAGCGTGGAGCTCCCAGCCCCGCCCCCTGACCACGCGGCTCTGAGCGGGACAGAGATCAGGCCCTGCCGGAGACACGCTGCCTCTGTCGAGCGAAGCTCCTGGATGCGCTAAGGCTCTGAGTGAGAGGGGAGCCAGGGATAAGGGGCCAGGGCTGGGGGCGTTGGCTAAGAGGCAGGGAAGGGGCAGAGGTTGGGGGGGCAGTCAGGGGACAGGGAATGGAAGGGCTGGATTGTGGGCGTTCCAGGGGTCTGTCAGGACTCAGCGGGAGTCGGGGGGGTGGATAGGGGTTGGGGCAGTCAGGGGACAGGGAGCAGGGGTGGGGTCCAGGGGTGGTGGGGGGGTCTCTGGGGGATGGTGAGGGGGCAAGGAGAAGGATGGGTCGGGGATTCTGAGGGGGTGGACAGTCGGGGGCAGGAAGTGGTTGGGGGTCAGATAGGGGGCAGGCCAGGCTGTTTGGGAGGCACAGCCTTCCCTACCCTAAAGCTCATTCAGCAGTTTGAGGCTTGCAGAAGAGCCAAGCTGTTAGCTTTTCCATTAGGGCTACCATCCCTTTCACTTCTCAAATGCCAAATTATAGTCTCTATTTAATTTCAGTGCCATAGGGATATTCATGTCAGGGGACGGTAGCTTCAATTAAAATTAGCCACTGGGGGAGGGATTACATGAGAAGAACAATATCCTACACCACCTACCTCCTTCCCAACCCTACCAGGGGAGACCCCCCCTATATTTCCTGAGGCTCCAGAGGGATTAATTTAGTGGTTCTCAAACTTTTGTACTGGTGACCCCTTTCACATAGCAAACCTGTGAGTGTGATCCCTTTTATAAATTAAAAACACTTTTTTATATATTTAACATTATTATAAATGCTGGAGGCAAAGCAGGGTTTGAGGTGGAGGCTGACAGCTTGCAACCCCCAGTAATAACCTCGTGACCCCCTGAGGGGTCCCGACCCCCAGTTTGAGAACCCCTGGATTAATTTAATTTTAGCACCCTGTGTCCATTCACATGCATGTGCTATTTTGAGCATTTCAGTTTTCACAACATAGGCTCATCCCAGATTTGGAACAAGCTCAAATGCTCAGTTCGTGGAGTATGTACATAACTATACTAAAGACAAACCCACAGTAACCGTCTCCAGTTTGTGAGGGACCCCATGGAGCCAGTCTCTAGGAAACAGATAAATGCATGGAGGTTAAATCCATTAATGGCTATTAGCCAGGATGGGTAAGGAATGGTGTCCCTAGCCTCTGTTTGTCAGAGGGTGGAGATGGATGGCAGGAGAGAGATCACTTGATCATTACCTGTTAGGTTTACTCTCTCTGGGGCACTTGGCATTGGCTGTTCTTATATTCTAACCTAAATGAACTCAAAGTTATGGAGACAGATATGAGTCAAGGAAGCCAGCAGAGTATCAGAAACCTGGAAAAATCTCTGACTGGATGGGCTGAGGCGTTTGGTCACAAGCTGAGGTGGTTCAAAAAGTTTTGGATTATTTTTTAAGCAGAATTTTTTTATTGTTTCTTTAAACAATCAAACACAGGAAGCAGCAGATATTTGGCCACACACTTCTGAAACCCCAAATCATATTCAGATTATGGCAGACTAATTTCAGCCTTTCAGTTAAAAAAACCACAACAAATTTTGAAGGAAAGCAGACGTTGTCCGTGATTTTTTTCTGCTTTTTAAAAACCCCTAGTTTTCGATCCAGAAACAGTTTTGACGGCACATATTTGTCCAACCTTTTACTGAGCTTTAGTGCCTTTTAGCACTAGCTAATGCTGAGAACCAGTGATACCTTGTAAAGAAGTTTTCTCAAAACTGGATTTGTGCCGAGATGCAGAAGATTTATTTTTCCCAGGGCCGCCCATGCGGGGGGGAGGAGGGGAGAGCAAGTGGGGCAATTTCCCCCAGGCCCTGCAGGGGCCTCCACAAGAATATAGTATTGTAATTTTTGTTTTATGGACGGGGCCCCCGAAATTGCTTAGCCCCAGGCCTCCTGAATCCTCTGGGCGGCCCTGCCTTAATTCCCCTGAGTCTCATTAATATCTAAGTAAATGAGTTACCATAGCAACTTGAGGTTATTACAGAATCTCCCAAAATGTTACTCTTGGGCATTTTGTGGTATTAACTGTTACACTGACACACATTTCCCAGTCTTTTGCTATGTACTTTCCAAAATGCCAGAACGTACACCTTTTAGTATAATTTTACACTTTACTGGTACAAGGTTATCTTTTGGTCACCTAGTCAGGCCAACCTTTTTCAGGTCTGAGTTCTTCTATGGTCAAGCAACACATCTTACAGACCTAAAGCCTATAGGCCTTGTGTTACAGCCTTATCTTATTTATATACCTTATACACACTCATCAGTGAAACATACTTATTAGTCCTATACCCCTGTTGTATATTCCTATTTATACTTTAACCACTTAAACCTACAACTCAGATCTAATCTATTACCCTATTAACTACATAATTATATATAAATTAACTATATCCTGTTGGACTTCATGCCTCTTGGACATCATATCTGCCACAGGGAAACTGTTTTTTGGGGGGGGGGTGCGGGGGGTTACTGCACCATCTGTTTCTAGATCTCCCTCTGCTGGCTGTGTGCCAGCACTGCAGACTGCGGAATTCTTCCTTTTGTTGTTCTTGGGCTCCTTTTGCTAGCTATAGACCTTAGTACAGACTCTAGGTGAACTTTCCCCCCTGGTTTATATGGTATTATTTGCTTATTTTTCCTTCTTCTTGTTCAGGCAATGGGAGCACTGGACACTCGGAGGTTCAAATCCCGTCCTTGTTGCCAAGTCTTACATTTGGATCCAGCAGAAAAGAAGATACAACACAGACAGTGCTGATAGAAACACTGTCCTCCGGTGTGCTCATTCTATTGTTCTGGCTACAAAACTGAAAACCACAGGTAAGTGGGGCTTTGCACTGGGAGTGGAAGGAGTGCTTGAACATTTAAAGGGACAGGACATCATACTTCTGGTCAGGGGCGGCTCTAGGAATTCCGCCGCCCCAAGCAGAGCGGATCCGGGGGACCTCTTGCAGACGTGTCTGCGGAGGGTCCGCTGGTTCCGCGGTTCTGGTGGACCTCCCGCAGACATGACTGCGGGGGGTCCGCCGGAGCTGCCTGCCACTCTGCCGGCAAAATGCCGCCCCAAGCGTGCGCTTCACACACTGGGGTCTGGAGCCGGCCCTGCTTCTGGTATTTGACATCATTCTGAAAGTGAGCAAACAGGGAATAACGAACAAACCAGACAGTCATATTTCAATAGGAAGAAGGAAGAGAGAACAACTGGCTTCTTTTTCTGAAAGTATGTCTAGATATAATTGAATAGTTTTTTTATGCAAATAAACATAAAACAAAAGGAATTGCTAGAAGAGTTAATATCCCTTGCATGGACACAACAAACAAGATACTTCCAGTACAGTCATATCATTTTTACTACTTTCATACTGGTGTGACTGACTTCAATGGAGCTACTTCTAATTTACAACAGCCTGACATCAGAAGCAGTCTAGACCAGGGGTCAGCAACCTCTGGCACACAGCTCACCAGGGTAAGCCCCCTGGTGGGCAGGGCCGGTTTGTTTACCTGCCATGTCTGCAGGTTCGGCTGATCATGGCTGGCTCCCACTGGCCACGGTTCACGGCTCCAGGCCAATGGGGGCAGCAGGAAGCCGCGGCCAGTACGTCCCTCGGCCCATGAAGATGAAATTGAAGTATGGGAGGGGCTCAGGATGAGACTAGGGGTGTAGGGAGTGAGGGCTCTGTCTGGAGCTGGCAATGGGGGGTTTGGGGCATAGGAAGGGCTCAGAGCAAGAGTAGGAGTGTGGGGGTGAGGGCTCAGGCTGGGACTGGGGATAAGGTGTTTGGGGTGCTGGAGGAGCTCAGGACTAGGGTAGAGGGTTGAGGGTGTGGGGGTGAAAGCTCTGACTGGGGGCAGGGGTGGTGCAATCATTTAGGCGACCTAGGCGGTTGCCTAGAGCGCTGGGATTTGGGGGGCACCATTTTCTTCAGCAGCGACCGCGGTGGCCGGACCAGCATTTAGGTGGAGGGAGCTGGGGCACTGGATCGCAGGGAGGGCCGCCTGCAGCAAGTACGGGGGGGGCGGCACACAGGGGGGCGCCTCAGGGCGGGGTGCAGGGGGCGCGCGCAAGGTGGAAGTTTAGCCTAGGGCACGTAACAGCCTTGCACCGGTCCTGACTGGGGGTGTGGGCTCTGGGGTTTGGCAGGGCTAAGGATGAGTTTGGGGTACAGACAGGCTGCTCCGGGACAGGGGCCAGAGAGGAGGACTCCCCCCAGCCCTTTCCCTGCCAGCAGCAGCAAGCTCTGGGGGAGGAGCCCCCCTTTCCCACTCCCCAGCAGCACACTCACCCCCACCACTGTCATTGCATGTGCTCCTAGGGCCCCTCTCAGGTCCAGGAATCTCCATCGCCTCCCCTGTGGTGGGTGCCAGGGGGCGCTGTGTGCGCCTCCTCCCCTGCTGTTGCCCCTAATTGTAGCCTCACGAGGGGTGAGGGATGGGGCTGCCTCCTTGCCCAGCATGGGGCAGGAGCGGTGACTTGGGGGGGTGTGGCTGTGCTGGTGGAGGGTCCTGCCAGAAAAGGGAAGGGTCTGAGGGGGAAGGGCAGGCTCAGAGTCAGTCTGCCCTGGCAGTTGAGTAGGGGGCACTAGGACCTTATGGCAGCAGTCTCTGCAAGGAAGCAGCCTGGAGGAGACAAAGACAGAGAAGCTCTGCTCCAGGCCTGGAAAAGGCGAGCAGGTGGCAGGGGCACCAAGTCGGGGCCATGGGACACTCGGGAGGGGCTACAGGGTGGTACTCTGGCTTCAAATTTTGGTGGAGCTGGGCCTCTGGCTCTGAATATTGCTGGTGCCCGAGCACCACATGGGTATGGAACTCACTGCCTGTGTGGTTGCCAGAAAACTCGTCCGTCTTTCCACTGAGAATGGGGGAAGTTGCAAAAAGGGATACTTAAGTTAAGGGGGAACCTCCATCCCCTACATGAAAGTCCTTGATAAGAACACAACCTCACCCACCCCGAACCTCCAAGAAAAAAATGGGGAACTGTTGCCTGTCTAATATTACAACTGTACAACCCGTCCATACACCTTCTCATACATAAACATTTCAATCCCTCTCTCCCCACCCCCAAACACACCACAGAAACTTATCTATATCTTCAATTGCCTCCATTCCCATAACAATAAAACTCATACACGCGACTGTCATCTTCCTCAAACCTCCAAAAAGCAATCAAAGGTGCTGGAACAGGGTGGCAAGGAGGCAATGGCTCCTCTACTTTTTACCTTCTGTAAGGGCAAGAGATGGCTGGGCCGGCGGGGAAGGAGGCAGAGAGAAGTGAACTGGGGGAAGGGGCGGCATGAGGGGGGGTGGGGGCTTGGTTCAGGTACCAGTGGCCCCCCACTTTTAGGGACCTTCTGCCGCTCCTGAGTGCAATTCCGCTCAGAGTACTGGGTGAATAGTGGTGTACTCAGGCTGCTTTCTCTGGAGCCTGGGCTAAGGTTTGGAGGCATCTCAGCAGAGAATACTTCTGTCTTACAGAGAAGGTCTGATTTTGAAACCTCATGCCCTTCCCCCATGCTCAGAAAATACTATTGCTACCATCACTGCTGCCTTATAATGTCTCACCTTTGAAATTCACAACCATTAAGTTATCAGACAGTGTAATATTTGTTTGAATTTGCTAGTTAGCAATGGGATTTTTGCTATGTACATTAAATATATGTACCTGTCCCCCTGGCCCCAACAAATTAACTTGTGAAGCATACAGATCTATGAAAGTCTAAATCCACAATACCCTGGATTTTGTTCTGTTCCCTGAACATACTCACATGTGTATATAAGATCATATTTAAGGCCAAGCTTTCTAATAATTAACCCCAGAAGGAATTCCAAGGAATTAATCAAGAAAATATATTAAACAACAAATTAACTATGCACCAAGAAGAATGATAATTCAGTTCTTCGGAATGTTTCATGTGACTGAATTTACATGTCTGTCTATTATAATTAAAGTCTGGGTATTAAAATGATCAGGCAGTGACCACTGCTACAGCAGAGTAAATCTGTGAGAAAGCACAGATTTTATTAACTTAATGCTCTTTAACCTCTTTTTATTGTCAGTGGAGAGCTCATTCAGACCCTGCTTAACCAATCTGAATTTGTCAAGCTTCAAACTCCAACCACTGGATCATGTTATACTTTCTCTGCTAGACTGAAGAGCCCATTGTTTACTCTTTGTTCCCCATATAGGTACTTATAGACGGTAATCAAGTCACACCTTAACTTTTATTTGTTAATCTAAATAGATTGAGCTCCTTGAGACTATCACTATAAGGGATGTTTTCTAATCCTTTAATCATTCTTGTGCCGCTTCTCTGATTCCTCTCCAATTTGTCACCATCCTTCCTGAATTGAGGGCTTCAGAACTGGATAAAATATTTCAGGATCCATCACACCAGTGCCAAATACAGAGGTAAAATAACCTCTCTACTCCTACTCATGATTCTTCTGTTCGTGCATTAGCTCTGTTGGCCACAGGATCTCATTGGGAGTTCATGTTCAGCTGATTATCCACCACAATCTCCAAATGTTTTCCAGAGTCATTGCTTCATAGAATAGAGACCCCCCCGCCCCCGCCTGTAAGTATGGCCTACATTCTTTTTTCTAGATGTATACATTTAGTTGCTTAAAATGCACGTTGTTTGTTTTCCCTGTGTTTACCAAGCGACCCAGATCGTTTTGAATCAGTGATGTGTCCTCTTCATTATTTACCACTCCCCCAGTTTTGGGGTTATCTGAAAATTTAATCAGTGATGATTTTATGTTTTCTTCTGGGTTATTGATAAAAATGTTAAATAGCATAGGGCCAGTCAAGAACTGATCCCTGCAAGACCCTACTGAAAACAGACTTGCTCAATCATGATTCTGCATTTACAGTTACATGTTGAGACATATTAATTAGCAAGTATTTAAGCTATATAAAATTAACATGCACACATAATATTGATCTAGTTTTTTAAACAAAATGCTGTGCAGTTGAAAGTCAAATGCCTTTCAGCAGTCTAAGTGTACAATCAACTCCTTTATCAATCAAACTTCTTATCCCATCAAAAAAATCAAGTTAGTTTGACAAGGTCTATTTTCCATAAACCCATTTTGATTTTGATTAATTATATTACCCTCCTTTAGATCATTATTAATGGAGTCCTCTATCAGCCACTCCATTATCTTGCCTAGAATCAATGTCAGGCTGACAGGCCTAGAATTATCTGGGTCTTCTCATTTACCCTTTTAAAGAATTGGCACAACTTCTTTTAGTCTTCTGGAACTTCCTCAGTGCTCTACAACTTATTGAAATCAACATTAATGACCCAGTGAAATCCTCTGCCAGCTCTTTTAAAATTCTTAGATGCAATCTATCTGGACTTTGTAATTTAAAATGTCTAATTGTAGTAGTTTCTGTTTAACTTCCTCCAGAGATATTAGTGGAATGCAAATAATGCTATTACCATATGGTGAGACTATATCTGTTTTTTCCCCAGATACAGGACAGAAATATTCTATATTTTCTGCATCATGATGGATAATTCTATGATTTCCAACAAGTGATGGACGAATAACATTGTCAGTATTCTGTTTGTTCATAATATATTTTAAAATCTCCTCCTTATTGTCCTTAACAATACTGCCCATAGATTTTGCCTTGAGTCTCTTGGCTTCCCTTATCAGTTATCTACAAATCTTACTTTCTGATTTATACACCTTACTGTCAATTTCCCCTTCTTCCATTTCTGTTATTATATATATATAATATTTGTATAAACAAACAAACAGAAATGGAAGGAAGGACAGCTGTCTTTCTGCTCCCCTCAGTATTTTAGGTTTTTAAGGATTGCTCATTCTTGATTACACTGATGACAACTCCAATTTTATAAAGCTCCTTCATTTGGATGACAGCGATCAAATCTCAAAGCTCAAGTGTAGCAAAATGAATGCAAATATATATTCCATTGAATCATCAATAAAATCCTTCTGCTACTGTCAAATAAAGTGCTTGGGAAGTTTTCTGATATAAGTATTGAATGCCTTGTCACTTGATAATATTATTGGATGTGACAGCACATGCTATAAAAAACCAGAAATTTCTCTGCTGCTGCCATGTGACTAAAAAGCCAGCAATACAGAAACAAATATTTGGTTTGTATGAAATAGCATCCACAGAAACTAGCCCTTTGTTGGGGATTATTGAAATATGTATTGCTTCACAGTACTTTAACCTTTCTAATAACCCCTTCCATGTTTTTCCCCCAGATATGCAATATGAAATGTAGCAGTGTGTAATGATTAGTGGCATCTCAATTGTACTGGTGCTGATATAACATGGTGGTAGGCACCTTAGAGGAAAAAAAACATAAAATAACACATTTGATATTAATGAAGAATGATGATTTGCTTAAATGCTGTCCAAACAAAAATGTATAAAATGTCTTTTTCTGTAGACGGTGCATGGCCATAAAGAGGACAACATTAGCTCAGCCACTGTATGAGTAAGAGCAAAGCAAGGTAACACTTGTAGTCCCTAATGAGATAAAAATATTTGTTTTAGATGGACAAGGTTTTGGATAAGCTATCTTAATATGCGTTTGTTTCTCAGGTGTCATTACAGGAACAGAGATAAGATTGTTTGGATATTGTAGAGAAAACTTTCTAGTCACAGGGATAAGTGTTAATGATTGGTGTGAAAAGCTTTTGTTCAAAATAGTAGAATGAGGATGGTGATTTCCATACATTTTAATGGCTGTTTGTTTATTTAATCACATCTGTTATGGCCTAGCTCTTAGCAACTGTGTTAGCAAACAAAGGTCCCAATCTTGTCATGAACTCCACATAGGAGGAACCTTGCCCTTACATAAAGACTCATTGATTCTGAAGGGTCAAGGCTCTGCCTGTGGGGAGCTCATTGCAAGAGCAGGGCCAAAGTTTCTGATGTTGCAATTGATTATGACTGTGTCTGACTCTTCACTGGTGTGCCAGGGGGTGAGGAAGGAAGAAAGCAGAAGGCGCTCCGACACCTGTGCTTGCACCCTACAGAATCACAGTCCTTCTGATTCCACAAACTCTGAAGCATTTGTGAATCCAGAGAGTTCATAAACAGTGGTTATGCCTTTGAATTGAAGGACATCTGATAAGATCATTCATCTTTGTAATATCTAACAGAAATGACAGTTTTACAAAACTAGCTTTTTTTCTTGAGCTGGAACAAATTTTAAGAACTGCTCACAAAATAGGAAAGTTGGCATATCATATAAGCACCATTTTGAAATTTAAAAATTGCCAGTTAAGTAAATCCATATTAAATGCTTTTCAAATTTCTTATTATTGACCCCACTTAATAACAGCAGCTCCTTTAAAACAACACTCAGGTATGTGTTTTTAAAATAGGAATTATTCTTCTGTGGAAAAAAGCAAGCTGTCCTGTAGAGTACTTTTCAGATTTTTGTCCAACCATGAACAAATAATATAAAATACACAAGGAATAAGTAAAATTTAAAAAATATATTTTTTTAAAAATATCTTAAAATACACGTTTAAAATATATGGAATAAATCATAATAACTTTATGACATTAGTGCAACTTTTGTCAGTATAGTGCCTTCAAGATTTGACCCTTAGTATGCAAAATAAAGTAAACATAGCTTTGTAATACGGTATATTTTACTGTTTTTATATGAGCCAGTTTTATCTATACCAGTGGTGGGCAACCTGCAGCCCACAGGCCACATGTGGCCCATCCAGGTAATCGGATTGCGGGCCGCGGGACATTATGCTGACCTTGACTGTCCACAGGCACTGCCCTCTGCAGTTCCCAGTGGCTGCAGTTTGCCGTTCTCGGCCTGCAATCCGATTACCCTGATGGGCCACATGCAGCTCCCAGGTCTCAGGTTGCCCACCACTGATCTATACTTTTCTTCCTTCCTCTGAGATATTCAAATTCTTCCTTTTTCAATGAGGTGGGAACATGTTCTGACTCATGGTAGGGGATGCATTTGCCAAGTGGATCAGCATTAAAACTTTTCATTTCCGTAGTTTTTTGACATCTCAAGATCTCAAGTTCTGTCCTGTCCAACAGTGTGCTCAATGAAAGTACTAACAATCAAATATACATTGGATTACAATATAAGTTGGTCTCAAATATCTATCTGACATCTGCAGACCCAAATGATTAATCTTTCTCATGTGACTCTCCCTTTTCTGAGTGCATAGATATGGTGATTCAGTTCATGTTTGAAAAGCCATGTTTAAAAAACAGAAATGGATGCAATCTATGAAATTCAGATTTGACAAATGAGTGGCAAGAAAAACTCTGAAGGTGGCTGTTTTCCCTTATCCCTCTGTAAGAATCCCTTTATCCAGCTCTGAAAAGCATTATTATGTCATGTCCCAGGTCTTATTGTATAGTGTATTTAGATTTTCAGAAAGTCTTTGACAAGGTCCCTCACCAAAGGCTCTTAAGCAAAGTAAGCAGTCATGGGATAAGAGGGAAGGTCCTCTCATGGATCGGTAACTGGTTAAAAGATAGGAAACAAAGGATAGGAATGAATGGTCAGTTTTCAGAATGAAGAGAGGTAAATAGCAGTGTCCCCCAGGAGTCTGTTCTGGGCCCAGTCCTATTTAACATATTCATAAATGATCTGGAAAAAGGGGTAAACAGTGAGGTGGCAAAATTTGCAGATGATACAAAACTACTCAAGATAGTTAAGTCCCAGACAGACTGCAAAGAGCTATGAAAGGATCTCTCAAAACTGGGTGACTGGGCAAAAAAAATGGCAGATGAAATTCAATGCTGATAAATGCAAAGTAATGCACACTGGAAAACATAATCCTAACTATATATATAAAAATGATGGGGTCTAAGTTAGCTGTTACCACTCAAGAGAGATCTTGGAGTCATTGTGGATAGTTCTCTGAAAACATCCACTCAATCTGCAGCGGCTGTCAAAAAAGTGAATAGAATGTTGGGAATCATTAAGAAACGGGTAGATAATAAGACAGAAAATAACATATTGCCTCTATATAAATCCATGGTATGCCCACATCTTGAATACTATGTGCAGATGTGGTCGCCCCATCTCAAAAAAGAGATATTGGAATTGGAAAAGTTTCAGAAAATGGCAAAAAGAAGTGATTAAGGATATGGAACAGCTGCCATATGAGAAGAGATTAATCAGACTGGGACTTTTCAGCTTGGAAAAGAGATGAAGAGGGGATATGATAGAGGTCTATAACATCATGACTGGTGTGGAGAAAGTAAATAAGGAAGTGTTATTTACTCCTTCTCATAACACAAGAACCAAATGAAATTAATGAGCATCAGGTTTAAAACAAACAAAAGGAAGTATTTTTTTCCACACAATGCACAGTAAACCTGTGAAACTCCTTGCCAAAGGATGTTGTAAAGGCCAAGACTATAATAGGGTTCAAAAAAGAACTAGATACATTCATGGATGGTAGGTCCATCAATGGCTATTAGCCAGGATGGGCAGGGATGGTGTCCCTAGCCTGTTTGCCAGAAGCTGGGAATGGGCAACAGGGGATGGATCACTTGATGATTACCTGTTCTGTTCGTTCCCTCTGGGGCACCTGGCATTGGCCACTGTCAGAAGACAGGATATTGGGCTAGATGGATCTTTGGTCTGACCCAGTATGGCTGTTCTTATGTTAGTTACACTTTATATGAGGTATCACATGTAAAATAAATGTATTGTACATTTATTATTTTTGCTTAATACAAACAAGCTCATTTTTCCTATGTTCCTCTATAACATGGTTATATACAAGGGGCCAGATCATTAGCTATTGTAATTGTCACAGATCCATTGACTTCAACTGCTTTACAACAGTTTATTCAAGCTGAGGATCTGGACAATCTCTTTTAATTGCACCTTTGAAGGCATTCATCTAATGTGTAAATATCACAATTTATGTGACCATTCAGGATAGTTTTGCACCTTTGTACCAGGCACTTAAAGAGACAGATTACTATAATAGGCGACACTGGTCTGAAATGGCAATTCTTATGTTCCCATAAATAAAAAACACTTTCCTCATGTATTTTTAAGCTGCTCAATCAATTTCCCTCTCCCTTCCTCTGTTTTTTGTTTTGAAATTCAAAATTTCATCAATGTTTCAAAATTGAAAAAATTGCAGTCAGCTCTAATGTGTTCCAGCTAAAACGATACACTTGCAAAATATAGAAATTTTTATCAAGCAATAATAAACATCCCAAGGTTTAAGAAAGTCAACTTAGTATTTTTAAAAGTAGGACATTAAAAAAAATGTTTGGTCCCACGATAGGTTAAAGTAATTTAGAATGCTAGGCCTACACTGGACACTTGAGCTTTGAGTTACTCTTCCTTGCTTACAGTCCCCCAGAGTTGTTAAGACCAAGTTGCTACAGCGATTTAGCAGAACCAAGACATCTCCAAAGTGCTTTGATAGTAATGAAATGTTTCTAACATATTTTAGCAACCTGTCTCCTCCCCAAAACCACCACCATTTTGCTTTTTGCCCATGCAAAACATGGACGTTAAATGCAAAAACTAACTTTGCTGAGTCATTAAGGATGATGAATCAAGTACACAAGAGCAAGGTAATTCGAATGAGAAAAATTACAGCAATATTAACTCAGTATATTTCACACTATTACTCTCAAAACTCAATGTTATTTGTCTTATTTTTTGAAGCCACAGCATGTCTAGACATTTTATGACCTGTGTTCCATTTACACTTCGGGGTTGTCTATGGTGTCAATCTAGTGCACATCACTTGCCATGCATTAACGTCCTGTACTGAAAGTCCCATCAGCAGCTTGGTGGACTACAACTTAAAAGCATAGCTGCAATCTGAGACTTTCAGTGCAGTATAGTGGTGTCCATATGGGAACTTACTGTGTGGCAAGCTGATACAAAGTATAAATAGGATCCTATTTATACTTTTCAAAAAAGAAGGGATATGATCTTCAAATGGTCAGCATTTTTTTTGAAAATCAGACCCCTTTAAAGTGAGGCACCCCCAAAAAATGGAGGCACCCAAATTCACTAGTTATGTTTGAAAATTTAGGCCAGTCTTCTGTATGAGAATGCCATCACTGAACATTGTAAATATTTCTTTGCCTATTATATGATAATGGAAAGATTATTATATATAAAATTTGGTCAGTAGCCAAAGAAGAATTTTCAACATAACACAATGGGTCACAATGGTACCAAAACATTATGTAAGGTGGTTTGGTAGCCTGTGCATCTGAGTTGGCAATGTTTAAAGAAAGAGAAAAAAAAGACAACTGCAAAATTGGCAATTTCTGTCATGTTTCATGCACTTATAGTTTTCATGATTAATATAGTCCATGCTGTACACTGCTCATTGCCTCGTGCAAGGCAGAGGTGTTGTGCTATTAGGATGCAATAGCAAATCTGGATGTAATCAGTTCAATGTGCAGAAGAACATCCTGTGTTCTTGATGGAATGACATCATCCACACCAAGTAAAGCAGTAATTTCTACATGGGAGTCAAGACTTTTCCATTACAAACCTCGTCTGTAATGACCAAGATAGAGCCTCAGCTATTATA
This sequence comes from Mauremys mutica, assembly GCF_020497125.1. Lineage (NCBI taxonomy): Eukaryota > Metazoa > Chordata > Testudines > Geoemydidae > Mauremys > Mauremys mutica. The sequence goes on from NC_059072.1 coordinate 193,699,058, forward strand.
AATTGGCATAGCTCATTTGACTTCAATGCAACTATGTTGATTATGCACTATCTGAGGAAATGGCCCAATATATTCACCATACATAAAATACATTATGGTTAGTCTCTTTTAGAATATCTAACTTCAAAAATTAATGGGTAAAAAAAAAGAAGAGGTGGAACAACTAATGAGTGGTACAGCTATGGGATAATTATTCTGTCTCATCACAAATGAAGATGAATGTGAAAAGAATCTCATCACCAATAAAAATGAATATTGAAAGATCAGATATCTGGTGCTATTTACTGTATCTACGAAATACGCACCTTTTCAGAATCTAGCCTTTTTCCTGCTACTATGAATGAATTGACATATTTTAGATAATGACACGACTTATATGTGAATACATAAGCCAATAAAATTATTTCACTTGTTACACAGATCTTCCCGGTTTTAGCTTTTGTACCTTTTTTGAATGCAGTCAAGACTTTGGTAAATAAAAAGAATACAAGGGACCCAACATATTATGAAATATCACAAATTATTATAATGAAATGGAATTGTCTCAGCCAATCAGAGTACATGAATGCTATAGAGTTACTGACCTACAGTTATCCACTTATTTCTCAGGTATAAAATTCTCTATTTTTTTTTAATGAAGTGCTCTGATTTGCAAAATGACTATCTTCTCATCTGTCTCTTTATATGAAAAATGTGGTATAATGGATAGGGGAAAGGATTGGAGAGACCTAGGGTCTTGACATGACTCAAAGCTATTGTGTGACTTTAAGATGCAAGAGCCATCCCATCAGGACATAGGTAACTGCTGTAGTTGCATCAGGAATGTTGATCCTGACTGAAGAGCAGTTGGTCCACAAGATAATCTTTCCACTAAGATGTGGCCCAGACTCTGAAAAATGTTTCCTAACTGCTGATCTGCATTTTTTCAGTTAAAAATTGAGCTGTGATGCCAGTAAAAAATAGGTGTATGATCCTTATATTCAAGAACTACAGTTAAGTGTAATATATGTGTACATTTTTATGTATAAATTCATATATACACATACTTGGACCAGTGGTTCCAAAACTTGTTCCGACTCTTGTGCAGGGAAAGCCCCTGGTGGGCCGGGCTGGTTTGTTTACCTGCCGCGTCCGCAGGTTCGGCCGATTGCAACTCCCAGTGGCTGCGGTTCGCTGCTCCGGGCCAATGGGAGTTGCTGGAAGCGGCAGCCAATACGTCCCTTGGCCCACGCTGCTTCCAGCAGCTCCCAGTGGCCCAGAGCAGTGAATTGCGGCCAGTGGGAGCTGCGATCGGCCAGACCTGCGGATGTGGCAGGTAAACAATGTAATTATGTTCTTATGAATTCTTTGCTTTTTGAGAATTTAAATGGGGTATAGCCTCTCCCATTTAATTTGCATTTTAGGATACAGCGCTCTAGTAATACACAGTGGTAAATCACTGATAAGGGCCAGATTCTGCCACATTTACTCATTGAAATCAATGAAACTGCTCATGGAATAAGGTGATACTCTATGTGAGTAAGCATGGCAGAATCTAAGCTGTTATGTAGGACCTGATCCTGAAACTTTTACACATCTGACTAGTTCAAAAGAGGTTTTCTTACACAGGTCAATGCGATATTCAGGGCTTTGTCTTACATAGGCACCTACTCAGGCAGGGAATGGGCTATTTATGGGCAAGATGATCCGTTTATGATCTAATCCATAGTAACAGGCAGTACATTTTGTATTATCCCCGAAGCAGCCTGAGAGGGAGATTGTAAATCTTTTTAGGCCTGGACTAGGGCAGCTTATGTCGACCTAACTCTCTAAATGTCTACAGTACAATGGTGCGCTGCCTGATTTAATTTGCCCACTACACTGACCTAATAACTCCACCTCTGTGAGAGTCACAGTGGTTTAGGTTGATGTAGTTAGGGCAACACAGTGTCTGTGTAGACACTGCATTATTTACATCACCTTTTGGCTGTCAGCCCTGCAGGGGGCTCACAGCCTGGAGCCACGCCGCTGCCTCCCGGTACGAGATTGGGGGTGGGAGAAGTAGGGTGAGCAGATGTCTAGATTTTATAGGGACAGTCCCAATATTCAGGGCTTTGTCTTATATAGGTGCCTATTGTTCCCCACCCCCATTCCAATTTTTCACACTTGCTAACTGGTCACCCTAGGGGAAGGAGAGGAGCTCAGGTGCTCCTTCCCACCTCCCCCAAATCCCTTACCGAGAGGTGGTAGCAGGGCTCTGGGCTGTCAGCCATGGGATGGGATGGGCAGGGCTCCAGATGTCAGTACCCCACAATGCCCCTCTTCAGTCAGTGGAAGTGCTCCTGGTGAGGATGCTCACCGCCGACAAAAGGCACTAGTGTAGACATGAAAACCCACAGTAATTACTGTGGTGGCTGTATGTCAGCCTAACTTAGTCAACTCAATTTTATAGTTTAGACAAGGCTTTAGTCTCCCTACTGCTCAGGGAAGGAGTAAACTACAACAGGACTACACCTGTCTCATCATACATTCCCTGAAGCACTGGGATAAGCAAGGCTCCCCAGCTCCATGCTAACATGCATGAGGGAGAGACAGAGGGGCTCAGTGAAGCCATCCAATAACTTTTTTTTCAGATCATAACTATTTCATATTGAAATTATATCCAGTAGTATATGCATTCCAATTTGTTTCCAATTTACATCTTTCAAAATAAATCTTCGTAGATAGATCACATTTCCTTTTAATAGGAGAGCTGAACTCTTTTTGAATTCACACATATATTAGCAGATTCATCTATAAATCAATCAGTGCTACTTTGTTTTATGATCATTCTTATTCAATGACAGTTGCCAAAGCAGGTGCTAATCACATGCAGCATTATGGAATTTGCATTTACTTCTGTTTTCAATTTACATTGCAGGGCTCCTTTCTCAGCCAAAATGCCACATTATTCCATTCATCAATCAAAACATCAGACACATTTGTGAACGGCACTGTGGCCTCAGGCAAAGGATGTCTGAACAAACTATTGCCTTAATACACAACAGACACTTTCATAGTTGGATTTTTTCCTGAATTACAAGATGTATTGCTATCTTTACACCTCAATAATTCTGACCAGGCCTATATTGGGATGTAATTTTATTTGTAAGACGTGTGTGTGCATGATATTTTAAGCAAAAATACATAATAAAAAAGTTTAAATATATATCTGATAAAGACATATATTTTATGAGTTCAGTACCTGTGATGGACTTTCTTTTCCTATTAAACCTTCTCCTTAACCTACTCCTAACAAAGGGCAAATACATCTCAAACTTATGACAGGTTACAATTGTGTTATACTTTGCAATCTAAAGTTAAAATTTTGAAAAGCACTTGAGTGATTGAGGAGCTTACATTGGCGCCAGCTCTGTGGGTGCTCTGGGCTGGGAGCATCCATGGAAAAAAATAGTGGGTTCTCAGCAGCCACTAGTCACCCGCCGAACAGCTTTTCAGTGGTGGGCTGGAGGCGCTGGGGAAAGGGGATGGAGTGGGAGCCGGAGGAGGCGGGTCGGGGGCAGGGCCTCAGGGGTGGGGACAGGGTAGGAAGAGGCAGAGGGTGGTGCCTTGAGGGAAGGAGTGGAGTGGAGGTGGGGCCTCGGGGTGGAGTGGAGGTGGAGAACCCACCCAGAAAGAAGAAAGCACCTGTGTGAGCCTAAGTTCTATATTCAAAAAGGACTTCCTTGAAAGTCAATAGGATGAAGACTCCTAAGGTCCTGACCCTACAAACACTTACTCATGTGCTTAACTTTACTATCCTGAACACTCTTATTGAAATCAATTAGATTAGTGTTACATTTCCAGAGTTAATAACACCTCTAACTGATTCATGGCCTCCTTGAGGGCACCCCACTTAGGTCTCAGGCCTCTGGCTGTCATCTTTCTCAAAGCAGGATCCCATGATCCACTCCCTGCAGACCATGGACTTGGGCTGCAGACTCCTTCAATTCACTGTGATCATCTTAGCAGGTCTGCGTTTAGTTGAGCACTGATAGTCCTGCTTTCTCAAGGGCAATGACAGGGTTATTTGGTGACCAATCAGCTCTCAAAAAAGAAAGTACAGTAAAAGCAGTGTTATCCGGCCCAGTACCAACCAGAAAGCTCTATAAATCAGCATTTCTAATCTTCATAGAAAGTCCAGTTTGTAGTCCAGTTGGCACAGGGTCAGCAGGCTTCCTACCTGGCTCCACCTGGCTCCCCGCAAGCGGCAACATGTCTCTGTGCTCCTAGGTGGAGGCGCAGCCAGGCAGCTCTGCGCGCTGCCTCCACCCACAGCTGCTGCCCCCACAGCTCCCATTGACCTTGGTTCCTGGCCAATGGGAACTATGGATCCAGCACACAGAGCGGGGGCAGTGCACAAAGCCTCCTAGCTGCACCTCTGCTAGGATCAGCAGGGTCAGCTTGCTGCTTGCAGGGAGTCGCCCAAGGTGAGTGCACCCTGGATCCGGCACCCTGAAACCACTCCAGCACCCCATCTCTCTGCCTCAAGCTCCTTTCCAAACCCAAACTCCCTCCCAGAGCCCACAACCCCTCCCACACCCCAACCCCGTACCCAAACTCCCTCCCTCTTATTTAACCGGCATGTACCAGCACACACGTACACCCATTTCCCCATGCCAGATAAAAAAGCATTTACTGTACTGTTTATTCAGGATAAAAGCATTTCAGAGATAGCATATCTTAAAAACAATAATCAGCATATATTCATTTCTAGCTTACCAGGTGATCACTTATGTTCAACATGGTGATGCTGATAGGACTTACATACTTCACACCCTCTCACAGGGCCTGTCTATCTTAATCACAGCCTCATATCTGTTCTTGGGTCAAGTGTGAGTGATCCTCCCCTACAATCAGGGTTCCCACTTTATTCAGTTTCAGGTCCTTTATCTGTAAAGGCCTTTGCACCAGGCCAAAGCAGACTACATTGTTTCCCCACGTTGGGGACCACGGTGAAGCTTCGAAAAGACAATTTTACCTGCATTGTTTCAACATTGGAAGAGTGCCTTAATTACCGCCCCACCCTACCCCATTGAATGTAGTTCCTGTGAGAACCAGGCTTAGCTCACCCGTTAAACCAGGAATACCATCGCTAGTCAACCCATAGAGATACACATGCCATTTATAAAGTTGATACAACAGATTTTATTTTAATATTTCATTTGTCCATAGCACCTGTCACATCTCAATATAATAGTATTTGACTATTCCATGTTTCCAAAGCATCACATCTGTCACAATTAAGACTCCTAAGCACCAAAGCCACTTTAGAGAAGGGCACTTTGGCTCCTCAATCACTTGGGTATTTTTAAACATTTTATTCCTGATAACTCCTTGTTGCTACCAAACCAATATAAAAGATTTTGACAAAGAAAATAATTAAATGGGAAGACAAATCCATTTGAGTCTAAACTGGGAATTCAGAACTAAGGTTAAACATGGAAGAAACTCAACTATTTGAAAGTATGGAAATGCAGTTAAAGCTGTCATTCTGTCCCCCGCACTTCCCCGCCGACCTCCCATCTTCACTTATTTGCTCATTACATATCTAATTTGTAAAGCCAAGGAAAACTTCATAGGCAGACTCCTGCACCCACAGAGAGCCATTGCAGTCAATGGGACTTAAGTATGTGTGTCAAGTTAAGCATGCGCTTCAGTGCTTTTCTAAATTAGATCTATAGTCTGCTGAGGACTGAACTAGTTCAATGTCCTTAGTAGAACCATGCTTCTGGGGTCCTGACAGGAAATCCTTCATTAAAACGAGGTCATTCCAGCAAAAAGTTTGGGAACCCCTGCTTTAGTGAGTTATACTCTTAAAGAGTCTGTAGCACTCTTAAGCACAGCAGATTCTACATGTATGCCCTCAAAAACATTGCAAACTGTCTGTATACTTCATTGCATATTACATTTGTTCAGCCTTTCAGTTAAAATTTTTAAAATTACCTTTATTCAAAATGCAGTTATGACATTCTATTTTTCACAAAAAGACTTTCGCTTCTGTAGTTATTTGTAATCAAATTGCCCCATGTAGAGTGTCCAATAGTTTGCTGTTCATTAAAAGAAGAAAAACTGACCATTGACAGGGAATATTTTATCTAAATGTCAAAGCTTCAGCAGTGAAAAATGAAGTCAGCAGCATATAAAATACCTATCATCTGAAGAGTCTAGACTCTAGATTGTGAGCTGTGGGATTTGAACAGGTTCAAATTATATTTCAGATTCCTTTTTTAGTCCACTTTCACCATATATGATCCTAGCACCTTTGTAAATTTGAGTTTCTGATTAGAACTGGATGAATACAGAGTTAAAAAACAACAAAACAAACAAAAAAAACACTTGAAAGTAAGACCTATTGATTCACTCCACCAATCTTTGCAGCCCCTTTTATTCATGACCATTTAGGTGAGCAAGCTTTAGTGTGCAACAGTTTTCATGGGAAACAGAGTTCATTCTCACCTGATGGGATGCCTTAGCCGTTATGAAAACTCTTCTTTGTAGGTTGAAATGGGAAGGAGAGGGGCTGGTTGGGGGAAGTAGGGTGTGTGTGTTAAACTGTGCCATAATGAGTCACCACTTAAGGATCAGGGGGCTGCTCTAGATGCCAAGTGACAGTGAGAGAAAGATGTGGAAGTGGGCAATAAACTACAATCACAGCAGGGAAACCAGGGCATTCAGCCTGATTCAGCAAATCACCTGAACATGTGTTTAATGAGCAGCAGTGTGAATAGTCAATTGTGAATACACACAACCACCATTTTCTGAACAATCCATAGTCTAAACGTTTGTGAATAGCAAACAATTTAATGAAAAATGGCAGCTCATTTGTGGGTATTTCACAAGGAGAAATAGGAACAGAAGTCAATGCATACATTATTTGTTGAGCTGTTGTTTATCCAGCTCTACTACAGGCAAGGTACAGAATAATTGGGCTGAACAGGACTGATTTGTATCTGCCTTTTAAAATAAATTTGAGATAGCCACTACACTTGGCACGTTCCTTTCTGGAAAACACTTCAGAATTATTGAGCATGCCATGTACTTCATTATCATTTGGTTAAATGAAGTCAGCAATTACAGGCAAAGGATCAGCACTCTTTGCAAATATACTGGCACCAAGGAAGATTTCCTGGGGGAGATATAGCTTTAATCAATTTGCAAATGATTTTTTTTTCAAGTTGTAGTATATGCAGCAAGGAGATGAAGAACTAACTTGGCCCCTACTATAGAATATGAGTGTTTCAAACATTAATTCATTTATCCTCACTGACACCCTGATGAGTAGGAAGTATTGTTATTCTCATTACACAAATAGGGAACACAGGAACAAAGCCCCCAATTCAGCAATGCATTTTTTTTTACTTGACTGGGGTTATTCACATATTTAGAGTTAAAGCATATATGTAAGTGTTTTGCTGGATTGAGGCAAAAAGATTAAATGACTCACCAGTGTCACACACAAAGTCTATGGTTGAGTCAAGAATTGAACTCGGAACTTCTGAGTCTTACACCTAAAACTGCAAAATGAGCTACTCTATGTTAAAAGAATAAAAGAGAAATAATATTTTTCCATCATGAGGGCAAATACATAGGTAATGGTACAGTTGGTTTAAAGATTTAGAATTTTAAAATTATTCAATGAAAAGCAGAGACTGTTTTCCCTTAATTTCCATGATACATTTCCTCATTTTTCAAACAGCTCTAGTAACAGGTAACACAATTACAAACACATACATTAGCATTTTCAGCATAACAGCAGTAAAACTGCACATGTAGTGAGGTTTTCTGTAAGCAGCGTTTCACAGAAGCTGAGAGTATGGTATTAAAAGTTGACACTTTCTGATATGGATGTAGAATTAGGGAGGGAGAAACAGTTCAACCTAACATTTAAATTAGTTTGCTACTTTGCAGCCCTTACCTCAGCAGTCCCACTGAAGTCCGTGGCTTTTACTTACTCACATTAGTAGGGGGCTACAGGATCTTAGCCAAAATATATTTAATTAAAACACCTATTTTCTTAAATAAAACACACACACAGCCTCCTGCTTTACATTGATTCAAATTTTATCACAGAACTGTTCATCCTTAATTTAAACACACTTTTGCAAAATGATAGCCATGGCTAGCAACAAAGCCATTCAGCATGTAGTGACAGCATGTGCAGAAGGAATGAGTGAAGTGGCTGCATCCTTTCACCATTCATTTCCATATTTGCACATTTTGGGGGTTAGAAAAGTTATTCTATAGAAAATATAATATATTTTCTGGCTGTTAGTTCAGGTTGAAAGTATATATCAATGGAATTTACTGATATATCCTAACAATGAATTTTGTTTACTAATCTGCTTAAAACACAGTTCTACCATGTTTTACCGTGTTCTACCAAAATGGATGCTATAAATGCCATTGTGACACTTCTGTCATCTTTCAGTTAGTTCTATATCACTCAAGAGCCCCCATTTTTCCTCATTTCCATACTATGTTGCCCCTAGCAACATTGTGGAATGGCAGAACCTATTAGAAATAGATATGTGCTATATGTGTATTAGCCACAGGACTATCATGTAGTGGAGTTACTATCGGCTGTCTATCTTCATGTACTCAAGAGCATTTCTTGTAAGGTTCCTCTGTGGGGGTCATGTTACCTCTTCCTCCATCAGACTTTCTTTCTTTCTTTCTTTCTTTCTTTCTTTCTTGGAAGCTCTACAATGTTTCTAATGTTTATTTTCACAGTCTTCTTTTTATGCCCTCCTCAACAGAATCATAGAAGATTAGGGTTGGAAGAGACCTCAGGAGGTCATCCAGTCCAATCCCCTGCTCAAAGCAGGACCAACACCAACTAAATCATCCCAGCCAGGGCTTTGTCAAGCCTGACCTTAAAAACCTCTAAGGATGGAGATTCCACCACCTCCCTACATAACCCATTCCAGTGTGTCACCACCCTCCTAGTGAAATAGTGTTTCCTAATATCCAGCCCAAACCTCCCCCATTGCTTCTTGTTCTGTCATCTGCCACCACTGAGAACAGCCTGGCTCCATCCTCTTTGGAACCCCCTTTCAGGTTGTTGAAGGCTGCTATCAAATCCCCTCTCACTCTTCTCTTCTGCAGACTAAATAATCCCAGGTGCCTCAGCCTCTCCTCGTAAATCATGTGGCCCAGCCCCCTAATCATTTTCATTGCCCTCTGCTGGACTCTCTCCAATTTTTCCACATCCCTTCTGTAGTGGGGGGACCAAAACTGGATGCAATACTCCAGATGTGGCCTCCCCAGTGCCAAATAGAGGGGAATAATCACTTCCCTCAATCTGCTGGCAATGCTCCTACTAATACAGCCCAGTATGCCATTAGCCTTCTTGGCAACAAGGGCACACTGCTGACTGTATAATCCACAGGTCCTGTTCTGCAGAAATGCTGCTTAGCCAGTCGGTCCCCAGCCTGTAGTGGTGCACTTCCTAAGTGCCGGACTCTGCACTTGCCTTTGTTGAACCTCATCAGATTTCTTTTAGCCCAATAGAACCTGTTATTTAACTGTTGCTTGTTTTCTCTTTTGGTCATTTGAAATTCAGAAATCTATTTCTGACACCTGACTTCATTCATGTTGGGTTCTGTCTATTTCTGCATCAGCATGTTTGCCATATTAACATTCACCCTCACTTGGCTCCTTGTAAGATTATATAAAAGGTGATAATTGAATATATTTTCTATTATAGCCTTGGTTCACCTGGTAACAGACTGTAGGATGACCTAACAACCTCATAAAAGTAAAATAATAATAATTAAAAAAAATAAGATTAACTGGGTGGTGGAACATTTGCCTCCCTCTGCATGTAATATATGTTTAGAATCCTCTATGCCCACCTTCCTAAAAACCAGTAGAATCTACATAACAAATAATCAAGAACAACAATGCACAGTTCCCTTGAAACAAACAGTACATCAGAGTATAAGTGAGACTGAGATGCTGAGTTATGATTCTTACATATAAATTTAGTCACAGTTGCAAATGTTTAAAAATATAGACACTTTCAAAATATTTTAAACTGTCATTCTTTGTTCATTTTAGCCCCTTGAAATACTCCTCTGTCCTTGAAGATTGCCATCTAATGTGTTTTCATTTTATTTATTTTTCACAAGCAGTATAGCTGATAGGACAATTAGTGTTTATATCAGATATTTCAGTGTCATCAGTATGTGCAAACAGATTTGAAGGAATAGAAAATATGTTGCTGAATTTAACTCTGACACAATTACTTCTAGATACTTAGAATCAGAGGGCATGCCTAAAACAAGCAACTACATTCTTCTTTATGGAGCAGAAAAACCATATATGGAAACCATATATGAGGTTAAGTAAATATTAAATGGAATCTCAATGTAAGCTGTTCATTTCTATTAGGAGATTACAAAACCAATGCTATCTGTGTGGGTTTTAAATCTGTAAAAACCTATCCCTGATATTATCACTAAGTTCTGAGACCAAAGTCTGGTGGGCTTCCATGACACATTTTTTACTTTTACTTTGCCCTGGTGGAGGGTATCCTTTTACATGATTCCACCCTCCTACAGTAAATTTGAGCTAGTAAGTGCTAGGCACTTGAGTAAATTTGTATTATAATTACATAGCCTGTCATTTTGTTCATGGTCATTGTGATGTGAAACGGATATTATCTTGGCTGTTACCCTTCTTCAGGCAGTTATCACTGAAACCTAAACATATCTTTCTGTTTGTTTCCAGAGGGCAAGATAGACACAAATGTGGTACAAAAATTGGATTTAGAGTTGACAAAAGCTACACGGCATCTTAAAATCCTACTCACTGCTCTGGGTTCCTCCAGGGAAAAGCATCTAGTTCCATTTTCTTTTGGTGCTCTATCATCTCTCATTTTCTTTTCAAAATTGACTCATTTTCTTTTGGTGATTAGCTCCTTGTGACATAGCTGCAGGTCACAATAACTTTTATAAAGAGAAAATCAGAGATGACTAAAATGTCCCTTAGTAGTCTTAATGAAGACATGGTAATAGCAGTAATTTACATTCAATTTTAGTAAAGTACCTCAGCATTTACTGAACCTCTAAGTAGCTCTCAACTACTGTAACTTTTTATTCACCTTGTCTAATTGTACAAGTTCCTATTAAGAAATGTTCTTAATGTTTCTTACAAAAAATGAAATGTTATAGAAAAAATGCTGAAGGCTATGCAATACCCTCATGAAAGTGGATTTAGCACATTGGACTAAACCATTTTTTTTTAAATAAACTGAGGTTATACACGTTAATGATCATTGTTTTCAACAAGAAGTTTTAATTGCTCCATTTTCTATGAAAGAGTAATTAATTCAGAACTTGCACTATAATGAATTTATATGATTAATTTGATTGAACCAGATGTATAATGTTTCAATACTTTTTAATAGTTAAAGTATATTACTTCTACTATTCCTTTAAGGTGGGTGGAATTCAAGTGGTATAGACATTGTCCACCACTTGTTAGTATACAGCTTCAGGAGTTTACTTGAAAAATGAAATCTTAAATTTTAAAATAGGGAAAAGCACATCAAATAATGCAAATTATTTCTGGAATGTATTCACATTCCAAAACTGTTGTAGGTAAGCATCAACAAAATGAGTTGGATTGTCACAATAAGGAAATAAGTTACAATGGAGGTTAAAAAGAGAAATCACTCCACAGTTTAACTCCTTGATGTTGAATTTATTGATTCTTAATGCAGGTTCAATTTTCTTTCAAATTAATGTAATAGCAGGATACCCACTGACTTCAATAGGTGCAGGATAAGACATTCCAAGAGCAAAATCTATGAAGCATGATATGTGTTACCGAAATGTCGGGTCCACCTAGCTGAGAGCTAATGACAGTTAGACAGGGATAAGGAAAGGTTGCTTTATTTTGCAGAAGAAAGGAGAGCTTTGTACCTTGGTACAAAAACTCTACTTTATACAAAAACTAAGAATTTTTTATACACACTTACACACAGGCTTTGGTTGTGTTAGCATTTGATTGGTGGTTAGCAGACCCTGCACTTTTGCAATTTGCTTAGCAAAAACCGGCTTAGGACCAGCTTTAACTGCTTTAAGGCTGATAAGGGAAGACAGTTTAAAAGTTTAGGCTACTGTTTCCATGAGGTGTTTAATTTTTTTTAATGGTTGCCGGCTACTATAAGGCTACTAGCTGTTAGGGGGTTGCTGCTGACTGTTACAGTCCCCCCTTCGGGCCTGATAATTTAAATTGTCAGGCCCGTTACGCAATTTGCGATAAAGCTGGAGGGAGAGATATTGTGTTTTTCTACGGACAGTAGAGCCCTTAGTAACAGCACTATACAAACATTTTGTACATTGCAACATTACTTAAACGACACATAGAAAGAAAAGAAAGAAAATAATTTATTTGACAATTTTGCGGAAAAGGCCAGTAAACTATGACTCAAGGTCTGGGAGGAGGTTTTTAAAATTAAGGGTATGATTAAAAGATACAGTGTGGAAAACAACAGCTGCATTTTTGATGGCCTGCACATTTTTTTAAATTAAACTAGAGCGATTAATATAAAAACAGCATTTTTTTTAAAGCGAGCACAGGCCCCCTTACTTTAGTATTTCTGACATTTAGCACACACTTATTTTGCAGTGTTACTTTTGCTATGTTATTGATTTTTTGTTGTAACTTTTGGAAAGTGTTTAAGGAGGCATTAGCTGCCTTTTCAAGTTCTGCAGAAATGTTTACCACTTTTTTTTTTAGCTTTGCTACTTTTAGTCCAGGAATAAGTTTATGTATAAAGGAATGAAATTTTGTTTGCCTGATTACTAAGAGTTTTTTGGCACGTTTAACCCGAGCCCCTTTTAAGGGTGTGAAAAGCTTGTGAGAATAAGTCTTCAGGTTGAGGATTTGGCGTGGGTCCAGTGTGGTGTTTACATGAACGTCTGGTAATACTTTGGCCACACCACACTGGCCATGCTAACCCAGCGGGAGGGCTTTATAAGCATTATGGCCACAAATAAAATACAGACCGGGGCTCTGTAAATAAAGGGTAAGGGAGCTTTTTGCTACTCGGTGGCGCTAATTTATCTTAACATCTTGATGTTTGGAGTTGCTAAATACCTGGCCCCGGCACCGCCAATGGGATGCATTTAAATGTTTTATGGCGTGGGTGTTGTTTAAGATACCCCCACAGTATGTAACAGCAAACAAGTGTGATGTAAAGCTTACTAGCGCCCTCTGGCATTTAGAAATTTTTATAACCAGGTAACCAGAATATTGCCAGAACCCAGGAAGTGTTTCCTTATTCTATTAGGGCTCACCTTATCAGAGCACGAACCCCAGGGGCCGCGGTGAAGTGAGGAAGAAGGGCTAAGCACCCCGGTGGCGCCGCTCCTAGTTCGCCGCAGCCGTCAGGAGTCCAATGTCTGAGCTAGGAGGGTCCCATCTGGGTCGCTAGAAACTGTTACCGAAATGTCAGGTCCGCCTAGCTGAGTGCCAATGACAGCCAGACAGGGATAAGGAAAAGTTGCTTTATTCTGCAGAAGAAAGGAGAGTTTTGTACCTTGGAACAAAAACTCTACTCCATACAAAAACCAAGAATCTTTTATACACACTTACACACAGGCTTCGGTCGTGTTAGCATTTGATTGGTGGTTAGCAGACCCTGCACTTCTGCAGTCTGCTCAGCAAAAATCGGCTTAGGACCAGCTTTAACTGCCTCAAGATCTATAAGGGAAGACAGTTCAAAAGTTCAGGCTACTGTGTCCATGAGGTGTCCAATTTCCCCTAATGGTTGCCAGCTATTATAAGGCTACTAGCTGTTAGAGGGTCGCTGCTGACTGTCACATATGTATTATTAATGTGCTTATGTCTCCCTTACTATATTTATTGTAAGCACATTAATGAAAGTGCCATAAATATTAGGGCTTAAACAGTGGGGGAGGGGCATTGTTTATAGCCAAATTACTTCAAGAAGGAAATATTTTATTTAATTAAACTATATACATTTGGGATTTATTCAGACCCTTGAGTCGCTTCAGGGAATAGTCTCTATTAAAAAAAATCAATGACATTTAGGTTTATGAGGTTTTCTTCTTAATCTCAGAATTGGGTTTTTTTTCTCCACATTTTTATTGATAATCCATTTTTTAATACATGTAACTTACCAAATAAAACAAATATATTGTTACATAAAGTATTTAGAGATAATGGAATGGGTTTTAATACTACGAATGTGTGTGCATGAGTACACACACACAACTAATATAAATATAGGCCCCAATTCATCATTCATGGAGTCACCATTCTTACCCCACTCACTAACACATTTGAAACCATAATCTTGCCTAGCAGATTTCTCATAGTATACTAGTTTCTCAGAGAATTTATGGATAGAGGTGATCATTGCTCTATTTGTCTATATGGCCTTTCTGACCAAGGCATGCTTTTAAATTTAATGTTACCTGAAGACATTTGTCAGTTTCTCTCAATTTTTCCCGCTCATAATTTTAAAGGAACTATGTTTTCAGTGTCTCCATAGTCTTCAATAATACTTATCAATATCAAGTATTATTACACACACTGGACAGTCTGTTACAAAAGTGATTTTTCCCCCATGTAGGGGTGAAGAATGAAGAAAAGCCTACTTATTAGTCATTTCAGATCTGGTAACTATTTCCTAGACCAACTTTCTGAGGTGCAAACTTACTTATAGCCTGATCTAAAGGTCAGTGAAGTTGGTGGAAAGAACTACACTAGGCTTTGGATTGGGGCCTTTCAAATACCACATATCATGTATATTTGGACAGTACAGTCTGAGACTGCTGAACCAAAATTATGACTATTTTAAACTAGAGTGGGAACCAATAGGAGCTGTCCATTTGATATAACGTGACTTTTGTTCGATAAAACTTTCACGGAGTATAGTACGTCAACCAACATGGCAACTGAGACATTATTAAAATTCTAAGCTTCTGGGTTGTTCTTTTTGCTTTCATATGAACAACAACAGACTAACAATATCCATAATCACATAACTCATGTCACATACACAATAAATGCAAGTACATCTCTATTCCTATATGTTAGTCTGTGAGGGGGAGATTCCCATCTGGGATCTGATCTGATCGCAGTATTAGTTAATTCCAGTGACTTCAGCAGATTTGCACCAGTGTTAATGACCTCCGAATCCATCTCTGTGTCTCCTTTCGCTAGTTCCTCCTCCTGTTTTGTAGATATTAGTTACACTTTGGAGCATCATTATTGTTAAGGGACTTCCAGCAACTATAAGTCAAGATTTTAAAAGTTTAAATTGGGAACATTTTAAACTGGGTTACTGGTATTGCAGCAAAAGCTTGATAATGTAAATTTTGGCATTTTTACACTAAAAACTGTTTTTAAAAAAATAGAAACAGGGCGAAAAGATTAAAAGGGCTACTTGCTTGAATTTGCAATGGCTGAACTGTATATTTGTTCTGTAAATAAGGGCATTAAATTGAAAGCCTTTCTTGTATTTTTCCTAGGCATTAACAATAACCCAAATTGTTTTTTTTATATAGAACTGGGATCTAACAACTAGAACTGAACCTCTAGACCTGGGGTGGCCAACCTGAGCTGAGAAGGAGCCAGAATTTACCAATGGACATTGCCAAAGAGCCACAGTAATACATCAGCAGCTGACCTCCTCCCCATCAGCTCCCAGGCTCCACTACTCCCAGCGCCTGCCACCCACCAGCAGCCCTGCTGATCAGTGCCTCCCTCTCCCTCCCCCTACCTCCCAATCAGCTGTTTTGTGGCATGCAAGAGGAACGGGAGAGGAGTGGGGCAGGAGTGAGGGCCGGAAAGGCTCAGGGGAGGGGGTGAAAGGGGTGGAGCGGGGGCAGGGCCTGTGGCAGAGCCAGGGGTTGAGCAGTGAGCACCCCCAGCACATTGGAAGTTGGCACCTGTAGCTCCAGCCCCAGAGTCGGTGCCTATACAAGGAGCCACATATTAACTTCTGAAGAGCTGCATGTGGCTCTGGAGCCAGAGGTTTGCCACCCCTGCTCTAGACTGAAATTGTCAGGATAAACTGTTCTTAAATTTGCAATATTTCCTAATGTGAAGGTGAAAGAAGTTTCATGTATCTATCAGGTGTTTGATGTAAAATGTGACACCGACAAATGTTTGGTAAGTTTGATTTAATGAATATTATCCTGGATATTGCAACAAATGTTTTTTTCTCTCTGTCTTTTGGAACAGGATGCATGACAATTTTATCTAGTTAATACTACCCAGCATAATAGGTATTTTAAAAAGTTATGGATGTGTGGTTAGAGAGAAACACAGAGAGTGATTCACATTGATAAAAAAGATGGGCAGCCTCAAATTACAGACTCAAAATGATACAAAGGAGAATAAAATCCTTAAGGATATTGATTTGTGACTCTCACTACAGACTATTAACCAGAGGGTTAGTGTTAGAGCTGGTTGATAATTTTCTATGAAAACTGTTTGGGTGGAAAATTGGGTTTTCAATTAAATAAACTTTTCACAGAAAATATCTAGTTTCCACAGAAAATTATGGGTTTTTTTGTTGAAAAGCTAAATCCCTGAAAAATGTACCAAGAAACGAAATATTTTGATTTTGATTTCCTATCATGGTGCCTCATGGGAGTTGTAGTTTGCTGTTCTCATGTTGCCATTCTCCTCTATGAGTTTGGCTCCATGGTACATCTCCCATGTTCTTTCATCTCTTTTGTACGGGTGCGAAACATGGACATGAAATATAGGCGTCACATCAAGCAGCTCGAAGCATTCCACATGCGCTGCCTCCACAACATCATGAAGATCCGCTGGCAAGACAAAGTGCCCAATCTTGAGGTCCTCGAGAGAGCCCAGATGACAAGCATCGAAATGATGATCATGAAGTCACAGCTACGTTGGACCGGTCATGTCAGCCGCATGGATGCCAACAGAATCCCCCGCCAGCTTCTGTATGGTGAGCTCTCCCAAGGCATCCAGCATATAGGTCGTCCATGGAAATGTTACAAGGACACCATCAAAGCCAATCTGCAGTGCAGCAGTATCAAAGTTAGGGACCTTGAGGACGCCGCCAGCAACAGAACACAGTGGCGTGCAACAGTCAGAAATACCTGCATCGCCTTTGAGGAAGACCGCTGCCAGTATCTACAAGAGGCACACGAATGACATCACAGAGCACCAGCAGCGCACAACCCACTGACTGCAAACTTCCCATGCACCATCTGCAGCAAAATGTGCACCTCTAGAATTGGCTTGTATAGCCATCAGAGGGCACACTATGAGACCAACAATAGATGATCTGCACAGATTTGTCATCATCGGATTGATGGACTACCAAGAAGACATCTCCCATGAGGCACCATGGCCAGAGACTCTCATTATGCAATCACTTTCCCTCACCATGAAAGGAGACAATGTTGCATCATGAAAGGCATAATCTAAACATAGGGAGGCCAGCCTATAGAGTAAAATAGGGGCATGAGGCAACTGAACAACACCTTCCGTGAGGCATACGGCAGCATTTCTGAATCAAAATAGTTCATTTTTGCCCAACACATTTTGGCTTTCAATTTTTCACCAGACATTAAAAGTTTTCTGTGGAAACATTCAACAACAATGATTTTATTTTCATTTCTGTTGAAATTTTTCAACAAGCTCTTGTTAATATAACAATAGCTGCTTGTTGATAAATTTAAAACCGTGTATTTTTAAAAATAATACAGGAGTTCTTTAATGAGCAACCAAAACTATTAAAGCACTAAAGCAAACCTCATCTCAACATGGAGCCATTTTATCTAGAACAGATAACTGCAAATAGATTAGAAGATACCAAGGGTACATGATTAAAAAGAGATGAATTAGGGTTCTTAATTTATAAAATTCTATGGCCTTTCAAGCAGCC
The DNA here is from genome assembly GCF_020497125.1 of Mauremys mutica. Lineage (NCBI taxonomy): Eukaryota > Metazoa > Chordata > Testudines > Geoemydidae > Mauremys > Mauremys mutica. The sequence continues at coordinate 193,716,987 of NC_059072.1, forward strand.
AGCAGTATAATCTGTCATATTGCTCTCAAGATTGATTGTCATTCTCTTAAGAATTGTGAGCTGAGTTGTATATCTTTTTCATACACTCTTGGAAAAAAACCACACTTTTCAGACACTTAAGGTGGGGAAAAAAATTGAGCTTCTGATTAACCTCATGTCTACTTAAACCTTGTAAACACACCTTTAAGAACATTTACTGAGAGTTAGGCTTTGTCTACACTAGCACTAGTTGGCAAAACTCTTTTCGGTCAGGGGTACAGAAGAGCCGGTGTGGACAGTGCTATGTTGGTGGGAGACACTTTCCCACTGACATAGCTACCACTGCTCATTGGGAGGTGGTTTAATTATGCCAGCGGTGGGACAGCATAGAGCAGCTACACAGGAGACCTTACAGTTGCACAGGTCTGTAATGTAGACATAACCTAAGATTCAACCATATAGTGGCTCTATCATTCCTGACCTTGTACTCAGAAATTACTCCTGGTTTTACTTCCTCTGTTGCCAAGAATCTCTAGTGCAGACTTGAGCTAATCAATAAGCTATGACAATTTACATTACCCGAGCACCTGCCATTCTCCTGTGAAGCTGCTAATCTCTCTCTGCCAGTGTCTAAACCCTGCCTAATTATATCCAAGTACCCAAGTCATGTTGGACAACATTTTCAAAATGGATGCCTAAAGTTAGGCTTCAACATCCACATGTAAGAAATTTTAAATGAGTGATATAATTTTCAAATTTGCCGAGCCGAAAGCAGTTTTAATTGACCTTAAAGGAATCTGCTGAATGCACTGCACTTTTGAAAATCAGGCAGGTGCCTAAATATGGGTTTAGGAGACTAATTTAGTCTACTATTTAAAAAAAACATCTTGGTTCCTCAGTAGCAGAAAGATATTTGTGTAACTTTATTGGCTAAATCCTTTCAGCCTAAATAGGCCTTTGGATTATAGCAATGTCTATTAGAGTTACCTATAGTGTTGAATTTTTTAAAGGAAACAACAAACATAGCCTCTGAAAAGAATTTTGATCTCTCCCAGTCATTTTCTGACACCCTCTCCCTCCAAAAACGTTTAATAAATAAAAATATTCAGTGGGGGAAAATTGTTTGTTTGTCTCCCATTAACATATTTTTGGCAATCATTGCTCACATTTTTAATGGACAAGATCCTTAGCCGATGTAAATCAGCTTAGTTCCATATAAGACAATGGAACAACTTTGATTTATGCCAAATGTGGAGCCAAAATACACATGTGGTAGAAAATTTCAGATGTCTGATAAAAATGAATAGTTTGCAAACAATTTGCTACAGTATTACCCGTGGCATTTTTACATTTAATTTTCTTACCAACAGTATTTGTGAGGTTTAGCCCCAATAGACTAAAGTTTTATGAACCTTATTTGCCTCTTCTTTAGTTGTTTTTGTCATCATTTATCTTTAGAGTTTATATACAAGTTTCATGTCCTCTGTAAAGCTCCTTCACTGTCTTCAGTGGGTTCTGAAGCATGCTCACAATGTCAAACAAGTACTAAACTCTTGCCTAAATATCTGTTTAGAATAAACTATAAAAATCAGCATTTCCCCCCATTGGTGCTACTCCAAATTCATACGCTATTGCTTGTGACATTTCACACTCACAAATTCCCATGTTTTTCCAAAATGTTATGTGGTTTGATGTTGCTACATGTGATGAACTAGGAAATATCTATTCTTTTCAGAATATGGTACATGCCTCTGTGTGTTTGTTATGATGGTTTATTTGTTATGTAGTTAAATCAAAAGAGCATGTTGAGGGAGAAAACAACAGGAAATGGAAGAACAGCAAAACTAAAATACCTGGGTTAATAGCTTCAAAGGAGTTATGATAACAATGGCTGGGCCATCAACTGGGAAATAGCTAATTAGCTGGTTCCATCCAACGTAGAATGATTAACTCTTCCAAGACCAAAACCTAGGATCAAAGATGAACCTAAATCTTAAAGTTGCTGGCTTCAGAAAGAGGAGGGAAGCTGCTTATCAACAGACTGAAGCTAGCACCCAAACTGACAGCAACGGAGACAGGAGTTACAGGGACTTCAGCAACCAGGCTGGCTCTCCCAACCCAGGGCTGGAAATAAGCTTGAACTACCTGAGCTGTGGATAGAGTGGTGAAGATTAGATAATGAAACATTCTTATAGGACTCTTTTGTTTTAACCCATTTTCCTAAATGCTATGTTTCTTTTGGCAATTAAAAGCTAGCTAATAAAATAAAATAGTAATAAGAATGTTTTGAAGATGCTGTTTTTGAGTAACTTTAATCAGCTGTTATCACAGGCACCTGGAAAGATTAGGGTTTAAAGATGACTAACACAGTTGGCCAGTCACATTAACATGGTTGGCAACAGGGGACTACTGCTGCCCATAGATCCACTCTAAGAATGTTTGAGTTCCATCCACAGAGAGGTGCAGGGAGCCATGCCTGTTGCATCTAAGTTGTAGTTTGCCCTATAACCACAACACTATAGCAACTTAACAGTGCATACAGAACATACTGTAACTTCTCTCTGTCATTGTCTCTGACCTATGAGCTATAGATTTAGAAAGAAGTGGATTCTCCTAGCCTGCGATAGTTACTGCACTAGATCATTGCTTTCAATGGGGAAATCAGATTGCTTCCTGAGGACAGAACGTTGTTATCATTAACTTTATCGCTGCAGCTAGGTGTCATTCATAATGTATTCATTAACATTCTCCATATTATTCATTACTATGGGCAAATCACAGAAGAGTCCCTTGGAACTGTTAACTCTGATTTTCATGGGAAATAAATTTCATCCTGCTCTCCTGTATCTTTGATTTCCCAATAAACTCTAGTACTTAATTGTAGTTAATTAAGTGGACACTGATCAGGATAAATTTTAGATGATCCTACCCACAAAGAACAAACCTTGAGGAGTAATAAATAATTAAAGTTCTGGAGAATATGACTGAATGAGGAACGGTTATTGTGCTATACTGGGATGAAAATGAAATGAGGGAATTTGCTTAAAATAACTCTGCTAATCTGGAGAGACACTTTCCAAAAATAAATGACAATCATTCTGGGTGTGATGGCGAGTGGCCCTTCCATATCTATGCAGGCCTAGAAGGACTGACTTAGAAGCTTGTCCTGCCTTGCTTAGTTGTGCAATTCCTGCACTCTGGAGATTTCAGGTGCTTTGTTTCTGCTTCTCCTTGCTGAAAAGTGAGCAGCAGAGAGAGTGTCGAGGAAGGGTGAAGTGGAACCATGGTCATGATATCAAATGTCCTTTCCACACATGCCGGAAGAGCAACAGGACTGGATAGAGATGATTGCTCATCCTATGGGAGAGACTATCTGCCTGAGACACCATCTCTGATCTTACTCTTGGGGTGGTAGTCCCCAAACAGAGCTATTGCTTAAATACCACAATCTTGCTCCATTATATATTCTCAGACAAAGGCTATATTAACATGGGGCTAAGGTTGAATATACATATCAGTAAAATAAGGTAAAATATATTCATGGGTGTTGCAATTCTCCTAAGGTACAATCTAGCATCTTAACCACAAGACCATCTTAATTTTCACAGGCAAAAACCATTAAATAGGGAATGAACAGAACAGGGCAATTTATTGAGTGATTAATTCTCTGTCATCTGGTCCCAGCTTCTTGCAGTCAGAAGTTTAGGGACACCCAGAGCATTGAGCTGAATCCCTGACCATCTTGGCTAATAGCCATTGATGGACCTATCCTCCATGAAATTATCTAATTCTTTTTTAACCTAGTTATACTTTTGAATGTCACAACATCCTCTGGCTACAAGTTCCACAGGTTGAGTGTGTGTTGTGTAAAAGAACTTCCTTATGTTTGTTTTAAACATGTTGCCTATTAATTTCATTGGGTGACCCCTGGTTCTTGTGTTATGTGAAGGGGTAAATAACACTTCCTTTTTCACTTTCTCTTCACCATTCATGATTTTATAGACCTCTACCAAATCCTCCCTTAGTCATCTTTTTTCTAAGATGGACAGTCCCAGTCATTTTTAATCTCTCCTTACATTAAATACCGCTCATCATAGGTGCTGGAATGAGGGATGCTGCTGCACCTAGTGGCTTCAAGTGGTTTCCATCATATACAGGGTTTAGTTGGTTCAATGTCTCTCAGCTCCTCATCTATAAAAATTGTTCCAGCACCCCTGTCGCTCACCATTTTTGTTGCCCTTCTCTGTATCTTTTCCAGTTCTAATATATCTTTTTCTCATATGGGGCAACCAGAACTGCATGCAATATTCAAGGTGTGGGTAATACCATCAACTTAAACATTGTCATTATGATATTTTCTGTTTTATTTTCTCTCTCCTCCCTAATGGTTACTAACATAGTTAGTTTTTTTGACTGCTACTACAGATCGAGCAGATGTTTTCAGAGAACTAGATACAAAGGCTCCAAAAATCTCTTTCATGAGAGATAACAGCTAATTTAGACACCTTCATCTTTTCCAATGTATATTACTTTATATTTACCAACATTGAATTTCATCTGCCATATTGTTGCCCACAACACACAAATCCCCCCTTCCTCCTGCACTCCTACATTCCCACATGCATAGTGTCCCCACGTACTATTTGAGCTGAGTAGATCTGGTTCAACAGATTACTTTTAATGGGAAATATTTAAGATTATGATATTAAATTAATATTTAATAATTTTGCCACTAATTGTCATAGCTGAACCTTGAGCTGTCTGCAGAGGTTGGTTCTTAAAAATCTGGAAAGACTCAAAGAATTGTCATCTTCAAAATGGCTGCCACCTCCCATTATTCTCAAAGGGATGGAGACCATAGCTACTCTCTTTCAAAATGGTAACCACCACTGTGATAGCAAAGCCAGGAGCCATTTTGTCAGAACAATGTATTGCCTTAGTCTATTGAGAACAATGGGTGATGGCAGCCATTTTGTAAGAGTCGTTCAACTGAAATACAACATTATTCATCAACTCTTAGTGAAAAAAAATATTTCAATTATGTAGAATAAACAGGAAAAATATCATTAATGCTAAGTGTGATTTTATTGACATAAACCGGGACTGTATAGATCAGTGGTTCTCAAACTAGGGCCGTCGCTTGTTCAGGGAAATCCCTGGTGGGCTGGGATGGTTTGTTTACCTGCCATGTCGGCAGATTTGGCCGATCGCGGCTCCCACTTGCTGCGGTTCACCGCTCCAGGCCAATCAGGGCTGCAGGAAGTGGCGCGGGATGAGGAATGTGCTGGCTGCCCTTCCTGCAGCCCCCATTGGCCTGGAGCGGCAAACCACGGCCAGTGGGAGCCGCGATTGGCCAGACCTGCGGACGCAGCAGGTAAACAAACCGGCCTGGCCTGCCAGGGACTTTCCCTGAACAAGTGGTGGCCCTAGTTTGAGAACCACTGGTACAGATCATTGTGGCAACCGAGGTCCTGTAGTGGCATTGAAGGGGGTCAAATAATGTGTCTAAGACAAGGTTATGGTTTGCTGGTTATGATTATGCTATCTCTATGCATGTATCATTTTTGTATTTAAAGTTACAAGTATTGACTCTATACTGTCTGTATTTCAAACTTGAGCTATGCTTCTGGGTGACACCCCGGAAAATTTGGCATCAGCACTGCCTAGCCTGCTTGATGGCCCATTAAGGACCATCAGCTGTACAATTAACCCATTGAAAGAAGGCAGATACACCTCGTGACTCAGTCAGGCATGCAGGGACATGCCTATGGACAGAACTCTAAGGTTTTTTTCATGCCATGTGCTGGAATGCTTGTCTTTGGAAAAAGAAAGAAAGGACACATGACAAGAGACTATAAAAAGGGTGCTGCAGCTCCGCCATCTTGTCTTCAATCCTGCTTCTTACCTCTGGAGGGACTTTGCTACAAACTGAAACTCTGAACAAAGGACTGAATGACCCATCCCAGCTGTGGATGTACTCCAGAGACTTGATTTGAACCTTCAGTTTATTCCATCACTGCTACAAGCCTGAACCAATAACTTTGCCATTACTTAATGTAATTGATTCCATTTAACCAAGTCTAGCTCTCATCTATATCTTGTTCCTTTTATTAATAAACCTTTAGATTCTAAAGGATTGGCAACAGCATGATTTGTGGGTAAGATCTAACTTCTATATTGTCCTGGGTCTGGGGGTTGGTCCTTTGTGATCAAGAGAACCTTTTTTTCTTTTACTGGGGTATTGGTTTTCATAATAATTCCTCCTCATAACGAGTGGCAGTGGTGGTGATACTGGGAAACTGGAGTGTCTAAGGAAATTGCTTGTGTGACATTGTTAGGCGGTTGGGTAAAACCAAAGTCTTCTCTGTTTGGCTGGTTTGGTTTGTGCTGGTGTGCACAGCAACCCCAGCCTTGGGCTTTTATTGCCCTGCTTTAAGCAATTTGTCCTGAATTGGCAGTCTCAGTTGGGTCCCACCAAAGGCAGCACTGTTACACTAAGAAAGAATATTCAAATGCTGCCTGTGCATAAGATTATTCCTTTTGTTAAGATCACTGGGGAGAAAGAAATAGCTGGACAACAGGTATGAAATTTCTTAAGGCCTCATGCTTTCATTTAATTCATAAACTAATTCCCAATTTATTTACAAATTCTTAGGCCTGGTCCACACTAGGACTTTAATTCGAATTTAGCAGCGTTAATTCGAATTAACCGTGCACCCGTCCACACCAGGAAGCCATTTAATTCGACCTAGAAGGCTCTTTAGTTCGAATTCGGTACTCTACCCTGACAAGGGGAGTAGCGCTAAATTCGACATGGCTATGTCGAATTAGGCTAGGTGTGGATGCAAATCGAACTTACTAGCTCCGGGAGCTATCCCACACTGCACCACTCTGTTGACGCTCTGGACAGCAGTCAGAGCTCAGATGTTCTGATCAGCCATACAGGAAAAGCACCAGGAAAATTTGAATTCCTTTTCCTGTCTGGCCAGTTTGAATCTCATTTCCTGTGTGGACGTCGTGGCGAGCTCAGCAGCACTGGCAGCGATGCAGAGCTCTCCAGCAGAGGAGTCCATGCAATCTCAGAGTAGAAAGAGGGCCCCAGCATGGACTGACCGGGAAGTCTTGGATCTGATCGCTGTGTGGGGCGATGAGTCTGTGCTTTTGGAGCTGCGCTCCAAAAAACGGAATGCAAAGACCTACGAGAAGGTCTCCAAAGCCATGAGAGACAGAGGATACAGCCGGGATGCAACGCAGCGCCGCGTGAAAATCAAGGACCTGAGACAAGGCTACCAAAAAATCAAAGCGGCAATCGGACGCTCCGGAGCCCAGCCCCAGACATGCCGCTTCTACGAGGCACTGCATGCCATTCTCGGTGGGTCTGCCACCACTGCCCCACCAGTGACCGTGGACTCTGAGGATGGGATAGTGTCGAGGGGCAGTTTCTCGGCGATGTTCGCCGATGGGGAAGATGAGGAAGGGTTTGTGGAGGACGAGGCAGGCGACAGCGGTTACAATACTGCTTTCCCCGACAGCCAGGATCTCTTCATCACCCTCACAGAGATCCCCTACCAACCCTCCCCGGCCGTTAACCCGGACTCCGAATCAGGGGAAGGATCAGTCGGTAAGTGCTATAAACATGTAAACTGTTATATCCTTGGGGCAGCCGGTGTAGGAAACAATCACTTGAGGCCAGAGAGCAGGCAGCTAACCAAAACCTCCATTTTATTTACATATATACAGAGAGCTCCTCAGCCGGTTGAAACCGGTTGAGCCAACCCATAATAATCTAACTCAGTTGCCATAGCAACAAAACCATGACAACCAAATACACAACATATTCCTCCCCCCCTAATAAGAACATCCCCTAAATAAAACACACACTAGACTAGAGAAGGAGGGTAGACTGCCTCCATTCCCGGCTAAACCCTGGGGATTATTTTGCCCCATAACCGTGGGTTCGCCCTAGCTAAAGATCCAGCCGATGAGGAGGCCTTCTGTCTCTAGGTGGATTACGGCGAACTACTGGTGTTATTGCACCCGAAAGCACTAGGGGCTCAGGGTCCGCAGCACGAACAGGTGAGGAGGTGGTATCAGCTCGTGCTGGGCAAAGGGGTATCTCAGCCGCTGGCAGTAATGGAGGAGAACAGTCAGAAACAGGTGACTTGTGATTCGATCCCTCACCAGAAGAGGTGAAGTCAGACCCCTCAACTGCAGATGGGTCCTGAGGACTGGCATGACCTGGCAACAGCTGATCTACATGTCGCCGCCAGGTAAGATTCTCTGCAGTCCGGACTGTGTAGGAAACAGGTCCTGTTTGAGTGATGACTGTGGCCGGAACCCATTTAGCTCTGGAAGTATAATTCCGAGCCAAAACTGGCTGTCCCGGGCTAAAGGTTCGGTCTTTTGCTCTGGGTGCCCGTCTGATGACTTGATATTGCTGCTGATGTTGCACAATTTGTCGGGGTTCAGAAGGTTTCAGCAGATCAAAGCAAGTGCGCAGCTGTCGTCCCATCATTAGAAAGGCCGGAGATGCGTGGGTCGTAGCATGAGGTGTGTTTCTGTAGGAAAGTAAAAAGGTATCCAGACGCTTTTGAATGGAGTGTTGTCCTCTTGCTGATTTCAAAGCGTTTTTCATTGTCTGCACAAATCTTTCAGCTAATCCGTTGGTGGACGGATGATATGGTGCTGACGTGATGTGGTGTATCCCATTTGCTTTCATAAAATTTTGAAACTCCTGAGAAACGAACTGCGGTCCGTTGTCGCTCACAAGTTGTTCTGGCAGACCAAAACGACTAAAGAGTCCTCGTAGTTTTTGGATAGTACTCTCTGCAGAAGTGGACTGCATTATAGAGACTTCTGGCCATTTAGAATGGGCATCTATTGCCACCAAGAACATGCTTCCTTCAAGGGGGCCAGCAAAGTCAACGTGAATACGTTGCCACGGGTTTTCAGGCCAGTCCCATGGGTGTAGGGGTGCCCACTGGGGTGCATTCCTCACACCCTGACATGACATACAAGCTTTTGCCTTCTCTTCAATAGCGCTGTCCAGTCCAGGCCACCAAAAATAGCTTCGTGCAATTTCCTTCATGCGCACTATTCCACAGTGACCGGAATGTAGCTGTTCTAACATCTGTGATCTCAGTGGTGGTGGAATAATGACACGTCTCCCCCACAACAAACAACCAGATTGGACCGATAACTCCGTCCGCTTGGACATGTAGGGAACAAGGTCGGATGAGACCGGAGAGGTTTGTCGAGATGTTCCATGCATCACCAGGTCCATAACGTGGGACAATACTGGGTCAACGCGAGTTGCCTTCTTTATCTGAGTAGCAGTGATGGGTGTATTCTCTACCTGTTCAAAGTAGAAGATTTCCTTGTGGGCACTATCTTGGTGTTTGACCGGCAAAGGCAACCTTGAGAGGCCATCTGCATTGCCGTGTAGAGTGGATTTCCGATATTTGATTTCATATGTGTGTGCTGAAAGTAACAATGCCCAACGTTGCATATGACTAGCAGCTAATGGGGGAATGCCTGTGTAAGGTCCAAAAATTGATGTCAGAGGTCGATGGTCTGTGAGAAGAGTAAATTTTCGCCCAAACAGGTACTGATGAAACTTCCGAATTCCAAAAACAATTCCTAATGCCTCACGTTCGATTTGGGCGTAGTTAGTTTCTGCTTTGCTTAGAGTGCGTGAAGCAAAAGCAATAGGTCTCTCTTCTCCTGAAGGCATAATATGTGACACAACTGCTCCCACTCCATAAGGGGAGGCATCGCAGGCCAATTGCAGTGGTAAGGATGGATCAAAGTGCGTTAGAACTTCAGAATTTAGCAATGCATCCTTAGCTTTGTTAAACGCAACATCACAGGCTTCAGTCCACTTCCAGGCCTTGTTCTGCCCAAGGAGCTCATGAAGTGGTTTTAGCAGTGTGGCTAACTGTGAGATGAACTTTCCATAATAGTTCAGGAGTCCTAGAAACGAGCGCAGCTGGCTTACATTTCGAGGTGGGGGAGCCTCCACAATAGCTTTAACTTTTGCAGGGGCCTTATGAAGACCTGCAGAATCAATGATGTGTCCCAAATATTCAACAGAGGGCTTGAAGAATTCACACTTGTCTTTGCGAACTCGTAGGCCATACTCTTCCAGTCTTTGTAGGGTAGCCTCTAAATTCTTTAAGTGATCCTCTTCATTTCTTCCAGTGACCAGGATATCATCCAGATAGCACTGAACTCCTGACAAGCCACACAAGATCTGGTCCATAGTCCTCTGGAACAGGGCGGGAGCAGATGTTATTCCGAAGGGTAGACGACAGTATCGATAAAGCCCCTTATGAGTCACAATAGTCAACAGCTCTTGGGACTTTTCATCGACGTGCATCTGTAAATATGCTTGACTCAGATCAATCTTGCTGAACTTTTGTCCCCCAGCCAGGCCTGCGAAGAGGTCATCGATGCGGGGAAGCGGGTATTGCTCTGCACACAACACTGGGTTGACAGTGACTTTAAAATCACCGCAAATCCGGAGAGAGCCATCTTTCTTCACGATTGGAACGATAGGAGTGGCCCATGAGCTATGGGTAACTGGTATTAGGACTCCATTGGTGACCAGGCGCTCCAGGTCTGCTTCAACTTTTGGCCTGATGGCATATGGCACAGTTCGGGCTTTCAGATATTTTGGTGGACTGCCAGGTTTAATGTTCAATGTCACAGTGATTCCCTTCATACTTCCCAAATCATCTCCAAAAACAACAGCATGTTTCCTTAGTATAGGGGTTAGACTGGTTTCTTCTTTAGTCATCCAGTGCACTTCTGCCCAGTTCAGTTGAATCTTCCCAAGCCAAGACCTACCCATTAAGGCTGGGTAGTTACCTCTCACTACAAACAGTGGCAATTTAGCCACCTGTCCATTGAGCTCCACCTTAACATCAATAGTGCCCAGCATAGGCACAGCTTCTCCCGTATACGTCTTCAGAACAGTTTTTGTTGCCTTAAGCGGAAGATGCTGTAGCTTTTCTTTATACACAGTCTCGGAGATCAGTGAGACGGCTGCACCGGTGTCCAGTTCCATGCGTATACGTTTGCCATCCAATAACGGGGTTACCCAGTATTCATGTGAGCCCATTGCCAAAGACAAAACATGCAGTGGCACTTCCTCTTGCGATGAGGTGTCACCTTGATCATCCTGGGTCTGCTCTAGGGTATGCAGGGTTCCTCTTTTTGTCGGCCAGACCACAGGCCTCTTTTTCTTTTGTTTACAGGCACACTCAATGTGTCCCTTTTTGCCACAGTGTCGACACACCAGGTCCTTACACCAGCATTCTGATGCCTGGTGACCCGGCTTACCACAGCGGTAACATTCTTGACTCTGCACAGTTTTGTGGGTCGGTTCTTGTGACGCTTTTTGCACCCTAGGGGGTGCACCGATGTATTGTGCCTCCCTTGTAGCCAGTTCCATGGAGACAGCAATATCAACAGCCTTCTGTAAGGTAAGCTGAGCCTCTGTCAGTAGGCGCTTCCGTATAGCTTCACTGTACAGGCCACACACTAACCTGTCACGCAGGGCATCATGTAACATTTCTTTAAATTCACAGTGTTCTGCTAGCTTTTTTAAAATGGCTACAAATTGTACCACTGTTTCATCTTCCTTTTGGTCTCTTTTGTGGAACCTATATCTTTCAGCAATTACCAGTGGTTTTGGGGAGAAATGAGACCCCAGGATTTCCACAATGTCACTGTAAGATTTAGTCTCAGGCTTAACAGGGTGTAGTAAGCTGCGTAGCAGAGAGTAGGTTTTAGCCCCTACAACAGTTAAGAATATTGGCACCTTCTTCGCTTCTGTAATGTCATTTGCAATACCAAAAAGCTCAAAACGCTCAGTATACACATGCCACTGCTCTGTATTCTCATCAAAAGGCTCCAGGGGCCTGGTCAGAGTAGCCATGATTTTTAGTTTCACTTTCACAGTCAGTGCAAACAAGCAGCTTTTTTGTTTGTTTGTTCTTTACCTTAACTTCTACTTCTTCTGTTACTGGAGCAGCACCGGAGTCTCACCCTCATCGCCAGTGTTATATCCTTGGGGCAGCCGGTGTAGGAAACAATCACTTGAGGCCAGAGAGCAGGCAGCTAACCAAAACCTCCATTTTATTTACATATATACAGAGAGCTCCTCAGCCGGTTGAAACCGGTTGAGCCAACCCATAATAATCTAACTCAGTTGCCATAGCAACAAAACCATGACAACCAAATACACAACATAAACATTTATTTCTTAACAAAACAGGAATAAAAACTATATAAAAAGAAGGTCAATGCATATAGGGATCGAACAAAAATCTTCTTGGGACAGTTCAACGAAGCTCTCTGAGAGGTACTCGAAAAGTCTCCGCAGGAGGTTCCTGGGGAGAGGTGCCTTGTTGGGTGCTCCGTGGAAGCACACTCTTCCGCGCCAGGCCATCAGGAGGTATAATGAGAGCATCGCCTCGACCAGCATGGCAGCATAGGGCCCTGGTCTGTGCAGGGATTCACGCAGCATGTGCTCTCTGTTTCTCCTGGAGACCCGCCTCAGGGTGATCTCGCTCGGCGACTGCTGCATCTAAGTAAGGGAATTACTTTAATGTTACTATTGTGAATGCTTGACTTTTCCTTTGCATAACAATGACCGTCGTTTAACAGCCACGTGTTGTAGGCTGCAGAGGAAAAGCATACAGGGATCTTTCACGGGGACAGCCGCGAGGGGCTGGAACAGGGTCAGACTTTATGCTTTCCAGATTGCCTGCAGCAGGAGGGCACTGCTATCCATTAACTGTTAAGCAGCCTAAAGTTTACGGCTTACCAGGCCTGGCTGCTACACGGATTCTGCTGTCCTGCCCCGCTTGTCCGATCTCCAGTGCAAGACCCCAGGCAATGAAAGCGAATGCCGAAAATTCGAACTTGTCCTGAGAGCACATGAGAGTAGGTGCCCTGTATGGTCTTGTTCACAGAAACTGAGTAGACTGTGTTCAGTGTTCGCAAACATGTATCTTTGCAAGGAAATCACTTCCTTTTTCACATCACACAGCTGCGGCTCTTTCCCGAACTGCCCCGGCATCCCCCTCACAGAGGCTGGCGCAGATTAGGCGGCGAAAGAAAAAGACTCGGGATGAGATGTTCGCTGAACTGATGGCCTGCTCCAGAGCCGAGGCGGCCCAGCAGAGCCAGTGGAGGGAGACCCTCTCTCAGCAGCAGCGCTCACACAGCGAACGGGAGGACAGGTGGCGGCAGGAAGACCAGCAGGCGACTCAAACGCTGCTTGGACTAATGAGGGAGCAAACGGACACGCTCCGGCGCCTTGTAGATGTTCTGCAGGACCGCAGGCAGGAGCAGAGAGCCCCCCTGAACTGTATCTGCAACCGCCTTCCCCCACCACAAAGTCCTGTCCCCCCCTCACCAAAAATCACAAGAAGGAGGGGCACTAAGGGCCGTGAAAACTGTCACTCCACCCCAGCAGAGCGCTCATGTACCAAACAGCTCTCATTCCCTAAAGTATGAGAAGTGCTTCCCTTCCTGGATCACCCAGTCCCAAATCCAGTTTTCATCCCCCCACTGTGTAGTTGAGTATTAAAAGTAGTTTGTTGTTATTCACTGTTTCCGTCACGTTTTCCTTGTCAGAAGACTTTGTGTGAAGGGGGGGAGGGGTTTTTTAATTGCATAGGACAGCCTCCATTAACAGGGTACAGACATGGGGGCTCGATCAACAGCAGGTCACACACAGAGTGCAGTCACTAGGCACCCGGGTCACTCTGCGAGGTGTCTGCTGCCCCAGGTCAGTCTGGGAGGTGTATGTTGCCCCAGGGTCCGAGCGCCTGGCATCCACAAATGGCAAGGCAGGCTGCCCTTACCATGCCCTTCCACCCTAGCCATGAACCTCTCCGATGCTCTGAGCCCCAGCCAGAGCCATCATCCCCCCACACCTACTCACCCTTCCCACACACCCCTCACCCCTTCCTGCAAACCCACCCCTTCCTGCACACCCTCCGGTAACCGTCCTCCCCCCAGAGACCGCTGTAGGAGCAGGAGCCTGTCAGTCCTCGAGTGTAGAAGCGGTCTGTACATCACTGCACACCGTACCCACCACAGTCTGCGTCCCTGTTGGAACCCTTGAACGAGAATTCGTTAGTAAAGAAAACTTTGTTAATTAAAAATGTTCCAATAACTTTATTTTTAAACGTCTGTTGGAAGGGGGGAAACCTGGTGAACGGGGTATATAACCGCTGAAAAAAGTCAATAGTAACTGAAACAGGGGCAGGTTCAGCTTCTCTGTAAAGAGACTGGACAGTCATAGGTTACCCTGCTCTCTGAGGAACCTAGCTTTCAAAGCCTCCCGGATGCACACCGCTTCCCGCTGGGCTCTTCTAATCGCACGGGTGTCTGGCTGAGCGTAATCAGCAGCCAGGCGATTTGCCTCAACCTCCCATCCCGCCATAAAGGTCTCCCCCTTGCTCTCACAGAGATTGTGGAGCACACAGCAAGCTGCAATAACAATGGGGATATTGGTTTCGCTGAGATCCGAGCGAGTCAGTAAGCTCCTCCATCTCCCCTTGAGACGTCCGAAAGCACACTCCACCACCATTCTGCACTTGCTCAGCCGGTAGTTGAAGAGCTCCTTGTCACTGTCCAGGGCGCCTGTATAGGGCTTCATGAGCCAGGGCATTAGCGGGTAGGCTGGGTCCCCGAGGATCACTGTAGGCATCTCCACATCCCCGACACTTACTTTGTGGTCCGGGAAGAAACTACCTTCCTGCAGGCGTCTAAACAGACCAGAGTTCCTGAACACACGCGCATCATGAACCTTGCCCGGCCACCCGACGTAGATGTTGGTAAAACGTCCCCTATGGTCCACCAGTGCTTGCAGCACCATTGAAAAGTAGCCCTTTCGGTTAATATACCTGCTGGCCTGGTGGGCCGGTCCCAGGATAGGGATGTGAGTGCCATCTATAGCCCCACCGCAGTTTGAGAATCCCATCGCGGCGAAGCCATCTATGACGACCTGGACGTTTCCCAGGGTCACCACCTTTGAGAGCAGTAGGTCAACGATTGCGTGGGCTACTTGCATCACAGCAACCCCCACGGTAGATTTGCCCACGCCAAAGTGGTTCGCTACTGACCGGTAGCTGTCTGGCGTTGCAAGTTTCCAGAGGGCTATGGCCACTCGCTTCTGCACACTCAGGGCTGCTCGCATCCGGGTGTCCTGGTGCGTCAGGGCAGGGGCCAGCAAGTCACACAGTTCAAGGAAAGTGCCCTTATGCATCCTGAAGTTTCGCAGCCACTGTGATTCATCCCAGACCTGCAGCACTATGCGGTCCCACCAGTCCGTGCTTGTTTCCCAGGCCCAGAATCGCCGTCCCATAGCATGAACGTGACCCATTGCCACCATAATCTCCACGGCGCGGCGTACCGTGCTTTGTGAGAGGTCTGTGCCACTCTCACACTTCACGTCCTCACCGCGCTGCCAGAGCCTCCTCACCCGATTTCTCAGCAGCTGACTTTGGAAGAGGTGTTTGATAAGGTGCGAGGAGTTGACAACGGCCATAAGTGCAGCGATGATCGCAGCGGGCTCCGTGCTCGCAGTGCTGTGGCATCCGCGCTGTCACTGACCAGAAAAGTGCGCGAACAGAGTTCCCGCCGGCGCTTTCAAGGAGAGAGGGCGGGAGTGATGGTTGAATGACGACAGTTACCCAAAAGCACCCTCGACACATTTTTCCCCCAGAAGGCATTGGGGGCTCTACCCAGCATTCCAATGGGAAGCGGGGACTGCGGGAACTGTGGGATAGCTGCCCAGAATGCACCGCTTCCAATGTCGACGCTTGCCCCGTTAGTGTGGACTCACAAAGTCGAATTAGTGTCCTTAGTGTGGATACACAAATTCGAATTCATCAGGTCGAATCCACAAATTCGACCTAAGTTAAATCGAACTACTCTTGTAGTGTAGACATACCCTTAGAGAATACATTCTGTATTCTGAGTCACTGCTATACTTTTGAGGAGCACTACTATTTTCTTCATACGTAATAAAGTGGTTGAATTTCTGCTTCAAGTGCAAAACTCAACTCAGCCTTAACTGTGGAATTGAGAAAAGTGCTTCTGTAATAATAGCAGAACAGTGAGTGCTATCATTAAGGCTGCATAACAGTTTCTACTTTCACCCCACTATCAGACACTTATAGCGTTCTTACATGTTTAAGCTTAAATGTTTCAGTCTAGTGTATGACTAAATTTGATTTAAAAAAACCCAACAACAACAAAAAACAGCTTAGGCCATTTTTTAGTAAGACATTTGGGGGTGACAAAGATGAGGATTTTTTTCCCCATTATAAAACATTTGAGACCTTTTTCTGGAACAGCTCTACAGCTAAAAAGAGCTGAGTTTTGAAAACTGAAATCTGGCATGGAAATAGGTCTCACTGAAGAGCAGAGATGAGAAGAATAAAAAGATGACATAAAATGGCAATAGATAAAATAAGGAAAGGTGGAGGAAAATGTCAGATGGGCTCTACTAATACAAAAACAAGGGGACTACCAATGAAATTAGAAGGCAGCACATTTAGAAGTTATAAAAGGACTTTGTGTATAAAACCATGCATAACTAATGTATGGATCTCACTGCCACAATATATTATTTTGGTCATTCTTAATGAATAATACTAATATGATCCACAGTTATAGCACCTTGGACAAAAATGTATAACGATTATAAACTCATGTTTCAAGGCATAAGACAACAGTCAATGACTTAGGCTTTAGGCATGCTAGTGAAAATTTATCCAATTTATAAGTTTCATACTTTCCTATGAATCAGCTAATCACAGACACACAATATTAGGCTACATGGATCATCGCTCTAAACTGGTATGGCAATTCTTTTGGCTACAAAATAATTTTAAGTACCAACTTTCCACCAGAACATTGCCACTTCAGTAAGGCTACCCTACCAATAGGTGGCACCACTGGAAATTAGTTTTACACAACATATCTGATACTTTCAATGGAAAGATTAAGTTCTAGCTTTTAGTCTGCTTTTCTTTAGTACATTTGGGTGGAGCTGGCAATTCACCATTATTTTATTGCTCAACAGATTCCCCCCCCACTTCCTAGAGAAAATGTAGACTGACAAAAATAATTGAAAAATGGAAGTTTTGTGCCAAAAACAGAAAACATTTTTTTTTAGAAATATCACCATGGTTGTAATTTGGATGCCTCATGTCCCCATTTTCATCTCTGGGCTGCGCTCCATAGCTTGTCTTCTTCTCCCATGATGTACCATGGTCTTTCCTTTTGCTAAGTCACCATAATGTATTATGGGAGGTCCCAACTGTAGAGGATTATGGGAGAGGTATCAAATTGGAGACCTTGGCCCATAGATAAGAATGAAGCCATGCCCTATCTGAACTACAACTTCCACTAGTCACTACAGCAGCATTTCTGAGTCAATTGTTTTGGTTTTGCATCAACATGTTCCACTTTTAGGACAAGAATGTTTTGGTTTCTGGTTTTTGTTTGCTTTTGTTTTTGACAAGTCTAAGTTCTCCATGGAAAAAAGACACACCAAAAAATCTTGTCTACATCTATTTTTCCATTGAAAAACAAGTTAAACACTAAATTTTCTACCAGTTCTAATTTAAATGCATTTCTTGGTAAGCAAATTTCCTTTGCATTCCAAATTACAATGGGAGCGAGGAGAGGGAAAGAATGAAAAAAATATCTCCTGGACATCTGTGGATGTTTACAGTTTAAAAAATTGTTGAGAAGCATATTACTTTCCGTAAACACTCACTGTAATGTAAACAATCTTTACAATGCTGGCTTATTCATCTACCATAGCAGCCTGCATACTTAAAGTGTTTCTCCAATAATGAAAGTTCTGGTTAAGAAGGCCCCTACTGAGAACACTTAGTTAAGATCATTAGTGTCTTGTATTTTAATTTAAAGAAAATTTTCTTTTTAGCTTCACTTCTATTTTTTTGTCAGCACATTAAAAAGAAAACGAACAAGCTCCAATCAAAGAGAAAAAATACAATATTGTTCCTGAAAATGAGTGTTAAATACATTTCTTTGTAATATGCTCGTTTTAGCCTCTTAATGAGGGGAAAAAGGATTGTTATTAATAATATATTACATTTCAGATCAAAAGCATCTGCAAATTTCACTACAATTAGCTTGTCTAAGATTAACTTTGTCCATGAAAGTAAAATGTCATAAAAAAAATTACACTTTGAAAAGTTTCAATTCTATAGAAAATGGTGATCCCAACATTAATATATAACAGGTTGTAGGTAATTTTTAATACACCTTCCACCTTTATATAGCAAAAAATATTTGTATTAAATTAGGTGTGATACCTAAATTATTTCATTGCAAACTATTAATTTATCAAGATTCAAACATGGGGAAGAAAATAAAATAAAACAGCAGTATGAAATGCAAATGGAATAATAAACAATCCTGAACAGATTATGGGAAGGCTTTTGTCTGCTGAAAGAATACATATTCTGTGAAGCAACTGAAACAGTTCAAAATAAAACAGAAACTAACTACAAGTGCTTATAGAAATACAGGGGGGTTGTTATACTGTAGCTCTAATTATTTTTATCTTTCTTATATCATTCTTTCCCATCACTGTACTAACAACCATTCATCTTCATGAAGGAAAATAGGTCAACCATTTGCATGACCTTTGCTTTCAGGAAGTTTTTGGGGAAGCGGGGGTAAGGGAAAGTGTCTGACCCCAGAACTAATATAAAGGCACAGGAATTCTGTATAGACAGCCCTGTGCATCCAGCACATCTCAGGGCCCATGGAACCTTGAGGACTTCCCCAGTCTGGTATCCAGGAGTCAAACCTTACTGCCCTAACAGAAGAATTTGGAGGCAACTCTGTAAAATCAATCTCATGGAGACCTTCCTTCCTTCAGAGAGTGCACAATCTGGGCCTAGGCTTCCATCATTTAATATAGTGCCATGTGATTCAATGTCTAATTCCCCTCTATGGTAATCCAGGATTTATCACCAGATTTAAAAAAAAAATTCAAACCAAGAGTACACTTTTCAGCTGAAACGGGGAAGGCGGTGTTATTTGCAGGGAAGAGGGATAATCCAAAGCTAAATTTCTCAAGGTAGAATGTTTAATATGAACCATATTTGGCCATTCAGTCTTGCTACAATGTGGTCCTGAGGACCCACTCCGTCTCTCATGAACAGCTGACATATACACAAGTGAACTTGATGATGCTTTATCTAATATCATTGCTGCCATCCAATATTCACTCCTTGTCTTGTTTAGACCTAGAGTAACTTAGTAAATAACTTAGTAGTACATATCTGGCTTAGTCTTAGAGCTAGTTAAAATAAAGCATCACATTTCTTACACTAAGAACAAATATAAACTCACATGGAACTGGAAACGTTAAAGAAATAGTTTAATACTCAAAAACTTCTCATCTTACCCAGACTATGTGAGTCAACCTAGAGCTTCTTATTTATCTAGAAATGTACATACATATTGTGCCATGATCTGTCTGTGCCCAGTGTCACTTCCCACCACCAACCCTTGCTGCTGGGTTAGTAGGATGGATTTGGGAGTCCCTCACTTTCTCTGAGCTCTCTTCAGGATCTTCAAGTTCCCTCCTCAGAGTTCTACTAACCCTTCTTCAATTAGCCCCCTCTCCAAGCAAGTCTAGCCAGACCTTCTGTCTGGCCCACCAACTGCCTGTGGTGGGCCCATCACCATTCCCAGATCTCCCTTTCTTGAGATCCACTCTGCAATTGTCACCAGGACCAAAAAACCCAGAAGCTCCACCCCCTTTTGTGACATCACTATTGCTGATGTCACCAGCCTCAGCAATTCGTTTACAGTAGGCAGAGGACCTACCACAACAAACTGTTATTTGTGTATTCAGTCACTTTGTATTTGTCTAAGAATCAACATTATAATAGGATTTGGACTGCAGCACACAGAGTTATTTGAATCAAAGCTTGGTGGTAAACACCATTTCTGGAACAATGGTTTTCCACACACTTGTAGAAGAGTCACATTTGCTTTTCTTTATGAAAGCTGCAACTATACCTATAAAGTGTGAACATGATTTACACTGGTGTGAGAGAAGGGAATCAGGTCCTTTGTTTTCCATTTCCACTGTGTGAGTCTCAGAGGAACCTGTGCATGGAGCTTCCTGCAGACAATTTCCTATATGTGTGATGAGGCGGTGGGGGACCCGGGAGTTTATTTTCTGCAGGGCAAGGTATGGGAGAGTGCATCTCTAATCTCCAAGTTTCCTCACTAGCTGTTGTAGTGGAGTTGACAAAAGATATTGGTTCCATATCCATTGTATCTTCAGAGCAGAATACTATTAATGCAAAAACAAAAACAAAAAACAAAAACCCAGCAACTGATACTGCTCCCAAGAGACCATACTGCTTCACAATAATACATTTTCATAAACTAATTTACATACTGTACCTGCCAGCTCTTGTTAATACAAACTGAGAATGACTCACTTGATTTGGCAGGTTGTGATTCCCTACACTTCACAAAGACTCACAGGTTTAAAAATGTCACTCTAGATTTGTTTTCTATAAAATGCATGTCATGGCATCCAACATCATTCACTGACTCTGGGATTAAAATTAAGGGCAACTAAATAAAATATATGGATGTATTTCCATAGCATTAAGTATTTCTTTAATTAGGCACTGGTGCTACCAAGTAGCCTATGGTTACAAGTAACTCTTAAAAATATTAAGAGGAAACTTAAGGATTTGGGTCAGGGTTCAGATAGTGTAATTAGGGTTCATTATATTTAGTTGTGTATCCATAGATCCATGCATGAAAGGGATTGTCTCTGCATGAATTTCTCCCTTTTGTATGAAAGAGGATACTTAGAAACCTGTTTGGCATCATGTGTCTCCCACCCATGCCCTAGCCTCTCCACACAGTTCGTCATTTGTGCTGATGCAGGAGGCAGTGTATGGGCAGACTTGGGAAGGGGTGGACCAGGAAGAAATAAAGGATTATACCAGGGTTTCTCAAACAAGGGTTGCCGCTTGTGTAGGGAAAGCCCCTGGCGGGCTGGGCCAGTGTGTTTACCTGCCCCGTCCGCAGGTCCGGCCGATCGCTGCTCCCACTGGCCGCGGTTTGCTGCTCCAGGCCAATGGGAGCTGCTGGAAGCGACACGGGCTGAGGGACTTACTGGCCGCTACTTCCAGCAGCTCCCATTGGCCCAGAACAGCGATCCACGGCCAGTGGCAGCTGCGATTGGCCGGACCTGCAGACGGGGCAGGTAAACACACAGGCCTGGCCCGCCAGCGGCTTTCCCAACCCAAATGGCGACCTCTGTTTGAGAAACCCTGCTACAGTTGGACAAATTCACAGTGCAATTTCACCTACTAGTCCTCTAGTTTCATCTTCTTATGCTTCATTTGTTGCAGGTCATCTATATACTAAGGTGACTTGTGAAGTTGCCACAGAGATAAGGGCATGAAGGAGCTACCTTATTGATAGCGGTGGACACAAGATGGTTATAATGCCTTACAAAACTATCAATACACTTCTCCATTAGCTGTTATGCGTTCTCTGTTAGAACAATAAGGCCATTAATCTCTGAGGGAAGACCAATAAAATAGATTTCTTACACATACTGGGAACCTAGGTTGAAAACTTTCTAATTTTATACCATCATGAGTGTATATTTGAATATGACTATTACAACAAGAACAGTGCAAAGTAGAAGATTTGTAGACTTAAAAATTCAAGAGAACATGTTAAGTTTCTAGCAGCTACAAAATATATGTTGAACATGGAAAATGACTGAATATATAAAGATGAATACTAATCACATATGTTTCTGTAACACACAAAGCAGCAGCAGCTAAAATTACCCATTGTCAAAATGCAGTCACAAGTGCATAAATAAAACATGTATTTATATGCTCTGCACAAATATGGCATACTTTTAAGTTGAAACACCTAGCTATCCTACAGCAATCTTCCTGGAATACTGAGACACAGTACATAATTTTTTATCTCAAGCTTCATAGATTATTATCTCAACCTTTTAAATGGTAAAGACATAATAAAATCACTCTTTTTAATACCCATAAACAGGCAACGTTTTAAATTTAAAACTGCAAGGTTTCTTAAGGTAACCTTTGCTTTATGTGATATCACATTATAGTCTCTTTCATCTATAGATCTTGAAATGTTTTATAAAAGGTGGATAAGCATGAATATCCTTGATTTACAGAGAAGAGGATAGTGACACGGAAGAAGACACAAAATGAGTGGGAAGCTGGGAAGAACATAGGTCTCCTAACTAGAGCTGGTCAGGAATTTTCTGATAGAACAGTTTTTCACTGGAAAAATACCAGTTTGTCAAAATTGAGATGTTTCATAGAAACTGTTTGCTTTGATGAACTTAGACTTACAGACTTTAAGGCCAGAAGGGACAGTCATGATCATCTAGTGTGACCTCCTGCACATTGCAGGCCACAGAAACCTTACCCACTCACTCCTATAGTAGGCTCATAACCTCTGGCTGAGTTACTGAAATCCTCAAATCTTGATTTAAGCACTTAAAGTTACATAGAATCCATCATTTACTCTAGTTCAAATCAGTAAGCAACCCATACCCCAAGCTGCAGAGGAAGGCGAAAACCCCCTAGGATCTCTGCCAATCTGACTTGAGGGAAAATTCCTTCCCAATCTCAAATATGGGGATCAGTTAGATAGACCCTGAGCACGTGGGTATGACTCACTAGCTGGACACTCGGGAAACTATAGTAACTCACACTCCTCTACATCTAGTGTCACATCTTTTACCATTGGGAATATTTGCTGGGAGCAGTTGCAGATGGGCCATATGCCACTGTAGTCAACAGGGCTACCTGGGGGGGGGGGCAAGAGGGGCAATTTGCTCCAGGCCCTGGGCCCCGCAGGGGCCCCCACGAGAGTTTTTCGGGGTCCCTGAAGCAGGGTCCTTCACTCGCTCTGGGGGACCCAGAAAACTCTTGCGAGGCCTGGGCCCCCGGAGCTTCTTCCGCTCTGGGTCATCGTCGGCAATTCGGTGGCGGGGGTCCTTCCACTCCAGGACCCGCTGCCGAAGACCCCAGGCCCCCTGAATCCTCTGGGCGGCCCTAGTAGTCAATCTCATCATACTATCCCCTCCATAAAGTTGTCAAATTCAGCCTTAAAACAAGTTAAAAAGTTGTTCCAGAACTTCACTCCTCTGATGGTTTCAAACCTTTGTCTAATCTCAAGCCTAAATTTATTGATAGCTAGTTTATATCCATTTGTTCCTGTACAAAAATTGACCCTTAACTCATCTCCCTCCCTGGTGCTTATCCTTCTGATGTATTTATAGAAAGCAGTCATATCTCCTCCCACACCGGCAGTTAGTTCAGAATACTAGAGCACTTTGAATTCGTGTCTTACTAATCTATTAGAGTTCTCTGAAGGGGTCAACAAACATGTGGACAAGGGGGATCCGGTGGACATAGTGTACTTAGATTTCCAGAAAGCCTTTGACAAGGTCCCTCACCAAAGGCTCTTACGTAAATTAAGCTGTCATGGGATAAAAGGAAAGGTCCTTTCATGGATTGAGAACTGGTTAATGGACAGGGAACAAAGGGTAGGAATTAATGGTAAATTCTCAGAATGGAGAGGGGTAACTAGTGGTGTTCCCCAAGGGTCAGTCCTAGGACCAATCCTATTCAATTTATTCATAAATGATCTGGAGAAAGGGGTAAACAGTGAGGTGGCAAAGTTTGCAGATGATACTAAACTACTCAAGATAGTTAAGACCAAAGCAGATTGTGAAGAACTTCAAAAAGATCTCACAAAACTAAGTGATTGGGCAACAAAATGGCAAATGAAATTTAATGTGGATAAATGTAAAGTAATGCACATTGGAAAAAATAACCCCAACTATACATACAACATGATGGGGGCGAATTTAGCTACAACGAGTCAGGAAAAAGATCTTGGAGTTATCGTGGATAGTTCTCTGAAGATGTCCACACAGTGTGCAGAGGCGGTCAAAAAAGCAAACAGGATGTTAGGAATCATTAAAAAGGGGATAGAGAATAAGACTGAGAATATATTATTGCCATTATATAAATCCATGGTACGCCCACATCTCGAATACTGTGTACAGATGTGGTCTCCTCACTTCAAAAAAGATATTCTAGCACTAGAAAAGGTTCAGAAAAGAGCAACTAAAATGATTAGGGGTTTAGAGAGGGTCCCATATGAGGAAAGATTAAAGAGGCTAGGACTCTTCAGTTTGGAAAAGAGAAGACTAAGGGGGGACATGATAGAGGTATATAAAATCATGAGTGATGTTGAGAAAGTGGATAAGGAAAAGTTATTTACTTATTCCCATAATACAAGAACTAGGGGTCACCAAATGAAATTAATAGGCAGCAGGTTTAAAACAAATAAAAGGAAGTTCTTCTTCACGCAGCGCACAGTCAACTTGTGGAACTCCTTACTTGAGGAGGTTGAGAAGACTAGGACTATAACAATGTTTAAAAGGGGACTGGATAAATTCATGGTGGCTAAGTCCATAAATGGCTATTAGCCAGGATGGGTAAGAATGGTGTCCCTAGCCTCTGTTCGTCAGAGGATGGAGATGGATGGCAGGAGAGAGATCACTTGATCATTGCCTGTTAGGTTCACTCCCTCAGGGGCACCTGGCATTGGCCACTGTCGGTAGACAGATACTGGGCTAGATGGACCTTTGGTCTGACCCGGTATGGCCTTTCTTATGTTCTTATGTAATTCATACCCTAGCTTGCTGCTCGCTAACTTCCCAGTGTAGACAAGCCAATAGTCCCATTTCAAACAGCATTGTGTTAATGTACACTAGAAAACTTTTAATGCATGCCAGCTGGGTTCACACACTCCCATTAGTATGTGCCACCCTTGTGGAATTTACATCTGTCTAGTGTGGACTAAGATACAACCAAACATCTATGATGGAAATACGGAATGTGCACAGGATGAGCAGCTATATGCTGCCAAGAAGCTCACTCTGTTTCCCTTTTTCAGAACAACACTGGTTCAGTTTACAGAGTGTACAAAGTTCATACTTTAGATACAGTTAAAAAAACAAACAACCCCCCAAAACTTGTTCTCTTCCTCATTGATGCTTGCAGCTGCCATCTTATGCTTTGAAGCCCTACAGCACCCTCATGTCCACAAGTTGACATAAACTGGAAATCTTTGGCTGATAAAGCACTATCTGCTGCTGTTCTGAAGCAGGCATCAGGCTCCTAGTCCTTTTTCAGGCAAATTTTTACTTGACGTGAGCAATTCACAAATTCTCTCAGTCCAATAAACTTGAAGGACGTACAAGTAGCATTTTAACTTTTGTCTTTTTGAAACTGTTACACACTACAAATTGATTGAGTTTGGAGAGAATCAAGTTGTTCATTGAGCCTTGAACTTTTTATTAGTCAGTACTATATTGAATGTCATAAAAACAAGCAAATGTAAACTTCTGTTTTCTGTGGGTGAAAATATATATAAAGGTCACTGTTTAATTTAGTTTATTTTTAGCCTCTGGATCAGTCACCAGCTTGTGATGAATATGATGTCTCAACATGCACTCAGAGACATGACACCCATTATGAAAAAGCACTGGTGCCTGCATGTAGAGTAGGGCTGGGCAAACTATGGCTCGGGGGCCACATCCAGCCCTTCAGACTTTTTAAACTGGTCCTTGAGCTCCCGCCAGGGAGCAGGGTTGGGGGCTTGTCCTGCTCCGTGTGTGCCGTGGCTCCCGGAAGCAGCAGCAGCATGTCCCTCCTCCAGCTCTTATGCGTATGGGCAGCCGGGGGCTCCACATGTTGCTCAAGTGCCACCCCTGCCAATGGGTTTCTGGGCAATGGGGAGCTTCAGGAATGGTGCCTGCAGACAGGGCAGTGTGCAGAGCCGCCTGGCCGTGCCTCCATGTAGGAGCCAGACGGGGGACATGCTGCCTCTTCTGGGAGCTGCTTGAGATAAGCAATACCCAGATCCTGCCCCTGACCCCCTCCTGCGTCCCAGCCCCCTGCCCCAGCCCTGATCCCCCTCCTGCCCTCCGAACCCCTTAGTCCCAGCCCGGAGCACTCTCCTGAACCCCCAACCCTCATCCTTAGCCCCACCCCAGAGACTGCATCCCCAGCCGGAGCCCTCGCCCCCTGCTGCACATCAACCCCCAATTTTGTGAGCATTCATGGCCTGCCATAAAATTTCCATACCCAGATGTGGCCCTCAGGCCAAAACATTTGCCCACCCCGATGTAGAGGAAAGGTTCATTCTATTGGCATTCCAATATTTTGTTGGTTTGTTATAATTCAGATAAGGAATACAAATTAAGAATATTAAAACAGATTTTACAGAAATGATGATGTCTGTCCATCGTTTTCGAAGAAGACCTTGACATCTAGCAGGTTGTGAGCTGTCCAGAGTGCGTCTGCAGGTGGCTGATAAGGCCAATACGGGCACGAAATGTTCTGCCACATGTAGGGCAGACATGTGTGGGCACCACTGTTACAACATTTACAGCTCTGGCTTTACGGAGTGCTCGTTTCTCTTGTGCTATAATTATCCTTCTGGCTTCAGATGTCTGGCAACCTTGATGGATCAGCGTACGCCATGTCGATCGGTCTTGTGCCAGGGTTTCCCAGGAGGTGATGTCAATATCCAGGGACTTAAGAGAGGCTTTCAGCGTGTCTTTGTATCACTTCTTTTGTCCCCCATGCGATCGCTTTCCTTGAGACAGCTCACCATAAAAGAGCTGTTTGGGGATGCGGTGGTCTGGCATTCTTACAACATGGCCTGCCTAGCGTGTCTGGGCTTTCATAAGCAGAGTGTAAACTGACAGCAGGCCTGCTCTGGAGAGGACTTCTGTATCTGGCACCTTATCCTGCCACCGGATCCTCAGAAGTCTGCGGAGGCAAGTCATGTGGAAGTGGTCCAGTTGCCTAGCGTGCCTCCTGTATACAGTCCAAGTCTCACTGGCATACATCAGGGTAGTTAGCACTACTGCTTGGTAGACTTTAAGCTTTGTAGCAAGGCTTATTCCACGGCGGTCCCACACATTGGTCAACAGTCTGCCAAATGCAGAACTTGCCTTAGCAATTCTGCAGTTGACCTCGATGTCAATTGTCACTGCACGAGAAAGGGTGCTGCCAAGGTATGTAAATTGGTCCACTGCTTGCAGCTTTTGTCCCTTCACTATGATGATAGGCTCTTGGTGTTGGGCTTTCGGAGCTGGCTGGTGCATCACTTCGGTTTTCTTTATGTTGATGAGGAGGTCGAAGTTATCGCATGCTGCTGCGAATTTATCCATGCTAGCTTGCATTTCCTGCTCTGATCCAGCATTCAGGGCACAGTCGTCAGCAAAAAGAAGGTCTCGTAGCACAGTCTCCTTTATTTTGGTGACAGCCTGGAGTCTTCACAGGTTGAACAGTTTCCCATCAGTCCTGTATCTCAGGCTGATTCCCAAGGAACTGTTCTGAAAGGCTTCTGACAGCATAGCTGAAAACATTATGCTGAACAGGGTCGGTGCCAACACACACCCTTGCTTGACGCCGTTTGTGACGGGAAAGGCCTCTGAAGCTTCTCCGTCGTCCAGAACACGAGCCGTCATGCCGTCGTGGAACTGACGTACCATCAGGATGAATCTGTCAGGGCACCCAAACTTCGACATGATGCGCCACAGATCTTCGCGACTGACAGTGTCAAAAGCCTTGGTAAGATCCACGAAGATGGTATACAGTTCACGATTCTGCTCTTGACACTTCTCTTGGAGCTGTTGAACTGCGAAGATCATGTCCACAGTGCCACGCTCTTT
Organism: Mauremys mutica; assembly: GCF_020497125.1. Lineage (NCBI taxonomy): Eukaryota > Metazoa > Chordata > Testudines > Geoemydidae > Mauremys > Mauremys mutica. Next base: position 193,744,834 of record NC_059072.1, read on the forward strand.
GCGGAAGCCGCACTGTGTCTTGGGTAGTAAACCCTGTTCCAGGTGGTCAATCAGGCGATTCAGCAACACTCGTGCAAGGATCTTACCTGCGCTAGAAAGCAGTGATATTCCTCTATGATTATTGCAGACTTTTCGATTTCCTTTCCTCTTGTAGAGGTGTACGATGGACGCGTCTTTCAATTCCTGAGGAATGGACCCTTGATTCCAGAAGGACTGGAACAGCTGAGTGAGTTTGTCAACAAGCATTGCACCACCATCCTTATAGATTTCCGCTGGAATCGCATCAGATCCTGAGGCCTTGCCACTGGACAGCTGACTGATGGCCTGTAGGGTTTCAGTCTCTGATGGTGGAACGTCCAGGCTGTAATTAATATCTGCCTGGGGCATTCTGTCAATCGCCTCATTATTGATGGAAGATGGGCGGTTCATTACGGATTGGAAATGCTCAGCCCAACGCTGTAGAATCAGAGTCTTCTCAGTAATGAGAGTTACACCATCTAAGTCCAGTAGAGGGGAACTCCCTGAAGGCCGAGGTCCGTACAAGGATCTAAGGGCTTCGTAGAACCGTTTGGCATCGTTTCTATCAGCAAACTTCTGGATTTCATCTGCTTTGGCACTCAACCAGGAGTCCTGCATCTTACGAAGCTTGCTCTGTACGGTCCTGCAAATGTTGTTGAAGGCATTTTTCTTAGCTGTTGACGACGGGTCGTTCTGATGAGCACGGTGAAGGCGGTGCTTTTCAGTAAGTAAAGCCTTGATCTCTTCGTCGTTTTCATCAAACCAGTCCTGCTGTTTCCTGTATGAGGGTTCAAGAACCTTTAGTGCAGAAAAGTGCACAATATTTCGGAAGCGTTCCCAGTTTCTCTCAACATTTTCCTCTAATTGCAGCTCTGAGAGTTGGTTGTCGAGATCTTCTACTAGTGAAGCTGCTGTGTTTGGGTTCCTCAGTTTACTAACGTTGATCTTTTTCATCACAGCTTTGTTTCCCTGTGGACGTCTCTTTGGCTTGATGTGAAGGCTTAATTTAGAGATGATAAGTCTATGATCAGTCCAACAGTCAGCACTCGGCATGGCCTTGGTCACCCTTACATCCTGTCTGTCTTTCCTCCGCACGATGACATAATCAATGAGATGCCAGTGCTTGGAACGTGGGTGCATCCAGGACGTATTTTTACGAGTGGGCAGGCGGAAGATGGTATTGGTGATGATCAGATCATGAGCCGCACATGTCTTCAATAGTAGTAGGCCATTGCTGTTGCATTTGCCGATTCCATTTTTTCCAATGACACCATCCCAAGCAGAGTGATCGGATCCTACTCTCGCGTTAAAGTCGCCAAGTAGAATCAGCCTGTCGGTGCGCTTCACGGATTAAAGTAGGGCATCGAGATCTTCATAAAACTTGTCCTTTACTTCATCCGGATTCGTCATTGTGGGTGCGTAAGCGCTGATTAGTATAACTCACTTTCCTCTTGGTAGTGGAAGATGCAGTGCCATGAGTCGATCGTTCACGCCTTTGGGAAGACTGGCAAGTTTGCGGACAAGATGATTCTTAACCGCAAAGCCAACTCCAGATTCACGACGTTCGTCACTGCTACGTCCACACCAGAAGAATGTGTAACCACCTCCTGTTTCTGTGAGCTGACCTTCGTTGGCTAGACGAGTTTCACACAGGGCCGCAATATCGATGTTAAATCTTGCGAGCTCTCTGGCGACCAGAGCTGTTCTTCTTTCTGGTCGATCTGTTGAGGGGTTGTCTTGAAGCATGCGTACATTCCATGTACCAATAATGAGTGGTGTCACCTTGCGTTTTGTTGTTTGAAATTTTGTTATTCGACCTCATAAGATGGGATCCCCTCCAGCCGCGGTAAGCTGGCCAGGGTTCTATGAAGCAAACAATGTTTAGGGCACCTTTTCTAGCCCCTGCCTCTTACTACGGAGGTGAGCAGTGCAATCCTAAAGAGGGCTGCTCAGTCACTCAGGTAGACGCCGAATCCAGCTGTTGCTTCGGTCAGCAAGAAGACGACCATTAGACCGGAGCCGCCTGTGTGCAGGTCCGCGGCTACAACTCCCAGTGTATCCACACCTGCTGCTTCGTCACTTGCCCATCGCCACAGGACTTTAAAGTTTACGGGAATTGGAGGGATGTCAAGACTTGCACTTGAATTGGATTAAAGTGAGGGAGAGGTGCGCATAGTCAGCCTCACTCTCTCTTCCCAGATTCCATCTTGCTCCAATGGCAGGACAAAAGTCGAGACGGTTGGAGATGGGCTGGGCGCAGTGGTTGACCAGGGCGTCTTTCGCGTCTTGCCGTGCTCTTAGCGTACCACGTCGCTTGCAGAAACTGCCTTCATGACCGTTGGTCCTATTCCAAAAGGTCTCATCCGCTCAATCCGCCGGAGTCTGTCTTCACATGCTCGGGATAGACAAGGCCCCGTCTCACCGAAGGTCTATGCCCGACGGCTACCCTCAACCTGGTTTAGCCAGCCTGTCGAAGCTGTTGCCCGGGGTGTGGCCGCTGCGCATGCTACAGCTACTAGGAGCCACAGGTGAGAGCTGAGTGACAGGTGGGGACCAAAGGTGGATGAGCTGCCCTGAAAGGACACGACATGCCCCTACACCAGAGGTGCTACCCCTCCCGAACACTCCATACACCCCAGAATTTTATGAATTTTACAGAAATACATAGTAATGGAAGGGGGAAAAAAACTTTCCAAGTTCATATGGAAAATAAAGCATAAGAGAAATGTAACTTGCCAAAAAATAAGAACAACCCAATCTGTAATAAATTTGGGTTTGCTGCATAACATCATTTATCACGCATCTTACTCTGTCTCTGGTAGAAGCCAACACTTGCTGTTGGAGATAGCTGTTGTGCTATCACAAAAGTAGAAGTTTACTGAGTGAACATTAAACCAGAGACCAAGGACTTCTCTCAGTTACTCCTTTCTAAATATTAATTGTGGAATCAAGCATATATCTACAGGCTCCCTGCAGCCGGCATTATCCCCCTCAGCTGCTGAACCATGCCTTCCACATTGACCTCCACCTCATAACTACTTTTTGGCTATTCTCTGCAATACTCTCGGGCTGCCATTTTAAACTGTTCAACCTCACTGACTTACTGGCCACACCTAACTGTGTGACTGCTTCAAATATTGCTCATTGGATTCAACACTTGCCTGCTTACTTAATTGTGTAGATCACCACATAATTTACTGTTTAATTAATAGATGAATCTATTGATTCTTCATCTAATTAATTCACTGCTTGATTAATTATTTAACTAATTCCCTGATTGCCTGTTTAACTGTTTACCTGAGTCTCTGCTTACCTTATTGTTTAGTTAATTCATTACTCAATCAATTGGTTAACACATTATTGAATCAATTCGCTGTATAACTAATTGACTAATTCAGAGCCTACTTGTTCCAGTGATTCTCCCATTTCAATCATTAGGTTCATTACACTTAGCCTCTGCTCCATCCACTCTCCCTACTTCCCCACTCAGGTGCTCATCTCCTTCCTCTGCATATCCTCCTTTTCCTGCTTGCTTCTAGTGGCATCTTTCTCAATGTTACTCCATTGTCTGTCAACTTCAAACAAACCCTTCCCACTCATCTATCTTGCACCCCTCTAAAGCATTAGGAAATGAGAGAACTAAGGTTTGCGAGCAGTCTCAGAGCAGCCACTCGTGTATGTATTATGAAAGTATCGTTCAATATCATAGTCTACGATAGAACAAAGAATATATATTTCCGGAGTCCCAATCCAATGCCTTCATAATATATATACAGTCTTCAAAGGGTTATACCAATATTGGTTTAATCTAAAAGCAAAAATCTGCTAGAAAGCTAGATGCAAAGTTCCTCTTGAAAGCTGTGCAATTACCTTGAAGGATGCAGGCAGCAAGTTGTGAAAGCATTCCATGCAAAATGAATATTTTCTTTGTTCCAGTATTAATAAATAAATAGGATACAAAGTCTGAGACTGTATAGTAATAAAATTATAATAACTTTCAGCTGAAATGCAAAGAATATACAATTGGCAAAAACAAAAGGGTTTTCTCAAAAAGAATAAATGCATTTCAGCTATGTGTCCATAAACAGGATTAATAAATAGAAAGCATATTTTTGTGGACTTTCCCATATTCATCAAAAGAAGAATTGTATTTGTCAGTGTATTGGAAGTCTTAATTATCTAAAGATACCACAGGCCTTATAGTCCTATCATCTGTTTGGCACACATGGGAATGGAAAGGTGGCAAACGTATAAAATACTCCCAAAATGGAATTCTTCCCTTAGATTCACTAATGTGAGTGCTGTTCAGTGGCTCATCAGAGAAATGATGTGTAGTCATAGAAACAGGAACGAGGAATCAGTCACTATGATATTAATTTTATGTATATAATTTAAATAAAAAAATTGTCTCTCCAAGGCTCTAGGTGCCCAAACACACCGTTAATAATACAGATAAAATCCCAGCATATTAATCATTTCAACATTTCAAGAGCCAGACCAGCTCCTATAGAGACTCCTTTCCACCCTTTCATCACTGTGGGCTGCATACCCTCAGCCCTCTGCAAAAATTCAATAAAATAAATCTCTTTTGCAGCACGTCCAGAAGGTCATAAAATTTGAGCTGTGAGAATAAAGTTCCAGAGTCCGAGAGCCCTTACACAAGACACCCTGCCAGCCAGCCACTCTCTATTATATTGAGGGGGATCCAGCTTGAGTGCCTCTGCTGACAACAGCTAGGGCACTACACTGTATGATTCTCCCACAATGCCCAGGGAGAACAAGTATTTCAAAAAGATCAATTAAGATAAATTAAAGCTGCCAAAGGAATCTTTAAACACCATAATGGGAGCACCTATCCTTAAGAAAAAGTGGCCCAATGACCCTCTTTGGTAATATCATCAACAAAATATTGGCTAGCCTAAGAAAATCTCTGCCTATTCTGCTGTTTGAATAATGGGACCGGTTGGCTTGATATTTGCCAGTTATACTTTGTGATGTGATATGTGGGGGATGCAAGTGGCATGGAGTCATCTTGTGTTAAGCATATGTGAATTATACAATTAAGTTTCTAAACAATTAAACCTTGATTGTTGTAATGGTGGGTTTTTTTTCCCCATTCTGTTTTATTCAAGTTCTTATACCCCGCCAGTCACTGTGGTCTTTGAGTGACTAACTGACTGACTGTTGCCTGACTTTATCTTCATTCTCCTGGGTTGGTTCTATGGAGTTGTTTCCTGCCACTGGTACTCACTGTGCTCTTACAACACTCATTCCTGTGAGTTACCCTTACTAAGCATTTTCTGCCCTGATGCATTTTTTTTCCAAAGGATGTTTACTGATTTGACCTTTTTGCTCCTGTTTTTGTCGCATCCATTTTTCCCCCTCTCTGTTTCTGACATACACCCTTATTTTTATATATAGTTATTCATTCTCTCACATTAGCCAACACGCAGGCTGACTTGAGTGCAATTCACTTGTACAACACCAAGTAAATCAATGTTCCCATTTGGATCATTGTTTTTGAGTTTATTCTTGCCTTCTCTATAAGGGACAATTGAGCAGAGTTAGATGATGCTGTTGACTAGGATCATGATTTATGGATTAACTAGACGTTATTTAATGTACCCAAGGGCCAGTATTATGTTTCATAGTTCTTTTATGGTTCTTTCTTGTGGCCTATATTTAAACCCTTAATAACCACACCATGGTAAACTTTCTATCTGTATTTACCTAATAACATAGCCAAAAACTGCAAGTAACAGAAGCAGCTTTACTGGTTTTATTATATGATGGAAAATATTAACTGTGTTATAGTGAAAAAATCCTCAGCTTAGTGACAAAGCCACTCAGCTACTACAGTGCTGAGGTCTAGACTAGACTAGACAAAAACGTTTTGTCAAAAACGTTTCTCCAAACTAAATTTCACACAAAGAAAAAAATGAAAGGAATAAGAGAAGAGAAAAAAATGAATACTTAGTTGTTAGCCAATATATATTTGTTATACATATGGCATACCACGTTATTATATATCACATGAATGGTTTTAATATTGTACACATATCATATATTAATGGTGGGTAGTTATGCTAAACTATACAATATTGTGAGTTGTAGTGTGCTTTTTCCAATATGATGTCATTCACATTAAAGTATATCCCATAATACTCTGAAACTGTTGAACTCAGGCAGATACACAAACCATCAGAAACAAGATGTGTGAATGTTATGTCATGGTACAGTAAGAAGGTGCCGCCACAGCCCACTGACAGCTGGAATGTGGCATCCAATATAAAGATAAGGAAGGCACAGGACAATACAGAAAAACAAGATAAGAAACTTTTACAGACTTGTGGGTAAAATCTCAGGTGATGTATTGAGTGCTTTTATCCTGTAAACAACTACAGTATGCTGAGTGCATATTATAATCCAAAGCAGACCTTCTGTGTAAAGTGACCACCATGAGATCACATCCCAAGAAGGGTGGTATTTATGTCTCCTTTTTATGGTGTATTACTTCGTCTTTGACTAAGAAACTGACTGGGATTGGCTATTTGGTCTCTTGAATATTTTATTATTGAATCACAGGTATAGTCAATTTATTTGCTATACTTTAGCTCAGTGGCTCTCAACCTTTCCAGATTATTGTACCCCTTTCAGGAGTCTTATTTCTCTTGTGTACTCCCAAGTTCCACTCACTTAAAAACTACTTGCTTACAAAACCAGAAATAAAAATATAAAAGTGTCAGAGCACACTATTATTGAAAAATTGCTGACTTTCTCATTTTTAACATTTAATTTTAAATTAAATCAATTGGAATATAAATACTGTACTTACATTTCAGTGTTGTTGGCTATCCCTCAATTTGCATTTCTGTATATAGTATATTGTGGGTATGAAATTTTGGTTGGATTGACCACTGGTGCTTTTTATGTAGGCCATTGAAAAACTAGGCAAGTATCTAGATGAGTTGATGTACTCCCTAGAGGAACTCTGCGTAGTCCCATGGGTACATGTACCCCTGATTGAACCACTGCTTTAGCTATCACAGTTATTATTAGATAGTAGGTGTGTCAGATTTTGGTAGGGTGAATGTAATGCTGTAAGCAACTCTGTTATGATTATGGCCACCTGAAGGCCAATGTGAGAAGAGCTATTTATTCTTAGAAGCCCTAACGTTGTACTGAGCATGCTCTAGCATGTTGCGGGAGAGGAAGTTTTTCCAAGATGGAGGCTATCTAGTTATCTATGTGAGTGTGTACGAGAATAAAAAGCTCCTTATTTGGGCCTTTATATTCTACCTTGGTGACAAGAATAAACTGAAAACGACCACCAGCAAGTTCTACAGAATGGGGGAGCGAGTGAGTGTATTTTTCAGGCTGCTGAAGTCATTTATCTGGGCTACAAAATTGATGACACTGTCTTGCATCCAATATAGGAGAAGGTAAAGGTTATTACCAAGGTACCACCACTAAAGTCAGTGTCTGAACTGAAATCCTTTCTAGGCCTTCTAAATAATTATGGTAAATTTTTACCTAATTTGGATTCCATATTGGCTCCATTACACAAATTCCAGTGGGGTCAAATACAAAACAAAAAATAGCTTATGCAGAATCAAAGAAAGTGCTAACGTCATCAAATGTTTTAGTTCACTAGGATAGCCAGAAAGAACTAGTCTTCTGATGCCTCACCATATGGAGTAAGCTTGGTATTATCCCACCAAATGTCAGCTGGATCTGGGTGTCCCATCAGTTGTGCACAAAGGGCACTAACTCCAGAAGAAGAAAATATTCCCAACTAAAACAAGAAGAGCTAACAGTGGTTTTGTGGGTAAAGAAGTTCCACTCTTACCTACATGGCAGACATTTTGTTACACACTCATATCATAAACCTCTGAAAGGTCTGTTTGTCGACAGGAAACCTGTGCCTCCTATGGCATCTGCTAACATTCAGAGATGGACTCTCACCTTATGAGTTTATGACTATGGGTTTGATTATAAACCTGGAACAGCACTGGTAATGCAGATGCTCTGATTAGACACCCAAAGTGCCCCACCCCAGAGAAACCATCCTCTTCATTGAACTACTGTTCACTTCTCTAATCAATGCAGCACGGATAAAGAGACAGAGAAAGACTCATTATTGTCTTGAGTGCACAGAATGCTTACAAGTGGCTGGACACAGAGGATAAGCACAGAGCTCCAACCTTATTACTCTCGAAAGAAGTCTTTAAGTGTCCAGGATGGGTGCTTATTATCACAGTCCTGGGTGATCATAACCTCCAGCAAGAGGACCAGTGGTGGTAAAGTTATTACATGAAGCACATCCTGGCATTGTACTCATGAAAGGGCTTGCAACAATTGTGTGGGGTGACCAGGAATGGATTGGGAAATGGAGACTGTTGGGCAAAAATTTGTGGTTTGCCAATCCAACTTCCATACACAGCCAAAAGTTCTTTTGCACACATGGGAGTGGCCCCAGTGACCCTGAACAAGGCTTCATGTAGACTGTATTGGTCCATTTATGGGGAAATGTTTTTAATACCGTATTGTCCCGAGTATAGGCTGCACTTTTTTCCCCTAATTTAAGTCTTTAAATTAGGGGTGCGGCCTATAATCAGGAACTTAAAAAAAAAACAATAAAAATACTTAAAATCCCAGCCGCGGCCGGGAATCAGAGCGCTCTGGGCTGCCCGTGGCGGCGGGGAGCCCAGAGCCTTTTAAATCCCAGCCGCGGCGGGGAATCAGAGCGCTCTGGGCTGCCCACCGTGGCGGGGAGCCCAGAGCCTTTTAAATCCCAGCCACGGCGGGGACTCAGAGGGCTCTGGGCTGCCCGCCGTGGCGGGGAGCCCAGAGCCTTTTAAATCCCAGCCGCGGCCGGGACTCAGAGGGCTCTGGGCTGCCCGCCCCGGCGGGGAGCCCACAGCCCGTCACAAACCCACCGCGGCCGGGTCTCAGAGCGCGCTGGGTTGCCCGCCGCGGCGGGGAGCCCAGAGCCCTTTACAGCCCAGCCGCGGCCGGGACTCAGCGGGCTCTGGGCTGCCCGCCGCGGCAGGGAGCCCAGAGCCTTTTAAATCCCAGCCGCGGCCGGGACTCAGAGCGCTCTGGGTTGCCCGCTGCGGCGGGGAGCCCAGAGCCCTTCAAATCCCAGCCGCGGCCGGGACTCAGAGCGCTCTGGGTGGCCCGCCGCGGCGGGCAGCCCGGAGCCCTTTAAATCCCAGCCGCGGCGGGGATTGAAAGAGCTCTGGGCTCCCCGCCGCAGCGGGCAGCCTAGAGCCCTCTGAGTCCCGGCCGCGGCTGGGATTTAAAGGGCTCTGGGCTCCCCGCCGCGGCGGGCAGCCCAGAGCGCTCTGATTCCCCGCCGCGGCTGGGATTTAAAGAGCTCTGGGCTCCCCGCCACAGCGGGCAGCCTAGAGCCCTCTGAGTCCCGGCCGCGGCTGAGATTTTCTTTAAGTTAAAAAAAGTTAAAAATTTAATTTTTTTAAAATAGCACCAAACTTTAAGGGTGCGGCTTATAATCAGGAGCGGCCTATACTCGGAACAATACGGTAATAACTGATGCTCATTCAAAATGGACTAAGGCACATGTAATGCCCTCCTCTATAGCCAAGGTTACAGTAAATAAACTTCAACTTACCTTTTCCATAGACAGTGGTGAGCAACAATGATATCCAGTATTTCAGGTATTTATGAAAAAAAACTCACCAACAAACACATTAGAACTGGGCCAAATCACCCTTTTCCAAATGGCCTAGTGGGGCGGACTGTGCAAGTCATAAAAGAGGGACTGAAGAAGGTAGCATATAGTAGCATAGAAGCTAAGATGGCCAGGCTTCTTTTTCTTTATCATGTGACACCACAAACCACAATAGGAAAGTCACCTGCAGAACTCTTAATGGAAAGGAAACTAAGAATTTATCTTGGCTCTCTACAACTTCCTGAAGCTGCTAAGGTGAAGCAAAAGCAGGCAGCACAACATTTATATTATGATGTATGAGCATCACCAAGAACATTAGAGTTAAGCTATTCAATGTATGCTCTGAATTTTCTCAGTGGGTGACTGATTTATCAGATGGGAGGCACATTTGTAGCCATCACAATCACATTTGTCTGCAATACCATGAGGAGTTAGCTGTAGAGAATTCTTGTTTGCCTGAGGTACTAGGTGATAATGGAGTTATTAGACTATCCAGTTGCTACATCCAGAAATAGTTGCATTACTAAGGACCCCATATCAACTACTATCGCAAAATTGGAAGTTAAGCCTAAAGCCTTTTTGCACCTGTGACTTTTTGCGCACCTAATCAAGAACCACAGGTGTTTCCAATGAACCATTCCAGAAGATCTCCCGAACCTAGAGACAGACTGAACTTGTACCATTAAGTCAATTATGCTAGAAAAGGCAGAATAATCCCTGAAGATTAGGGTAGTTTACCCCAACCTCTTAATTAGGCTTTATTGTTATACTGTTTTAAATTTCTTGTTACTAATAGCTTAAAGAGAGAGAAGTGTAATGTTGTAGATATGTTTATGCTTATTGCCACCTGGTGGCTAATGTATGAATAGATATTTACTGTTAGCCCAAAGGCTGCACTGAACATACCAGAGGGTTTGCTTTAAGGCAGTGGGTCTCAACCAAGGGTATGCGCACCTCTGGAAGTATGCAGAGGTCTTCCAGGGGTACATCAACTCATCTAGATATTTGCCTGGTTTTTCAACAGGCTACATAAAAAACATTGGCGAAGTCAGTACAAACTAAAATTTCATACAGACAATGATTTGTTTATGCTGCTTTATAAATGTAAGTACAAGAAAATCTTTTTTATCCAGCATGTTGGGAGAATAGGGGGGTGTCGGTAAGTGAAAAATTCCAGTTAATTAAGAGGGAAGGAGCTTGGGTGTAGAAGGTGGGCGGGGTTGGGGCATGGGAGGAGGTAGGCTCTGTTAGGGAGTTTGGATGCAGGAGGGGGCTCGGGGCAAGGGGTTGGGGTATGGGAAGGGTTTCAGAGTGCCGGATCCGGGGGGTGCTCACCTTGGGCGACTCCCTGCAAGCAACCTGTCCTTGCTATTCCTAGGTGGAGGTGTGGCCAGGTGGCTCTGCGTGCTGCCCCTGCCATGCCCCATGCACTGGCTGTGCTGCTCTCATTGGCCGGTTGGTACAGGGCCGGATAACACAGCTTTTACTGTACAATATTTATATTCCAACTGACTTATTTGCTAATGATATGGTAAAAATGAGAAAGTCAACATTTTGTCGGTAATAGTGTGCCGTGACATTTTTCTATTTTTATGTCTGATTGTTGAGCAAATAGTTTTTAAGTGAGGTGAAACTTGGGAGTACGTAAAACTAATTAGACTCCTGAAAGGGGTACAGTAGACTGGAATGGTTGAGAACCACTGGTTTAGGGTGACCAGATGTTCTGATTTTGTATGGATTGTCCTGATATTTGGGGGGGGGGTTCTTATATAAGCACCCCCTGAACCACTTCCTGATTTTTCACACTTGCTATCTGGTCACCGTAGTTTGGTGGGGGTGAGGAATTTTGTCCACGAAGGGGGAAGTTTAGATGTCTATGTACCAGAATAAGGAGATCTTTTAATCTGTTTTGGGTCTCCATATACTACAGTGAACTACACCTCTCTTTCCATGTACAGTGTTTAATAAGCAGGCAAGGCCTATGTAGTTTAGGCTAGAGAAACAACATGACCACAGGTTTATTTGGCTTCATACCCATTAGGTCCGCAACTTGCAGTGAAAAATTAAGAAAAGCAAAGAGGAAGGACAGACACAAAGCAAACAAAACAAGCAGCAAAAAAGGAAGCAATAACCTATCCTTCAAAGTCTCTTTGCATTTCATATTTTTTCAATTAACAGAAAAGCTGTTGTTACAGGTATGCCCAGTGTTTTCCATTAGACTCCTTTAAAACAAACTCTAAACCAAATCAATGTGATCTTGAACCCAGTCTTGAAACATGTCCCATGGGACTGTCTGTTAAGTAAGGCATCACTTAACATGGGCAAGGATATCACAGTATCTGGTCCAATCGATTTAGCCCTTTTATTTTCAACAGTGGTTTAGTTTCTAATCCACTAAAAATAATGATGCCTGTTTTTTCCAAATGTATTTACCAAGTAGTTTAGACGGGTTGTGATTATTCTCTTTGGTTGTTTGCTTTGAAAAGTTGTATCTGTTATTCATGTTTTGGGTTATGTTGCCTATGCCAAATGACATGGTATCATTTTCCTGACTGGAGTTTCTAAATAGAAGAATAATGACAAATAATGAACACACTTTCAGACAAATAATCACTAACACTTCAATAAATCACTTTGAGGGTGCATGAGCATTTTCAAAAATATCCAGTGGTCAAAAGAATATTTGCACATAAACAATATGACTCCATGAATTCCTAGTGACTCAAACTCTGTACTTTTAGTCACAAAAATATTCACGAAACAGTTAAAAAAACAGGCTATTCAATCAGCTGAGCTAGTTAGTGAGAAAGAGTGATAGAGAGAGAATGTTATCTGGTATTAACCAATAAAACAGCTGAGTCCCTCATAAGATTTAAGACTGAATCTGTGTTTGTCCTTCTAGTAGTTCAGAGCAGGGGTGGCTCCAGGCCCCAGCATGCCAAGCGCATGCTTGGGGCAGCATGCCATGGGGGGGCGCTCTGCCGGTTGCCGGGAGGGCGGCAGGCAGGCCGCCTTCGGCGGCGTGCCTGCAGAGGGTCCACTGGTCCTGCGGCTCCGGTAGACCTCCCGCAGGCGTGCCTGCGGAGGGTCTGCTGGTCCTGCGGCTCCACCAAAGCCACGGGACCAGTGGACCCTCTGCAGGCACGCCTGCGGGAGGTCCACTGGAGCCGCGGGACCGGCGACCGGCAGAGCGCCCCCCGTGGCATGTCACCGTGCTTGGGGCAGCAAAATGTCTAGAGCCGCCCCTGGTTCAGAGACCCTAGTTTTCATCTCTTGTGCTTAATCTAAACTGCAGTTTTACCCTTCTGAGAGAAACTAAAAGAGCCAATTGAGCTTTTATTGTTTCTTTTTTTTTTCCAGTTGTAATCCGTTTGTTTAATAGGTTTTCTTTATTAGAAAGGGAATAAGCACTAAGCAGGGACATTTATTGCAGTGTAGTTTGGTGAGACCATTGATTTGTTTTATTTTTGGATCATTAAGTTTATTATTATTGCTATCCATTTCTATTTTAACTTTAAGTAGACAGAATTCTCTACTTTAGACTTTTAATTTTATTCAATAATTTCTAATCAATATAGCTATCTGCCATATATATAAGAGATCCATATTCAGGAACTATTGTAAGGGTTAAATGCTATTTTAATGGGCGTATGGATGAAACAAATCAAAATTTAACTAGACAAGAAATTTCAGTATCCTATTTTAAGTACCATAATGCTTTTTAGAGTTATTTCATGTACATTATTCATCCTGTAGCTCAGACAAAGTAGTGCCAGTGAAAATATTCACTCGCTATGATAGCCATAGCCCCCAATTATATGGAGGTAAATACAGAACTAAAATCCAGTCAACATACATGTGAGGCTGGGGTCTGTGCCAAAGCATCTCTAGCTGGGATTGAAATTTGTACTTCATCTCACCTAATATCCAGAAAAAGGCCAGTCAGAGAGTTTAGAAATTGAGTATGATAGTTATAATATTTTGGACATGCTTTACTATAAACTGAGGGCTGGGCAAAAGATTCACAGTGAAATGCTTTAGTGCAATGATTCTTAACTGTTTCCACAGCAGGACCCCCCACCCCCCATTCAGCTAGAACCTTCCTACTAACTAGCTGGGATCTAGCCATGACTCTTGTCTCAATTTTCTGTATGGGAAGGATGGGGCTCACGACTCCCCAATATCTGTTTGTGATGCTGCAAGGAGGAGGCATGACCCCACGTTGAAAACCCATACTTTTATTGTAAAACTGTGCTTGGTTTTGGGAACAATAACACTATTTGTACTTTAAAAAATAGATGATGTTTACAATGACATTTCACATAAAAACCTTTTTGCTCTTAGGATGACTGAAGACTTATTTTTACCAAAAATTAAAAAAAAATTAAAGACAACCCCACACCCCAAAGTTCTTGCTTCTCTACTTAACTATACAGGACATACATAGAACAAAATGTGTAAAGATTGATGGGAGAGTCTTATCTGGCTGCACTTACCAACATAATGGCTTGTTATGGGGGAGAAAGAGAAACTCAAATACCACATTTTGTCAAAAATATCATGGCCATGATGACCATACAGTACTCTGGCTATTGGGAGATCCTAGTGGGAAACAGGCTGCCTTATCTGCTGCCTTATACTGACATAAATAACAAGCAGTAACTATTGTGTCTTTAGCCTCTACCTTGCCTCATTCCATCTTCCCCAAATTCCACTTAAATCCTTATTTGATCCTCCCTTTGGACTCTTCCCTGAGGGAAAAGGAGGGGGGAAAAGCTCACCATTACAGATCCAGTAGTAGGGCAGAGGAGGGGCTCATCACCGGTGATGCAGCAAATGAGGATTGCCTCCTGTCTCATTGACATCTCTTCCATTACCAGGCCTTTAAAAATGGGATGGGTCTATTTTTTTTTCAGAGGGCCCCCAGTCATCCAGGGCATGTTCCTGGGACTCTGGTGGCCAATCATGATAGCAAGCAGCGTGAAAGCAAGTTTATCTGGGCTGTCACTTGCTAGTCTCTCATTGGAAAGATCTGTCATTTGTTGCTTCTGTGTACCTACTAACGCTTGTGAAACCCTGCATGGCTCCCTGTTCTGAAATGATGATGGAATGGGAGAATCTTGAATTGACAACTCATACAGATCCCGATGCTAGAAAGGCAGGAGAGTCCAGAGGATGACAGGTGGAAAAAACTTTAGTTCTAGTCCTAGCTCCGGCTCTAGTTTGGTGTGTGATCTTGGGCAAATCACTTATAAATAATCTCTTTGGGCTTCAGTTTACCCTGCTGTAAAATGGGGGTAATGATGTGGACACTCCTTTGTAAAAACATTTTGAGATCTATGAATGAAAAGCATTATACAGATGCTTATTATTAAGAATTTGGAATCAAACTGTATATGTTTTTGGTTACTTCCCTCCCTCATTGATGTGATGTATCACTATATATAATCAATTATGAAAAGGCAATTGTCTGTATTGCTCTCACTCTGGCTACCTTCTTCCCCCAAGACAAAATTTCAAAAGTGGCTGCTATGCTACATACATGCAAAATTCTGAATGCATGATCATTTATAAGTGCAAACATTAAAGCAAGCAAATGATTTTGCAAGACATAATCAAGTACTTTTCTTCCAAAAGTCATAATTAGATCCTAGTTTAAAAGATTAGCATGATCTACAGAAGACTCACCAGTGACTCACACACTGCAGACATACACTATAGAACAATGGGCATATTTGTATCTCATAGGCATTAGAACTGGTAACTAGAGCCAAATTTTACTTACAGGGAAAGAGATTAAAAACTGAGATTGTGCTGTATTGTCAACTGATCTGCAGTTCCAAGAGTAGGTTGTCCTGGCTCTGCTTCCAAGCTGAGGGGATCTGTAGGGAAGTGTGCAATCAGAGTCAATCACCAGACAGACAGCCTAGAACAAGTGTGCCTCTCTATTTTAGGAGCAGCCTGCTTTGTCTCTCTCTATTGTTGGATTCTTGTGTGCTGTTGTTCTGAATTCTCAGAAATAAAGTAGTTTTACTTTGCAGACTTCCAGCAAGAGTATTTTATGTTTTACCTCACTTATCACTTTGTATGCTGTGAAAACATAAAGATGAATATAGACTATTGCCCACCATTCTGATCTTGCTGATGCAGTCACACAGAACTGAAGTTTGGTGCTGCATTGTTGTCCCCATAAATATGAACAGTGTTTTAGTAAATGGACAATGTTTGGCTCTCTAGCAACTTATAAATAGCAATAGTCAGCCATTTTAAAAGTGCTACATATGGGCATAATCTGATATGGTTCTGAGTTTCTTTAATTCCAAGTGCTTAGATAGAAGATGCTCAACACCTTGCTGTGTTAGACGTGTTTCTCCTCTTTTGTTTTTGCCTGTTTTGTTGCTAAATCTGTCCATCATCTCTGCCTCTGAAGATTTGGAAGGAGAGTAATGATTTTATCATATATATCTTCCAAAAGGTTTTACATGTCAAGGGAAACTGAAAAAAAAATTGGCTTTTGATAGGTTCATAAAAATGAAGTGGTAACCCTCAGAATCCCTTTTATTACTTGTTCAGTTTTTTAAACTGAAAATAAAACGATCATAGGCCTGGTCTACACTGGAGGGGGGTCGATGTAAGATATGCAACTTCAGCTACGGGAATAGCGTAGCTGAAGTAGATGTATCTTATTTCAACTTACCTCCTGTCCTCACAGCGTGGGATCGACAGCTGCGGCACCTCTGTCGACTCCGCTTCCGCCTCTTGCCCTGGTGGAGTTCCGGAGTCGACGGGAGCACGTTCGGGGATCGATTTATCGTGTCCAGACGAGACGCGATAAATCGATCCCTGATAGATTGATCACTACCCGCCGATCCGGCGGGTACTGTGGACATACCCATAGTCTTGGTGTTCTTCTATGAAATTGAAGAATTTTGTGGGAATGACTTCAGATACCAGAGAATGGCTGAGCATTCTCACACAATTTTGTAAAAATTCACACAACTTGTTTGGTTTGCACTGGTGTCTAATGGCTAAATGTTAACTTTCCAAAAGCATTACTTTATTGATATCTGTCTAATATGTTACATTTCTTTGCTCCTCAGCACATCACGCACACACACATATGCAGTAGCAATGACCAAAATGCATATTTTTGGAGATCCAAGTTTTCTACATGTTAAAAGTTCTGTTCTGAATATCAGTCTGCACTCCATTTTCATCCTCCCTCCCTTAGCTGCCCTGGGGCTCACCCCTCATATGAAAGAGAAAAATAAATCAAATCATTGGATGAGAACATTGTTGCCTTGCAAAGTCAGGGCCTAATCCAAAGCACCACTGAATCCATTGATTTTGATGGGCTTTAAACCAGGCTTTAGTGCCAATAAACATTGGACATATTAATTCCCAAATTGGTGGTGTGATATTCAGTCCAGGTCCTCCTCCCCCCATCCCCCAAGCCTCACACTGAAGAACTTACCAGGCAAATGGAAAATAGAGCACTAGTATGTGAGAAGCCTATCACCCTCTCCCCCTCCTCCCCCACTCCTCCCATACACACAATTCACAGTCCAGGCAAAACAACTCAGTGAATTTCCACTTTATGTAATAACTACACTTTCATCTTTCCCAGAATGAAAGGAATTAACATACTTGTTTCTCAGCAATTCATCAGTTAAATTTCATGATGTTATTTAAAGGGTTAGGACTATGATATGAAAGTAACTAGAAGCAATTGTTCTAGCTTGGTATTAGAAGGGTGTCCATAAATTGTCATGTATAGCAGACATCTTATTAAAAATAATTGTGCAATTGATTTCATCTAATGACCTTGCCCTGCATTCTCCTGCTATGCACTCAAGATGACTTATACTACATATGCTGGAAGAAGAGGAACTATTAAAGATGTCTTTCTATAGTCATAGCTGTGAGAGATGAGGCTGAATTGTTTTCATTCTAATTTAAAGGTTCTAGAAATCCAAATAAATGTCAAATTATTTCCATATTACTTAGCAAAGGACACTCTATCAGAGTATTGTGTGTGTTTATATAGTGTCACATCGCAGAGAAGATCAAACTAGAAAGGAGAGACTGAAGTTGAGACTCAGCTCTGATGCTCATTTTAGATGAAAGCTGAACCAGCACATAGATCTTTTGAGAGAGCTTTTTTCACATCTCACATCTTCATTATCCCATAATGGATAGGATGTTAGCTAGTGTAGTGCATAGAAGACTTGCCACTATTGTACTTTGTCTGCTCTTTGTCACCATATGTAAAGACCCTCTGATAAATTGTCTTTTTTATTCCTTTGGTGCACAGTAAATAAGTATATTTTCAAAATGAGAAGGAAGAGAATGGGCTGTTTGTTAAATGTTTTTGAATTGGTCCTACTTAGACACAAGTATGCTATTTTCTTCTGTTCCTTTAGAAGAAAATTGAGTGCTTCCATTTCATATAAAAAGTAATAATAAAAGTTGGCATGGCCACTCAACAACTTGGGCTTCCGATAATGGAACTACTCCATTGTAAAGGTTGCAATCTGATTCTTGTCACTGTTGTTCTAGGCAGAAATTGTCATCAAACTAAGTGGCATCAGATTCAGAATTGGAGGAGGTGGTAGAGGGAGATACGAACATTTAGAAAACCCTAGGTGGCAAAATAATAAGGATCATACTAAGCCCTCAATAAAAACAGATTAATTTATTTGACTAAAAGCACAGTACTGTCATTGGGGGCCTCCTCCCCATCTTGCTGAGTGGACCATGATGGTTCATTTTACTATGTCCTGTGCGAAATGGAATCACTCCATTTCTTGTACACAAATAGCTGAAAAGAGACTAATTGCACTGCAAAGGTAAATTTGATACTACAGTCCTCCAAGTTCGTGAACTTGCTTGCTATCACTTGAAAAAGACAAACGCTTGGTCATCATGCTGCTACAAGAACATTTGTTCTTATGTTGATTAAAGCAGGAGGAAGTACATTTTCAAGTAGCATGTCTAAATGAACAAAAATATACTCTCTCCTTTTGAACGAAAGATCCACCTGTTAACCTGACAAATGCCTTTCTGATATCCAAAAGGAGAGATCCAAGAGACCTATTAGTGCAAAGTAATTAAATTATGGAAGGTTTTATTGGTTTAGCAAAAATCAGACTTCTATAACTTCTGCTTCATCATTCTGTATTTGTGGTTAAAATCATTCCTCTGCATGGGAGTTCTTTGCTAGCAGCTCTCCCTGTTGCTGGTGCAGAAACCCATGGCTAAACAGGAGGCTCATGGCTTGACAGAAGGAAAAAGGCTCCTAGTAAGGTTCGTTCATTTTCAGCTCTTCTTTGCTCTCCAAACTTCTTACTTCTCCTTGTGATAGATTGAGCCGGGCTGGTGTTACTCAGCAATGAGCATCAAAGTGAGAGTTTACTACTCAGTTAATATTTTATATGTTTTGTTTGACAATAATCTCTTTCCTCCTCTGCCGTACCTGCAGTGCACTTTGTTTTGGGGAGAAAGGTGTTAATGGAGATGGAACTGGTAACAAACACATTGTGCTAGCAGTCCCTAAGGTGCTCTCACAGCAGGAACTCAGCATATTGTCAGGCTGTCTGTGCCAGATCAGGGAGAGTGGCTGGCATGGAAAACCACCATGAAGTAATATAGAAAGAGCTATTAAATCATTTCTGCTAATAAAGTAGACGACTATTTAAAACACTATTCGGGGTGTGGTTGCACCATGGCCATATACAGCAGTTTGCTCTATTAACCCCGCTTCCTGACTGTCACCACAGCTGTATGTTTTTTTATTCAAGTGAATGTCGCGAGTACTTTTTCTTCAGTATTCATCCAGCTACAGCTCAAAACTTAGAGAGGGGCCCTACTGAAGCCAAAACCAGATCCGTCCTTCATACACATAAAAAAGAGAACACCTTATTTTGTTTGGGCTGTTGGTAGGGTTGTAATGTGGGACAGCTAAGCTGTATTCCTTGATCATGCAGTGCCTCTGTTTTGACTCTAACTAGTGCACTATTACAGATAACAAACATCTTCCAAGTTGCAGATCTTTTTTGTTTGCTTGTTCCTTGTAACCACAGAAATCACAAAATTTTGAGATAGTAAATACCTAAAGTTCATCCTCCATTTCCTACACTACATTTTTCTAGTGCTTTCCCAGCCTTGTTTTAATTGTGCCAAGTAATGGGCCCTTTTACACTTCCCTGGGGAGACTCTAATAGTCTAATATATTTCAGTATCAGGAATTTTTTCTTGATATTCAGCATACAATTTTCCTTTCTGACATTTTCCAGTTTTTCCATGATATATCCTTGTACCACCTTCAAGGCCTTGCACTGTAATAACAAATACATTTAGGGGGAAGAAAATTATCTCCAGTTACAAAGCTTTCATAAAGTTTATTATTGGAAGTCTTTGGAAGATACAAATAGAAAAAAGCAATACAAAAATTAGATATCCTTGCTTCAACAAAAATCCAAATGACAACTATGGGAATTTTGCCAGCCAGTTTTGCTCAACTATTGTATGATTTCTTAGCCATTTTAAAAAATCACTAGCAAAGTTCTATATGATTTATATGAAAGTCATAGGAATGGATTGTACCCAGGGATCAACATGAAGGGCCAGATCCACTATTAATGGGACAGAGGTGCAACTTTCACCTCTGCACCAGTGAGGACCATTGTGCCCTATTAAGTAGTCATCCCTTTGTATTGGTAGGAGGGGTTTCTACTCAGTTCAGCTGAGGGAAGGCAACTTTAGTGTAATTGGGAGCTCCGTAGGAGCCCAGCCAGTAGCTGAACCTACACATCCCTAGTAATGCCCCATCCTAGCCAGTGCCACCCACTTTTCAAGCATCATTAACTGTCTCTGGGCTGTCCTCTAGTAGAGAGGAGATTACAGTAGTAGTTAGACACAGACTTTTGAATGGATTTAGTGTAAATTATTTTAAGAACGCTATATTATTCTGTTCTGTGCTGAATTCTCTACATAAAGCATCAGTGGGATGAGATTCAATAAACAAATTGAGGTAGCTTCAGGCTAGCCATCTGCAGGAAAAAGTGGCTGTAAGTTGCATGTAACCCATCACGTTCTCTAGGGAGAACTTTTTGGATGAAGAGTCATCCAGATATATTGGCTTAAAATAATGCAGAACTCACTGTCTGTACCCAGGCAGGGAGAAACACAGGAACTTGTTTTCACAAAGATGAGAGGTTCTATTACAGGTAATAAGATATCAGGGATATTTAAGTACAGTAACTCCATATTAAAAGAAATATGTGCCATGGTTGAAAAAACAAAAGATTGGGTGGTTCCGGAAATGGAGCCTCTTGCCTCAGGATCATTTGTCTGAATGTGGCCCAAGGCAGTAGGACAGCAAGTCAGTGGCTAAAATTTGGTGCTGCTTAATGATTGTTCAAATGCCTTATGGGAAATGAGGCAGTAGTCACGGGGATGAGTTTCCACATTTAAAAACAAGAAAATGGCACCATCAAAACTGCTGCTCAGTGAGCAGTCTTGGCACAGAGGCCGTGTCTCGTCAAATCCAGGAAAAATTTTATTAGTGGAGTAGTTTGCAGTTGTCCCATTCCAAGTGCACTAGCACAAAGTCTCAATGGTTTCTCCCCAATATTCATTACTTTACATGTACCTACATTAGAATTAATCTGCCAACGTGTTGTCCAAACACACACATGATTAAATACAATGCATTTTGTTGGAAATTAATCCCTTACAGTAAAAATATATAATTTAGTCTTTGTCATACACTGTCAGAACAGTGACAAAACTCATTAAATGAGGATTTGGGCAATTGAGAAAGAAGTATTCAATGGCCTGCACATCACATTATATGTAGCTTAACAAATACCTGAGCATAAGTTACAGCAGGGCTTTTTTTAAGAAGGATTTTGGAATACTCATTACGCCAGATTCTGGACCTGACTTTGTTCCCTTTTCTACTCCTCCAATATAGGAGGAATTCCAAAGTGGCATAAAGCTGATGTAGGAAGGCTCTACGCCTCCAGTTCCCCACCAGGTGTAAGGGACACATTCTTAGGCGATCTGGGTATGGCCAAAAAACACCGTGCTCTGGCAATTCTAGACTGGCAAAGTGTCCTTTGTGGGGGACATAGCCAGACGTGGACTAGAGCAACTCCTACAGATTGTTCTGATATATTTAGTAGGTAGGAAGGAGGCAGACGTACAAGCAACCCCAGCATAAGTGAGCCACAAGCATCCCTTACAGCATCTCCCACTGTGTTGCACTCA
Source organism: Mauremys mutica (assembly GCF_020497125.1). Lineage (NCBI taxonomy): Eukaryota > Metazoa > Chordata > Testudines > Geoemydidae > Mauremys > Mauremys mutica. Next base: position 193,766,819 of record NC_059072.1, read on the forward strand.
GAGGATCTAGGCCAGTATTGGCTATGTGAACAGACATGATCTATCATTCTGGTATTATAGAATAAAGCCTTTTTAGCCTTCGAATCATCAAGCCTAACATCATTTTGATATGAGGCCACATCCTATTTGGGCCAAATATGGTGAGTGGGATGATGTGCACAGAAGGTAAAAAATATACTAGAGTAAGTGGAAGCCCTCTTCCCCCTACCATTCACCAACAGCTGTCACTAGTATATCTCTGGTGCAGAAGTATGATTAGCACATATTATGATTATTAGGCAAGAGATCAATTACATACTGAATATACACCACAGGCAGGCAACATTAATTATATATGTTCTTGTTTATTCCTCTGTGGCAGCTGCACAATCATTTTTGAGGCATAACAACAATACAAGGGAGGTACTTTTATTGGTTTTCTAAAAGAGCGGCATAGATGATTTATAGAAGTAACACAAGTATCAGTCCAAATCACTTGGTACCCAATATATTTTAAAGAAAGAAGAGATTTCAGTTGGTGTGTGTGTGTGGGGGTATTTGTTTTACTTCAACAATAAACAACATTTTAAACAAATCTAGGCAGACTGGGAAAGTACACTGAGCTACAAACAGCGAAAGAGAGACCTTCCAAAGGTCTTCTCATCTTCTACTTATTTGCCAAAAAGGATCTAGCAAATGAGATAACTTCCATGAGGCTCTGTGGTGGAATACCTAAAGCAAAATATTTTGGTTTTTTCAGGCATTTGGATTTTCTACAACAACAAAATATGTGTTTTTTGGCAGAAAGCCACTTTTTGTGTAAAATTTTGTTTAGTTGACACCACTTCTTATTATGCATGCTACTTACATTTTTGAAAGCAACTTAGGCCTTGTCTCAACTGCACAGTTTTGTCAACAAAAGACAGCTTTCATCCACAAAACACAGGAGGTGTACACACTGAAATGCTCCTCCCAACGATGTAACTCTCCTGCGACTCTGACATCATAAAACCACCTTGACAAGAGGAATAGGTCTTTTTGCAATGTAGTTAGAGCAACGTAGTGTCACCGTAGACACTGTGCTTGCTTATGTCACCCTAACTGGCTTCCAGGAAGTGTCCCGCAATGCCCATCATGACCGCTCTGGTCATCAGTTTGAACTCTGCTGCCCTGAAGGTACACAGGTATTTGCCCCGCCCCTGTTAAAATGTCCAAGAATTTTAGGAATTCCTCTTCCTGTTTGCTCAGTGAGGACAGTTCACACAGCATCTTCCCAGCTGACCATGCTGGCTTTCTGCAGCAGACGTGCTTCCACGTGGAGTATATTGGAACTGTTGGATCTAGTGGATCTGTGAGGAGAGCAGGCTAAGCAGTTGCAGCTTCGCTCTGATACCTATGGCTTAATTGCTAGTGGCATGCAGAAGAAGGGGCATGAAAGGGACACACAGAAGTGCCATGCTAAGATCAAGGAGCTGATGCAGATGTACCAGAAGGCAAGGGAGGCCATCTGTAGCTCTGGTGCAGCCAAGAACTTGCATGCCAAGAACTTGCATGCCATCCTCACCAGCGACCCCACCTCCACTGCCAAGAGCTCCAGGGATACTTCGTGGGGACTGGAGGCAGCACCCAGCAGAGTCAGCCAAGAAGACAAAGTGGTAGATGAGGAAGCTGAACACACAACAGGGTCGTCCAGTGTCACAGGAAGTCAGGGCCTCTTTTTGACTCTGGCGGGCGTCTAGACAGCCCTGGGACTCCAGCATGCATGAAGCAGGAGATGCAAGTTCTGGCAAGCATGCATTTTGCTTTGACACTGCACAGTGAGAGGAGATTGTGTACTTTGTTATACAGTAGAAGAAGGATAAGAGACAGAAATTAACAAATGAGCCTATGCAGCTATGCTGTGGAGGTCCAGTTGAAAAATTTAATGTACACAAGAATGTCCCAGGAATCCTCCATAGAGATCTCTAGGAAACTTTTCTATAGGTATTATGCAATCCTCTGCCGAAGGTTCTTTGGCAGAGCTGCCTTGTTTCTCCCCTCACTGTATGAAAATTTGCTGTGCCACCTGGAAATTATTTCTGCAAGGGCCAGAGCAGTACACAAGTGAGCATCATATGGAGCTGGTCTGAAGCCCCACCCATGCAGGAGATACACCCTTGCACCCTGGTTTATATTTAGGAGTGAGATATCGGGTTCAATTACCCCAGCCTGTGGGAAAGGGCACCAATAGTCAGAATAGTCTTCCTAGGCACTAGCAATCTCCTTTGCAAACCACCCAGACCCTTTGTCCCTTCTTGCCCGTTCCCCCTCCCATGCTGTCATACCCTGACAAACCCATATTTGGGACTCGCACAGAGCTGTGTGCTAGCCAAGGGACAGTGAAAAAGAGAGATGTGTAATTTTTGTGTTTCACAGCTGTGAGTGCACTCACAATACTTTCTCAGGATTATTTATTTGGTTTCTCCAGATGTGCCCTGGAGGATACACTCCTCCACACCTTCGGAGCACCTCCATCAGATAAGGAGAACCAGGAGGAGGAGGGAGGATGTTTTGCAAAGTGCTGCAGTCAACAGATATGGCAGATAGCAAAGCAAGTGTGTGGAGCAAGTTTAATCAACCCTGCTTTATATTGGAGTCCTCCAACACTTAACTTCTCACATTAAACTTCTGCTCTTTTCTATTGAGGAGACTGTAGCACAGAGACCCTACAGTACTGCTATTGAGCACATTTATAAATGTATAAACTGTATATTGTATAAATTGGCATCATCCTTACAAACCATCATCTTAAGGAATATACAGTCTGTCCACAAAATTTTACTCTGCACAGAAATTGGGCTTTTAACATTTCCAGAGAATAATTATTTTAATTTACTTGATGAACATTGGAAAAGGAAATAGATACATTTAAATAACATATATTTCAAATAAAAGTAGATATTTTCTAGGGTTGAGTTTCAGAGGGTTTTTTTTAATACTTCCATAACAAACAACAACTGTGTTCTATCTATGATTTTGCAAGCTGCTAGTCTATAATGTGAATTTTGGCATAGTTTTTTAAAAAGTTAAGTTAAACTATATGGAGGCAGTTATGCAGCTGCTGCAGGAAAATCAGTTAGATAAAAATGCAAGACTATACTTTGATAACTAAAGGAATCAAACTAAACAAGCAATTCTACCCTAAGTGAAAAAAAAACTAATATTGGGTAATGGAAATCATACACTGAAATGTCTGAGATATTTAATAACTGTATTTTATTGATATTTAATGAGAAAGAGATACAAATAATGGTGACTGAAGGTTTAATAATGACACAAGTCAGAGGGCATAATTATAATAGGATAGTCACTGTTTAGACCAAACATGCCATCTGTACAATAGCAAAGCTCCCATTAACTTTAATTTTGCTGAGAAAAGATAGCCCTGAGGTATGTAGAAATCAAGATTAAATAAAATTAACTGTAGGATTCTTGAAGAAATAGCAGGAGAAATGTCAAGACAGAAAAATAGTAAATAGAAACAGAAGTTATATAGTAATTTCCAAAGAGAGAGAAAAGGAGACCATATAATATGCTATGAGTTATACTTCTATAATATAAAATCATTCATCAAAATTATTAGGAAACAATAAGCATCTACAATAGATGAAAATAAATGAGCGATAATAATGGGTTTCCAAATAACAGAAAAAGCTGTTTAGCAATAACTAAGATGATAGGCATGGGAAAGCGGTGGATTTGTTGTTGTTATTAGCTATTATCTAAGTCTTTGAAATGGTCCCATATGACACTCTCCTTGACAATATCAGATACCTATAATCTTGAATGGGTGGCACAGTAGGGCTAAAGACTTGACTCACAAATAGGGGGAAAAAGGACAAATTATTCTGAAGGAAGATGGGGGGGGGGTGAGGCGCATAATGTCTGTTTACATCCATGAGAAATTCATCCAAAGGTGATTTTGATACAAAGGTGAAGGGTAATTCTAGGGCTGAATTTTGTCCAAACTGTTACAAGAGAGAGTGAAACTGGGAATTGTAAAACATCAGAACTGGGATTATCTACTAGAGCTAGTCAAATAGTGCAAAAAAACCAAAACACTGTTACTCTTCAGTAACTGTTATTGTTCAAGATATGGGTGCAGATGTGTATACCATTCAGGAGTGTTTGTGCCAAATGCACTGGAGCCAGAATCTTTTTTCTGCCACACAGCATTACTCATCAGGGTGGAGAACATAAGAACGGTTTTAATTCCCTTTGCAAGGTCCAACTCTACATGGCTTTTGGCCTTTCTAACTTTATCCCTACATGTTCTGACCTCAATAAGGTAGCTTTCCTTGCTGATCACTCCCATCTTCCATTCCTTGTAGGCTTTCTGCTTTTTCTTAATCTCCTCTCTGAGATGCTTGCTCATCCAGATTAGTCTACAATTCCTGTCTATATTTTTTTTCCCCTTTCTTGGGATGAGGGCTTCTGCAACTTTGACTTGACATAATTCCAGGCTTCCTCCACCTTTAGATCCCCAAGTTCTTCAGTCTAATCCACTTCTCTAACTAATTTCCTTAATTCTTTAAAGTTAGCCCTTTTGAAATAAAAAACTTTAGTCCCAGATCTTTTTTTGTTTATCCTTCCATTTAGTTTAAACTGAATTAGCTCATGATCACTCGAACCAAGGTTGTCCCCTACAACCATTTCTTCTATGAGGTCCTCATTACTCACCAAAACAAAATCTAAAATGGCAACCCCTCTTGTCGGTTCAGCAACTATTTGTTGAAGGAATCCATCAGCTATCACATCTAGGAAAATCTGAGCCCTATTATTATTACTAGCACTTGTCCTCCAGTCTATATCTGGGAAGTTAAAATCTCCCATGATCACACAATTTCTATTAGTATTTACTTCATTAAAAACATTAAAAAGTTCTCTATCCATATCCAGATCAGATCCCGATGGTCTGTAGCACACCCCAAGCACTATCTCAGGGGAGGCTCTAGTAGCTTTCTTCCCCAGTGTGATTTTTGCCCAGACAGACTCTGTCTTACCCATTCCATCCCTTCTTATTTCTTTACAGTCTACCTCATCATTGATATACAATGCTACTCCACCACCTTTGCCTTTATTTCTGTCTTTCCTAAACAGCACATACCCTTCAATACCTGTACTCCAGTCATGACTACTATTCCACAATGTTTCTGTTATCCCTATAATATCCGGTTTCACTTCCTGCACTCTAGTTCCTCCATTTTGTTACCTAGACTCCTCGTATTGGTGTACAAACATCTTAATTCTTGCTGTTTGGCTTCACTCACATTAGGCCCAGATGTTCTACCGCCAGTATCACTGATTAGAATTGTATCTACAGTACCATTTCTCCGTATGTCCCTTCTCCTACCCATGCTTCGTTTTCTTCCCTCTCAATGTTAAAATCCGGCGTGGAGATTACCTGGACATCTCCCAACCATCTCCCCCCAATTCCTAGTTTAAAGCTCTCTTAATCAGTTGTGCCAGCCTCCATCCTAGAAATCTATTTCCCTCCCTACTCAGGTGAAGTCCATCCTGAGAGAACAATCCTCTGTCCATGAATGCCTCCCAGTGGCCATACATCCCAAAGCCCTCCTTATAGCACCACTGCCTGAGGGCTAGTCCACACTTACCGTCCGGGTCGACGCGGTGAGTTCAACTTCTCTGAGTTCGAACTATCGTGTCTGATCTAGACGCGATAGTTTGAACTCCGGAAGCGCCGCGGTCGACTCCGGTACTCCACCACTGCAAACGGCGGTGGTGGAGTCGACGGGGGAGCCGCGGAATTCAACCCCGCCGCGTCTGGACGGGTGAGTAGTTCGAATTAGGGTACTTCGAATTCAGCTACGCTATTCCCGTAGCTGAATTTGCGTACCCTAATTCGAACCCCCTTTTTAGTGTAGACCAGGCCTCAGCCATCTGTTAAATGCCATAATCTTGTCACACCTTTGTAGCCCTTCTCTAGGAACAGGCAGAATCCCACTAAAGATTACCTGAGCCTCGATTTCCTTAAGCATCTTCCCCAGGCTGGTATAGTCTCCCTTGATATGTTCCAGTGAGAATCTAGACATATTAAGAAGGATGAATTCAAACTGGAACGGGTACAAAGAAGGGCCACTAGAATGATCCGAGGAATGGAAAGCCTGTCGTATGAAAGGAGACTTGAGGAGCTCGGTTTGTTTTCCTTAACCAAAAGAAGGATAAGAGGAGATATGATTGCACTCTTTAAATATATCAGAGGGATAAATACCAGGGAAGGAGAGGAATTATTTCAGCTCAGTGCTAATGTGGACACGAGGACAAATGGATATAAATTGTCAGTCAGGAAATTTAGGCTTGAAATTAGACGAAGGTTTCTAACCATCAGAGGAGTGCAATTCTGGAACAGCCTACCGAGAGAAACAGTGGGGGCAAAGGACCTCCATGACTTTAAGATTAAGCTAGATAAGTTTATGGAGGGGATGGTATGATAGGATAACGGGTTTAGTCAATAGGTCAATAACATGCCACAATGGTAATTAGTACAAAGGGTCAATGATAGGATATTGTTAGCCTTTTTCCAGAGGGTCTGGCTGGAGAGTCTTGCCCGCATGCTCGGGATTCAGCTGATCGCCATATTTGGGGTCGGGAAGGAATTTTCCTCCAGGGTAGATTGGCAATGGCCATGGAGGTTTTTCGCCTTCCTCCGAAGCATGGGGCAGGGGTCGCTTGCTGGTGGATTATCTGCTACTAGAAGTCTTTAAATCATGATTTGGAGCATTCAACAGCAGAGTCAAGGGAGAGAATTATTTCAGGAGTGGGTGGATCGGCTTATGTGGCCTGCATCTTGCAGGAGGTCAGACTAGATGATCATAATGGTCCCTTCTGATCTTGAATTCTATGATTCTATGATTCTATGATATCATTCGTTCCCACATGAAGGACAATCAGCGGATTCTTTCCCGCTCCCATTAGGATCCTCTTCAGCCTCAGGTCCACATCCCATATCTTAGCACTGGGCAGACAGCACATCCTTCTGTTCTCCGGATCAACTCTGGTTACAGGCCTGTCTATTCTTCTCAGTAAAGAGTCCCCAATGACGTAGACCTACCTTTTCCTGGTGACGGTGTGATTCTCCAGTCTATCCCCTGTTCTCTCTGGCTGCAAGTCCTCTCAATTCCTATTCTCCCTTGCAATCCTCTGCAACCCATCCCATATCCTCCTGGGGCTCATGTTTGGTGTCATCTCCATTGACTCATCCCCTCTCCTTATAGGGCTAGCTGCTCTTCTCCTCTTCCTTGCCCTCTCACCTTCAGCGACAACCTGCTGTGCTCCTTCTTCATTTTTCAACTCCGCAAACCTGTTCCTGAGCTCTATTTCTCCTTCACTAGCCCATCTTTTCCTCTGCCTGGTTCTCTTAGGGTACGTCTACACTACGGGATTATTCTGATTTTACGTAAACTGGTTTAGTAAAACAGATTGTATAAAATCGAGTGCATGCGGCCACACTAAGCACATTAATTCGGTGGTGTGCATCCAGGGTCCAAGGCTAGCATCGATTTCAGGAGCGTTGCACTGTGGGTAGCTATTCTGTAGCTATCCCATAGTTCCCGCAGTCTCTCCCGCCCCTTGGAATTCTGGGTTGAGATCCCAGTGCCTGATGGGGCAAAAATCATTGTCGCGGGTGGTTCTGGGTAAATGTCATCAGTCACTCCTTCCTCTGGGAAAGCAACGGCAGACAATCATTTCGCACCCTTTTTCCCTGGATTGCCCTGACAGATGCCATAGTATGGCAACGGTGGAGCCTGTTTTGCCGTTTGTCACTGTCACTGTATGTGTAATAGATGCCGCTGACAGAGGCGATTCAGCAGCGCTACACAGCAGCATTCATTTGCCTTTGCAAGATAGCAGAGACGGTTACCAGTCATATTGCACCGCCTGCCATTGTAAATTGGTGATGAGATGATGGTTATCAGTCACTCTGTACCGTCTGCTGCTATCATGGGTGCCCCTGACTGAGATCGGCCGGGGGCGCAAAAGACAAAAATGGGAATGACTCCCCGAGTCAATCCCTCCTTTATGGTATCTAAAAATAGAATTAGTCCTGCCTAGAATATGGGGCAAGTGTACTAGAGAACCAGTGTATCATAGAACCAGAGAGCACAGCAGCTCCGTGTCAGATCCCGCAGAAATGATGAGCTGCATGCCATTCACAGGGGGTGCCCCTGTAACAACCCCACCTGTTGCTTCCCTCCTCCCCCAGCGTTCCTGGGCTACCGTTGCAGTGTCCCCCCATTTGGGTGATGAAGTGATAAAGAATGCAGGAATAAGAAACAGTGAATTGTTAGTGAGATAAAATGAGGGGAAGGCAGCCTCCAGCTGCTATGATAGTCCAGACAGGACATTAAGCAGTGTGGGGGAGAGGAGCCCAGCATCCCGCTGCTTTGATAGTCCAGTCAGTACAGAATCTTTTCTTTACACATGAAGGGTGGGGGCTGATGGAGCTCAGCCCCCTATTGCTATGATGAAGATGGTTACCAGCCGTTCTGTACCATCTACTGGGAATGATCAGTAGTTTTTTACCCAGGCACCCCTGGGCAACCTCACCTGAGGCCAGCCAGGAGCACTCACGGGCTGATGATGAGGACGGATACCAGTCATATTGCACCATCTGCCACCAGTGACGGGGAAAGAGGATACTGCAATTGAGTGCCGCAGCATCGCGTCTACCAGCAGCATTCAGTAGACATAGGGTGACATTTAAAAGAGTCAAGAGATGATTTTTTTCCCTTTTACTTCTGGGGGTGGGTGGGTGGGGTAAATTGACGAGCTATGCCCTGAACCACCGCGGACAATGTGTTTGACCCTACAGGCATTTGGAGCTCAGCCAAGAATGCAAATGCTTTTTGGAGACTGCAGGAACTGTGGGATAGCTTGAGTCCTCAGTCCCCCCTCCCTCCCTCCATGAGCGTCCATTTGATTCTTTAGCTTTCTGTCCCTGCTGTGCCCTCTGTCTGGAGATTTTTTTTAAATGCTTTGGAATTTTGTCTTCTGTAATGGAGCTCTGATAGAACAGATCTGTCTGCCCATACAGCGATCACAGCCATACGGTCCACGCTGGAGCTCTTTTTGGATTTGGGACTGCATCGCCACCCATGCTGATCAGAGCTCCATGCTGGGCAAGCAGGAAATGATATTCAAAAGTTCACGGGGCTTTTCCTGTCTACCTGGCCACTGCATCCGAGTTCTGATTGCTGTCCAGAGCGGTCACAGTGGTGCACTGTGGGATACCGCCCGGAGGCCAATACCGTCGATTTGCGGCCACACTAACCCTAATCCAATATGGTAATACCGATATAAGCGCTACTCCTCTAGTTGGGGAGGAGTACAGAAACCAGTTTAAAGAGCCATTTATATCAATATAAAGGGCCTCTTAGTGTGGACGGGTGTGGCGTTAAATCGGTTTAACGCTCCTAAAATCGGTTTAAACGTGTAGGGTAGACCAGGCCTTAGTCACATGCTTCCACCCTCCACTTTCCTCACCCAGCAGTATCCCCTCAAAGTTCTTTGGTTCTGCTTCCATCTGCAAGTCTAAGCTTTTCCCTTTGGCCTCATCATGTCTTTGCTCCATCATCTGCTCGAACCCCCTTCTAAACTCAACCAGAGTTCCCACCTGCATCTCCAATCCTCAGATCTTTTCTTCCATCAGCTCTATCAGGCCCCCTCCAGGATCATGTACATGCCACAGCTTCCACATCCAGTCATCTTCATTGTGTCTTCCACTGCTTGGGTCACTACAATTGCTGCCTCTGTATCTGGCATAGGCTTCCCACCTAAATCCTGTAAATCTGGGAAACACAAAACACCACCCAAAACACCACCACCCACAGCAAAACAAACCCCCAACAAGCACCAAGACACTGCTAGAACACTGCACACTCCCTTCAGTAGCCCGTTTGATCCTCTGCCTGCCTCCCTTAGTCTTCCCCCAAATTCCCACTCAAACTCCCCTGTTTACAGCTCTGTTTGCTGGCTCCTGTGCTGCTGCAGCTGTCTATGCCAGTGCCTGACTGACTGCCTAGCTTTATAGGACTCCTAGTCAGAGAAACCTCGCCCCCTAATCAGGGCTCATCTTCTTTCCCAGCACATTGCCCCTACCAGCCTCCACATATACAAATACAATTAAAAATACAAATAGCTACAAATACCTTCTCCTCCAACAGAAGTCCCACTCAAACTCCCCTGTTTACAGCTCTCCTGCTGTGATCTCTCTTAGTGGCTGTGACAACAAGAGGATGGCACCGGATGGGAATAAAAACCATTCACATCCCTGTGATGGTACTTGGTATTCTTTGCCCATATGTTTAACTGTTAGGGCTAGTGACACTGGAGTAAGCCACAAGGCTTTCCCTGGCTTTAAGGGTGCATCATTAATTGGAAGGGCAATCCTTCCCATTGTTTTTGGCTGAAGGATGTCTAATAATTTGTGGATGTTCTCCTGTACCAGTTCAGCTTGTGTACCTAGAACTGGAGGCATTCTCCTAAGTAACTCCCGGTAGAGTTTAAAGTCCTCAGAGTGGAGAAGATGAACCTAGAGGCACTGAGTCATCCAGGGAATATGAGGATAGAATTGCTGGAGCCAATGGTATCTGAAGGTATTGATCCTCCGGCAAAGGCTCCTCCAACACAGATTGTTCAAAAGGATGGCCATCATCCTGTACCTGATCTGTAGGTTGTTTTGGGGATTCGTCTGCCTCACTATAAGGGAATCATCTGTTTGACTGGGTTGGAGATCTAGATCTATGTGAGGGAGGGGCACCCCACAGGTCCCAGGGAAGGACAACTGCAAGAGCAAGACTTGCAGGATTGTTGGTACAGAAAGTGGCAGAGCTGCAGCTGCGTCCATGGGTAACGGCCTTGATGGTCATTCTACTGACAGTTCTGTAGTCAATGGTATGGCACCTAGATCCTCCTGCCTTTGTACCAGGCAGACACGGGTTGACAACCCAGATCTACCAGAATATCTGGGTCTTGTGGATGTTGTGACCCTATTTTTGATGAGAGGAGGATGGATCTCTCTTCAATTTCCAACAGCTCTAATCTGTTGTACATGTTGTTTTATGAAGGATGAGGTGATGACTGTCCCCTTCCCCTTCTCAGGGAAGCATCAGAGTGCAGGGGTCTGTCTGCAGCTCTCTTGGAGGTACAGAACACGTGAAGGTGGCTGGCCCCATGATCCAAAGAGGGTTCCAGGACTAAGGCAAGCCTCATAGCTTGTTCAATCAGGTGCTGCTTCAGATGAAGATCCCTAGAAATCTGCCTTCTCTTTTTAAAAGAATGAGAAATGGTACACATTATTATATCCTTCATCAAGACACAGTAAGCAGCATATGTGGGGGACTGAGACCCCACATGACAGGCAGTGTTTGAAATCTGGAGAATGCTGCATAACCTAGTGCTGAGCACCACAAAACTAACTAACTACACTAAACAGCCACTAGCTGCTATTAACTATTCACACTAGTAAAGTCTCAGTGGCAAATTGTGTCACAGAGAATAAAACCATGAGGAGAAATCTCCAGACAGGGAGCTCTGATTAAGGCCACTGGCAGTAAAAAGGAAATGAGATGGTCAGGTCAGTTTCAAGAGGGGCCACAGAGAGGCATAGGGTGCGTGCACCATCCTGACAAGTACTACTGGGGGAAAAAATGTCTCCAGCTTCAGTGTTCTTGGCATGAATACACCTGAATGGAATACACACCTGCAGCCACTCAAAGAACCAGTGTTTGCAACATTCATTTTCATTCAAAATGTCTTTTTGATTCAATCAAGTTTGTACCCTTTGTTATTCACTATTCAGAAGTGTTCATGCAAGTAGGTCTTGTTCACACAAACACTGGTGAATGGCTTTTCTCTGTGGTCCCGCTCAAGCAACATACTTAAATTCACACTTACTTTTCAGCATCTGAGTAATTGGGAAGGAAGAGAAGAAAAATGGATCTTTCAGCTCTGTAATTGAACACGATAAGCAATCCAAAAGCATTATTTGTGTAGGTTGTTTGTAGAATCTGTTCCATTTGTCAATTTGTAGAATCTGTTCCATTTATCAACTCACAGATTCTACTAAATACTCACATGCTGGAAGTACTTTATGGAATAGGGGCTTATATGAAAGTTTGAATGCAAAAAAAGCAATTTCTTGGTAAAGAAGACTATTTATTAGTGTCATAATATTTGAGGTCAATCGATGGGACTACATACATGCTAAAGAGTGCATTGAAGGATTACGGTCTCTGGGGCAGATCCTCAGTTAATGTAAACTGACATAGTTCTATTGATTTAAATAATGCATTGACTGCAATTAAGCTATATCATTTTAAACCAGCTGAGGATCTGCCCATTTATAAATTTTCATATTTGAATGAGAAGGAATTTTTAGATAAACGTGAATGTTCCTTACTCTCTTATTTAAAATATTCTAATTGTGAACAGTTAGAATCACTACTCAGGACCAGTAGGAGGCATATAGCAAGGAGGTAAGAATCTTTGTAAACAGGAAATAAAGACAGTTTGCATTCATCCTGACCACAATGTGTTGAATAGGATTGAATAAAATTGCAACAGATCATAGAACTCCCCTGTAGAAAGAGGAAAGGAGGAAAAGAAAACAGACAAGCTAGCCTTCCAGCCAAGCCAGAACCACCAAACAGTTGTACAGAGCTAGCAGCAAAACAGGTAGAGAAGAGGACTAAAAAACACAGAGGCCCAGAGAAAAAAATATTATGGTGAGTCCAGGCTGAAATCAGGAGTGAAGATAGGATAGTAAGGGACACTGAAGCTAAAGCTAGGCACCAGAAAACAGTTTTCTTCCTTAAAGGGCCACATCAGCCAAAGACAGCAAAGAAAAGGGTGGAGATAACTCTCTAATCTGGTAAAACAGCAGGCATGGCTCCATCTGATCCAGCCTTCTTCCAAATAACACCCCCAGCAGAATTTGATTTCCAGCAACCTGAGGGATTGCCACTCTGAGTAAGCAGATTCCAGTGGTTCTGTCAGGCTTCAGTATTAGCTATCAGAGGAGAAATAAATTAATATCCTGCACTAGACAATGGGACCTGCAGGAGAGGACATTACCTTTCCAGAAGCCTCACAGCTGCTCAAATGAAATAGTTAAGTACAGTAAAAGAAGAACTGGATAAGCATTTTCTGCCATGCTCACAATGTGACTTCTCAGTGGACATGATTTCAATTACACAAGCAAGAGAAGGGCAAGTCAGAATGATTTCATAATACCCCTGTACAACCTAACCCAACGCTGGGGCATGGGGAGCTGAGCAAAGAATTATCATAGACTGGTTTGTTGTAGGGCTGAGGGACAGCCAACCATCAGGAAGACTCCAAAATTACCTTAACTTCACACGAGAGGACGCTAAGAACACAGTCCTCCAAAGTCAACAAACTTTTCTCAGGAATAATTTTGAGGAACTCGCTGTAGAAGCCATAGACACGAGAAGAAAAATACCTCAGGAGGGTCCCTGAAATAATATTTTCCCCAACCAGTACAAGCACAAAGGAATCCGAGAGGACTATGCTAACAGACTAAAAATAAAAGGAATACAACAAGTAGCATGAAAGAATGCCCATGGTGTGGCAAACTACCTCACAAAAAATAGCTTTGTCCAGCAAGAGACACCACAAGCAAGTAATGTCTAAAAAGAGGATGCGATGCAGCAGCTGTTGTTTAAGAAAAATACACAAAAGTTATTGAGATTGAATAACTTAGAGCCACAGAAGATGACCAAAAAGAACCATTATGGATCACCATGGTCACCTTGGGAATATGTCAAATAGACTTTAAAATAGATGCGGGTGCTGACATAACATTGATTCCAGAATCGCTTTATAGGAGGATGAAAGAATCAACACTCAGGAGTCAAAAAAAATATTGAAAGGCCCCAGATGGTACCCATTAAACATAAAAGGAATTTTTTTAGTCACTCTAAAATTAGAAGAGAGACTGCTTCTGTTGTGGAAGGATGCAGAATAGTTATCTCTACGTCACATCAAAGCAACAGGAAGTCTGTGACAGACTGCATGAAGGACACTAAGGCATTAGAAAATGCAGAGAGAGAGCTGAACAGTTTGTTTGGTGGCCTGGGCTGAACAAATAACTACAACAGAGAATTAAGAAGTGTGGTATTTGTGATTGCATGAGGATCACTTCACCAGAACTTTTTCCACTACTTGCATCCGAAGAAGTGGGTATTCACCCACGAAAGCTCATGCTGCAAAACGTCTGTTAGTCTATAAGGTGCCACAGGATTCTTTGCTGCTTTCACCAGAACTGTTACTACCATCTGCTCTTCCAGACATGCCATGGCAGAATGATGGAACTGCTCTTTTCTGTTTGGATAATGCAGCTTATCTTTTGATAATTTATTAATTCTCAAGACTCATTGACATTGAACAAGAAGTGCAGATAGAGGAAGGATAAAAATCCATCTTTGCCCATTTCAGAATTCCAAAGTAAGTCATCACTCACAATGGTCTTCAGTTTGCCTCTGAGACCTGTAAGCGGTTTGTAGATACCTATGGTTTGACTCATGTCCCATCCAGCCCTGTTTCCCTTGGGTAATGGTGAAGCAGAATACATGGTAAAGACAGTAAAATAACTTATTTCTAAATCCTCACCTCACCTCATCTTGTTGGCATCTCAGTCAACATCCCTACCAAATAGATTCAGTCCTCCAGAACTGTTGGTGGGAAGGAAATTGAGGTCCACTATCCCAGCCATCCCTTCCCTACTTAACCCTTGTTGGCCTGACTTTCTAAGACTACAGAAGAAGGAAAAGTAATATAAAACCCATCAGAAGAGGGACTTTGACAGACATCATAAAGTCAAATCCTTGAGAGTACCAAATACAGGAGATCATGTCTGAGTGAATAATTCTCAAAAACAAAAAACAAACAAACAAAAAATCCGGCATAGCCTGAACTCATCAATCCTACATTGCTAGTATGCCAGATGCAATTCTGTCAGAACCGATGTCATCTAATTGTATAACCAGGTGGAGCTCCAATATAGACTGATCACTACCCAGACACTAAAGCTGTGAACAACACTCTGTCTGACCATACAGAATCAGTAGCCTGTACTCCAGAGCCTTTCCTTGGGAAGAGATATCCAGCTAGAGAAGATGTCCTCTGGCATTCCTGGAGGATTACATAAGATCTTGAGAATTCAAAAGCCAACAGGCTTAAAAGGGCAAAATAAGTTCCTAACAGAAGGCTGAAGTTTCAGCAGTCTAACCTGATCTTCATAGGGCTGTTTATTTGTTGTTTTATATTGTTATTTCATTCCAGTTATATGTTGTTCTTCGGTGAATAGTTTCTGAAAAGGGAAGAATTATAAAACCAAAGGAGAATGTGGTGTTAGTTGTGAACATTTAGAGCCACTATTCAAGGTGGCCACTAAGGGCATATAACAAGGAGATAAGTGTCTGGGTATACAGGAAATAAGGACTGTCTTGCATTCACCCTAACTATAGTGTCTAGGGTCTCTAATCGCTACACTAATTATCTAATAAGAGAGTAGAAATACTACCAGTCAATTAAGGTGACTAATCACACACTACATATAATTTAAAGAATAACTTGCAATAACTAAAGTGAACATTTTACAAATAACCTATGAGGTATAGACTCAATTTATGCACATAACCCATTCAAAAACAACAAGGAATCCCGTGACTAAAGACTAACAGATTTATTTGGGCATAAGCTTTCGTGGGTAAAAAAACCACTTCTTCAGATGCATGGAGTGAAAATAATTGTGAAATTATTAGTTAATAGAGCTGATTAAATTATTCATTGCAAATACATGATGAATGTAGCCTCTCTTAGTAAATCATTTGCAAACAAAACCTAATTCTTGTGAATGCATTTTTCAGTTTAAAGAATCTCTTGAATGGGTTATGTATCAGAGGGGTAGCCGTGTTAGTCTTTAAGATGCCACCAGACTCCTCCTATGTTTTTGTTTTTGTGGATACAGACTAACAGATTTATTTGGGCATAAGCTTTCATGGGTAAAAAACCACTTCTTTGAATACATGGAGTGAAAATTACAGATACAAGCATAAATATACTGGCACATGAAGAGAAGGGAGTTACCTTACAAGTGGAGAACCAGTGATAACAAGGCCAATTCAGTCAGGGTGGATGTGGTCCACTCCCAATAACTGATGAGGAAGTGTCAATACCAGGAGAGGGAAAGTTGCTTTTGTAGTGAGCCAGACACTCCCAGTCCCTATTCAAGCTCAAATTAATGGTGTTAAGTTTGCAAATGAATTGTAGCTCTGCAGTTTCTCTTTGAAGTCTGTTTTTTGAAGTTTTTTTGTTGCAGGATGGCTACTTTTAAATCTATTATTGAATGTCCAGGGAAATTGAAGTGTTCTCCTACTGGCTTTTGTATGTTACCATTCCTGATATCTGATTTGTGTCCATTTATTCTTTTACATAGAGACTGTCCGGTTTGGCCAATGTATATGGCAGAGGGGCATTGCTGGCACATGATAGCATATATCACATTAGTAGATGTGCAGGTGAATGGTGTGACTCATGTGCTTGGGTCCTATGATGGTGTTGCTGGTGTGGTATGATGGTATGTCTGGCTCACTACAAAAGCATTTTCCCCTCTCTTGGTATTGACACCTCCTCATCAGTTATTGGGAGTGGACCACATCCACCCTGACTGAATTGGCCTTGTCATCACTGGTTCTCCACTTGTAAGGTAACTCCCTTCTCTTCATGTGCCAGTATATTTATGCTTGTATCTGTAATTTTCACTCCATGTATTCAAAGAAGTGGTTTTTTACCCAAGAAAGCTTATGCCCAAATAAATCTGTTAGTCTGTATCCACAAAAACAAAAACATAGGAGGAGTCTGGTGGCATCTTAAAGACTAACACGGCTACCCCTCTGATACATAACCCATTCAAGAGATTCTTTAAACTGAAAAATGCATTCACAAGAATTAGGTTTTGTTTGCAAATGATTTACTAAGAGAGGCTACATTCATCATGTATTTGCAATGAATAATTTAATCAGCTCTATTAACTAATAATTTCACAATGCTTCAAGAGATTGCTGGTTTTTTCATTTTTTGTCATTTTAAAAACTACTTTAGATGGAATTTTCAAAAGAGCCTAAGGGCTTGTGTACAAAGGGAAGTTATTCTGGAATAAGGGAGGATATGAATTTAAAGTGCAATAGCTCCTCTGCAATAGTTCCAAATATGGACACTCTTATTCCAAAATGAGAGCACTCATGTGGAGAGTTATTCCAGGGGAGCTAGTGAGGACTAACTATTGCAGTCAATTTGCCTGTGTGGACAAGGCTAAAAAGAGTTAAATGCCCCAGTACATTTCATTCAGATGCTTTTTTTGAAAATCTCTCTTTTAGCCTTGGGAGAGCTCTGTACAGATAATTCTATATAGGTCTTGTATGACTGAAGCCATATCTTTTCTTTCAGTAAAATGTGTTGTAAAAGGTACTTAGCGACAGTAAGCGACAGTTCTTACTGTAGACAGGGGAAATATGTTATGATTTTCCTTCCTTTTGGATGCCCCTTGGCTATTTTTAAAGTTTAAGCACAGAACTGGACTTTGGGACATGGATCCTGGAGCAGAAACGTAACTCACCTTTTGCTGAGTACTCTACAACTAGTTTCAATGATAAATGGAACAGATTCTACAAACTACCTCTCACTAATAATGCTTTTGGATTGCTTGTTGTGCTCACTTGCAGAGCTGAAAGATTCATTTTTCTTCAAACCCTTAAGGACACAACTGCATTAGTCTTTCTAGGTCTAATCCAATCAGTGACATTTTTCCACTTGTGGGTAAATGGTCATGTAGTGCCACTGTCTATCATTATAAGCAGTGGCTTATGAAAGTTTCAGTATGATTCAGAATTTCTATTTTCTTCCATAACCTGCTTTCCTGAGCCTCAGAAGCCCTTAGAGAGACACACATAGACAAAAAGAAAGTCTTTCAGACTGGTGAGATTTTGTCTTAGTTACCACTCACTTTTATATGCTTTGTTTTACAGTTTGATAAAAGGGTATCAGTAGCAGATATAGTTAAAAATAACCACATGTGCACATTGTTTCATGACAAATGTAAAAGATTATGGCAGAGATTAAGTGAGTTGGTGCCATAGCTTCATTAAAAGGAATAGATTCACATAAGAAATAGCAAATCCATTAACCACAGCATCCATACTATCATGCATAATGCAAGCTCTCAATCAGTCAATATACAGTGCAGTGTTTTAGACAGATTCCTGCAATGAGGACTAGTTCCACCCTTATCACTATGACTAAACATAATCAAGGAGACTCCATTCTAGATCCCTGGCTACACTCTGAAATCCTACTGCGCATGGACGAATCTAGCAAAATTTAAGGCAAATAGTCTTCAAAATACTAAAGGAAAAGGCCATCATCTTTTTTCTTTGTTAATGACATATACATGTCTTTCCTCATCAGTTCCTGCTCAATTCCAACAATAGAGCTACTACAGACATGCTCCCTGTGGCTCCTGTATCAAATATTATTTGGACTGTGTCTCAAACAATCACAGATCTCCAGGCTGAAGAATTCTAGTCAGCTCTAGGTATGAGGCTGTGCTTCATTTTATCCTAGGGTGCAGAAATGTCCATTGGCAACAATTTCAGAATAAGCAGCAAATAATCCTGTGGCACCTTATAGACTAACAGATGTTTTGCAGCATGAGCTTTCGTGGGTGAATACCCACTTCGTTGGATGCAAGTAGTGGAAATTTCCAGGGGCAGGTATATATATGCAAGCAAGAAGCAAGCTAGAGATAACGAGGTTAGTTCAATCAGGGAGGATGAGGCCTGTTCTAGCAGTTGAGGTGTGAAAACCAAGGGAGGAGAAACTGGTTCTGTAGTTGGCAAGCCATTCACAGTCTTTGTTTAATCCTGAGCTGATGGTGTCAAATTTGCAGATGAACTGAAGCTCAGCAGTTTCTCTTTGAAGTCTGGTCCTGAAGTTTTTTTGATGCAGGATGGCCACCTTAAGATCTGCTATTGTGTGGCCAGGGAGGTTGAAGTGTTCTCCTACAGGTTTTTGTATATTGCCATTCTTAATATCTGATTTGTGTCCATTTATCCTTTTCTGTAGAGACTGTCCAGTTTGGCTGATGTACATAGCAGAGGGGCATTGCTGGCATATGATGGCATATATTACATTGGTGGACATGCAGGTGAATGAACCGGTGATGGTGTGGCTGATCTGGTTAGGTCCTGTGATGGTGTCGCTGGTGTATATATGTGGGCCGAGTTGGCATCGAGGACACTTTAACCTCCCTGGCCACACAATAGGAGATCTTAAGGTGGCCATCTTGCAGCAAAAAAACTTCAGGACCAGACTTCAAAGAGAAACTGTAGAGCTTCAGTTCATCTGCAAATTTGACACCAGCAGCTCAGGATTAAACAAAGACTGTGAATGGCTTGCCAACTACAGAACCAGTTTCTCCTCCCTTGGTTTTCACACCTCAACTGCTAGTACAGGGCCTCATCCTCCCTGATTGAACTAACCTCGTTATCTCTAGCTTGCTTCTTGCTTGCATATATATACCTGCCCCTGGAAATTTCCACTACTTGCATCCAACAAAGTGGGTATTCACCCACGAAAGCTCATGCTGCAAAACGTCTGTTAGTCTATAAGGTGCCACAGGATTCTTTGCTGCTTTTACAGATCCAGACTAACACGGCTACCCCTCTGATAAATTTCAGAATAGAAAATGAAGCCTGGGAGTAGCCAAAAAGAGAAGCTGACATATACATTGCAACACAGAGATTGTTAATATTTCTTTTAAATTAATTGATATTTTCAAATTATTTTCATTATTAATCAAGCTTTCAAATAATAAAAACAAGACACTGATCCACAACTATATTTGCAACTAAAACTCCTGTTTTCTTGTCATTTTTTATTAATTTATTGCCATTGTATTACAGTATTATTATTGTATTGTATCATTATTGTTCATTGTTGTATTGCCACTGCATTATTGTATTGCCATTGTTTATTACCATTTATTACTATTTTTTAATTAATTATTATTTGCAGTTAATTGGACATCTGCTGGATATTTATTTGAATGATTGTGAATTCCTAATGCATACACATGCTATACATTTATACCATGCAATGTTATGCTGTATCCCTAGTCCTTCCATTTTTGTCTCCTCCCTGCTGTTTGTTAATTCCGCAAGTTCTGTCAAGTCTAAAGTAATATTGTTAGTTTTCTAAAGTAGGGATCACACTTTTCCATTTGTGCCATAGTGTCCAGGACACTAATAATAATTTTAGTGGTATCAAATGAGCTATCATGGAGTATTTAGGCACTTCCCTGTTGTATTAATTTTCATTAACATTCAAATGATTGAGTTTTGGTAACAAATGTTTGAAGAAAATGCATTACATAATTGCACATATGAATAGTTGTGGAAACCAAACTATATAGTTCACATTCTGGAATCTTTATCAGAATTTGTTGATTTAGCCAATCACAGAATAGAAGCAAGATTACGTGATTCAATCTGACCAGTGACCATTAAAAATTTTAATATAGTTATGAATACTTAAAGCAAACTATTTTGAGATCAATTCACTAACAACTTTAGTGAATTGAATTATATATATATGATTATATTATATATATATATAATAACTTTAGTGAATTGATCACAAAATAGTTTGCTGTAAGTATATATACACATTTATTGAGAAAAACACTATCAGCTCACAGATCTTCTACAAGCAGAAAAAGCTGAATTAATCTAATGTATATATTAATTATTTGTTCTACTCTAGTATCTATTTCTTTCATGCTTCCCTTGAATAACATGGCATCACAACACAATACAGCTGTGCTTGCTACTCCAGAAATCTTATTTCAATTCTATTTGACCTTAATTTTATTCTACTAATGACAATGCTTTCACCTTCTGTCACTCTATACATCATAGGGAAATAAAAGATAGTTAACCCCAAACTGACACTTGTAATTTCAAGTTGTTAATTTTATTCTTGATATCCTCTATATGAGGTCAGCTCTTTAAAGGACTCATTTGAAGGATTTATTTGGCAATGGCCAGGCTGACACCAACCCTCCTCCTTTTTCAATCAGGCTTAGGACTGACTATGAAATATTTTTATTCTTGGACACTATCTTTAGTTAATGAACTGGACCAACTAATATTGACTGTAGTAAAACTAACAGGTTAAATAAAAACTGTTTATTTTTAATTAACATGTATTTAAAAACATTTTGACTTATGCCTCTTACTATCTTCACGTACATCTTCCTTTTAACCAGTACATATTTTCAAGCATGCTGTTGAGACAACGTGTAGTGAAGTGGCCTTGGGACTAGAAGCCGGGAACTCTAGCTGCAGCTTTGCCAATGATTTGTTGCATGGCCTTTTGCCATTTTCATGCCTGTGGTAAGGTTTAATTAGTTAATGTTTGTACAGCACTTTGAAATGTAAAGTGCTATATAAAGACTAAGGGCTTGTCTTCACTACCAAGCTAAGTCAACCTAAGTTACACTACTCCAGCTATGTGAATAATGTAGCTGGAATCGACGTAGCTTAGGTTAGTTTACTCCTCTGTCTTCACTGCACTGCTTTGACAGGAGACGCTGTCTGTCTGACTTACCTTATTCTTGTTGGAGAGCTGAGGTACCGGGGTCGACCTGTGTGTGCTCACCACAGCCACTAAGTCAACCCCTGCTGCATCGATTGCAGCAACGTCAATCTCCCACATAGTGAAGACAAGCTCTAAGTATTGCTATTAACCACACAAATTAATAGGTCTGTACTGATCAGAGGATTAAGTAAGTGGGTTTTAGACAGAGCTCGCTCAGCAATCTTCTATTGTATGTTCATAATTCTCCCTCCTCAGAGAACCCCACAACCCTTCCTCATGGCAGAAAGGAGAAGTCAAGCCATGGACCTGTCCTCACTCCATTTGTTTTGGTTGCTATGACCACATTCAGAGTCTTTGTGCTTCTTGAATGAAAGGATTATGATTCTCCTGGATGAAGTCAAAAGGTTGGATGGAGGAGCGAAGAAAGACTCTTGGAAACCTTCCACTTCACTTGTCTCATTTGCCTCTCTTGGACATGATACAAGAAATCACAGTCCATCTTAAGCAGGAGGCATTTGTTAAAGAAAACTATGACTACAGACAAACAAGCTTCCATACAAATAGAGTTCCAGCTTTGTCTCCCTTATCTACTATAAATCACACTGAATCTGGAACTCTGCACAGTGCTCAGAGCCATCTATTGTCTTAATAATGTACTGTAAGTAAAAATAGTATGCACAACTCAGGGCTGAGTATAATCTGTCCCTCTCCTTTAGCACATAGGGTTCTCACCCCCAATAGTACAGTACTTTCTCTGTATTTCAACTGTCTACATATATTTAAAATGTAAACTAGCCTTGTTATATTGTGCAGAATCTTTAAGCTTCTCAAAGCAAGTTTGTATTAACAAGAACAACAATACGTGTCAAAGGGTACTGGAGAAAAATGTAAGCTGTGTAAGTGATTTCACAATCATTCCTACTCAAAAATATACATCCCTGGGTCTGTTTATTTAATCTTCTCTAGAAGGTATTAAATTGCAAAAAGATCAGAGTGCTTGAGACACAACTATTAGCCAAATCAAAAGCAACTAACTACACAAACACATGGATGCTAACAGAAGCCAGGGGTCAATCCTACAGCTATCTTGCTAAAATAGAAAATTCTGAACATCTGACAGAAAAGCAGGAAGCATACTCTGCAACGCCATCCATTTTCTTTCTCTCTGGGACAGGAAGCAGCAGCCAGCAGAGAGAGACCTTTTCACAACTTTATCCTTTAAAATAAAAAATCTCCAGGGATGTAATTATGGCAGCTCAGGTGTGAACTACAATTAATGCCCCTTTCCTTCCACCTCTACTTCTAGATTTGGGTGAATCAACCTTTTCTCTTACGTTATTTTGAGAGTAAACTTCTTTTGAATACCTGTGAAGATTAAGACTTGAGGCAAAATTCTGGGTCACTGGAGTCAATAACAGTTTGTCACTGACTCCAGTGGGGCCAGGATTTCACTCTTGGATTGTGACTGCTTCAGAGTACCAGAGAAGTAATAAAAAGCTGAAGCTTCCTTGGAACCTTCTGAAAACACATGAGATGGAGCTCAACTAGCATGTGTCTACTGTTGTACTGGAACAAATTCAAGTTCTTACCCTGTTGAAAAGAGATCAAAGCCACTACAGGATGTATGTAAGCCATCTTGTAAAGGTTAACAGCACATGACAGCTGCAGAAAACCAGCTCACCTCCCCAGAAGACTTGTTGTGACATCCTGGCTCTTGGGAACACAGCTGGAGAAGAATAATTTAAAGCTTTACAAAATAAGGTGGCAGACCTTGAGAATCATGTTTTGATGCATGCCTGAGGATAGTGGACTTCCTTGGATAAGTTTGAGTAAATTGCCTTGGAAAATATTGAGTCCTCAGGAGATCAAACTGTTGTTAATCTCATACAAATAAACAGGAAATTCCAATGCCAGAGGCCCCTGCAATGGTAGGAAACCTAGTTATATGACATAGGCCCAAATGCTCCTAGCAGATGAACCATGGTCCATGCTGCAGTTAACAACAAACCCTCACCCCCATACATTTTCAGTCAACCCGACCTAGAAGAAGATTCCTTCCCACCCTCAGACGTGGCTGTCTGTTTAGCCTTGAGCACGTGAACAAGAACCACATAGTTAAACAACTAGGAAAACAGAATGTATGGTATGAGAGCGTTCGTCTGATCTGCTCTCCTGGCTCAAACTGAAGCCCAGCTCCACCCCCGAATAATGTATCTGGCCATCTATGAACGAGGGGTAAATTCTATTCCTGACCTCTGTAGCATGGAATCTTATGTTCCTTATTATCTTTCCTACAAATGTTAACATTATGGGATCAAAGCAGAGGATCGTTTTTTCTCCACGGGCTAGAAGCATGTGATGTAAAAAGTGTAAGGTTTGTTTTCTTTTCATGACTTGGAAATCAGGCAACAAAAGGCAGAATGTGCTAAATATTACATGCAAGATTTAACCAGGCAAAGTCCTCAAGCTTTGCTCTCACCAAGACTCAGAGCTAGTCTACAAGGTGAGGTAATACACACTAGAGGGATGTAAACTGTTGTGCTCTAAATGCCCATCTGCCCCATATAGGCATCGCTGATATGCTCTAAAAAGGTTAACATAGTACTGTTTCAAACAGAACTACATCAGTGTGCATGAGGTACCTTTTAGAACATGTCAATGGATCTACATTGGGCAGTTGCACAATACATTAGAGCATCAGTTTGTATTCTTCTGATGCACTTGCCACACCATGTAGACAAGCCCTCAGTGAGATGCTAAGATTCTCAGAAAATCCTAAAAAGCTGACCCCCAAAGAATCCTATAATGGCAGAGGGAGTTTCCTATCTCACCAATAAAATGTGGCCCATTATTGATAGGCAGGCTTCAGACAAAATGACCTATTCCCCACACCTCTATATCTGACATTTCCTCTCCCTTCAGTAGAGTTATTTATATTTTCAACTCATTTTCATGGTCTTTTTTAACTGTCTCTCCTTGCTTGCCTCTTGCATATTTTTGTTTCATTGATCATTATCTGTTGGGAATAGAATGTGAAATGCTGAGATTGTTTAGGCTTCTGGGACGAGCCGATAACGCTGGGAACTGTGTGTAAAGGGCTGGCCTTGGGTCCGCTCTCATCGGCCAGCTAACTGTAAATAGGATGATAAGTCAAACAGGTGTGTAGGATGTTAATTAGGATGGGGTTACAGCTGCGGCTGTGTATATTTAATTAACCAATTAGCAACTGTCTGATTGCTTGCCATAATGGTATATAAGAGCATGCTGGAAATGAATAAAGAACTCTCTCTGCTTATGATCACATGGGTTGTCAGACTCTGTCCATGCTCTCCTGCGATGCAACAAATGGTGACCCCGACGTGATTGAATGAGGATAGTGTTGGTGGCCTGAACTGAAAAGAAGAAAAGGAGGCGCACCTGAGTCTCAGTGTCGAGCGGCTAGGAGCCGCAGGGCGTCCGAAAAGAGGGGCGCACCTGAGCTCAGTGTCGAGCGGCGGCCGCAGGGCGTCCGAAAAGAAGGGCGCACCTGAGTTCAGTGTCGAGCGGCTAGGAGCCGCAGGGCGTCCGAAAAGAGGGGCGCACCTGAGCTCAGTGTCGAGCGGCAAGCCGCAGGGCGTCTGAAAAGGGAGGCACACCCCAGCCCAGAGGTGAGCAGCTAACATGGGAACCGCTGCATCAGCGGAAGAAAGGACGGTGCATGAATATTTGATGCGCATCGCGGAGCGGCAGGGAGAGAAGCTCCCCTCTGATACGTTATCCCGTCTGCTGCGGTGGGGACGGGGAAGGGGACTTTCTGTTCAACCAAGTACAATTTTTGATAAAACTGTTTGGGAGCGGTTAGGCTCCGAGCTTTGGAAGTCGGTGGCTCAGGGCGATAAGGAGGCCTTCTCCCTGAGTCCAGTATGGAATAAGGCGAAGGAGATAATAGAAACTCTCGTGGCCGAGGCAGGAGTGCAGGCGGCCCTTTCTGAGCTTTGCCGCCCAACGCCCGGAATGCCTTCTGTGTTGCCGGTTGGAGCCAGAGAGTTTTTCGGTGGTGAGGACACGGTGATACCTTTGGCTTCCAACCCCTACCCTATGGATGATGTTGCCCCTGCTACGGCCCCACTACCCTCCAATGTGGCTATTGGCCCCGACATGATTGATCCTGCTACGGTCCCGTTACCCCCCGATACACCCGAGCCTATGGAGACAGCCTTGCCGTATGCACCCCCTCCAAAGCCATGCCGTGTCCACGGGGCCTGGGGGTGCCACGATTGCGGGGGGACAGAGGAGGCTCGGGTGGAACATGTGCCATCAAACCCACGCGATTTGACTACGTTTACTCAGTTTACTCAGTCTGATGCCTTCTATAAGGAGATGGAGCGCCAGGGTCGACAGCTGCAGCATATGTGTGATAAGTTGGACCAATTGGAAGGTTTTCCACCTGGATCATCGCGGTCGCATTTTCACAAGTGCTTTCATTCGACTCGCCCCCCCCGCCCCGCCTGGCCCCGGGGACCCTCCAACTGGGGACCCTCCGGATCCGGTACAGCGCTGGCATGGGGTTTTAAGAGAAGCCATCCTTGAAGGTCTAACACCCGAGGCCTTTCCGGTGATTACGCCAGACCCTCAACACCCTAATCATAGACGGTGGGCCCCTTTGGACTGGAAGTTGATCCGTGAGGCACAGAAATCGATCATGGCTTATGGACTAGATAATCCGTATGTACAGTCTATCATTGAACAGGTATTTGCTGGCCAAGCAATGTGTCCGTACGATGCGATTAAGCTAGCTGATATGCTTCTTACACCTACACAGAAACTGTTGTGGAAAGATGATTGGGCTAAGAGAGTTGACTTGGCTCTTGTCCGCAATTTGGATTTACCGGATGATGATCCTCGGCGCGTGGCCACTACTGATATGCTTTTGGGAGCTGGCCGCTTTGTTGACCCGCATTTGCAAGCCCGCCTCGATCCCCGGATCCTGCAGCAGTCGCAGGAACTGGCTTTGGCTGCCTTTAAAGCGGTGCCCCAGATGGGAAAGCCGAGCCCTCCCTATGCTAAAATTACACAAGGCTCATCGGAACCGTATTCCACCTTTTTGGATCGCCTTCGAGAGGCTATTGATAGATCTCCTAATCTGACGCCAGAGGCCAGAACTGCAGTTGGACTTGATCTTGCAACCCAGAATGCAAATCCCACTTGCCGCCGTATATTAGCCACCTTGCCCAAGACTGCGACCCTGATGGAAATGATCGAGGCATGTGGTAGGGCCGCTATGCTTGAGGAGACGGATAAGGCAGCAATTCATGCTAAGGCACAGGCCTCTGCACTGGCCGTGGCGTTACAACCCCTGCTCGGGGGACAGCGGGGGGCTAGAAGACCGACCCGGCCAGCCGGCCCCTGTTTTGGTTGTGGAAAACCCGGGCATTTCCGGCGGGACTGCCCTATGCAAAATGGGCAGCGGGCCTCTGATGTGTCACCTAAAGCTGCAACTGGCGCTTGCACACGATGTGATAAGTTTGGACATCGCGCCGCCGACTGTTGGGCGCGTTACACGAAGGATGGAACACCGCTGCCGGGAAACGGATCGCGGAGCGCCCCTCGGAGGAGCGCGACGACACAAGTGCCTCCACCCGCCAACCCGGCTGCCTGGAACACCTCACCGGAGCAACCCGTGGCAGTGCCGGAGTGGACTTGGCCACAGCGACAGATGTAGTTTTAGAGACTGACGAGGTTCAAGTTCTTCCTTCCAACATCGATGGTCCATTAGGATTTGGACTGAGTGCCCTTTTGATTGGCCGTTCGTCAACATCGAAACAAGGTATTTTTGTTTTGCCTGGCCTTATTGATGCCGACTATACGGGGAATATTGGGATAATGGTACGTGCCCTCTGTCCCCCTGTGACTATAATTGCTGGTACACGTCTTGCTCAGTTAATACCTTTCAAGGGATGTGTGCCCCGATCGACCCCGATTGACCGCGGGTCTCGAAGGTTTGGATCCACTGGCCCTCCCCAAACTGCCTTTGCTATGCACATTACTTCGCGTAAGCCCATCCGAATTGTTCGGCTTCAGGGATCCGATGGGCGGCAGATCACTCAGGAAGCTTTTATTGGGGATGCAATGCAGAGTGGGGTAACTGAGGCACCTGTGACGACAGAGGTAGAAGATACTGTGTTTACCTTGGAATCAGAGCCCACTGAAGCGGTTGCAGCTGAGGCCCCCATGCAAAATGATGTAGGAGATGCGCCGTTTAACCTAGTATCAGAATGCCCAGGGGCAGTTGTAAATGGGGCCCCTCTACAGAGCGACATGTGTCCTCAAGAACTGCCTGTGTGTGGAAAGGGACACGAAGAGGAGCCTATGGAAGCAAAACAAACATTTCTACTGACTGCGACAAGTTCAAGTGACAATCAGCGAGGGGAAACCAAGTTTGAGCTAAGGACGGAAGTGGAAAAAGATTTGTTTGAATCTGGAAAATTAGAACTTGCAAGCGGTGATAAACTTTATTCAACTCCAGTGCAGCTGGAAGATATTGGCTCACCCATTCCTAGTACTGAAAGCTCTGAGGCTCAAAAAGCATCTGTGCCTGTTACAGCTGCAGCAATTGAAGAACAAATCATTGCAGAAATTGTAACATCTATGGAAACCTCAGCTGAAACTTTAAAGCCTTTAGAAGCAGTGCCTGAAAAACTATTTCCTGAACTAGTCCAAGATATTACCACTGCTCATTCGGGATTTGAGGCTGCAAACAGTAGGACAGAAGAAACTGCAACAGTGTCAGTATCAAAGATGACTGCTGCAATGGTGGATGGAATGACTGAGAAAGCAACAAGATTTACACAACCTGAGCCCCTGGAGGACAACTGCTTGTTAGCTGTGCCAGGATCCTTTTTGTTTGATCCTCCCTGAATGATTTAATTGATTGAGATAATTTTTGCTTTGCCTGAATGTATAGGATGATGTCCTGATAATTTCCCCCGTACAAGTTGAACCACAATGGTGGTGTAACAGAAGAAAAAACACTTACATCATTGATATTGCCAATGTCTATAAATTCCTGACTAAAAGGACATTCAGAACTGACCCTGGTAAAGAAGCAAAGAATTGCACAATGGCAGGAAGAAATTTGGGACTCCTGCTGAAAAATGTGGTATTAATTGGATTTTGGGGTTTATTTTACAGGCTGCGCCCTGTGTTGTGGAATTTTTTTTTTAGCATGTATTGCCCTCCCTAATTGGATTGTAAATGATATTACCCCCCCCCCATTACTAACCCCTGTTTTTTAGAGCCTATTTGTTTTTTGTTTTTAGAGTTTAAGAAAACTCGGCCAAAAGGTTTGTTGAGTATTCTCAAAGGGGGGAGTTGTAGGTTATTAGATATAAATTTAGGTAATTTGGAAGTATGGTTTTGGGTTGTTAGCCTTATTAGATTTTTGTATGTTTTGTGTTATGTGTAGTTGTAGGATTGTTTGATATTAGTTGTAGCCTATATTGAATAGATAGATGGAAAGTAAATGTTGTTATTCAAGTTATATGCATGAGAATGTGCCCCCACGGTGGGAAAGTGCAGATAATTGTTCACAGAAGACTAGAGAAGGGTGGGGGCTAGTTGAAAGGTACACCCTCCTAGCTAATTGATCGTGGAATAAGTTAGTGTCCATGACAGGATCGGGCCCAGGCAGGCAGGCAACAGACAGAGAATTTGGAGAGGAAAAAAGAATCGGGCCCAGGCGGACAGGCAACAGATAAGGCTTGGAAAGCGGGCTGGAAACTCTTGAGGGTGTAGTAGATAGCCAAGGTAATTAAGCATACATTTGGGAGTTTCAAATATTCGGGAGAATATTTGATATGGTGATTTGCCAAGATATTAGCTTGCAATTGTTTGATTATGTATAATTTTATTGTATTAGCAATTGATTTTATTGATGCATGTTTGATTTATAGAGGTATTTGTATGCTTTTAGTAATTATTGATTGCCCAGTAGGGGTAAATTTGTTTTTTGTTTTTTAGATAATTGAGGAATATGGATGTTAGCTGCTTAGTATTTGATATACCATGCATTTATTTACAGAGTTAAATTTATGTTATGTGTTTTATGTTTTGTTTTGTGGTGTTTGTTTGTTTCTTTTCTGGCCAGAATTGTTTTTTGCGTTTTATGTGGTTTATGTTGTGTTTTTTCTAGGACCCCCCCTCCCTCAGTGTCAGTTTGATCGCCTGACATCTGAGGGATGATTTGGTAATAGAAGGTTGCCACAAGTTGGTGTGCTATAGAGAAGGGGGGAATCCTGTAGAATTTACATCATTTATTTGTTGTGCTTTGTTTTTGTTTGGTGTTGTTGGGGTTATGTTAAGAATTGCATGGTTATATAGGTTGGCTTTATAAAGTTTTAATTTTGGTTTGTGATAGATTGTGGTGTTATGTTGTTATAAGTTGGAAATGTTTTGCTAATGTTTTTATCCCTTTTTTCTTTCCCTCCTTTTTGATTTTGGGTAGAGGGGGGAGGTGTTGGGAATAGAATGTGAAATGCTGAGATTGTTTAGGCTTCTGGGACGAGCCGATAACGCTGGGAACTGTGTGTAAAGGGCTGGCCTTGGGTCCGCTCTCATCGGCCAGCTAACTGTAAATAGGATGATAAGTCAAACAGGTGTGTAGGATGTTAATTAGGATGGGGTTACAGCTGTGGCTGTGTATATTTAATTAACCAATTAGCAATTGTCTGATTGCTTGCCATAATGGTATATAAGAGCATGCTGGAAATGAATAAAGAACTCTCTCTGCTTATGATCACATGGGTTGTCAGACTCTGTCCATGCTCTCCTGCGATGCAACAATTATCCACTTACACCTTAGTCACATGCTTGTGGTGCAACCCTTGGTCTCTTAAATGCTAATAATCATAGAAGATTAGGTTTGGAAGGGACCACAGGAGGTCATCTAGTCCAACCCCCTGCTCAAAGCAGGACCAACCCCAACTAAATCATCTCAGCCAGAGCTTTGTCAAGCTGCGCCTTAAAAACCGCTATGGATGGAGATTCCACCACCTCTCTAGGTAACCCATTCCAGTGCTTCACCACCCTCCTAGTAAAATTAGTTTTTCCTAATATCCAACCAAGACCTCCCTCACTGCAACTTGAGACTATGGTTCCTCATTCTGTCATCTACCACCACTGAGAACAGCCTAGCTCCATCCTCTTTGGAACCCCCCTTCAGGTAGTTGAAGGCTGCTATCAAATCCCCCCTCACTTCTCTTCTGCAGACTAAATGAGCCCAGGTCCCTGAGCTTTTCCTGATAAGTCATGTGCCCCAGCCCCTAATCATTTTTCTGCCCTCCATTGTACTCTCTCCAATTTTTCCACATCCTTTCTGTATTGGAGGGCCTAAAACTGGATGCAATACTCCAGATTTTGCCTCAACAGTGCCAAAAAGAGGGGAATAATCATTTCCCTCGATCTGCTGGCAATGCTCCTACTAATGCAGCCCAATAACCTGTTAGCCTTCTTGGCAACAAGGGTACACTGTTGACTTATATCCAGCTTCTTGTCCACTGTAATCCCCAGGTCCTTTTCTGCAGAAATTCCGCTTAGCCAGCCTGTATCAGTGCATAGGATTCTTCTGTCCCACTGTAATCTTCTAGTCCACACTTTAGTTTCCATCGTCCAGTTATTCTTTGCAAAGTGATACCAACACATACCTCCAGTTCTGAATTTCCCTAAAACTGTCTCCTTGTAGTGTTCAGCCCTCTCGTGGAATATTCACAGAAGTTATGTTCACTGTTCTTTAAAGAGACAGAAACAGCAGCTTGTTCACCTGACTGGAGGTGAAGAAGCTGCTGTTTCTGTCTCTTTAAAGAACAGCAAACGAAACTTCTATGAGTGTTCCAGGAAAGGGCTGGACACTCCAAGGAGTCAGTTAACAATCAGTTCAGATGAATCAAAGCACTGGTTTGGTTTACATAAAAAGTAAAACAAGTTTATTTAATTAATAAAAGATGTGAAGTGAGTTCAAGTACAAGGAATAAAGTTGGAAAGGGTTACAAACAAAGGTAAAGACCGAACAATATAATTTAACAAGCTACAGTCTTTGTTCAAGATAGTTTTCTCACCAATCTTCCTGTTCTAGCAATGGCTTGCTATCCTAGTCAGGATCCACACAGAATCCAAGGTAATAGTTTTCCTTGTCTCCTTAAGTGAAGGATAACTGAGTTCACTTCCACTCCCTTTATAGTCCAGTAAACCTTTGAAATCTATTTGTCTGAAATTTTCTTTTTTCCCATGGTTTCTGGTGTACACTCCATGCTGGTTTCGTCCCTTTTCCCCTAATGATTTTTTACAATGCAAATGATCTCTTCCTGCAGCCTCCAAAACAAATGAATAACACATTGAATTTGGTGATATAAACCTTCCCTCTGCTCTGTGCTGCTCTCTTCGAGGTCTGCCACCAAATGAGCTTCCCTGTCTTGTAATTCCTCCACCAGATGGAGCCTATTCTATAGGTTTTGTGGGGCAGAGTTGGCTGGACCTAAAGTAATTTCTTAGCCCTTGTTTCCTAGTGTTGGTTTTGTGCACCGCATGACAGGAAGTACAGATTCAATGTTTGTTTGTTTCAGTTAGCTCCATTGTTTGGCCATACAATTTGAGGTGTTGGATTCTTTTCTTTGTCTGGAGAAAACCTGTTTTGTCAACTGCCCTGACAGGCCCAGTTTAAACACATTTTAGTCACATAATTTCAGCACATCTGTATAATCCTTTGTGGGTTGATCGTACATACATCCTAAAAGAATATTAATGATCAGTGAGTTATTAGTTTCCCAATGACATATAACACCATTTAGATACAAATTATAATAGTGAACTAGGGTACACTAAGCTGATCAGGCTAACTGAAACTCACTGTTAGATATCAGGGAGTCCCTTGCCTTCTGGCACAGGGATGCTCTTAGGGTCACATCCCTTTTAAGAGTTCCAAAGTCCTTGGCCAAAGATTTTTAAAAAGTATTTTGAAAATACTGAAAGACCCATATGGTCTTTTCTGGCCCTGTGTTTGGTTAAAAAAACAAAACACAACAACTTATGAAATCAGAAGCCTCTACCTGTGAAGGGAAGGACACGGATGCAATTTGATGAGAAGCTGAGTAGATAAATAGACCTAAATAGTACCTTCAACACTGTCAGGCTTGGGAGGGATAGGCAGAGATAAAGTCTATATACCAAGGCACAGTTTAACAGAGTTGCAATAATAATGACATTTTGTTCCACAGGTAGAGGGAGAGGAGAGAGAAAAAGGATGAGTGCTACAGCAACAGACTGAGTTTATGAACAGAATTTATGAAAACCCCAGGAGACAATTCAGAAAGTCTGCTTAACATCAATAACTTTATAGGGAAGTGTAAGCGTCCTCACTCGGAGGGTTGGTTGGAAAGTATGGCCTATTGGTCAGGGCAACAAGCCATGACCAACAGGGGTGTTGTTGGTAGGGAAGCCCGGGTCCTCCCACTCCACTGGGCTCCAACCCAGAGCCCTTTGGGGCTACCAGTGATCTGGCAACCCAGGCTGCTTGAGGCTCCCTCCCTAGGCCACTTCCTATTTGCCCCCCTCTGGGCCAGCTCAGTCCAAGGTTTTCCCCTGCTGGGGTAGTCCACACCAAGAAAGTAAAAAGGGATTACCAATGTCCAGGATCCATATGTGGGGTGGAGGAGGATTGTTCCCTCCTCTGACTGTATATGGGATGAGTCCTGCCTTCCCTCAGGGAGGGCCTTTTGGGGCAATTATCCTAGCGATATAAACCTTCCCTCTGTTCTGTGCTGCTCTCTTTGAGGTCTGCCACCAAATGAGCTTCCCTGTCTTGTAATTCCTCCACCAGATGGAGCATATACTATAGGTGTTGTGGGGCAGAGTTGGCTGGAGCCAAAGTAATTTCTTAACCCTTGTTTCCTAGTGCTGGTTTTGTGCACCCCATCACAGGAAGTACAGATTCAATGTTTGTTTGTTTCAGTTAGCTCCATAGGCTGCCCCTCTGAACCAGGCTGAGAAGTACTTTACTCCTTAAGTGGTGACACTGGGATGAACCAAACTGCTTCCAGAGGAGCATACTACTCAAGCTGTACCAGGATAGCAGAATCTTACTGGCCTTAAGAGTAGTTTAATTGAAACCAATGCAACAATTCATTCAGCTAACAATTTGTTCTCCTGAAGTTTTGAAATTCTGCAAGATAATTGACCCTGATTTGGATTTTATAATTACATATGTGGTTCAAGAACATGTGGCAAAATTGCGAAGTAAGTTGAGTTTTATAGATAGTTGTCAGTGTAAAGCAAACATGTTCCTTGCCCCACCCCAGCACAACCACAGACTTTGCAGTCAGAGTTTAAAATATTATTTGACTTTTCAGGCTTTCCCAAAAGGAGTCAGCAAAGGCTCCTCTGAATTAAGGGAACAAATGGTGAATTGTTTGTCAAAACAAATTGAGAGCGTGCACACCAGTGCTGGGGGGAAAATTAGAAATGTGTGGCTCATAGAGCACTTCAAGAAGTTGTGCAGTGAGTAAAGGCATCAATGTCCCTCTCAACTTCCATGAGATCTTTAAGATAAAAGTACATTATAAAAATCCTTAAAGCAACTTTAATTTTCCTTTTTCTTCTTTCTTTCATCTGTCTGTCATTTCTCCAATAAGCTAAAAGCTGTCATTTATTTCCAGCCACTCAGTATTTACATGCAACATCATTAATAGCTTTTCGATAGAGACCAATATAACTGATTACACATATTGATTTGTATTTAGTGTTTGAGCTTACCGTAAGCAACTTCTATCTGATAAAAAATGACTACCAATGATAATTGCATGGAACTCTATTTTTACATAAGCCGGAGAAAAATTGCCTCCTCCAATAAAAGTTTCTTGTAACATTCAATTACAGCAATCAGTTCTCTTGTACAAAAATGTGAAAAATAGCTGTAAAAGCTTAATGACAATGACATGGTGTATCTGATATATGTTACACGCAAAAACTATGTTAAAAGAACATTAACAATTCAAAATCAATCATTCATATGTTATTTTACAGCAGAATTGCATGTGTAATCTTAATATGGCCCTAATATTATTTAGTATTCAGTATTATGCTACTGGCTTTAATTACATGACCACATACTATTTTCCCACAGGATTCCTGACTCATTCAGTGCACAGGTGGCTGTTGTGTGTTGTCCTGTTCAGCCTCAACATCCCTGGGCTAGAATATGCTCAGTGCAAATGGAGTCTTCAGGGAACTTAGCTGCCAAACTCTAACAAGTCTCTACTGAGCATGTGTAAACTGAGATTTTTCAAAGGCTCAGAATTTAACCAAATTTGGGCATTTTCCCCCTCTGGGAACAGCAAAAGAAACATGCCCAACACAAGGGCCACCCCACCACACTTCAAGTGCCTGCTCCAAAGCATGGAGCCACTACAGCTGCCCAATGGTTATAGATTTGTAAGGTGGGGAAAATATTTTTTGCCTAATCTCCTTCTTGAAAATGGCCAAACCATTTTTGCTGAAACTGTCAAAAATGTTCAGCCTCAGACAGCCGTCTCAACATGGGGAATTTTAGCCTGAATGGGTAAGTAAGTTATAGACAACTGAAAACAGAGGTTTATAATAGGAAGTATTGGGCAACCTGATTCTAGGTGTCATTACCTGTGCTCCCTATAATTAGTTAGTAACACATTAGTTGTGAGTGACAATTAACTCTAGGTTAACCATACTGGCCAACATTTTCCAAAATAGCTAATGGTTTTAGGTGCTCAAAATGAAACATCTTAAGGGGCCAGATTTTCAAAAAGTGCTGAGCACCCAGCATCTGAAAAACCGGTCCCCTTTATGGTGTCGCAAGCTGGTCACCCACAAGCCACTTCTGAATCTCTTGGCCACTATATAAGAAGTTAACAGTTAACGTTTCCAACATCTTCCAGTGATTAAGAACTACATTTGTTATTTATAGTATTTGGTTCAGTTCTTTGTTAATTTACATCTTTCACTATTATTTTCTTTCCCCATAAGTCTTTTTGGGCATGATCCTTACATTGAGCTCTGAACATTGAAGAAGTGATCCTGCTTCCATTGAAGCTAATCAGTAAACAGTTTTAAAACAATAGAGTCTGTTGATGTAATTGGTATTTCTGGTTGTTCTGTTTCTTAATTCAGTCTCTTCATTCTAGAGTTAAATGACAAAAGTTATTGTGGTATAAATATAATGTAATGTATTACATGAAAATAAAGCCTATTGCTATATCATTATGAGCTAGAATGTTATATTTCAATGGATGTAAAGTACTATAAAAATTAAGAAAGAATATCACAGTGAACTTCTGTTATAGTATTTTAGATACCTTGGATGAGATTCCAATACACTTTACTCACTATAAATAGTACATTACTCCGCTTGGCATGAGCGAGAGTAACAGGATCTGGCCCAGTGAACTTGAATCATGTTAGTACATTCTCTGAATTGCCTTTTTATATGTCACAAGATAACACTGACATCACATATTAACTCAACTAAATACATTTTCACTTCTCAGGATAACATAAAATATTACTAGAAATCAATTATATTGGCCAAATTCTGCTGCCATTACTCATGAGGAGTAATACTTTACAGGGGCGGCTCTAGACATTTCGCCGCCCCAAGCACGCGGGGGGTGTGCTCTGCCGGTCGCCGGTTCCGTGGCTTCGGTGGACCTCCCGCAAGCGTGCCTGCGGAGGGTCCACTGGTCCCGTGGCTCTACCGAAGCCATGGGACCAGCAGATCCTCCGCAAGCACGCCTGCGGGAGATCCACCGGAGCCGCGGGACCAGCGGATCCTCCTCAGGCATGCTGCCAAAGGCACCCTGCCTGCCTGCCCTCCCGGCGACCGGCAGAGCGCCCCCCGCAGCATGCCGCCCCAAGCACGCGCTTCGCATGCTGGGGCCTGGAGCCACCCCTGATACTTTACACTGTAAACAGTTGTACTAATTTCAGTACCAAACTTGCAGGGTATAGCAGTACTCAGCATGAGTAAGGATCGGAGAATCAAGCTTCAAATTATTTTTAACCGATTTTATTTAAGTTGGTCTCACTTCAGTTACACACATACTTTATAACCCTGAAATCTGAGTGCTTTATATTTATTATGTTTATGAGGGAGCCAGTATGAGAATGCCTAACTATTTCTGAGACTGGAGTAGTATCAGACAATTAATACTTAAAAAGCTGCAGTATCATTCACAGAGAATATTTCAGGGAACAGTGATCAAAGCACAGGTCTTTAGCTAGTTCATTTTACTCCTGGGAGGAACTCTGCAGCCAAAAATTAAAAATTCTGGAAAATTCTGCATTTTGTCAAAACAACACAATATAATCATGCCAGTTTCAATTATTTTGGTTATTTATTTCAAAATACGTGTCAACAAGTATGACTTTAACAATACAGACAACAAAAAAATTCAGGAAATGTTTTTTGACAAATAGATTCCTTACTAGGCATATTAATACAGAACTCTGAGTAATAATTCATTTAAACTACAATAGAGAAATGTTTTTCCTGTACCCCTCAGATGCAGTGCAAAGGCTTCAGGGAGTCAGGGGTAAGAGGAGCTGAGGGAGAGGGAAGTAATTGCTGGGAAGGAGCCTGGGAGTGAACCTGGAGGGTTGTTGGGTGTGGATGGGAGATATATGGAACAGGTTTTTTTGCAGGGAATTGTTAGGGAGTTGTGGAGCTTCCCCCAGGCAGATCCTGGCTGACCCCTAGCTTCTCCCATTCAGTCAGACACATCTGCTTGTGTCCCCATATGTCCCTGCACCCCTACTCAGCCACCTTGTCCCTGCCCCCATGTGTCCCTGCTCCTCCACTCAGCCACCCCTCTCCCTATCCCCATGTGTCCCTGGTCCCCCATGTCCTCCAGTCCCACGTGTCCCTGCACCCACATTCAACCACACCTCCTCCCCATCCCCATATGTCCCTGCATCTCCCTCCCCTTTGTTCCCATGTGACCTGCAGCCCCCTGTCCCTCCATGTCCCTGTACCCCCACTCAGCCACCCCCCTGGCCCATGAGGCCCTACGCCCACCTCCCCCATCTCCATGTGTCCCAGCAAACCCACTCCCACTCAGCCCACACTCAAGTCTGTCCTCCCCAGTCTATATGATCCCCCAGCAGCACCGTGTGCCCTGCTCTGTCTGTCACCCCCACAAATCCCATTCCACATCACTGAAGGTAGGGCCTCGCAGGTAGAGCACGGTGAGGAACGCAACCTCTTCTCTCTCCCTATTGGCTGCTGTTATGGTGGGTGGCACTACAGCAGCTCCTGGTTGGTGAAAGGCATAACTGCAGCACCTTTCCAGCAGAATGTCTTTTCTGCAGAGAAAAAAAATCTGTGGGGCACTGAATTATGTGCTTGTGCAGAGGCACAGAATTTTCCCAGGAGTAGCATATTGTTGATGCATATTGTAACACTGTTGGTAGCAGCTCAAACTGATTTTTCTTTAGAAAACCAATTTGGTCCTGATCTATATTATTTTATTGCAAGATCTGAAACTTTTCTTGATGGAAATACAAAAATAGTGAATGAAGGGAATGCACTAGGTCTAATATATGTTGAATATTAATAAAGTATTTTCTATAGAACATCAGGAGCTCCTTGCGAGTGGAGTAGAAATTGCTGTGGATGCAAGTATTGTCAAAAATCGTGATCTAGCTGAAAGGTGGCAAACAATGGCCATAGTAAATGATAATATCAACCTGTGAAAACATGTCTAATAGGAATGTAATAAGTATCAGCAGCATAGTATCTTTGTAGTCTGGATATGGGAGTAAAGAATTAATTAGGAAAAGTTGTAGCTAGTCATCATTTGAGGTGTTGTGAACAAATAGGAGGCTAAAAACAAT
This sequence comes from Mauremys mutica, assembly GCF_020497125.1. Classification (NCBI taxonomy): domain Eukaryota; kingdom Metazoa; phylum Chordata; order Testudines; family Geoemydidae; genus Mauremys; species Mauremys mutica. The sequence continues at coordinate 193,805,426 of NC_059072.1, forward strand.
CTAAAAAGTGATCCCCAGGGGTAAGAAAAATGAGCAAGCAATAACAAAAAGAGAATCAGCTTAGGAAAATGTAAATATAGGGCCCTATCTTCTGAATGACTCCAGGCAAGCACAGGGTTCTGCCTGAGTATATGAACGTTCAGGTTAGGTGCCTAATATACTGTGGGTGTGTGGGGGGGGGAATGTTTGATATCCAATGCAAGTAATATATTTGAAAAACAGTAATGTCAATGAACAGCTAGGAGAGAGAGGCAGAAAATTCAATAGGAGTTTCCAATATAATCTTGCAGCCTTAAAAAAAAAGTTAGCTTTCTGCTGTATAACTACCTGAAGGCCACATGCCACACAGGATGGAGGCAATAGATTATCCTGTATCTCTGTACTACCTCCCTCCCTTCTCCTCCAGCTAGGCAAACACCCTTTCCACACAGCTTGTGAGGCTGAAAGTTATTTGTTTGTTTGCTTTGGGCAGGGGTGGGGGGGTGGAAATATCTCCTTCATATACCCTCTTCCTCTAATATTATACATATATTCATAGGGACTTAATAGAGGCATACTTCCTACATGCATCTGGAATTTAAATATCAGGAACATAGGTGCCTAGGATTCTTGTACAGACCTTCTACATTTTGGTACACATCAACCTCTGAAAATAACTAGTAAAAATATAGAGAACAATGCCAGTGAGTTAACATATAATTTGTATGCTCTGACTTTATCTGAACCATATGATTTTCCTCATTTACTTTTTGTTTGTTCAGTTTAGTTGTTTAGTTTTATTTAATCTGAAATAATGTATTTTGTCTAGATATTCTTCATACTGAAGATTAATTTAAAAATAACTTTACAAGAAAATTGATATAATTCTATGGTCAAATTCAGGGTGCAATGTATTTCTGGAGCACTTGGCAAGGGTCTCACAAATGCCTGTGTTTTGTGGAGGTTACCCCTCTACATTGTTCTAAGACATCACCTTCTATTTTCAAAGTTTTGAGATTCCCTAAATAACTTATATGCTGAAAGCAGTGTGCTCTTTGGCACCTGTCAAAATTGATATCAATCAGATCCCCATCAAATTAAGCCAAAAACGTTGCATTCAAATGGAAAAAGATTTATAGGTAACTCAGTCTGGAACCATTAAGACTTTAAGGACTAAACAAGGTCTTCTTCATCCTGCTAACTTTGAAATAATTACTAATGGAGAGACAAGGCCCTTAAAACCTTGATGCTACAGCAATATACCATGCACACACACACACACACACACACACACACACACACTATATGTATGTATGTGTGTATATATATATATATATATATATATATATATATTCTGCTGTCAAATATTCTAATTTCCTTTCTCGTAAAACCACAGGCAGAAAGAAAAAAAAACCTGAAATAATTTCATGCCTAGACAAAGTAAAATGCTTTTCACACTATTGTGCTTAACAGAGGAGCAGGCCTCACAGTAAATTGGGGAGGTAACACTGAAACTGCAGCCTCTTTTATCCAGAGAGGAAACAGCCTTAGAAATTTGATGTATTTTGTACCTGTTCAAGATCTTTTTTTAAAAAAACAATGCCTATCTGGTATTTATTTGAGGGTTTGAAAGAGTTTTAAGATTTCTCAAGAAGGCAATTGTGAGTGTAATTAATTGATCTACTGATAAATGGCCCAAAAGAAATGTCTGGTTAAAAGGTTGACAGGCTTGGAATCTAATGACCAGAGTCTCAGTGGTGTAAATCTGCATCACACCGTTGATTTCAATGGAGCTAATCCAGTTTATACTTGCTGAGTATCTGGCAAATTCCTAATATATTTCTTTCTTTACATATGCTGCACTCATGTTGTATAATAAAGGCCTGTTTTTTCAGAAATGTTGAGCTCCCACAATTCCAACTGAAGTCCACTGGAGTGGATGGTGTTCAGCACTGCTGAATAATAAGGTCATAAATCTTACAAATGGCCTGAAACTAAATCCAGAAGGGAGCACACAACACATGCTCAGGAGTAGGAGAGATAATTGTAGCATGAGGTTCTTCTGAGTCTCCTCTGAACTGAAACTGCCAACTGTGCTGTGTAAATATATAATATTTTTGTAATATGGACTAAGGTCCATTAGGAACTAAAATCAGATCAGCAAGCTTACTAACATAGGGCCCCAGGCAATAGATTTAATCCAAAAAACAACCCACAAAATCTGCTTGTTCTCTTTTTAATCAGACTTTAAAGTACAGACAATTACAACGAAGCTACTGAAAAATATGGACTTCTTGTCTTTTATCCTGTTTAGATAATCAAGCAACTAGGATTATGCAGCTTCCAGGCAATTGTTTTATTGCTTTTTCTCTTTCACGTTCACAGCACAGGCTTCCTTCCTCCTTCTTCTGAGCGCTGGCAAAGCCCATGAGTACTGAGAGACTGTCAGTTCAAACTCCAGCTTCTGTTTGTTTTCACTAATGAAAACTGTACGGAATGTATGCATGCAGTTTGGGGAAATCTGCTTTTTGTCTGTTATAACTAGCTGCACACATGAACTCTTTTCATTCTGCTATAGTTGTAAAGCAATGAAGCTTTAAGTACCTGAAGTATCACTGCAGTTGTTTGATGGCATTTGTTCATAAGAGCATCTAAATAATTGTGATTACTATTATACTGTCACGCTTCCAAATAGGCAAATTGTTGTGTTAAACTGTAACAAACAAATTCCATCTGATTCAAGATTATCTATAGATTTAACAAAACATGGAAGGATTAGATTTTTATTGGTAAATGTTGGTAAATGTCAATTTCACCTTACACACAAGCAGATGAAAAAAATGTCCACTGATAAGAGAAATGTACAGATAGGCAAAGCAAGACACTTTAGAGCCATGTAAACATGGAACACACTGTTTTGGTTGTCTCCAATAATCCCTGGCCAATGGCTTGTGGCCCTTACCACTGATCTAGGTTAGAGATACCTGAAATTGTTCTAAAGATCACTGGGAGCTGAACCCAGTAGCCTTGAGGATTGTATGTGTCGGGGTGGGGGAGGGGTGCAGGGGTAGGAAGGGAAGGTATGTGGGTGGCATACAGCCAGTTTTGCTCCCAGCTCCTCAAACTCGGCACAAAGCACAACTTAACCAGACCCAAAGATCTGAACCTTTTTGTAAAAAGGTGGACTCAAATCAAGCACAATTATTTCATAGAAATGGAAATAAACATATTGATTGCTCTACCGCAGAAGGTTTAGACCACTGACAATACACTCTCAGTAGTAGTATTGCTTCTACTCCCTTTCTAGGCCAGTCACTAGGAGGTGATAAAGGCACAACAGCAGGATATGTTTCTTCCAGGAAAGGACAGTGGTATAAACCTTCTGTGGTAGAGTGTGTTCCATGTTTACATGGCTCTAAAGTGTCTGGTTGCTCCTCAGACTGCACACACTGGAACCAAGACTTAACTGGTAATAATAGTACTACTTCACATTTCTATATCATCTTCAATCCACAGATCTCAAAGCACTTTACAAATAATTGCATGACCCTAGAAATTACACGATTATTATATAAAAGGAAAATAAGGGCCACAAGCCATTGGCCAGGGATTATTGGAGCACAGCAAGAGTCTGGTCATGCCCAATCATCCCTTAGCCACAAGTTTAGCATATCTTCTAATGCGTGGTGGGGTAGGAGGTGGGGAAAGGGGAATCAAAGTAGGTGAGGTAGAGCTGGCTACACGGGTTTACCACACCTGGGGATTCCCAGCTGCATAGCTACTGCAGTTTTATGGTTTCTTATCTTGCCAAAAGAGGCACACAGTAGCTGGAGCAGGGACCAGGATCTGTCCTAGACTTTTCCAATTTCTGGATTATATCCCCCTAGTTTGTGAAGCCCTGAGAGTCAGTACACTTTACTTATTCTCTCTCCTTTCTTCTGCAAGACTATGAGACTGCTATAAATACTCTCAATTTGCAGGTCCTAATACTTTCTTCCAGGTCTTCCCCCCCACCCCTTTTCTACTTCATATTTACTCTTTGCTCCAAACTATCACAGATTTACTTTAAAATGAAATATTTTAACATTAATAAATATATAGGAGAGGGACCGATCTGCACTTAAAAAAAATAGCCACTTCTTTGCGCCTAGAATTCATTTTTATTACAGCCAGCATAACATAGTGGTATTCTGCCAGTTAGCCCTCACTCTACATAATTTCTGTCAGTTGTAAAACTCAAAGCAGTTAATCTTATCACTCTGCTTACATGATGAATTATTTTACAACCTCTTTTTTTTCAAGTACTGAGAAAATCCTAGGAACGTTTTATCAGAAAGCCTCTCCCATTTGTGTCTCATGAGCTGTGAAATATGTTTTAGATACAAGAGAGAAGATAAATAGTTTTCATTTGCAGTCCACAGAATATGGTTTGTTCTGCTCTGGTAACTGGTAAATCTAAAAAATACCCTGACATAAATTCTCTGTTCTTTTTAATAACAATAGGCATTTAAGGAGATGGGTGAGCTCATTCAACCTCTGTGTGATGCATCAAATCAAATCCTATTAAACATTTAATGCTACAGGCACTTAACATTTAAGAGCTATCTTTCATTTAGGATAAAAATGAACAATTTACCCTTAATTTTAGACAAAAATAAAGTTACCTGATCTGAATGACTGTCCTGGAAATGTGTATTTGAAACTAGTGCCTTCTACATATGTTACATCTCCTTGTCCTAAACTGTTAGACTGGAAAACATGTTTTGATTATTCCAGGTAAGATTGAATGTATACACACTTATACTAGTTCTGTCATTATTGGGCCGCTACCTTGCCCCACATATTCCTGAACTTCTATTTTAAATAGACATTTCATTTAAAATCAGTTGAATTTCAGGATAGATCAGCATCACGGGTGATCCATATATATCTATGTGTTGATGTGGTCCTCATCACCATAGTATCTGAGCATCTCCCAAGTATTTATCCCCACAATACCCTTGTAAGGAAGGATAGCATTATTAGCCCAATTTACAGATGAGGAACTGAAGCAGAGGAAAATTAATGGACTTCCCCAAGGTCGCACAGGAAGTCTGTGGCAGAGCCAAGAACTGAACCCAACATTCTGTGCCCATCCACTGCCTCAATTCTACTTCTGTGGTGTGTACCCGGAATGAAGCAGAGATTCAGTGGCTACACTTAAAATCTTATTTAAAAAATTCTATCAATTTAAGAGATATTCACTTTACTTAAAATGGGAACTATTCTACAAGCAATAATCTTACTCAAAGTTGTAAAAACTGTTTAAGTGCACCCACTCTCCTTCTGAGAATAGTGCCAGCTTATAAGTTCTTTAATTTGTTGCAGTGATTTTAAACTCTTGGAGTCTTCTACCCCCGGTTTAAATATAAAATAAAGTCAGTGTTTCTCAATGACCAGTCCGTGGACCAGTGATGGTCCCTGAGATCTCCCTGACATAGTTTAGGAAGGCAGCAAGCCAGTCCCTAGCAGGGGCGGCTCATGCTGAGTACTGCTATACCCTGCAAGTTTGGTACTGAAATTAGTACAACTGTTTACAGTGTAAAGTATCAGGGGTGGCTCCAGGCCCCAGCATGCGAAGCGCGTGCTTGGGGCGGCATGCCGCGGGGGGCGCTCTGCCGGTCGCCGGGAGGGCGGCAGGCAGGGTGCCTTCGGCGGCATGCCTGCGGAGGGTCCGCTGGTCCTGCGGCTTTGGTGGACCTCCTGCAGGCGTGCCTGTGGAGGGTCTGCTGGTCCCGCGGCTCCACCAAAGCCACGGGACCAGCGGACCCTCCGCAAGCATGCCGCCGAAGGCACCCTGCCTGCCGCCCTCCCGGCGACCGGCAGAGTGCCCCCCGCAGCGTGCCGCCCCAAGCACGCACCCAGTGTACAATATGGAATAATTAGCAACTAAATGGGATCAAGTTTGGATCAGTTAAAAGATTTCCAATTTGCTCTCTGAAGAACCACAGTGATTAAAACCCACATAGAGAAATTATCTAGTCTTCTCAAAGAGCCATTAATATGGCTGTGTTTTTATGCTGCTCACTACTCTCATTTTAATGAAAGTGAGCACAGCCTTGATATTTACATTGAATTTTTGAATGGTATTTCATAGCTCATGAAAACTGCTGTTGAAGAAAATAGAAAGACTAATTTCTGATCTTAGTGGGAAGTAAAACTCAAAGGTCATGATAGGCTGAATTTTGTGTTTTTAAGCTCCATTCTCTCTATTTCATTCCTCCTCTTTTTTTTTCTGCACTGTTGCTAACAGCCTTGCCCAAGTAGGCTCCCATGCTACTACAGGGGGGTAGGAACAAATGGGATAGCAACAACTGTTTGAGAAGGAGGAGAGGACTGCTGCAGCTTAAAAAGCCTGCAGCCCTAAGAGAAAGCCTTCCAGAGAGGGGGAGAATCTGCAGCAGCCAATGGGAGGAAGAAGCAATGAGGAAATAGCTGGCATGCAGCTAAGGGAATACAGTCTGCCCGGGGGGGGGGGAGAGACAGCAGGAGTTTTAAGGGTCACCTTTACTCATTTCAAAACTCTTTTTGGAAAAATGTCTGCCAGACAGCACACCAGGAGGACATAATTACCAGGGATGGAAGGCTATGTGTGAGAACATAAGAACAGCCATACTGGGTCAGACCAATGGTCCATCTATCTTGTCTTCTGACAGTGGCCAATGCCAGGAGCTTCAGAGGAAATGAACAGAACAGGCAAACAAGTGATCCGTTCTCTTTCTTCCACTCCGAACTTCTGTCAGTAAGAGGTGTACAGACACCCAGCCCACAGGATTGCATCCCTGACCATCTTAACTAATAGCTATTGATGGACCTATCCTCCATGAACTTATCTAACTCTTTTTTTTAACCTAGCTGTACTTTTGAACTTCACAGATCTCCTAGCACCTAGTTCCACAGTTTGACTGTGTGTTGTGTGAAGAAGTACTTCCTTTTGTTTTCTTTTAAACCTGATGCCTATTAATTTCATTTGGTGCCCCCCTGGTTTTCATGTTCTGTGAAGGAGTAGCACTTCCTTATTCACTTTCTCCACAGCATTACTGATTTTATAGACCTCCATTATACACCAACCCTTTAGTGTTCTCATTTTCCAAGCTGAAAAGTACCAGTTTTTTAATCTCTCCTCATATGGAAGCTGTTCCATACCCCTAATCATTTTTCTTGCCCTTCTGTGTACCTTTTCCAATTCTAATATCTCTTTTTTTGAGATGGGGTAACCAGAACTGCATGTAGTATTCAAGGATATGCGATGGGCAAAGAATAGGCACCTGTGCCTCCTACCCTGCTGGTGGAGGGGATCATCTCCTTCCCCATGAGAACAAACAGGCAGAATGAGGGTAGCAGAGAAGGAGAGAGATTTTTTACTCCCCGTGAAGGAGTTCATTCACTGCTGGCACTGCATAGTGGTCAGGCAGGGGGTGGCAGACCCCTTCCTTTTCTCAGTGCTCCCTGTTGACAACTGTTCCTTTCCTACAATGGTCTGTCTCTTCTGTTACTAGGCCCTCCAGCAAGGTACTTGTTTGTGTCTGCCCCTTTTGGGGTACATAAAGAGTCCAGCAATGGGGTAACCCTCTGGGATAGATGAGGGACTCCTGGCTTCTTCTTGGGTCAGAATCTCGTGGTCCAGACCCTTTTGTCTTCAGTCAACTAGATACCCTGCACCAGGCATAGACATCTGACTTGGACACTCCTAGAAATTGGTAAGGGGACCCTGCCCTGCCACCCCGTCTCTGCTGGGTGCCCATCCAGGGCCCAGTGATAAGCAGCCAAGTGCTTCATCCCAAGGTGCCATGTTGCTGTGTCCCTGGATCACTTCCTACCAGTCCCATCTCTTCACAACCAAGAAAGTAAAGTCATTAAGTAATTGAACTCAAAGATAAAGTCTCAAACCTTCAGAGAGTCTTAAGTCCTTCCTTGGTGGGCTTGACCAGTTGCTATAGCTAGTTCACCAGGAGTTCATGCAGTGCTCCTTCCCAGAGCTCAGAGTGTAGGTCCCTTCATTTCCATTGTCTGCCTCCTACTCACCTGTCCTGCTCCTCCTCTAACCCATGTATGTTTTGCAGGTATGTCAGGGTGAAGCCAGCTGGGCCCAGAGAAGCTCTTTAACCCCTTCTTTGCAGTGAGGGGTTTGTACACGCCATCATATCCCCGCACAGAAAAATCCAAAGTGTTGCAGATGGAACGCAGCAGGGGAAAAACTCCACAAGATCAGAGGGGTCTTTTCTGCAATCAGGAAAATAAGGACAATGCTGACCAGGTATATTCTTACCCAACCCTCACCCTGCCACCAATAACTAAAAATGACATATAAAACCCCTCCAAACAAATTGGCCTTTCCTCATCCTAACCCACACATCAGTACAAAAGTGAGTGCAACCAGCAATTTAGTGTCTCCCCAGAAGCCTAATGAGAACAGGTTTAAGAACTAATTGAATTTTAAGTAAATACATACCTAGATCAAATATCATTGCAGTACACAGGAGAAGCAAAATAAGTTAGAAGGAGAAATGCTTTCAGAGTATTTTTACAATTTAAAGAAACCAGAAGAAAAATTCCTAGATGAAACATATAGTGACAGGTTGGTTTATGGCATGCAAAACCCTGAGTTAGAGGCCCATTACCTGCAAGTTTTATTTAGAGAAAAAGGTGAATACTAGCCTTGCTTGTGGAGACGGACCAGATTTCCGGGGGGAGGGGGAGGAGGAGATTTGCAATAGGTAGGAAGTCATTATTGGTTAATTAAAAACAAAAACAAAACACCCAAACCCACTATGTCCCCGTCTCAATTTTTCAACTTATTCGGAATAGCCTAAAGTCAATTTTGTAATAAAAAGTAATTGACTGAAGTAATTTCACAAATGAACTCCACCAAAAAATCTTAATTCCCCACAGTCTTCCAATCTGTGCAGTCGAGCATAGAATGGTACCATTCTACATCCACTTTATACAGAAGTAAATGACGCTACAAGGTGCAAATCCTAGAGTACTCAGGCAGGTTTCTCAGGAGAAGCCTAGGAAATAGAGAGAACTTTCAGCATAGCTTGTAGGAAGAAAGAATACGTTGCCCTCAGTCTCCAAAGTTCAAACATGGGGATTGTTAGTAGATATTATAAAACCTAGCCATTAAAATTAAAGTAACTTTAATGATTGGTATTCATTATTTATTATTATTTTATTATTACTATGGTAGTGCCTAGGCTCCCCTGTCACAGATCAGGACCTCAAAGTCCTATGTGCTGTACAAACACAGAACAAAATAATGATCCTTTCCTCCAAAGAGCTTATAGTTTATCTGATGAAACAACTATCCTCACTGTAAGCCGGGCGGCCTTGGCTACCGCCGCCAGCGGCGGGGGAGGGGCCCCCTCCCTCTTACTGGTTGAGGTCCGTGGCGCGCCCCTCGGGAAAGGGGCGCCGGCAGGAGTCTATAGCGCGCCCCTCTAGCAGGGGAACGCCGGCAATAGGTCGCAGCGCGCCCCTCAGGCAGGGGAGCGCCGGCAGGAGTCTTGAGCGTACCCCTCTAGCAGGGGGAACGCTGGCAATGGTTCGCCGCGCACCCCTCAGGCAGGGGAGCGCCGGCAGGAGTCTTGAGCGTACCCCTCTAGCAGGGGGAACGCTGGCAATGGTTCGCAGCGCACCCCTCAGGCAGGGGAGTGCCGGCAGGAGTCTTGAGTGTACCCCTCTAGCAGGGGGAACGCTGGCAATAGTTCGGGTTCATGTACCTCGAGTTCGGTCGGATAGACCGCGGCGGGCAGCTCCAGCTCCCCCAGGGGTTCCGGATCCTCCGGTCCCTCGTAGCGGTCCGCGCCGGGCAGACCCACGGCATCCCGTCCGCTCTCGGGTTCGGGCTTCCCTGGGTTCTGCGCCTCCCCGGGATCGGCAGCCAGGTCGGGAGGGGGCAGCGCGGCGTCTGCGTCCCTCTGTTGTGCCGCGCTGACGGACCAAAGGGCCCTGCCCTTTGTACTCCTTACTCCGCCCCTCCTGCAGCTGGGGACGGAGTGGACTCGCCCGGGCCCCGCCCCCTCCGGCGGAGAACGCGGCGGTCTCCGCTCCAGGTCGGCGGGGAGCCCCCCTGGCTCCCTACACTCACCCACTTGCAAAATGAAGTTATCAATCAAGTCATAGGTGACATGAAAACATAGGCACTCGTTAGAAAAATATACCCTCTTCCAATAAATATATTATCCTCCTTTTGTTGTTTCCCTCTCCCTTTCCTAGATTCCATACACTGTGGCCTTTTATTATTTTAGGGTGTGTTTTTGAAAGGAAGCATAAGTTCCCAAGGGCAGGGATTTTGCTTGTATTATAGTGGTGCAGCAAGCTACTATAATCAAAATTGAGTCATGACTTCTATCCAAAGGTTGACCTTGCTCAGTCCTGTAAAATTGACTTGCTTAGTTGGATTCCTTTGAAATTTAGTATGCTTCAGGAGGGTGCAGCCTAGCATCAGTGAGGATTTGGGGTCATTTGTGCTAGGGGTAGTGGATATATAATGATTAAAGGTCTAGAAAACATGTTCTATGAGGAAAGATTGAAAAAAATGGGCTTGTTTAGTCTGGAGAAAAGAAGACTGAGAGGGAACATGATAACAGTTTTCAAGTACATAAAAGATTGTTACAAGGAGGAAGGTGAAAAACTGTTCTCCTTAACCTCTGAGGATAGAACAAGAAACAATAGGATTAAATTGCCATAAGGGAGGTTTAGGTCGGAGATTAGGAAAAATCTAACTGTCAGGGTAGTTAAGCATTGGAACAATTTGCCTATGGGGGTTGCGGACTCTCTATGGAGTTTTTATGAGCATGTTAGATAGGCACCTGTCAGGAATGGTCTAGCTATTATTTAATCCTGCCTTGAGTGCACAGGACTGGACTAGATGACCTACTGAGGTCCCTTCCAGTCCTACATGTCTATGATTCTATATGTTGTCCAAAAATTTAGTTCACAGCAGATTGACTGTATATTAATGGGGTTTATGCATGGTTATACCAAATTCAAAGCAAGTTTGCTGGGAGAATTTCAAGGAAGTCACACAGGAGTAGCTAGAATGAAAGCTGTTAGCAGAAACTAGCATTGGTGGCCAAGTTGGATCATGGTATAGAGTTTGTAAGCATACAACATAATGGATGCCAATAGGCCTTTCTGCCATCCTTGGTAATGGGCTCAGAGCCCATAGCAGAGAATTCCTATTGACTTTACAGAGAATGACAAACAAATTTTCCTCATACTAGTCAATACATACTCAAGGTGATCGGAGGCAATAGCTGCAAAGAGTACCACTGTAGCAAAACCATGGAAATTTAAGAAATGTGTTTGTTGCATGTAAGATTCCCAAAGTCCAATTAGGCAACTCCCATCTGAAGAGTTTCAGACATTCTTTAAAAAGAATGGTCTCTAATATACTAGATCAGATCTTTAGCAACCTGCAGCAAATTGGATTAGCGGAGCTCTTTATCTAAACATGATAAAAGTAACCACCCAATAGATCAATGATCAATTGTGTAGCTGATATTTTTGCCTTGCTATGCTAACCCTCAAGCAATAATTAAAAAAAAACAACCAAAAACATGAAGATAAATTGTTCAATAAACCACTTTAAAATGAAGTATCTACTTTCAAAACCCAAAACACCAACACAGTTGCCAGGAAAATAAGACAAGCAGGTAGAAAAAAGGTGAAACTAAAATATTAAAAATTGGTCACATACTTTCTCCAATACAACAGGTGTTAGATATGACAATGGAGGAGACAGAATAGAGAATAATATATGGTATTCCTTAAAAAAATAAAGCTATTAATAAAATCACATTGATACAAGAATTAGAATCTCTCTCAATTTACATAAAACCAAACAAAGACCCACTGAGTCCTCCTCAAGAGAGCTCGGGACGCCTGCTTCTGCACAAACCTCAACGTAAGTATAACCTCCAAGGTAAGTGGCTGACCGGTTTGTTGGACACAGGATGTTTCTGTCATAGCTGAAAAGGATTGGGAACCTAAATGGCCCTCTGAGATAGCCCCTGCGGTATTTGGGGTAGGAGGAAGCCAAGCATCTAAAAAGAGCTCTCAATGGTTACCGGTAAAATCCCAGGAACAAGGTCCCATAATAGCATATATTCAACCCTGCATATTGCCTTTACAGTTTAACATTTGGGGAAGAGATTTGTTAGAACAGATAGGGGCAAAACTGGTTTTGGAAGATGAGTAAGCCTCAGGCTCTTCCGTTACAGTGGAAAACTGATAAACCAGTCTGGGTAGAACAATGGCCGTTACCTAAAGACAAATTGGAAGCTTTGCAGCAATTAGTTGAGCAACAATTGAAAGATGAACACATTGAGCATACTACAAGCCCGTACAATACTCCTGTTTTTGTAATTAAGAAAAAATCAGGAAAATGGAGGCTCCTTCACGATTTGAGGGAAATTAATAAAATACTAGAACCAATGGGCCCCCTGCAGTGTGGCCTCCCCAATCCAAATTTAATCCCTTATGACTACCAGGTAGCGATAATTGATTTAAAGGATTGTTTCTTTACAATACCGTTACAGGAAAAGGATAGAAAGTATTTTGCATTCACAGTGCCAGTCCTGAACAATGCCCAACCCACAACGGCAGCCTGACAGAAAAGGAAGAATGGCTGGCTCAAGTACTGTTTACACTCAATCATTTAAATCTATTACCTTTCAATTCTCAATTTTTCACCAGGGCACAACGGCATTATCAGACGACCGAAGTTCTTCCTGCTCCAAAGGTAACCTATCGTCAGCTACCTGGCCCGGAGTGGAGCGGACCTGTGCCACTAATCACCTGGGGGCGCGGTTACGCAGCTGTATCAACACCAAGCGGCCCGCTCTGGGTACCTGCACGATACGTTCGACCATACAAGGATGGCGTGGCATCAGGGACTGAGCAACCCCATCCCTGACTTCAACATACACTTATATGATGAACAAGGAAAAGTGACAACAGGCCGACAACGAGGGGGCCAACGAAATGCACCTGTCACATGGGGCCAAGTAAAGAACCTAGCTAATCAGGCTGAACAACTGTTGGAAAAAACAGGACAAGAGAAAACGGCAGAGAACTATATGATGGCATTAATAGCCTCCTTAAATGCCAATTCTGTACTTTTGTTAACAATAATTATTTTCAGTTTAACTACTGTCCCTACGGAAGGGGGGCCGATAATGACTGGGGGGGTTCATCTTAATATATGGGAGGTATTTGCAAAGACTTTAAACCAAAGTACCTTCTGCTTAACGGAGCAGAGGGCGGTGGGGGAGGTGCTAGAATTATGCCTGCAAATTGCTTAAAAACAAAAAGGGGGAGGTGTAGTGAAACATGCTGTGCTGGCAAACCACACACGTGTTTATTACATTTACTCCTGGCTTAAGGTAAAGCAATGCTCAGGTTATTGATTAAGCACAGACTAGGCAATAGTGCACGTAGCCCCTCCAATAGCTTACGTAGTCCCTTCACCAATTATGATATATTGCACAAAGGGAGATGGCTATGGGTGAACCAATCAATATGTTACAAGTAACTGTGATCTCATGCTCTTTGTTCTAATTACTAATAAAAACCCAGCTCAAGAGAGCTCGGGACGCCTGCTTAACAAACCTCTTGACTCCGCGTCTCCTTGATCCCAACATCCTCCTTCTTTAACCCAATTTCCTTTTAAATAAACAAAGCCTTTTTTAAACTGTGGCCAGTCAAATCATTTTTGTCATCTTTTAATGTCTATGAAGCCTGCATGAAATCAGCTGAAGGTCTACAGGTCACTGTAGACTAATGAGTGCAGATAAAATGCAACCACTGGAGAATGGATTCTGAAAACACACAAATCAAATACATCAGCTCGAAACTAATTTTGGAAAAAGGGAAGTTTTTTTTTAAGAACAGTTTACTAGTCCATTTTTTTCCCTGGTGAAAAGATAATCAGGATATTAGTAGGGGTAATTTACATCAACCTTGATTAATTCAGACTGGCCTAATGCCAGCAGCAAGTCTAAGGAGACTAGTTTATCCCTCTGTGTAAGGATCCTTATTCCCTGTGGTGTCCAATCAGCAGTCTGTTGCTACTCTCTTGACCCAGCTGAATCAGGGAGTGTAGCCTCTGACAGTTCCCTCATCTGATCTTATTGTGTGGTTGTGCAGAGGGTAATGCTCTCACTCAGCACCTCCGCAGGCCTGGGTTCATGATCTGTAGCATCGGACAGACACATTCCATGCTCTGAGTTCACAAGCAAACCACACTTACACTCCAGAATCCGTGGACTGTTTGAAAGGGAAGTCTCTCTTGTGACAACACTGCTTGATCTTATCTCATTTTTTATAACTTTGCATAACTCTATTCAGTGATTAGGTTACTACTACAACACACTTCAGCATATGGATTGTTTGTAGCTATATGCAGTAATTATTGCTTTACACATCTGTAATTTGTTACTCCCATATAATATGGTATTTGTCTATTCTCTGCCTGGGGGATACCCAGCCCCACACAGAGATTTGAAGCTGACTGCTCAAACATTTTGAAGCAAATAATCGTTCACATGAGCATCTGCAACAACTTGAAGAACAAAGTTTCCTCATATGAATGTTTGTGTAAAACAAGAAAAAAAGATCACTGAAGCCATCTAAGGGTCAGATTCTGCTTGACACTTACACAGGTGAGGGGGGAGGGAGAATGAAGCATCCACAGCTCTTGCATGGTCCATGCAAGTTCCAGCAAGAATTGCAGTGTTACACAAGTAATTCATTTTCCCTACCTCTCTGGGGGAGTGGGAGGATGTTTGTATGGAATCCCCAAAGAAGTGCAGATGGAAAGGATGGAGGCAAAGCCATAATTCTTCCTGGCTAGCTGCACAATGACATAGTGATGGAGGAGGAGTATTCTATATGTGTACTGGGATGCTCAGGGAGGCATTTTGCCTCCCCAATGTGTTCCCTATGAGGTGGTGCAATTACACACCTTCCCTTATTACAGATTATGTGCAATTTGCACAATGAAGCCCTAAATGCATTGTTTTCTTCAAACAAATTTTCATGAATATTTTCCTTTTATCTGCCCAGGTGTTACCCTAGCCAATGTACTGTAGTAGTTAAAAGCTGAATTAAATGATGTTGACCAGTGCCTGTATATGCCCTAATAAGAACTGTATGACATATTCCAAAGAAAACCAGTTCTTTCCAGCTCATTTCACAGCATCTGTATCTCTATTGTTGAACTACAGAAGAGAGCAGGTCAGGACATTTTTCTTAAACCTACCAATTGAAAAGCTGCAGTTTGTAAAAATCCATTTCTAACACAGCTAAGAACAAAAGTACTGTAGAGGGGCAAGTGTTGATTAGCAGCTTGTGTTTGAGGCTGGAAGCCAGACACTCCTAATTTGTAATCTCAGTTGAACCACTCACTCCAGATGTGGCCTTGGACAAATCTCAAACTCTCTTCTGTAAGATGGAAACAATACCTACTTCAGGTGAGCTAACGTATATGAATGTTTTTAAAATGTAATATGCTATATACGTGCTATGCATTATTTTTCTTCTGCAACAAAACTCCATGAATTTCCATTTATAAATAAAATATTGAGCTTGAAACCAGACTTCCATTGTCTCGCCAGGATATGCAATTTACAATGATGACATTCCACTGTATCCACGTTAAAAGATTAACCTTTTTGTGTAGCATGATTCACATCACAGTCATGAGAGGCAAACAAAAAGCAGCAGGTTTTCATGAACCAAGGCATTTGTAAGGTATATCAATTTGTATTTGGACAGAGAAACATTAAAATGATACTTCACAAAAATGGAGAGCAATCAAATAGTAGTCAGGGTGGAATAGACTTGAATGTTACATAGAACCAAAATACTAAGGGCCTTGCTACGGGCTTGATCCGGTGCCCACCAATGTTGATGGGAGTCTTTTCACTGACTTGCAAAGGCATTGGTTCACATCCTCAGGGCTTTATTCTGATAACAGGATCTACACTCAGGCACATCTTGTAAAATAATCTTCCATCTATGTTACAGCATTGATTGGAACCTGACTGTCCTACAAGATTTCTGGCTAAAACTAGTCAAACAGATCTTCTCATTGGATGCATTCATTACTTTTAAGGCAGGAGGCCATGTTCTGATCTTAGTGAAGTCACTGTGAATTAACAACAGTGCTCCTGATATCAGGTTTTAGCCCATTGCATGGTATGAGGATCCACAGGTCTTGAACCAAGTTTTGGGCTCCCTTCCCCATCACCACCATGACAACCCAACAACAACAACAAAACAAAGTGCAGTTGGTGGGTCACCTTAGTAAAAGTTTGGGGACCACTGATCCAGAGTGTTTGGAGTGTATGGTGCTGCTGCAAGAGGAGGCTAGTCTGTAGATGGGCACTTTGCAAGAAGCAAAAGGTTTGAATTTTCAGAATAAACAATGCTCTCTTTGAAAAGCTGACTCTTGTGATTCAGGGTGTAATGTTATCTAAACATAAAAATACCAGCAAATAGCCACACACACATTACTGAGGAAGGAACAACAGGGCATTATTGAAAGTGGGCTGCCATGATAAAATGAAAACAAATTCAAACATTGAAACACACCATTTCACTGCTTCTCTCCTTCTTTGACACCCACCTCATTCCCCTGCTGGCACTCTGCACCAACATCTACCTTTATAAAAATCCTCTGGAACTTGCTGATTTGCTACAGGCATGCTAGATTGTATCATTCGGTGGCAACACTGCAGGCAGAAGACCCAGACCTTTATGGGACTTTTGGTAGCAATAACCAGGGCTGCCCAGAGGATTCAGGGGGCCTGGGGCAGGGGCAGGTCTTCGCCAGCGGGTCCCTCTCGGAGGGAAGGACCCGCCACTGAAGAATGAAGCGGCGGCAGTAGAGCAGCCTAGTTGCCGCTGATCACAGCTTCCCCCCGGGCTGCTTGCAGCGCTTGTACTCACTGGGAGGCGCCCACCTCTGAAGTGCTGCCAAAAACCCTGAGTGGCACAGAGGCCCTGCGGGGCCTGGGCCCTGGGGCAAATTGCCCCACTTGCCCCCCCTCTCTGGACGGCCCTGGCAATAACAGCCATGCTTACTCTTTATATGGTGGTTGACATCCTCTAAGTGATCTTGGGCAAATGTATCTAGGTTTTCCACCAGCTTCTGTCAGCACAGAAGGTCCCTGAACTTGTAAAGGCACTGTAGGGGGATGAGAAAGGGTAAAAAAGGTTCCAAAAAACATGTCTGGAGCTGAGGAGGGGCATTTATGAGGATGACTGAGGGATGCTGTGATTCAATGCATCCTTGCTTACCTTACACTGGCATGGCTCCTCAGGGATTAGCATTGACCTTCCCTTGTTGCAAACACAAAGAAAGGGCTGTGTCTGCTCCCTCAGGTGAAATCACCGTCAGTTACAGCAGAACAAGCTAGCAGGGAAACAACTTGTACCTACCATATCAGCAACAATTAAATGTAGTTAATTAACTAGTTAAGCCTCTCAGCAATCCAGTCAGGGGATTCAAATCACTTTATCCCATGTAACAATCCATGGGAGGGGTCCTGGAGAGAGAATAGTTTTCTTGGGATCATTCCACGGGGAGACTGAAGAATATTGCCTTTCCCTGCCTGCAGAATAAGCAGCAGTTCTTCCCCCAGAGAAGTTTCAGATTTCCCATGTGGTAGTACTGTGCTTCTGGAACACTAGTAGGTGCCTTTCCTCTCCTACTGCTTCCGAATTGTGCATCTCTGTTGGTGTTGGGTGTGGTTGCTCCTGAGACCATTATTTAGTGGGTGTTTTTCAACACAGATAGCTTTTCTGTGCTCCTTGTGCTCTAATGTATCTGAAGGCAGAATTAGTTTTGGACAGCTTTACCTCAGCACATGGGTGTGGGGACAGGGCACCCCCATATGGCCCCATCCATGGGTCTTCACAGAGTCCAGGGCCATAGGGACCGAATCATTGGGGTGAATGGTGTGCCCTTCGCACTGTAGATCTCACCTGTACTGCACACAAAGCGGCATTCCTTTGTGCTTTCAAAGGGAGGGCCTGATGGGGCCTGGCACTCGCTCATCAGCCTGGATCTACACGTTGCCAATATTCCCATAGCTTGTTGCTGTAATAATCCCACAATGTTACTCATTTTAAGAGTGCTCTCTGGAACTAGATGCAAGAGAGGTGATGTTGTTCATTCCTTGGCACTGTCAATCCTCACCTTGAAAAGCAGTTTCGGGGAAAGATAGGGAGGGTGTAAATCAAGCCTGGCCTGTAGAAGGAAAATAGCTTCAAAATGATCTTCAAATATGTTCGTACAGCGACCTAAAAACTACAGAGACATAGTGGGTGGTTTATTGGGTGAGGGGCAAGAGAAGTTGATATTTCTGCAGCGTATTCAGTACAATGGATTAAGACTGCCATCTATTGCCTCTAATGCTACAAATGTGCACTTCCCTTTTTATGTTATTCTGAGCTATTACACATCATTTGGCTGATAATACCTTAGTACTAAAGTTGTTTACATAATTTTTTTTGTCAGTTGTAGGGCATGTTCATAAGAAGAATGAATCAATTAGAAATACCTTACAGATTAATAATTTGCAGAGATAGAGCAGAGCATACTCTCTATACCCTCTCTCTTTGTTCATCCTTTTAAGGTAACATTCTGATATACCTGTATCATTCCTGCAAATGAAGGTCTATTTATGCACTGTATAAATGCAGTGGCTAAAAGGAGGAAGTTTATATTTGTTTCAGTCCATCATTAATCAGGCATGAGAGAAACCATAATAGACTTGCATTTCCCCCACACATTCATAGATTAGATTTAATATTCACAATTCTAAACTGAAAGCTAAAACACGACCTAACTACAATGCAAAATAGCAATGGCATTTTTTGCTTATGGGGAGTAATTGCTTGTAAGTGAGCAGTACTGTGTCCTAAGGGGTGTGCAAGGTTGGGGAGAAGGTGCTAATTTACACCATCACTGATAACACCGTCTAGAGGTCAGTCTCCATCTCAGTAAAGCAATCAATGACAGGAAGTTTAGCACCACTGTTGGCACTAGACAGGACCATAGGATGCAGTACAACTAGTGGACTGGATGAGTGGGAGAAAAGCACATGCTGTGCTCGGCAGAAGTGGTGGAGTTCTAACATGGGGCATGAACTCTCCTAGAGCCCTTTGAAGAATTGTAGCAGAGTCTGTCTGGATGCTTCTGGCAACTTCTTCTGCAGTGTGGTATGTATACAAATGTCTCAAAATGAATTTTGCCTTACGAGCTACAATACAGCCCTAATATACAGCTTGATGTGGAGTGGAAAAGTGTATGAGTATCTCCAAGCATATACTTAGTTTTGAAATAATCAAAATGGCACAAAAAATAATATGCCTTAGAATACAGCATTCAGCATAACACGTGGACTAGATCCTCAATGCTGTAAATGGGCATAGCTCCATTGAAACTAGGGAATTCTGCCCATTTACTCCACCAATTGAGGACCTCGTCCTTTATTTTTAAAATATCTAAAAATGCCCCAACACAATATATTTTACTAGTTTACTTCAAATGTTGCCAGATGGACTCAAATTATAATTATAATTATCACATATTTTTATTACAGCAACAGCAACTAAAGGCCTCAGCTGAGACCGGAATTGCCATCACTGTAATACAAATACATAGTAAAAGTCAGTCTTTGCTCCACAGAACCCATGATGGAATCTTAGAAAGGAATTTCTAAATTACACCAAAGAGATCTTGGTCCAGGGAAGTATCCAATGCCTGTCAGAATAAGAAAGATCTAACATTCTGACTGTGGATTATTTTTCTAAACTTTCAGATGTATGCACTCATTATTTTGCCCGAAACGTGCATACACTGAGGCAGCTGAGTCATTTTATGCACTGCAGTCAGTGTGGCTATCTGTGTGAGGGAAGCTATTTATCTCTGTGTTCACCAAATCAGAGCATAAGGCTCTAATGGGACTAGATTAGTGCCAGGTGCCTTGGGGAAATCAGCACTATCCTTGCAAAGCAGGACCTGCCCTATCTGTTCTGCACATGAATGTATCAGTGATCTAAAATTTCAGCCTTTATGACAAAATGTGTTATACACATTAGGCCAGGATGAACTTACAGTTGACTCCCTGTAAATCTGAAGATTGGTATTATAGTGTGATGTTTTCAACATTTATTAATCATTATCTACATAATACAATTCCAGGATTGTTAGTGACAAAGAGTCCTGTGGCACCTTATAGACTAACAGAAATATTGGAGCATGAGCTTTCGTGGGTGAATACCCACTTCATCAGACAAATGATGTATCCACCCACAAAAGCTTATGCTCCAATACTTCTGTTAGTCTATAAGGTGCCAGAGGACTCTTTGTCGCTTTTTACAGATCCAGACTAACACGGCTACCCCTCTGAGGATTGTCAGCGTGTCAGTCTGAAGTCTATAGTGTCTGTTGAGTCAGTTGAAACCGATGGAAACGGCTACAAGCATAATTGGAGGTGCTTTTTCTTTAGAATACCACCAGGTTGATCACTGGGATTTGCAGTCTAATACTGTCCAATTTTTAAGTTCTCAGTCATTTTGGCTTTTTTACAGTTTACAAATTACACCCATAAGACAGCACAGTCTTTTACCTATGGTACTTATTATATTAAAGGTGTACTATATAATGATATTCTATTATAGGTACATTGTAGTAACACCTATAGTTAAGGCTGCCTAACAGTTTCCCTTACTAGACTGTTTTGCCTAACAAAGTATTTAGGTTGAAATTTTCCATACCAGGTGACTGCCTCAGGCTCATTTATTCTGGGTTGGGGAGGGAGGGAGAAGGGGGAAAGAGGATGGCCGGAGAAAGTTTTAGCAAAAGTGATTCAGCTATTTTCAGGAAGAGATTAGGGAATAACAACACATTGTTTTGCCCATGTTAAAAGCTCATTGAGAAGCTCTAGCACCTAGCATCGCTGTGCTTTGGCGCAGGGACTGAAATTTGGCAGCAGTGGCAGCTTTGTGTCAGGGCTGTGCCATTTTCCAAGCCTGAGAAAAATCGATCAAATTTGACCAAGTTATAAGGCTCAAAGAAAAGAACAGTTTGCACATGTGCAGTGGAGATTTGGTAGAGTTTGGTGCTAAATTTCTGAAGATCCCATCTGCTCTGAGCTTTGTCTAGACCCTCACAGTTCCCGCTTGTGACCAGCCTGTGCATGCACTGATGCACCCTCCCCACAAAGTGCACCATTCCAGGACCACAGGGATTGAGCAGGACTTTCCCTACATTTGGTCCTTCTGACTGTCCTTTCACAATATGAAAATTATATTTTTTTTCTTATTTTTCAGTTTCATTTTTTCAAGTGTAGGAAATTACATTAAAATCCTATGTTAAAAGAATGTTGTGAATTATGACACAACTATCAATTACATGATCTCATGTTAGTTTTGGGGGAGGGAGTTGAGCCACTTAAGTTTATACCCCTTGGGATATGTCTGAGTTTAAGGTTTAGACAAACCCTAAATATCAAAGTGAACGGATAGATTCTATCACATTTCACCATGTTGAAAAAGTTTAGCATTTTTTTCGTTGTGTAAAACTTTTTTTTTGAAGTGTAAATCTCTTCAGACCTTTAAAGCTAGAAATCTATTAAGCTTCTCCACCCCCTAAAGTAATCTACAAAACACAGTTTGTTCAACAGTTAGCAAACTGTAGCACATTCCAATACAGATTTTCTTACAGAGCTATAATATATATCACAGCTTGTCAAGCTGGAAACATAAATAATTGATGCCTGAGGCATTTGTTCTTTATCTTCAAGTAACTTTTAATAGAAAAAAAGTTTGGTTAAAATTTAGACACAGGTTTAATAGTTCAATGCACTGGCACAGTATATAATTTAGAGAACAAAACAAATTATACACCATCATTAGAACAACTCAGTGCCTTAATGCAACACAAGACAATTCACAGGCATGGAGAAATATCATTTTTTTCAGTCCACCCTGAGCAGTTTCTCTTCCTCCTAGAGCAAAGGTTCTCAAACTTTTTCATAAGTGGATCATGTTAATTAACAGATTGCCTCGTGTGTCACCTCCCCACCCACTCACAATTACATAACACCACTTTGGCTGCTACAACATTCGGAAAAGGAAAAATAATAGGATGGCATTTCTGTGTTTTAACTGTCTTCAGGATGATGTTATTTTTTGTTTGCTTGTTTGTTTGTTTTTATTACAGTTAAATTACTCTGGTTGAACTTCAGGCCCCACTGAAGTCAGTGGCAAAACTCCCACTGGCTTCAGAGGGGCCAGAATTTCAACCACTTTTTCTCTTCAGACTTCCCCTCTCCTCTGTTATTCCCCTCCTTTCATCTGCACATCCTACTCTGCCAATTAATTGGTTTCCTGGTCTTCCACTCTCCCTGCATACGCTACCCAGACTCATGAATCTCTTCTCAATCTGCTCCTGTGGGTATACTACTCAGCTGTCCCATTCCTTTTTTCCACTAGGCATTCCTCTTACTTTTAGTGGCTGGCAGGTCCAGTCTCGCTGATCAAATCCATCCGTAGAAGAACTTCTTCCTCTTATGTAGCAGCAGCATCTCCTAGACACTGTTAAATTAGAGACTTCTTCTCTTCCTCTCCCGCTGCTTTTATCTATAGCTTACTTCTCAGTTAAGAGACAGAACACTTCCAGAAGCAGCTGGAAACAAGGAGCATAATGGTTCTGAAGCCTACTGAAATCATTAGGAATTTTTCCATTGACTTCAGGGGGCTTTGGATCAGACCACATGTGAGCAGCCAGCTCACGGTCAACAACTAAGAAATAATCTGTATGCCAGAGATGGGAGACCAATAGTCTAAACTCCAATTGCCTCTGCTGAAAAGAGCAGAAGGAAGGGAAAGTGGGAGTAAATCAGTGAAAAAGATGGGAGAGTTAAAATGTCCAATGGGAACCAAGTAATGGAAAGAGCGAACAAAAGAAATATGGCAAATATAGGCAAAACAATGTACCCCACCCCACCCCCATTTGCAGTCCACATAGGATTTAGAGGTGGCAGTTGAAATCCGAGCCCCACTGAACTCAGTGGGAGATTTGCTATTAACTTCAATGGGGCCAGGATTTAATCTGGAGTTTGTATGTGAAGAGAACGGACTTGGCTGTGAATTATCATAGTCTGGAATTTTCAGTTGACTTGCTATTTCAATAATTGATTCATTGTTTAAATTTCTAACTTTATAAATACTTGTGATTGAACTGTCACAGAGAGTCCCATAAATGTTGATTGATATAAATCTTGATTGGCAAAATGATAAGGCCTTGTTTTAAGGCTCTATAGTTCAATGCTGGTAGGTATATCACCTCCCCAAAATAGAATATCACTGTGTGAAGGATGAATTTGAGCTATCACTTTTGTTTGTTACTTCATGAGTTTTAATACCCTTTGTTAGACTTATTCATCTAAGTTTTGCAAGCACTATCATATAACCATCTTTATTTTATTTCTTATGTAAGTTAAATTTTATGTCAAGTAAAAAAAAAACTAATATGTTTTAGAAGTCTGATGTCTCAGTGAACTTATGAGAAACCTGTATGAGAAACTGGTTAATTGAAATCACTTAACCATTGTGCGATATGTAACTACTTGTATGTACCCAAATGTTCTCACATTCCATTGAAGTCAATACAAGTCTTTGCATTTATTGGTGTTTTATTTAGTGTACTGAAGTAAGCAACATGCTCTAAGTATAGTTCTGACATGAAAAAGGCCTTTGATTGTATGGCACCTTCTTTTTCAAAAGATCTGCTCCGTGAGTATATTCAGAATATCTGCTAGCTATAGCATGTCATATGAATTGCTACCACTTTATACTCCTGTTGGTAGTGTAGAGACAACGTACTTAAGAGGAAGTGAACTGAATTCTGTTGCTTATTGTGGTCATTGATATAATTGTTTACTCAGTTCCAGTCAACCACATCTGTACACACCCAAGAAAAATAATAGGTTTGCATGTTTGTAATTAAAGATCTATCTTAACCTGCACACATTTTGTTACTGGTCATGATGATTATGAAAGAAGTAATCCAGCTTGATTTCCAGACTCTGGATAAATTTTGCTGGACTAGCAACTGTAAAAAAATTATTTTTATACTGAGTGTATTTGATATGGAATGTCACTCAGAGACAATAACTATAAATCTGCACAATATCATTTTTGACATGTTACTTCGGAGTACCTCTGCACTGCACATCTGATCCAAAGTGCACTGAAAATAATGAAAGGAATCCCATTAATTTCAGTGGGTTTTGGATCAAGCCCTGTAAAAGAATAGCTAATGCAATCATACAAGATATGTAAGTAAGGTGAAACTCCTGGTTAACATGGAGAGAAGTAGGACTTGAGATATTGTACATGAGGTGAAGAAAAAAACAATCAGGAGAGCCCCAGCCCCTCAGATCATGGTTAAGAATGAAGGATGTGGCCTAAACAATTCTTTTGCATAGATACATTTGAAGAGGTATTCGGACAGTGACAAAGTAAGCAAGGTCTCATTATGTGAAATCTAGTACAACTATGATTTCCCAAAGAATTCTTGTCAAGTAAGAAAATGATATTATTACCTTTGATTACACTTTGAATGAAGTATACTGGAGTTTTCGCAGCACCTGACCAGTGGTATTCAATGCTTATAAATATACTAGGAGCAGTGCAGACAAAGGTGCACCACTGGGAATTCAAACTGCTTAGTTCTGTTTCATGTACTTTTCTTCTTGTGTAAAGATAAATATTCTTAAAGTAAAAGGCAAATACAAAGTACTGGCACTATATTAGGTCACAACATGCTACAGATATAAACTATTGTATTAGAGTGGCTTTGGAGAATATTATATTCAATCAGATTTAAAAGAACTTTATGAGTAACTGTCATTAAGTTTCAATCAAATACAAATATATTTAGAGATCACGTATTAGAAAGAATAAAAAATAGATACAGACTAGCTGCAACAGGATTAATTAAAAGAAAAGCATCTGTCATTTATGGATGTGACAAGCAAAATATTCACTTTTGTACAATCTTTTAAACAATGGTAAATAGAACCAACCAAATATAAATTTAATTCACTCGTTAGGTAACATTTTCAATTTTAAAAAGAAGTGATTTAGCAACTGAACTAAGACCAACATATTTTCAGAGTAAGATTCCATAATTCACAATTAATTTCCGGATATTAATTATTCATGTGTTGTATATTACAAAGCAGAGGGAGAGGGAGTTGTATTATGAGAAACAGACACCTTCTCTGATAAAAGGACAACAGAGGGAAAGTATATACACTTGAAGTTATTAAAAGACTTTTTTTTCTTAGAGTCTCAGTAGCTATCAAAGGTCTAGAAAACAAGTGAGGGTGAACAAAGAGCTGTTTATTTCACTACATTCTCTAATAATAAGCTATGAAATAAGCACTTTTGGACTGAAATTTTATATCAGCATAGGGTATAATGTAATTATGATTGAACTTAAACTATCGATAAAAAACAAGGTGAATGAGGTAATATCTTTTATTGGACTAACTTCTGTTGATGAGAGAGACAAGCTATCAAGCTTACACAAAGCTCTTCTTCAGGTAATATAAAATACTACAAGGTGAGTAAGGTGGCAGTGCATCTGGACACAAATATATAATATTTAATTACAATGGCTGATGAAGTTTTCTATGATGTTAGGAAGCTGCTGAATATCAGAAGGTCCTCTGACAAAGAGCTCTAGGTAAGCCTGAAAGTTTGATTCTCTCATCAACAGAAGTTGGTCCAATAAAAGGTATTACCTCACCCATCTTGACTTTCTAAGAGCCTGAGACCAGTATGCCTACAACAACTCTGCATAAATAAAAAGTTATTTCCTAAAGTCTGATATTGAGCAGTTTCCTAACATCATAGAAAACAAACTTGCTATGCTTTAAAACACCATCAGCCATTGTAATTGAAAATATATCTTTATGTCCAGATGCACTGCCATCTTACTCACCTAGTGTAGTGTAGTGTCTTTAGTATCTGAGTTGCCCCATTTAAATCAATGGGGTTACCTGTGGAGTATAGTGGTATGCAAAAGTAGTAAGGGTAGCTGAATCTGATTCCTGTGAACCTATTCCGGCATGTATCTTTTGTACATAGGTCTTCCGAAGAGTAGCACTAGTGTATGTCTATAAAATTATTGTGACCATGGTGCTGAAATGTAGACTGGTTTTGGTCTGTATTTTTATGTTTTCAAATAAGAATATTTTTAAACTGTAGTATATATAATACAATCTCACCAATAAAACAGTAAAAATGGGGGGAAACATAACATTAGTTAAGGGCACTAATCAGTTAGAAGAGAGGAAGATGCGGCAAGCAACAGTCATTCTCAAAATGTCCACTTCAAGACTACAGCTGCTTGGCTCTGCCAAATTTAAAGGGCTAGGGGGGGAAGTCCTGTAAGAAGGCATCTACATACTTGGAAAAGTTAGTAGGGATCAGAAAGTCAGCAGGGAAGGTGCTGCTTCAGCATTGTTATATATCACAATATGCTGTTTTTGAAAGAGGTAAGTGTGTTTTGCTGACAAACTCTGCTTTTCCAGTATATTTTACATTACAGAAATTTAAAAAAATGTTTTTCCCCCTCCAATAAAGGTCTAAAAGCAAAACAAAAAACACAAACACCACACAAAACTTTTCTTGTAGCCCTGATGATAATCTGCAACTAATCTGCGTTGACATTGGTATTACAGTTGTTCTGTGTTATACTGTTGTCATATTATACTGCTTAATTATACTGTAATTATAAGCACATTCCTACAGCAACAAGCATCCAAAAGTTGCTCAAGAATTTGCTCCAGAAAATCTATTTATCTAGTCACTAATAATGTACCTGGCACTATGGTATCACTGCAACAAATATGAAATTAAATGACACATTGAATTCTGTCTGTTACCAACTCTCCTCTCCAGTTGTGTCCTCAAGTCAACCACCATTGCTTACTTATTATTTTCTTAAAACTTCATCTGGCCATTAGTAAAGATATTGTGTTCTCCTTCTGGGCTAATTAGCAAAGGAATTTTTATGGTGGATTTTTCATAGTGTTCTGGAAAAGGTCAGGCTAGTTCTTACTCTGATGTCTTCTGCTATGGAGTTCCACAGTCCATGATCCCAAGCAAGAACTCTCTATTACTAATTCAGACTGAAAATTTCAGGAGTTAACTGCTCCTTTTCCTGTTAAATATCTCTATCAGAGCAAGTTCATTGATAAAGTTTTAAAGAGACACCTCATGGAAAGGTATAATACCCAAAGGGTCTGCTCTACATCCCAATGGAATCAATCAAAGTCTTCCCATTGGTTTTAATGGGCTTTGATTAGTCCCTAACTGAGTAGTCACAGTTAATTTGCAGTGTTCAAGCAATGTTGGGCCCAGGATATAAGAGAGACAAAGTGGGTGAGGTAATATCTTTTTTTGGGCCAACTTCTGTTGGTGCAGTTCTCAAGCTTCACAGAGCTCTCCTTCAGGTCTGGAAAAGGTATGCAGAGCATCACAGCTAAACACAAGGTTGGACTTCTTGTTAAAGCATAAGGAGTTAACACATCTTGCAGGAAACCATTTAAACTGGGCAAATAATACCTTCACATTTATAGAAAAAAGGAGAGTTAGCAGATTACAGATTATTGTAATTATAGAATCATAGACATGTAGGACTGGAAGGGACCTCAAGAAGTCATCAAGTCCAGCCCCCTGCATTGTAGCAGGACCAAAGAAACCTATGCTTCCCCTGATAGTTATTTGTCCAGCTTATTTTTTAAATCTTCCAGTCATGGGGATTCCACAATCTTCCTTGGAAGCTGTGACTGTGGTCACTGGAGGGATTATCTTGAGAATGTTCAGTCAGGGAAACTGCAAAGAATATGGCAGATGGTCCGCAAAAACAGTGGTTTATTCTCTAATTAGATTTCACCGAACCAGTAACCAAACAGCATCTATAAAACCGTACTGCTTACCAGGAAGCCAAAATACAGTTACCTTTAAGCAATCCAGCCATTGGCTCCCCCCCAGACAGCCATATCTAATATGGTAAGGGTCACTTAAAACCTTATTCACCATATATAAAAAGTTCTACCAATCCCAAGATATTAGACATATTACTCACCAGGTCAGTGAATATTTCAGATCTTATCCAAATACACACTTACAGACAATCATTATTAACCAAATCTAAGATTTATTTGAAAAGAAAAGAAAGAGTTACTGAGGTTATAATATCATTATACATACAGGTATGAATAAAGTTCTTAGGTCATTTTCATGGCAGAGATGGTTATGCTGCTGATTTGTAGAAATCCTTCTGGAATTAATTAAAAAAGTTATAGTCCAATAGGCAGTCTATGTGCAGTTTGTTCAAATTCTTCCATAAAAATTGCAGGGCTAATCCAGAATAGATGTGGAGACCTTAGTCTTGTGATTTAAACTTCCCCTGACAAAGTTTAAGCAGTTCTGAGATAGTCAGGATCAGTCCTGAAAATTCTTTATAGCTACAGTTCAGCTGATAATCCTCTTGACAGCAAATGATCACAGCAAGCATTCCTTGGCTGAAGAATAGTGAATGTACGTTGTTGCTTTGAAGTAAATCTCTATTTCCTAGGCATCCACCAATAACAAGTTGCATTCATTAGCATAAGGCAAATAACTCTTCAAACAGTTCTTAGGTATCAAGTATCAGAGGGGTAGCCGTGTTAGTCTGGATCTGTAAAAGCAGCAAAGAGTCCTGTGGCATCTTATAGACTAACAGACGTATTGGAGCATGAGCTTTCGTGGGTGAATACCCACTTCATTGGCTGCAAGTTCATAGGTAGTTTACTACAAACTTCAAAGAGAAAATAGACAATGATATTATTACACCACAAGTTCCATCTAAATGTTAATATCCCCTTTTGATTTCTGAATGAACAAATATAGTAATGAAATATTCTAGACAGTAACAGAAGCTTAGCATCTACAAGATAATTAGATCACATTGTTAAACTTCTAACAAGATGTAGGTAAACACAGACAAATATAATAAATACCTACTTCTGATTCTCTAACAATACAGGCCTACATTTCAATTAATCTGTTTAACATGGCTTTGCTAACAGTCTGTAAGGAATGGCCCTATTTACCATTTCAATACTCTTCTAATATATCTTTAAAGGTAGCTTTCAGTTTAGCCACCCTGCTGGTTGCTTAACCCTTGCTGACTCAGCATCACAGAAGCCAATTCCAGAATTTAGCTACCCTAATAATTAGAAAGGTTCCTTTAATATGTAACCTAAATCTCCCTTGCTGCAGACTAAGTCTTCAGTGGACATGGAGAACAATTAATCACAGTCCTTGTTATAGCAGCGCTTAACACAGCTGAAGACTTATCAGGTCCCCACTGAGTCTTCTTTTCGCAAGACTAAACATGGCCAGTCTTTTTAACCTAGCCTAATAGGTCGGGTTTTCTAAACCTTTTATCATTTTTTGTTGCTTTCCTCTGGAATCTCCAATTTGCCAACTTCTTTCTTGCCGTGTGACTCCCAGAGCCAGACACAGAACTCCAGCCGAGGCCCCTCCAGTGCTGCGTAGAATGGGACAATTATCTCCCCTGTCTTACAGAAGACACTCCTGTTAATATACCACAGAATGATATCACTCCTTTCTTGCAGCTGCATCACATTGTTGACTCATAGTCAGCATGTGATCCATTATAGCCACCAGATGCTTTTCAATAGTATTACTGCCTGGCCAGTTATTCACCATTTTGTAATTGTGTATTTGATTTTTCCTTTCTTAGTGCAGTACTGTGCACTTGTCTTTATTGAATTTCATTTTGTTGATTTTGGACTAATTCTCCAATTTGTCAAGGTCATTTTGAATTCCAATTATGTCTTTCAAAGTGTTAGTAAGCTCTCAGCCTGGCTTAGCAGGCTACTTGGCTCAGCACACACAGACGTCAAAACAGGCTACACTATAAACTTCAAGCAAGCAAACAAAGTAACAGACACACACACACCCTTATACTGTTTTTCCCAGGAGACTTTCTAATTATTAGGGTAGCTAAGGTGCCACAGACACCCCACCGTAAATTCCTCATCAAGGTGAGGTCAGATTTTCACTGAAATCAAGACCATCAACCTCTCCGTTTTCTTTTCCAACTCACACACCAGCGAGTCCATCTCTGCTGAGATTCTGAATTAGTGAGGATACAGAAGTGATTGGGGCCATTTATTTTCTTGGGTGGAAGGGCAAGAGGACAAAGGCACAGCCCAACTGGACAGTGCTGGTTAAAACATTCAAAACTTGTGCACAAGGTGCATGCAAATCACAAGTGAAATCCATATGGACAAAACATCTTGAAGAACCACACTATCTGTATGGTAATGATCCAATCCATTCAGCATCTCCGCTCATGGAGTGGTTGGTATTATAAGTGAAGAGACAGAAGAAACCTATGAACCTTGTGTTCATTAGTGCTCTCTGTTAATATTTTCTGCTTCTGTGAAACCATTGCAGTGTGTTGGGTAGCGATTACAATCCCAAACAGTAGTGCTGTTTGTCAACATCTGCTCCCCTTTGCTTAAAGTGTGGAAGGAGTTGACGCAAGTACAACTTTCTTTTCCAGGGAGTGCAGAAAGAATTTCTTAGTGGTAATATCAACATCCCGCCAACATGACTGTGTAAGTGCAGGGAATGCTAGTGGTCCAACCAGCCACATGTTAGCCCACAGCCATGTCCATCTAGGCACAGCTGCCACAGGAGTGGGGCAACTAGAAGACAAATTGCATAGGGTGCTTGAGGCTCCCACAACAACCCATCCATTCTTCCGCATCCTCACAGCTAGTTTTGTCTATTGTTGCATGAAGGGAATGTTATCCCGAGTTAAGATTAGGTTTTAGTTCACAGAAGATGGGCTATCTAAAGAATCCTACCCCCCTGCATCTATCAACGTTGTTTTAGTGTAGTTAAGACACAGGCAGGTTAAGGTTGCAAACAACAAAATGGTGTTTATTGAGATACACAATAACAAACTAGGAATCCCTGCAACTAAGATAACATAAAGAATAACTGCTCGGTTGTTAACACAGATGATGGAAATGGGGATGAACCCAAATCCTTACACAGATGGATTTTATAGAAATAACAGAGAAGGATTATACCATGCCTTGCAGACACTGGACAAGAGAATACAGGAACAGGGACACAGACGGGAACCAGGATCTCAGGGACAGGTGCCAGGAACAGGAACACAGTAAGAATCGGACCTCAGGAACTTCAGTGACAGGTAAGTAGATCTTCAGTATGGTGTCTTCTGTCTTCTATTCTTGATCTCGTTGTCCTGTGTGCTGAATGCAAACACTATCTCACGTGATGATGGAATAGGTGAGTGGAGGTAAATTAAGGGAATCTTAGTACGTGTTACTGGTTCACCTCAAATCCTATTCTCTCAGGGCTATAGCTAATAACAAGGCTGATACACTGTGAGAGGGCTCCTATGCCTCACTGGAATGACCTGCTTTCACAGCATCCAGAGACACAGAGCGCCCCTCAGAGGGTGGACACTCCCTTAAAATATGTTCCCCTGTTGCTAGGCAGATCCTAATGCCCTGAGACACTACCTTTCAGACATGCCAAACCCATGAAAAAAACGCAGAAATTGGGCTTGTTTTTGGCTCAATTGGCTTGTGAGTTGCTTGTGGGCTAGTTTTTGGCTTGTAGCTTGTTGCTTGTTCTTTCTTTCTTTCTTTCTTTCTTTCTTTCTTTCGATCTGCTCCTGGCAAACAGGGGTGGGGCAGGGGCAAAGGGGGGGGAGAGTCAGGGGTGCACAGCAGGCACATCATAGTCCCAGACTGCGCGCTGGGGGGAGCTAGTCATATAGAGTGTTGGGGTTCTTAGGAATTGGCTTGTTTTGGCCTTGTTTTAAAATGGGATTAGCTTGATTTTTGGCTTATTGTGAAAGTCGGGTGCTTATTTACTGAGTGAAAGTTGGCAACTGTGCAACCTTTCTGCCTTTTCCTTGCTTTGGCACCAAACTCTAAAAGAGCACCAAAAAGTTGAAGGAAAAGGGGTGCCAAGATGGAGCACAGGTTGTCCTATTACCAATCCAAAATGGTGACTACGTACACTTAATAAAAAAACTTTTTTTACCCCACAGGAAATGCACTGTTGAAAGTAGGGGTAATCAGGTGCAGTTTATGTAATTAAAGCAAATGTTATAGAAGTGCTAACCTGAGAAATCCTGGCTTCTTCACTGTGTATATCACTAGTTTGCATGGCTTAACAGTGGAACAACAGGGGAATTTTTTTAAATGGTTATCAATCAGGACGGCAATAGTGGGCAGCTGGCAGGGGACCAGTGCTTGTGATATGCCTTATTGCAGTGCTGTTTTATTAAGTATTATACACACATGTATTTGAAATATGCACTCTCTTCTTCCTGATCTGTGCCTGTGGGTGTCTGCTACATCCAGGAGTGGAAAGCAGTGCCATCTCAAAGCCCAAGCCTGGAATGTGTTGGTGATGGAAATTTAGCCTCAGACAATTAAAATGTTTTTATTTTAATTATTTTTCCATCAAGGAATATAATGTATTTAGATGAGGTGACTCAGAGAGAGAAGTTCTGAGTTTTTACACCTGATCTACCAATGACCTGATGTGTGTATACAGACAAGTTGCTAACATCGTTGCATTTGTTAGGACTGATTGAAAATTTTCCATCAACACAAACACAAACAAAAAGTGTCTGACTGAAGAAAATTTTATTTTTTTCCATGAAAAGCCAAACATTTGAAAATTTTCAATTTGCCTCGTAGGAGTTGTATTTTGGGTGTCTGAGGTCCCTATTGTGTTCTATAGGCTGGATGCCCCAGCTGGATTATCTCGCCCATGATACAGAGCGGTGGCTTAGCAACAAGAAAAGCATAGTTCATCATGAGTGACTAGTCCAACAGGGGAACCCAGTATATAGTTTAGAATGCAGCATCCAAACTATAAGGCACCATTTACAAATTGACATTTCTGGCTTTCAGATGAAAGTTTGTGGATGTATTTTTTTCTGAGAAGTTGTGATTTTATGTGGGAAAAGAAACCCTTTCCATTTATTCATCTGAAAAAATAGGCTCAGTAATGCTTCTTGATCTCACAGGGAGTACCGTGAGGCTGAATTAATATTCATAAAGTCCTTTGACGTCCTCAGCTGAAAGGTGGTATACAAGTGCAAATTAATTCTTTTAAAATATTTTCTGTTGAATAAATTTGAGTGAAAGGACTAAGCTGAAAAAAAATCCCTTTGTAGAAGATATAGGGAAAAAATCTAGCTTATTCTAAGAAACAAAGCATTTTCTGTGCCTGTATAACATGAAAATCCTTCTTATTGTAATTCTTCCAGTAATCACTCTAATTTGGAATTGATTTTGCTATTTTGAAAAATCTGAAATGAGTCAGTCTTGTTACAAATCAGTTAGTGGGACAGTGCACTTAGTTATGTAATTGAACATGTCATGAATTTTTCAGCTAGATTTAGCACACAGAGCAGCTCGTTCAGAGTTACTGTACTGCAATCTTTCAGGTCACTGATCTACAAACTGGAAATTTTTAAGTGTCAAGAATTGGAGTTTGAGTAACTTCCTAATTATCTACAGCTATATACTGGTGCAGTGACAGACATGATCTGTGTTCTGACCATATTAAGTAGTTCTGTATAGCCTGGGAACATGCTATACAGAGGTACTCTGCATGCGAGATGAGCCACACAGCGATGCTCATTATTGCTGCCATTCATAGAAACATGAAGGAGAAATGGGAAGCAGCTCCATCGCTATATATACAGATCCAAAGACCTGAACTCACAGCTATGGGCTGGAGTAGAAGCAGAGGTTTGGCTGTGTACCCCTTCCCAAACTGTGGCCCCAATCCTGCAATCATCAGGTGTGCATGCACCCTAGCACCTGGGTTTCACTGATGGACGTAAGGGTCTGCCTGTGAGGAACTAAGGCTAAACCACTAGATCAGGATGCAATAAGATTCTCTCTCTTTGGCCCCTTTACATCCAACACATAAGCCTGTTTTATATGGTGCAAAGCCCAGAGAGAGAAGAGACTTTCTACATTTTAGCAAATGTGATGTGTAAACCTAAAAATCTTCACACGGAGTTCATGAAAATCTCCTCCTCAGTTTGAATAAGCACTCTGAGGTTTAACCATAGGCGCCAACTTTCTTCAGGGCCAGTGGGTGCTCGTGACCCCCCGCCCTTGGCCCTGCCCCGACTCCATCCTTTCCCCACCCCTGGCCCTGCCCCCATTCCAACCCCTTCCCCAAAGTCCCCACCCAACTCCACCTTGTCCCTGCCCCTATTGGACCCCTTCCCCAAATCCCCGCCCCGGCCCTGCCTCTTCCCCGAGTGCACCGCATTCCCCCCCCCCAGCCACACAAAACAGCTGTTTTGCAGTGCAAGCACTGGGAGGGAGGGGGAGAAGCAGGACCCAGCGGCGCGCTCATGGAAGAGGTGGAGACGGAGGTGAGCTGGAGCAGGGGGGCGGGGCAGGGCCACGGGGAGCTGCTGGTGGGTGCTCAGCCTATGGGTTTAACTGCTACCTTGATTAGCAGGGTTGTGCTGAAAGCAGGGGCGGCTCCAGGCACCAGCACACCAAGCGCGTGCCTGGGGTGGCAAGCCGCGGGGGGCACTCTGCCGGTCGCCGCGAGGGCGGCAGGCAGGTTGCCTTCAGCGGCATGCCTGCGGAGGGTCCGCTGGTCCCTTGGCTTCGGCGGACCTCCCACAGGCTGCTGCCGAATCGCGGGACCAGCAACCTCCCACAGGCAAGCCACCGAAGGCAGCCTGCCTACCATGCTTGGGGCGGCAAAATACCTAGAGCCGCCCCGGCTGAAAGTCATATGTGACTATTGTCTGAAAGATTTCCAGAGCATTCCTTGGGGGTATTTCAGTATTTCCACTTCTGGTCTTTTGACAGTCATCAAGAAGTATTGTATAAATATAGGCAACAATGAAAATTTGCTAATGAAACTTTTTGTACCTCAGTAAAAAGTTTGGTCCAGCTTTGGTTTTAAATTAAGTAAAGGTTTTAGTCAGTTTGTATTTTGTTTCTAAAATGGGTCACTGTTCCCTACTAACTATGTAATTGTATGCCATGGGGTCTGTAAACTACAAAAATCCTATATCATCTGGCATCCCACCAACTAGATACTGGATTTAAAGAGTCCAAATGAGAGGAGTGGGCATATACTTTGCAAATAAAATCAATTACAGTACTCTTTTCAATGATATGTGGTGCCTCCATGGGGAATATCAGTCAAAGAACAAGATACATTTTATGGCTTACTTAGGTAACAAAATCAAGACCTCTGCATTAACACTTTGCACATCACATTCTGCAACACAAAATGCTTTGACTATACAGCAGTAAGTGGATAGCTTAGATAATAGAAGGCCAGACTAGCTACTTGCATCATAATCTTTGATTTGTCACTCCAGTAAAGGAAAGGGTTATTGCTGACACCTAGAGAAGATTTAAGAAAATAGCGGTCTACCCTGATAGATGAGAAGGAATAGGTTCAGCCCCATAATTAGACTCAGGAGGTGACAGCGGAATCTGTGAGATCGTTGTCCACAGGTTTAAATTAAGAGAAAAAGAAGAACAGCTGGAAGACTAGAGGTCTAAATTGCTGAGACTCAGAAGTATCTGCTTTTCTGAAGCAGATCAAAGTAATTGGAAAAGGGCCTTGTGTAAATTGCCTAAAAGACCAGCCATTCTTCCACAGAATAAAAGAAGGTTTAAAAACCAAGGGGCATTAGATGATATAGAAAAGCATCTGACTTTCTAATTGCTGTTAATCTTTCTAAAATATGAAAGAAAAAAAAGACAAACAAAACAAAACCTTACCAGCTAAATGAAAATCTCTTTGCAGTTAACTGCTTTCCTCAATCACATTGTCAAGCTTGTGTCAGAAGAGGAGAGAGCTAATGATGAAAGGATAAACTTCCACGTCCCATGCCATATTTTCTTGGGCTTGTTTGCAGGATTGGGTCCTAAATTAAATGTATGATACACTAAATAGCAATCTGAATGCAAAAGTGCATAGAAATTGTCAGGGAAGTTCACAACCCTAACTTGATGCAGAAATAGAGATGGAATCATTGTGGTGGATATAATAATGGAGGATCATCTTAACTGCAATGTTATGGAAGGACCAGGAGATGGATTATAGGGCAGCAGAGGACAAAAGTTATGGCAAAAGGTGCTTACCCTGGCGAGCCGCTTGCCAAAGGTTGCTGATCCCTGCACTATACCATGCTGCCCCCCTTTGTCAAT
Source organism: Mauremys mutica (assembly GCF_020497125.1). Taxonomy (NCBI): domain Eukaryota; kingdom Metazoa; phylum Chordata; order Testudines; family Geoemydidae; genus Mauremys; species Mauremys mutica. Next base: position 193,841,824 of record NC_059072.1, read on the forward strand.
TAGTGAACTGCCCCTCCTTTTAATATTCAAGAAGTATTGTTATATAAAGATCAAGGGAGTCAACAGGTTTGCCTCCTTGGGAGTTAAACTTATCACCCTCCCAAAATGATTAGTATTACCTTGGGGGAGGCACTTATTTGCCCTTTTTCTCCTATGGTAGGGCTAATGAGAATAAGAACCAAAGGCACAGACCAGATTTCTACCTCAGGAACAAAAGAACAACATTTTTTGTTTAGGTACACAGTATGTGTTTACCTTTTACAAGTCGTTGCTGAAAATGTTCCCTGATTAAGGCCACTAACTCGTGTAAAAATGTTTGCTTACTCTAGGTTCCCTCAAGTTTATTCCTTGTAGGGAATCCACCAAAATTATGTATAGACAGTAAACAGTTCTATTTGTAGACTGTATTTTCCCCCCTGAACTATCCTTCTTCGTGATAGAGATATCACATTCCTCCTGATAGAGAGAAAAGTTCTCTAATATCATTCAGGGATATCAGATGATGCCTCACTCCCATTAGACTGAATGGTTCTTCTTCTTGATTCACCAATAAAGAAAGTAGGTGTCAGCAAGCTGTGCAATTAGTAGCAGAAAGAAAAGCTAGCCCAAGCTCTATGAAATCATTTAAATGCATGAAAATCTTTGGTATTAGGGGAGGGGAAAAGATGGTTGTGTTATGATGATAAAAGAATACTGCAATATTATCAAACAGAGGCAGTCTTTTCTGTTGACTTTTCAGATGGAAGTAATTTTCCAATAAACATGAGCCAAACATCTGTGAACATTCTTTTTGTACTGACTTTGCTCCAAAGGGATTTTTTAAGTTTTATATGAACTATTACAGAGACAAGGGCTAGATTAATGCCTGGTGTCTCATTCATAGGCAATGAAGAAATTACTTAGTATGTGCAAAGAAATACAGTCTGCCTTGAAGGAAAAAAAGTTGGGTATCATACATTAAGAACATAACAGTGTGAGCCCAATGTATACACATAAAAGCCTTTGGATTTATTGATATCCTATTATCTTGTGCCTCTTTTATTGTAAAACGATAATTAATGACAAATATAGTGTTAAAACATAACAAATCAGCTTTTGGTAGTTAAAGGGATAATGTCAGCTCTGCTTTATAGTCTATTTCCTCTACTAAAAGCTCTATAGATATTAATAAATAGGGTTGAATAGAAATATCTATTGAGTTTAATAGATTGACACAGAATTATTTGCCTGCAATAGAATCCTCCAGACTGTTTTAACAATACTCAACAAGTGTTATTTTCTATTAAAGGACAAGATTGCCTCTTGTCCTCTGTACCCATATAGAGGAGTAAGAAGACATAATATGAGGATGAGTCGCAATAGAGAAGCTTCTATAGATTCACTTTTGCTGCTCCCATCTGCATGGGTGGACAGTAGGTAGATAGCAGTGAGAGATGGTCAAAGCCTTGGCTTCCTCAATGCATCAGCCTGCAGAACTGAACAAGCATGGAGAGAGAAGCAATCTGCTCCCAAAGCAAAGAGGAAGCAAAGAAACATTTCAGAGTAGCAGTCGTGTTAGTCTGTATCCGCAAAAAGAACAGGAGTACTTGTGGCACCTTAGAGACTAACAAAATTTGTTAGTCTCTAAGGTGCCACAAGTACTCCTGTTCTTTTTGCACAGAAACATTGTGACTCTTGTCATAATTTGTTCCGGGTATGCTTTGGGCAGTGCAGCCCTTTAGGGCACATTCTGAACTCTATATCATCCTTGCATAAATGTTTCTGCTGTTTAATACATTTTTGAATACACACACACACAATACATTGCTCACATACAAACACACACACATTACATTAAAAAAAGTTAAAAGAAAATTAAGGTTGCAAAGTCAAACTCTAAAGCCCTATATACTGAATGAGTCAGGAGTTCTGTGAAAGATATAGTATGTCATGGCAGTATTGCCTCTCTTTTTGTGAGTGATAGAATTGCAGAGGGGGCTGGAGCATGAGCAATGACATGAGAAGCTCCAGCCCTCTCGTGAAGTTCAGCCTCATTGGAAGCCAGCAGAGTCTGTCCCTTCTACTTGCTCAGGGTTTCTCAAACAAGGGTTGCCGCTTGTGTAGGGAAAGCCCCTGGCGAGCCAGGCCGGTGTGTTTACCTGCCCCGTCCGCACGTCCAGCCCAGATCACTGCTCTGGGCCAATGAAATGGACATATATACTATGGACACATCCCCTGCAATTATGGTCTTTATAACACAGAAGCTTAAATTCTATATGCAAAATTCTTTGCTGGTATAAACTGTTTCAGCTTCACTGAAGTCAGAATGTGGTCCTATGTACCATAATATCCAACTCAACTATACATACTTTATTACCAAGGGTATAGTTTGTTATTACTGCTCATAAGTCATAGCCCAGTTTGATACAAATGTAGCATGTAATCAATATATTTTAATTAAAGAAATGTCATGAATTCTGAACTCAGCTGCTTGCATAAGAAATCGTTTTAATCCATTTATGTCATCATAAGTAATTAACATTCTCTGAAACATTTTTTTTCTTTTTCTAGATTTATCTTAATTACATTGATACTTATAGCAATTGTTTATACTGATTTTTTGCTTTTCAGGTTCTGGTGGTCTCAATTGTTTCCCAATATGCTGTGCTTTTTGGTTATGTCTTCTCAATTACTTGGACTCCAGACAGAAAATATAGACAGCAATTTCAGTACAAATTGCCTTGTTTTCACCTGAGTAATGTTTTGCTGCCCCCTCTCACCCTGCTCCAATATAAAAAGGATCAGGCTTGTAAGTCATTAGGAGGCAAACTGTTAAAACTGTTCAGATTGCAAAGAATCACATTCATTTGTCAAGGTAGGGAGCAGGAGAGTTAACTTAGTGTTTCTAAAAAGTGGACAGGATTTGTTCCTAGAAGTTTTTGCATGATACTTAAGATTGCTGATATCACTATGTCTACTGTTATAGCTGATGATACTAGTAGGGAATGAGGTACATACTCAGTAATAATCCTGTTCATCATTTCACCTAAAGTAGGCACTGATTTGAGAGTCATTAACAGAATGGGGACAGGGACTGTTTCTCTCTATATATGTTCAGTACTTTTAATGGGTACCAGATTTCAGTTGGGGTCTCTAGACATTACAATAATACAAGTAAATAATAGGGTACGTGTGCCCCTTCCTCTAACTGAATTATTGAATCTATCAAATCTTTTCTTTAGAATGGCCTGTCCTTTCCCCCACACTTTATCATGATCATTCATGATAGTGTTGTCATACATTAAACTATTCTTTCAAATTTTTTAAACCCAAGAAATATTCCTTCTACAAGCTGTTCATTGCATAATCAATTTAGAGGCAAATTTAGAATCCACATCTTCACAGATGGTAACTACAGCCCTTGGTGGATGGCTGAATGAGCTGCTAACTGTGACAGCATAACCCAGGAAGGAGTTCCATTGCAAGAAGAAACCATCAGACCAGAAGAGCCCAAGGCTCTAAGACTATCTGTAAAATGCAGGCTGCAGAAGGAGGCTGGTTTGGTAGAAGATAAATTTCCCATCTTATGAGGATAGGAGGAGCCAGGACAAGTGGGAGAGAAATTGTTGACAGGAGGAGTGATCTGCTTTGTTGATGTGTATAGTTGACCCTATACCATCCCAGGATCAAACAGAACAATATTCAACTATGTTCAGCCATCGACCAATTATTCTGTCCCATTTACTGGAGGTTTCCTATCTCTGGGAATCCCGCTTTAAAAGCAAAATGTGAAATTCTGCCCCCCTCCCATTGATGTCAATGGGAGTTTTGCCATGGACATCAGTGGGGTCAGTCAAAGCTTTCCTTGTCTTTGAGCCATCTGCAGTTAACCTAAATGCTCTTACATCAAACTGTCTTGCTATATAGTCAGAACAAAATCACTGATGAAAAAGTGTAAAAACATTCATATCTATCCTGTAGTCACTGGGAAAAAAATATAGGGTATATATTCAAAGTATTTTAGTAATTATATGTTAACATTGTGAATAAACATACAGACTTGTCCTTTCGATCAGTCCTGCTGGCTTTGTTGATGCAGATCCATAATATAATACCTCCTGTAAAGCTGCTGTGACACTACTAGACCTTTAGTACTGTTGATCACTTACAGGATGCATGTAGCAGGGTTTATCCAGATGAGATAATCACATATGCTGATACTAAAACTGGTTTCTGTGCAGAGTGTGGCTATTTTTTCCAACTACTACCAGATTATGCTTCAAAAATGCTTATTTGTGCTAACAGAATACGGGTAGATCAGGGTTCCATTGTACTAGGTACTAACATTAAACAGACCATGCTACAAACAGCTTGCAAGCTATGTAGACAAGACAGAGTGGGACAGAAAAAGAAGTCATATAGGTGAAAAGATTTAGCCAAAGTCACACAGCAGGCCTGAGGCAGAGCTGAGACTAGAACACAAGTCTCCTGATTCCCAGTCCAGAGCCTTATCCACTAGGGCATGCTTCCTCTTACACATCAAAGACATCTTTGTTTGTGCATTGGGAAGGATGTAAGGATCCAGATTTATTGCTTAGCTTGTACTGTGCATGCTCAATAACACTGCTGAAGCTGGCTGCCCTCACTCTGCCCCCCAAATATCGGCACATACCAGTTGTCTCCATAAGGATCTCTATTAGAATCATAGAATCATAGATTATTAGGGTTGGAAGGGACCTTAAGAGATCATCTAGTCCAACCCTCTGCTCAAAGCAGGACCAATCCCCAAATCTCTAAATGGTCCCCTCAAGGATTATTGAAGCAAAGACTTAAATATCTACCCTTTTAAAAAGTGGGAGAGTAAGTTTGTGGTGGAATGTAAGAGTTTGAAAAGTATGAATGATTTTTTATTGCACAGTGTGACATGGAAGAAAAAATGGCACAGGACAAATCTCAATGGCATCTTTATGATGGTGAGCCACAGCAGCATTTAACTAGCTAAGATGCATACCAAGCTTCTTGATCTTATTTTATCACATACAATTTTATTTGCAAGTGAGAAGAAGCACTGCAGGGGAAGTGTTCAATAGGTAGAGAAATTAAAGCAGCAGAGGAAAGGCAGCTAGCAGTGTCCTCTCAGTCAAAAAATACTTAATAGAAGCCAGTACACCAGGGTTTCTCAAACAGGGGTTGCCGCTTGTGTAGGGAAAGCCCCTAGAGGGCTGGGCCGGTGTGTTTACCTGCCCCGTCCACAGGTCAGGCTGATCACGGCTCCCACTGGCTGCGGATTGCTGCTCTGGGCCAATGGGCCCACGATCGGCCGGACCTGCAGATGGGGCAGGTAAACACACTGGCCCAGCCCGCCAGGCGCTTTCCCTACACAAGCGGCGACCCCGGTTTGAGAAACCCTGCATTACACAGTCAGAGAAAAAGTTATTACTGAGTAACAGGTTTAAGGTCCTGATCCAAAACTCATTGAGGTTAATGGGAATCTTGCCATTGACTTTGATGGGCTTTGGATCAAGCCCTCAATATTGTTTACTTTCTCTGATACGTTCATGATTTTAATTCATTTCAACGATACACATTGCAACACTCTTACAGTAGCATACACCATTTGGAGTATCTTTATCCTGAATTTTAAAATTTCAAACTAACAAGGAAGACCCAAGAGAAGACTAACTCCTAACTGCACTAGCAACATAATATAAATACTGCTGTTGTATCACGATTCAACAGAAAGAAAATAATGGTATTAAAAAATTGTCTCATCAATTTATGGGTAAGTGAAAATGTATTATATGACTTATTTATAGCAACACATTACCCATTAAAAAGTTTCCTTTTCTTTGTTTCTTTCAAAGTTAGTTATGGTATATGTAAGAGAGATATTAGAACTTTTTAAAAAATGACTTGAACTATAGAGAAGTCACCTAAAAACATTTTAAAGGATTTTTTTTAATCTACAGTTTATTCACTGAACTGCCCAGGCCTAAGTTCAGCCTTAAGCTTTCTGATTCCTATGCTATTACTTTATGGAGGCTGACAAATAAAAGAGAGAGGAGCAAATATTGGAGAGCTTACATGAGATAACAAAAAATGTTTTTCACAAAATTGAAGTTTTCCAGGGAACATTTTTGATTTTGCTGAAGTTCTTCAATTTTGTGTCAGGAAATTGAGATGAAATATTCCATTTCAGATAGTACTGAATCACGTTTCAGTTTGGGTCAATCTGACATTCAGTTGTATCCATACGAGCAGTTGTGAATTGGGCTGCTTCCCAGAGCAGTCGACGTTGTCTGGGGTTCTCTGCTCAGTGTGTCTCTCTTGATCCCTAACTTTAACTCTGACTTAATTCCCATCCCTGATTTTGCATTGGTGACTGCATTGTAGTCAGGTACCTCATACTCTCCCTTGTCTCCTATGGGCCTGGTTCCTTGACTGGATTACATCTCCCATGATGCACTGCAGTTTCCCCTCATGGGAGTCTCATGACCACAACGTGGCTGGTGATCTCAGCCCATAGAGAATAATGGGGGCACAAGACAACTAAACTGCAGCTCCCATGAGGCACTATGACAGCTCATGTGAATGAAGTTCAATGTTGAACTGGCCAGAAATTAAATGAAAGTTTTTCTAAACTTTTAATTCAATAAATAAATAAATAAATAGATATTTTGACTTCTTATACTGATTCAGGAGAGAAACTAGTGTTGAAATATCATACTTTCCCCACACTAACTATACTGGTTTGTCACTTAAGTGACAGAACTACCACTCGAATTGACATAGATTATGACTATTCTGAAAAAAAAATGCAATTTACAATAGTAAAATTTGCTACAATTACTATTTCCAGAAAATGTTAAAAACAATTACTTGATAAAATCAAAATACTATTTCTTAAATTCTCTAACAAAGCTATTCTTTAAGGGGAGAACCAAATTAGATAAGAAAGCCACTTCTCTCTCCCTCACTTGGTCTGATTTTTGGAATCAGGCTTTCCTCTGGATTGATAGTTCATGTTTGGCAAAAAGATTTTTTCCCCCAATAATCAGACAAGCACAGACAATGCTAAAAGGGTTTATTTACGGTACTGGGAAGATTGACAAGCAGCTTCGAAAATATAGTGCCATAGTGGCCAGTTATATAATTTTTTTATTAATCAATTTGCATTTATTTGTATATACAGAGACAGACATTGTTAAAAGTCAAGAAAGAACCCTGAACAAAAATAAAAATAAGAACAGTACATACATATAGAGGTTATTCTAATTGCATTAAAAATTATGACTACCTTGTGGGGAAAGGAGGCAGGGGGGTGGGGATGAGTGCTTACAGACATCCAGCGGGTTGTGAAGGGAGGGTTAGCATTGTTCTAAGAACTGACTTACTGCGGCGGGGGGGGACATTGACCATATAAGCTTATCAGTTGTTTATAGATGTCAGTGTCCTTGCTTCTCAGTGGTTTCTATCTTTTTTCTTGACTTCATTAAAAGTATTGCATATCCAGATCTTTCCCAGGTCTGGAACCAGAAGTGCCAAAAACAGAAGTTCCAGAAAATTAATGAGAAAACTGTTTTCAAAAGACTTTCAAGGCTACAATCTGTGGCCTGGTGAGAACTATGGGACTAGATGTAGACATAGTTCATCATGTGAGTAACTTTACTCATGTAAGTAGTCTCACAAAAATCAAATGGGAATACTCACTTGTGTTTGAGTTGTGAAAGTCAGAGCATAAAACTCCCAAATATCCAGCTCTTAGAGAGGACCAGGCAGGAAGATTTAAAGAAGTTGATAACACCAAGTTGAGTGTATTCATTATTGATCTCTGTTCCTACAACAGATGGCTAAATCAAGTTCTTACCATTTTAAGATGCAGTCCAAATTAAAGACTTGCAAACCCCTACAAATTGGGGCATTCAGACATTTAACATATTTCTATTTTGTCTTTTTGTTGCCAAGAGTTACATACAATACATATGTTGGTACATATTCTTCAAAAATTAAAGTTTGCAAACAAAAATGAGTGTGTTGACATTTTTGCGTACTTTAAGCACCTGGGGATTTAGCACTAGTAAGTATCAAAATAGTGGACAAAAAGGAAAATTGGTAATTTCATATAATTAATTGACCATTTTGCTTTTAATTTGTATGCAGATTAGATGTAATTTCCATATTAAAATGCATAGTGGGAGTTTAATATGTAACCTATTTTTATAATGTACTGTATTCTGAAAATTTACCTTTTTGAATGGCAGAAGAACTGTCAGAGATCAGAGAACACGATGAATTTATCAAAAAGAAAATTTAGCTCACTGTTTAGAATATAGATTGAGATCTTACTGCACTTTCCCAGCTCCAATTTCTTGCCTCAGAAATTCACTTCCTTATAGAAATAATGCATTAGCACAAATGTAGTTTTGCTTTTTGCAATAGCTCAAATTCAATTACTCTAATAGTATGAGAAATTAATTTTAGAAATTTAGCTATATTTTCCTTATGCTGTTGAGAAAGTATTCTACTTTGATAGCTGGCAATATTGTCCTTAAATTAAACATTATGGAAATGCTTAGAATAAAATTAGTTTACTCTACTTGATGCATGTTAGTGACAGACAAAAAATGATGTTACTATTCTAACTTTAACTTTAACATAAAACTGCACTACAACTGATTTAAATGCTTTGCTAAAAATCACATGCTTTTATTTCTAGTAAGCTACCTCTTAACTTTTTTATTTTCAGTTAGTGCTTTATTTTTTTATTCCATACAACTAGATGCGTTAAGTTAAAAGTTACTAGAGATTTGTGGTGAACATTAAAAAAATAAAAAAGTGCATGGCCTGCAGCTTAATCTTGCATTCACTGAGCAACCAAAACCTCCCATTAAATTCTACAGGAGTTTTGGCGCGCAAAGAATGCGGGGACAGACTTGTGGTACAGGCACAGCAGACAGCCTTAAACAAGTAAGCACCACACAAAATGAACTGTTTTCTCATTCAAACTCTTCCAACAATACTATACAACACAAACAGATCACATGTCCTGCAGACATTGCCCAGTTCAACAGATCCTAAAATCCATAAAGATACCAGGAACAGCCTCTTTAGCCCAGTAGAGTTTCCTCTTTCTTCAAAGAAGCCCATTGAGTAGACTCTGGTTATGAAGTAAACATCAAACATAGAAGTCCAATATGTTCCCTTGCTGGCAGAAAAAAAGGAGACAAATAGCGACAAAACTAAACCAAAAAAAAATTCCCCAAACCAGAATATATTCTCTTAATCCAGGAACAAAGCAACCAAGAGCTAATAAGTAACATTTGGAACTTTCTCAGTTATTGAGCTAGCACCAAGTGGCTTCACCTACTGTTTAGACTTCAACCCAAACCCTTTTCTATCTAAGGTTGAAAGGAGTTCTAGCCCTCCCTCTTTAAGGAAGCAGTGACTTCTCCTCTGATGCCTCTGATTTCTGCTTCTACATAGTCTCAGCTGGAGGGCATTGTCTCTAGTACTGGCAGCTTTTACAGGGTGTGGAGCCCTTCCTTTCCCTGCCACCATCAACCTCCTTAATTTGAAATGGAAGACCATAAAAGCTAGTATAAGGAGAATGTCAAATACATGAAGTCTAGGTACACTGACTGATTTCAGTTTACTTTGGCTGAATACAAGAAGACAGGAAAAGAGGACTAGATTATGCAAAACTGAATAGTTACTTTATACATTTAGTAATCATAATTACAATATATGGCGAATATTAGAAAAGCCTCAGGTATTAATAGACTAATAAATCATACTCTCACAAGGAAACTCCATCTTCCATGCTATTACCAAGTCCCTTGATGCAGCCATTCTAGCTGTCCCTCTTTCTTATCAATATAGATCTTGACAGTATTTGATGGTGTTTCCTGGGTGGAAACCCTGCCTGCCAGGCAGCTTTCAAAATCGGTCCAGTTTGTCAGCTTGCCCACTGGGCTCCTCAGCATCCCACCCGGCAGCTGCTTGGGACCCCAGGGCTTCTGGGGTCTGCAGCTGCAGGGCAGCCAACCAGGTTGACTGTCCCAGGGCCCCAGGATTCCAAAGGTTCACAGTTCTGGGACAGCCAACCCTGCAGATTGTATGAATCAGGAAGCCTGAGGCTTTCCCTATCATGGAGAATTCTGGAGTTTTGGTGTTTTGTTCTGAACTGTAATGACACCAGATTTTAAAACACTGAAATCCTGTGCAAAATGGAACTATTTTTCTCCATGTAGTGCTAATCATTTCTACTAGTTTGAATGAGGGATGTTCTGGCCGCGGCTTCCTGCCTCCCGCATTGGCCTGGGACCACGAACCGCGGCCAGTGGGAGCCGCGATCGGCCGAACTTGCCGACGCGGCAGATAAACAAACCGGGCCGGCCCGCCAGGGTGCTTACCCTGGCGAGCCGCGAGCCACCGGTTGCCGACCCCTGTTCTAGAATTAGCACCCTTTCAGCAGCAGAAGGGGAGAGAAGCATAGAGGCCAGAGCTGGCAATGGGGTGCCCTAACAGCTATCATAACAGAGAGAGAGAGAGAATACATGAGGTAATATTTATATCAGATGACTAAATATGAGATACATAAGCCCATCAGTGGAAGAACAGATTTCCAAATATGTAACTTATTAATTTTAAGTAGCTTAATGAACATAGTTCTATGCAGACATTTATTGGCATTTTACCCAGACAGTGAATCAAATGTTTCTCTGTACTGAACTCAAATATCTAGCCTTAAAATGACTTCATACAGTTACTGCACACAATAGAAAATTAAGTACTGGACTCAGGCAACAGATTAAATTCACACATCTGAATTATCACCAGTTGGATAGATCACTTCTTGTACTCCTGAATGCAGCATGCCTACAAATGAAGTGCGCTTAAAAATAAAGTCAATGCATGGATTAGTATAACTGCTTGAATTTTGAAAACCTCTGACTAGATGCAGATACACTTGCTCCAAAAGGTAACTGTAGCTCAACATACCTATTCCCTTGCATAGGTGCTACACATTGACTGCTTGGGAAAAAGTAAGCAAAGACAGGATTCCTCAACAAGGATCATATTACTGGGTTAAACCCAAGTATGATGGAGTTTCCCATCTTAGCACAAAAAAGTGTACATTTGTTCCAAACCTGATCACATCTCTGTTTTATTTACCTAGTCAGTATATCAGCTAACACTCTGATATGCTTATCTAACCTGCAATGCACACAGAGCCCTGATCTACACTGGGAGGGAGGGAGATCGATCTAAGTTATGCAACTTCAGCTATGTGAATAACGTAGCTGAAGTCGATGTAATTAGATCGACTTACCGAGGTGTCTTTGGGTATGTCTACACTACCCACTGGATCAGCAGGCAGTGATCAATCCCCGAGTGCTCTCCCGTTGACTCCCATACTCCACCGCCACAAGAGGCACAAGCAGAGTTGACGGGGGAGCAGCAGCAGTTGACTCACCATGGTGAAGACACCACAGTAAGTCAATCTAAGTACGTCGACTTCAGCTACTTTATTCACATAGCTGAATTTGCGTAACTTAGATTGATTCCCCTCTCCCAGTGTAGACCAGGGCTTCACCACGGTGAATCAACTGCTTCTGGTCCCCCATCGACTCTACTTCTGCCTCTCGCAGTGGTGGAGTATGGGAGTTGACGGGAAAGCGCTTGGGGATCGATTTACCGAGTTTAGACTAGATGCGATAAATCGATCCCTGATGGATTGATCACTGCCCGCTGATCCGGTGGGTAGTGTAGACATACCCAGAGTGTCACCATCAGCCATCTGCAGCACTACCAGCTGGTCCCACTTCAGTTTCCCCTTCAAAGCTCCTCAAGAGGGATGCCACAACTCACGACAATAATGCCTTGCCCGGGCTTGTTTTATTGGCACAAAGTTAATCCTAAAAGTCCAAATCAACTAGCCAACAAAATTAAGAGCAACAAAAACAAACTCTTCTGCCTCACCTGACTCCTCTTTTAATTCAGTCTCCAAAATCTAACTTAGCCCTCTGCAGACACTTCACTCCTACTCTAGCTCTGCACAGTCCTTTCTCCACTCTTCTTACAGAATGGTGCCTTCCAGGGCTCTCTCCTGGAAGCCAGTATCCCATAAACTGTTAATCCTCAGGGTTCTTTTCTTTCTAGCCCTGAGAAAGAGAAGGAAAGATCAACTCACACTCCCCCTTTTATACCCTTTCCCAGGGAACCCCTCCCTGCTTCCTCTAAAAGCCAGCCTCACTCTTTGTAGGGTCCAGGTGTCCTCTGTCCAGCCCCCTTGGGAAACATTTAAACAGACACAGGTGTACTGGGCCTATTCCCTCTTAAAGGGGGTCCATATTGCTGTGACAGGTGCCCCACTTTAAAACAATTATATGCATTCAATTTCTGTTTAGAGAGGTTTGAAGGTCCACCAATTCAAAATTGCCAAACAACACACTTAGCATTCATTAATCTGTGAATGACAGCCACAAAACTTGCATCAACCATTAACATTTGAACCAATGAGTAGCACTGACAAAAAGATTTACAGACTACTGCTGGATGGAACAATGATTGTTTGCGGAGATCTCCATAAGTACAACGAGTATTGTACTGAAATCTGTTAAGTTTTCTTCAAACTTTATTGAATTTTGACAAATATGTCAATATGGGTAACTCCTCCACTGCCTATCCCAACCGCAGTTGAAAAAAGGAGGATTGGCATCAGGCTGGCAGCCAGCCATAAAAATTTGCCATAAATCAATCAACACTATGAGTCTTCAAATGAATCAAGAAATGAGTGAGTGGAGGCTAGGATGGTCTGGCCATCTAAAGTGTAGTCCTGACAACTATGTGGATAAGAATCCAACAAAACAAGACTGAAGAAAAAAGGCAGAGGCCATGTGACCCTAAGAGCCCATCAATGCCCACTGCAGAGGACACACTAGTCTGTAACTCATATCAGGCCTGACACTCTCACAACTCAGCCACTGTTGTCATAATATGTATCCAAAAGGTATCTTAAAAAGTCATTGTATGCAAACTGGTGATGCTCTGATCAGGAGTATCAATGTATGATGTTTGTATGGGCTGTGTATAAAGAATTGTGAGTGCTGGAAATATGTTCTTAAAATGTGTTTTGGAGGCCTACCCTAGACAAAGGAGTGTGGATTTTCCTGTCTGATTTTCTTGATTGCAGGCAGAGGAAAATGAAAGTACCCTTACCGGTAAGGTAAGTAAAACAATCAGGTTAGCAAGCAGAAAACAGCTTAGTGAGTGCACTGGGAGCAGAATCTGTATCCCCAGGAAATCTTCCTGGCTCTTAAGGCAAAGACTGGAGGGAAATACAAGGGGAGCAAAAAGACATTCTAGTTATCTTGCACTTAGGGAATGGGACCTTCTGATTCTGTGAAAGTTAGATCCCCTATTCCTGGAGGGCTAGGGTTGCTGGTAACTTGATATAAGTGAGAAAATAGCTCAGGCAAAGAGTGTAACTTGCAGGGGCAGCTCTAGCCATTTCGCCGCCCCAAGCATGGCAGCACGCAGCGGGGGGCACTCTGCCAGTCGCTGGAGCCACCTGCCGCCCTCCCGGTGACCGGCAGAGCGCCCCCCGCGGCATGCCGCCCCAAGCACCCGCTTGGCGTGCTGGGGCCTGGAGCCGCCCCTGGTAACTTGCTAAAAATAAGTTTTAGGCACTAGAAAATGTGTTTTGTTTTGTTTGTGATCATATCTGTTTGTGTACAGTCTCTTTAGAGGCATCAAACAATTTCTGAGAGGTATCCAGTCCTTTTCATTGGACACTACAGAGAGACAACTCTTGGGAACTCTGGAAATGGGGTTCACTGTTACTTGCAAGGTAAGGACATACTGGTAGAGTCTTGAGGAGTTTGCTGGTGAAGCAGGCAGACTGGTGTGGGGAGTGAATCTCTCACAAAATTCACTCTTGCTGAGGCAGAGGGATAACATAGTGGCTTATGGTTCTGGGTTGCTTGAGGAGACAGAGGCTGACAAGAAGAAGTGGTGTGATGTAAAAGGAAGACATGTTAGCATATGGTGTGATAGGGGATATGGCATTGGACTGAGCATTTTGGAGGTACAGGACACACGAGTGGACTTCATTTGATGGGATTAACACAAGGAAGAAGATGATGATGACAGTATGAGTATGTACAGACTGGATCAGATCTTCAGCAGATGTAAAGTGGCATAATCCCATTGACTTCTATGGTGCTATAGTGATTTATACCAGCTAAGAATCTGTCCTGCTATGTTCTGCTATGAAAACCTGAGTGAATGGAGGTTTCTTCTGGGAAACCTCCAGTCTGCACAGAGATGTGTATCTACATTATATGGACAGAACCACATTATATGGACAGAACCACCGGTATAACTCCACTGGAATCAATGGATTTTATTACAATGGAGTTACACCAGAGAGGAATTTGACCCATACTTACATAGGCTGGATACATCATTAACTGGAATTATGAACTGTATTCATAAAAAATTTCAAATAAAGTAAGCTGGGTCTCTTTCCAGCATCTATGACACAAATACTAGGGCCAGGTTAAACTGTCCTCATAAAATCACACCAGACATTTATTTTTTGATGTGGCTTCATCCTAACACATACCTAGGCCTACATGCCCACTTCTGTGCTGTTTCATGAGTGAACTAGGGGATTCAACAATATTTCTTCTCCTACGATGGCTGCATGTGCAATCAGTTAATTTTATGTAATGTGTAACTAGGTAAAAATTACAGTGTAGTCACTTAGTCGCTAAGCAGTTCTAAGGTGATTATTTGGTCTAGAGATATATAGGGAAAGCATTCAGCAGGGTGTGCGGGGAATGAGATGCACATCTCCCATAACTGTTAATGAGAATTGGAAGTCTAAGTGCTTGTGTGCACATCACTGAAAATTCATTCCATAAATTGCTACTTTGTCTCTGGATACAAATTGCTAAAACCAGCTGAGCTCTGCATGCACAAATCTGCCCAAATTATATAAGATGCTAATATATCTTTTGAGAGGCTGGAAGAGGCAAGAAAGTTGTACCAGCAGCACATCTTGCATCCACCTTTACAAGACCCCAGAGATCATCAGGTAATTTATTGTCTACCATTTTTCCTAGATCAGTGTAATCACATTCTATTTAAAGTTTTTTAACATGCATGCTTAAGCATGCACAGGGAGCAAAGAGATTTTTAAAAAGCTTTAAGAGTGGTTCCAATACCAGTGAACTGAATGTACTTGTCGTTTTATCATCAAAAGATTATATATTACAATTCAACATTTTGTTGTTTCTATTTCCAACACTCACATTGACACCAGGCATTGCAGATGTCAACAAGCACCTCGCCAACAACATTTTCAGTATGCTCCACTAATGCCCCAATCCTGTAAGGAGCTTGGTATGGGGAGGCCACTGCTCCCACTTGAATCCCAATGACTTCAGTGGGACTGTGCCTGGGATCCAGCATCACAGAGCTACTTGAATAATCAGGATCTTCACCTGGGCTTCATATGGGCTGCCAGTATATTGGTTAACCTCCAAGACAGATCATAGGACCGTTACCGAGGAAGAGCATAGTTTTCATAGCATGCAGCAATTAAACTATATAGCGATGGGTTGGCGATTCCCATCTTGACTACAGCGCTAATAGAATGTTGGGAATCATTAGCAAAGGCCGTTGTGAAGGCTAAAACTATAAAAGGTTAAAAAAAGAACTAGATAAGTTCATGGAAGACCGGTCCATCAATGGCTATTAGCCAGGATGGGCAGGGATGGTGTCCCTAGCCTCTGTTTGCCAGAAGCTAGGAATGGGTGATGGGGGATGGATCATTTGATGATTACCTGTTCTGTTCATTCCTTCTGGGCCACTTGGCATTGTCCACTGTTGGAAGACAGGATACTGGGCTAGATGGACCTTTGGTATGACCCAGTATGGCTGTGCTTATTGTAATTAGATAAAATAAGCAATGGCCCAAGCTAAACCCTGGATGCAACCCAAATCTTTTACAAGCTTCTAAAAAGCTCCTAATGTGCCCCTGAAACTTACCACAACTGGGAGTGGAACTATTAAAACACTAGAAAGGATATTTTTTCAATAGCCCTAGTCTACTTGAAGCTAACTACTCGAAGTGTTATGACAGAGCCTGTTATCAAGATTTTCAAACTAAAGAGGTTTGGTTTAAACTTCAGTCTGAATGAAACTGAACCTTCAGAATTTCTGACTCAGAAGTCTTTAGCTGTGATAGTTGGGAATTTTTCAACTAAACTTTAAGTTGGAATATTTTGATTGATTGAAACTAAAGCTTTTTTTGCAGGATAGGATCGGTTTCAAAACAATTTTGAAAAAAAAATCTAAACTATCAGACCACTTCATTTACATTTTTGAATAAATATATTTTGGTTTTCCAGTTTAAATTTTAAAACAAAAAGTCATTCAAAGCTAATTATAGTAAAAAAAATTAAAAGTTAAAATGGTCAAAATCTAAATGAAGCATTTGAAATGATGAAAATTAAATGTTTCAGTTGATCCAAATCAATGTTTTCCAGATTTTCAGTATGTGAAATTTTGAGATTCTGACTTTTTGTCTCACTTCAGGATGGGGAAAAAATTGAAATCTAAAAAATGTTGGTGGAATAGAAAAACCATTTCCTGCCCAGCTTTCATCTTTAGGCCCATCTATGGGTTCCAGTTACAAGTCCTTACACAGACTAAATTCCCATTGCTTCCCATGGAATGTCTCCTTGAGTACATGTGGGACTGAACTTGTGGGACTGAAGGATGGCTTATTCATTTTGTCTGTTTACAGCATAGTTCAAATCCTCAGCTTGCCCTTCACTCTTCTCTACTCAGAGTTGGTTTTGCATTTCTATGCATTTACTCTTGTCCCTGTGGTTTGTTGTAATTGTATTTCCCTAGTTGATAGAGGAAAACAGCTAGGGTTAGTTGTCATGGGTAGGACAACATGGATTCAGAAGGCTGCTGCAATGCGAATGGCCAAATCACTCCTATAACTTCCACAGGTTCATAAGTATGAAGGGAAGGCATAAGCACAGTTCCTCCTCTGCTTTGAATAGTGCATAAACATATTATATGTAGTGTTAATTTGCCCTCTTCCTTGGATTTGGTTTCATGGGTAACTTAAACCTCACCATAAACATAAAGCTCGGTGTAAACGTTCACCCCAAGTTTAGCTCTTAAATCTTGGTTGAAGCTAACAAGATCCAATTGCCAGCCTGAGTCTACATGTTTATGCAGGTGTCTAGCCCCTGAGCTTAATGGAGGATCAACAAATGACCCCTCCACAGCAACTGTCACCCCATTAACTGATGACTTTGCCTATAGAAGATCCTTAACTTGAAAGTTAACATTCCCCTGAGCTGCTCACTGTAGCTGCAAAAAATGCTCAAGGTGGGTAATTGATATGGACTGTAACAGCAACTATTCACCTCAGTATGTCAGAGAGAAACTGCATCAGGATCAGACTGCTTTAAAAAAAAATCTGTCTTGACTGTAAGTAGAAATCCATGCATTCATCCTCAGATATATCTGCGCATCCAGCTGCCAAAATCTTAACAACCGGTTCCCTATAAAAAGTTCTGATTTAAGGAGGAGGGAGCGGGGGAGGGGCCAGGGCGGGGGGAGACATACCCGTGGGGCCGGGGGCCCCTGCAGAGCCTGGGAAACATTGCCCCACTTGCCCCCCTGGCAACCCTAGAGCTTGCAGCCCCCTCCCCCCTTCCCTTGCCGGCAGCTCAAAGCAGCAGGACAACTCAGGAGCTCAGCTGAGCTGCCCAGCTGCTGGCCATGCTGTAGCTCTTTGGGGTGGGGGAAGCAGAGGAGGGCACGGGGGAGACATCCTTGTGGGGCCAGGGGCCCCTGCAGGGCCCGGGCCAATTGCCCCACTTGCCCCCTCCCCTCCGGCCAGCCCTGGAGCTTGCAGCAGGACCCCACCCACAGACACACCTTGCCAGGCCACTCAAAAAGTGGCAGCAGGATGACTCCCAAGCTCAGCTGAGCTGCCCAGCTGGTGCCAGCGGCTGGCCATGCTGCAGCTGGGAGGAAGCAGGGGAAGGGCCGGGGGAGCCTCAGCCTCCCCAGCTGGGACTCCTGGGAGCAACAGGATGGTCCGGCCCATGGACCGGAGTTCCTTGCCCACCCCCTGGCCCTTTAACAACCAGTTCTCCATGGAGGTCTAATTTTAGCAACCGGTTCTTGGGAACCTGTGGGAACCGGCTCCAGCTCACCACTGTGCGCATCCCAGCCCAGTAAGTTATAAAATGGCAGCAACAAGCATAAAGGAAAGCCATATTAGAGGGCTGGAACTCCATTTCCCATTGTCCTCCCAGCTTTGCTATCGCATAAACCTATTTGATTTTTCCTTCCTCTTCTTCATGTTTATAAAACCCTAGTTAATAAACTTGTATGACAGATATTACAAGAATGTTCATGTAAATGTGCTGCCTTTTAGCATCTAGGCACCGAAACACTGAAGAGGTGGGATTTCTATCTGTATTCATGCTATCTTTAATGTCCTGTCTTTTCTTCTCTGCATTGGCTGTGCCACAAAATGCTTGAGGGAATACATTGGGAATAATACAACTCAACTCAACATCGGAGCTAGGCCAAAAATAGCAGCATTAGGACTTCTGGTACAGAAATCAAACTACAGTTTGTGGAGTGCAGACAGAATGGGATAACAAAGCCCTTCGACTGCTCAGAATTTACATGAAGATAAGCCAGTTTGATCAGACTACAGACATTTAGGGAAATGTCTGTAAAATGCATACTGTCAGATTTATGGCTAATGTGTATTGAAATCTTTATGGTCTGATGTACCATATTCAACCCTGTAAATAAGCATGAACATTTACAAAATTAGAGCACAAAGAGCCAAATCCTGGCCTTTACTGAACCTCTTCCTCTAATGCAGGCATCAGGGCTTGCTCCCAGAATAGTGCCCAGGACTACATAAGAAAGTGAGTCTAATGCATGGCCTTGCATACTCATATCCCTGAAACTCGTGCATCTGTAGTTTAGAGGGTCTGTCTAGAATATAAGCACGGGATCATGTAGAGCCAGCTTATATATTAAATTCTGGCAGCAAAAAACAAGCATTAATCTTAAGAACAATTTGCATCCTCTCAGAGGAGCAATAAAGTACACCACACAGACTAGTGCCTAGGCCAGCAATGAGAAATTCTGCTTAAACAAACAAGATTCCAGTAGCTGAGAACATACTGGATAGCTCCTCTGCTCCCTCTGGCTACACCTGCCAGAGCAGAATTTGGCCAATCGCAGACCTATATATGGTGGGGTTTTTTTTGTTTTTTTGTTTGTAATTAGGCATTCACAAGCCAGATTATGACCCACCCCAGAGCAAGTCCAAAAAAAGAGGGAAAGGACTCAAGGAGCACAAAGATTCCACACAGCTATTCTGCTGTTGATGCTAGAGTCACCAAAGGAGCAGGCTAATGATCGCATACCATCTCTATGAGCCATCAGAGCTGGCTGACTACAGAGGTGATTAGGTGGTGTAGTTCTTCAAGCATATTCACGCTCCCTATGTGCTCCTACAAATCTAGGAGACATTGTGATTACGCCAGGTACAATGTCACTGGGAGCTCCCACCAAGGGGCTGCAGCTCTCTAGTTACTTCTACATAGGAAAAAATGCAACAGCAAGAGATACTGCTGGTTATACTAACTTAAGCACAAAACATAGAAGAATTATTGTAGGTTAGTGGGTTTGGCCTGCGATCTATTCCTGTGGTTGCTTTTGTACAGGATTCTGTTGCTTCCATTGCACAAACTGAGCTTTGCAGCCCCTGAGACTGATAACAAACAATATGAGATGTGCTAAGAAAAATCAATATGCAGTTTGCCTAGAGAAGTATCCCAGAGGCAACAAACAGTTATTGTACTTTGAAATATCTTTATAATAATAAAAAAAAATCATACCTCTCTTACACCACAGAGTATTGGAAGTACCCTTGGCAGCAAAGGCTTTAAGAAGTAGATAAAAGCAAACTGTTTCTCACTGTTGACCTATAGTAACAGCCGTTGAACAGTTTAGTGTCACTTTATATTATATCAAGGCATCAAATCCTGAGAAATGCGGAGCACCTGCCTCTGCTATTGCCTTCAAAAGGGAGTTGCAGGTGGTGCTCAGAATCTCTCAGAATTTAATAGTAGTTAGTTGCTACAATAAAAATGTATTGAATTTTGTGTTTCGGTTAACTGCTTATGCAGATATTAAGAGGATATGAGAAAGCATGAAAGACAGAAAAATAAAGAGATGGTTTTATGATTAACTAACTTACTTCTTAAGGTGTCTTCCAGAATCCAAGACAGTTTCTGATGCATTACCTTCCCCCTGTTGCTTATAAAAATAAATTCATTGAGCAATAACCATATTGAATGTAATGCTACTGGTTTGCAAAGACCATTGATATTACCAGGGCTGTACCGTAAAGATTTTGATTTACCTAGGCATTCAAATATAATTTCCAGCATATAGATGGTCTTTTAAAAAAAATAAGTCAAATGAATCATTTTTTGAGAACTAGTAATCATTTTCCCTACAGAGTTTTAACAAATAAATTTCTTGTTGTAAGATTAGGTTCCAGTTATGCCTTGGAGAGACACCCCCCCAGCATCTTCACTTCTATGTGCAGATCTCCCACTATATGCATCTGTGAAGAATGTGTGGGAGGGGGATCAGCTGTCTCAGCACAGCCCTTCCTGGATTGAAACATTGGCACTGAACCTCTTTGAATTTTAGTATCAGAGGGGTAGCCGTGTTAGTCTGGATCTGTAAAAGCAGCAAAGAATCCTGTGGCAATCCAGAAGCAAGCTAGTGATAACGAGGTTAGTTTAATCAGGGAGGATTAAACTAACCTCATTATCTCTAGCTTGCTTCTTGCTTGCATATATATACCTGCCCCTGGAAATTTCCACTACTTGCATCCGACGAAGTGGGTATTCACCCACGAAAGCTCATGCTGCAAAACGTCTGTTAGTCTATAAGGTGCCACAGGATTCTTTGCTGCTTTTGAATTTTAGGGAAGTTCAAATCTGGACATTTCTAATCCAAACCAATTAATCCATGAACAGATTTGATCTAAAATTCAGAAGCAATGCTCTGAAAAATGTAGCAGAAAAGATGAGTTTTAATCTGCCTCTTGGCTTTGTAATCTTAGTCATTTCTATTAAATTTAAAATTCATTTGCAATAGAAGAGTTGTCTGATCCATATTTGTGCCAGATCCTGCCATCCTTAGTCACATTGCATAGTTACTTTCTCTTCGAGTAGCCCATGGATTTCACTGAGTAAATGTTGCAGGATGTAGTCCTTTTATAGCAAAAGTGAGATGGTTTCAACCAATTAGAATGTTTTGGACTATGAAATTGTTTTCTCTTGTTTCCAATAGATGCAGTTGTATAGATCATATACATCTAAAATATAATATTCTCTAATCTAATTCCCAGTAGCAAAAACCAATAAGTACCCACAGCAGGATAACCTGAGCCTTTTTTCATGTATATTCCCAAAGTAGAAAAGCCCTAAGTCAGCAGAACAATATTTCAATAAAAAAGGTCTCCAGGGAAGAATCTCTAATATACTAGGAACTAAGAAGCAAGCTGTGTTGGAACTCTCTTGGGGCGGAAAAGAATTGTTGTTCTTATCCTGAGCTGAAGATGTGTGCTCACTGAATAGTGAACACATATCTTCATTTCGGCTGATGTCACTGTGTCAGATCAAAGAACTATGCTCAGTACAGCCAATGTAATGTACCTGGAGCGTCATCATATAACTCCATAACTATTTATATCTATGGCAGGCAAAAGATATCAAAGCACAAAAGTAGGAAGCATGGCTGTATAAAAAGAATATGAAGAGAGACATGGGAAATGTTATATAGAGATGTCCTATTTTTTCAAAATTAATTTGGAAAATGTCTTAGGCCTTGTCTACACTACAGGACTATTTCGAATCTACTTAAGTCGAATTTGTGGATTCGACCTTATGAAGTCGAATTTGTGTATCCATACTAAATACACAAATTCGAACTTCTGAGTCCACATTCACGGGGCCAGCGTCGACTTTGGAAGCGGTGCACTGTGGGAAGCTATCCCACAGTTCCCGCACTCCCCGCTGCCCATTGGAATGCTGGGTAGAGCTCGCAATGCCTGCTGGGTGAAAAAATGTGTCGAGGGTGGTTTTGGGTAACTGTCATCATTCAACCGTCACTCACAACAGCCCTCCCTCACTGAAAGCGCCGGCGGGAAATCTGATCGCGCCCTTCTCTGGTCGGTTACAGCGCGGACGCCACAGCACTGCGAGCATGGAGCCCGCTGCGATCATCGCTGCACTTATGGCCGTTGTCAACTCCTCGCACCTTATCGTCCACCTCTTCCACAGCCAGCTGATGAGAAATCGGGCGAGGAGGCTCCGGCAGCGCGGTGAGGAGAGTGGCGCAGGCCTCTCACAAAGCAGGGTACGCCGCGCCGTGGAGATCATGGTGGCAATGGGTCAAGTTCATGGTGTGGAACGGCGATTCTGGGCCCGGGAAACAAGCACGGAGTGGTGGGACCGCATAGTGCTGCAGGTCTGGGACGAATCACAGTGGCTGCGAAACTTCAGGATGCGTAAGCGTACTTTCCTTGAACTCTGTGACTTGCTGTCCCCTGCCCTGAAGCGCCAGGACACCCGGATGCGAGCAGCCCTGACTGTGCAGAAGCGAGTGGCCATAGCCCTCTGGAAACTTGCCATGCCAGACAGCTACCGGTCAGTAGCGAACCACTTTGGCGTGGGCAAATCTACCGTGGGGGTTGCTGTGATTGAAGTAGCCCACGCAATCGTTGAGCAACTACTCTCAAAGGTAGTGAACCTGGGAAACGTTCAGGTCATCATAGATGGCTTCGCCGCGATGGGATTCCCAAACTGCGGTGGGGCTATAGATGGGACTCACATCCCTATCCTGGCACCAGCCCACCAGGCCAGCGAGTACATTAACCGAAAGGGCTACTTTTCCATGGTGCTGCAAGGACTGGTGGACCATAGGGGACGTTTTACCAACATCAACGTCGGGTGGGCGGGCAAGGTTCATGACGCGCGTGTGTTCAGGAGCTCTGGTCTCTTTAGACGCCTCCAGGCAGGAACTTTCTTCCCGGACCACAAAATAACGGTTGGGGATGTGCAGATGCCTACAGTGATCCTCGGGGACCCAGCCTACCCGCTAATGCCCTGGCTCATGAAGCCCTATACAGGCGCCCTGGACAGAGAGAAGGAACTCTTCAACTACCGGCTGAGCAAGTGCAGAATGGTGGTGGAGTGTGCTTTCGGACGTCTCAAGGGGAGATGGCGGAGCTTACTCACTCGCTCGGACATCAGCGAAAAGAATATCCCCGTAGTTATTGCTGCTTGCTGTGTGCTCCACAATCTCTGTGAGAGCAAAGGCGAGACCTTTTTGGCCGCTTGGGAGGTTGAGGCAAATCGCCTGGCTGCTGTTTACGATCAGCCAGACACCCGTGCTGAGAGAATATCCCAGCGGGAAGCGATATGCATCAGGGAGGCTTTGAAAGCGAGTTTCCTCGCAGAGCAGGGTAACCTGTGACTGTCCACTTGATTTTAAGAGAGCCTGATCATAAACCAAGTTTCCCCCACTTCCGAAGGACGTTTTAAAACTAAGGACATGTTTTAGTAATTAATAATAAATCTTTCGTTGACTTTGCATTTCTGTTTCCTGGTTGAAACATGGAAGCATTCTGTGCTGGGAAAGGTGTGCACTGATGGGTGGGTTTGCAGGAAGGGGCGAGGGGTGCCGTCTTTGGATAGGGGTTAACATGACGGCTGTGGGTTTGGGCGTTGGAAGGGGTGAGGGGTGTGGGGGAAGGGTGAGTATCTGCCCCTGGATGAGGTCTCTTTTTGGGGCTCAGGGCACCGGGGAGGATCGTGACTACGGTCCAAGTGCATGTGAAGGGAAGCCTGCCTTTACATTCGGGGACGGCAGGCACCAGGACCCTGCACAAACATACACATCAAGGAAAGACCCGGGGCAGCATACACCACACAGACTGTCCCTGGTGCCTAGTGACTGCAGTCTGTGTGTGCCCTGCAGTTGACCCTGCACCCAAGTCTGTAGCATGGCACTGTGGGCTATGCACTGAAATTACAATTCCCCCCCCACACACACACACAACAACAGAAAGTCTTCTGACACCAGAAACGTGACGGAAACAGTCAGTAACACCAAACCGCTTTTAGTAATGTAGTACACAGTGGGGGGTTTGAACTTGGAGTTGGGACTGGTTGATGCTGTAAGGAAAGAGCTTGTACAAATTTACAGCGCGAGAGTTGTCTCGAACATTATCGGTGTGCTGCGGTGCAGGGACAATTCTCATGGCCCCTACCGCCCCTCCTTCTTGTAACTTTGGGTGAGGGGGGGACAGGACTTCCTGGCGTTGGAGGGCGGTTGCAGATGCACTGCAGGGGGGCTCTCTCCTCCTGCCTGCGGTCTTGCAGAACATCTACAAGGCGCCGGAGCGTGTCCGTTTGCTCCCTCATTAGACCAAGCAGCGTTTGAGTCGCCTGCTGGTCTTCCTGCCGCCACCTATCCTCCCGTTGACACAGGCTCTCCCTCGACTGTCTCTGCTCTGCCGCCTCCGCTCTGGAGCTGGCCATCAGTTCCTGGAACATGTCGTCCCTAGTCTTTTTCTTTCGGCGTCTAATCTGAGCCAGCCTCTGCGAGGGGGATGCCGGGGCAGTCCGGGAAGGAGCCGAAGCTGTGTGATGCGAAAAAGTAGGTGATTTCCTTGAACAAATACATGTTTGCCAACAGTAAACACAGTCTAGTCAGTTTCAGTTAAGAAGACCAAAGAGGGAACCAAGTCTCATGAGATCTCAGAACTAGTCCGAGATTTCGGAATACGCTCTCATTGGCGGCGCCATTGCACTGGATAGCGCACAAGCGAGGAAAGACAGCTGCATCCCTCTTGCACAAAGTCCTGGTAAGCCTTACAGTACAGAGTGCTTATCAGTTAGTGCTTAGCTGTGCTCTCCTGCTGGAGGCAATGTGAAAAGCAGAAAAGATGACCGTTTTGCGGCCCCTCCCGCCAGTGCACGGGAAAGATCACTGTATGCTTTTCCTCTGTGGCCTCCAACACGTGGCTGTTAAGCGAGGGTCATTCTTATGCAAAGTAAAAGTCTGTTAAGCGAGGGTCATTCTTATGCAAAGTAAAAGTCTACCATTCACAATAGTAACAGTACACTAATTCCACTAATTACATGCAGCACTTCCACAACGACATCACCCTGAGGCGTGTCAGGCGGACTGAGAGAGAGCGGATGCTAACAGAAGCCCTGCACAGACCAGGACCATACGCTGCCATGCTCGTCGAGGCGATGGTCCCCCTTTACCTGAGGATGGCCTGGCGTGGAAGAGTGTGCTTCAACGGAGCACCCAACAAGGCACCTCTACCAAGGAACCTCCTGCTGAGGCTTTTCCAGCTGCTCTCTGAGAGCTTTTTTGAACTGTCCCCAGAGGACTATTGCTCCATTCCTGTATGTGTAGACCTGCTGTTTGTATAGCTCCTATATGTGTAGACCTGCTGTTTGTATAGTTTCATATTTAAAAATTTTTGTATAGTATAGTATAGTATAATTTTTGTATAGTATTTCTATTTTTTCTATTTTTATATAGTATTTCTATTTTTGATATATATCCCTGTTTCTTAAAAAAATAAATGTTTCCCTGTTTGTAGCACTTACCGCCTGATCCTTCCCCTGATTCCGAGTCCGGGTTAACGGGCGGGGACGGTTGGTAGGGGATCTCTGTGAGGGTGATGAAGAGATCCTGGCTGTCAGGGAAAGCGGGAGTGGGTTCGATGTCGCCTGCGCCGTCCTCAAAAGACCCTTCCTCATCTTCCCCATTGGCGAACAGGCAGGAGGAACTGTCCCGGTACACTATTCCGTCCTCGGAGTCCACCGTCACTGGTGGGGCAGTGGTGGCAGACCCACCTAGAATGTCATGCAGTGCCTCGTAGAAGTGGCATGTCTGGGGCTGGGCTCCGGAGCGTCCGTTTGCCGCTCTGACTTTTTGATACCCTTGTCTTAGGTCCTTCACTTTCACGCGGCACTGCATCGCATCCCGGCTGTATCCTCTCTCTTTCATGGCTTTAGAGACCTTCTCGAAGGTCTTCGCGTTCCGCTTGTTGGAGCGCAGCTCCGAGAGCACAGACTCCTCGCCCCACACAGCGATCAGATCCTGGACTTCCCGGTCACTCCATGCTGGGGACCTCTTTCTATTCTGGGATTGCCCGGACTCCTCTGCTGGAGAGCTCTGCATCGTTGCAGGTGCTGCGGAGCTCGCCCCGATGTGCAACCAGAACGTCAGATTCAAACCGCCCAGACAGGAAAATGAATTCAAATTTTCGCGGGTCATTTCCTGTGTGGCTGGCCAGAGAATCCAAGCTCGGACTGCTGTCCAGAGCGTCAACAGAGTGGTGCACTGTGGGATAGCTCCCGGAGCTGCTAAGTTCGATTAGCATCCACACCTAGCCTAATTCGAGCTAGCCATGTCGAATTTAGCGTTACTCCACCTGCCGGGGTGGAGTACCAAATTCGAACTAAAGAGCCCTCTAGTTCGAATTAAATGGCTTCCTGGTGTGGACGGTTGAGCGGTTAGTTCGAATTAACGCTGATAAATTCGAATTAAAGTCCTAGTGTAGACCAGGCCTTAGATAATGCATTAATTTCTCTAACATAACTAAAAGGAGGAGAGTGAGCTGGACGTAATGACTTCTGCTTTAATGGACATGCTTCAATTGATAATCTTGCGGGACTGAGGAATTGGGGGTTCAGCCGGTACCCCTTCTGAATTGTGGATGATTTTATGAAATTGTATCATGAAATTACTATGTCATGGAAAGCCTGTATGTATGTGGCTTCACCATTAATTAGCAGGGCTGTATCATGTCTCTGCCAGGCCAGAGACAGTGATTAGTGAGCAGACTCAATGTTCGTGTATTCAAAGTAAAATACCTTGAGAAAATGGATTTGCTCTACCTGGGAGAAACCCCTTTTTCCTCCTGTCCTAAGGGAGGGGTTTTGAAGGTAATGGAAAGTTATTAGGAGGAGAACAAAACAGCAGGTGATTCCAGCAGGAGTCTACAAAGGAACTCACAGGAGGGAACTGCTGAGAAAGCCATTTTGCACCACATTAAAATGAGGGAGGCTACTGTAGGGGCAGGGTAGGCCAAATGGGTAGAGAAGGCTGCCTCCTTGACTGAACACAGATTATCCCCCAAAGGTCTCCTCAGGGAAAGGTGAGCTAGGGAGGGACATGGCACTTAGAATGTTTTATTGTTTTGTATGATCTGCAGTCTCTGTGCTTTACATGATGAAATAAAAAGACCATAAAGATGTCAAAAGACAAACTTTGAACAGTCTGACTGCTTCATAACTGCTATCTGCCCAGAGAGACAGTGGGACTGTATACCAGAAACTTCATGCATTTGGATGGAGTTCTGGGAGAGGGGTGCATTTATGCGCTGGGGAGTCTGAAGGGTCAGCACTGTGTCCACAGGGGCTAGGTGGGTGGACAGCATGTTCCAGCTCTTCGAGCGGTGCCAGATAGAAGGTCTGAATCCTGAGAGTGTGCCTAGGCATCTGGAGATTGGGCCAGCTGATGGACTTCATTCAGGCTTCAGAAACTTGAAACATCTTGTGGTCCCAGATCACAGAAGCTGGATTCCCCTCACAGCAGTCTTAGTGGGTGATCAGGAAGGGATGCTTGCTAGGATCTGTGACAGGGACCTCAAGCTGGGTGAAGATGACTATCTGCAGCTCTGTCTAGCTTGAAAGCTTTTCTCTCTCACCAACAGAGGTTGGTTCAATACAAAATATTATCTCACCCATCTTGTCTCTCAAATACAAGATCAAACACATATATGCCACCATCAGAGGAGGAACCAAAGAATAAGCATGATATTGATATTTAGGGATAAATAGCTCTGAAAAGTGTTTGCAAGTGATTTCCCTCCCTCCCCCCAAAGGAATGAGAAGACAAGAAGGATTGTCCCTGTCTTATGCTACTTCAGAGGTTTCTGTA
Organism: Mauremys mutica; assembly: GCF_020497125.1. NCBI lineage: Eukaryota > Metazoa > Chordata > Testudines > Geoemydidae > Mauremys > Mauremys mutica. The sequence goes on from NC_059072.1 coordinate 193,869,925, forward strand.
CAGTACCGTTTTAGTAGGGGTGGTGATTTAATTACCAATGACAATGTTTGTTTATTGCCAAAGGCAAACCTTTCACAGGTACTACACTTAGATTTCTAGTCAGCAGAAATGATGCAAATCTCCTGAAATGTATTACATTCAGAACATAGGCCTGGAAGGGACCTTTTGGGTCATCGAATCCAGTCCTCTGCTATCATAGGCAGGCACATCATAATCCCAGTCATAAATTTATCAATCTCCATCTTGAAACCAGATAGGTTTCTTGCCCCCACTACACCTATTGCAAGGTTATTTCAGAACCTCACTCCTCTGATGGTCAATACTCTTTTTCCAGCCTAAATTTACTCATGGTCAGCTTATACCCATTTGCTTTTGTGCTAACATGGACCTTGAGCTTAAAAAGCTCTTCTCCCTTACTGATGTTGACCACCGTGATGCATTAAATTAAAAGCATAATGAGTCAGGAGAGCTGGATTCTATTACCATCTCTGCCACTGCTCTACTAAGTGACCTTGGGCAAGTCACTTCCTCTATCTGTTCCTCTGTTTTCCCCATCGATAAAATGGAGATAATGATACTGACCTCTTTTGTAGAGTGCTTTTCATCAGTAGATCTCAAAGCGCTATATAACAACTAGGTATTATAAAACCACGTCAGGGATTGGCAACCTTTGGCATGCTGCTCACCAGGGTAAGTCCCCTAGCCGGCCAGGCCAGTTTGTTTACCTGCTGCATCCGCAGGTTTGGCCGATCGCAGCTCCCACTGGCCGTGGTTCGCCGCTCCAGGATGGGGGCAGCAGGAAGCGGCATCCAGCACATCCCTCGGCCTGCACCACGTCCCGTCACCCCCATTCGCCTGGAGTGGCGAACCGTGGACAGTGGGAGCCGTGATCGGCCAAACCTGTGGATGTGGCAGGTAAACAAACCAGCCCGCCCTGCCAAGGGGCTTACCCTGTCGAGGTGCATGCCAAAGGTTGCCGATCCCTGCTCTACATGAATTGTTTATTAGCCCTAATTTTTGGTAGCACAAACTTTGGGTATGTTATGTGTCAGACACAATGGACCCAGTTCAGCTGTGGTGTAATGCCAATGACTTTAATAGTGTGGTGTGTAGTCTGGGATAAATTTGGCTTATTAACCAATTAGTAATTACAATTAAAAGTAAGTAACAATAGCATCATAGCCTACTAATTAGAGCTTTAATTTGTTGATTTTAATTGTTTATTGGAACTAAGCAGATTTTTTTTTCTTTTTTCAATACTTAGTAAATGTAGAACATATTTGGTCACTTCAGGCATACTCTATTGGTTTCAACAAAATTCTGATGGCATAGAATCATAGAATCATAGAATATCAAGGTTGGAAGGGACCTCAGGAGGTCATCTAGTCCAACCCCCTGCTCAAAGCAGGACCAATTCACAACTAAATCATCCCAGCCAGGGCTTTGTCAAGCCTAACCTTAAAAACCTCTAAGGAAGGAGATTCCACCACCTCCCTAGGTAACCCATTCCAGTGCTTCACCACTCTCTGAGTGAAAAAGTTTTTCCTAATATCCAACTTAAACCTCCCCCACTGCAACTTGAGACCATTACTCCTTGTTCTGTCATCTGCTACCACTGAGAACAGTCTAGATCCATCCTCTTTGGAACCCCCTTTCAGGTAGTTAAAAGCAGCTATCAAATCCCCCCTCATTCTTCTCTTCCGCAGACTAAACAATCCCAGTTCCCTCAGCCTCTCCTCATAAGTCATGTGCTCCAGCCTCCAATTCATTTTTGTTGCCCTCCACTGGACTCCTTCCAATTTTTCCACATCCTTCTTGTAATGTGGGGCCCAAAACTGGACACAGTACTCCAGATGAGGCCTTACCAATGTCGAATAGAGGGGAATGATCACATCCCTCGATCTGCTTGCAATGCTCCTACTTATATAGCCCAAAATGCTGTTAGCCTTCTTGGCAACAAGGGCACACTGTTGACTCATATCCAGCTTCTCGTCCACTGTAACCCCTAGGTCCTTTTCTGCAGAAGTGCTGCCTAGCCACTCGGTCCCTAGTCTGTAACAGTGAAAGGGATTCTTCCGTCATAAGTGCAGGACTCTGCACTTGTCCTTGTTGAACCTCATCAGGTTTCTTTTGGCCCAGTCCTCTAATTTGTCTAGGGACTGGGCCAAAAGGATTGAGCAAAAAAAAAAAAGTAAAAAACTCCAGGATTTTGTACATATTTCTCTGGATTTAATGAAGATTTACAGTTCTCTAGTCTTTTAAAATGTTTTCCTGAACTGATGCTGCAGTTAGTGAACATATTAGGGGAAAACATCTTGCAATAGTAGCCTATCGTATGTGTTGTAAACTGAATGTCACTAGATATTTTTAGATATCCTTACCTCTAGGGAGGTATTGGGAGGTTGCACAGGTTGGGGTGCCAAGCAAACACCATAAAACCATCTCAGAATTGCTCAGTTAGAAAATAATTTAGCATATTAATAGCAAACACTTGTCTAACTTCTCTCTGAATAAATCAATGACAGCAAAGCATAGGAGGATCTCATTAAAATGAAAGTAATGTCACACAGCCCCAAATATAATTACTTCAATTCAAAACTCCCTTGGTCCAAATGATAATTGACTTCCTCTGATGTTCATGGAACAGATAATGTTTTTAATTTATTTATTTTACATATAGAAAATATATATATATTACTTAAATGGAACAATTTTCAGCCAAACGAATTTTTACAAGTTTTTAAAATGCCAGTTTCTAGAGAGCCTTCGGGATATTACCCCATTAAAAGACAGGCATATTGGACTACTGCATTTATTCTTAAATGGAATGTTCCAGTATGTAACAACTTAATTAGCACAGCTAACAAATATAGTTTAAAAAAGTAAAGATTGGCTTGATGATCTTTGTTCATCCTTTAGTATCATACTGAAAAAAGAATGAATGTCTGAATTTTTGCATATTGCATTGTATCACTATTTTTCAGAATTCTCCTCTTCATGAGTGGAAAATAACTTTTACCTGGTTATGTGGGCTCTGGAAAATTTTTACAGTTGCAAGTCTCATTATTAAAGTGAAGCCCTACTCTGATACATGACTATGTTAGTTGGCACCTTCTTACATGGCAGATCAGTTTTCTGTATCTGTTCAGCCGTATCTTCTTACTTTAGTGACGTACTGGCTCTGTAGTTTTTTTGTTTGTTTGTTTTTGTTTTTGTTTTAATCTCTTAGCCTTGGAGAACTAACAAAATGTGGTCTTACCTCTATCTAAACCCATAAAAAATATGACTATTTGGCCCAGACTGGAACAATTCATCCAATCTCCAAGTACAACTTTAAGTACAAATCCACCTGGCGAGGGACGGGACGGGACGGGAAGTGGGGGCACTGCTTGGTTTTTAATGCAGACTGATGATAAAGTACCCTTTGGCGGTGTTTGTTGATCTTCTCTTACACAAGTCTTTCACAGAAGTTTTGTATATTGTAGCTTTAGAAAATGTCCTCTTCATTATAACCTTCAGACAGATCCTTGAATGCCTTTGGACTATTTTGCTCCACTTTAAAATAGTATAAAGCAGCCAGAAAAAAATGGTGGGTTTGGCTAAGTGAATTATATAGTTCTCAGCAGAAGTGTGGCCACCATACCACCCCACCATGCCGTTTAGCATAATTAAAAGTCACTGCTCAAGAGGATCCAGGGCTCATGTGTAACACGTCAAAACAGAGAGGTTTTGACCAAGCCATGAGGAGAAGCATACATCATGTCATCTGCATGCACTGTCACCTGTTCGCCTCTGATTTTCCTCCAAGTCCACATTCTCTCACTCTTACTTTATAATGTCAGCATTCCCAGGAGCTCTAGCTTGATGTTTGCTCTGCAACATTCAGAAGCAGACTGGTAAAAATATTTGGTTCATTCCTCCCAGTTTTTCTTTCCTCTGCATCATCTAAAACTCCTCTGCTCTAATGCTACATTAACTTTATCATCACTGTAAGTTGGGTTATCAGACACTTGCCAAGACACATGTTCTCTGTGTGATCACACAGATTTTAGTTCCCCTGCAGAACATACATCACACAGAATACCTCAAAAGTGTTGCCAGAAAAGCCATCTGTACAGCAAGAGCCTAGTTAGAAGCACTGAGAAGCCTGGAAAAGCCTGGCAGATACAGTATGCATTAATCAAATGGCTTTTTACTTGAACGCAAGCTAAACCTAAGAATACCTACCTCTTATATAGCACTTTTCAGCCATAGAACTCAAAGTGTTTTACAAAGGATGCTCCAATACTCCAAACCCCAATACTCCATGCTCAAATACCCATATTCTGCTCTAGATATTACCATAAACATTTTCTAGTGTAGTTTGTGGTGTGGATATCCAGCTGGCACAAGTGTATATCACACCCACTATAAATGTGATTTACAAAGACTTTTTGGTCTGGCATTTTAACTGTACAACTGAATTTAGCTATGTGTTTTAGATGAAAACAATTTGTTGGGGAAAAGTCAACATGGTTTTTGTAAAGGGAAATCATGCCTCACCAATCTACTAGAATTCTCTGAGGGGGGTCAACAAGCATATGGACAAGAGAGATACACTGGATATAGTGGACTCAGATTTTAAGAAAGCCTTTGACAAGGTCCCTCACCAAAGTCTCTTAAGAAAAGTAAGCTGTCATGGGATAAGAGGGAAGGTCCTCTCATGGATCAGTAACTGGTTAAAAGACACAAAACAAAGGGTAGCAATAAATAGTCAGTTTTCAGAACGGAGAGACGTAAATAGTGGCGTCCCCCTGGGGTCTGTACTGGGACTAGTCCTAGTCAACATAGTCATAAATGATCTGGGAAAAGGGGTAAACAGTGAGCTGGCAAAATTTGCAGATGATACAAAACTTTTCCAGATATTTATGTCCAAAGCAGACTGTGAAGAGCTACAAAGGGATCTCACAAAACTGGGTGAATGAGCAACAAAATGGCAGATGAAATTCAATGTTGATAAATGCAAAGTAATGCACATTGGAAAACATAATCCCAACTATACATATAAAATGATGGGGTCCAAATTAGCTGTTATCACTCAAGAGAAAGATTTTGAGTCATTGTGGATAGTTCTCTGAAAATATCCACTCAATGTGCAGCATCAGTCAAAAAAACTAACAGAATGTTGGGAATCATTAAGAAAGGGATAGATAATAAGACAGAAAATAACATATTGCCACTATATAAATCCATGGCATGTCCACATCTTAAATACTGCATGCAGATGTGGTCACTCCAACTCAAAAAAGATATATTGGAATTGGAAAGGGTTCAGAAATGGACAACCAAAATAATTAGGGGTATGGAACAGCTTCCATATGAGGAGAGATTAATAAGATTTGGATTTTTCAGCTTGGAAAAGAGATGACTAAGGGGGGATATGATAGAGGTCTATAAAATCATGTCTGGTGTGGAAAAAGTAAATAAGGAAGTGTTATTTACTCCTCATAACACAAGAACTAGGAGTCACAAAATGAAATTAATAGGCAGCAGGTTTAAAACAAACAAAAGGAAGTATTTCTTCACACAACGCACAGTCAACCTGTGGAACTCTTTGCCAGAGGATGTTGCGAAGGTCAAAACTATAACAGGGTTCAAAACAGAACTGGATAACTTCATGGAGGATCGGTCAATGACTATTAGCCAAGATGGGCAGAGATGGTGTCCCTAGCCTCTGTTTGCCAGAAGCTGGGGATGGGCAACAGAGGGATGGATCACTTGATGATTACCTGTTCTGTTCATTCCCTCTGGGGCACCTGGCATTGGCCACTGTTGGAATACCGGATACTGGGCTAGATGGACCTTTGGTCTGATCCAGTATGGCCATTCTTATGTTCTTATTTTTTGAGAGCTCAGGCTCCAACTCTACGAGAGGTATAAGTGGGGCTCCTGACCTACATTAGAGATGTATGGGAGAGGAGGGGAAAGGAGGAGAGACATTGCTTATTCCTAGGAGCTCAACCTACCCCACTTCCCACCCTTCTCACGCCTGCTACAATTCTATTGACATGTGCCTAAAAGTAGAAGACGCACAATCATATTTTCTGTAAGAGTCATTCCTTTATAACCCTTTCCTTGCCCTACTCTGTATCACTCTCAGTCACTGTGTCACATTGAAATGTATATTGCAAGTTCTTTAGGGCAAGGACCATGACTGATCTTCTGTGAAGCATTAGGCCCATTTTTAGAAGCGTGATGAATCAGACACCATATCAGTAGATGTCCGGGCACTGGACCCTGAGAGAGAGAACAGGCACATTGCTTTCCTTCTCTAATGGCCCAAAGCAAATCCTGTTGCGGTAAGTGGAAAGACTCAGATTGACTACAATGGGAATTGGCTCAGACCCGTGATCCTCAGATTTCCTCCTTTCTCAGATCAGGTTGCAGTCTTCAGATTAACCTTATTAATTTAATTTAAAAATTACCTTATTTTCATTGGATTCAAAGATAATTTCTTTGTCCCTGGGCTGGGAGTCAGCCAACTACCTTTGACGTAGGCTGCAATGATAACTGCAACATTAACAACTCTTATACTATTCCACATGGGACAAAGTGGCTTTTCATGCAGTGTTCTCAGCTATCATACCCAGGGTCAGTAACAGTTTACCCCTTTTCTCCCAGTTTAAAAAATGGGGGGAATGAGGCACAGAGAGATTAGGGACTAGGAGTAACTTGAATATTGCTGCAGTTCTTTGTCGTTATGGCCATCTATCACAGTGATACGCTTCCCTGGGTGGTAAGAAAGACCAAAGTATCCAAGGGGACTGTCTGTGGCTCCACTGAAGGCTGTTAACATGCCTGAGGGGTTTGCACTTGATGCAGGTGGTTGGTGAAATCAAAGTTTAGAACTCACAATCAGTTTTAGGTTTGTGCCCTGCTTTTTTTTTTTTAACAGTCTGCCTGTGGTTGGTATATGTGCTCTTGTATCACCACTGGGAGAGTCAGAGTCACCATGGATGGACCAACAGTCAGTGTGTGGCAATTCTATTTTCCTATGTCAAAGACCTGAAGTCATAATTACAGGGTACATGGCTTTTAAATATAATTATCTAAACATTAATCTGACACAAGGAGGCTTGAGTTAACAAGCAGGTTCATTCTAAATCAGATTAATTTAAAATTTAGACAAAGTCTATATGTACAAAGCAAAAGTAAAGCAACAGCCAATTCCACAAAATGAAGCAAATCAACAAGGGCAGTAGTTAGTCCAAACTGACTACTTTAAAACAAGAAAAAACATGACAGAGGCCAGTTTCAAGGGAACGAGCTTTCTAAAGAACAATGCAACACCTGAAAGCTGCCAAACAAAATTCAGCTTCAACTGAGGGCTAAAATGCCAAAGCTTTCTGGATACAGCTCACCACCTTGATGCTTTTTGGCACTGAAGACTTAATAATAATTCCAAAGAGATATGCAACTTGTTTTTAAGAATACATTAAAAAAATAATAAGAGGGGCTCTCACCATCTCCTCATTTGTTGTGCCAATTATGAGCTAATTCAGTGTGTCAGGATTTAACATAGTGTAATATATGCTATACTAACTGCATGACCACACACAGTGTAGGATCAGAATTATAAAAGGTAGAGATATTTTCCATGTCATCTATTCCATCTTTCTACAGATATAAATTGTGTCCTATAGCACATCCTCTAGTGTTTTGTTCCATCCATTTTAAGTGACCTGCAAGCTGAGTTTTCTGCCTTTTCTCTTGGTATTCTTCTTTGCCTCATGGACTTTTAGGAATCGTCTTCCAGACATTCACCCTTTATTTCCTTATTTTGCAATCCTTTCAGCAAAAGCAATCAAGTTTGTCTTGTGAAACTTATCTTCACACACCCATGCTGCTGGGTCTATTACCTCTAGCTATTTGTAGATTTTTTTTCTTATTATTTCTTCCATTATTTTATTAGTGGTAGAAGTTCATTGTAAGGTAAATATCCAGGATCACTCTACTCTAATGTCCATTTTTTGAAAGCTGTTACTTGTTGTTGTTTTTTCCCCCTATTTTCTACTGCTCTTCCAGCTCTGCACTACTTGTCAAAACTAGAGATCAATGGTATAGTAAAGTCATAAGTAATTCTCTTTTAGTATCTTAGGGTTCATATTATGTAAATAAAATTGCAAGATCAGACCCTAAATCTGTTACCAGAGCTCCTCAGAAAATGGAATGCCCACTCCACAGGAAATGCTGATATTTCAACATTTAGTTTCATCCCAAAAGTTGAAACAGTGAAAATTCTTGCAGGAAAAAAGTTCCAAAAGTGTTTTATTTAAAATTGTCTAAATGAGAGCAAAGGCCCCAAAATAGCCAATAGCCCAGTGGCTAAGGAGCTCATCTAGGATGTGGGAGAGCCAGGTTCATGGTGATTCTCTGCCCAAACCCAGAATAGTTTGCAAATGGGAGTTCTTGTTTTCTAGGCAGCCTTATCAGTTAACTCCTTCCCATCAGTAAGAAAAAGATGTAGGTTAATTTATTCTCTGGTTGGAGTCTCTACTTTCTGGATTATAAAGTTGTTTACATAATTTAAAATCCTCTTTGGTATTTACTGTTTGCAATCTTTAGTAATACTATATTTATTACTCAGCAGATAGTAGTATTTACAACGAGGGAACCCATGCTGCCCCTACAGCTCTTCTTGTTTTCAATGGGCCCAGTTGTGCAAAACTTATTCAAGGTGATAATCCCTATTTACACCATTGGTCCCACTGAAGTCAGTGGAAATACTTCAGAGATCTTTTGCGTATGTCTTCACAGCAATCAGAGGTGTGACTGCATCACATTTAGAAATAGTCAAGCTAGTTTTGATCTAACTAGCTCAAACAGTAGCAAGGAAGCCTCAGAATCATTAGCTGTACAACTCTTCCTGGGAACCCTGGGTACACACTGAAGCGTCTAGTCCAGTGGTGGGCACCCTGTAGCACACAGGCCGCATGTGTCCATCAGGGCAATCCGCTGGCAAGCTGTGAGACAGTTTGTTTACATTGACCCTCCACAGGCACAGCTGCCTGCAGCTCCCAGTGGCTGCGGTTTGCCGTTCCCGGCCAATGGGAGCTGCAAGAAGCTGATGGGCCGCAGGTTGCCCACCACTGATCTAGCCCATGTGGTGCCAGCTTCACTGCTGTGGTTACTTAAATTAGGTAGATCAAAGGTACCTTGGGTATGTCTACAGCTGCTGCAGTCACACCTCTGGTTGCAGTGTATACATGCCCTTTGGTTGAAAAAGATTTTTCAAAATCAAGTCCATGGACTAGGAAGCAGTAGTGGGGGTGATGTTATAAGTCAAAAGTATTTACAATGTTAGAGCTTGACTGTGATGGGACTAGGCATGATACTAAGCACTACACCGTGTAATAAAATGTTTGCAGGATCGTGGCCCAAGTCTCTGATCCTGAAGAATTAGCTCAAACTCTATTTGTCACTCATGGGCATCTTGCCTGATTAAGGCATTCAGGATTGGACCTTAAATGGGACTAATCAAATACACTGTCAACAGTATTACATGTGTCTATCCAAGACAGTTGCACCAAATGCATATGAAGTGGAAGCAGATGCTGAAGTATTCTATTATTGCCAGACAGCTATATTTAAGCTAAATTCTGAAGGTAAGAATTTGGCATCTTTCTGAACAGCTGGACTTATTGGGCCATATCCTCAACTCGCATATTTCCATGTACGTGTGTTGCCTTCAATGGAACTGTGCCAAGATGCCCCCTTCTGAGGATCTGACTTGAATTGAATATAGTCTTTTGAATGGGGCAATCACTATTGATTAAATAATAGCATTTTTATTACATAATTTCCCACTGGTACAATTGTTGCTGGGATTTCCTTGACTCTCGTTCAATGATTTACCAGTGTGCCAGAGGTGTTTTGTGTAGAAGTGGCATAATGATAAAGAACAGATATTTATAACGCGTGATGTCATGCATACATATATATACAGAGTGGACCAAACTTCCTGATTTTGATCTAAGGAAATCAAGTGCACATAGTCATTGGAAATAATGTACAAGACAGCATAAATTAACACCACATGCTAGATATTGGGATTGGAGTACTTTACAAAGTGTTTTTGCCAGTCAGAACCTTGTGGAAGTTTCTGCATAAAGCTCATAAATACCTGAAGGTCAGTAATGTCCTTTTTTGATAACAGCTATTCTGAGACTCAGATCAGTGTATCAAACTGGGAAGGTGATAGACCAGTCAGGAAAAGTAACACAATTTATGTAAGAGAAAACCTGAGAAGTAGTAATTATTTTCAACCCAGTTGGGACTAGAGCTTGAGTAAATTGTTATGCATGTTCAGTGGTTCAGAGATGAGAATTTTGCATTCCTTCATGTCACTTTGACCAATAAGTGGACTGAATCCATGAACGAAGGGCACAATCAAAATATCAATCTGCTCCCGCATGCGTTCCCCCTCTCTCCCCAAAAAGCAATATTTTCTACCTAAAATAAAATCAGCATGAGATATCTGAGAATGAGCCACCTGGAAAGCATAATGCTCTGTTGTATCACACTTCTTCCTTACAACTGCTTCTCAGAAGAAATTAAACATCTTGGGGGCATTTATCTGAGGAGAGTGCTGTGACGGTATATTATAACTGAGCATCTAAAATGGACTATTACTATCTGCTACATGTTGTAAGAAATAAGCTAGATATAATCCTTCGAGGAGACACATTGCCTTGATAAAAATTGCTTGTTTCTCAAAAGTTTCTACATTACATTACAAAAGTCTACATTCGTAGGCCCTCATCCTTCAATCTAACCCATGTGGCAGGATATATGTCGAATGTAGCTAACTTCCATGAGACTGCAGAAGTGTTCCAATTGCAGGTTTGGGGCCTTAGGCCCTGAATTTGCAAAAACTTATGTGCCTGGTTAACTTTGTTCATTGTGAATAGTCCTACTGGATTTCAGTGGGACTACTCTTAGCGTGTCAGATTAAGCACGTGCTTAAATCTATGTGGTGCAGAGCCCTTAGACTGTAAAATCATCAGGGCAGGGACTGTGGATACCTCTATATTTCTACAGTGGCTGGCACAATAGGCATAAGTCCTGATTGGAATCTCTTAGCAATATCATAATATAGATCTAATAATGGAGAAAGCTATTTATTGACATGATTAGATTTGCAGTCATTTTGTTAGCTTTTTTTTTTAAAAAAAACAATGCTTTGCTCGCAAAGGAATTTCTGACTATCAACTTTGCTGTCACTAGTCAGCTGATTAGTAGACTTCAAGAATCATAAGTCATGAGATGATTTAAGATATTCAATTAAAATTAGATCTTGCTTGACAATATTTCAATGAAATCTTTGTGGGGAAATGCTGATTCATCAAAACTGACAACTTTTCATGAAAACATTCATTTTGACAAACCTTTCATTAGGAAGGTTTCTCAAGTCCAAGATGGAATTTCTAGTCAAAACCAGAACCCCCCCCCCCGCCCCCACACACACTCCAGACTAGCCAATAAAGTGCGCTGTCCACAGGGTTATTGGCTAGTCTGGAATGGTCTTTCTGGTTTTTACCAGAAATTCCATCTTGGACTTGAGAAACCTATTGGCTATTCTGGGTGGATCAGTCTCTCTCTCTCTAAGAATCTCAACATTTTTTGATAAAGAGAACTGTTTTCCAGCCAGCCTCAACTAAAATACCATACATTATCTGAGAAAAACAACACCACATTTCTGATAGGATTCTCATTCAGAATCATTTTAAAGAGTATTCTATTTATTTTTGAACAAAAGTTTTGCCTTTTAGGTGAACTATAAAGGAAAAAAAAAACCTTCCCCTTTTTCTTTGTTTGTACATTTTTACTGTTCATGACCTCCATTGTGTGTGGGAGTGTGGGGGTGGGTGGAGGAGACATGGGAGGGAAATTCTGCCTGTTATTTACATTGGAAATATCAGGAAAGTTAAGTATTGAATTCCGTGATTTTGCTGAAAGAATCTCAGAAAAAAAACTGGATAACTAGGATGAATGATGAAATTCACAATAGGCTGAAACCTGAGATTCTGCTTTCGCAGCCCTCTGTTAAATACAAGGCTGATGCATTTGTAAGCATGTGGTACTAACATCCCATTCACCAGCACCACTATTTTTAACAGTTGGTTACTATTTGTACCGGAGATTACTTTTTTCAAAGGGTTATTTTAAAAAATGAAATGTAAGTTTGTCTGTGACAGACATTAAGCAGTACAGGCTCAATCCTTCACCAATACAATCTATGGCATTTGTGCCACCAAATTCATTAACACAGGGCTGAAGTATTATGTTATTTTGATGTTTATTTGTGATTGGCTTGAACCAAAGCTCTGTTTCCAAACACACTCAGAAGTAAAAGACTGATTCTGTATCCAAATCCATATTTTTCCAGTGGTCAAAATGTATGTGGTTTGATGTTTGAATTTGATCCATTACAGCGAGGGAACTGCGGGAGTCAAGCAATAAATTCATAAATGAGTTAGGATCTGATGAGAATAAGGTGGGTGAGGTAATATCTTTTATTGGACCAACTTCTGTTGGTGAAAGAGACAAGCTTTTGAATTTAGACAGAAATCTTCTTCAGGTTTGGGAAAGGTACTGAGACTGTCACAGCTAAATACAAAGTGGGACAGATTGTTTAGCATAAGTAGTTATCACACATATTCTAAAAGACCATTCAAGTCACCAGTAAACACCTTTGCAGTCACCGGACTGAAAAGGGGGTTAGTGGGTTAAAGATTACTGTAATAAACCGTAAATCCAGAGTCTTTATTAAGTCCATAATTTTTAGTGTCTAGCAAAGCTATGAATTTAAGTGCCCAGCCTCTTATTTTGAAAGTGTTGTACAGGTTTCCTTTGAGGATGAGGACTGAGAGGTCAGATATGAAGTGATCATTGTGTAAAAAGTGTTCACCCACATGTGATATGTTTTTTTTCTCTTTCTTTTATCATTTAAAAGCTGGTGCTCCTATCCAGATGTTTGATTCAGGACCAACTGTTGTGCTAACTTCTAAATATCTCACACAGTTTCTTTTCCATTTGTTTCTGTGTGCAAACAATCAAACAAACAAAACCCTAATGCTCTATAGTCAAATGATCTGATATTAATCAAACTCCTAATGAGATGGGGCATTAGGGAGCTCAAAGAGCTCAGCTGTCCAAACTGTTGGGATATTTATTGCAATCTGAGCATATATTGGAGCTATATCAGAGGAGTTGGAAGAGGATCAGATAATTGTATTGGAATTCAAAGATGACTCAGATCATAGTAAGATGAAAGAGGATTAAAACAAGTGGAGGAGCTACAGAATGCTTTTAGAAGCTTCACTGAATTAAATCCCCCTGAGGTTGTAGACTAACTACATTAGTGTATTTTTTATGTGGAGGAACTGTACATTACAGTCGTTATGTAAGGGAGAGTGAAGAGCCAGAACTCCATTTCAAGATAATGGACTGCTTGCTTGGGTCTCGCTGCAACCATAGGGTCTCATTGCAACCATAAGGGGGTGTCTTGTGGATGAAACAAGATCCACCCCTCCCCCCTTTACTCAGAGGGGGAGAGAGGGATAGCTCAGTGGTTTGAGCATTAGCCTACTAAATTCAGGGTTGTGAGTTCAATCCTTGAGGGGGCTACTTAGGGATGTGGGGTAAAATCAGTACTTGGTCTTGCTAGTAAAAGCAGGGGGCTAGACTCAATGACCTTCCAGGGTCCTAAGATAGGTATCTCTCAAAAAAAAATTCATAGGATCCTTTTGAGACCTGAGTCCTTTGTAGAGTTCCTTTGGGACTTAAAGTGTGATCTTACATCTACTGATATGGTGTCATCTACAGAAAAGTCCTATACTTTTACAATAGATGAAGACAAAAGGACTGTATAAAAATAAAGTAGATTTATATGGAAATTAGTTTAAAAGATTATAGATTTTAGAGTCATGTTCTTCCTATAGAATGTTTATACCAACTTATGGAATTTTATAAATAATTTTGTCCCTGCTAGTCTAGTCAGTAGGTTTGTTTAAAGATTCTGTAGAAGGGCTAACACTCTTTCAAAGACTATAAGCTTTTCCCAGTAGGGTTTTCATTTAAATTGTACATCTATGAAAAACAGAAAGGATTCTGTGGGAGGAAACAAAAAAAAAACAAATACACACATTCTGGTTATATTAGGAAACAGTGAAGTGTTTATCCATAAACCTGTCAGTATCTCTGGGTGATGGCTCAGGAGAAGCTGGGTAAAGGATTGGATCAACTGATATCTCTTGTTGTCTTCTGGACAGAAGTGCCTCGCCACCACTAAGATTCCCTAGTGCTATAATGCATTCTGGGTAGAAGTTATGTCCCAGAATAAGCAGGACTACCAGCAGGTTTGGCAATCCTGCTACTGCTGAATAAGGGAGTAAATGAGCAGTTGTCTCCCTTAAAGATTTTTTCAATGTCATGAGAGAAAGGCTAGGCAGCCAGACACTTCTAACAAAGGACAGAGCCAGCCAGCAGCCACTAGAGAAGAAAGGGGAAATATGAGACACCTGCTTCCCTCTTTAAAGATAGTAGAAGGAGCTAGGATCCCAGGACCTTTTAGGGGGGAAAGTGCCTCTCCTATAATTCCAGATTTTTTATTTTTTTTCTTTAAAAAAGGATTAATAGGAGGCAACACAGGAAGCCAGCATTTTCCTGCATAAGGCTGCAGAATCAGGCCCAAGAAATTGTGCATTAGTTCTAAGTGACCTATTTTTTTAAAAAAACACAAATTTGGAATGTTAAATATTCTCTGAAGCACACATAATAGACACATTCAGTTTTAAGCCACTTACACATACTGGCATTATACCGATGTTTGAAGGTCATACTTTCATCCCTCTGACAGATCAGTAGCCCTTTGAAAGGGAAAGCAATAATAATGGGAGCTGTTACAGTGGAAAGTGTGGAAATTAGGGTGCATATTGCTGAAAGCTATCTGTTATAGAAATTTAGTTTATAGCCTGTCATTTAGGGACATCTGGGTATATGATGTTACTGTTTTATCATCTGATGGAAATGACTGGAATGTTCACTTAGTGGATCTCTAGCCGTAAAGTCCTAGCAGTGGCTAAGCCGGGAAATCGAATTAATAAGACTGGAGTCATCAATAAAAGCCCCATTTTTAGTAAAGCTAATGGACATAATTAAGGGTGAATGTTTGTCACAGCCATGACTTCTATGACAAAAAGAATGACTTTTGATGGGGGAGGGGTTCCCTGCCTATAAAAAAAATAGGCCTGAATTCCCATTTACACTAATTACACTGACACAACAATGTAGTTAACGACCTTATTGTTTAACTTACCCCATTTTAAGACCCTTTTCATTGCCACAGTGTGGTGTCAGAGAACGTAGTGTAAAGCAGAATCAGGCCCAAAGTCTTTGTCACTCTGAACAGCTCACTACAAAGCTGACTCCTTGTTAATTTAAAAAACAAAAACAAAAAAATGGCAAACCCTTTGGTTCTTTTTTGAGGGCTTTAAATATTGTTAATCTATGCATTAAATACAATTCATTGTTTTGTAAAATAAGGAATATTTGATGTTTCTCACTGTAGCCTTTTCTATAGTTATGGGTTACTTTAAACAATTACCCACCCCAAGGTGAGACTATACACATACTTTAATCTGAGAGGGATCAGTCCCCAGGATAGACTACAGTAAAGAGGTTATCAGTAGAAAGGGGACTTCATGGTGCACAGCAGGGACTTCATAGTGCTCTTGCTATAATCATTACTTTGATTAACCAAACAAACAATACACACGCTGTGATCTGGTGACACAGAGATGCACCAGTCCAGAATGCATAATAATATGTGAATTACTCACACCATGCCTTGCAGGAAAACCCGAAAGGTTCATTTTCATCTTCATCCTCACTCCCAACCAGTGAACATCCTGCTGGTATCTCCCCCCACCAAGATACACAGAATGAGATACAGCTTTTAAAATGTGCTACGCTGACACTCACTGGGGTTCATACATATTATGAAGGTTTTAACTCTTCCTTATTTGAACTTCCACATCCCACTACTTTTGAGGTGCCCTGTTTTTCAGAGGCTAACTCATTAATTCCACTTATGCTCATTAACATTTACATCACCTTATCACTGTGGTAACAGGCAGTTACCTTAAGGAAGGCTCTAACATTTCATCTTGGCTACTAAGGGTCATCTATCTAAGCATAGACATTATCCAAACTTAGCAGTCATTTTCAAAACATCAGCATATCACAGACATAAGCTCAGCAGGTATATTATCGATTTACTTATGCTTACATCCTAAACCTAAATTGCTAAGTGAAACATCTTACAGACCTGTAGACCCTCTCATACAACATTAACTAATGCTTGTATTTCACCCATGTCTCCTAAATATACCTGATGTCTTTTATTCTTGTCTACACTCAGTTTCTCATGACAATTTATTTAAGATGAACTGTTGTGCACAATACTTAGTTGTTCTTAGCTATTTTTTTTTACTTCTGCATTTTTTATTGCTATAACTTGTCCCCTTATTTTGGCATGATGAACAACCAGTCTTAGAAATACTCCTAACTACAACATTCTAATTCTAGCTAGTTAGATATCAAAACTGCTACCATACAGCTAAAGTTAACGTGCTCTATTAAAATGAAATTCTTCACAGCCATCATGACAGATGTTTTATGAAAAAACATTTTTCTTTCTCTCACATACACACACATGCTTTGTGAGATCCACAAAGCATGGGCTGTTTGGAAACATCTAGTGGGCACTACCCTCAATAATAATTTGGAAGGGGTATTTTCCTTTCCTGAAAAATGAAGGTTCATCGGTTTGCATTCTCTGCTTTGGCAGTGATGGTGCTGTTTGCATACATGTATGTACATCACACACTTACGCCTCTTGAATAACTCAAAAGTGAACATAGCAATTTAGTGGTAGCTATAAAAATAATATCTATGCCCCCCAGGGGATTTCACTGCAAAATAAAATTACACCTCTGGTGTATTTATTCGTCTTGACAGCTGAACACCATTAGCGTCTCAGAATTTTGCAACTAGTTTCCCACTTCAACTGATTTTCCAGCTGCATGTAAGGTTGCATTCCATTCAGATGTCAGCATCCAATAGATGTATTGACATTGCCTTGGAGGAGGAGGAAGAGCTCAAATCCTCTCCACCATTGCAATGTGACTGGTTAAGCTGTTTGTGGTGAACAAATCACAAAAATTAGCCTTTAAGAGTCTAGTGAGATGTTTAAAATCATAAAGCTTAATGGACCAAACAGGACCACTGATCAGGCTTCTGGGACAAGGGACATTATCTTAAGAAATCAGGGTAGTCCTGGAAATATCACAGCAGGTGCTAAGTCTAAATGGAATATTAATGTTAACACATCTGCTCTGTACTTGATGTTAATGTCAAGAGGCAGTCAAGGGAGGAAGAGGACAGAACAATTGTCCCGTCGATGTTGGTAAAAGAAAGTTAGAAGCAGGACAAAAAAAATCTTTTTTCAGAAGAGTATTAAAAATGTAAAGTCTCAATATCTACTTTATAAAACAACGAGTGGTACTTGGCTTAAACTACTTATGTAGGAGCCAAGGTAAGTTAGGTGTAATGTTTCAGATGCTTAAAAACGATGCACATTTTGCATAAGCATCAGATGCATGTTGGCTATTCTGTTTTAGAATTTGAAACATTCTCCGCGTTCCCTTCCCCGCCCCACAATTGGAAGTTCTACTTCTCTGGAGGGTAGGAGTTCAATCAGGACAGAAATCACACTGAGTAACACAGAAATTCTAGGAATTTGAGTAGATCAGAAAGCTGCATGTCTATGTTCTGTGACATCTGGTGTGAGTATGTATGTTAAAAACAGTGTAGCCTCTTCTGCACAAGCAGTAGGATGGCTTGCCATGCTGAGTATGTGCCTAAGGTGTCAGACAGGCAGGTGCTCAGGGCGGTTAGGCTTATGGTGCTGTAGCCACATTCTATTTTTAGTGCATGTTGGAATTAAAATATTGCTATTTCAATGAGAACTGACATAACTACATTTTCTCTGAGCTGGGAGAGTGATTCCTAGCTCGAAGTGTAGGCAGAGCCAATGACACTGTTTTTCTTGACCAGGACTTAGGAAACCTAGATTTTATTCCCACTCTGCCACTGGCCTATTGGGTGACGTTGGCCAAGTCACATCTCATCCCTGGGCCTCAGTTTCTACATCTGTAAAATAAGGATAATGATACTGACCCCCTTTGTAAAGTCCTTTGACATCTACTGATGAAAGTGCTATATAAGAGCTAGGTGTATTAGTATGTTATTGCTGATGTTTCTTTTCTCATTGACACACAGTTATGTTATTTTGGAGTCGTTCATAAGGATATTTCTAAATCATAAGCACCTTTGGACAGGAGCATTTTTAGTTATGTCTTCTGCAACAGAGGCCCCAGTCCTGGATACACTTATGCTTATGCTTAAATTCAAGCATGTAAATAATCCCATTGAAGGCAAATGGGCTACTTACATATTTAAAAGTAAATCATGTACTTAAGTTATGCAGGATCAAGGCCCAATTAAGGCTCTCACATTAAAAAAATAAAAAAATAGAAAAAAAAGCCCCAACTAACTTAGTAGTAGCACACCACTCATCTTGTTAGCATCCATGTGATCAGAGTCTGCTTTTCTCTCACCAGTCAACCTCTTAAAAGATCAGAGATCTAATCCAAAGTCAGAGTAGCTTTTCATTGACGTGGGATCAGGCCCTACATGGCTTTGTGGGTTTTGTTAGTGTGGGTGTTAGTGGTTCCTTGTCTTCTGTTCTGGCCTGAAAGCTGTGGCAAACAGGTGAGATTTGCAGTGTTCTCTCAAGACAGCTAGGTTTGGTTACAATCTGATTTCCCACAGTAACTCACTTCACTTTCAGGCTCATTCCATATTCTTCCAAGCCTGTGTGTTTTCTCAGTAGAAATTCAGGGGACAATCCATATAAATTTTAGTAGGTTGAGCAGCTGAGATAGTAATTCTTATTTAAAATGGAGCTAAGTAGATATGTGCTTAATGTTTCAGTATTACATACAGCTGAACCTGAAATAATTTAATACCAGCCACAGAAGAAGGTATGGAACATTTGATCTGAATTTTATTATAGTTAGTGAACCATATTATTAAATATTAATAAAGATGGATTTTTTTCTAATACCTTCAACAATTGGGTTGAAAAAAAGAGTACTACATACCAGGAACTGCATACTGGAGATCTGACCAATATTTAAAAGTGTTGACTGGAGTAACTAAACATGTAGCAGTAGCACAAATAGCAAAGAAAACAGCTCTAAACAGCAAAAAAAAAAAAGAAAAAAGAAACAGATCAAGGAGATGAAACTGCTAGCTATGATCAGGAAGCATATTAGTCATTTGTTAGCAGCATTTTCAAGCAGAAAGGAAGAACCTGTGGTTCACTCTCAGGTTGGAAACATGGAAGCAATGGAGTGCTGCCAAAATCTTAAGAAAGGCTCCCTCAAAACTTATCCATGTCTGCCAGTGATATATGTCCCCTCAGGTCGTGACTTGGTGCTTGGCTTGGGAACACATTCCTTCTGTTTGAGATGGAAAGGCCTCCCTTGACTGTTGGCAGTCTCCCCTAGCTTTTGCGAGGGTGGGACAAACATGAAGTGCCCCGTACTGATTTATTAATCTTGTCTTTTGATCAGGCTTTGGCATAGTGCTTCCGGTACAAATATTTAGGTTTAAGGGCCTCTTGCTAAGGGACTGGTTAAGATATGTCAAATAGGAAGGAGGAGATGGCTCCAAATAGTCACCTATCAGTTGACACTTTAGGGGACAATACCAAAAGACCCCCACAAAAAACAATGGCAGCACAGTCACAATATCTAAGTAACCCCTAAAAGAACAGCGAAATGGTTGCTGTCTTGACTAAAGGTTAGAGATGGAATTTCAACTTCCAGGGAAATGAATTTTTGAATGTTCACATTAGATTTTCCAATGCTCCTGTAAAAGAAAGAAGGCTAGTTACCTGTGGAGAAACACTTGGAAAGTTACAATAGCAAACTTTGATTTTTTTTTCCTCCTGTATTTTATTGAGACAGTGTTGTCAAAAGGAAAATATGTATTTGTTAACAAGATGGTGCATATATTTCCTAATTGTCTAAGCCCAGCTCAAGTATGCCATAAAGGTTCGTGAGACAGAAACTTGTTTCTGAAGATAAGATACTTCACATACAGCAAAAATAAAGCTGTATTAAGGCATTAAAACTGTATACAGTATCTTTGAATCATTACCATGAAAAGAGATTCTTTGAGGGAAATGTCTTAAAGTCCATTCTTGCAGATCTTACTTAGGTAAATCTGATTCTTAATTAAACCAATGGAAGCTTTCCCTTAATAAAGATTAAAGCTTGTATAACTAGAAGAGAGCAGGAATAAACATTTTAAGCCAATGTAAAATGATCATAATTTTCATGTATCAAACCAAAGATCTCAATGATTTTTTACAAAAAACAGTGTTAAAACGTGTTAGTAGATAGGTAGGTATTACCATTGTATAGATGAGGAAATGGTGCTACAGATTGTGGTAAAGCTAGGGGGAAAAAAAACAGGTCTTCTGACTTGGAGTGCTACACCACATGTAGTTGGGAGCATCCTTTGTGACTGACTCTGGCGGGGGGGGGACTTATTTATTAGACCTCTTTTCTGATTCCCTGATGTTTCTTTTCTCCTAGTGCAGTGTGTTGGTATTTGGGCTTCTTTCCATGTGGCTATAGAATCAAACGTATCTTTAAATGGTCATAAGAATGACTGTAAAATGGATTAGGAAGTACCCGTGATAAACTAGATGTACTGCTGCTACTCTACATACTGTGCCACGGATGATCATCGCCCTCCCATAGAAGAGTCCATTGGATCATCATTCCCTCCACCCACTTTCCACAGCACCTGCTAAGATAATTCTTTAGAGGATTTACTAAATTTTTGCCTTGAAGTCTGGATGCTTAGGAGTCCCATATTGCTCCAAAATGTACAGAAATAGAAATATTAAGGGTGAAATCCTGGCCCCACTGAAGTCAGAGGCAAAACTCATTGATTTCAGTGGGGCTAGGATTTCACTACAGATAGATTAGATAGCAAGCTATTCATTTTCGGGGAGTTTGGGGGCTCACCAGCTGGGTAGTTAAGGTACTGTATTCCCTCTGTGTTTATAGTCCTGTAAGTGGAGCACTTAAAGGTCTGATTTTATCATTTCCTTCTTGACCTCTCTCAATTGCAAAATAGTGAGAAATGGATACTAATCTGCCATTAAGCACACGATTAACTTCTAAAGGGAGAGAGTCATAACAAATGAAACCTATTGTGTTGAAGGGCATTGTAATTGAACAGCATCAAGTAGTGGCTTTTCCTGGAGGAAAGCAAACAAATTCAGCAGTACAGTAATGCATTTTGGAGTGACCATGAGCTGCTAAATGAACACAGGTGGCTGTTTCCTCTGAGAGTTATTTGTAATAGACTTTAAATTAGCACAGGGAGGTATCAGCTTTAAATACTTTTGAAATCTCACAAGTGTGAAAGACTTCATACATCATAACTGAAATAATGGAAGGTGATTAATAATTGTCCTTTACCTAAATGAGTTGCCAGATGCATTGACTCTCAAGTGTGAAAAAAAAAATCTGAGAAAACTAAGTCTCGATGCAAAACCTGTTCACAATTTTTTTTGTTAACCCGCTGTGATCCATGTAGAAAAGACAAGACACTGCTTTTTAAGGTAGGAAAACAATTCAGTGATCCTTTGAGTGGAGTTCGGGGAATTTAGGATTTAAAAAGATGATCTCGTTCACTGGTCCATCCAGTTCCACTTCTTTCCTCCTAATCACATGCAGAAATGCCTCCTCTTGGAGGAGTGTGTCCCTGGAGATGCCCACTCTTCCAGAAGTGTTTCAACATATACTCTTCAAGCCGGAATTATGCTAGGAAAGTTTCCCCTTGCCACAATTAGTTTAATAAATCAAAAACAAATAAGAACACTACAATTACTTTTCCCCTTTACCAGGAAAACCCTTTCTTTCTCAGCTTCACCCCACCTGGACCAGTCTGACTTCTCTTCCCTGAAGTCTCTATATAGCACCTCTCTGAGCTAAGAAACCCAAACTCTGGCCAGGTTGTCCCTAAACTCTCAACCACACAGTTTGAGTCTCTTGTTCCAAAGATCCAGATCAGTTAAAGCTTGGCAGCGTCTGTCTCCTCCTTCTAACAAGGCAAGACTTTCAGCTTCCCCAGGCCTTCTCTTCAGGTCTTCCTCCGTAGGAGCTTCCCCTGCACTTTGTGGATCTCTATCTACCTTCAGCTTCCTTTTCTTTTCCAGTGAGCCTTTCCCCAGTCCCCTACATAGCCTGTGCCAGTCTCTCCCTGAGACCTCTCCCCAAGGCCTCTCCCAGAGGAGAGTCTCACTCCTTGTAGGCCTCTACAGGAACACCCTTTCCTGATCTCTCTCTCTGTGTCTGACTGAACTATCAGAGGGGTAGCCATGTTAGTCTGGATCTGTAAAAGCAGCAAAGAATCCTGTGGCAAAGGAAAGCTCATGCTGAAAAATGTCTGTTAGTCTATAAGGTGCCACAGGATTCTTTGCTGCTTTGACTGAACTATGTCAATCTGTTCCTTTTACCTTTCCTTCCCACACATGGAATCACTCATCCCCATCAAGCTCCCTTATTGGGAAGGTACGCAAAGCAAATTCCCTCTTCTTCGAGAACTTAATTACGTAGAAGGTTAAACTAGTCAGGCACAGGTACCCCCTGACCCTGCTATACTCTCCAGAGGCAGTCCTGTGGCACATGTACGTACACAGGGATTTCTCTATTCATCTTACTAAGCCCTGGTCTACACTACAAACTTATGTTGGCATAACTTCATTGTTCTGGATTTTCCATGCTCCCCCCGAGAGATGCAATTATACTGACCGAACTCCAGATGTAGACAGCGCTATGTCTAAGCACTTCTCTAAGCACAGCTGTACTAGTGCATTTCCAGTGCTGTAAGTAGACAAGCCCTAAGAGTTACATCTCACTCTCATTCTTCTTCACTGATATCAGCCAAAGACCCATTTGACAACAGATGGCAGTATATAACCCTGAATTTTTCTTTTTCTGATTTTAGGCTGTTACTTTTTTTCTTCTTGGCTCCTTTCAACACCCTGAACAAATAAGTGCCCTTCTCTTTTGTTATGTGAGCATTTTGGAAGAGTTATGTTCCCTGCCTATGAACATATCTAGTCATTTTGGTAATTCCATTTAACCATTTAAATATTTTAGTGATTTATCTTTTATTGTACCCTTATACATATTACAGGTGGAGCTAGTAGCACTGCCTAAAGCTTAGGTTGCCTGGCACTTGCTATTATAAGACCCTGATTTCAATTGCTTATAGCTTTTCCAAATGGAAGCCATTTGGGCTGAAATTTTCCATGCCAGCTCTTTGCCTTAGACTGAATTTTTTGGGAGGTATTTCAGTTAAAGTGATCAGCTATTTCCAAAAAGGAGGTTAGAGAAAAATATGTTGTTTTGAGAATGGTAAAAAAAACAAATAGTACTGTTTCACTAAGTAACTCTAATGCCTCCATGCTTTAGAGCAGGGATTTAAATTTGGCAGGATATCTGCCCTGGTGTCAGATGTACGTTTTGCCAGCCCCAAGAAAATTTACTCAGTTGTGGCCACTTTCAGCCTCTGAACAATATCAGTTTTTACATGCTCAGTAATAACAAGTTTGGCACCTAAAATCTGCAAAGATTCTGTCCTCACTGAACATGCTCCATCTTATCACAGCTCCTAGTGTCAACCAGACTATACAGAGCTGTCCACACAGAGCAACTGAGTTTTCTGCAATCCAGGACTCCAGGGGATAAGCAGGACTTTCCTCCCAACTGTTCCTCCCAGCTGCCAGTGGCCATTATGGTGCCAGGCACAGGAACTGAGATCAGGGAGACTCTCTCTCCTGTACTCACAATGCTTTTGCTGCTGTTAACCAGGGAATATAGAGGGAATGGAAGAAGAAGATATACAGGAATGCAGAGGAGAGATAGGGTTTCAGGACCATAAGTTGTGAAGGATGAGGGGCAGGAAGTGGGAGCAACAACAGAAGGGCAAGAAGACAGAATCCAGTGGTGGGGCATGGCAAGAGTAGAGGAGTGTGAGAGCCATGATGCAAGATGAATAGGAGGAGATGGAGGAAGTTATGAGATTGGGACAGTATGGTCTCTATAACAACTAAAGGATACTGCCTGACAGATCCTGGAATTGAATCCTGGAGTCCTCAGCCTCAACACTCCTCTCTTGTCAGCAAATTGCTGTGAAACTCACTGGCAAAATGAGGGTCTCTTTCCCACCCCGCACCCAGCTCCCATTAGTGAATGGCCCACAGAGGATAACAGCTTACTACTCCATTTTACTCCAGTGACTCAAGTGTGTTGTGAGAGATTTCCACAGGGTTAGAGAGGGAAAGATATTGCCCTGATGGAACTGTTTGCTTGCTACAGTTTTTCCTTAGAGCATTATATATTGTCCACTATTCAAGCTGAACAATTGCTTTGAGTCACATGCTATGTTTCTGTTACCTGATTAAATAATCAAACCTTTATAAGGTAATTCCACCTGAAAGGAATTTCATTTCATGGTTACACAAATTAGAGTTCAGGCCTCAATTTAATTTTCTGCTGACATTCATATGAACAAAACACTAATGATTCTTCACTTCCCTCCTCCCCAAAATCATCACTCAGATACTCTGGCCATTGAGGACATACAAATACTTAAATAAGTAGCTTGGGGGGAAAAGAATGAGAATTTTAATGAGGTGTGAACATGGATGATGCAAACATCATGGGTGAAATGAGAGAATTCATTAAATGTTTCCCACTATAGTCTGAAACTCATCATAAGATTGCCATTATATTCAGCTTCATTGAGATCCTTGTTTTACATTATCCTCGAAAGAGCTCAAAAGAAACATGGACGAATACATGGTAGGTTCTAAGGCAAAGGCAGAGATAGCCACAGAAAACAATAATAGGAGTGGATTTGGAAAAATTAGTCTTTTTTTTAAGACAGCTGGCCTGCCATATGCAGTAGCTATCCTGAGGGACTTTGCAGAACATTCTTTTCAGGATATGCTTACATTCCTTGAGAAAGGAAAACAGACTTTTGCAAAACAGAACAGACAAATTTGTAGTCTCTTGACAAGTCCAGAGATAACTCCCCTCCAAAATTGTCAGCATAGCTCCCTCTAGAGTCTTCCAAGAAGCCAGATGCTAAAGTTGTGAAAGATATTTTTTCCCATTTCAACACCTGTGTTCTGCAACTTCCAATACAAATAGGAAATGAGCAGTACAATATTCTGTATTCAGTTGAATGCAATCTCTAGCTCCATTTGTATTTTCTTTCTGGTCTCTTAATAGAGTCTAACTTTCAAGATGGAAGGGGAAAATACACACTGTGTTGTTTTAAGAGAGAAAAGAAGTTTTTTTAATTGAAATAATTACATCTGTAGCATCTTTAGGGTTCCTATTTTGCCTGGGAGAGTCCCTTTTTTAAGTCCTGTCCTGGCCATCCCTACATTTTTCATAAAAGTGGGCATTTATCCCCTTTACTCTTGCCAACTTGATTGGTTGGCAAGAGCAAACTGGACAAATGCCCACTTGTGTCAAAAAAGTGGGTTGGGGAGGAGCAGTGATGCCAGCCCCATGTGGTTATGGTAGGCAGGGCTTGGGTGAGCAGCTCAGTCTAGCTTTGTGGGCGAAGGAGCGGTCTCAGGTTAGCCCCACGTGACGTCCCGTTTTCTCTTTGGGAAATATGGTTACCCTAAGCAGCTTTAAATTAGCCCTCAGCAGCATTGTACCTTATTTTACTAGGAATCATGTTACATTTTCAAATGTTAGAAGAGGATGTGGTTGAGAGGCATTGCTTGCAGACTGTTTGAAAGCTGATCTTTTTCAAGTTTAAGGAGCACCTGGGAAAAAGCAGAAACTCAAAAATGCACTAAGGCACACCATTGAAATTTTTACCCATAGTGAAATAGTGGGAGCACATGAAGTATTTTCATCAATGAAAATTCCATATAAGTTAAGCACTCAGACCCTGATTTAGCAGGGGGCAAAAGCATGTTTGTAACTTTAAGCATGCGAATGAGAGTATTTTCACTGATTTTAAAAGGGACTCCTCATGAGCTAAGTACCTTACTGAATTAGGGTTTAAGTTTGCATTCATTCTCTCACTGCTAGTGAAAATTTTAATTGGAGCTTTTCATAGTGCAGTTTTGAACTGGGTAGGCAGAGTTTTGCATTTGACTGAAGTTACATGGTATCTATTCAGGTTCATTGATTAGCTGAGGATACCATATATTCAAGAAGGTTGGAGTATACTTGGATTGGTTATCTCAGGTTTCTGAGAGAGCAGAGACCAGCTCTCATGTTAGATCGTACAGCTCAGTATATTCTATCCTGGTGACATCAGATCAAACAGGGAGTTTTGCTGGAACATAGTGGTTCCATATAGGCAACAGCAATTTCATTTTGTTCACGGCAGGGTTTAAAATGTTAACGTAGTGCATGTGTAAAATATTTAAATTATGCAAAACCATGTAATAAACAAATTACTGTCTGACCCCTACTTGGCAACTCAATGTTGAACTATGGTTCCCAAGTTGATGTGATGTCTCAAAAGATGAAGCATGTGAAAGTGTTTTTTTAAACCAGTATAAGTCATAATGTCAGAGTCATCGTTTAGGGCCATAGGGAACTGCCAGATCATCAAGTCCGACCACACATGTTTCACAGGTCACTAAAAACCACCCTACTGCCCCCACACCAAGCCAACAATCAGAGTTAGACCAAAGTATTACAGCCCTTAGGAAATTTAACTATCAGTGCCAGAGGCAGAGAATAGGAGGGACTGAGGTGCACCAATATCCAAAGCCTCTGTAACGGCAGGAGCATAATTACATGAGAAATACCCAGAGGATCCTAACAAGTAATCTGTGCCCTATGCTGCCGAGGAGGTAGGGAGGGGAGTCACAAAAAATGAACCTAGGTAAAAGATAAAGTGATTTTGATGTTGTGAGAGTAAGAAAAAGTCCAACTTAACTTTAAATAAAGTGCATAGGTATCTCCCCAACCTTCAACACCTTTCTCTGTTGCATTTGGTATCAGACACCATCAGAGAACAGTTAGAGATTGGTTGGAGTACTGATCTGGTCCAGTATAGCAAACCCTGTTTTCCTGGATTGTACAGTGCTTAAATTAATACAGGTTTGTCAACCAGCATTGAAGCTTTCCTTACCGGCTATGTCTACACTGCAGCTTATGTCAGCATAATTTATGTTGTTCAAGGGTGTGAATAAACCACCACTCACGAGCAATGTAAGTTACATCAACATAAGTAGTGGAGTGTCCCTAGCCTCTGTTTGTCAGAGGGTGGAGATGGATGGCAGGAAAGAGATCACTTGATCATTACCTGTTAGGTTCACTCCCGCTGGGGCACCTGGCACTGGCCACTGTTGGCAGACAGGATACTGGGCTGGATGGACCTTTGGTCTGACCCAGTATGGCCGTTTTTATGAGTGGACAGCACTATGTCGGTGGGAGAGCTTCTCGTGCTGACATAGCTAATGTCGCTCATTGGGGCTGGAGTAGGTAAGCTGACAGGAGAGCTCTAGCAAGTCAGCTTAGTGCGACTACATTAGAGAGTTTACAGCGATGCAGCTGCACTGATGCAGCTGCGCTGAGTGTAGCCATGCCTCAAGTGCCAAAAAGTGCCTCTGATTTGCACAACTTCAAGCTCTGTGGCCATTCTGTAGCTTTTGTTGTTGCTGATTTGTTTGGACAGTTTTATGCAAAACATTTCAACTTGTTGATCTGAATTTTTATGTCTGATCAGCCTCTCCTTATATCATCCTCTTTAAAAGCTGTATATGCAGATTGCCTCAATCTTAACAAGTGGCCTTGATGTAAAATATGCTAATATAATTTAAATGATTTTTTTAAGTGCTCAGCATTATTCTCTGTGGCTGTTTCCAATTGAAGACTCACACGCTACTCAAATTCAAACAAGTTACAATTAAATTTAAATGATTAGTCTCCTAACAACTACTTGAAAGAGCAGAGGTTTTTACAACAAATGATGTAATTGATCTGTAATTGCTAGAGAATGTTGGAAAGGGCAGTGAATTGCTCTTTCACCTTCCTATAGGCTAAGACCATCTCCGATAACATTCCTAATTTCCAGCTACCAAGGAAAGTGAAATCCTTGTGTTACCCCTGACCGTAAAGAAATGTTCCTCCTCATGCAATGTCTGCTTTCCTGTCTTCTTGCCTAACTCTTTTAAGTGCAAATCTAACAGAAGTTGTGTCTCTTCTCTGCTAGCCCTGCTCTCCAAAGTCAAGAACTGGTCTTAAGGCTTGTGCCTGAAAAGTTGTCCCTCAGATGCCCTTTCAGGAATTTACACCATATGTTCAATTCCTGCAGTCTGTTTAGTTTAAGAATTTACCAATATATATATTTATATATAATGCTTATTAGTCAGGGACACCTTTAGAATTTCCTGGCCCAGAGCTGCTTTAAAATCAGGAGAGCTCTTGACTTCAGTACAGCTATGTCAGTTTGCACTAGCAGAAGATCAGGACCCCTGTGTTTAAATGGAAAGGAGTCATATTGTGAACACCTAGGACTTATCTACATGACAAGTCACAGTGTGAATCTACAGCTCATCATCTTGCCACGTAGCAATGTCTCATGTGGACACTATTACAGTGCGCTGAAAGTCCAAGAATACAGCCTGGTGTACTACTTGGAAAAGCAGTATGTTAAGCCACACTTCAGACCTTTCAGTAGTCATTAGCAGTGTCTACACATGACCTTGCTACGTGGCAAGCTGGTGTGCTGTAGATTCATAGCCTGGCTTACTGTACAGTCACTTGCCATGTACACAAACCCTAAGTGTTACATTCAGATCAACCTGTCTTAGAAACAGCTGACTGTGGCTACACTACACAGTCAGGTCAAAAGGAAGCTTACATAACCTAATAGTGTCAGTGTACACACTACAGCCTTGTCCCACCGGTGTAAGTGCCTGACTACACCAACATCATAACTCCATTTCCATGAGAGGCATAGGTCTTATGTTGGTGTAGTTAGGATGAAGCAGTGCCTGACCAGACACTGTTACTTACATAGGTTGTTGGCTGTCTTGTCAATGTCATGGCTCCATGCCGGAGCTGTAAAATTGACAAGATAGCCGGACAGCTAGAGTCCAGCTGCCCCGATTCCCCCAACTCCCTGCTCAGGAAGGAGAGAAACCCAGGTGGCTGCCCTCTCCCCTCCCCCCTCCCCGACTCTCGGCCAGGTGCAGGGAGGTGAGAAAAGCCAAGGGGGCCAGCAGGGAGCTGTGCAGAGCTGAGAGTCGTAGCACTCAGCCCCCCCCGCCCCTTCCCCACACACACACTCCTCTTCGGTCAGTGGAAGTGCTCCGGTGAAGACACACACCACCGACGGGAGAAGGATAATGTGGACATTAGCCACCACAGTAAATTACTGTAGTGGCTGTAAGCCAACCTAATGTAGGTCAGCTTAGGGCTGTAGTGTGGACATGTCCTATGCCTAGGTGAAATGGGAAGTTCAAGTAGCTACTGCTACTTCCTTCTCTTGGGATGATAGTTGTTCATTACCTTGCCTCAGCTGTGGAAAATTGTTAGAGACAATGATAAATTAGCATGTTTCATTATTGCTGGTTTGGTTAAAAGGTGCTGTCAGGCCATTATAATGATGCATAACGATATAATTGATTTTCACAGGAAGGACTACAGATGGGTTTCCCAGTACTGCCTTTTACATCGCCTGCACAATTTTATCTTTTGGTTTCTTACTGGAACATGTAACCAGAGTTCTCACCTCCAGGCCACTTGTATTACTGTTTCAGGAATATACTGGAGCTTTCTTCATATTGTCCCCATGCTTCCCAGACAATTAAAGTTGAGTGACTGATGACTGGATCATACTGAAACTTGTTAAGATTCAAATGGTAATGTGGGAAAGGGGAGGGGTCTGGCAAAGTAAGGGGGGATGTAATTGGCTCTTTCTAATACTTTGGGATTTTTGTGCTTCTAGCTCTCTTGGAATAGACACTTTGGTTTCCAACAAAAACAATGGGGTTTTGTTCTTAAGTATACTGGTGTCACCCCATATCTTTTGGGTCAAATTGTGCCATCCAACACATGGCACCTCACTGAAGTCAAAAGGATGCAGAGGTATAATAAGAACAGAATATGGCTCTTGGATTTTGAATAAAAGAAGAACCACCCATATATACTGTTACCTCAGCTATGTCCTGAAGTTAAAATCAATATTATCCAATATAGATATTAAGTGGTTTAGCTGTGCTTTAATTTCTGCAAGTTTGACTTCCATAGCTTTCATTCTTGAGGCACTTCTGAGCCATCAGTACTCTCTTTACTGTGTGTAGCATATTGCCATGGGTAGAAAATCATTATAGCTAAAGCGAATGTTTTCAAGAATGGGTGCCTAAAAATTAGGCACCCAAAATTTATGTTTCTAAATAAGTGGCCTGACCTTCAAAAGTACTGAATCCCCACTAAAGTCAATGGGAGCTGTTGCTGCTCCACATTTTTTAAAACTAGGCCATTGTTTTGGGAGTAGAAATAGGGACTGAGGAGAACTAACTTGGGCTTTGTATTATAATAGACTTGACCTAGGTTCAGCTAAAAAAAACAATTTCAACAACCTATCATTATCTCCAAGATCATGAGCATTGGAGAACTTAATTACGGGGTCAGTTCAAATTTGTAAACAAATCAGTGAACAAAATTATAGCAGCAGCCATTAATATAGTTCATTGTGATCACTGGTGTCCTGCTTTTCATCAGTCATCCTAATGATAGTCAGCATTAGTGCGAGGGATGATTTATGTAAGAGATGCAAGTTATTTTAGAGATGCAAAGAGACAATATGACAATCCACTTCATCCCCCACTCCAAAAAGAAATAATGGACAGGAGAGAGATTGACTATTTGCATATCACCATTTGTGCAGGAATAGCATAAATACACCATCCCTATTATGGCCCTTCACTATTCACTTTCTATCTTCTCATCTAGCCATAGTACTACTGTAGCTATGTTTTCCAGATATCAGCCATATGACCCAAACTAAGCATCATGACTAGTTGCTACCATTGAGAGAAGCCTTCATGGGGACCGAGGCCTTGATTTTTTATCCAGAAAAATTACAGACCCAGTTACAGGATTAGTTATTTATTTTCTGGGATGTAAAGTCTACAAAAAAAATTGCCAAGGTTAAGAAGTTGGCAGGTGCCTTTAAATCACTGAAACGTAGGATTTAAGTGATATAATGTAGTGACTGGAACTGGCTAGACAAGTGAGCTAGTCAGAAATGATGTGCACAGTACATGACACTGATTGTATTCTGTAGCCAACGTCTGTGTCCTTTTGTCTTACCACTTTTCACTCGGTATCTCTAAGACATTTTGTTTTTCTGTTCAGAATAATAACAATGCACAATGAGTACTACACTGGTATGGAATTCAAAGTACTAAGCTGATTTGGATGTATTGGTTGAGTGATTTGTAAAGAAAGTGTTCTTTCTTTGGGGATGTGAATCTTTTGAGACTTCTTCCTGCTATTGCCTTCATTGGAGTATGATGTCTTCCTTTAATGTCATTACACTTATATGCATGCTTTTTTTAAAAAAAAAAAAAGAACCAACTATGTGCTCTATGTATTCTTGACATAAAACTTAAAAATAAAATATTATTTATGCCCAAATGTAATGAAAATGCAGTGAGCCAGTTCTCCTACAAGCAAACCAGGGAACTCAAAAGCTCAAATCATCTTTAGAACCTTGCCTTTCTGGACGCATCAGTAGAGCCCAGAATTATGATTAGCTTGAATCACTCAACAGTAACTGAGACCTTGACTCTTTTAAGTGAAACAATTAGAAACAATGCGCTGTGATTCAGTGAGTGTGGCTTACCACACAAAATTAAGGAGAATGAGTTTCCTCCAGATGGGAGTGTCAAGACAGAAAGAAGAGTAACTAACTCTAAAAATATGCATGGGTTTTTCTAG
This sequence comes from Mauremys mutica, assembly GCF_020497125.1. NCBI lineage: Eukaryota > Metazoa > Chordata > Testudines > Geoemydidae > Mauremys > Mauremys mutica. The sequence goes on from NC_059072.1 coordinate 193,902,117, forward strand.
TTGATTTGAAAGTTCTGACCAGAGGTATTGAATAGGGTTCTGAGAAATATTAAACTGAAAGAATCACGCCAATATTTTGAGAATTTTGTTGTCATTTCAAATGTTGGTGTAGGATCAATTTGACTTATCTAGTATTTTTCTTTTCTGGGTTGATATTCTGAACCCTAGAGGATGTCATCTTAGGATCTTGTTCTCTGAAAACTACAAGAAGACACCTCCCCCCCTTTATTTTTATTATTATTATAGTAGGCTGCTTCCCAACATAAGTGGGATGAGTGCTGTTTTGCCAACTCTGCTCTAATTTCTAATGAAACAGTATGATTATTAAGCTTTACTATTTTGAAGTCTATGTAGCTATAGATATCTGCCTATGTGTTTAGGTATCAGTCCTTTCCAATATAAAAATATAGGTCCTGATCTTGTGTCAGGGACTAATGTGAACTCCTGGGCCCATTCAGCATTCCACTAAAATCAGTCTGACATTGGACAGACACAGAGGTTTGTGCTAGCTGATTCTAAAATGGGATTGTGACCATCAGTTGTGCATCAAATTGTAGAGAAAGCAAGAGCACGTGAGATAGTTGGTGGTGATCTTTGTAGACCATCAGCTCCTATGTGATTGGTTCATAACCTCATTTATTAAATTTTCCCACATCCCTCACATTTTGGCATCTTGCATTCACAAAAACTCATACTAGAGAAAATATAACCACAAAGTTACACTAAGGACTATGTAACTGAGAATATGAGGAGATGGGAACTCAGGAAAACACATTCAGTAGGATGACTGCAGTGACATTAAATAACAAAGTATGATGAGAACTCCAACAAATTAGGAGACTAGTGTCAGCAATGGCCTATGTTTGGCATAAAGATATATTTAAAGATTGTTAAAGGCCATTTATTTATTCATTTATATCCATGCATCAACCGCTTGTTATTGATGGGAATTGGCAGGCTACATATTGGAGATCTGGATCCAAAGTCTGACAGTGGGGTAGGTATGAGAAAGCAGAAGGAGAGAGGAAAGAAGCCATGTGGTAGCCACTATCCTGGAGGTAGCCATTTACACTTAGACAGCAAACATTTAGGGCATCTCAAGAAGCACAGTAGCTTCAGCTAGTACCAGTAAAACAGTATTCTTTATTATACTATTAAAAAAAAAAACCCCAAACCCACACATGAAGACAGTAGACTTCAAAACGCAGAGCAGGTTTAAAACAACTATTAAGGAAAAATGGCTTTATCCCCTTCCCCACACTCACACACAAACAATTCCATCTCTTATAATGAGCAGTTACCAGAGTGAAACTGAGGGCTCCTGGGTGATTGGTACTTTCTGAAGTCATAGTTACTGTCAGTTGGTGGACATCCGACCCAAAGTCATCCTAATAATGTTTAGTTTATTAACAAGGAGGTAACTTCAAAATGTAAAAGTCCAAAAATATTGCTATTCAATTCATGCGGTGGGGGGGTGAGGGGGCGGGGAGAGTAGAATTGGCGTTCTAGTGAATCAGCATGTTTGCATTCAAGGATACATATAGATATAAAAACACAAGTATTTAGTTCAAGCATATCTGCTAATGCTTTTCCGATCATGCACTACCACTCAGTGGAGACACATTAAAAAGATTTTCCTCTCTGACCTAGGAAACTTTGGACAATTCAGTGAACAATGTGCATATGAAGCATTCCATTACAATTCACTCAACATAGTCACTCATTTTGATTCATCAAGACTTTAGGTATCTCTCTTTACATCAGAGAACTGGAAAATGTGAAAGTTAACCAGATCATTAAATGCACATTCCATGCAATTACCTAGTTATTGGGATTTTAGAAAGCAATTCAAGTAAAAGAAATTTGCCAACTCATTGATATTTAATGTGTTTTGTTCCCAGCCCCACACCTATCTCACATACACGCACTTATCCTATCATAGTGTTACATTTTCAATGCATTGAAATTGCATTGCATTCACAATTTGTCATATCAGCATATGCCTGTTCCAGCTCAAGCACACATTTTCATAGTTTGCTGCCAGTTGAGAACTATCTTTTTTACTTAATGTTCCTCAAACGTCAGTCCGTATCATTTCCCCACCACTGCCTACTTTATTTACATTGTCAGCTTCTTGACTGATGTGGTTGTTCATAACAGTACTAATCCATAAAGTTCAGACACTAGCAACACATTTCATTTCAAAGGGTGTCCATAAAATTTGAAGACATGTAGAGATATTCCAGTATTTCATTCTTACATTTTTCATTCATACATTTTTCACTTCTCATTTGAGATTTTTAAGAGGATTCTTTCTTAGGTCCCGGTCTTGCAAATATGCACATGCCTCACTTTAACCATCCGAGGAGTCCCACTGATTTCACACATATGACAGGCAACAGATACTATATATTGTGTCCCTCTATCCACAAAACCAGATTCCTTAGCTATAGAGCTGACTGGAAATTTTATATTAGAGAGACAGAGAGAGAGAGAGAGAGAGAGAGAGAGAGAGAAATAGAGAGAGCGCGCGCAAGAGAGAGAGAGAGAAGATTGAGTTCTATCCAAACCAAAAACTGCAAAACAAAGTCAGATTCAATAAAATTTCCCAATGTGGAAAAAAAATGAACAAAAAGTTTTCAAGTTATTAAAAAGAAAGAAACTTTTCAACATTTTCAAAAAAGAAAATTGCTGGAGAATTTAAATTAAGTAAAAATTGACAGAACATTTTGCATCAAAATGAAAAGTTTAGATTGTCCTGAAATGAAAAATAAATCAGTTTCTCAGTTTATAGTTATTTTTGACTTATCATCCCAGTTCAGACCAGGAAAAGATTTTGAACTCAGTATTCATAGGATGGAAAAAACATTTCCCACCCAGCTCCATTTGGTTACCATGCAGTCTAGCTGAAGAGGACTCAGAGTGAGAGAAAAATTAAAAGTAATATTTGTAGCAAACTCTTGTACAGAAGTATTAAAGGGGTAGCTGTGTTAGTCTGTATCCACAAAAACAACGAGGAGTCCAGTGGCACCTTCAAGACTAATAGATTTATTTAGGCATAAGCATCTGAAGAAGTGGGTTTTTTACCCAAGAAAGCTTATGCCCAAATAAATCTGTTAGTCTTAAAGGTGCCACTGGACTCCTCGTTGTTCTTGTATATAAAAATCTCAATGTTTTCAAAGTCTGATGTCATAACTACTAGCACTGGAATCTACTGCTGTGTCTCTCACTGTGAATCTCCCTTTCCCAGTCTTAGAAAGATCTTGGTTTTAGTCCTGCAAAGTCACAAGTTATCAGATATTAACATGACATTCATCTATGCAAAAGTAGTCTCTGTCCCAGGACTGACTTTTGCCTATCTTGGGCCTCAAGCCAGTGTAATATTTTGGGGAAATTTCCAGATTTTGAATGCAAAAGAATAAACAGTTCTCTAGGAAGTGAATTTTTATTTTATAGCAGCAGTGAGAGTCTGCTCAGGGCTTTAGAATGTCAGAATCAGTCCCAGGAAAGATGGATTAGTGGGCAGAGGGCAGGTAGAGTTCTCAAAGGTACCTGATTAATTAACTTATCCTATAAATTACAATGAATATTAATTACTGGATAGAATATCACTGAGACAGTCAAAACATCATGATAAATAAATACACTTTATCACATGGATCTCACCAATAAGTGCGGAGGGGGGGTTGGAGAGGTGGGGGCTGGGAGGAGAAGAAGAGGGGGAGCCAGACACTCTCAGACTGTTACCGTTAATCTCAGCACTTGTTAACAGTTACTGCAAAATGTAGTCTGAGATCCTGAAGTATGTCCTATTCTAAGTACATGGAACTATTACTTCATAAATGTCTGAGATACTGCAGATAATCACAAGTGAACACTGATGTTATGAGTACTTGATCTACAATGTACAGTGATAACTACTGTCCCAAATTGCAAGATGCTGAGCATGTGCTCTTCTATTGAAGTCAATGGGAGTTTTAAATCCTCATCACCATGCAGGATCCTGCCCTCAATCTAGTCATCCAGCAAACACAAAGGAATCCTGGGAAATGCAGAAAAGAAAGTGAATGCAGCAGTTTCTTCTTTTGAAGTGTCAATTTCTTTTAGTATCATCTGAGGATACGTTCAGTCTTGGGAAGACATGTTGTTTGCTATAAATTTTGGATTATGCAAGGATCTGGATGGGAGGAAGTGAAAGGAACTGCATGAGCAGCAAAAGAGTTGGCACTTTGCATTGGTCTTTACTTAAGGGCAGGTCTTCACTACCCGCCAGATCGGCAGGTAGTAATCGATCTATCAGGGGTCGATTTATTGCGTCTAGTGTAGACACAATAAAATCTAACCCCGATCGTGCTCCCCGTCAACTCCAGAACTCCAACTCGAGAGACGGAAGCGGAGTCGACAGGGGAGCAGCAGCAGTCGACTCGCCGCCGTCCTCATGGCCAGGCAAGTCGACCTAAGGTACGCCGACTTCAGCTACGCTATTCACGTAGCTGAAGTTGTGTATCTTAGGTCGACACAACGCCCCGCCCCTGCTAGTGTAGACCTAGGCTTAGAGTAGAGTTTTAGGAAAAAATTGTTCCTGGGAATTGGCCGTTGACGTTGGGATCAGATTCCTGGAAGAAATGATTGCCCTGTAAACTGTTTGTGACAACCTGTGTTCCAGGAATGGTGTGTGTCAGTAAAACAAGTTGCACTTATAATATACCAACACTTCATCACCAATTCCTCCTTTATCAGCAAGCCAACCAGCAAACTGCCAGATATGTGGTACTGCTTGCAGAGAGGTGGGGGGGAAATACAATAAGATAGCAGGGGAAACTGTTCATTTGTGTGAATGTTACAGGGTGTGTGCTAATAAAGTTTAGAATTTACATTCCGCTTTTAAATAATGAGGTTCTTGTGCCTACAGAAATCATTGCACAGGCTATGAAATGTAGATCCGAAGATTCCATGGCTAGAAGGGACAACTGTGATCATCTAGTCCAGGCATTGGCAACGTTTGACATGTGGACCACCAGGGTAAACTGCCTGGCAGGCCGGGCCAGTTTGTTTACCTGCCGCATCCACATGTTCAGCTGATCGTGGCTCCCACTGGCGCTCCAGGCCAGTGGGGGCTACGGGAAGTGGCGCGGGCCGAGGGATGTGCTGTCCATCGCTTCCTGCAGCCCACATTGGCCTTGAGTGATGAACCGCGGCCAGTGGGAGCTGCGATCGGCTGAACCTGCAGTCGCAGCCGGTAAACAAACTGGCCTGGCCCGCCAGGGGGCTTACTCTGGTGGGCCACATGCCGAAGGTTGCCCATCCCTGATATAGCCAGGCCTCTTGTATAACAAGCCATAGAACTGCCCTAAAATAATCCCTTAAGCATATCTTGATTTGAAAATTGTCAGTGATTGACAATCCATCATGACCCTAGGTACATTGTTCCAATGGGTAATTGCCCTCACTGTTGAAGGTTTATGCATTATTTCTAATCTGAATTGGTCTATCTTCAACTTCCAGCCATTGGATTAGGTTACAATTTTCTCTGCTACACTGAAGAACCCATTATTAAATATTTGTTCCCATGTAGATACTGTGACAGGGTCGGGCCAGATGGGTACAGGAGAGTGATAGAAAGCAGATATATTAACCTCAGGTTCAGCCTCAGCCTGGGTAAGATAACAGGGGCAGTTCCAGAACAATCAGGAACTTGCTAGAAACAATTAAGACAGGCAGGCTAATCAGGGCACCTGGTTTAAAAAAGATCTCACTTCAGTCAGTGAGGGGCGGGCAAGGAGTTGAGAGTGAGAGGGAATGCTGCTGGAGGATTGAGGAGTACAAACAGTATCTGGCATCAGGAGGAAGGACCTGTGGTGAGGATACAGAAGGTGTTGGGAGGACGCCATGGGGAAGTAGCCCAGGGAGTTGTAGCTGTCACACAGGTGTTACACGAAACACTGTAGACAACTGTGATCCATAGGGCCCTGGGCTGGAACCCAGAGTAGAGGGTGGGTCCGGGTTCCCCCCATCCCACCTATTGGATACAGGATGAGTTGACCTGGACTGTGGGTCCCACCAGAGGGGAAGGTCCTTAGCCTGCCCCCGACCCACTAGGTGGACCAGCAGAGACTGTGGAAATTGTTCTCTTTCCTTTTCCCCATACTGGCCAGTGGTGAGATTAGCTGAGTGAACGTCAGGTTTGAACCACTAGCAAAAGTAGCCAAACCGAGGGCTGCCATGACTCTCTGAGGTGAGCAAATCTGCCAATAAGCACAGGACCTGCCAAGGCAGAGGAGGAACTTTGTCAGAATACCTATAGACTAAATAAAGTTGCCACTTAACCTTCTCTTTCTTAAGCTAAGTAGATTGAGCTTCTTGGCCCTAAAGCATGTTTTCTAATCCTTGAATCATTCTCTTGGCTTTTCTCTGAACCATATCCAATATAATCAACATCTCTTTTGAATTGTTGGAACTAGAACAGGAGACAGTATTCCAGCCAAGGTCACACCAGTGCCAAATATAGAGGTAAAAACCTCTCTACACCTACTGGAGCTTCCCCTGTTTATACATCCCCAGATTGCATTAGCAATTTTGGCCACAGCATCAGACTGGCAGCTTATGTTCAGCTGATTATCCATTATGATCCCCACCATTTTTCCCCCAAAGTCATTGCTTCCCAGGATAGAGTCTCTTCGTTCCTAGATGTATACATTTAATTATATTAAAAACTGTATACAGTAGTTTGCTTGCACCCAGTTCACCATGTGATCCACATCACTCTGTTTAGTGACCTATTTGTTATTTACCACTCCCACAATTTTTGAGTCATCTGCAAACTTTATGAGTGATGATTTTATGTTGTCTTCTAGGTTGCCGATGAGTGTTAAATAGCATAGTGGAAAGAACAAACCCCTGCGGGATCCCAGTGGAAATACACCCACTTGATGATTTCCCATTTACAATTACTTTTTGAGGCTTATCAAATTGTTCTATGGTTTCTTTTAAAAAAAAATCAAATCACCATGCCGTAGCAGGTCAAATGCCCTACAGAAATCTAAACATGTGATCTCAGCAACATTTCCTTTATCAACCAAGCTTGTAATTTCATCAACATAAGATATCAAGTTAGATATGGCAGTTTCCTGAAATATTGTTGGGAGATCTTATTGAATCAAGTTTAGTTATCTTTGGGTCCTAGTGTATTAAGTAAAATGCTTATGTATTATTGTGGGCTGGGATTTTATATATCCTCTACCTGTAGAGAGTTTATGTGAGGCCTGGGCATTCAAAGGACTATATTAAAATTGTGTCAGACAAGCATGGACTTTTGGAACAATAAACGTCAAGTGGATTTCCTGGTCAATGCCTAGGGAGAGGTTAATGCAAATTCCCCAACTCTAGTTATTCAAAACTTAGCCTTTTGAAGTTACACCTTGAGAACTGCTGATTATCTGACCCTGGAGACTGGAGATCAAAGACTGGAGTTGTGTAAAGAACCAGCTGAACTACCCAGCTGGGGTCCTGGTTCTGAATCTGAGACTGTTATGAACTTGTGACTATGGTTGTGGGTTGTGAAGGACTAATAGCTACCAGCCTGTGAGGCTTGAGTCGGGAGGCAAATGCCGGTAATATTTTTAGCATGCAGGTTTATTGTTTTTAAATATATTTTTGTAGTACTTTCACCTTAAGAATAAAATGTGCTTGTTTAGAAAGAGCTGTGCAGTGACTTATAACTGGGGGCATAGACAATGGAGAGAAAGCAAAGCGCATACACCGGCCTCATAGGCAGTTTGGCTGGATGCGTATATCACAGTGTAGACGGTCTGTGCGATCTGAAAGAGCCCCTGGTCAGGAGAGAGTGAGGCACAGCTCTCCTCTCAAGAGAGGTGATGGCTGGGAACTGGAAGCCTAAATTGGTTGCACTTGGTGGATCAGCAAGGAGGAATACCAGGTGCAGTTGCCCTAAAATTGTGACAGACAGGATCTTATCTTCCAATCAACCCTTGTTGATTTGCATTAATTAACCTATCCATCACCCTATGTGTGGAAGTTTGCATCTGGGGATTTGTGTTAACCTTGATAATTTGTGTTTCAAAATGTTAACATTTGAATGAGGGAAGAAAGCCCAACAGCCATCAAAATAATTGGTTCTTTTTTGTGTCAGAGATCATATTCTTTCCTTAACGAGCACAGGTACAAGAAAATGGAAGTACATCATCGAGTCATCATTGAAAGTTTGAGTCTTCTGCAGTTGTAAAATAGTGACTAGAGATGCACTGAAGTTACTAAAAGGATTTGTAGTTTGATAAGACTAGGCTCAATGTTTTAGTTCTTACTCAAGGGCAAAAAGCTCATTGTAGTCAAACAAACTGTCACTTGAATAAAGAGTGAAGGGTTAAGAAGACTGTCAGTATAAACATGCAAAGAAGCTAAGGTCCTGTGTTACCATAATTATCATTGTGAGATTAAGTCCTGTGGAACTTTAGAACCATCATCCCTACAGGAGTAGAAGCCCATTAAAGTCGGTGGCAAACTTTCTATTAGCTGTAGTGAGAACAGGATTGGCCCAATATTTCTCTTTTTGTCAACTAAATACAAATGTCTCTTCCATACGTTATTTATAACTGCTTTCAGTTGAGAGAGAAATGAAACCTTGCAGAACATGAACGTTTTAAACTTTCACTAGATCTCTAGTATACACTTATTCTAAAGAAACTTTCCTCCAGAGACTGGTATTTTATCAGCAGAAGATGGAGATCTATTAATAGATTCTGTTTGTACGTTGCAGTAATAAATGTAATTAAAACCCACTGCTAATAAAAGTGCAGTTTGGGCAGGAACAATAGCGATAAAACTGCAGTTAACTATTAATCAGATGATAGATCAAGGAAATAAATAAAAAATAAGCCTTAAATAATGTCCAAATAAAATAACTTTTATAAAGTCATCTAATTCCTCCAAAATGACACTTCATCTGTTTCATATTTTTCACCCCACAGTTATAAAATAGCCACTCCCACTACTCTGTACACACAGTTTTGCATTATTAGACTTTCATCTGCTCATAACATTAGGTTTTTATTAGGGCTGTGAAGTGATTAAAAAATAATCACCATTAATTGCTCTGTTAAACAATAATAGAATATTGTTTATTCTATTGTTTACCATTTATTTAAATGGTTTTGGATATTTTCTACATTTTAAAATGTATTGATTTCAATTACAACACAGAATACAAAGTGTACAGTGCTCACTTTATATTTTTATTACAAATATTTTCACTGTACTAAACAGAAGAAATAATATTAAATTCACTTAATACAAGTACTGTAGTGCAATCTCTTTATCATGAAAGTTGAACTTACAAATGTAGAATTATGTACAAAAAAATGCATTCAACAATAAAATAATGTAAAACTTGTGAGTCTACAAGTCCACTCAGTCTTAATTCTTGTTCAGCCAATTGCTAAGACAAACGAGTTTGTTTACATTTGCAGGCATAATGATGCCTGCTTCTTGTGAGAACAGGCATTAACATGGCATTGTAGCCAGCGTTGCAAGATATTTATGTGTCAGATGCACTAAAGATTCATATGTCCCTTCATGCTTCAACCACCATTCCAGAGGTCATGCATCCATGCTGATAATGGGTTCTGCTCGATAATGATCCAAAGCAGTGCAGACAAATGCATATTCATTTTCAATATCTGAGTCATATGCCACCAGCAGAAAGATTGATTTTCTTTTTTGGTGGTTCAGTTCTGTAGTTTCCACATCAGAGTGTTGCTCTTTTAAGATTTCTGAAAGCATGCTCCCACACGTCGTCCCTCTAAGATTTTGGAAGGCACTTCAGATTCTTAAACCTTGGGTCGAGTGATGTACCTATCTTTAGAAATATCACATCAGTACCTTCTTTCTGTTTTGTAACATCTGCAGTGAAAGTGTTTTTATAATGAACAACATGTGCTGGTTCATCATCCAAGACTGCTATAACATGAAATGTATGGCAGAATGTGGGTTAAACAGTAGGAGACATATAGTACTCCCCTAATGAGTTCAATAACAAATTGAATTAGTGTATTATTTTTTTAACAAGCATCATCAGCATGGACGCATGTCCTCTGGAATGGTGTCTGAAGCATGAAAGGGCATACAAATGTTTAGCATAACTGGCATGTAAATACTTTGTTTGTCTTAGCAATTGGCTGAACAAGAAGTAGGACTGAGTGGACTTGTAGGCTCTAAAGTTTTACATTGTTTTATTTTTGAGTGCAGTTATGTAACAAAAAAATCTACATTTTAAGTTGCACTTTCACGATAAAGAAAAGTTAAAGTTAAACACGTAAACAAACACATACTTATAGGCTTTGCTAAATCATAGCATCATAGAAATATAGGGCTAGGAAGGACCTCAGGAGATCATCTAGTCTATCCTCCTGCACAGAGGGAAGACCAAGTATATCTAAATCATCCCTGGCAGGTATATGTCTAACCTGTTCTTCAAAACATTCAGTGATGGGATTCCACAACCTCCCTTGGAAAAGCCTATCCCAGTGCTCAGCTATCCTTATAGAGTTAAAAAGTTTTCCTTAATATCTAACCTAAATCTCCCTTGCTGAAGATTAAGACCATTACTTCTTGCCCTACCTTCATTGTACGTGGAGAACAATTGATTACTATCCTCTTTATAAATACCCCTTAACAAATTTGAAAGCTTATCTGGTCCAGTCTCCTCCCCCGCATCCGCCCAGTCTGGAGTAGAATCTTATAACTTTACACACACACACACACACACATTGATACACATTTTACCATGGCAATAATGTTCAGCAGATTATCAGTTTTAAAATGATATCTCACAAGACGTACTTTGTACAAAATTTCATAGTTTTGTAAAAAAAAAATTAACATGAGTACAGCCTGTCACAACCCCCCAATTTTAGAATAAGCCATAGATAATTACTCTGCGTACGGTCTTTCAACCACCCACCTTTTAGTAATTTTAACTCAACCACATTTCCTTAGTTTGCTTATGAAACTGTCATGTGGAACTGTGTCAAAAGCCTTACTAAAAATCAAGATATGTCATGGCCAGGGGCGGCTCCAGGCCCCAGCACATCTAGAGCCGCCCCTGGTCATGGCTACAGCTTCCCCCCATCCCACCATCTACTAGGCCAGTAAGAAGGAAGTTAGGTTGGTTTGACAGGATTTGTTCTTGATAAATCCAGGTTGACTGATACTTATCACTCTAACACCCTCAATGTATTTAGAAAAAAAGAAAAAAAAAACCCTCTGTTCCAGTATCTTTCCAGGTAGCAAAGTTTAGCTGATTTGTCTATAATTCTCCAGGTCCTCTTCTTCCTTCACTCCTTCTTTAGAGACAGATATTATGGTTGTCCTCCAGTCTACTGGGACATCACCCACCCTCCCTGAGTTCTCAGAGATAATTACCAATGGTTCCAAGATAAAGAAATAGCTGAAACTAAGTACCTTACATTTCAACAGGCCCTGCCAACGTCTAAGTTACCTAAATATTCTGTAACATGTTCTTTCACTATTCTGGATTGTGTTCCTTCCCCATTGTTGTTAGTATTAATTGTGGTTTGAATTTACCTTTTCAATGAAGACTGAAGCAAAATAGGCATTAAACACCTCGGCTTTGTTGATGTCATCTGTTATTAGCTCGCCTTCCCAGCTAAGTAGAGGAACTATGCTTTGCTTCATCTCCCTTGCTCCTAATCTCTTTGCTTATTAGCTAACATTAAAATTGACAAGAAAAAAGCAGTTAGTGAACACAGTTGAGAACCATGCTTAAAATAAATAGATGAAAAGAGCATTTTTCAAGATGAGTGAAAATAAGTCTCCTCCGTTACACAGGACACTCAGTGGGAGTTCATTTATTTTCCCTGTGAAGTATCTCACAAAGAATAGGATGATGTCTCCTTTAGTATAGCGTACATGATGTTTTGGAAGCCAGATATACATATGGAAATGAACTCACAAATGTCATAGTCACAAAGAGAAACAATGAGCCCAGAAATTTCATCATGACAGCAATATTAGTAGGCATCGTGTTATAGGAAGTTGCCAGCAAGATGAAACTGTGGGTGGTGAAGTGATCTAAGACTGCATTATGATAACCTGAAGTTTTATGTTTTTATGCCCTTTGTATGGAAAATAGAAGTGAACAATCATCTATCAGATTCTATTATTGAAAGATGCATGTCTCCTATATCAACTCATGCTAAAAAAGAATTGGAATATACTACCTGTCACTCCACTTGAAAGCAACAGTTTTAACCCTCTGCCATCTCACAGTATAGAGCCAGATTCTTATTTAGTATAAGTCAGAATAACTCCATTGACTTCAATGGAGCTATACTAATGTACACCAGCAGGGGCTCTGGACCACACTTTCTCTCTTTTTCACCCCCCTTCTCTCTGCAGTTGAGCATCTGAAGCTTTAGTATGCTCTTACTGCTTTGTTTGTATGAAAATACATCAATGGCATCCTCCCAAGCAAGGATGAGGATTTAGTCTCCCTCTGAGATTTTATTTTTGCTGCAGTGTATTGGTCGCTATTAGACAATTTGACAGAACAACAAAAGAATCTATTTGAATTTGTTGATTTTTTGAGGCTAGTAATTATTTTAAGAACAGCACTGAAGCCTAATATGTTTAAGTGCTATTAAAATAATGTATTATTGAAATATGACTGGTAGCAGCAGAATTTACATATCTAACTCTGGATGTGTGTCTAGGTAACAGCGATATCCTATGACTACTGATTATGGTCCCACTTTTTTTAAAAGTACTGCTTAAGTTCATCATTTCAGCATATGCTTAGGTGCTTTGCTGAATAAGTATGTTGCTAATCTGAATTTACTGGGACAAGAGCAACTGTATGTAGATTTCATACAGAAAATGATTTTGGATGTTAGTTTACATAGCATGACAGATCCCTGTTTTGCAGAGTTAACCATCTAGTTGCACAATTTAAAGACTAATGCCCTAGTCTTGCAAGTGACTCTGGGCAAGAAGAAACCCAGGCCCTCTAGGAGTCCTGCTGACGACAAAGGGGTCCCTCACATGGAGCAGTTTGAAAGATAAGGGCCGAAGTGCAAGTGAGAAAAAAGATACTATGTATATGTATAATTTGGCCCTATGCCTAATTCCCACTTATTAGTGATTTTTTAATCCAATTCTGAACTATTTTATTAGGTTTTGTTTTAATCTAATCCTCGCCCATGTCAGCCTTTGACCAGTGTCCCTGCACTCAAAGAAAGTCTGCTAGCAAGAAGTGCTGTGCCAGCAGAACATCATCTGTCTCCTCGTCTATAGTGCCACCTCCCACTTTACAAGAGTTCAAATGATGAGATAATAGGGAGTTTGCAAACTCCCTGATACCTTAAGAAGCTCATTTTTCCTTTGTTGTTATCTGTTGCTTTTATTAGCTGGGAGACACCTGAGCCAGTTCTTGGGGTACCAGGACTATGAGTTATCTTGCTAACTCTCTGACTCCAGCAAGAGGGTATCTTGCTTGTGCTTAACTGTGACACCACCAGCATGTTAGCCACCCAAACACTCTACTCTGGCTTCTGCCAGCCCTTACTTTGCCTTGCAGGGTAACAATAGGTGCACTCGAAATTCCCGAGCTCTTTTGAATTATTCCTGTGTAGTGTCCAGCCCCTTATCCACTGAATACTCACAGAAATGCCAGCTCTGCTGTCCCCAGTGGAACAGTATACACACCAGCTTGAATGATTCAACTCAGGATGAATTCCTTGTATAATACCACAGCACTGAGATATTTATAATGAAAACAATATATTACCAAAGATTCAAGAGATAATGAGTAAGAATAATGGAAACAAAGGGATTACATTTAAAACAAAATCTAGAACAAAAACATGATTTCTAGAGACTAAATTTACATTAACGGGCTAGCCACCTTCTGTCTAAAGAAATTTCTCTCACCCAAGGGTCCTTTGCAGCTTTTCAACCTAGGTAGATTGAAATCCTATTGCCATTAATGTAATTGCACTGCCCGATTACTTCCTAGGTGTAGGATAAAGGGGTGTCTTCCTTGCCTTTTCCTGATGACCCCCAAAGTTCATTGTCTGTACCAAGTCAAGATACCCTCCCTCTATAGCTTATTCTCTAGTGTGCTGCCTCCCTGTTTATTTCACATGCCTGTTGACTTCATATATCAGTGAGGCTTCTATTGTGTTGTCTTACAATGCTTAATTCACATTTCAATTGAGAGACAGGTGAATAAACATCTTTTGTCTGACAGAAACCCTGTTGTCAACTCTGCCTTGATACAGACTTTAGAAGATATTTCCAGCATACACATGTAACTTCCTCCCTATCACTATGAAATGGATGTACAGATGCTATTAGTAACCTACATGACCCTGCCTTTTATTTAAGAACTCGCATAACATTCTTTGGTGAACCAGAACCAAAATGATCTTGTAACCGCCTTACCAATTGACACTGAGGGGTTCATGGCTCAACTGTGTTTTTATTTTGTAATTTTAGGGTGTGAAAGTGTAATTTTGAACATGTGTGCATGAGCACCCATAGTGTCCACTGTGGACGGCTCCAGAAAGAAAAGTACCCCAGGCTTAAACATTGTCTCAAAACTATTCATTAGAGTGTGCTCTGCGTTCTATGTTTAAAAGTCCTGAGAAACTTGCAACGGTCATCTGTAATTTCCGGTAAACAAGAATTGCCAAGAGTTGCATATCAAGAATGTTCTGTTATTGTCTGGTTTATAATCTGTTGGAGAGAGAGAGAGAGGAAAGGGTTTGCCACCACACAAGAATAGAATTCTGGAAAAGCTTTATAATGGACTCTGAGGTAGGAGTTTCAGACATTAGATAATTTGGTTTCAGTTAGGACATTTAATCAGCTCTATGGTCTAGATTTGATTGACTGGTAAAAATCTTCAGTTGGGATTTATAAACCAACAGCCACCATCGTAGAATCATCTTTAGGATTTACAAGGATTGATTATTTTTAGTATTGATGTGGTGATTTAACTCATTTGATAAATTAATTCCAGTCCATTACTGAACCTAACTTGTAGGTTTGCTCTCGATTTGATAGTTGTATTGCTATATTCATAGTTAATTTAGTAGTATTAATAGTAGTTTAGTTTAATTGTAGTTTAATTAAATGTATAGAAGAGATGTGGAGTCATATTTTCTTCAATAAGCAACACGGGTCCAGAACCTTTGAGGACAGACATATGTGGATATTGGCTAGTCAACTGAAAAGCCTCAAACAGCTTCACCCAATTAACTTTGATTCTGACAAGAATGGGTGTTTTTCACACCTGCATTCACATGCAAAGAAGTGTGTTCCCACTATGTGTGTTGTGTGTAGAGAGAGGTTTTCACAATTTGTGTTGGAAATGCTCAGCCCTGTTTATAATATTTCAGTCAACATGTCAAGGAGAAGACAATACCAAGTGACTTGCATAGATTAATCACAAACTATGAGTTATGAATAGGGAATAGTCAAAAGCCTTTTCTACACAAATTTTTTGTACCAATTTAACTGTATCTGTTTCTACACCAGATAGTTAAATCAGTATAAAAACTTTGTGTAGATCAACCCAAAGATGCAGCTGGTACAAACTGTTTGTAAACAACACAAGGTAAATATATATTCACCAACTTTTCTTTGAGCATTTATGAACAAATTAATAAAATCAAAATTTATGAACAGAAGTGTAAAATCAATTTAATAAACTGCTTGCTATGAATAATTTGCCATGCTCTAGTTTCTACCTGACTGGAACAGATTCTCAACAGAGACCTAAAAGTGGCAGGTTCAATGAAGCATTACCAATCTAGTTTATGGGTTTATATCCATTGTAGCACAAGTGCAGACAAAAACTGGGAACCAAGAAGAAAACATGATCTACCACACCGTCTCACACACACATCCTTAACATGTTTTAAAAAAGCTAAAAATAGTGTCAATTGCCCATTTAATAGCTTAGCAGCCTTAGCAACAAGAAATTTAGTGCTGAATAAACACACACACACGAAAACTTGCTCTCTAGAACATGTATATTAGAGCATGTTGAAAGTTATGTCTCCCTCCCCCACCCCCGATGGAAAAAGTGTTTGACCAAAAGAAAAAAAAAAAGATTGTCTCACAAAAATGGTTTACTTTTTGCAGAAAATTTCAATTCATTAGCCGTCCCCCAAACAACACAACGATAACTAAGAAATGTTGTGTTTCTGGTAAAGAGTTAAAACATTTTGTCCAAGAACTAAAATATTTTGCTTTAAATATGCCATTATAATACTTCATAGGTATCTCCCAGGATGCTCCGTGGTCAGGGACTGCCATGATACAATGTTTTCCCTAAACAAGAAGGGAAGCCACTGTGCATCATGAGAGATATAGTCCATCAAGGGAGCCCAACTTACAGAAGAAAACAGGAGCCTGAGACATCTGAACTTCAACTCCCATGAGACAACATAGTTCAATTCAACAATGCCACCATCTCAGACAATATTTTCCTCAGAAGTACCACCCTCATTATCCAACCATTTATAGTCTACGTGCACAACTCTTTCCACCATACCCCAGCTTTAGAATATTGCATGAAAAGGTTTACATCAGCAAGCTATTGGTTCATGTTTTGGGTGAACAGCGAGGCAGGTTGCTGAGATGACAGTTTTTACTTTTGCCTGGTGCAGCATTCATGGTGATACTCCACAAGGAAGCCACCATTTTCCCCTGCACTTCATCCCCAGAGCTGGTTTTCATTTTAAATTTCCTATAAATCCCAGTATGGCCACTGGTTTATGGATCTCCATTTAGTTTTTAAATTTAAAAGGTTAATCTTAAAAGAGCTAAGGAAGGGGTTTCTTGGAAAGAAATGAGGAGATACTGGAAGAAAGAGGGATATTCGGCTGTCTTGGCAAAAGGTTGTTTCCAAAACTTGACTATTTGATGACATCACAACTACAGCTGGTCAAAGTGGTAGAAATATTTCCATATTGTCTTATATAATTTTTGAAAAAATATTACATAATTTCAATTAAAAACATCCAACCAGCTCTACTCACAGCCTTGTTCACAACACTGCACAGTTGTAACCCCAGCACTCTAAAGAGTAGGTAGGGAGGGGAGGAAATCACTGTGCCTATTATGTTAGAAGGGTACTAGAAATACAGAAGGGCAGTAATGAAATTGTATCCTCTTTCTTCCTTGCCTTCCTTCATCTGATTTCCCTGTCCATAACCTGCTTAACAAAGTGGATGCAGAGGATTGTCTTTAATACAAATCCCTACTGATTTTAAACAGTAGCCTTTCACCTCATTGTACAAATGAGGTACAAGTACCTGAACAGTCACTAAAGCACTGTAGCTAATTACTATCTTGCCACATGGGAATTATCACCCTTTGAATGACATTTTATAACCCAGGGAATAGTTCTAATCCTAATAAACATCTAAGATACAGCCTGCAAAATAGTTCATTATATGACACTGAGCTCAAGGATATTGGGGAGAGGCTTATTTTATTGTATAATATTGCTCATTGCTATCAGCAACTTCTTTTTTAAACAGAAGTCTTAAATCAATCATAAGCACTGAATCTTTCAGAACTGTCAAATGGTATGTTTCTAAGTGCTTAGGGGCTTACAAAAGCCTATCTGGAGTAATAGTTTTACAGCTTGCTACACCTATATTTCTGTGTTCAGCAGCAGAGTGGTAAAAGCAGCTGTCTTTTCTCCTTGTTTGCTGCTGCTTGAAAGCAAAAGCCATTGAAGACTTTGCTATTTTCTATATGAATGCATGAGGTAATAAACAAACCTAAAGCAATTAACAAAGAGAATGTATTGGATCACTCAGGGTATGTCTACACTACAGGAGTAGTTCAATTTAACTTAGGTCGAATTTGTGGATTCGACCTGATGAATTCAAATTTGTGTATCCACACTAAGGACACTAATTCGAATTTGTGAATCCACACTAACGGGGCAAGCGTCGACATTGGAAGCGGTGCATTCTGGGCAGCTATCCCACAGTTCCCGCAGTCCCCGCTTCCCATTGGAATGCTGGATAGAGCCCCCAATGCCTTCTGGGGGAAAAATGTGTCGAGGGTGGTTTTGGGTAACTGTCATCATTCAACCGTCACTCCTGCCCTCTCTCCTTGAAAGCGCCGGCGGGAACTCTGTTCACGCACTTTTCTGGTCAGTGACAGCACGGACGCCACAGCACTGCGAGCATGGAGCCCACTGCGATCATCGCTGCACTTATGGCCGTTGTCAACTCCTCGCACCTTATCGAACACCTCTTCCACAGTCAGCTGCTGAGAAATCGGGCGAGGAGGCTCCGGCAGTGCGGTGAGGACATGAAGTGTGAGAGTGGCACAGACCTCTCACAAAGCACGGGACCCCGCGCCGTGGAGATTATGGTGGGAATGGGTCACGTTCATGCTATGGGACAGCGATTCTGGGCCTGGGAAACAAGCACGGACTGGTGGGACCGCATAGTGCTGCAGGTCTGGGATGAATCACAGTGGCTGCGAAACTTCAGGATGCGTAAGGGCACTTTCCTTGAACTGTGTGACTTGCTGGCCCCTTCCCTGAAGCGCCAGGACACCCGGATGCGAGCAGCCCTGAATGTGCAGAAACGAGTGGCCATAGCCCTCTGAAAACTTGCAATGCCAGACAGCTACCGGTCAGTAGCGAACCACTTTGGCGTGGGCAAATCTACCGTGGGGGTTGCTGTGATGCAAGTAGCCCACGCAATCGTTGACCTACTGCTCTCAAAGGTGGTGACCCTGGGAAACGTCCAGGTCGTCATAGATGGCTTCGCCGCGATGGGATTCCCAAACTGCGGTGGGGCTATAGATGGCATTCACATCCCTATCCTGGTACCGGCCCACCAGGCCAGCCAGTATATTAACCGAAAGGGCTACTTTTCAATGGTGCTGCAAGCACTGGTGGACCATAAGGGACATTTTACCAACATCTACGTCGGGTGGCCGGGCAAGGTTCATGACGCACGTGTGTTCAGGAACTCTGGTCTGTTTAGACGCCTGCAGGAAGGTAGTTTCTTCCCGGACCACAAAGTAAGTGTTGGGGATGTGGAGATGCCTACAGTGATCCTCGGGGACCCAGCCTACCCGCTAATGCCCTGGCTCATGAAGCCCTATACAGGCGCCCTGGACAGTGACAAGGAGCTCTTCAACTACCGGCTGAGCAAGTGCAGAATGGTGGTGGAGTGTGCTTTTGGACGTCTCAAGGGGAGATGGAGGAGCTTACTGACTCGCTCGGATCTCAGCGAAACCAATATCCCCATTGTTATTGCAGCTTGCTGTGTGCTCCACAATCTCTGTGAGAGCAAGGGGGAGACCTTTATGGCGGGATGGGAGGTTGAGGCAAATCGCCTGGCTGCTGATTATGCTCAGCCAGACACCCGTGCGATTAGAAGAGCCCAGCGGGAAGCGCTGTGCATCCGGGAGGCTTTGAAAGCTAGGTTCCTCAGAGAGCAGGGTAACCTATGACTGTCCAGTCTCTTTACAGAGAAGCTGAACCTGCCCCTGTTTCAGTTACTATTGTCTTTTTTCAGCGGTTACATACCCCGTTCACCAGGTTTCCCCCCTTCCAACAGATATTTAAAAATAAAGTTATCGGAACATTTTTAATTAACAAAGTTTTCTTTACTAACGAATTCTCATTCAAGGGTTACAACAGGGACGCAGACTGTGGTGGGTACGGTGTGCAGTGATGTACATACCGCTTCTACACTCGAGGACTGACAGGCTCCTGCTCCTACAGCGGTCTCTGGCGGGAGGACGGTTACCGGAGGGTGTGCAGGAAGGGGTGGGTTTGCAGGAAGGGGTGAGGGGTGTGTGGGAAGGGTGAGTAGGTGTGGGTGGATGATGGCTCTGGCTGGGGCTCAGGGCATCGGAGAGGTTCATGGCTAGGGTGGAAGGGCATGGTAAGGGCAGCCTGCCTTGCCATTTGTGGATGCCAGGCGCTCGGACCCTGGGGCAACATACACCTCCTAGACTGACCTGGGGCAGCAGACACCTCCCACAGTGACCCGGGTGCCTAGTGACTGCACTCTGTGTGTGACCTGCTGTTGATCCTGCCCCCATGTCTGTACCCTGTTAATGGTGGCTGTCCTATGCAATTAACAAACCCCTCCCCCACCCTTCACACAAAGTCTTCTGCAAAGAAACATGACGGAAACAGTAATGAACAGCAAACTATTTTTAATACTGAACTACACAGTTGTGGGATGAAACTGGGATTTGGGATCGGGTGAGCCAGGAAGGCAAGCAATCCTCATACTTTAGGGAATGAGAGCTGTTTGGTACATGAGCGCTCTGCTGGGGTGGAGTGACAGTTTTCACGGCCCCTAGCGCCCCTCCTTCTTGTGATTTTGGGTGAGGGGGGGACAGGACTTTGTGGCGGGGGAGGGCGGTTGCAGATACAGTTCAGGGGGGCTCTCTGCTCCTGCCTGCGGTCCTGCAGAACATCCACAAGGCGTCGGAGCGTGTCCATTTGCTCCCTCATTAGTCCAAGCAGCGTTTGAGTCGCCTGCTGGTCTTCCTGCCACCACCTGTCCTCCCGTTCGCTGTGTGAGTGCTGCTGCTGAGAGAGGGTCTCCCTCCACTGGCTCTGCTGGGCCGCCTCGGCTCTGGAGCAGGCCATCAGTTCAGAGAACATCTCGTCCCGAGTCTTTTTCTTTCGCCGCCTAATCTGCGCCAGCCTCTGTGAGGGGGATGCCGGGGCAGTTCGTGAAAGAGCCGCAGCTGTGTGATGGGAAAAAGGAAGTGATTTCCTTCCAAAGATACATGTTTGCGAACATTGAACACAGTCTACTCAGTTTCTGTGAACAAGACCATACAGGGCACCTAATCTCATGTGCTCTCAGGACAAGTTCGAATTTTCGGCATTCGCTTTCATTGCCTGGGGTCTTGCACTGGAGATCGGACAAGCGGGGCAGGACAGCAGAATCCGTGTAGCAGCCAGGCCTGGTAAGCCGGAAACTTTAGGCTGCTTAACAGTTAATGGATAGCAGGGCCCTCCTGCTGCAGGCAATCTGGAAAGCATAAAGTCTGACCCTGTTCCAGCCCCTCGCGGCTGTCCCCGGGAAAGATCCCTGTATGCTTTTCCTCTGCAGCCTACAACACGTGGCTGTTAAACGACGGTCATTGTTATGCAAAGGAAAAGTCAAGCATTCACAATAGTAACATTAAAGTAATTCCCCTACTTAGATGCAGCAGTCGCCGAGCGAGATCACCCTGAGGCGGGTCTCCAGGAGAAACAGAGAGCGAATGCTGCGTGAATCCCTGCACAGACCAGGGCCCTTTGCTGCCATGCTGGTCGAGGCGATGCTCCCATTATACCTCCTGATGGCCTGGCGCGGAAGAGTGTGCTTCCACCGAGCACCCAACAAGGCACCTCTCCCCAGGAACCTCCTGCGGAGGCTTTTCGAGTACCTCTCAGAGAGCTTCGTTGAACTGTCCCAAGAGGACTTTTGTTCGATCCCTATATGCATTGACCTTCTTTTTATATAGTTTTTATTCCTGTTTTGTTAAGAAATAAATGTTTACATGTTTATAGCACTTACCGACTGATCCTTCCCCTGATTCGGAGTCCGGGTTAACGGCCGGGGAGGGTTGGTAGGGGATCACTGTGAGGGTGATGAAGAGATCCTGGCTGTCGGGGAAAGCAGTATTGTAACCGCTGTCGCCTGCCTCGTCCTCCACAAACCCTTCCTCATCTTCCCCATCGGCGAACATCGCCGAGAAACTGCCCCTCGACACTATCCCATCCTCAGAGTCCACGGTCACTGGTGGGGCAGTGGTGGCAGACCCACCGAGAATGGCATGCAGTGCCTCGTAGAAGCGGCATGTCTGGGGCTGGGCTCCGGAGCGTCCGTTTGCCGCTTTGATTTTTTGGTAGCCTTGTCTCAGGTCCTTGATTTTCACGTGGCACTGCGTTGCATCCCGGCTGTATCCTCTGAGTGCCATGGCTTTGGAGACCTTCTCGTAGGTCTTTGCATTCCGTTTTTTGGAGCGCAGCTCCGAAAGCACAGACTCATCGCCCCACACACCGATCAGATCCAAGACTTCCCGGTCAGTCCATGCTGGGGCCCTCTTTCTACTCTGAGATTGCATGGACTCCTCTGCTGGAGAGCTCTGCATCGCTGCCAGTGCTGCTGAGCTCGCCACGACGTCCACACAGGAAATGAGATTCAAACTGGCCAGACAGGAAAAGGAATTCAAATTTTCCCGGGGCTTTTCCTGTATGGCTGATCAGAACATCTGAGCTCGGACTGCTGTCCAGAGCGTCAACACAGTGGTGCAGTGTGGGATAGCTCCCGGAGCTAGTAAGTTCGATTTGCATCCACACCTAGCCTAATTCGACATAGCCATGTCGAATTTAGCGCTACTCCCCTCGTCGGGGTGGAGTACCGAATTCGAACTAAAGAGCCCTCTGGGTCGAATTAAATGGCTTCCTGGTGTGGACGGGTGCACGGTTAATTCGAATTAACGCTGCTAAATTCGAATTAAAGTCCTAGTGTGGACCAAGCCTCACTCACTGAGGAGGAGAAGGCTGAAATGAAGTTGCAAGAGGAGGTGCAATGGTTGCTGTTCATACAATTGGACAGTTCCTGATCTTTGTTGTGGCTGCTTTGTGCAAAACAGCTGCAAAGCCCGCTTAATCTGCCATGTCACATGCTTTCTGATGTAGGAGAATCTCTAGGTGGCATATGAGGCAGGGGAGTGAGTCTTAAACTCCACCCCCTCCCAGTTCCTACAAATGGAAAGAGTGGCTGTAGCCAGGGAGCTACTATATTCGGCCAAACCCTAGCTCCCTTGAGGCTGTTGCCAGATTGTGCAATTTAGAGCAGCTTCAGTGCTGCCCTGAATTGCACCTCAGGAAAGAACCAAGAGCAGGCAGCCCAAGAATCAGAGAGGAGCAAAGATTGCTTAAGACTATCTGTACTCTACACCACCCCCATCACTGTGCTGTACCAGGCACAAGATGGCATTTTGATGAAAATTCACCCACAGTTACTGGGCTAGCTGCACCTCTGTTCCATTTCTGGTGTCTTACAGAACCCACCTCAGGTGTTTGAGCTCTTGTCTTTACCCACCTTTGGGCAGAATTTCAGTCCTTCTACTTTTAGGCCAAAAGCCAGATACACTATCCTGTGTGGACCAACCACTTGCTACTTTTCAGGCCTGTCTCATTTTGGAAGCTTGTGGCCAGTGCAAGTTACAACTGACCAACAGCCTTCCTGAAACAAAGGATTTTTGTTTAGTAGTATGAACAAAGCATTGAGGGGGGAAAAGGTTGTGTTTTTTTTTTAAACATAGACATTCATATTTAGCCACATCTAACTTCAGCCTACCTACATACTTCACTACATGCTAGGGCTGTTGATTAATTGCAGTTAACTCGTGTGATTAACTCAAAAAAATTAGTCATGATTTAAAAAATTAATTACACTTTTAAACAATAGAATACCAATTGAACTTTATTATATTTTTGGATGTTTTTCTACATTTTCAAATATGTTGATTTCAATTACAACCAAGTGTATAGTGCTCACTTTGTATTATTATTATTTTTTACAAATATTTGCACAGTAATAATGGCAATCAAAAAAGAAATAGTGTTTTTCAATTCACCTCATACAAGTACTGTAGTGCAATCTCTTTATCATGAAAGTGCAACTTACAAATGTAATTTTTTTTGTTACATAACTGTTTTGTTTTTTGAGTGCAATATAAAACTTCAGAGCCTACAAGTCCACTCAGTCCTACTTCTTGTTCAGCCAATTGATAAGACAAATAAGTTTGTTTATATTTACGGGACATAATGCTGCCCACTTTTTATTTACATCACCTGAAAGTGAGAACAGCCGTTCGCATGGCACTTTTGTAGCCAGCATTGCAAGGTATTTACATGCCAGTTATGCTAAACATTCGTATGCCTATTCATGCTTCGGCCACCATTCCAGAGGACATGCGTCTATGCTGCTGATTCTCATTTAAAAAAAAAATGCATTAATTAAATTTGTGAATGAACTCCTTGGGGGAGAATTGCATGTCCCCTGCTCTTTTACACCCACATTCTGCCATATATTTCATGTCAGATGATGACCCAACATATGTTGTTCATTTTAAAAACACTTTTACTGCAGATTTGACAAAACTCAAAGAAGGTACTAATGTGAGATTTCTAAAGATAGATAGTGCACTCAACCCAAGGTTTAAGAATCTGAAGTGCCTTCTAAAATCTGAGAGGGATGAGGTGTGGAGCATGCTTTCCAAAGTCTTAAAAGAGCAACACCTTGATGCAGAAACTACAGAACTGAATGACCAAAAAAGAAAATCAACCTTTTACTAGTGGCATCTGATTCCGATGACGAAAATGAATATGCATTTGGCCATACTGCTTTGGATCATTATCGAGCAAAACCCATCATCAGCATGGACACATGTCCTCTGGAAGAGTGGTTGAAGCATGAAGGGACATATGAATCTTTAGTGCATCTGGCACGTAAATATCTTGCGACGCCGGCTACAACAGTGCCATGTGAATACCTGTTGTCACTTTCAGGTGACATTATAAACAAGAAGCGGGCATCATTATCGCCTGCAAATGCAAACAAACTTGTTTGAGCGATTGGCTGAACAAGAAGTAGGACTGAGTGGACTTGTAGGCTCTAAAATTTTATGATGTTTTATTTTTGAGTGCAGGGTTTTTTTGTATGGAATTCTACATTTTAAGTTCAAGTTTTATGATAAAGGGATTGCACTACATTATTTGTATTAGGTGAATTGAAAAATACTATTTCTTTTGTTTTTTACTGTGCAAATATTTGTAATAAAAATAATATAAAGTGAGCACTGTACACTTTGTATTCTGTGTGGTAATTGAACTCAATTTATTTGAAAATGTAGAAAACATCCAAACACATTTAAATAAATGGTATTCTATTATTCTTTAACACTGCAATTAATCGCAATTTTTTTAAATCACTTGACAGCCCTACTACATGCTTAAGTTACTGAACCAGAACTTACAGTTTAACAAACTTGGATCCTATAGGGCATGCCTACACTCAATAAAAGATCCATGACTAGCCCAGGTCTGCTGACTTAGGCTCATGGGGTTTTGGCTGCTGGGCTATAAAACTGCAGTGGAGACATTTGGGCTTGTGCGAGAGCCTGAGCTCTGGGACCCTGTGAGGAGGGAGGATCCCAGATCCTAGGCTACAGCCCAAGCACAAATGTCTCCACTGCAGTTTTATAGCCCTAAAGCCTGAACCCTGTGAACCTGAGTCAGCTAAATTGGGCCAGTTGTGACACCAATTTATCATTAGAGTATAGGCGTACCCCTAGTGACCCATCCAAGTCCCAGCTGACAGCATGCCCTGGTGTTCTTCCCGCATGCCTACCTTGTGCTGCCTTGTAGCTGCACCTCTCAAGTAGAAGAGAAACCCTGACACTGTGGAGGAAATTCACTATCTTATTGCTTAATAGTTTTTTGTTTCATGGTTCAGGTATGAGTCCTGGAGCCATATTTTCAAAAGGTATTTCAGCACCTATCTGTATCGCTAAGTGTTTAAATACCTTTGAAAATCTGGCTGCTGGTACCTTCAACTGTTTTTTCCCCAGTTAGCCAAAACATCCAGTGGGGCTTTTCAAAGAAGATGCCCCCCATGCTGGGTGCTTCATTGTTTGGATGGTTGGACTTGTTCACTGTTAATCAATTGTAATCACTGGCCTGATGGCTGTTTCCCATCTGTGGTTTAGGGTGTTGAAATGGTCTGAATAGGTGGGGTCCACTCAATCATTCCTGTTAGCTTAGCACACGATCTTAACAATCCATCACATAAATCACATTCTGGATACAGATCACAATACAGAATAAATACAGAGATACTTATGGTCATATATTGCCACATCTCCTGAGTTGGGTTACTATTTTTATGTGGAGGGGGGAAACTACTCTTTGGGATGAAAATACTGATGTTTATTCTGAGCCAAAAGATAGATTATTTGGAAAAAGCCATAGACCTGATTGGAAATTACTGACTTTTTTTTTTGAAGGAAATGAAATTTATTCATGAATAAATTTCATTTTCTTCTAAACTTTTAGATGAAATGAAAGTCTGATACCTCGAGAGAGTTCCTAGCTCCTACATGCTTGAAAAGCAAAGAATAAAGCAAAAATCCCAAGCTCTTTACCTTAAAAGAATTAAGTTTACAACTGCTAGATTGCCTTGCCAAGCCAAGCCATTTTAAGGATTCATCCAATACAGCTAATAGAGATAAAACTCGGTTATGGAGGTTGTTTCTCTGCTATTGTCAGCTGCACTGGATGGAAAATGCTCTTTGTTCTATGACAGTCATTGATTTTTTTCAGACAGTTTATTTTTAAGGAAGGAGCTTCACATCCTGCTTTTACCTTTATATAGTGTTCACCATATAGTTGTGGTATTTGTCACTTTAAAGCAAGGGGAACTTATATAATATTTGAATGCAATTGCTAAATACAATTCTTACACCACAGAAACCAAAGTCCAATGTTAACTGAAGCCTACAGTTTCCTGTTTTGGAGAAAAAGGCATTTTTTTATCTGAAAGAATATTTTTGGATAGTTGTTTGAGGTATTGACCCTGCCCCAGTTTTGTATTTCACTCTGTTTTGATATGTCAGATAAACTTTTCCAAACTGCCTAAATGCCAAATTTTCAAAACCCTTTAGGGACCTAAGGTTGTAGATGGATCAATGCCTAGTGGATTATCAAAAGACTTGAGGTTACTAAATCCCATAGATTTCAATGAGAGTTGAGAATTTTAAAACACCTCAGCAGCTATTAGGCACCAGTATCTTTAGATTTAGCCCTAACTCCCATTTTCTAAAGTGATTTAGGCATGCCATTGACACTCCTAAAACAGTCTCCTAAGGCCATGTCTGCCCTACAAAATTACATCCACCTAACTTACACCGGCATACAGCCACTGCAGTTATTAAATCTCTTGTGTGTGCGCACATTTGTCACCTTATATCAGTGGTGGGCGTCCTCACCAGAAAAGCTTGTATCAATTGTATTGTAAGTGTGAGGGATTGTGGGACAGCTCATGAAAGCCAGTAACAGTTTACGTAAGCAACACAGCATCTACATTGACACTGTGTCGACCTAATTACATAGGCCGTGACTCTGTGCCGCTCGGAGAAGCGGGGTTAACTGAATCGGCATAGAGAGGCACTTACATTGGCGGGAGCCAAGTTTAAGTGAAGAACCTTCCACAGCTAAGTTGACGCAAGGCAGCTTACATTGACCTAACCATATAGCACAGCCCAGGCCTCGGTCTCTCTTTTGAAAGTGGGATTTTATGCTCCTAAATCACTTACATACTTCTGAAAATGTACCCATCCTCTCTACTTAGAAAGGAAAACAACACGTCTAAAATGTTCAGAAGTGAGTGCTGCTTTCAGGTGGCTTGGTTTCAAGGCACCAAACTTGGGACACATTTAAGGGCCTGTTTTTCAGAAAGTGACAATAACCCAGTCTCTGTAAATCAGAACCCTTAAAAGTTTCTCCAGATGGGCACCCAAAATCACTAGTCAATTTTGAACTTTGCTCAAATATCAGTTTAAGCACTATTGTAATGCATGGTTTCTAATATAATGGCATTCTTCACTGAATTCCAAAACCCAAACTATAGTAACCTCTCTGTCAAACTGCAACAAGTTCACATGTTATTTTCTTTTGTTCCTTACAATCCTGAATGTTCCCTCAGCCCCTGGGCCTAAAAATCTTTTCTGCATGTGTGGCTGGAACTCACTCATTTCTCTCATACCAGGTTGAAGAAATATGATAAATTATTCATAAAAAAATAGCAATTTGTCTTCTTTGGTTTTGTTTAACTAGCTGGCCTTAAATCATTGTGCACAGGCAGTTTCGTTGTCTCCTACTGCCATATAAAGTAATACAGAAAATGGAGTTTGAAGAATGATTTGAAAAGTGGGGGACATTCACTCATCCTGAGTAGCAATATTGTCATATGAGCAGTTTGGCTAATGGATTTCTAATATAGCTGGAAAGTTTTAGTCAAATTGAAACAAAGGTGTGATTGACAAGAGAAATTGTATGTTCTACTGATGTTCTTAGAGTTAAAGGAATATGCTGAAAAAGCTTTCACTGTTATTTTAATAGTCCTGCCCCCCATTCTCTGCCTCTTTTCAATATGTTGTGGTAAAGACTATATTTATATGGATGATTAAAATACACTTGCTGCTATTTCAGTCCTTTGCACATGTTTTGACAAGTGCAGAATGTCCTTGAAACTCTTGTTTTAGTCCAAACATTTTTGCTAAAGCAGCGGGATACACAACTAAAACAGTCATTCACCCCTGGAATTGCTATTCAAATTCAGCAAATACAACAGTGAGAAATATCAGCTTGGTGGTTTCAGCATAGTTCTCAGTAATATCATGCATACATACAAAACATTCTGCACAACCAGTTGTACAGGTACTTGCTGCTGTAAAGAGATAATGTCAAAGGAATAGAACATTGTGACATGATAATGGTCTCCTGCTGGAATATAAATGCTGGGGCAAAGCTGTGGAATTTACAGAAAAGAAACATTGAAAGCCAAGACTATTATTTTCCATGTGGGAGATCATTATCTAATCTTCCAGCCTGCAAAACCAAAGGATTTATTTACATTAAACCCACTGATTAAAAAAAGCAGATTATACAACGACAGGTGATCCAAAAAGACAGAAAACATCTTATTTTGGCAGCTGAAGATGCAGGAGTCTGACAGTTACTCAATACCATTCCTTGGAATGGAGTGTTCTGAATCAGTGAATGAATTGTGAAATTGATGCTTCTATAGAAAATCAGAAACCACATTATTTTAAAAATACAGCTTATTTTTAAAAAAGTAATGAAGATTTGACAAGTCTGCCAGAAAACAAGGTTACACTGATGGACTGCTAAATGGAGCAAAATGTTGCGTACAGTCCCTTCCATCTTAACACAAGAATCTAGATATGAAGTCCATGGGAATTCTGCACACACAATTGGGAAGGCCATGTGAGTTCAACTCATATGTTTGGAGACCTGGGTACATGGCTTCTTATGTGAAGAAAAAAGTGTTGATTTCTCAGACACTAGTCTTTATATAGAAATTGTCTTCTGATTAGTATAGTCTCCCCATAGCATCTCCCTCAGAAAATCAGAAGACAGGATTATGTACAAAAAGTTCCATAGATATTTTTAAAAATACAAATGTAGCCCTTTAAAGCTACGCCCTGAGGAGAGGGTCATTATCTGTTGATTACCTGTTACAAAGGCCAAGATCAGAGTTCTGAGCTGTATAAAAAAGGGCTGATCTGCCCGGCTGTTCTGGTTTTGGGACTAAAAAAAAAATGAACTTGTAACAAGAGGGAAAATTCTTTTGTGGCTTTTGAAGGACTGAACCACCCAGAGACCTATGTTGGAGTTGGGGGTGAGCGCTGGAAACCATTTTAGCATGCATGTAGGTTCTTTTATTGTTTTCATATATTTTCTCTGTAACAATTTTACCTTAAGAATACATGTGTTTGCTTAGAAGGAGCTGTGTGGTAACTTATAACTTAGGGCAATACACCTTGTAGCTCTCAGAGTAAAAGCAAAGTGCAGGCCATCTGGCTTGCTGGGTATATCACAATGTAAGGCAAGGAGCTGTGCAGCCTTAAAATCCCTGGTCAGGAGAGAGTGAGACATAGGTCTTTGTCCAACAGAGGTGATGGCTGGGATCTAGAAGCCTAAAGTGAATGCCCTGAAAGGGACCACAGAGGAGGAAGACAGGTACAGTTGCCCTGAACCTATGACAGGCCCAATTCTGTCTTTCTTAAAAAAACCCATCCAAACAGCAGTGCAAGATTAGTATCACAATCAGTAAACAAAGTTTACCCGCCATACATTAAAACAGGCTCCCTTTCACCAGTTTACTATTCTCAGGACTTGCTTACTTTAGAAAGTTGTGACAGTTGAACTTGAAATTGTTTTTTAAACCAATGTAGTTAAATTGGTGAAAACCCTAGCATGGGCATTCTTCTTATTATTATTATTCACTCCCTGTGGAGCATAAGGCGCCAACCACTGTCCTCCATTGGGCATTGTTAGTTCTGTTAAAGGGTCTCTTATTTCAACATAGCTGGATCCTACTGAAGCTAAAGGGGTTAGCCATATGTTTCAAGTTAAACACATTGCTGGATGGACAACAGTATTCAGTACCTTGAAGACTGAGTCCTTACAGTTTGTCATGACCAGGAAAAGCAGTTGAGTTTAGGTTGGGTTTAGCTAAAACGAGCTAGTTAAACCTGAACTAAACTTGTTTTTTTCTTATTGCAGTGTAACACATTAAGCTGGTTGTTTTCTACGAGGCTAGAATCAAAAATTGAGCTAAAAAATGTTGCTCGACATCTACTCAAGGAAAAAGGTAGTTTTTAAGTCTGGTTTAGCTAGCACATTTTAGCTAAACCCAATCTAAAAATCAACCACTTTTTTCTAGCCAAGATAACCTTTAGATTGTATGCTCTTTGGACTATAGTCCATGTCTTCATAAGAGTTTTACAGTGCCTAGCATAATAAAGCCCAGTTCCTAATATTATGTATCTAGGTCTAGTAAAAACAAAATCAAACAAAATATTTTCCCTTTGGAAAATGAGGTTTCATCAAAATCTAAGTTTTCAAACATTTTGGCAGAATTTTCCATTGGGAAAATCAGAATAAAATGTTTTGTTTCAAGCTGACCCATCATGCTGACCCATCATGGTGGCTCAGTCACAGGAACAGACCATACTGTATCCTGGAGATATAGTTCAAAGGGGAGCAGAGATTGGGGGCTTGAGATGCTTGAAACTACAACTTCAGTGAGGCACCACATTGTTCAGATGCAGATTAATGCCAAGTCCAAATGAAATATTTCATTTCAGGTTAACAAATTGAAAAAAATCATTTTGATTCAGGAATGCCAAAACATGTTGGAGAAACCTTTCCAAAATTATTTTTTTTTTAACTTTCTATTCCACAAAAAAGTTGAGATATTTTAACTTTTCACATCCTTATTTGGGAAAACGAATGTTGAAATATTGGAATGTCCCCCGGGATGGAAATTCTTGGTTTTGATCACCTCTTTCTATAGATCAGGGATCGGCAACCTTTGGCACGTGGCCCATCAGGGAAATCCGCTGGCGGGCTGGGACGGTTTGTTTACCTGCAATGGCCGCAGGTTCGGCAGATCACAGCTCCCACTGGCTGCAGTTCACCGTTCCAGGCCAAAGGGGGCTGCGGGAAGCGGCAGCCAGCACATCTCTCGACCCACGCATTTTTGGGATTTCGCTGATGGGCCGCATGCCAAAGGTGGCCAATCCCTGCTGTAGATCTTCATAACAATATCTCCCTCCTTCACAGCAGTGCTGGAGTCTTAGAAAAAAGAAAGTGCCAGAACACAGGGCAGTGAGAGGTCCTGGAGAGAGCAGAGGGAGCTGTGGGCTAATGGGGAGGAGCTGTGAGGAAGATAAGGACAGTAGGGGAGATGGGGGAGGCTCAGGGGAGCAGGAGATGACTCCCTGCAAAGGCTGTCCTGTCCCTGCCTCCCCACCACTGTACCCAGATCCTGCTCCCTGCATAAGGCTTCACTATCCAGGCAGCTTCATTACCTAGCTCCTCACATTGCCTGGCTCTGCCCCCTGGTTCTCAGCTGCTCTGGATCCCGCGCTCCACTGCCCAGTCCCATCTGTAGTGTCCTTGGCTCCCTCTGTGCAGACCCTTACTATGTGCCCCCAACCCAAGCCCAGCTTGAAGGATGGTCTCTAGCCATGAAGGGAAAGGAAGCACCTGGCCCGGGACCAGCAGAAGTGCCAAAACAATGTTCCAGCTCCTAAAAAAAGCACCAGAATGGTGTTGCAGAGTGTTCCAGCACCACTCAGGTGCTGCCTCACAGGAGTGTTGTAAAATTTATTTTTGTAAGGTCCTCATATAACATAATTATAGAGGTACCTAGATAGAAAAAGAGCCTCCTGCCTCTATGATAAATGTTTAAAGCCAGTAGCAACAAGGCAGATTCAGCAGTATACTCTAATAATTTTGTGTTACTCTGGTGAAGCAAAGCAGGTGTAAAACTGGCTGAACTAGCCAGTAATCTGGATTTACTCCATGTTGCCCGTTTTGGAGCTGAGCAGTACAATGGCATGTACCAGTGACTCTGGCTCAAAATATCTGACAAGTTTACAAAGCCAAAAGAAATCATACAGAACTAAATCTATCTATATTCAGTTAGTACAATATTACATAAACTTGAATTCTGCCGCAACTCACCTGTCTCCCCTCTGCCACAGCGCTGGTATTATACACAACTAGACATCCAAAAATCTGGCCCATTTTGACAAATTAACAAGCATCAGCCTGTTTGATTGATCTGATAATCCACATGTTGTCATAATTGAAGATGGTAAATCCCTAAAATTCTCTAAATTACAATAGATGTCTTGTTGCAAAGAAGACGACAAATTCTTGAATAATGTGACTAAAATGACACACTTCTGACTAAGCTGAATACTACACAGTAAAGGTTGCAAGAAACAAAGATAAATTAATGAGTCTCTGTCCCCTATGTTTGGTGGTTCTCCTAGGGCAGACCCTTGGCCTTCAGCAAGGTGCTTTGATCTTCATTCTTCTCACTTCAACATCCTCACTATCCCACTGCTTCCAGGCATAGTTCTCAACTTGCCAAGGCCCTAATTGATTAATCAAGTCACTGTGCACTGTGTAACATATGTTTAAAGGTAACAATCAATTGCGGTCTGGAATGGATAGGAACAGAATTCCAATACCAATCCCCTAGGGACTTTTTAATATATCAGCAGTCTTTCCTAGTGTTCATTATCTACAAAATAATATAAAAGATTCATATGTTTATTCATTAGTAATTCACTAGTAAAATGCATTGTAAACTGCTAATGAAATAGCAAGTTGTTAATTATAAAGTGACAGCAGTTGAGCCCCCACAAAATGCAATTTTCAGACTTTTTTTATCTCAGCAAATGACTGAGACACCACATTAGAATGTTTAATGTCAATACATAATCACATTCCATAAAAACATAAAGTTTGTTTCTGCTGTTTGGATTGAGTGGAGAGATTTAGAATATTAAGAGAAGTATAATATTCTTTGTTGATGCCACAAGCTGAAGCTTAATAAAGATATTTACAACTCTGATGGAGAAAACCAAAAGTTCAAAATTTGCTAAGTGTCAAAATAATGTACAGTATAATCTCTGTATCCAGCCATCAGTCCATGTAGGTTCTAGCTCAAACATATATTACAAAAGCAAGGCACCTATATGCCTAATTAACATTCATAATCCCTGGCCCACACCAAGATCTAAAATTCCTTTTCCCTGCAAAAGGAAGTGTATGAGAATAGGAGCAGTCATACCAGATACTAATGGTACACAAACACATAATAGAACATGGTTTTGCCTTTTTTTCTTTTGTCTAACATTACATACAACTTCTTCTCCTTAACAAAATAATATTAAGGTTGCAGAATCAAGCTCTAAGAAGTTAGGAAATGCCAGAATTAAGGTTCTATTCTGCCCCCTCATTATGATAGAGTCTAATGACATGATCACATGTTACTTTTTCCACAAGCTGTCTCCCATCATTCTCAGTGCACCAAATGGATAGTGCTCAAGGACTAAGGCAGCTATTCAATAATTATGTTTATCCTTATCAATAAGTACATTTATTAACCAACATTTCTATGTACCAATTAATTAAATGGAACGCAAAACTTACCGATCCTTCCTTGATAGCTATATAGGGTAAGAGAAAATGGGTGCCTCCTATCCTAGCTCTAGGTGGTGAGCTAGTTTTTTCTCCCTGGAGAATCCCTTCTATTGCCATGACACACTGCACTTCAGTTTGTGGGATATAAATGCCCAGATCACTGAATACTAAGCCTGAGATAATCTGCAGTTGTGGGGGCAGTGTACACACATTAGGATTGGACCCATTTGCCTTCTGGTCTCATTCTCCCTGGTGCCTCCATTATGGGTGACCCTGAAAGGGTAATAGCTCCCACATATAGCTAGTGGGAATAAAACAGGAATCAAAGTGGCCTGCTGATTTCCCTCTCCACATGTTGACTCTGATTGTCCTACAGGGATAAAGGGAAACTCCCATAAGACTGCATGATGTATGTCTTCAACCAATGGCAAATCAAACTCATATTCATGTATCTGTGGATCCAGATCCTGAGAGGTAGGGGACCAGACCTCTACCATATTAAGATCTACAGAGCCATCTATGGCATGATGACTCTTAAGTTCACTAGAGACGGCCCTGAACTGCAAAGTTCATACTCTGTCTGATCCAGATTCCTTAAAGCCTATGCTCTTATATCCATCCCTCCCTATGTTTATGCCTTGTCCAAGCAGGGTAGAGGGCTCAGAGCAGGTATCATGGAAATTAATGTGAAAAGGTCAATAGTAATGTCCACCACAAAATGTGCAGTAAGTTCTATGAATAGAAAGGCCTCCCAAGCTCAGATTTATTCTCCGTCTGACCACATGTCCTTCAAATTCTGAGTAATTCATGCAGAGAGACTGTTTGGTTTTCATTAGAGGATGAATGCTGCTGCTTAGGTTTTTCTCTTCCCCTTACGTGTTTGGCCAACTATGGTTAATATTTGCATGCATTTTATATCTTCTTGCCTGGAGACCCTTCCATGGGCTTCAAATTAAGCAAATCAAGTACTTCACTGCAACAGGACCTCAAAAACAGATGGGATGAGAGTTTCTTTATTTGACAGAATATGGTTTCCATTTGTTTGTCAGTTAATAGCTGTTATTTGTACTATTGTTTAATACCTGAGCCATAAGGCAACAATGAA
Source organism: Mauremys mutica (assembly GCF_020497125.1). Taxonomy (NCBI): domain Eukaryota; kingdom Metazoa; phylum Chordata; order Testudines; family Geoemydidae; genus Mauremys; species Mauremys mutica. Next base: position 193,937,075 of record NC_059072.1, read on the forward strand.
TTGATCCCATCATAATATCACCTTTATTGTACCGCACATATTTCCTGGCTCCTAATGTAACAAAACTAGATTGCATTTAAATAAATATATAGTGCAATATGTTCCTCCTGACTACCAAATGTAGTCATGGAAATTAATGAGCATTTTCTGAAGCCATATTAGATTACTCAGTAAAATTCATGGGTTTTTTTCAAAATTTAAATAGGTTTGTTAAAATGATAAGTAACAGAGGCACTGTAGACTAATTATGTATGATCAAGGTGTCCATTTTAGCTAACTACAGGGAGGGAAAAGAAAATAGCATTAGAGTTAGCATTTACAATTTGAAAATAGATAAAAGAGGAACACAGTTTTTGTTTTTCATAGCAAACACAAGATAAACTAATCTTGATCCTTTTTAATAATTAAGGCCATTGTATTCAGTTCTGAAAAAGCATATTATAATGGAAATAGAGAAATTACAGTACCCAGAAAAGCCAGGGTAATGCATGTATCTGGGTTTTCAAAATGGTTAGAGAAAGTGGGTCAGTAATCTTCAGGAAAGAAGAGCTAGACCATTAGGGTGACCAGAGAGCAAGTGTGAAAAATCAGGAGGGGGTGGGGGGTAGTAGGAGCCTATATAAAAAAAAAGCCCCAAATATCAGGATTGTCCTTATAAAAATGGGACATCTGGTAACCGTATAGACCATAGAAGAAATATTATTAGATTGTACAATAAAAAGGACAAAGCATAATGCCTGATCCTGCACCAATCTACTTACATCTGTGGATAATTCATTGAGTTCACAGGGACTTCTCACAATTACAGGGCTAACTGCACCTTTGACCTCTTCTCCAGACTCTGAATGCACTTTCCCTTGCAAACTGATGAGACTTTTCCACTCCCCCACTCTTAGATTAAGTCCTGGGCTACAGTAGCCTGTGGAACAACTATTCATACCTGCACATTGTTCCTTTGGGAGTCATAGCAATGGTGAATAGAGGGACCCAAAATAGCCTTCTGAAAACAAAGTATTGTTTAATCTCAACACTAGGAACAGAGAAGAAGAGGTTTTTAAAACAATAACTCGTCTGTATGCATGTCTTTCTTACCTAAAGGCTTAGGCAGGCCTATTGTACTCCAGGCCCCTGGACCCTGGTGTCAGTCTGCTCCCCAGCTGCCACTCTGCCCCTGTCATTGAGTGCCTGGTTTTTAATCCAACTAAAGACTTTTTTTCTCTTATTCCACACACTTGGATGGGCCACCCAAAACCAGGTTAAGTCAGCTCTCATGGGGAGGGAGAGGAGAGGGACCAAACCAAAGCATTAAAATGAATAACTAAGGCATTATCTCTTGTCCCTTGGAGTGTTTGCAAGGAAGTGTTATATCTGGAGTCATTAACTGGTTTTCTGGTGTACACGAAGCCAAACCCTGCTGGAATTAACTCCTTGCCTCCCCTCCCCCCTCTCCCTCCCCCCACCTTACAGAAGTCAGAAAAACAGATAGAACACAAAATAGTCATACATTATTATATAGCAGCTTCAAATCCATCTCAGGCCCATTCAAGGTAATAAAGTTACACACAGGTATAAGTGTTTGCAGGATCATCCCCATAAAGAGGGCAGTGCTAAAGGCTATTTTGCCAGTGGCAAATGGATGAAGAAGAGAGCATGAATGCAAAGTAAAGCAGGAATGAAGAATGTGGGTGAAATTCTCCTACTGCTAGATCACCCTCTTTGCAATGGGGAGCGGAGCTCCTAACTGGCTCCAGATAGGCCAATGCAAAGAGAAGCATCAGTAGCAGATTGGACGATGGACCTCTGGATCTGTACTTAAATGGATCCAATGGGTGGGAACCCTAGAAAGGAGATGCAGAAAGATAGCCACCAGTACTTAAGCCCATAGGTTGAAGTAATGGCTGCAGAGGATATAGAGTGGGGCTGTATAGTAGTCCTATTGCCTACCTCTGGAGATTCAGAGGAGAGGAATATCAATTCAATTCTGACCACACAGGTTAGGTGCATGAAATCCGTTGAGAATTTAGGTGGAATAGCTTTGCACAATGTGGTTTAACATGAAAACTCAACAAAAGCAATTAGAAGAAACATTTAAAAAAATGAATTAGGCATGTCAAGGCAGCCAACTGTGGGGGAGCGAGTTGACTTAACTCAAAGGACAGAACAGTGTCCTACAACTACCGCTTAGTGCAAAATGATTAGTAATTGGCTGTTGGCAATTCTCTATGTTCTGATATTGTGTGCTGTATAATAGACTGGTGTTGCTAAGGAACGTTGCTAAGCATTGCAAGACTTACAGGAGGTCAGTCACCTCTTCAGTGACAACTTCAAACATCAATTATTTTTGTGAACTGCAGATTTCATTTTTTTAAATGTTCCGCATATTTCTCAAGATAAGGGAAGATTTATCACCATAATACAGTTCAAACATGCAAAGACCTAAAACTTGTTCTGGAATTATATCTTTTTCATTAAAACCTAATTTCTGCTGCTGCGTATTGCTATGCATTTATCAGAAGGTAATAACCATGACCTAGTTTTTTTTTTACTCAGTTTTGACCAAATTACATGAGAAATCTGTATATTCTCGCCAAAGGCAACATCTTTTTCATGTAAATTTAAAGTGTTCAGCCTGTCACTGTCAGCTTGGCTTTTTTTGAAGGTGGATTGTTTTACATGGAAAAATAGAACTGAACAAAATGCAAAAAATGTTACCCTTTAAAAAAAGAGAACAAAAGCAATTGGTGCACACATTATGTTCGATAAGTGTATATAGCTGAAATTGTTTTACATAAAAACACTAAATATTCAAAAGCCTCTTTCAGCCTAAATAAATCCATTGTTTACTGGATTCCTGGTTCAAAAACACTCTAGCTAGTGTTTATTTAGAAGCATACATTCTCTTGCGTTTGTATCTCATAGTAATGGAATATACGTAATGATCGATATGTACATGAGACTAACCTGTGCTGTTTTCTAAACAAGATTTATTAAATATCATTAGTATAGATATTCGTTTTCTAAAGTGCTCATGTACAATTTTCAAAAGTGCCTAAATTACTTAGGCTTCTAAGTTCCATTTTGAAAGGTGAAAGTCAATGGGAATTTGCCTTCTAACTCACCTAGGCACATTTGAAAATGCTACCTCTTATCAATGTATCTATTTACTGCAATTGATAAAGCCTGATCCAAAGTTATTGGGGTCTTTTCACTGATTTTAATGTATTATGGATCAAGCCCATTGTAACAAATTCAGCTAAACCAGGGGTAGGCAACCTATGGCACGCATGCCGAAGGCGGCACGCGAGCTGATTTTCAGGGGCACTCACGCTGCCTGATTCCTGGCCACCGGTCCGAGGGGCTCTGCATTTTAATTTAATTTTAAATGAAGCTTCTTAAACATTTTAAAAACCTTATTTACTTTACATACAACAAGAGTTAGTTATATATTATAGACTTACAGAAAGAGACCTTCTAAAAGTGTTAAAATGTATTACTGGCACACAAAACCTTAAATTAGAGTGAATAAATGATGACTCGGCACATCACTTCAGAAATGTTGCTGACTCCTAAGCTAAACTATTAGGAGGGTTACCAAAGATCTGAGAGGTAGATAGCTGTCACCAGCTGTTGCAAGTAAACCTACACAATAGATACAGATCAGTGTTAGCTATCTGACTGTATTATTTCTTATTTCACAAAGTTATGGGTTTTCAACATGAATCCTTTTTCTAACATTGTTGTCCTCCAAGTAGTCACTGATAGACCATTCTTGAAAATGTAGAAAAAGAATCAGTAAATGAAATTACTTCTTTTTCAGGTGATTGAAGGTGACTGGAAAATTTCTATAGCTTGTAGTGGGCAAGATGACTTGAAATGGATCATTAGTTCCCTAAGTGGTTAAACAATAGAGGTGCTTCTGGCTAGGAAGCCTCATTACAAGTTTTTACTTGCAAAGAGGGGAGGGGGAAAGAATCCTGTCTCTAATAATCCTTGTATAAATATCTGTTGCATCTTCTTTGCAAATTTTTAAAATAAAGATGCTCTTAAAAAAAACACTTTTTTTCCTAAGTGTGTATTGTGATTTTTTTTTAAACAATACATCTTTAGATGTCTGGCTCAGATCCTTTCCTATCCCCAGTCTCTGCTGAGCACAAAGCAGGTCATTAATGATGTAGTTATTTTCTGCTGCCAAGACCAGTTGTGACAAAGTTTAGGGTAGCCTGAGAGCTGCTCTCAGCTTTGCCAGATGGTAATGCTTCCAAGGAGCTATTGTCCACCAGTTGCAGAGAGGTGGGACACAGTCACTTCCTGACTGGTCCCCAACACTTCTCCTGACACACCACCTCCTGCTAGAGAGCTGCAAGGATAAGGGGTGGCATAGAAGCTGGCTATGCCAGCTGAAATGTCCATCACATCGGGGGATTCCTTGGCTGGCTGGGAAGGTGGTATAGCTTTCTGATCCCTTTGTGATGCCAGGACAGTGACAAGAGGTCTATGCTGGACCACGATCTGTTTTACCTTCATACTACTCACATGAAGGGACGATTCTCACCCTTTGTGTCAGATCACATCACTATTTTTACAACTCCTTTGAATAATTATTTATTTTAAAGATCAACCCTTGAAAAGTTATAAATTATTATTTACTAATCTTAATAAGACCCTTTGTGGAATTAATGGAAAGTTCAAGAAGGCCACATGCCACACTTCCAGACCATCACAGGGATGAGACACATCTGTTCATCTCAAATTAGTGCACTAGACAATTGAAACAACCATCATGCTTAACTTATACCAAACTAAATTTCTGTAGATGGACACACTAAGTCAGAGCCACATCTTGGATTTTTTTTTGCAACACAGAATAAGTATGACTAACAGAGGGCTAATTTAAAAACACAACAACGAGTTGTATTCTGTGCAGACACAGAGCTGTGCCTTCCATACAAGATGATTGTTTATTTTTGCTACATTCCAGTCAATATGCTCTCATGTGCCTGAGATTAGAATACTAGTCTATTGATTTGAATAATTTGTTTCACAGAATTTCCTGTCATAAAAGATTAATTGAGTTACCATTTTTGTAGCTGTTTTTTTTCCAAACACAAAATATAAATCATAGAAGGGCAGCAGCACAGATCAGTTTATTGCTAATCATTAGAACAGGGGTCGGCAACCTCTGGCACGCGGCCGCCAGGGTAAGCACCCTGGCGGGCCGGGCCATTTTATTTACCTGTCGTGTCGGCTGGTTTGGCCAATCGCGGCTCCTACTGGCCGTGGTTTGCTGTCCCAGGCTAATAGGGGTGGCAGAAGCCACAGCCAGAACATCCCTTGCCCATGCCACTTCCCGCCGCCCCTATTGGCCTGGGACGGCGAACCGTGGCCAGTGGAAGCCTTGTGCCAGAGGTTGCCGACCTCTGCATTAGAACAAACATGAATGTATATCATGTATAATCTGTATTCTCTATATGTTGGACCTTAGACAGCTGAACACAAGGGCTATGAATCAACTGTTAATTCTATTAATTATCTCAGCTTTTCTTTTACTGTGTATGGTCACGTATACCTTACAAACTCTAAAAGTAAATCCTTTAAAGGATCTCTGTGTATCTCGCCAGTTGCTATGGCGTTGGTTTGTTTGTTTTGTTTTATTGAAAGAAGTGGGTTTTACATTTCAATCTGAAGGTGGAGAGATTTGTGGTAGTTCTGATACCTTCTGGGACTGAACTCACAGTCATGGATAGTTGCCAGGAAAGCTCTGTCTTCCTGCAGTACTGGGAAAACTGCAGGCCACTTTTTAAATGGAGGATTTAGTTATATGGAGGTTAGAGATGGAAAAAAACTGGTTAAATCAACCAGCTGATCTCCCAAGGATGAGGAGTATAAAAGTACTTTGCACTTTCATAGCATCTTCCATCAGAGGAGCCCAAAGAACTTTACAAACATGCATTGATGTTGTCCATGACAACCTTGTGAGGTTAATATTACAGTCCGCTCAGAGTTTAAGTAAAATGCCCACATTGTCACAAAAAATCTATAACAAAGTGTGTGTGGGGGGGATTCAGATATACTGATACCCACTCATGCTTTAATCTCTCATTATCTCCCTGCCTTTGGTTAAACACTATTATCTGTGTGACAAATGGATTCCAATTTATTAATAATTCACATTTGATATATAGATGAATATGAATAACATTATATAAGCCATTTGAAAAGCAGACTGAACTGACTTCTGGTAGACACCCCGAGACAATCCAGTTAACATGCAAAAGCCCAGTAGTTAAGCTAAGACAAAGTGTACATTTCCTTTCCAGAGTATACACCTTCAAAGAGACCCCTTATATTGTAAAAAATGGAGGAGAGTGGAGGAATACAGGTACCAAAACTGCTTATCCAAAGCAATGTACACAAGCCTGAGTGGATTTGGGACACAGATAATGGATGCATGGGGAAAGAGAGAGACTCAGGGGCACTGCTTTATAGGGATTGTCTCTGGTAACATATAATAAGCCAAGCACATCAAAGAAATCCAAAGGGCATAACCACAGTGTGAGACAGGTAAAGGGAAAGATGATACTCGAGAGCTGAAATGAAAGGCTGCATCCCTGACAGGCTAGAGTGCCAAAAGGACCAGAGGGGAGGAAAAAAATAATGTGATTTCTAGAAGTGTAGTCTTTTTTTCTATTTGTGTAATTAAATCCAAGGGGAATGAATAAAGATTTTCCAAGTTAGATCAGTTCTGCAGTCAGATTATTGTTTTAACTCTCTCTCCTCTATTTTGAATACATTTAGTCTTTAATTAGCACACTAGAATCTTATACTATTGCTTGGGAATATCACACAGGCCACCCCAGAGAGGTGAAACAGCCATCATCCTTTAAATTGTGGATATGAAAGGAGGAAAGGAGGCTGGAGACTACCCCACTCAGGATTCTTGGTCAAATGAGCACAGAATAATTAGTCTTCTTTCACAACGTGTGTTGCTTGCAATGCTGCTGCCCAATAGACACACACAGAATACATTCATGGCCACAGATGAGAACCAAATTTAAGGAGCGCAGATGTTATAATAATAGGCTGTTTGTCTGCTCAAGAGGTATGTGTTCTGCTGCACTCTACTGGATGGACTATCAGATATGTGAGAGAGAGAGAAGGAATGAGATCAGGCTGTTCGCTAGTACTTCTACACAAATGACTGATGGCTGAAGTCTACAGGGGAAATATAATCCCTGATGTTATGACACAAATGTGACTGCTTCATGGACTAAAAACAAGTGTAAACATTTTAGAATTCTAAGCAGGGCTGGCCATGGCATCATGGTCGGGGGGCACCATGAGTGCTTAAATTGGCTGGGGTTTGTCAGAGCTGAGCCCCAGCACCTCTGGGGTTCTGGCCAGCAGCTGCCACTCTCCGGACACCTTGCTCTGAAGGCAGTGCCACCACCAGAAGCAGCGCAGAAGAACAGGTGCCAATACCATACCATGCCACTCTTACTTCTGTGCTGCTGGCATTGATGCCCTCAGAGCTGCACGCCTAGCCAGCAGCTGCCTCTCTCCGGCCATCATGGTCAAGGAGCGGGGCGAGCCTGGGGTATGAGGAAGAAGGGTGCAGGTATGATCGGGGGGAACTAGCAGCCAAAGCTCCAACATACAAGTTCACCCAGGGTGCCATTTTCCCAAAGGCCAGCCCTGGTTCTAAGGGCCAAGTTGGGAGGTCCATTGTGGCCCTTTTGCACTGTTATAGCATAAAAAGATCTGTATACTGGCTCAAGCCGTCTACTGAGGATTCTAATGTCATGGGGAACCCTGAGCTGGTGCAAAGTTTGGAGACATACTAAATATACACTTGTTATGCTCCAATAACCACCTCCTCCTGAATTAACCTTGGGCTCTTCCACTCCCCCACACAGACATAGGAGCTGTAATGATTGTTCCGCCTCAGAAACTGATGGATTCAGTCAGAGCCCAGAGCTATCTATAGGGGAAAAATCAACCTATTCTAGAGCTGAAAATATTTGGTGTGTATGTACTTTAATTGTTCATGTACTGCCTTTTTCATGGCACTGATCATTGGTATATCTACACTTATCTATCTTTACCTTGGCGCTTAGGTATCTCCTACCTTCCTATCTTCCCTACAGATCACAATGCTTCAAAAATTACCTGAGAAACCTGATGAGAAAAGAGAAAAACAGCATATCAGAGGCAGACGTGATTAATCCAATCACCTGTACCATAGTAAGATTCTGCAGTCTTACACCACAGCCATGTTGGAGCAAAGAACAACATCTGTGAATTTCCAATCAGCAGACCTCTGACACATAAGGGACATTTCCTTTTCAATCTTTTGCTTGGCTCTTATAATTTCTGTAGGAGATAGGGTCTTTCATGAAAGCCAACTTCATGAGACAGTCCAACTAGAAGTGAATTGGCAAAGACAGTTTTAGGGTTTTATGGGACTTCTCATTCCTGGATGTACACAGAGCAGCAGTGCCCAAGAATGTTTTCAGTCTCCTTTGTTTGTCAGAATACTGTAACTATTTCTTACCAGTGATGCCACAGCGATTCATGATTTCGTCACATCTGTACTGGGCAATTGAAAAGCACTGTTCCTGGGGATAACCTTAAGGCCACTGATTGCCAATTCACCTGTGTGTGAAATAAGAAGTGTTGGGGATGGCCTACAAAGCCTCAAATGGTTTGGATCCCAGATATCTCAGAGACCGCCCAACTAAGGAAACATCACCTGGTGGAAACGTTTTGTCAAGATATTGCTAAGGAGCTGCTCAGATGCATACAGGATAGGGAATTTTAATGGCAGAGCCCTGCCTGTGAAATTCAATCCTGTTAGAACAAGGGCAGGCAAACTTTTTGGCCTGAGGGCCGCATCAGGTTTCGTAAATTGTATGGCGGGCCAGTTAGGGGAGGGGGTCATGGCCCGGCCCCCACCTCCTATTTCCCCCTCCGGAACTCCTGCCCCATCCAACCCCCCCATTCTCTGATGCCTCCCCGGTATCCCTGCCCCATCCAACCTCCCCTTCTTCCTGATGGCCCTCCCAGGACCCTTGCTCCCATTCAATCCCCTGTCCCCGTCCCGACCCCTATCCACACCCCTGCCCCCTGAACACCCCCCGAACTCCCCTGCCCTCCATCCAACCCACCCTGCTCCCTGCCCCCTTACCGCGCTGCCAGGAGCGCCAGTGGCTGGCAGCATTACAGATGTATTGTCTGGCTGGAACTGGGCCACGCCGCCGCCACCACCGCACAGCACAGAGACTGAGTCAGGCCGGGCTCTGCAGCTGCACTGCCCCAGGAGCTCACAGCCCTGCTGCCCAGAGCATTGCGCCACCAATGGGGCGAGCTGAGGCAGCAGGAGAGGGGCTGGGGGTGAGCGTCCCGGGCCAGGAGCTTGGGGGCCTGGCATAAAGGTCCCGTGGGCCGGATGTGGCTCATGGGCCATAGTTTATTCTGTCCGGTGGCTCCCATATACTACAGAGAAAGGCCCGTTATAAACATTAATAATTAAATACAGATAATGAAATCTTGGCATGCAGTGGTCTCCAAAGTGGGGTGCGTGCAAGAGGATCCTTGGGGGTGCGCGGCAGGAGGCGCGCTTTTTTTTTTCTTCATCAGGCGGGAGTCGGAACTTTTTGGGGGGGGGGCTTCGGCGTGCTCAAAAATATTTTACTGATGGGGTGCACGATCAAAAAAGTTTGGAGACCACTGGTATAATGCACTGACTCCACACACTTTCTACCCACAGAGCAAAAACCAGGCTTTTGGAATCAATAACACCATTGCCACACTTTGTGTTTTTTATTTAGACTTTTTTTTTTTTTAAGTAATTGTAATGGGATACATTTTCACTGGGGTTCACCCTGAAGATCCAGGCAACTGATTAAACTTCCTAGAAAAAAGCACACATGTGGGAGGGTTGTTTATTAATTATCACATGTGCAGCACTATTGTGGGCTAAAAGCTCTCCTTTTCCATGTAAATCGTTGTTTACAGTTTGTGAACAGGTACAGTCTGATCTGGCCAGATTCTAAGCCCTGGTCTACACTACAAACTATATCATTATAACAACTTCACTTTCCCACACCCGTGAGCGACATAGTTATAGCAACCTAAACCCCAATGTAGACAGCACTTCTTCCATTGACACAGCTACCACCTCTCGAGGAGTTGGAGAACCCACACCAATGAGAGAAGCTCTCACATTGGCATAGGTAGTGTCTTCGCTAAGCGCTATGGTAGGGCCCCTACACTGGTGCCGCTGTGCTGCTGCAACGCTGTAACTGTAAACAAGCCCTAAAGCTCTTAATGCTGCTGGGTGTTTCCAGTTTTTTAATCTTTGGTTAGACTTTTTACCGCCAGATTTTTTACGATGCATTATCAGTAATTTAAATCGTCATCTGCCCTGAGTGGCACCTCATCATTTATAGGTTGACCCTATTTCCCTATGCTGAATATGGGACACCTGGTAAAATTACTCGTATTCAAGCAAGTTCAAACAGCAATCAATCAATCATACAAACGTTCAACAACATCAAGTTGACTGATCCCCTGTTAAAAAGAAATACTGCATAGTTGGATTCTTTTTATTTACCATCTTATCTTTAAGGCTTTAGGGGTCACATGGGGAGGGGTGACACACACACACCCCTACCCCCCCACACACACTCACACGGGGAGAGATGACACACACATACATACACCTCTCTCACACAGAGGAGTGTGTGACAGACTGACCCTCCCCTCCCTGCCTGGCACCTTCCATGCCTGGCTGGGCCCCCGGGATGGACCCACCTCTCCTGGTATCTGGCACCTCGTCTTCCCGAGGCAACAGGGGGCGGGCTCACAGGGTCACATACCCTCCCTCCCCAGATGTATGACATGGTTTACACCAGAATGTGGCAAGCAGCAGCCTTTCAGCACTGTGTGGGCAGCAAGAGATGGGAGCTCATCCCTTTCCCCTCCCCCACCCTCCACTCCTGTGTGGCTGAAAGCCCCACGCTCTTCCTGCCCGTGTTCTGTCCCATCTAGTGGCACCAAGACCACTTAGAGAGAAAGGTTGTGTCTGCTCTACAGCCTTAGCTAACAGCCATATGGTTTTTAGCTCATGCAGTAGAGGCTCATGCACTAAGCTCCAGAGGTTCCCAGTTTCGATCCTACCCGCTGACGACCAGGGTCTGTCAGTGTTACACCTGCACAGTATCGAAAGGCTGCTGGCCACCGACATTACCCAATCAGAGTCCCCCAGCTACAGTGCGGGAAGGAAGGGGTTAAGCCCTAAAGAGGCATCGTGCACAAGGGCCCAGGGAATCTGACTTCAGGGGCTTCAGGGAACCTGGCCAGAGAGGTGGCTCAGCAGGGGAGGGTGTCTAGAGGCTGGATCGGCCCCACGCTCCCTGGGGACAGGATCCAGGGCTGGGGTTGTGTGAAGAGGGTGCCAAGCCCTCGCCCCAGGGGCTGCTGTGGAGCCTGCAGGGTCGGGGTGTGAACAGGCTGGAAATTGCTTCCCCCGCACTCCAGAGCTTAGCTGAGGGGCGGAGAGGCTTCCCTGTGCCAGTGCTGTGCAGGGCTTTGGCACATGCAGGGCTCGGCTCCTCCTGGCAAGCGCCTCTTATGGTGAGCTGGAGGGTCTTGGGCTTAATGGGGTGCCAGCCCAGCCAGAGGCAGTGGGGAAGGAAGGAGCCTGCCGGCCAGGCTGCTGGTGAGCTGAGCACTCTGACTAGGGCTGATTCTCCGCACAGCGCTGAGAGAGGGACGCACCTCGCCAGGGGGATATGAAGGAGCAGCGGGGCTGGGGTCAGGGGGTGAAGGGAAAAAGCAGGGAGAGGACAGCGAAAGGGGGAGAATGTAAAGGGCCAATGAGCAGCAGAGGCAACACGTAACTGGCCACTGCCTGGTGCCTGCCCGCACTCACCAGTCACCGCAATTTGCAACCCGCAGCTAGTGCCAGCCAGAAATGGGACAGGGCCCTGCTAGCCAAGAGCCGGCATGCAGTGGCGGCCACACTGACGGACCAGCAGGGGTAGCGGCCGGCCCTGTGTGCTGCAGCTTTGCACTGCCACCAGCCTTGCACACCCACCCCTATCGTCGACCACTGTACCCGCCCCGCCCCCCGCACACACAGACACACTCACCACTGGAGGGCTGGCAGCTGGCGAGCAGGGATCCACCAGTACTGAAGGAGGGGGGACAACAGAAAATACAGGACAATTTGCCCATTTTTAAGAAAAAGTTGGGACTGCTGCAGGAGGGTTTAAATATGGGACTGTCCCTTTAAAAATGGGACGTCTGGTCACCCTGATCATTTGCAACCCTAATCCATTGAATGCAGACTGCTTAGACGTAACCAATAGAAAACAATAAGCTATTTGGCACAATTGAATAACCTATTAGAAGAAGACTATCCCCTTTTGACTTTAGCCTTTAGTAATGTACTTGCCTAATTATCATGTTTCTGATTCATTTTGATTTTCACACTGGATGAAATTCACCCTTGTGCATCGGTCTGGATCAAATCCTATGAACCATTTAGGAATCACTCTTTGCAGAAGACATAAATGGGTGAAACTGGTGATGTTGCAGTTATTGCACGTACCCATGGCCCTCAAGGAAAACCAGTAAGTCACCTTCAACTGCTTGCTTAGACCTTGTTCTGGCCTCTTCAAAGATATACATTTGACCCACTGTATGCATTTATTTGGCTTAAATGCAGCCATATACAATAATTATATGAAGCAACTTGAAATATCTGAAGGTTTACAATGAGATAAGTGATATTTTCTGAATTATATCAAGACCCTCATGACCTGAGACAATTTTTTTAACTATAACCCAGCTACTCTAAAAGGGCCGTTAAATGAAGTTGAGGGGAAAGGAGTCCAAAACATCCAATGGATTCCCTTTTGATCAACTGCACTTTTCATATTTTTGTGTCGCATCCATGAAGCTCAGTGGGAACTGAGCTCAGGAGGGAAAGTTAATTATTTTCTCTAAGAAATCTTAGGCCTTTCATATACTGACAAAGTAGCAAAGGATTTGGATTGCTTCCCCCCAACCTTGCCTTTATAAGTTGACATTTCACAAGATCAAGACAGAAGAAAAGACACTACAAACACACTCCAAATAGAAAAGTTTAACTGGGGGAGGGGTATTTGCAACCTTCTCTAACATCCGGCTCTTCTTTCAAGTGAAAAGAAGGCAAAGAAAATGTGGCTTCAGTCACTTTGCCAGACAACTTGAGTGAGGTCCCACACATCCAGCTGTAGCAGTACACAAGGGAGTGCAACAAGGATAGAGAATCTGCCATAAAACATTGGCTGATGCCCCTTTGACTTTTTGAAAGCTGTATGGTCCTCAGGCTGAACAGCACTGCTGTATACAAAACAGAGACCAGCTAAAATGCCTGAGAACTGTCTCTTCTGAAATGTTGGTCCAAAATTTTTCATCAAAACTATTTGATAGAAAATTGGGTTTTACTAAGCCATTTTTTTCATGAAAAGTGTCTGCTTTTCACAGAAAATTTCAATGTTTTTATTGAAAAAACTCCCCCACCCCAAAACCAAACTTTTTCAATTGAAAACAAAATATATTTCTATCTGGATATGTTACCACAGTACAGTTCAGTTGCCTCATGTCCTGTCTTCTATGGGCAGGACTCTCCATCCTCCATGGTTCACCAGAGCAAGGTGTTCCTATAATGCAACCCCTCTCCCCATCTATAAAAGGTGAGATCATGGGTCATCAAGAGAGATTCAGTCCATCCAGGGAGCCCAGCCTATAGAGAAGAATGGGAGCATGAGGCACCCAAATTACAGCTACTATGAAGCACAGTAGGTGCATTTCTGAACAAAAATATTTCTGTTTTTGAATTTTCAGCTAAAAATCCTGGACTTTTCTATGTGAAATTTACATGACAATTATTTTGTTTCCATCAAAAATTTCCAAGCATCTGTGCTCATCTGTTCTACTTGTATCTTTGGTGCCAATGTAATCAATATACCAGGCACAGGATAGAAAGGAAGGAGGAAAAGGGAAGCTATCCTGGGAAATTTTACAGCTTAATGAACACACACTTCTCTACCTTCCGTTTCATGACACTTTAGTAGTGTACCCACTTGCGCCTTTTGTTTGTAAGCTCCTCAAGCAGTGGGTTCTGTTCTTTGCTGGCAGAGTTAAGAGACTGTAAAGTGCCAGACAAACTCAAAGATGCTCTGTGAATTAAAGTAAAATAACACCATTGTTACTGATGTGGAAGAGAAAGGGAAACAGAGCAAAACCGTCATTCTGCACTAAGTATTGGCAAGGCTTGTTCTTCTGTGAAGAGATTCAACTGCAGCCTATGACAAACTAATCAGAGAAAGAAAATGAAAAGCACAGCAATGACATTTCTGACATTCCTACATAGGAAAAGGAGGAGGTGGTTGTGCTAACAGTATACAAAGAAAGAAGAGTAGGAGGCACCAAAAGAACAAAAAGTGGTATAGAGTAGAAAGGGGAGGAACTTCTCTCTTCCCGCTTTCAGAAAAGGCCTGCTCCTTCCCTTTTGATATAAACAAGGTAATCCACTTTAGAATTTCTTTGTCCTGATCTTGGCAGTGATTCCAACAAAAAGAAAAGGCCTAAGGGCAGAAAGTGAAAGTAGCGTCTGCACCTCTGGGGAAAAAAATAGATGCAGAAATAACAATCATAAAACAGAGCACATACACATGCCAGTAAGCAGCAGTGTTTTTGTGGGCTGTGACCTCATTTTTGTGTTTCATAATGTTGCCACGCAAGCTGCATGTGCATCAGGGGCGGCTCTAGGCACTAGCACAGCAAGCGCGTGCCTGGGGCAGCAAGACGCGGGGGGCGGCCTCCCGGTCACTGTGAGGGCGGCAGTCAGGCTGCCTTCGGTGGCATGCCTGCAGGAGGTCCGCCGGTCCCGCGGCTTCGGCAGCAATTCGGCGATGGGTACGCCGAAGTCACAGGATCGGTGGACTTCCCGTAGGCACGCCGCCGAAAGCCGCCTGACTGCCATGCTTGGGGCGGCAAAATACATAGAGCAGCCCCTGATGTGCAGACAGAATGCTATTATTGGGACAAGAAACCGATCAAAGCTGCTGACTGTATTTTTGTGGAA
The DNA here is from genome assembly GCF_020497125.1 of Mauremys mutica. Taxonomy (NCBI): domain Eukaryota; kingdom Metazoa; phylum Chordata; order Testudines; family Geoemydidae; genus Mauremys; species Mauremys mutica. The sequence continues at coordinate 193,952,211 of NC_059072.1, forward strand.
TTACCTCTCTGTAACAAATACCCCAAATTTGTCACATGATTAGCTTGTCCTAAAGTCAGGGCTGGCTTCAGGCACCAGCACAGGAAGCAGGCACTTGGGGCGGCCAATGGGAAGGGGCGGCATGTCCGGGTCTTTGGCGGCAATTCGGTGGTGGGTACCTCAGTCCCTCTCGGAGGGAAGACTGGCCGCCGAATTGCCACTGAAGAATGCAGCGGTGCGGTAGAAGTGCCGCCAAAGTGCCGCCGATCACAGCTTTTTTTTCTTTTTTCTTCGCTGTTTGGAGTGGCAAAAAAGGTGGAGCCGTCCTTGTCGGGGGAAGTGATACTAGAGCATGACACCTGTCATTCTTTCTCCCTTCTCCCCCCTTTATGGAATCCTACTCTCCCATTAATACTAGTGTGAGCCCCTCTGCATCCAGCTTTAAGTGTCAGTACCAACACCACTTTTGCCATTCCATTAGTCCCAACACCCAAAATCTCAGTTCTCTTCATCAGAAGCATCATTGGCATTTTAAAAAAAAGCAAACTAAAATAATCTGTAGCAACAGAAACTGTATCAATACCCAATATCTTTCAGTGTTTTCATGCCATGACCGAGCACAATTACTCTCACCCCACAGGAAAAACAGTTTATACAGCTAATTGGGGAGATAAGAGTGCTGGATCTGCAGCCTTTATCAGTCATGAACACTCTGCATATATGTGGGATGATTAGATTCTGTGAATCTGAAATATAGAGGTCAGCCTTTTCCAGAACTATGCTGTCTGCATAGAAAATATCAGAGTATCCAAATAAGACCAAATTTTGCATTTGTTAAATTGTTATTCGCTGTACCACTGATAGGTGGAAAGGCATAAATTCATATCTAAAATATCTGCCTTTAACAGGTAACTGGAGTAGTTGCCTAGACAGTCCTGTTTATTTTCTGCCTTTGCCCTTCTCCTGTGGGATTGCTAATTCTCCACTTCATGTCACTGACAGAACCTGCGCATCAGTCCTGTATTGTGCTCTCCTCAGGAAAGGGGAAACATCCCTAAGCACACTGGGCAATCTGCATAAAATCCTGGGATCTTGGCTAGAAGACAGACAGGGCTAGAAAATGGGCAATTTACGACTAGCTTCTTGCCTACTGCCCATATATCAGTTTTTTGTTGTTGTTTTTTGTTTGTTGGTTTTGTTTTGTTTTGGTTTTTACAAGGAACTAACAATAGGTACTATGGCAGCATTCATTGCTTTGCTCTCATCCTCAATAGTATGATTACTCATGTCATATTGAAAGGGTCTGTATGCTGTGAGACACACTAGTATGCAGTATATAGTGTTGCTGTTACAGTGTTAGTCCCAGGATATGAGAGTCACACGGTGGGTGAGGGAATATATTTTACTGGACCAACTTCTGTGGGGCGAAGACAGGAGCTTTTGAGCTGCACAGAGCTCTTCTTCAGGTCTGGAAACTGCAGCTCAAAAGCTTGTCTCTTCCACCCACAGAAACTGATCCAGTAAAACACACTACCTCATCCACCTTGTGTCACTATTGTCAGTAGGCATCCAATGTGAACATTTCTGACACTCAATCAAAGCAATGGTACAGTATCCAGTAATTCCAGGTAACAGACATTCCACCACACAATTAGGTATAATAGATAAAACTGGGGCCAAGAACTCACCCTTGGCTTTTGTTAGTCTACATTTTGGTGGTAACACTGGTAGCCTCTCTCTTCCAGAATAAACACAAGGTGGTGCTGCCTCATTTATGCCTTCCCGGTACACATTGAAGTCATTTAAACAAGATATCCTGGTTTATAAATTTAGCAAAATTATGACATCAGTAGATGTTTCTTAATTTAATTTAGTGTATCACAGCTTTCAACACACTAGCAAACTTTTTCTGATTTTTTCATATGTACAGTAAATATGAAACTTTCTGATTACATGTATTCAAGAAATATCTGTCTTGAAAATGTGTAAGTATTTTCACATTTCTGAAGTAAAAAAAAACACAAAACAAAACAAAAACAAAAACACAGACATTTGGCTGCCACCTACCATTAGCCATTTGTAGCATATCAATAGGCTTTCCCTCAAAATATTAACTAAGTATGTGAATTTTTCTTGCACTAGATTGTGGGAAATCTTTACTCATTATGAAATCTTAGGCACTTCTCATCTTTACTCTTCATCTTGACTTCTCAAATATTCATCACCTGTTTTATTGACTTGTTAGTATTTTTGCTCAGGTTTCTGGGAATTACAAAAAGTTGGCAGGAGGTTGCTGGATGCCTTGTCAGGAGAGTACAGCACTTATTTACAATCATTTCCTCCCTGCCAGTGCAACCAGAATCCTGAGACTAGAAGCTATTTGCAACCCTGCATCTATTCTAACAGTATAATCCCAGGACAAATCAGTGTTCGGTACAGTAAGCATCTGTGGCCTTTGGGGACATGCAGACAGGGCCGGTGCAACCATTTAGGCAAACTAGAAGGTCGCCTAAGGCAGCTAGTGGTTGAGGGCGCCTAAAAGCCGGCTCAGGAGGGGAGGTGGAGTGGAGGTGAGCTGGGGCAGGGGGGCGCGGGGAGGGCCGCCTGCAGTAATGAGGGGGGGGGCGCACAGGGGAACAGCTCCAGATCACCTCCACTCTGCCTTCTCTGCTGAGCACACAGCCCCCGCTCTAAGTCTCCTCCAATTGGTGCCACAAGCCTGGGAGGGGAGGAGAATTAGAGCAGCGCCAGCATGCTCAGTGGAGGAGAGCTGGGGTGGGCTCCCCGGGCGGGGTTAGCTGCCGCAGCGGGTGGTGTTAGCTGCTGAGGAGGGGAGCGGGGTTAGCTTCTGCCGGGGTGGAGGCTCCCCGGGCGGTGTTAGCTGCCGTGGAGGGGGGCAGGGTTAGCTTCCACAGGGGGAGCTCCCCGGGCAGGGTTAGCTGCCGCGGCGGGCGGTGTTAGCTGCCGTGGAGGGGGGTGGGGTTAGCTTCTGTGGAGGGGGGTCCCCGGGCCGGGTTAGCTGCCATGGAGGGGGGCTTTCAAGGAGGGGTAGCTGCTGCGAGGGGGCTCCCCGGGTGGGGGGGGGGGTTAGCTGCCGCAGCAGGTGGGGTTAGCTGCCACGGGGGGGGGGGTCCTCAGGTGGGATGGGCAGGTGGGCATGATTAGCTGCAACGGGGTTAGCTGGGAGTGGTGGCGCAAGGTGGAAGTTTCGCCTAGGGCGCGAAACTTCCTTGCACCGACCCTGCGTGCAGAGATATATTTGATTATTCTTTATATTTTGCTGAGCACTGACAATATGTTCTGTACAACACTGAGCACAGAGTAAGATGCAGTCCCAGTCCCAGGGAGTCCACAATCTAATGTGATTAACAATTAGAGGACTGCATGAGAGGACATCCATTAGTTACTATTTTGAGGAAAAGCCTATTTGTATGCTACAAATGGCTAATACTAGGTGGCAGCCACACTACTTGTGTTATTTGGTTTTGGATTTAATTACTACAGCACTTCAAAAGCTGGCAGTTAACACTGAAGAGCCTGGTTTGTTTGTTTGTTTAAATATTAAAGGAAGTAAAACTTCCCTCAAAAATGTAAATACCCTGAACATTCTATTATTTGCATAATTTTGGACTATGCTGAAGCCCAATATTTTGAGTTAGAATGTTTTAAGTTTATTGCAGGAATACTAGAAACAGTGAAAATGCCTTCTTCAGAACATTGTACAGCAAGGGCCTTCGCTATAATACAAGACGGATCAGACATGGTTAGATGTTCCTGCACTTTCATTAAAATATTAATTATGCAACTTTGGCCAACTCAAATCACTCGTACTCTCAATGGCTGGTCTGAACTTTTCTTGCAACTCTTGACTCTGGTTCAAACTTTACTAATGTCACTAGAAAGACTCCTACTAGCTCCAATGGGATTTATATTAAATGCTTAAAAATGTTATGAAAAGAGCCTATAGTTATAAGAAAGAAGAAAAATAACGGACATTGGGTTTTGATTGCAGATGCTCTTTCACTGAAGCTATAACTCCCATGCTAAAGCTACTACCTTATTTTGATGTTTTCCATGAGGAGATTACTAAGCAAAAATACTCTTCCATTTAAAAATATGATTGAACTGGCATTGAGACTCTGATCTGCACACAACTCTTTCAGTTGTCTGTTACAGCTCCATTTTGTTTCTTAAAGCTGTCCCCTTACTCCATTTTGTTCTTGTTCTCCTCTGTGGCTGCCCCTCCCTGGCTGTTAAGTTGTTTACCAGGGCCTCTGCCCTTCTCAAAGGGAGGGCCCCTTAAGTTGTTTAACAAAAGCCATTACCCTTCTCAAAGGGATGGCCACTTGTGCTAAGTGGGACCACTGCCCTGTTCAAAGGGTTAGTCCTGTTATCACCTTGTTAAAACCTGGGCTTGGTGTAGGGTAGGCTCTATCCAGAGCTGCAAGACCTATTCTGTTTTTAAGATCCTGGGCATGAGTCATACCTCTGGGCTCAGGACTAGTCCAAACATGTCTTGGTGGCTGCCTGCAGTTTTTTTTTCTCTGCCTTCTCTCCTACCTGTAAGAGGGGGAGCCAATCAGAGTTACTGGCGGGAAGCTGCCAGGGTTTGCCTTTATAAACAGACATTTTTTGAACAGACTTCAGAAAGGTTCTTGCATTGCTGCCTGGTCTGATCAGCCAGGGGTTCTGGGGGTCCTTTCTCCGCTCTCGTTTTATTTTTGAGCATACCCCCATTTTTGAACCCCCCCCCACGAAGAACGAATTGCTGCCTGAGAGATCTCCTGATTATCAAGACTGTACCGAGCCTTCTGATGTTCTTGCTGCTTCTGCCGCTGCTGCTGCTGCCTTGGGGGATGGTAAGAATCCCTCTGTGAAACTTTCTATACTTTTATTTTATTATTTTAGCTGCTGGCTCTGTCTCCCCAGCACACAGACTCAAGCTAAACCTTGGTCTGTGTTTTAAAACCTCTCTCTTAAACCCCGTGGCACTCTGCCACTGAAAATAAGTTTGTGCTGCTGCTAAGTTCTGCTCCTGTGGGCTTTGCCTTGGACTGTTTTCAGCTGTATCCACTGCTTCAGTCACCCCCCCCCCCTCTTTGGAGCTGTGTCCTGGACACACACCACTCAGCCCTCTGGAACTATCCTTAGCATAAGGTGCACCCATTAAGTTAAGTTTAGAATTATACTTTGTAAGTTAGGCTTAGAGAATTGTTGCATTGTGTTTTGTTACTTGCTAATTTGTGTAGTCTTGGTTAAGCTAGATCATAGATAAGATTTTGTTGTGTTCTGTATAATTGTAATTAAGTCTGTCTTCCCACTGCACCCCCCCCAGCTTCTCTGTGTCCTTCTACCTTGTTACACACTCTCTGCTGCTTAAAACTTGCAACCTGTTTGTTCTTCCTAGCCTGTTTGCTCTGTGTGTCTGTGTCTCTGTGCTCCTACTGCCAAACCTCAATTGTATTGCTGAAGTCTAGCACAAAACCCCATTGGTTACTTTTTCCTCTCTGATACACCTCACATTCTACATTTACACCACTGTGACACATTTTACCTAAAATGTTTGTTATTTAACATATTTTTCCATAACTATTAGTTGGTTATATGCTTCTGTGACAGACCTTTTTACATAGAAATCGCTAACTACCTGTTACATTTATACTTCAGTGTTAGTTGGTTACCCACTGTATTGTATCCTGCTGTGTTGTACCCCACTATTGAAACCCCCTTACTGTTCACCAAAAAGAAACCCTTCCCCAATTGTCTACCTTAACAAACCCCATACCCCTCACTATTGAATTTTCCCTGTTTTTGCATTTTATTAATAAAGTTTATTTTGCACCCCACCCGTGTGGTAATTGCTCCCCAAGATCCCATATACCTGCTGGCAGGGACATCAGTAATTTACTTTTTTTTAAATCCATACCTGAGGTTAGAAGAACAAATTATAATTGTAATAATTTAGAACCTAAGAACATTTAAATTGCACAATGAACCTATTACAATTCTGTCTTTCATAAGAAAATGGTGCGAGTTATGTATTTCTTTATACATGGGCTATCTTTTAAGCCTTGTCAAAACTTTTTAGAGGACGAAAACAAATCCCTGATGAATCTCATGGGAAAAAAAATACAACAAATTAATCTGCCATTAATTCTTGATAATATCCAAATATCCAACATTTGCAAAAGTGCCTAAGTATCGTAGGCTCTAAAGTTCCCCTTTTAAAAGTCACATATAACATAGGAGCCTAGATCTCATTAAAATTTAATGGTACTTTGGCTGCTAAGTGCCTAAGTCGTTTTGAGAAAAATGGGACTAATGCTCCTATGTCACTTAGACACTTTAAAAAATGTACATCCGTAATCCATAAATCCAGGTCTTTCCTGAACACTTGTTTATGGATTTAGGAAAACTACCAGCACCAAGAGCCTATGGCCCAAATCACATTTCCATTATACGCAACAGCAAAACTCTGAGGCTTCAGTAGCACCAGGATTTGACAGTTGATCTTCTGAATAACTGATCAGATTTATTCTTGAAACACATATGGTAAAATTCATTTTAATTCAATACTACTACCCACAGATTTCCCCATGGAATGTTGGATTTTAGTCTCTCTCTCTCAGACACAAACACACACTTTCTGGCTGTACGGAGTTTTGGCCAGGACTAACATTTCCCTATGAACACGACATTGTCCTATTCCACTGCTGTTGTCTTCAGTACCATACTGTGCAGGTTACCATGACATGCAAGCAACTCTATTGTGCTGAAGACAATGAAGATCTGATTCAAACCTAGTAAAGTCAGTGGAAAGACTCCCTTTGACTTCAGGAGGCTTTGGATCAGACTCATAATGAATATTTTATGAAGTAAGGCTTCCAATAAATTAAGTCAGATTTCTTACATTTACTAATTCCTGTTTTAGTTCCAACCCCAAGGAACAATTAGGAATAAATTACAGTTTCAGACCCCTGCTGTCATTGCTGCTTTGGATGCTCCTGCTAATTTACCAACTGAAGAGGACTGAATTCATTTCCAGGAATGAGTCTCTTCTAGTCCCTCTTGCACTGTTTTTTATTTCAACATTGTCAGTTGTTCAGCATTTTATTATATCATAAAGAATTAATATACACTGCATCATGTGTGAGAATACCATCTTCTACCCCCAAGTATCTATTGACTAAACGATGCCATAGTAAAATCCATCATATTTGTCCAATTTTCAAGTACATTAAGAGAATAGCTAGCATGTTATGCAGCTAACATTTTCTAACCCCATTAGCCACTTTATATGGTACTTACAAACTGCACAAAATGGTAGTTTTGTAATCTGTGGGCAGGACCAAGACTTTAATGTACATCTGTACCATTGTAGTCAGGAAAATATATTGTACTCTGATTCACAATATGATGGTCACAGATGCAACACTTGTCCAATTATATTCCATTTTTGTTGCCTAAACCTCTGTTCATGGCTTGCTTTTATTCCTCAGCCTTACTCACGCTTTTTAACAGTAACATCCTATGTCTGGCAAATAAACCAGCATGATCTCTTCTGCTCTTCTACTGTAAATTAGAAAAAAATCAGATACAATAATAAATTTACCTGGGAAACTTTTTTGTATTCTTAGTAATGCATGCAGGGAATGGTGTTCAGAATGTTCAGGCCAGTTTAGATTAAGTTTCATTTATTCTAAAATGGGTATTAAAAAACTTTTCTAATTGACAAGGTAAGAGTGTTGTGACATTATATGATTAAAATATAACCATGAAAATCATTGTTGCTACTGCTGTTATATAATTGCAACAAATTTTGTTCAAAGTGTGCCATTAAGGTGTCTAAGGAACTTACGATGTGCTTAATAGGATAACCAATCATATTTGTATTTTATGTTATGAATATTGACCATGTACCTGTATTTCAAATGTGTTTGCTCATTTGGTAACACCCACAAGTTATTTAGCCAGCACGTTGTGATAAGACTATTCAAGCTGAATGGCCCATCAAGGAACCCTTACCTCATAATGGACCATGGAAGATGCTCATCCCCACCTGATGGACTCTCATGTGAAGCTTCTAATTAGAGTATGGGTAATGGTCTCTGCTATGACTAAGCGAAGCAGGCATAGACATGTGACTTGCCCATGTGACTCTAAACTCCATCTTGCTACCTGTAATTCTCCACAAACTAGAACAATGGGTTTCCCTCCACATGGAAGAAGCTATAAAAGGCCCTGGAAACTTCTCCATTTTCCCTCTTTCCTGCTCATACTGCTGGACTATGAACTTTTACTAATGGGAGCATTCTAACCAAGGCACTGAGGACCTTCAAATGATTTGGACGCAACCAGATACTTAACAAGCCAGCAGTTTATTCCATCACCGCTATAAGCCTGATCCAAGAACTTTGCAATTATTGTCTGTATTTGATTCCTTTAACCAATTTTAACTCTAACCTTTCTGTCTTTTTATAAATAAGCCTTTAGATTAGCCACTAAAGGATTGGCCACTGCGTGATTATTGGGTAAGATCTGAGTTATATAATGACCTGGGTATGTGACTGATCCTTTTGGATCAGAAGAACCATATGCTTGATGAAATTGGTTTTAAATAACTACATATCATTAAGTCTAGTGTTTTTGGTGGTGATACAAGGACTGGAATTCCTAAGGAGACTGCTTTTCTGAATTCTTGTTAGCCAGTGGTGAAACAGAAGTTTACTTTTGTTGGTGGTCTGATATATCTTATGGAAGAATAACTACCAGCTTTGAGATGTGTCTTCCCTGTTTCTCAGCAGTTTGTCCTGAATTTGGTATTCTCATTTGTGACTCACTGAGGCATGGTGACAAGTGTGTCATAGGGGCTAAAGAAAATACCAGATTACTCTGAAGTGTCCTTCAACAATGACACATATTTTGAATTAAGAAGAGGTACTGAGAAGTTATTACATTTCTTCACATGAATTTACCTATTATTTTTTTGGTAATGCCAATTAAGAGAGACATAGAAACTGTGCACATTTAAATATAACTATAATTTAAGATGTATGTAGATTCTTTCACAAGTTTTGCATAAAGAACTATGAGCTACATTAAAAAGAACAAATATTGAGCAACCAGCTCAATTGTACAGAGAAAATATAATAGCAAACATTGTTTATAAAAGCCATCTATTTACAAACTACAACCTGATTCTGCTACCACATCCATTGGGGCGGACCTTGCGTATGCATGGAGCTCCTTTAGTTTTCAAATTATTTTGATTAAGAGATAACAGAATGACATCCATGTGCTCAGATGATGGTCTAACAACCACAAAACTGTTTAAAGGCTATACAAATAAAGCTAGCATATTTGGTGAAGGTGATCATGACTGAAATATGGTAACAGGTAACAATTTCTACTATAGTCTGATTTTTTAAGGTACGTCTGCACTGCAGTAAGATACCCACAGCTCACCCATGACAGCTAACTCGGGTTCTCAGGTCTTGGGCTAAGGGGCTGTTTAACTGTGGTATAGACATTGGGGCTTAGGCAGCAGCCTGAGATCTGGGACCCTCCTACCTCACAGGATCCTAGAACACAGGCTCCAGTCCTAGCTCAAATGTCTACACCACAATTAAACAGCTCCTTAGCCCAAGTCAACTGGCATGGACCAGTCGCAGGTTTTCAATTGCAGTATAGACTTACCTACAGAGTCTGAAATAAAGACCAATAGGACTTCTCAGGTGCTTAAAGTTAAGCACATATTTAAGTGCTTAGCTAGAGTAGATACATGAGAAAGTTTCTAAAAAATACACCTTTACAGATGAACTGCTCACATATCCCTTCCTTAAGTTGGTAGCAGACTGCCATTTTAGTAAGGACAGGGAAAATAGGTTGCACTATTAGAGGTAATCATTTTACCTAGGAATAGGGCTACTCAACTGTCCTGAAAATACACCAGAAGCAATTAGAAAATTAGAAATTGATTTTTTTAAAACAAAATGTTATACAGGAAGATCAGAAAAAGGAGCTACTCAAAGGGACCAGCACAAAAAGCACAAACCGTGAGACATCCCCTCCCTGCATCCAAACATATATCTACAGTGATTTCACAGTCTGTTTATTCCCTAGTCTGTTTAATCCTGTTCACTGAGCTCACTGGTGTGAAGCCATAAAAGTAAATGGTGTCCACACATGAGTCAAAAGAAAGGCTTGCTTGCTTGTTTTCTTAAAAATCTGTTTTAGTACGAGTATTAATACACAGACACATAGTTCATTTTAACACATGGATCTTGTGTAAAATTCTAGAAAGTGGTTCCAGTTCACAGTTAAATAAAAAGGTTTTGTTTTGTGTATTAACTGGGTGTGAAATGAAGGAGATTGCTGAAGGAAGCTACTTGAGATGTTTACCTCCATACCTTCTCCTCCTTTCAGATTGTTAGTAGTTCACATATTCCATCTTATACAGAGCCAAACAAAGATAATACATAGCAGCTGTCCTAAAAATTCTGATCCCACATGTACTTTACCCTTTATAAGGTATAACATATAATCAGAAACATATTCATAATTGCATCATCATTTAGTGGGAGAGAAATCTGACATCTGGAAGAAAAGATAGAATGAAGTTAGTGTACAAATTGCTTGAAACAAAGATGAACAAAGTATAATGTATTGTTTATTTTTGTTGTGTATTTGCTATAGCCTAGAGTCTAATTTTTATTCCATCAAGCTTTTTATTTCTCTCTTCAAACTCAAAATGAACTCACTTATTGGTGATAATTTCCTAGACCATACACCAGTGGTTCAGAAACTTTTTACAAAGGCAACCCACCAACTGCATTAAGTGATTGGTGTGACCCACCATTACATATATGCACCCTCCACCCCAATACCACAACCCTAATCCCAGCCCAAAGTCAAGGCCCTGGTAAGGACAGGGGGTTGGAGAACAAGCCGACCTGCATTCATTCTGCAATAGTGGCTCCTTTCTCACAGGACTGGTCCTGGATCCCTGCTCTGCGTGTTGTGACCCAGTACACAGGGTGATAGTGCTACTCAGCTTTGGCCCACCTGCCCCTCTGTCATGGTCTCTCCTCTGCCCTGGGCCAGGGGAAGTGAAGTGTATATTTGTCTGGGGCCCCACCAGCCATCTTGAACCTTCCTGTGAAACACTGGGAGCCAACATTTGGGAAACACTGCTATACACACACACACACACACACACACACACACACAGAGTGTTTGCAAAGGACAGACAACATAGTGCATAGATTATGTATATTAATGGCCAGAGATTCGGTCCCTTTTCACTATTTAGCAGCACAAAGGATCTGTATAGCTGCCCTGTCTTCCAAAATGGAGACTCCTCTTGGACTGAGTTCTTCACCGCCTACAAAGAGCCATTTTAGATGGCACAACTGGGGAAAATAAGTGCGTGACCAAAACATTCCCGGGCTCTGACTAGGGGATGGCCAGAACACATACTTCATGCTGCTCTGAATTATGCCAGGTCCAGTGGTCAGTGAAGAACTGACCCTATAATTAGTGAGTCATAACTGACTCCTCTGCATGCAGCCGATAGTGGAGGCAGCCAAAAATCTCTCTCTATTTTTTGACGAGCTCTAACCTGTATTTCACCGAGAAGACGTACTCCTTTAAATATATTATTTCCATTCTTATGAAAGAGCCAAACACATTCCTTTGTGTTCCAATGAAATAAATATTTGTATAACCTCTTTCCCACAAAAATAAAATCAGATTTTAAAAAGTGTATGTAGCCTTGTGTAGGCTACTGAAGCATGGTAGCCAGATGGAAACATTAATTTAATTAATCTAGTATACAAGAGATTGTGTGCGGTTATTTTTCTTTAGAAAACAATTTTCTCCTTATTGTATTTTAAAAAGGGAGAAGATCACAAAGCCAGATTGTGTTAGTGAACAGAATAAAGCAAATATAGGAGATATTTGGCCAGATACAGTTCTTATTTGTAGCAGTCTAGATCCAAAGTAATCAAGTACATGCAGTAGCACAGACCCCCTACATCCATATGGAACATCATTGCAATCAGTGGGATTTTGGTTGAGCACACACTAGCACATCTACTGCAGGAATAGGGAGCTAGAATGGTGCAGCAGTACATAATTCATCCCTCTCTCTCTTAGCGCAGTGGTTTTCACCCTGCAGTCTGTGAACACCTGGGGTCCATCGATTATATTGAAGATTTCCAAAGGGATCTGCACCTCCATTTGAAATTTTTTAAGGGTCTGCACATGAAAAAAGGTTAAAAACCACTGTCTTAGAGTCTGCAAGCAATGAAACAGATTGATATCTGAATAGAATAAACCTTTCTGGAAGAACAAGAACATTGATTCTGTGCTTCCTATTTTTTGTAGGAAGAGAAATACCAAATTGGCATTTAAAGCTATTCTTGTGGTATTTCCAACCTGGCTAACATGATGAAGTACTGAAAGACTATGGTAGTTTTATCTTGCTTTTCAAATTTAATTGTCAACCTTACCAAAAAGATGTGGATTGATTTATATAAGCTTTTAGAAAAGTCTCAACTTCTAATAGCCTTCTCTGAACACTTAGATTAATCAACCACTAGTTTAGAATTAGTATAGTAGATCATGTTAAAAATTACATGGTACACTCTGAGTAGTTGTATGCTTATGAAAAGTCTCTGAACACAAATACTTTTAAAAACATTAAAATGAGAATGAAAATCATGTGTTCTAAGAATAAATACATTTAAGATTGTGAAGTGCTTTGAAGATCTGCAGATAAAAAGCTCTATATAATAAATAGGTATTATTTCTGCTTGTATCCCTTACGCAAAGCTACAAATGTCAAGTGGAGTTATATCAGTGAATAATTTTGACCCACATTTTTTAACTTCATGACCTGACATGTTTTCTATATACTTACAGCCCGAGAAAGTATAAGATATTCCTATTTTTCCATAGTGAAAAAATCAGTTGGCTGACTATACTAACTCTCCTTATAAAAAGTATGTCATAACAAGAACTTTATCATGAAAAGAGAAAACAGAATAAGAACGGTCTCAGAAAATTCTTTCATTAGATTGCTTCAAACTTTATTTTACTGCAATTATTTCAGCATTTATATTGATAAATCTCAGATGATTTTCTGAAAGAAAAACCACAAAAATTCTGAATCCCTCCCTCATTTTTCAAAATTCCAAATTGTCAAAAACTGACTTCAAAATTGCAAAATTTTGACACATTCTATAGTTGGCTTAAAATGGGATAAATGAACAAATATTTAAAATTTTACATTTAGAAATGTTGAGACAAATAAGAAAACAACTGCTAGTAAAAGGGAATCAATTTTGCCCTTACCTTCTCACATAACTCAGAACTTTATTGTGTAATACACAGTAGCCTGTGAGTGCTTCTACTTTATGTTCTGGTGTCTGCCTTCACAGCACGTAAACCAATGTGGAGCAGTTCACACTGCCTGCCCCAGTGGTCACTACTCTTTCCTAGACCCCCTTTGTGACAAACATACCCTCTGGCACTGCAACCCTTTTAGTGCCTCTCTGCATCCTGCAGAAGAACACTGGTACAAGGAATTCAATATAAGTTATCTTCTCTTGAGCTACCATTGGTATTAGCTACATATTTTACCTGCTCCACTGGCATACTAGGTGGCTGATTAGTCATCTTGGGTAATGAAACCATAAGCAATAAGTCCCATGCATGAATAAAGACAAACATGACTACTTTTGGGAAGAAAAATACTAAGTTAGTGGATGAAGAAAAACATATGCAGATGGAATATATTTGATCTTAAGTATTTGGTACAATACATCACAAATTCTTCACTTCAAAATGAATTCAAATCAGCTTAGCTAGGAGCACTGGCTAAGCAGAGGACCCAAATGAAATTAGTTGGAAGCTGTCATTAACAGTCAGGAGCATGACTAGGAACACTGTTGTGTGGACCAAAATGTGGCCAAAGGACACCAAATACATTGTAATGGTAAACAGCATTGAAGGAGAATATTCAATGCAACATGCTTCAGTCATTTCCTTAAATTCCTCATTTGGGGCTATATTGAAGTTAATTTTGTTCACTTAAAAAAAAAGGAAACTTTTTTAAAATCAAGTTTAAATATGCCTTTCAGTTATTTTTTGTGGCAAAAATCAGATTGATATCTATTTTTCTGGAGTGCCAGAGAGAAACAGACTGCTTCCGAACAAAGCAGACCTACTGGAAGTTCTCTGTAGCTGTGTGTTCACTGCCTCATCATGGAGATATAGCCAAAACTCAGTTTCCTTCCTGGCAGGTGGGGTGGTCTAAACCTCCAGCTAAACTAAAACTCCAACCTTCCCTGAAGTAGCCAGAGTCTTATATTAAATGGAGAAAAAAAGAAATCCAATACCTTTACCCAGACTTTCTCTGGGTCACAACCTCCCCTCCACTCCCGCTCTCCATCTCCCTGGATGGTCTTTTAATTTTATCCCCCTATTAGGGTATAACAATGGCTCAGTGCTTCCTCAGGTTATGCGTACACTGCAATTAAAAATCCACTTCTGGCCCTAGCCAGCTGGCTTGGATTATAGGTTAAGGGCTGTTTAATTATGATATAGCTGTTTGGACTTGGGCTGCAAGGTGGCAGGGTCCCAGAGACCAGGCTCCAGCCCAAGCCCAAATAGCTATATCACAATTAAATAGCCCCTTAGCCAGAATACAGCAAGTCTGAACTGTCAGCTGGTACAGGCCAGCAGTGGGTTTTTAACTGCAATATAGACATACATTCAGAGGCATGGAGGAGCTGCCACCATTCCCTGTACTTCAGCTTCCTTCCTTCAACTTTAAGCACTGAGAGAGAGAGAAATGTATAGTGATATTTGGCAATTAAAACTCTAATTAGGGCTCCATGTCAGTCACTGGGGTTGGGGAAGTCACAGATTCTGTGACTTTCCACGACCTCCATGACTTCGGCAGGGGCCAGTGTGGCTGACTCAGGTGGCCCCCAAGACAGCCACACCAGCCGCCGCTCCAGCAGCTCCAGGCAGCAGTCCCCAGACGGGTGGCCAGAGAAGCCACAGTCCAATGACCCCGACAGCAGTCTCCAGGCAGCCGGTCGGAGCAGATATGGTCTGTGGTCCCCAGTCAGAGCTGACATGGTTCTCTGGCCCCGGCAGCTGGTGACACTGGCCACAGGCGCCCCTTCTCCAGCAGCGCCCCCCCACACCTCCCAGCACTCCCCCCAAGATTTAATCACAGGTATTTTTAGTATAGATCATGGACAGGTCACAGAATTTTTGTTTATTGCCCATGACCAGTCCATGACTTTTTAGTAAAAATACCCGTTACTAAATAGTAGCCTTACTAGTAATTCATTTGCAGTATTGATGAGAAGCATTCATATTTCCTCCAGTTAGAATTAATCACCCAGATGAACCAGACTCCTTTATACAGAACCACATTATCAAATGCCCTGCCAAACTTCCAGAAGTTTCTAGATTCTAGTAAACAATGCTTATAGTAAACAATGCTTCCATAACAGTTTACGGCTAGACCCCTTCCCCTCTCTTCAGCATCCAGTGACAATTGATTCCATCCCCTAGCCACATACAATCCCCCAATCCCCACTGAATCCATCCTTTTCCCCCCGTTGCTAGGTTTCCAGGCAGTTGTATAGCTCTCTTATTTTTTCCTAATAGTTACGAGAGACTTGATGTTATCATCACCTCCTTTTTAACTTTGTAGAACAGCTTCCATTCACAGACTGAAATTAAATGTTGTGTGTCTCCACTATTAAAATGTTTTCAAATACTTACTCTATGATCATGGAAGTACTTCACAGTGACAAGTTCAAATACTGGTGAAGAAATGAATAAACAAATAAAAATCCACTTGTTTTCCTAGATAAAATGGGTTTTTCAGTATTACTAGTTGCAAGGAAGTTTAAAAGGCAATGCTGCCTACCTCGGGTCTAATAGTAAAATCTGAACAGATGAAAACAAGTACAGATTTTGTTCTCTTCTAAGCAAAGATTGTACTGTCCTTTTTAAAAATAGTAAATAGTTAAGCATTCTTATTCCTTCCTCATTTAGTAAATTGCTATGTTCTTGCTTAAATTGATTCCCTGTATTCTCATCTTCACTCCATTCCTTTATTCTATACAGCCTCAAATGGCAATTATTCGAATACATATTTTTGAGCCTATCAGAAGTATTTACTTGCTATTCCAATTTAAGTATACAGGGTCATATTGTACTATCAGCTTTTAAGTTGAGCCACTAATTGATTTCAATGGGGATTTTTTTCTGGAAAACTGATGGTACAATGCACAGCCCACACCAGGTCCTTCCTTGTTGGAAAAAGCTTTCAAATTTTAAAATTGCATAATATGTATAATTGCATTATTTCATCTCAATTTCTACACATTTTATGGCAGTACATTTTGTAGGCTTGTTAGAGAACAGAATAAATAAAACGTTTGGAAGTCATAGATACAGTATTTGTGCTACCAAGTGAGATTGTATGATCTTTCTGCAAATCTCTCCACCTCAAAGCCATTTCCTGCTACTTTTAGAATAGAATATAAAATGGTGGCAATTACAATGAAGTATATTGACATTTTATATTCTATTTGTGCTACCTGACAATCCAAAAAAGGTAAAAAAAAATACTGATTTGTGAACTTGATGTTTTGACTTGGAAATCTAAGAAAGAAAGAAAGAAAGAAAGAAAGAAAGAAAGACAAGACTTGCTGAAGGTCAGTGGCATCTTATGTGACACATTAAACAGTGCAATCTTTCCAAAATTTGGCATCTCCCGTATTATTGCATAGATGGTACCACTGACTGTTTTCCTTTGGACACACATCTACCCACACAGTTCAGAGGCAAAGCAGGTTCTACATCACTGGGCTATGTCCCGAGTCTACTCCTACTGAAAGTGAATAGAATTTTTGCATTGACTTTAATGGAAACAGCATTTAAAATCTGAAAAAACCCTGCCTCAGCATTCTGGGAGAAATGCCTGCATGACTGCCATCAGGCTTGCAATGGAGACCAGTACTAAAATTGTGACAAGTTACAAGAAAAAATTAAATTGTACATATAGCCTGGGAGCCAAGGAAGGTTTTATCACACTGTTAAAAGTTTTTGAAATCATTGACTCCAAATAAAAATGCAATATATTCTGCATAGGTGCCGACTCCCTTCTTTTCTCTATGGTAAATAAGTTTGATGAACAGGGCATTCTGAGTTCCATACCCAGAATAGGGAACAAGTTTTCATGTATGTTAGAACTAAATCCAGCTGAAGCAGCTACTAAAAGATTCTGTGTGTGTATGGGGATCCCCAGGTGACCCTGACCCATATTAGTAGCTTTAATGATATCGCTCTTTTGAGTACTCTGCCTTTGTAGACTATACTGACAATATAAATGGCAGGGGATGGGCTAACCAAGTTTCTGCTGTGCAGATTGAGAATGAATGGGCATAAGAGGTTAGAGTTAAGGTTGGTTTTGGAATGGGAGGCAGAGAAGATGATATTTCACATGGTTTAATTTATTTAAAAGACCGCATGAAATGGTAATGCAAGCAACTCATTTCCATGGTTTTTAAATGCTTACAGTTTGCAAAACAACTTGTTACACTCCTAGATATACCTAAGTGGCAGCAATCTTAATATAAGGCCAATGATGACTTATGTTTGTTAATATTTTACAAATTTTAGAAAAAGTGACAAAATGATGCTTATCATGGACAGCTCAGGTGATATGGGAAGCAGACATACAGACCTTGTAATCTGTTGTTAGGGTGTATCTCAATGTCTTCTGCACAATTTTGAAAATGTAACCTTCCAGGAATTGCAGTCTGTCACTAAAACCAGAGCACTAACTGATTTACAGTCATGTGGAACTGCACAATGACCTTACAGTACTCTCTTCCATATGTTGGTATGAAACATGTTTTGCTTATTATTACTCACCACAAAACAAGCAGTTTTCCCTCCCAGTTAGATAAATGCAAAGCTTAGTGAAATCTATTTTAGCTTTAAAATTTCAGGCTACAGGGTGAAAAAAGCTCTGCATGAATGAATCAGAACTTGTAAAGGGAGGCTTATCATTAACATAGCAAATTTCAATATCAAGGAGCCAAAACATTTTGGAGAAACTCTAAGGTAGTGCAAGTGAGTACTAGACCATAACTTGTCTAGTTTGACACTCTACAAGAATCCTATATAATACTATATAAACAGAGTAAAGAAGCAGGTTCAAATGCCTTCCATTTTGCCACACACTCTATAGAACAGAACTGGATTTACAAAATGTAAAGCCTCATAAATGTCTGTGCTAATACATGTTATTATGTCACTTTTTAGTACTGATGTGGCAACAATGCATTATTTTCCAAATGAAAAGCTGCTATTATTCACAAACATGCTCGCTCACTCCTCCTCCTGGCTTCTTATCCTTCAAGCACTTCTGAGGACAAACATTCTGAAAAACATTTTTTTTCCCCACAGGTATGCAAGCCTGGCTTGCTGCTATTACATATTGGCTTGATCTTGAAAGCCCTTACACATGTTAGAATTTGACATCACCAAGGCAACTTTCTCAAGACATACCTCTATCATGATGCCTGCAGTAAACTTCCAATTGATAATGACCAAGCATCTGGCCACTAGAGATTCATTAAAATCTCCTGTTTATTATCCTTTACAAAATCAAAGAATCAAAATCTTTCAAGTTATGCACTGGAGCTGGTAAAAAAATAGAATATCCACTATTTCAAACATGTTTGTATAAATTTGTCCAAGTCAAAACATTTCATTTCAATATTATCAAATTTTAATGTTTTGTTTCAGATTGGCAAACCAAATAAAAACCATTTAGTTTTGGCGCAGCTTGACATTTTAACTGAGTCTGCAGGAGATGATGCAGTACATCATGTGAGTTGCAGTTTGGGTGTCTCATTCCTCCATTATACTGGGGAAAGTCTGTCCAGTCATTAGTGAGTGAGGATATAAGTCACCTCCAAAGTCTGTAGGTCCAGAGCTAATCAGAGAGGGGGAATTCATTTGAATGAGCTCCTGGCTCCTCCAGCAACCCTATTTCCTATGCTCTTCTCCTCCTTCTATCGTCCATGCTGGAGATAGAAAAGTTGCACAAAATACAGCTAAAATCAACAGTAACTCCTGCTGCATATCCTCACAAGGAGGGAGACAGACATGCTGTCAACCCACCCCATTAGGAAACCTTTCCCCCTTAAGCAGAACTCTGAGCTGGTGACTGTCTCCTCTTTCTCAGACCTCCCTTCTACCCCTGAGACGTTGAATGATGAGATGCCCCTGCCTCAGCTCAGAAAAGTTAACCCACCAAGAACATTCAGATTGGTGAACAAATTTCTTCAAATACTTTAGGAAGCAGGCAGCAAGAAATTGAGGCGTAAATGTCCATCTGTTTAGTGGTGCATGTGGCATTAGTGTGAAATCTGAACTTTAAGCCAGGTGAGGGTCAAGCTCAGCAGAAATAAAAGATCAGAAGCAGTGTATACTGACTGCATAACAAATAAGTTTTCAAATTATGTCAGCTATGCATCTAAAAAACACAAAGCACTTCCCTTACTGTGATGTTATCAGGTTAAATATGACCATGTAGGGCTTTGTTGCTACCACTGTTATATAAGCACAACAAATCTTGTATAAGGTGTGTCAAGTAAGATGTTAATGGAAAAGTTATGATTTGCTTAATATGATTATCCTATTTGTATGCATGTATCATTTTGGTATCTGAAGTTAGGAATATTAAGTATGTGCCTGTATTTCAAATGTGTTTGCTCATGTGGTAACACCAGCAAGTTATTTAGCCAGCACATTGTGAAGGGACTATTCAAGTTGCATGGCCCATCGAGGTAAACTTAACTCACAATGGACCATGGAAAATGCCCATCCACACCTGATGGACTTTCCTGTGAACCTTCTAACTAGAATATGGGTAATGGCCTCTGTTATGAATAAGTGAGGCAGGCATAGACATGTGACTTGCCCATGTGACTCCAAACTCCATCTTGTTAAACGTACTTTTCCACAAGCTGTGTGGAGGGCTTTGTTTGAAACAATGGGTTTCCCTCCACATGGCAGAAGTTATAAAAGGCCCTGGAAGCATCTCCATGTTGCCTCTTTCCTGCTCTGATCTCTGAACTATGAACTTATACTAATGAGAGCATTCTAACCAAGGCTCTGAGGACCTTCAAATGATTTGGAAACAACCAGAGACTTAACAAGCCAGCAGTTTATTCCATCACTCCTACAAACCTGATCCAAGAACATTGCAATTATTATATGCATTTGATTCCTTTAACCAACTTTAACTCTCACCTTTCTTTCTTTTTTATGAATAAGCCTTTAGATACTAAAGGCAGGGGCGGCTCCAGGCACCAGCACGCCAAGCGCGTGCTTGGGGCGGCAAGCTGCAGGGGGCGTTCTGCCGGTCGCCGCGAGGGCGGCAGGCAGGCTGCTTTCAGCGGCATGCCTGCGGAGGGTCCGCTGATCTCGCGGCTTCCGCGGACCTCCCGCAGGCTGCCGCCAAATTTGCGGGACTGGGGACCTCCCGCAGGCAAGCCGCTGAAGGCAGCCTGCCTGCCGTGCTTGGGGCGGCAAAATGCCTAGAGCCGCCCCTGACTAAAGGATTGGCCACAGTGTGATTATTGGGTAAGATCTGAGTTGTATATTGACCTGGATATGTGACTGATTCTTTGGGATCAGAAGAACCCTTTAATTGATGAAATTGGTTTTAAGTAACCACTCATCATTAAGTCTAGTATTTTTGGTGTTGATACAAGGACTGGAATACCTCAAGAGACTGCTTTTCTGACTTCTTGTTATCCAATATGGTGAAACAGACGTTTGCTTTTGTTGCTAGTCTGGTATATATCTTATGGGAGAATAACCACCAGTGTTGGGGTGTGTCTGCCCTGTTTCTCAGCAGTTTGTCCCGAATTTGGTATTCTCAGTTGTGATTCACTGAGGCACGGTGACACTTACATAAACAAAACAAAAAAAATTGTTAGTTTATGAAGCTGTAATTGTCTAATTTTTTATTTAAAAAAAAAAACCAGTAAGGTTCAGGAAGTTAGGTAAATCGTTCATGGGGTGGGGTTCTGTAGTAAAATCCCTTTTATAGTATTACAGTGATTTCTTTATTTATATTTATGTTAATGTGTTTTCCATTTTTAATTTTTGGATGAATGTTTAATGCACATAATAAAAGCTCCATCAGTAGCTGAAACAGACTAGTGTCCAAATCACTGTAGTATTTATGTTATGAGATTTCTTGTGTGTATATTTGCCAATCTCTGTGCTCCTATTACAGCTCTTTAGAGTAAAATTGTTAACATTCATTTCTCCTAATGAGATCTTACAAGAACTCAGTACTTACATGAGTTTAAAACAAAAGTATATTATTTTAAAAAGATCTCCCACATTTTTTCTTTAATATACTTTAGCTCATGTGTATCAAAATAAATAACCTAATCAGTGCAGTTTAATCTTCCCTTCCTAATATATTTAAATTAAGACCTTCCAACTAATGTGCTTCAATATGGCATTAATTGTTTTTTTAGCAGCTTTTTAAACATTGCACTTAATTTATGATGCCTCATTACACCTAGGAAAGAAAGAAATACAAAATGACTTCAAAACATAAAAAAAAATTGAGTGGAAATTGATCTGAATATTGAAACACAATGAGACTCCAGTAGCATCTTTTTTAGTGTATGTGCCACATACCTCAGGTACCATGTGACCAGGATTCATCACTGAATTTGGTGTTAGTTTCCCTGGCTTGGATCGGGTACTGATGGGGAGTGCAATGTGAACACTGATCCATGCTCCCTCCATCCCCCCAGTAGCATTCTGATATATTTATTAGTTTAATTTAGATAGTGCCATCTGGACAATCATCATGAATGCTTACTGGTTTGTGCTCTCCACTAGTACATAAGGGACCAGTGGCCAGCTTCATATCAAAGTATATCCCAATACAAGGTCAGATGGTCATCTGTAACCTATCATTTAAATCAGCTTATGTACCAAATGACTCGAGGATAGCTAATGTGACACCAATTTTTAAAAAGGGCTCCAGAGGTGACCCTGGCAACTACAGGCCAGTAAGTCTCACTTCAGTACCGGGCAAATTGGTTGAAACTATTGTAAATAACAAAATTGTCAGACATATAGATGAACATAATTTGTTGGGAGGTGGGGGGAACCCACAGGAGTAAACAAATGGCACTTGCTTTAGCATGGCAGGAAAGGGTCAAAGTGAAGCCAAAGAAAAGGGCTCAGATCAAGGCACAGCTATGTGAAGAGATAGAGCCAGATCCTCAGCCAGTATATGCAGTCAATGAAGCTGTGCTGTTAGAGAAAGGGCAATGCGTGAATATTAGAGAGCTGTATAAACAAATAATCAATGATAAACATCCTGGTATATTAGAGAGCACAACATAAGGGGAAATACTGTATACCATTCAAACATAACCAGAACAAGTTTATGAATAGTATTATGCTTCCCTTTCTTTAGCAAAGACAGTTCATCTCCGGACTTCAGCGTGCCTTTCATCTGTTCAAACACTCCAAACCATGCAAACTATTACTATATAATTAATGCTACTTGATTTAAAATTGGTTTGAGGTTGTGCTGTGAAGCACTCTAGTGAGCAGCCTGCAGAAGGACAATATTTAGATTTAATGAGTAACAAAAGCTGGGAGATGTTTCATTAAAGATAAGGGGAGACAGTTTTTGCAGGCAGTTGGAGCCTAATCCAAAGCCTACTGAAGTCAATGAGAGTCTTTCCAGTGACTTCAATGGGCTTTGGATCTGGTCCTTAAGGCTTAAATTATAAGTGTATTTGAATATTTAAGGTAACTAGAGTTATTTTTTAGATTCTGTGAGCAACATCTTTAAACACTGTAAACCACTCATGCATATTAAAACAAGCACATTTGTTTGTACACACAGTATTTACATGTCTACCTCGATGGGACTGTGATCACGGCTAGGGCCTCTAGGAATTATTGTAACACAAACAACAATGGAACTTATTTATGCAAGGCGATTGTTTTTGTGCAGGGTACATTGCAATGCAGCTGATGCTTTCTTGACCCACACTGAAGTGACAGAGAATGTAATTCTGAGCCTCCAAAAGTACTGGGTTTTAGGAGCTGATTTGAGGAACCACTAATGATGTAGTCTGTTCCACAGCAATGCTTTTTAAGAATGAAAAAAGATGCTACAAAAGTAAATCCTTTCTGGAATTAAATGAGCAAGGCCAGATCTTCAGCAATATAAAATCAGAGTAGCCCTATTGAAATCAAAAAGAGCTATGTTGATTTACACCAGCTCAAGACTGTAATTCATACGACCTGTATTTTTCAGGGAACCAATATAGTTCTATTAGAAGCTTATAGCATCAGCTACTATTTTGTTCTCCTTAGACAAATTCCTGATGTGCTGATCATCCTCCACTTGCACTGATCAGGGGAAGGAGCTCAATATCTCACAGAAGACACTCAGCACCTGAGGATCAGGCCTTTACCTGTTCAATTCTTTTGCAAGCTGTCCTACCTATGGACTAGGTAGTGACACCCTTATTCATGTTGAGTAACAAATGACTCCTTGAGTGGTCTCACTGGTTTCCAGAGGGCTGCCCAAGGACTAAAGGTGCTACTCATTGACAGTAAGGGTAGCAGAATCCAGCCCTATAACTGTTTAATGAGATTGTGTTCCTGGATAATAAAAAAACCAAAATACATATTTTAAAGATATGCTTTCCAGGGTAAATGGGCCATAAATATATCATCATCTGCATTCAGTGGAAACATAAGTCTGTTTAATTTACTTTATCTATGTACACAGTAAAACTTCTTTAAAGCATCTATTCATACCTCTGGGCAATTTTACAATAGTTTAAAATATACAATACCAAGATAATTATATCCACAGTGAAGTGCCTGCATAATGTCCCAACCATTCATCACTGGAAGGGAGAGTATTCACCTTTCAGTGCCCCATGGAGGTCATCCTACTGCCATGTCACCTCTAGTCCCATTGGTGCATCTAGTGTGAGGCTCCGCACAGTGAGATAGTGATGAGAAGACTTGCATTAAATCCCAACAAGAGTTTTCAGGGGTTTCTTGCTACCAGCATAAACACTAGCAGTCACTAGCCATGATGTTTTAGTTGCAATTTTGCCCAGAGTCCACAGTTGAGAGTTGCTACTTTGTGGCAATCAGAATGTCTTCTTGGCATATACCCCATAAATCCTACCACAGCTTCTTGAAGCAATTTCTTATAGAGAGCCTTCTGAGAGCCCAGGAGAACTGTGGGGAAGTCAAACTCATCAGCACACATTGACAAATTCCCATAGTTCCCAGGAAAAACTCCCTTAAATCCCAGGGAACCACTGACATTTCCTTTTATTTTAAATGAAAATGCAGGCCAGGATAGATTCCTAGTTCCTCCTTTTTGGTCCATTAGGAAGATTTCTACTGGAGCTTTTGAAAGCAGTTGTGATGTGCACAATGCTGCTGAAGCAGAGGTAATTCCAGGAATATCCACAAAGAAAGACAGAGAACAGCAGCTTATGTCATTTTTGCAGGAGGAGCTAGTTCTGTGCAGTGGAGAGAATGTTTTGTCTCTGGACCACAAGCAGACTGGTGGGACCATATTTTCTCTCAAGACCTGAATAGGATGTACACTAGTGGTTGAAATACTTCAGAATGTAGAAGGAAACTTCTATATTGGGGGGAGCGGGGAGAGAGAGAGAGAGAGAGAGAGAGAATCTGGCACTTGCATTTCAACACTAAATGATGAAAAACAAAAGCTTGAATCACCATGGAAAAGAGATGCCCTATCTGGCATGACCATTTGTGCAGCCTGATTTAACAGAGTCCCTTTGCCCTGGTGTGACTCTAGGGTTGTTTACAGCTTCATTCATCCGTATTCCACCATAACATGACAGATACCTAGATATGAGGTACCGTAATGTGCTGTATTGTTTCTGGAGGGGAGCATGAAACTTAAATTGTAGAAAAGTAGCATCATATTGAAGCAACCACATACATGAATGTTATTACATAATGTAAGGGAAACTCATCCAATTGCCATGTAAAACAGAATGTAGAAAGATAAGGGAATAAATATTGCTGTTGTCCCTGAACAAACCACGTTGAAAAGGGAAATTCATGAAATATCTGAAACCTTGCTTACCTCAAGGGCTTTGTTGTAAAAAGGCTTAAGTGGACATCATGCTAAAATGTTAGTGGGATCAGCAGCATTTATGTTCAGGCTATAGTAAAAGCAGTACAGCATATTCACATCTTATTCCTCACCACTCCAGAACTATAAGACCATACCACAATGTGGCTCTTGTGGAGGATAATTTATGAATATACAACTAGGGTACAAATACCTTCCTTTTTGTTCCGCACTCTCTGGAACTGATGGAGCTGCCAGCATCATATTACCAAAAATAATGTTTTAAGATGTGTCCTATGCCTGTTGTTCCCTATTCCATCTGGATGCTAAGGTCCAGGAAGACAGGGCCTTAATCAGATCTAGGTCATGAAATGAAGGGTCACATTGTAAATATCAAATGAGTAGGTGTCACAAACAGATAGTTAAGGTTTAATGTCTTTTACCTGTAAAGGATTAAGAAGCTCAGTAAACCTGGCTGACACCTGACCAGAGGACCAATAAGGGGACAAGATACTTTCAAATCTTGGTGGAGGGAAGTCTTTTGTTTGTGCTCTTTGTTTGGGGGTTGTTCGCTCTTGGGACTAAGAGGGACCAGACATGAATCCAGGCTCTCCAAGTCTTTCTGCATCAGTCTCTCATGTTTCAAATTTGTAAGTAATAGCCAGGCAAGGCGTGTTAGTCTTATTTTTGTTTTCTCAACTTGTAAACGTTCCTTTTTGCTGAGAGGATTTTACCTCTGTTTGCTGTAACTTTGAACCTAAGGCTAGAGGGGGTTCCTCTGGACTATATAAATCTGATTACCCTGTAAAGTGTTTTCCATCCTGATTTTACAGAGATAATTTTTACCTTTCTTTCTTTAATTAAAAGTTTTCTTTTTAAGAACCTGATTGATTTTTAGCTTGTTTTAAGATCCAAGGAGATTGGATCTGAACTCACCAGGAATTGGTTGATGGTTAAATTCTCCTTGTTTTAAGATCCAAGGAGATTGGATCTGAACTCACCAGGAATTGGTTGATGGTTAAATTCTCCTTGTGTTAAGATCCAAGGGGATTGGATCTGAACTCACCAGGAATTGGTGGGGGAAGGAGGGGGGATGGTTAAATTCTCCTTGTGTTAAGATCCAAGGGGTTGGATCGGTGCAAAAGGAATTTACAAACGGAATTGTTTTCTTTCTACCTCTCGGGTACAGCTAGTTAGAAAGTCTCTGTTAACCAAGCAGCCCTGAGCTGAGTGCATTCCAGTTTCAGTGAACCGCAGAGGGGTGTGGCCAGCACAAGAAAGCAGGAAAATGAGTACCAGTGGAGCAACTAACAAACTAGAACTGGCTAGGCTGGAAGCAACAGAGAAAGACAACGAACATAAAAGACGGATGGAATTAAAACAATTAGAAATTAATGCAGAAATAGCCAGGGAAGAAGAGGCCCACAAGAGAGCTATGGAGATGAAACAAAAAAAAGTAGAGATAAAAAAAGATGGAGGAGAGGGAAAAAGAGAGAAAGCATGAACTGGAATTAGCAAGGACTAAGCAGGATGTACCAGCCAACCCTAACAACCCTTCTCCAGGTACTGTTTCCCATCCCAGAAAATTCCCCACCTACAAGGCAGGTGATGATACTGAGGCCATCTTAGAAAATTTTGAAAAGGCCTGCCTTGGGTACAGCATCTCTGCAGACCAGTACATGATAGAGCTGAGGCCACAGCTCAGTGGACCCTTAGCAGAGGTGGCGGCTGAAATGCCTAAGGAACACATGAACGATTATAAACTTTTTCAAACCAAGGCCAGAATCAGAATGGGGCTAACACCTGAGCATGCCCATCGGTGGTTCAGAGCCCTAAGGTGGAAACCAGATGTGTCATTTACCTGACATGCCTACCACATTGGAAAGAATTGGGAGGCCTGGATATCAGGAGCAAGTGCTGAATCTCTGGAAGCTCTGTCCTTTCTAATGCAAATGGAGCAGTTAGAGGGTGTTCCTGAGGAAACGGAAAGGTACATCCTAGATGGGAAGCCCAAAACTGTAACCGAGGCGGGGGAGATTGGAGCCAAATGGGTGGAAGTGGCAGAAAAGAAAAAAACTACTAGCAAGGGGAGCGAATATCACCGGGGGCAACACAAGTCCCCACCTACAACCCAAGGAAAGCCCCAGACACTCTATTGTCCCACCTCACCAGCTTCCAGCAACCCACCTCGACACAGTGACCAGTCAGCTGGGCGATGTTTTAAATGTAATGAACTGGGACATATAAAGGCCCATTGCCCCAAGAACCCCAACCGATTACAGTTCATTACACAACAATCACACCAAAGATCCCCAGGCCCAGATGCCTCTCAAATACCCTTGGAGCGAAGGGAAAACTTGAGTGGGTGGAAAGAAGGGTATCGCGTGGAGAGACACTGGGGCACAAGTGTCAGCTATCCACCAATCCTTAGTGGACCCCAAATTCATCAACCCAGAGGCCCAAGTGACAATTCACCCATTCATGTCAAAATCTGTAAACTTGCCTACAGCTGAGTTGCCTGTCCAGTACAAGGGCTGGTCAGGAATGTGGCCTTTTGCAGTCTATGACAATTATTCCATCCCCATGCTGCTGGGGGAAGACTTGGCCAACCATGTGAAGCTAGCGAAGAGAGTGGGAATGGTCACATGCAGCCAGGCCAAGCAAGCTTCCACACCCATCCTTGTTCCTGAGCCGTCCACAAGGGCCCCGTCTGTGTTACCAGAGACCCAGACTGAGGTGGTGGAACCGGATCCCCTGCCAACAACTGAAACAGCCATAGTGCATCCAGTCCCAGAACCGGAACTGGAAAAGCAACCAGCACCAGAACCGTTGCCAACACTGACTCCAGTGCTTGCAAGTCCATCTACAACTCCAACACCAGAGGGCACCAGCGGGCCTGAACTGGCAGAAGCAGCAGACAACCCTACCCAAGACGCTCAGCCAGAGCCTGAAATATCACATAGTGCACCAGCGGAAAGCGGTTCACTATCAACGAAAACAACCTCATCATCTACATCGCTTCCACAGGGACCAAGCCCAAGTCCACAGTCTAAGGAGGAGCTGATGTCTCCAGCATCAAGGGAACAGTTCCAGGCTGAGCAGGAAGCAGATGACAGCCTTCAGAAAGCTTGGGTGGTGGCACGGAGCACCCAGCCACCTCTCAGCTCTTCTAACCGATCCTGGTTTGTTGTAGAACAAGGACTTTTATACAAGGAGACTCTTTCTGGTGGACACCAGGAAGACTGGCATCCTCAAAGACAGTTGGTAGTTCCAACTAAGTACCAGGTAAAGCTCTTGAGCTTATCCCAGGATCATCCCAGTGGTCATTCCGGGGTGAACAGAACCAAGGACCGGTTGGGGAAGTCTTTCCACTGGGAGGGAATGGGCAAGGACGTTGCTAAATATGTCCGGTCTTGTGAGGTGTGACAATGAGTGGGAAAGCCCCAAGACCAGGTCAAAGCCCCTCTCCAGCCACTCCCCATAATTGAGGTCCCATTTCAGCGAGTAGCTGTGGATATTCTGGGTCCTTTCCCAAAGAAGACCCCCAGAGGAAAGCAGTACATACTGACTTTCATGGATTTTGCTACCTGATGGCCGGAAGCAGTAGCTCTAAGCAACACCAGGGCTAAAAGTGTGTGCCAGGCCTTAGCAGACATTTTTGCCAGGGTAGGTTGGCCCTCCGACATCCTTACAGATTCGGGAACTAATTTCCTGACAGGGACCATGAAAAACCTGTGGGAAGCTCATGGGGTGAATCACTTGGTTGCCACTCCTTACCACCATCATGGCCTGGTGGAGAGGTTTAATGAAACTTTGGGGGCCATGATACGTAAATTCATAAATGAACACTCCAATGATTGGGACCTAGTGTTGCAGCAGTTGCTTTTTGCCTTCAGGGCTGTACCACATCCCATTTTAGGGTTTTCACCATTCGAACTTGTGTATGGCCACGAGGTTAAGGGGCCATTATAGTTGGTGAAGCAACAATGGGAAGAGATTATGCCTTCTCCAGGAACTAACATTCTAGACTTTGTAAGCAACCTACAAAGCACCCACTGACACTCTTTAGTCCTTGCTAAAGAAAACCTAAAGGATGCTCAGGAGGAGCAAAAGGCCTGGTATGATAAACATACCAGAGAGCATTCCTTCAAAGTAGGGGACCAGGTTATGGTCTTAAAGGCGCTACAGGCCCATAAGATGGAGGCATCATGGGAAGAGCCATTCACAGTCCAAGAGCACCTGGGAGCTGTCAACTATCTCATAGCATTCCCCATCTCAACCCTAAAGCCTAAAGTGTACCATGTTAATTCTCTAAAGCCCTTTTACTCCAGAGACTTAAAGCTTTGTCAGTTTACAGCCCAGGGAGGAGATGACGCTGAGTGGCCTGAAGGTGTCTACTACGACGGAAAAAGTGACGGTGGCGTGGAAGAGGTGAACCTCTCCACAACCCTGGAACGTCTGCAGTGGCAACAGATCAAGGAGCTGTGCACTAGCTTCGCGCCAATGTTCTCAGCCACTCCAGGACAGACTGAACGAGCATACCACTCCATTGACACAGGTAATGCTCACCCAATTAGAACCCTCACCCCCCTGGTGTCTCCTCATGCCCAAGCTGCTATAGAACGGGAGATCCAAAGCATGCTACAGATGGGTATAATCTGCCCCTCTAACAGTGCTTGGGCATCTCCAGTGGTTCTAGTTCCCAAACCAGATGGGGAAATACGCTTTTGCGTGGACTACCGTAAGCTAAATGCTGTAACTCGTCCTGACCACTATCCAATGCCACGCACCGATGAGCTATTGGAGAAATTGGGACATGCCCAGTTCATCTCTACATTAGACTTAACCAAGGGGTACTGGCAAGTACCGCTAGATGAACCCGCCAAAGAAAGGTCAGCCTTCATCACCCATGCAGGGGTGTATGAATTTAATGTGCTTCCTTTCGGGCTGCGAAATGCACCCGCCACCTTCCAAAGACTTGTAGATGGTCTCCTAGCAGGATTGGGAGAATCTGCAGTTGCCTACCTCGATGATGTGGCC
The DNA here is from genome assembly GCF_020497125.1 of Mauremys mutica. NCBI lineage: Eukaryota > Metazoa > Chordata > Testudines > Geoemydidae > Mauremys > Mauremys mutica. The sequence continues at coordinate 193,982,470 of NC_059072.1, forward strand.
ATTTTTTCTGATTCATGGGCAGAACATCTGGAGCACCTGGAAAAAGTCTTCGAGCGCATCAGGCAGGCAGGACTAACTGTTAAGGCTAAAAAGTGTCAAATAGGCCAAAACAGAGTGACTTACCTTGGACACTAGGTGGATCAAGGAACGATAAATCTCCTACAGGCCAAGGTGGATGCTATCCAAAAGTGGCCTGTCCCAAAGTCAAAAAACCAGGTCCAATCCTTCTTAGGGTTGGCCAGATATTACAGGCGATTTGTACCACACTACAGCCAAATTGCTGCCCCACTAACAGACCTGACCAGAAAGACACAGCCAAATGCAGGTAAGTGGACTGATAAGTGTCAGAAGGCCTTTAACCAGCTTAAGGCAACACTCATGTCTGACCCTATGCTAAGGGCCCCAGACTTTGACAAACCATTCCTAGTAACCACAGATGTGTCTGAACATGGTGTAGGAGCAGTTTTAATGCAGGAAGGACCGGATCAAGAATTTCATCCTGTCGTGTTTCTCAGCAAGAAAGTGTCTGAGAGGGAAAGCCACTGGTCAATCAGTGAAAAAGAATGCTACGCCATTGTGTATGCCCTGGAAAAGCTACGCCCCTACATTTGGGGACGGCGCTTCCAGCTACAAACCGACAATGCTGCGCTAAAGTGGCTTCATACTGCCAAGGGAAACAACAAAAAACTTCTTCGATGAAGTTTAGCTCTCCAAGATTTTGATTTTGAAATTCAACACATTTCAGGAGCTTCTAACAAAGTAGCTGATGCACTCTCCCGTGAAAGTTTCCCAAAAATCAACTGGTTAAAAATTGTCCCTGAAATGTGAAAAATCTTGTAGTTTTACATAATTAGTAGTATATGTAAAGGTGCATGTGTTTTATTAATCTGTTTATTCTAAAATTCTAGGAAGAAATCACCACCAGTGTGGTTCCACACTGTCTGAGATTTGGGAGGCGTGTCATAAACAGATAGTTAAGGGTTAATGTCTCTTTTACCTGTAAAGGGTTAAGAAGCTCAGTAAACCTGGCTGACATCTGACCATAGGACCAATAAGGGAACAAGATACTTTCAAATCTTGGTGGAGGGAAGTCTTTTGTTTGTGCTCTTTGTTTGGGGGTTGTTTGCTCTTGGGACTAAGAGGGACCAGACATGAATCCAGGCTCTCCAAATCTTTCTGCATCAGTCTCTCATGTTTCAAACTTGTAAGTAATAGCCAGGCAAGGCATGTTAGTCTTATTTTTGTTTTCTCAACTTGTAAATGTTCCTTTTTGCGGAGAGGATTTTACCTCTGTTTGCTGTAACTTTAAACCTAAGGCTAGAGGGGGTTCCTCTGGGCTATATAAATCTAATTACCCTGTAAAGTATTTTCCATCCTGATTTTACAGAGATAATTTTTACCTTTCTTTAATTAAAAGTTTTCTTTTTAAAAACCTAATTGATTTTTTCCTTGTGTTAAGATCCAAGGGAATTGGATCTGGACTCACCAGGAATTGGTGGGAAAAGGGAGGGGGGATGGTTAAATTCTCCTTGTGTTAAGATCCAAGGGATTGGATGGGTGTTCACCAGAAACTTGGTGAAAAAGCCTCTCAAGGCTGCCCAGGGAGGGGAAGGTTTTGGGGGGACAGAAAGTAATCCAGACACTAAAATTTCTGGATGGTGGCAGTGTTACCAGATCTAAGCTAGTAATTAAGCTTAGAAGTGTCCATGCAGGTCCCCACATCTGTACCCTAAAGTTCAGAGTGGGGGAGGAACCTTGATAGTAGGTCATACAAAATTGAGACTTAATGTTAAAATACGTTTTTGAAAACACTTGTATAAATTAGTCCCTGGGGAATGTGTTTGAAAGAAAGAACGAAAAAGATACAGTGAAACTTGTGATAATGAGCTCTTCAATGGGCAACTTTAAAGTAGTGCAGCCTTACATTTGCCTTTGACTGACATCAGAGATACACAAAATAATTCTGACATTGCACTGCAGTGTTTGCATCATGATCATGCATTAGTGACTTATTAGGTATCACACAGGATTATGAAGCAAATTTTATAATGCAATAGAAAGGCATTGTGTCATGATTATTTGGTTGTAGTCTGCCATTCCCTCTCAGTGGGCCTAATCTAATGCTTACTGAAGTCAGTGGGAGTCTTTCCATTGACTTCAGTGGACTTTGGATGTGGTTCGAAATCTAATGTCCTGAATCCTTAGAATACTACTCTGCATCATCCTGAAAGAAGATGTAATTTAAAACTGCAGGACTGTCTCTTATTTAATCTCTGTCTGACCTCCTACTTGCTGGAAAGGTGATCCTCTGAGATCTAGTTCCATTAAATTTGCTCAGTCACTCTGCAGCACTGCCTAAAAACAAGCAGAACTACCTTGTCAATAACAACAAGGAGTCCAGTGGCACCTTAAAGACTAACAGATTTCTTTGGGCATAAGCTTTCGTGGGTAAAAAATCTCACTTCTTCAGATGCATGGAGTGAAAGTTACAGATGCAGGCATTATACAATGACACATGAATGTAATATAATATAATATATTCACTATGTTAGGCATTCCTTCAGACTTCTCAGTGAAGACTGAAACAAAGAAGTCATTAAGCATCTCTGCCATTTCCAAGTTTCCTGTTACTGTTTCTCCCCCCCTCACTGAGCAGTGGGCCTACCCTGTCCTTGGTCTTCCTCTTGCTTCTAATGTATTGATTAAAAGTCTTCCTTGTTTCCCTTTATTCCTGTAGCTAGTTTGAGCTCATTTTGTGACTTTGCCTTTCTAATCTTGCCCCTGCATTCCTATGTTATTTCCCTATATTCATCCTTTGTAATTTGTCCTAGTTTCTATTTTTTATGAGACTCCTTTTTATTTTTTAAATCATGCAAGATCTCGTGGTTAAGCCAAGCTGGTCTTTTGCCACATTTTATATCTTTCCTACCCAGTGGAATAGCTTGCTTTTGGGCCCTTAATAGTGACCCTTTGAAATACTGTCAACTCTCCTCAGTTGTTTTTCCCTTCAGTCTTGATTCCCCAGGGAACCTAAGCTTCAGCTCTCTGAGCTTAACAAAATCTGCCTTCCTGAAATCCATTGTCTATTTTGCTGTACTCCCTTCTACCCTTCCTTAGAATTGTGAACTCTATGATTTCATGATCACTTTCACCCAAGCTGCCTTCCACTTTCAAATTCTCAACGAGTTCCTCCCTATTTGTTAAAATCAAATCTAGAATAGCTTCCCCCCAGTAGCTTTTTCAACCTTCTGAAATAAGAAGTTGTCTGCAATGCAATCCAAGAATTTATTGGATAGTCTGTGCCCCGCTGTATTATTTTCCCAACATATATCTGGATAGTTGAAGTCCCCCATCACCACCAAATCTTGGGCTTTGGATGATTTTGTTAGTTGTTTAAAAAAGCCTCATGCACCTCTTCCACCTGGCTAGGTGGCCTGTAGTAGACTCCTAGAATGACATCATCCTTGCTTTTTACCTCTTTTAGCCTAACCCAGAGACTCTCAACATTTCCGTCTCCTATGTCCATCTCCACTTCAGTCCAAGTGTGTACATTTTTAATACATAAGACAACACCTCCTCCCTTTTTCCTCTGTCTGTCCTTCCTGAGCAAGCTGTACCCATCCCATACCAACATTCCAATCATGTGTATTATCCAACCAAGTTTCGGTGATGCCAACAATGTCATAGTTGTATTTATTTATTAGCACTTCCAGTCAGTGATGAGCTGCCAAAATATTAACAACAGGTTCCCTCCTCCTCATCCCATGAGGGGGTCGTGCCCCCACAGGGGGTTGTGCCCCATCTGACTCCCCCCTGGGGACCCCTGACCCATCCATCCCCCTTCCCTGTCCCCTGACTGCCCCCTGCCATCCCATCCAACCCCTCCTCTCATTCCTGATGGCCCCCTGGAACCCCTGCTCCATCCAACCACTCCTTCTCTCTGTCCCTGACTGCCCCCCACCACCTCATCCAACCCCTGTTCCTTCCTGACTGCCCCCCTGGGACCCTTGCCCCCATTCAATCCCCCTGTTCCCTGCCCTCTGACCGCCCCGAACATCTGATTCGCGGGAAGAAGGGGAGGGGGAGGAGAAGAAGAGCGGAGCATTCAGGGGAGGAGTGGGACGTGAGCTGGGGCCGGAGCAGGGTGGACTTTTGTTAAATTTAAAAGCTTTTTTAGAACCGGTTGTCCTGGAACAACCGGTTCTAAAAAGGTTTCTAAATTTAACAACCGGTTCCTGCGAACTGGTGCGAACCGGCTCCAGCTCACCACTGTTTCCAGTTCTTCCTGCTTATTACCCGTACTTCTCACATTTGTATATAGGCATCTAAGATACTGATTTGATCTTGCCTCCCAGTTTTGCCCTGACCTTCCTTTCACTCTGCCATTATAGCCCATGCTCCCTCCTATTTCCGACCCATCTTCCAGGTCTCCATGTTCTCCACTTACCTGTGGGCTTTACCTCTGGTTAAAAGCATGATAATTAATATACTACCAAATATTTGCAAAACCCATCTCATTTTCTTCACTAAAGATGAGGCCAACAGGAAAAAAATGTCATCAGATGCATAAGAGCAGCAAATGTCTTGAGCCACAGGTTAGCATCTCTGCCATAAAACATCTTCAGCACATTTTAAAATTTGTTTTCTTACTCTTCAGTCAAAGGCCATCCATACAACTCATTTATTTCTAGTCATTTCATGGCCATCTTAGACAGGTGTTTACACTCCGCTAATTCTTAAAAAGCAATAAAGTGAATAGAAATATATTTTATTTCATGCATGTTATCTTTTTCCCCCATCCCTTCATTTGATTCTTTTCCCTTAGCTGTCTTTAAAGTGGCAGTCACTTATTCTCAGATTCCCTGCAGCCCTTGACCTGCTTCCAGAGTTCATTTTGTTTATTTAAAAAAGCTCCGTGCCTTATTCCTGCATTTGCCAGAAAGCAAAGAATGTCATAAAAACATTAGACTAATTTCAAAGTAAACAGGGAAAGGGAAAATATTTCTTATTTATTTCCTATACTTAAAATGTAGATATTAGAAATAAGGAGATCAGAGTTATTTAAGAATGTATAATTTACAATCAAAATGTGCTTAATCCTTTCACTACTCTGAACATTAGTGCTAGAAATTCTTTTGAAGTTTTCCCTATGATTAGCATGGTAATTGTATATTTGCATATGGTTTACATCTGAATTAAATAAATAAAGATTTGGACAAACTTTAAATGAGTTAAAGCTTGCTGAACATGATGACAGAGGAAGATTTTCAGTCCTAAATGTTTTCCCACATTTAATGCCAAAAGTGCAAATTCACAAAGTCAAAGCCTTGCAGAAATGTGCTAAGAGATCATGTCAATATTGCTAACCTCCCACTGGTACACATCACCGAGATTTAAATCCTGAACACAAACATGCTGATTTATTTTTAATTACTGTAATGAGCGTCTTGACCAAAGTTCATTATTGTCTCAGAGAAAAAGCTCCTCTACTCATGATGAAAATTAAATAGAAATAATAATTAAACAATTTAAAATACCATAACTATATCAAAAACACAGGATTTCAGCCTGGTCTTGCTCACAAGTTGTAAATCAGAGGCAGCCTCACTGAAGTTAGCAGAATTATTGGAGGAATTGGAGTTTGACTGGAGAAATCAAAAGGAAATATGAAATGGTTTTTCAATACAAGATGTCAGACTTGAAGACTGTTTCCTTAATTACTATTCCAGAACAGATCCTGCATTTCTTGTGCATGTGAAGTCCTAGGTCTCGATTCAAAGCTCCTTGAAGCCAATTTCAACAGGCTTTGGATCAGGCCCTAGCGATCTCTATTCTCACTGACTTTCATATTCATTAACCAGAATCTGAAACCAAGTTTTATTAAAGGGATGCCTGTCACAAAGGTATCAAAAATGCTGGAGACTTAAGCAAAGTTTTGCAAATCTGATTCTTCTGGTTCCTCTCCCTGATCCTCTGATTCCAAAAAGGAAACATCATGGAATATTTTTTTTTTATTTGTAATTTTTTTTTTTAATCCGGTATAGAGTTAGATCATCAATAACAAAAAAACTTGGCACCCACAGCTTGTGAATGTTTGTTGGGAATTATGTTCCTTCAGTTCTCCCCTCTCCTCCACCCCCCAAAAGAATTACCACAGGCTGCTGATGTTCTGCTTTGTCTGCTATGCTTTCGGATATACTAGGCTGGTATCTGCTCTGAAATTATGTGCAACGGGTTTACACTAGTATAAACCTTTTTCACACCTGTAAACAAAGCAAGGAACAAATCTCAATCTTACCTCTCCAATAACCTTGTCTGAAAGTGTTTCAACTCACACAATTCACATCACACACTTTAAAAATAAGCTCACTTTCTATTACTGCAGTGCTTCCAACAATCATATGATGAGCTCTTTAAATGCTACTGCATTTTGTCCAGTGGTATATAGTATATTGCAAAGCACTCTTCCTATTTTTGTCAGCCTGCCACCATAAAATGTATTTTCATAAATTTAATTCATAGTACTGCAGTTGTTGATAAATTTTCCTCATTTTGAAATGCTTTGCTGTACAAATAGCTATGAGAGATATAAGACTTTAGGGGAAAAGGGTCCTCATTCAGATCCATTTTATATCTCTAACCAGGCAAAAAACAACTTAGACTGAAGCCATTTAAAAGTAGCTAAACTTAAGTGGGTTTTGGAATAAGAATTTGGAGAATTTCTGCAAATAATTTAGGAATGAGCAGAGAGAGAACCCCAAAAGCTCAACTGATGTGTCACACACCATTTAGGGGCCCTTTCTTGGGAAATCTTTTGGGAAAAGTATGGTTTTCTGTCATTTGCAGCATAATACCAAGGAACTGAAACATTTTCTTAATTATATAAATACTGCACAGAAGGTGCCATGACCTGCAAAGATAGTGGGAACCCTCAAATCCCATTGATTTCTTTGGGAAATGAATTCCCATTGATCACAGTGCAACTATGGTCACAAAATTACTATTAAAAAGTGATTAGACTTAAACACACCTGTTTTGTCTTAGGTGACTATCTCCATTCATTATAATTCCCTGTGCTTGCTAATGGAAGTCAACAGTAGTGCTTAAATGCTTTCTTGAATAGGGATATGTTCATGAATTGGAGCCATCGGGAATAACTGCATTCCATTCCATCAGTATTTGTGGCATCTAAGGCAATTGGGCAAATAATTAAGCTCAGTCACTGTATTTTCAGTATAAATTAGAAAAAAATAAAGAAAAATAATTGATAATTAGCAGAAGTGCCAAAAGAAAATACTTTAAAATGCATGAAAGGTAAATCGAACCATGTGTAAAGTTCCCACACTCACCTGGTTCTTAATGTCCTTCTTTAAAGATCATCAATAACTCAAGAAAATAAATGTGTAACCCTTCTGCCAGGTGGTTTCGGCAGCAACAAGGGCTGGGTTTGATATCTAGGTGTTCCTCTTAACAACACAAAATAGAATTGGCTGAAGCCTCCATGCAGAAATCTGGGAAAACTAACCACCACTCCTGGATACCTCAAGTAGACAATACTTCCCCACCCACAAGCATTGAGTCTGTGTATATCAAAAGAACTTTTACTAAAAAGGAAAGGGAACCCAGCATTAATTTGTGAAAACACCACAATGATGATTCAAAAAGCATGTCATTATAAGCAAACACCCACCCCACAGTATGTTAGCCAATGCCCTCTGCCTCAGTTTCCCACTTTGCAGCATGAAAGTCCTTTATCATGGACTTTTCCCTCGAGTGCACCCCACTCCAAGCTGGTTGTCCTTGGCCAGCACCGACCCAGAGTTCAGAGGTGCATTCATATGGATTCACCTCCCACCTCTAAAAGTGTGTGTGTGGGGGGGCGGCATTAAGCAACATCCCTGACATTTCTGCAACTGGCTTATTGCTGCTCCTGCGGCTGCCATCTCTGCCGCTGCTTTCTCTGCCTCCGCTAGCTTTCATGCTGATGCTATTGTTACTGCTTGCCACTCACCACCACTTCTGTGATGCTGGGTACTGAGGTTTGCACTGCTTAGCCCAGCTCTTAATGATTTTAGTTCTGGATGATTTCAATGGGTAGCAGAAACCTCACTGCCAGTACTGCCTCTGCATTGTCTTTCACTGCAACACTGTCCCCACCCCAGGTCTAAGGCTTATCAGTGATTCAACTCAAGCAATCACAACAAACAGATTGTAAACAATGAATCTAAACCAGGGGCAGGCAAACTTTTTGGCCTGAGGGCCGCATCGGGTTTCAGAAATTGTATGGATGGCCGGTTAGGGAAGGCTGTGCCTCCCCAAACAGCCAGGCATGGCCCGGCCCCCACCCCCTATCCCCCCCTGCTTTTCACCCCCTGATGCCTCCCCAGGGACTCCTGCCTCTCCATCCAACCCCCCGGTTCCCTGACAGCCCCCACCCGGGACCCCGGCTCCATCCACCTCCCCTTGTCCTTGTCCTTTGACCACCCCCGGAACCCCCTCCCCTGACTGCCCCCCATCACCCCATCCAAGCCCTTCTCTCATTCCTGACTGCCCCCCCCCAGGACCCCTGCCCTGCCCTCTGACCACCCCGACCCTATCCATACCTCCACCCCGCAAAACTCCCCTGCCCTCTATCCCTTACCACACTTCCTGGAGCACCGGTGGCTGGCAGCACTAGTGCTGCGCTATCCAGAGCGCCATCCATGCCACCACACAGCACAGAGCATTGGGTCAGGCCAGGCTCTGCAGCTGCGCTGCCCTAGGAACTCACAGCCCTGCCATCCAGAGCGTTGCGCCGGCAGCAGGGCGAGATGAGCCTGCAGGGGACAGGGAAGAGCAGGGGAGAGGCTGGGGGCGAGCCTCTCAGGGCAGGAGCTCAGGGGCCGGGCAGGAGAGTCCTGCAGGCCATATGTGGCCCGCAGGCCATAGTTTGCCCACCTCTGGTCTAAACTCAATTGAGTCTAATTAGCTTCATCTTTAAACACTGGTAAGGGGAGGATCAAATGATGTCTAGGACCCTTTAAGAAGAGCTCACACACACCACCTCCTTGACTGAGATTTGCCATCCTTATCCATACTTACCAAGTAATGTTCAGTTTAGGGTGACCCCTCAGTCAGGGCATGCTAAGTACAGTTCTGCTGCCCTTTCCTCATCCAATAAGGATAACATTTCATTACCCCTGCACTCAATATTAAAGTGAATTGTAACCCGAAACCAACCCAAACTGAACGCTTTGGCAAAGCAACTCCATCTGCTGAGCAGCTAGGCGAAGTGAGTGTGTCTAGGCAGGCTGTGTCTGCTCCTCTCCCCTCTTCCTCCTCCAGTTCATCACTAGACATCAGAGGAGGGCTGATTTAGACCCTAGTTACAAATGTATATCCACATTCAGCCCATTTGATCTCCTTCGTACATTCATGATCTCTGTGATGACATTTGTCTTCCCTCTTGCAGAGTGAGAGAATAACTCACGAGTAATGTTGACACGAGAGACAGCTATTTCTCTGTTCCTCTCCAGCCTAGGTAAATGTCATAACAGAGATCGAGCTATTGTGTATTCTAGTAGAGCATTGGAAGGATGCAGATATCTGTCCATTTTACATTTCAGAGGACCACCAATTTTATAGAAATATTAATATGAATATCACAGGCATAATTATTTTTCTTGATGAAAATGCTTTCCTCACCAAGGTCAGTGAGTCTCAAACTCATGCTGCATAGTAAGACAACCACCACCCCTGGAAGAGGGTCTCTCCTACCCACTTTACCCTGAGTCCTACATAGCATTTTATAGTACTTTAAATTCCTTGATGGAGCCTCCAACAACAAAAACTAATAGATCATGGAGAAGCCTCATGTTAGGTTATAATGTGGCTGTTACCTAGAAGCTGACTCAAACTTGGAATTTCCAGTTTGTGGGAAATTTCAAAATTTGATTTTGCTCCAGAACATTTTCAAGATGTCCAGCAAACCAGCCATTCCCTGAAGCAGAGCTGGAACTCCCAGGGCAGTCCATATGGCATAGCATTCCCCAAACCATGTCCCAAAATTTCGTCTCCTCGTTCGAAAGCCAGGAGCCTGGAAACCCTGACAGCCCCAGATCAAGTCACATTGATAATGCTTTGCTGGCCATTTCTTGGGCTACCTTCCTGCCTCATCCATGTGCTTCTGTCATGTTTCTGCTGCTTCTGTGACTGTCTCATCCCACCTTACAACTATATGGGTTGTAGCGGGCTACTTCACCTTGAATGGTCCCTTAGAACAGTATTTCTCAATGACCAGTCGGTGAACCAGCACCAGTCCCCAAGATCTTCCTAACACAGTTTAGGAAGCAGCAAGCCAGTCCTTGGTACCAAAAAAGTTGAGAAACACTGCCTTAGAATATGTGCTAACTACTTACATTAAACTATCTGTTTGACCTTTTATTTAGCTGTGACACTGAGTATCTTTCCCAGACTTGTGGAAGAGCTCTATGTAGCTCGATATTGCCATAACACCTTGTCTATCTAATACCCTGGGACCAACATGGCTACAACACTGCATATATCACACTCATACACGCACTGACAGTTCCCTCCAACACCACCCAGCCCCCTGCATTTGCATTAAATTCCCAGTGAAAGCCTTCCCCTCAGATTCCTGACTGGCCTGGCACTCATGACTGGTGATTTGGGCAGAGGCTCCTATGGTTCCAGCTGTCTATTCCATAAATGAGCTTAATTGCTTTTTACACTTATCCTGAATAAAGGGCAGATGTCATGCCCACAAGCTTCAACGAGGTTTTACCCAACCTCCATTATGACTCTACCAAGGAGACAGCTGGCACTACAATTTAAATGCAGCCACTGGGACAGCTTGCCACATTATTCTTTTTTTTAAAGGAAAGATTATACTGAAAGAGTGATGCTGTATGTGGTCCAGCCTCTTATCTGTAGGGAAATGTTACAGCTACCACTATGCATAGTGTATTTTCTCCACATTTTACATAGGACATAGAAAACATAGTAAAAACCAGATTGACCTAACTTCAGCTGTTTTTCACTGTTCTGATGGTGCAGAAGAGTTGTAATGCTATGCTCAGCCAGCTGAGGTTTCCCCTCCAGCATGAGATAATCACTGTGGGGTTGGCAGGGAGGCAGAATGTATGAAAGGGGACACATGCTGGGCCATGGCTGGAGGTGGAGATAAGACTAATGCTGCAATTTGATCATTCCTTGCTGCAAGAATAGCTGTTCGGGAGTTATTGCACCCAAGCACAATTTAGAGCAGCCCTTAGAATGCTTTAAAATAATTAAAACCAAACCCAGGATAAGTGGATTGCAAAGGTACTTTAAAGCCATCTTTGGTCTCTGTACAAAAGATCAGGATTTTAGGGTAAAATTCAGCTAAGAGTTTAAGGGTCATAATTAAAAAAAAAGAGGGGGGGTTCATGGTGAGGTTTCTGTTTGCAAATGGCAAGGAACATAATTCTACAGACTTCTGTAGTATTACACCAGGGATGAATAATGGAGATAATTTGCAATTCAATGTAAATTCACAATTTTCAAGATGAATTTTATGAGTTCATGTAATTCAGAAAAGGATTCCACATTACATGAAACCATTAGGATTCTAAAAATAGTATACAGTTGTGTCCAATGAGTAGCAGTCTATTCTTTTAGCATAAGTAAAGATCAGTCTCTCCAATGCCAAAGCATACTTATTGGATTGATTATTAACTAACTCTTTGTTCTTTTTCCCCCTTTATTAAGTAAACAGGATAGCTTATGAGTCTCTCAGCAGGCAAAAGGCCGACCAAGATGTCAGGCCTTAGAGATCTTCTTGATGGCATAAAAATGTTTGTTATTTTTATTCTCCTTATTTTCCATACAGACAGCAAAAATTATGAATGTCGCAATCTTCTTGTGTAAAGCTGATTAATGGTGAACAAACAGTCTATAGCATATTTTCCCTGAGCAAAAAGTGCTCATAAATGGTGTTGTAAAATGACACTCAAAATCAATATTTATTATAATTCTAACTACAAACCAGAACTGTCATTGATATTTTTATGAGTAGTAAGTAAAATAGAAATCTCCTAAAAGTGATGTAAACATATCTATAAAGTAAATGATTTGTAAATAAAAACAGCCAAAAAAACCTAAAAAAATAAAACTCTATAAGTTATCACCAGCTGCAAAAGACATCTAGTTATTATAGGAGAAACCAGAGGCTGAAAACAAGCACAAATAGAAAGCCAGATGAAGGGAAAGACTCGAGCATAACAGAGAGCAAGACAGGGACCGATATTTTTGTATTGGGAAATTTATTTTCAAGCTGGAACTGGATACATGGAGCACAGAGAACATCCCACAGATCAGTACCTGTTTCATTGTAACAAGGATCATTCTTGCTTCTACTGGGGCAAAAGTCCAGTTTCATTGGTCCATCTCCAAAAACTGAAGGGTCTCATTGCATTCCCGAATTCCCTGGGAGAAGATATTTTTCAAGACCACCCTGTTCTGGTGGTCATCTTTATCAACGTGGTTTTTTTTTATATAATTGCTCCTAGACAACCCTTCCCTTGCTCCATCTTAACAGGACACCTTGGTACACAAATGTCTTGGAAGTTGCAGGAGATGAAGTAGTTAAGGAGGAGGTAAATATTAGAGGTTGACATATGCTCAGTGCCTGACCAGCTGTGACAGAGTTCTTGCAGTTCTGTACCACAACTGTAGTGAATGCTAACAAAACGTTTTCTTTCACCATCGTATCTGAAATCTGGATCAGAGGGACTGGATGCCTTTATTCAGGAAGAGATTTGGCCATTTCTTGCTATGAAAATTCCACATTGTTTATGGATAATATTGATTTTATTTGGATCAGATTGTCTAGTCTTCTCTGAAAGTTTCACTCAGCAAGATACTGGATTGAGATGTTGGAAGGAGCTGGTGTAAGTCAACATAACTCAATTAAAGTCAAACCTATGACAATTAACAGCAGCTGAGTGTCAGAGTCCCATGTGCGCCAGCTGGCAAAGGGTTAACTACTCTGTCAGCAACTCCTATCAGGTCAGATGAACTCACTACATCTAATACATTGCTCTCCTAATATCTATCCATAAAGAGCATCATGTAAGATCTTAAGTAAAAGCCAGGATCATGCTGGTTATCAATGTTGTCATGAAACTTATCTAATGATAATAGTTGAAAAGGTATGTCTATATACTGAAAATATGTCCTTTTAGTTTGTATCAAGGTGAGCAGATGTGAGAAAACTAGTGTTAGACCAGACATATTCATCCATTTATCTACTGAAGTGTGAATTAATTATTGTCTCATTCACAATCACCAGTCTGAGTTAAAGGCTGATCTAAAAAGAAGAGGAACAGCAGCGGGGAGAGCTTTGTTTGGGTATGCAAATCCAAGATTTATTTGGACTATCACTAGAGACAAGGTCATCCTGCACTTGAGGAAGTAATCAGGCAGTGCGACTGTAGTCTTGCAAACAGGATCCTAACCTGTCCTGCTTGGAAATGCTGCAGGGAAGTTTTAAGTGAGAAACTGCTTTAGACAATGATTTTAGCTTGTTCCATTTAAGGGAAGACTCCAAGAAGCATGTTATACTTTTGTTTTATATGTAGCCATTTCTGTTTCCATTCCCCTTTCACAGTTTCTCTTAAACATTTATCTTTGATAAACATATGATTGTTTCACTATAAATACGTTTCATTGCTGTGGTGTTGTAAAGGACTAGATCCTAAGTTGTACCAATCAAGCTGTGCATGTGCTACGCACTTTGGAATAGTGAACCTGCAAGATACTGTTAGCATCCAGTGACAGGTGGATGTTTCAGAGGAGCTTCCTTGCACGTTAACAAAAGGCTGGCAGAGCCCTGAGGAGATTGTTTGTGTGGCTAACAGACCAGAGGGGTCAAAGTCTCTCTCTCTCTCTCACTGAGGTGGGGAATAACAATGACTCACAGTCCTAGGCACTTCTAGAAAGTGTCACACTGATGACCAGATCTGTGGTCTCTAACCTGTGAAATGAATGCTTGTTTTTTTGTTTTGTTTTGTTGCGGGGAGAGGGGGGGGGAGAGCGGTTGCTTGTGGTGGTTGTGGTGGAAAACAGCCTAGGGAATGAGGGTAGAGAGAAGAGAAGAAATGTTAATAGATGTTGTCAGTCTCTCTGCAGGAGAGTGAGGCTCCAGCAACCTTGAAAGGAACAATTGTAAGGTCCTTCCTTAGGGAATCATTTATTGCCAATTACCATTCTGCCACAAACCTTCTCTTTTTGGATAGGGTGATGCAAAATGTTAACTTGTGGCAAAGCATCTCTCATGATGACTGAGCTTACACAATCAGATGAAGACATCCTTAGACAAGGAAACTGCTGTAATTAATTAACTTTTTGTTTGGTTACCATGCGATAACCCAACAAAATGTATATTTGGAAGCTTCTTCAATTGCTAAGAAAATCCCACACACAATTCAATCACAAAATTTCATTATGCTTTATTCTGCAACAGAACCTGTGGGTTGATTTCCTCCCACTATCAGATATATAAATAGACACACACCGCATCTTCAAAAGGAAGATATTTCAACCAGAGCTTATCAGAAACACTACATAAAAGTGGCAAGAACTTGGTTAGACTCTTATCAATGCCAGAGATCACAACTGAATCAAAGCTTCTTTTGTCTACTGTTTCTGTGCCAATGATGACTGAAGCAAATCAATACTCACTTAAAATGCAAAATATATGTTTGCCAGCCTGAGGATACAGATTTCATACCACCAACCTTTATTTCCTCTGAATTTTAAAATTACTTTACAACAGTCTCTCTCTTCAGAAGTAGTACATTTTGCATTCATTTATATGGAAATCAGTTGGCCCTTTGTAAATGCCTTATGTTAACAAGTAATTAGAGATTGCATGAACTGGTTTAGAGTCCTCTGAATATGGTGTTACCTGCCTTAATGGGTCTTTTGGAGACCTTTCAATTATTGTAGGACAGCGAAATCCCTCAATATTCACTTTACAATAGGCAGTTTATCCTTGCTACACTAGCTCCCATGGACTCAGCTGTCCCCCTCAGCTGTGGGGGAGGGGGTAGAGGTAGGGCAAGAGGGAGAAGGGGGGAGCAAAGCAGAGTAATATGGAGAAGAAAAGCTGCAGAAGGAGGAATGTCAGGCCTAAATCTTGCTCCCTCAATGCCACAAAGACTGTGGTAGCCTCTCAGAGTGCCACACTTTTACAGAGAGAGAGGAGGGAGAGAAGGAGCACATCCAGGCAACTTCTGTTCTTCGCAACATGTTCCCAACAATATATCAAAGATTTCTCATTGAATATCCATATGGAAGTAATCCTCCTCAGAGCATTATTCTCTTCTGTTGAATGGCTACATCCTAACTGGAGGACCCTGTGTAGATCCAGACAGGGGAGCAAATGGGATCATGGCTTTGAATGAAGACACGCAAAATAATGCATGCAACAACTCTGTGCTGGCTTTACAGATAGAAGCCCAGGGAATCTGTATAAGTCGCCTATAGATGCTCAGGCTCCACATGGATTAGAGGACTCCAGTGACAGCTGGCACAGAGGAAGAAAAGTCCACCATTTCCTTTAAAACAAGGAAAATCTTTGTGACAGATACCTTTCTTTTCCTCTTCTCTCTAGCAGTACTACTGAGAGTACAAGGGCCAGCGGTGGGAATGTCTAACTCCTTCAATGCAGCACCATAGACTTCAGTCAAGTGAGGGAGGAGCTGCTGACATCTAATTCCTAAAACAGCTCCTCTCTCCTGTGTTGTGCATGCAACACCCTGAAATTCCATTTTGTAAGAGTCTGATAGAATGGTTTGTTCCTTTCAGCTCCATTGTGTTCACTTCCCTGAGTTTCAGGTAATAACCAGAAGGCAACTGAAATAGGATTGCCTATTTAATATGTCCGGTCATTGAAAAGGTGGATCCAGCAGGATGTGCTTTTAAGGACACAGCAAATATTTCATGGTAGGATTTCTGAAGCAATGGGATTCAACCAAGAAGTAAGTCATGAAAAGGGCCCCACTGTGTCACCGCTCAATGGCTGAAGAATAAAGCTGAGGAAAATCCTAGGCTACAGCTACACTAGAGAGTTTAGCAGCAGAACTGCACCTGTTCATAATGCATCATTTTATTATTTTTAAATGAGATAATATGAATTTTCATAGCTAGTGGTCAAGATTTCTAAATATACAGGGAATGGGCCCTAAAATAAATCTCTTTGTCAATACTCAACAACAACATGCTTGGAGCTGTACAAATATAGAAGAAGAAACTCCTTTCCTCTATAGGCTTACATTCTAAAACACACTGACAGATGTGTCACAAGGTGACTCACCTTTTTAAGAGGCAGTGGGCTCTAATGTACCTGGATTGAGTTCTGCTACCCAGTTGGTCTTAAGGGAAGTCATCTGGGCCTTGCAAAGGAGGTGGCAGTTTCAAGTGGTGGCAGCAGTGTGGCATGCCTGTGGAGAAGGCCAAACTCCAAAAGAGGTGCTGAGAGGATGATGGGCCTTCAGGGAGGAAAAACTGGGCCCAGATGAACCTGGGATGAAGATTTTTCTATTTTAAAAGACTTTGCAAAGGACTTAATACATTCAGAAAGGGGAATGTTTTGAATATCTGGACTGTGTACATTTTAAGGGAGTCTGAGTGAGGGGGAAAATGAGGCAGGTCTCAGCAGATCCACACTTGGCCAGAAGGGGATACTGCGGGGCAAACATGTCCTTTGGCCTGTGTCTGGACTACCATCTTCTCAATGTAGATATATTTGGATAGTGTCCATTAGGGGGAAAAAAGTGTGTATTTTAAGATGGAATTTGAATGAAGAAACTGGTAAATGGATGTGCATGAGTTGCAGGAGGGAGTTATAAGCTAAAAGGACACTCACTTTGAAGTATACATTTGAGAAAGTGATGCAAGTTTTATGTATTTTTATATATAAACAATCAAACCCAAGACGAATACCACCTGACATGTGAACCAATGTGGCTGGACACAGAGGACCCTATGCCATAATAAGTTTAAATGGTTTAACTGAAATACCCCATAATGCAACAGGGAAAGAATCTTTCTGCAGAAGGAATAATGAAGACACCACCAGTGAAGTCAACTAGCATCTGACCAGAAGACTCTACTAATTTTAGCTGCATAGTTATCAGTCATTGGTTTCCTCCACTGCAAGCCATCTTTTCTCTATTTAAGAGATCTGCTCTTTTCATTTAATATGTAGATGCTGATGGACGTCCTCATTTGTGGAGCTGATCAGAAGATGGAGAGAGCATCTATACTAAGGAACCAGCACTGGGCGCAATCCTCAGTGGTTTCTCCTTGGGAGTCCTAAAACATAATGGTTGTCCTCCAGAGGAAACATCTTTGAAAGGAAAAGGGGTGGGGGCAAGACTTTCTAAAGTCTATTTACAGGAGGACAGCAAAACAACTGACCAAGCAAATAATTGCAATCTATTTAACAGGGATTGGCAACCTTTCAGAAGTGGTGTGCCAAATCTTCATTGAGTCACTCTAATTTAAGATTTTTCGTGCCAGTCATACATTAATGTTTTTAGAAGGTCTTTCTATAATATATAACTAAACTATTGTTGTATATAAAGTAAATAAGGTTTTTAAAATGTTTAAGAAGCTTCATTTAAAATTAAATTAAAATGCAGAGCCCCCCAGCCTGGTGGCCAGGACCTGGGCAGTGTGAGTGCCACTGAAAATCAGCTCGCGTGCCGCCTTTGGCACACGTGCCATAGGTTGCCTACCCCTGCTATATAACCTAATCATTACACTGTACAGTCATGCTATTTGTGCTCCAAAGAAGACTCCAAGAGCCATTTATAAGAATAATTAAGGCCATATTCAGTCCCAAATATCCAGCTTCTCTTCTGATGCGTGGTCAGAGTTCCCATGTGTGAGTTTGAATTGAAAGCCTATTATAAAGCATGAGAAGTCAATTGAAAGATTTTCATTGACCTCAATGGGCTTTAAATCAGGGCCTAAGAGAATAGATGTTCAACGGGTAGTGATCAATGGCACCATATCTAGTTGGCAGCGGTATCAAGCAGAATGCCTCAAGGGTCAGTCCTGGAGCCAATTTTGTTCAATAACTTCATTAATGATCTGAAGGATGGTGTGGTTTGCGCCCTCAGCAAGTTTGCAGATGATACAAAACTGGGAGGAGTGGTAGATATGCTGGAGGGTAGGGATAGGATACAGAGGGACCTCAACAAATTAGAGGATTGGGCCAAAAGAAATCTGATGAGGTTCAACAAGGACAAGTGCAGAGTCCTGCACTTAGGACAGAAGAATCTCATTCACCGTTACAGACTAGGGACCGAATGGCGAGGCAGCAATTCTGCAGAAAAGGACCTAGAAGTTACAGTGGACGAGAAGCTGGATATGAGTCAGTGTGCCCTTGTTGCCAAGAAGGTTAACGGCATTTTGGGCTGTATAAGTAGGAGCATTGCCAGCAGATTGAGGGACATGATCATTCCCCTCTATTCGGCATTGGTGAGGCCTCATCTGGAGTACTGTGTCCAGTTTTGGGCCCCACACTACAAGAAGGATGTGGAAAAATTGGAAAGAGTCCAGCGGAAGGCAACAAAAATGATTAGGGCTGGAGCACATGATTTATAAGGAAAGGCTGAGGGAACTGGGATTATTTAGTCTGCAGAAGAAAAGAATGAGATGGGATTTAATAGCTGCTTTCAACTACCTGAAAGGGGGTTCCAAAGAGGATGGATCATTCTAGACTGTTCTCAGTGGTAGCAGATGACAGAACAAGGAGTAATGGTCTCAAGTTGCAGTGGGGGATATTAGGAAAAGCTTTATCACTAAGTGGGTGGTGAAGCACTGGAATGGGTTACCTAGGGAGGTGGTGGAATCTCCTTCCTTAGAGATTTTTAAAGTCAGTCTTGACAAAGCCCTGGCTGGGATGATTTAGTTGGGGATTGGTCCTCCTTTGAGCAGGGGGTTGGACTAGATGACCTGAGGTCCAGTCCAACCCTGATATTCTATGATTTTATGTCTAAAACTGGAAAATGTTGTAATATATTTAACACTCAGTGGCAACTGATAAGTACAGAGTGTGACACTAAGAACCGCTCAATGGCAAAAGGTTTACTGTTCTGTATCAGTAACTGATGAGTATTATGAGTTTGTCAGGCCCAACACATTGCTTTCATAGTATTTATCCAAACAGGGTCAAGTGAAGAGACTTTTTGGTTGGCTAACAGACTAGTGGCATCAGGGAGCTGACACTCAGTTATGGAAAAGCAAATTTTCCTTTCACTGGAGGCTGGGGGAGAAGGGACAAAGTAACACTCACTCCTAGGCACCTGAAACAGTGTCATAAGGATCATTTCATTATTTAGTTCCAAGAAATCAGTAGGAAAAGATAAGAGCAATACTGTTTAATATTTAGATGTCAAGATAACAGCAGTTGCAATGACATTATGCTGAGGAAAGAATTCACATTTTATCTCTACTGAGTCAGAGATAAATTATTGTAGAAGAACAAAGTTGTGTGAGTCTAAATGTTAAATACGATATAGATTGCAACAATAACCAAATCCTAGTCTCTAGCACTGGGCTAATCAGATGTGTAAGTGACAAATTGCAAAGCGTGAACAAGAACACATGTTCACTCCTAAGGGCATAACTTGCCCTTGATCTAGAAATGCAGCATGACTTTTATTAGTGTGTCAAATGATAATGGAGATGGTAATGTGCAGAATCATTACTACAGATGGCAAAAGTTGGAAGAACACATCCACCAAGGCAAACAAACCTGCTCTTTAAGAAAATAGCAGTAATTGTTCATATGAGTTTTTGCATCTTGCTAGTTTGTGATGAGTACACTTATTTTTTTCAGAATTTAAACATGCCATTTTCTGAACTGAAGTAGTTAAAGATACACAACTGATAAAAAACTAAACATAAATTCAGTTCTACGCCCATATTTAGTAAACTTTCATATCTCCGTCCACTCTATAGTTCCCTTTCTGGTATTCTGTTTTGAAGAGCTCAATAGGCAGTATACTTTGTCCTCTCTTGCCGTTGACCCATATGCACAGGTGGATCAATGACAGATATGGCCCTTGAAATGTTTTTAAACAGCATGTAATGTTTTTATTTGCTTGCATGGGTATATCCTGTAGGGAGTAGTTTCACACCTAAGAAATCATTCTGGTGAGACACAGACAGGAAAAAAGCTTTACTGGTGGTGATATGCAACAGCCTCTAAAAATGGCAACACAACTAACAGCATTTATCAAGCTATATCTGTCTGTATATTTAAACAATTTTGTAACGCTCACTTTAATAGTGCCATCTGGTGTCTCCTAAATAATATTACAATGCTAAGTCCCCATGTATGCAGCAAAAATTATTGTTCAAAGAAACCATTTCATAAAGCAGTTTTAAAAATGATTTTAGTTACTAGTTTTGCCACCAACCAGCAATTTAGTTGATAAGCTGTTTTAAGCACAGCCTGCCATCTCAAACACTAAAGTCTTTATGCTTCTTTGCCTGCTGCATGGGGCAGAGGGAAGCAAAGTTAAGCTAAAGGCCAAAGGAAAAGCCCTGGTGGTGCTATTCTGAAAGGAATATGCCTAAGCAGGATGCTCCTCCTATGCAGCCACCTAATCCTCTACAGAGTATCTGCATTATCCCCTGGGTTGGGGGCTGGAAGGTTGGAGTAACACTAAGGTAAGTTTCCCCAAACTGCAGGTTGAGTCACAGGAAGTTTCATAGAACAAACATTGCCTGAGGGAGTACTAACTCCCCCTGTATGCAATATGGCCCTTTGGAGTCACAAAGCATAGATGGGGGAAATCATGCTGGCATGATTCCTAGTGCTGCCATGTTGGTGGTGTGAACTTCAGTCTGATATCTGAGATACCATGTATTTTTCAAATCTTTAGAACAAGACATGACTGCAGCAACACAGATATAGTTGTAAGGTAGTTTTTAATAAATGTTGACTAACAGTGGACATTGGATATCCATGTGACCATTAACTTCATGGGAGTAGACATGGGCATTTAGGGCAGAATTTGTCCTTTTTCCAGGGGCAGTGGAGCTTCCCCAAAGTGGGGGAGCCAGGGGCCCCTGCCTCCTCTGGGCCCCCCCTGCCCCTTCCACCCAAGCCCCCCCTTCCACTTGAGGCCCTTCCCAAGCTGGAAGCCGGAGCCACGGACCCTCCACCTGCTCTCGGCCACACATACACTCCCAGGCAGGTGGAGGGACCACAGCATGGTGCCACATACTGCTCAGGCTCCCCGATCGGGCTCCAGCTGCTAACAGCCTGGCCAGGAGTCAGGGTGAAAAGTGGCCCCCTGACACCCCCCCCCATTCCGGCACCCCAGCTTTTAACTCTGACAACTATGGAGATGGTATTTCAGTAGCATTTAAAATGTTTAGTGATTTTTCCCCAACCGACCCTGCAATCTCTTCCCTTCACCCATCTGCAAACTCTTCCCTTCACCCATCTGCACCACTCTGCAGCTAGCTCAGTAGGGGGAGGGATAGTTCAGTGGTTTGCGCATTGGCCTTCTTAACCCAGGCTTGAGAGTTCAATCTTTGAGGGGGCACTTAGGGATCTAGGGTGAAATCCATACTTGGTCCTGCTAGTGAAGGAAGGGGGCTGGACTCAATGACTTTTCAGAGTCCCTTCCAGTTCTATGAGATAGGAATATCTCCATTTATTATTATGCATTCGTCAAACTCCTTCAAACATCAGTTTCCCCATCAGAAACTGCTTGTCAGTCACTTCCCTCAGCAATTATGGAATTCATCCCTCCCCTATTCAGGGGCTGTCAAGTGATGACTTGACCTCAGCAGAGCAGAGGGTGTTTCTTTAATTTGCAGCCCTGCTGCAGTGGCCCAATGTGCTGTTACCACAGAACAGACTCACGATGGCACAAGAATGCACTGGTTACTCCTCCATCCACCCTAGAACACACTATGTGTCAGGGCCTTTTAAAGGCAGGAAGTGAGGCCTGGTGGAACCCTTCTTTGGATCCACGGTTTCCTGCACTGTGCCAATTACATATAGCCCCTTTGCACTGACATAGAGTGGCTACAGGATAGGCATTAATCAGGACCATCATGCCAGTGTGTGGATTATCATTCAGGTATGCCAGTAGGGTAACTGGCTAACTGCCACTAAATCACCAGCCCACATCATCTTGAACAAAACAGAGTATATTTCACTGAGAAATGGAATTTAACTAACAGAATATATATAAAATTTAGAAGGTCCACTTCACAGTTAGTGCTGGTTGGAAAGTTGCCAAACAATAGCAAGAAACAGTTTACCCATTTCAGTAGATTGTGTGGATGGGGAGTTGTTAGTTTGTTGTCGTTTTTAATATTTACCTAAAAATATGGTTTAAAAGGAATGTGGGATCAAGAAGGCTTTACACTGTAAACTCAGTTAAGTCTTTTATAGGGAAAATCTTTCACTACATATTTATTGATTTCCATTGCAAGACCTCTCTTCATTTCTAGACTTTAATTTCACAAGCCACAAATGTATTGATCTCCTTAGACCTACAGCCTTTTCAGATGATCTATAAGGCTGTGAGCCCCACAAAACCTTCAAATATTTAACAGCATGTTGGAACAACATTAGTAAAGTGTGTGTGTACACACATGAAATGAAAACTAAGCTCCATCTACAGTGTGCGTGAGACAGAGATGCATTTGAAAGTCCATCTTCTTGTGCAACTATATTTACACACACAAATCCAGTTTCTCGTGCAACTCTATATTTATGTTGCACAAGGAACTGGACAGAGCACTTCAGATGTGTTTTCATTTAGAGGTATGTACCTGAATACATATTTTAATGTTCATCTTATTCCATGGTTACAATTGCTTATAAAGCCACAAGGAGAGCTAGTTTTGTTTAATCTTTCCACTGAACACATTCATTGAAACATTGTATTGAAAAGAAACAAAAACAATAAACCTACACTTCTCTTTACATAGGGGAGAAAAGCACAAAGATTTGAAACTATTGCTGCAGAGGAAAGGTGACAGAACAACAAATGTTATAAATTAAATTGCATGCTAATGTCAGGCTCACAACAGAGGATATACTGCAGAGCACAGCAGAGTTTATCAGGAGGACGAGTCAAATTAAAGCTATGTTTTTTCTCTGTCAAAGATAACATTAATAGTGCAGATAACATTTCTTTCCAGAAATGCATTAAAGCTTTTGACCGGTTTTAAAATTATCAAAGCAGAACAAAAGCTCAATATAAAATGAAAAAATTTAACCAGGTATTGTTCTTGTGAGTCGCACTCACACTGCTAAAAACAATAATGAAAAAAGAAGTCCTGTGCAAATATAGGGACACATACCATGAAAGCTATAGTACACAAAGTAGCCCCTCCAATATAAATCCCTTTCAGTATTTTAATACAACTGGGGAGATACAAGTTCTAATATTTCAATTTGCACTGATTATTTAAAACAGGGTGCTTTCTCTCAACACTTTCTCCTCTTTGTTCCTTCTTCCATACTACACTTATGTTTGGAATAGTCTCCACTACTCCAGCACCAGTGGTTTGATACAAAGCCTTATGAAGTCAATGGGAGTGTGGAAGCAGGGAAAGAATTAATAAGGATTTGAAGGGGATCTTAATGCATGTCAGTCAGTTAGCAAGAGTTAGCCCAGCTGTAACCCTAATGACGTGAGACTTCTAGAAGCAAGGATAGTGTGAGGCAGAGGGAAAGAACTGTGTAAAAAGTTATTACGACCTTGTAACTGATAACCAAATATGCAGCCTGGTGTCTTCTAGGAGTGAGAAAACAAGATAGCAGAATGGCTTATGTATAAACAAAATGTAGTTGTTGCTCTTTATTGTCTGTATTATTGCTAGTTATTGTCTGTAACAAAAGTATAAAGGCTTGCTGTAATTGTTTACCAGTTGAGAGACCTGTCCGGGACTGGGGCGACACTGTGTCCTATGGCACTCTCTCCCTCCATTGTAATTACTGGAGAAATAATAAAGTATTTGATTTTGCTGCACCCAAATGAAAAAGCGAGAACTGAGTTTTTCTCCGACAGGAGTCTTTCCACTGACTTGGAGTATTGGATCAGGCCACAAATAACCTTCCCTCTCCTTCAAAGCTCAAGACACACTGCTTTCTTCAGAGTCTTTCCACAATGACTACTAACTACAGATTCCAACATCTCCTCAAACACTTACACACACGTGCAGTCCCACCGAAATCAGAATTTACTTACAGTTACCGTGCTATGATGTCTAAGGTGCCATAGTTATTTCCTTTTCAAACTAGAGCAAAGTAGCTATAACATTCCAGATACGGTGATGTGCAAATTGTAGGTAAATTTTTCCTTTTTAATATATGTAGAGTCAGCCATTTCTGACTATTGCTGTTGTTTACGGTATTTGTTTTATTCTCTAAATTTAGAATGGGGAATGATCAGAAATAATTTTTAGAGGGTTATGTCATTCATTCATTCATGCCCGTCACCCCAACCGGGGTATGGGCCGCCAACCACAGATCTCCATAGTCTTCTATCCTGGGCCATTCGCTCTAGCTGGTTCCAGGTATAGCCCATTTTTTTGCTATCAACCTGAAGGTCGCGTCGCCAGGTATTTCTTGGGCGGCCTCTTTTCCGCTTGCCTTGGGGGTTCCACTGCAGTGCCTGTCTGGTGATGTTGGTTGGCTGCTTGCGTAGTGTATGTCCTATCCAGCCCCACCTTCTCCTTCTAATTTCTTCCTCTGCTGGGAGTTGATGGGTCCTCTCCAAGAGGTGGATGTTACTGATGGTGTCTGGCCAGCGGATCTGGAGAATCCTTCTGAGGCAGCTATTAATGAAGGTCTGGATCTTCCTGGTGGTTGTTTTGGTTGTCCTCCAGGTTTCAGCTCCATACAGTAAGACTGATTTCACGTTGGAGTTGAACAGTCGAATCTTTATCGCCAAAGACAGCTCTCTGGAGCTCCAGATGTTCTTGAGCTGTAAGAAGGCTGCTCTTGCCTTACCAATCCTTACTTTGATGTCTGCGTCTGTGCCACCCTGCTGGTCGATGATGCTACCTAGGTAGGTGAAGGACTGCACTTCTTCCAGGGGGCTTCCATTCAGTGTGACTGGATCGTTGCTGATGGAATTGATCCTAAGGATCTTGGTCTTGTCCTTGTGGATGTTGAGGCCAACCTGTGATGACGTGGCTGCCACTACATTGGTCTTCTCTTGCATCTGCTGTTTACTGTGCGAAAGGAGTGCAAGGTCGTCGGCAAAGTCCAGGTCATCAAGCTGGGTCCACAATGACCATTGGATTCCATTCCTACGCTTGTAAGTGGATGTCTTCATAATCCAATCGATGACGAGAAGAAAGAGAAGTGGTGACAACAAGCATCCTTGTCTGACTCCGGTTCGCACCTGGAAGCTGTTTGTGAGCTGCCCTCCATGGATCACTCTACAGTGTATGCCGTCGTATGAATTCTTGATCAGGTTGACCACCTTTGCTGGGATGCCATAGTGCCGAAGGAGCTTCCAGAGGGTCTCTCGATCCACGCTATCGAATGCTTTCTCATAGTCAACAAAGTTGATGTACAACGAGGAGTTCCACTCCATAGACTGCTCGACTATGATGCGGAGCGTTGCTATCTGGTCCGTGCATGATCTGTTCTGCCGGAAACCTGCCTGTTCATCTCGTAGCTGTGGATCGACGGCATCCTTCATTCTCTCTAAGAGGACTCGGTTGAAGACCTTCCCTGGCACCGACAGGAGTGTGATTCCTCTATAGTTGGCACAGTTGCTGAGGTCTCCTTTCTTGGGGATTTTGATGAGATATCCCTCTTTCCAGTCAGCCGGAATCACTTCTTCTTCCCATATTTTCTCAAAGAGGGGGTACAGCATTTCCACTGAAGCATCCAGGTCTGCTTTCAGGGCCTCTGCTGGGATATCATCAGGTCCAGCCGCCTTCCTGTTCTTCATCATGGTGATGGCTTTTCTGATCTCGTCTCTGGTTGGTTTATCGCAATTGATTGGGAGGTCCTCGTTGGCTGGGTCGATGTCTGGTGGATTTGGTGGTGCTGGTCTGTTCAGGAGTTCCTCAAAGTGCTCCGCCCATCTGTTCATCTGTAGTTCTATTCCTGTTATAGACTTTCCCTGCTTGTCTTTAACGGGACGTTCTGGCTTGCTGAACTTTCCAGACAGTCGCTTGGTAGTATCGTACAGCTGTTTCATGTTACCGCTGTATGCTGCCTGCTCTGCTTCTGCTGCCAGTCCATCCACATAATCTCTCTTGTCCTTTCTAATATTCCTCTTCACTGCTCTGTGGGCTTCAGCATACTCTTTTTGAGCTTTGGCCTTTGCTGCTCTAGTCCTGCTGTTGTTGACTGCTGCCTTCTTCTTCTTTCTGTCTTCTATCTTTGTCAAGGACTCTGCTGTGATCCACTCTTTCTGCTGGTGTTTCTTAATTCCAAGCACTTCCTGGCATGCTGACCTAAGTGTGTCTCTCACTTTCTGCCATCTGTTGAGTACACTGTCTTCCTCTTCCTCAGACCGATCCTGTAGTACTGAAAACTTATTCTTCAGCGTCAATCCAAAATCTTCCTTGGTCTTATGGTCCTTCAGAAGGTTGACGTTGTACTTCGCTCTTCTGTCTGACGCGTCTATCCAGTTCTTCTTCAGCTTCAGCTTCAATCTGGCCACCACTAAGTGATGGTCGGACGCCACGTCTGCTCCTCTTCTAACTCTAACGTCCTGCAAGGATCTTCTGAACTTCTTGCTAATGCGGACATGGTCGATCTGGTTTTCTGTCATGCCTGCTGGCGATACCCAGGTACTCTTGTGGATCCGCTTGTGAGGAAAGATGCTGCCTCCTATGACCAGGTTGTTAAGTGCACACAGATCCACAAATCTCTCTCCATTCTCACTCATCTCTCCCAGAGCATGGGTCCCCATGACTTGTTCGTATCCTGTGTTATCAGGTCCAATTTTGGCATTAAAGTCTCCCATAAGGATGGTAATGTCTTTGTCTGGGAGAGTCTCTAATATTTTCTGGAGTCTGTTGTAAAAGTAGTCTTTGTCCTCCTCTTCACTGTCATTGGTTGGAGCGTAGCACTGAACAACATTCATCTTAATCCTCTTCATTTTAGTTCTGAAGGATGCTGTTATGATCCTGGGACCATGTGCCTCCCAACCAATCAGTGCTCTCTGTGCCTGCTTGGACAACATGAAGCCTACTCCCTGTGTGTGGTGTGCGTCGCTCTCTTCATGTCCTGAATACAGCAACAGCTCTCCTGTCAACAGTCGTCTCTGTCCAGCTTGCGTCCATCTTGTCTCGCTAATGCCTAGTAGGGTCAGGTTGTTGCTCCTCATCTCTGCTGCAACCTGCGCCGTCTTTCCTGACTCGTACATGGTCCTCACGTTCCATGTGCCGATGGTAATCCTCCTGGCTGCAAGAAGGGTGATCGGCTTAGTGGCTTCCTCGCGGCTTTCACCACCCAGCGTCATGCATCTTCGAGTTGAAGACCCTTCTTTTCCTAGGCTAAAAGTCTCTGTTAACTCTATTGTTGGCGTTTCTGTAGCAAGCTGATTTTTACAGGGTGGAGTTGCTAGCCCCACGCCCAACCCTCCTCCTTTACCCTGACTTGGGACAGGCAGATGGCCCCAAAGGACCTCTCTGGTGGAGTTGAGGGGTATGTGGATACATAGCAAGTTTTTAAGGGGCCTCTGTCAGAATCTGTCAGAAATGCTTGTCTGTCTACATTAGAGTGCAAGCTCCTTCAAGGCAATGTGGTTGGCAATAAAGTAAGCAGATGAGAGTCATGTGACCTGCTTTCAATTCTCAGCTCTGCCCTTGGCTCACTAGACAACTTGTCAAGTCCCTTAACCTTTCTGTACTGGTGTTTTCCCCATCTATAAAAAACAGGATTAACAAAGTTTAATCACTTCAGAAAAGCACAGATGCCTAGTGATGAAATACCTTATGTACACACAAAAATTCTGCTGCTGCTGCTCCCATGAGTGTCCCATTCTGACAGCAGCTTTTCCCCTCTGACAAGCATTCACAGATATTTGTGACCTTGCAAGTTGGCGTCCCAGTGAAGGAGGAATTCATGACAGAGTCTGGATATATTCTAAGTGCAGCTTGTTTTATTGGCATGCATACACTAGTGAGATGGGCAAAAAAAAGTTGCAGGGCAATCCTTTCTGCCAGGAAACTCAGCCCAATACCAATGCCCAGTTCCCAAGGAGCAACCCGTCTCAAGAATTAATTCTAATCAAACACCAAAAAAAGAGAGAAAACTCTCCTGCAGAGCTTCCTCAGTTCCCCCTGTCTAGAAGCTGCCTCTACCTGAAAACCTTGCCTAGCCCAAATCTAACACCACAGCATGTCTGCCCAAGTTAACATTTGTACTCACACAAAGTAAGAGCTTGGAACCCTATGAATAACAGTGACACCTGCCACAACAGTTGGGGCAAGATATAACATATCTTCTCATATGTTTGTAAACAGAATTCAATGTCTTCAAAATGCCAGGTGCTTATAGTAAGTAATGAAGGAAGACACATTTCTAGAACATTTCGACTAGAGCTGGAAGAAACGTGCAATTTCCACTTTGAAGGAAATCCTGACATTTCTAAATTGCCTTCAAAACAAAATTTTCAAAAAAGTTTGTGCTCAATCAAAACTTTTTATATTTTATTAAATTTCAAAATTTTGCTTTGAAACAAAAAGTCAAAATGTTTCATTCTGACTCTGTGGAAACACTTATACTCCAAAATGAAATTGTTTAAGTCCACATGTTCTCATGGAAAGTTTCTATTTCAGTGAAGCAGGATTTTCTACAGAAAAAAAGTGTTCACTCAGAAGATTTTTGATTATCTCTTAGTCACTTAAAATTCAAATGAAAGCCATCTGTCAGTTTCTGTTTTGTTTTACTTTATTTGCTGCTTAATTTTCTACCACAATAAAGACAAGCAGAACATTTCATAACTACAATTCAACAGTTATACAAATGCTTCCATGGGTATAAAACTAAAGCCCTGAGATGGTTCTCAGGAAGCCCATGACCATGAGTCACCTTGCTACCCCATCCTGGCCTCCAGCAAGAGGGAGGCTTCCTTGTGCTTAACTGGGTGTCATCTCCCTGACACCTCCAGTCTGTTTGCCCCCAAAACAATCTTCTTTGCGCTATGCCAGTCCTTACTGGTTAACAATAGGTGCACCCTGGACCCTGTGCCCCTTTGAAGTGTTTGTTCCCCTTCTCCCTGCCTCATCCATGGAGTACTCATAGAAATATCAGGTATATTGTCCCCAAGGGAACAGTGTACATAGTAGCATGAATGAGGATCAGCTGCTTTGTATAATACTACAGCACTGAGATATATTTATAGTGAAAAACAATGATAAGTTTGTTATCAACTATCAAGATTGCAGATATGAGTCAGAATACAGGAAATAGAAGGGTTACATATAAAGCAAAATTATAATGCAATTCCTAAATACTAAAAACTTATTTGGACAGAAGGCTAGCCTGTTATGTCGTCCCAAAAAGTCTTCTACAGTTTTTTCATCCATGCCTCAAGTTCTCTTTTTCATGAATATAACCACACTCCCTGATTACTTGGTAGGTGCAGGATAAAGGGGTGTCTTCCTTGACTTCTACTTATATCCTCAAAGTACATTATTTGTCCTCACAGGCAGTAAAACCCCCACCACTTGTTTTTCCTGTTGATTTCAGATGCCCCCTGTTGACTTCCTAGGTAAATGACTCCCCATTCTGTTAATTTACAATGCTTAATTTATTTATCTGTCTCTGTTGGTCAGCATATAAACATCCTTTGTCTGGGAGAAACCTGTTTGCCAACTCTGCCTTAGTACAGACTTTAGGAACATACTTTCAGCATCCATAC
The DNA here is from genome assembly GCF_020497125.1 of Mauremys mutica. NCBI lineage: Eukaryota > Metazoa > Chordata > Testudines > Geoemydidae > Mauremys > Mauremys mutica. The sequence continues at coordinate 194,012,400 of NC_059072.1, forward strand.
ACAACTCCTCACATAGTATTTGTACATACATTTCACAATAATATTAATGAGCAACGTGATCCTAGCTTTTATTTAAGACTTCACATGACCCTCTGTAGTGGACTAGAATGTACATGCCAGACTCAGGAGATACCAGTAACCTCTATGCATCCCCTTTGGCAGCTCACATTAAAAGGTTCATGGGTCACAGGCCCTGAGTAAGCACTTGAACATCTTCCTGAGTGCAAAGCAACCTCAGCTCCCAAATTAGATGACTTATTTGAGAACCTAAATATAGATTTAGGAGTCTAATGCGAGGCACCCATGTTTGAAAATGTGGGCCTTATTGTATAAAAATTTAAAGCAACATCCCTGTGCATCTTGCTGTCCTTGCCAACACTGATTAATCCATCTTGTTCTCCACACTGGGCCAAATTCAGCATCTCTACTGAAATGACGAGTTAGAACAGAGCAGAATTGGACCCCTTCTGTGCAGATGTAGTTCAAGTGTTTTAATAAACCCTCAAGCCTCTCTGTTTTGGATACTTACCAGCCATGCCACCTCAAGTAGGAGAAAAATAAAAATAAAAAACATAAAAAAATGCACATCTATCCCCCTCCCTTCCAAAAACTCTCGTAAAAAGTATCCATCATCCCATGTTGATGGCAAAACATGGCGTTAAAACTACATCAAAACCTGTCCCTTTTTCAGGTAAGCAGAACTCCCATGAATACAAGTTAACTTCTACTAATATTGTTTGTGTTAGTTTAGCTGTGTGTAGCTGTTTCTCATAGGTCAGCATTAATATTGAAAATTAAAAATCATACAATTATGCTATTTACTGTCTAATTTGAGGAAGGAAAGGACACCAGCAAGTAGTCCATTATGTATAGTTATTCTATGCTATGTTTTCATAGAGCAGCTAAAAGTTTTCAAGATGAGATGGGGTAATACTATGACATTAACAAAAATATGCTTGATTGTCTGTTATTTTTGCTCACTGGATATATTGGCTTCAGACAGGTCATTCAGTGATTTATATGAGCTTAGGGCTAGCACAGGTTTATTCTAAATTACTAAATCACAAGAAATCTTTATAAAAAACAGCACTCATACAACTCCTAGATAAATTACTGCCGAATAAGACCAGAGTCATTTATATGGCTTGGTGGTTTTGATTTTATTAAATTTAGGACTGTAGAATACAGAATTAAAACACAAAAGAAAGAAGTGATGGTGTTTTTTCAGCTGTCCCTATCCCTTTCTGAATTCATGGTGTACTCCTTGCCAAGTCTGTGAGGATAGCCATTATGAGATGCCACACCTGTTGTCTCTTATACATGTCCAATATTCCCAGATTATGGGGCGAAGGGAGAGAGTTATTTTCTAATTCCAGCCCTGGAAACTCTCCCTATGATGTGAAAGGCACAGTACCAGATTTACTATGGCTCCACTGGGCACCAGGCCCATGCCCCAAAGGGGCCCCAGCCCAGCCCGCTCTTCTCCACCCCCCGCCCACCACTCTCTCCTGCGGGGATAGTGGGCAGAGGCTTGGTACTGCCGGCATCTAGGGCTCTTGCTGCAGCAGGGCAGACTCCACCGGCAGCCAAGCTCCTCTCCCACCTCTTCCCCCAGTGTGCTGTGTTCCCGCCCCTCCCCCTCCCTGCTGCTGAACAGCTGTTTGCTGGCACGAGGGAGGGGGAGGAGCGGAGCCACAGCGCGCTCGCTGCTCAGGTTAGGAGGCAGAGAAGAGGTGGAAGTGGGGCTTTGGGGAAGGGGGTGGAGTCAGGGCATACCCCCTCCAGCCTCCTGCCGTGAGCCGCTCAGGGCAGGGGGCTGGGAGCACCCCCATGACCCAGTACACACCCCCTTCCCCCTGCCCTGACTTCTGCACCCCCTCACACACACCTAGCCCCCTGCCCTGACTCCTGCACCCCAGTCATGCCCCCATGACTCCAGCCCTAACTCCTGCACCCCCTCACACACACCCAGCCCCCTGCCCTGACTCCTGCACCCCCCCCACACATACCCACCCCCACCCTGAGAACCAAACGGGAGCTCCTATACACACCCCTCACATTCCCACCTGCACCCTGCACACCAAATGGGAGCTGTCCCAGGTAAGCGCTCCATGCTCCAGCCTCATGCCCCAACCCTGAGCCCTCTCCTTCACCCTAGATCCCGGCCAGACCCTGCACCCCAACCCCCAAACTGATCCTGCAACCTAACTCCTTCCCAGATGCTGCATCCCCAACCGTGTGCTCAGTGCACCCCCACCCTCAGCTCAGGGCAGAGAGAGACTAAGAGAATGGGCTAGAACCAGGGAGAAGGTAGGTACCCGTTCTATGTGGGCAGGGGCAGAGGGGGATCCTGTTTACCCCCTCCCCAGCCCTGCTGCGCTTGCTGTTTACCCCTGGCCCCTCCCTTGCTCCAGGGACCAACCCTAGCTCCCACCCCGCTATGCTTTTGCCCCCAGCCTCTGCCTTGCTCCAATCAGCAGGGACTAATCCTTTTGCTCATCTTGCCCCTGGCCCCTGCCTCACTCCAGCTGGGGACCAATCCTTCCCCCCATCATGCCCTGCTGTCAGAGTGGATAAAAATCAATGATTTAAAAAAAATCAGATTTTTTATTTGGTTAAATCAGATTTTTGAGCGAAAAAACCTATCTAAAGACAGTTTTAATTAAGATACATTATATCTCATCATGGAATAGGGATTATAAATTCTAATTCTATAGTATGAGACAGTATATTCATGTAATGTTTAAGAAAAGTTTTGTAAATGAGTTCTAATAGTTCATGGATTAGGGACCCAATCTTATGGGGTTCCAGCAGCTTCTGTATAGATTATTTAGGTTAATCTTTCTATCTACCCAATGGGACTCAGTGCTCAGTCTAGAAGATACCATCAGAGATGCTTAGTTTTGCAGTTCTCAAACTGTGGATTTGTGTCTCCAGAGGTAACATGCTTGTTAACAGCAAAAATGTTTTTAAATAAATAAATATATAGAGGTGAGAAACAACAGACCTCAACCCTATTGTCCCTCTGCAAATTTGTGTACACAGAGTCAATCCCTTACCTCTCTTTAAAAGTGAAAAGTTTAAAAAAGTTCAATAGAAGATTGTTGGGGGTGGAATAGATCTGGACAAGGAGAAGAAGTCTGGAGATAAATGTGAGAAGTGAGGGACATATGCTTTTTTGTTAAATATTATGTTTGCTGATGAAGAAAAAATCCAGAATACTTAACGTTGTTGTTTTAGTTAAATAAAACAATTTAAATGTCTGTCTGGTGATTTTCTCCTCCTAATACAGCCTGGCAAGAAAATCCTCCAAATATTAATACCTGTTGAATTAGAGATAGTTCACCTCCCAATGACTTCATAAATATCTGCTTCAGTTATCTTTGGTAAATGAAATAACCAAACAATCATTCATTTTCTGATATAGCTGAAAAGTTTTCAAAATAAATCACTGTTTAAAAATGTATACCTTCTAAAAATAAAACCTACATCTATCTCTGAGTTGTGCAGAATATGTATTAAGTTTATAACAACCAACAAGAATGCACTTTTATGTAGAAAACCATGATTAAATCGAGTCTTCCTGACTAGTGATTTAAATCATATCCACCCTGCCCGCTGTGCTCTTGCCCCTGGCCCCTTCATTCCCCAGGGAGGCCCACAAATACATTTGTGCCGGGCCCACAAAAAGATAATCTGGCCCTGGAAAGGCAAGCAGTGTTCATTCACTCTAAACCTGCAAGCCACTCCCAGACTGAATAATCATTTAAGAGAATTCCTGTTTTTGACTACATTAGGGGTAGGCAACTGTCAGGAGTCTACCCTCACTTGAAACTGGGCGGTTTCAAAGTGAGGACCCGCATGTCTTCCCCCACCCCAAAATCCTAGGGTAGGTCTCCCCTTCGGCTGCCACCACCCGGTCAATTCCGTGGGCCGGGACACCCCTGTTTCCCCCCTTGGGAACACAGATCAATTCACAGAGGAGGAACCTCCCCCCTCCTCCCTCTCTCCAGCCTGCTCTGGAGACAGGGTGCCTGGATTCAAACGCCTTGAATCTCACACACACAGGGAAGCAGCCCACTTCCCCCTCCCCTTCCCCTGAATTTCCCCAAGGGAAGGAATTAACCAAGTCCAAAGAAAAGAAAAGAATTTATTAAAGAATAAAAAGAAAAATACAGAATCTCTATGAGCCCAAGCTGGACACTCATAGGGTATAACCTTATCAATCTCTGGAGAGAATCCCCTCTCCCCCTTTTCTCAGTAAAAGCAATATCAGCAAACAGGAATAAAGCATTTCCTTTAGCAAACACACAATTGCAAATATAGAAATCAAATCATAAGACTAATTCGCCTTTCTAATTAATACTCACTATTAATTAGTAGAAACTACTCCAGGAGAACTTGGGGACATGACTGTCCTCTGTTAAATCCAAAACCAGTTCTCACACAGACAAAGGCTTCCCTCCACAGAGATTTGAAAAATCTTATCTCTGATTGGTCCTCTGGTCAGGTGGTCACCAGGTACTACATGTTAACCCTTTACAGGTAAAACAGACTTTAACCCTTAACTATCTGTTTATGACACGCCCCCCAAATCGCCAACAGTGGGAACTACTGGTGGTGATTTCCTCCTAGCACTGTAACATAAACAGATAAACAAAACACATGCACTATTACATATACTACTAAGTATGTAAACAACAAGATTTTTGACACTGAAGAACACTTTGTATGCATTTGAGCGGACATACTTGGCATTGTCCTTGCCCATCCCCTCCCAGTGGAAGGAATGTTTTTAACCTGTTTTTGCTTTGTTGACCCCAGAATGCCCCCTGGGATGTCAGGGCCCAAGCTTAAGAGCTTGTCCCAGTACTTAGTTGGAACTACCAACTGTCTTTGAGGATGCTGGCCTTCCTGGTGTCCACCAGAAAGAATGTCCTTATATAAAAGTCCTTGTTTTACAACAAACTGGAATTGGGTAGAAGAGCTGAGAGGCGGTGGGTTGCTTCGTGCCGCCGCCCAAAGCTTTCTTAAGGCTGTCATCGGCTTCCTGCTCAGTCTGGAACTGTTCCCTTGAGGCGGGAGACACCAGTTCCTCTGGGAGCGATGTAGGTGATGAGGTTGTTTTCATTGACTGTGGACCGCTCTCCGCTGGTGCACAAGGTGATATTTTAGGCTCTGGCTGAGCCTCTTGGGTAGAGTTGTCTGCTGCTTCTGCCAGTTTAGGCCCGTTGGCGCCCCCTGGCGGTGGAGTTGCAAGCGCTGGCGTCAGTGCTGGCGCTGGTTCTGCCGCTGGTTGCTTTTCCAGTTCCGGTCCTGGGACTGGATGTACTATGGCTGCTGTAGTTGTTGGCATGGGATCCGGTTCCACCACCTCTGTCTGGGTCTCTGGTAACACAGACAGGGTCCTGGTGGATGGCTCAGGAACAGGGATGGGAGTGCCTGCTTGTTTGGCCTGGCCGCGGGTGACCACTCCCCCCCTCTTGGCCAGCTGCACATGGTTGGCCAAGTCTTCCCCAGTAGCATGGGGATGGAATAATTGTAATAGACAGCAAAAGTCCTTTTTCCTGACCAGTCCTTGTACTGGTCTTCAGGGATGCTGTACCCATGGCAGGTCCTTTTAACCTTTTTGAAGAAGGCCTTAGTGTCCTCACCTGCCATGTAGGTGGGAAATTTCTTGGGATGGGGAACAGTGCCTTCTGGTGCTGGCCACACCCCTCTGCAGTCAGTGAATTTTATGTGTGGCTTGCTGGTGTTGCTTTTTGGTGCTGGCCACACCCCTTTGCAGTCAGGGAATTGGTTTCCCCAATTCCTAACCCTCTCTATTCCCGAGAGACTGAATAGAAAAGAAACAAAACCTTTTCATTTGCAAATGTGTAGTTGCTGTTTGCTGATATACTGAGAAGACCAAAAAAACTGGTTTGTCCTGTTTCTAGCACTTGCTAAGTACCTCACAGTGGGGGTCCTTTTTAACAAGCCTCCTAGAAAAAATTGCACCTCTTTCCTAGCTGTTTCTAAGCAGACAGAAAGAAAAAAAGGAGAAAAAAGAAAAGAAGAAGGAAAAAAATCCTTTTCTAACACAGCCTGTTAGAAACCTTATGCCTCAGCTAAACCCAGCTGAAAATCTGTTTCCAAAAAAACAATATTCCTAATAAGCCCAGCGGACCGGCTGGTGCTACTTAGTACCTGCAGAAAAGTGTAGTAAATCCTCTCAGAGATTTGTATTCCCTGGCTTCAGAGGATTTCAAAAGACACAGGGAAAAAAAATCTGGCTGGAGGGTTTCTGTCTCCCCCCCCCCAAACCTGTTTTCCCTGTTGGATGGGAATGTACTTTGTCGAGCACTTCCCCCCACCTTAGGAATCCTGAGTGATACCTGATATCACAAAGGAAGGACACACCTCTAGGGAAGAGTTTTTCCTCAGCATAGCCAGCAGAGAAAAAAACTCCTCCTTTTCCTGAAAACTGCTTGAAACTTGCCTTTTCCTCAAGCTGCCTGTTCAAGCAACAAGAACGAAAATATGCTTCCAACAAAGCCTGCTGGAAAACTAAATTGCCTCCAGCCAACCTGGCTGAAACTGTAAACTGCCTCTGCTCTGAGTTGCTGTACTCAGCAGCCCAGCTGAAAGGCTGCTGCTAACAATACCCCTGAGAAAAATCTGGTCTATTCCTTAGGGATTTGTGTTCTCCTGTCTTCTGATCCTTTCAAAAGACACAGGGAGAAAAAAAAAACCTGGCTGGAGGGTTTCTCTCTGCAACCCCCAAACCTGCTTTTCCTGTTGGATGGGAATGTACTTTGGCGAGCACTTCCCCCCACCTCAGGAATCCTGAGTGGTACCTCGTATCACAATGGACGCAAGTACTGTAACAGAAAGCCCTGCAAAAAACTGAAAATACTTGTAACCCTGAAACTGCCTCAGAGTGCCTCTGGTAGAAAAGCCTAGCCTCTCTCTCTGGGTCCGAAACACCACTGCCACCATGTCAGGAGTCTACCCTCACTTGAAACTGGGCGGTTTCAAAGTGAGGACCCGCATGTCTTCCCCCACCCCAAAATCCTAGGGTAGGTCTCCCCTTCGGCTGCCACCACCCGGTCAATTCCGTGGGCCGGGACACCCCTGTTTCCCCCCTTGGGAACACAGATCAATTCACAGAGGAGGAACCTCCCCCCTCCTCCCTCTCTCCAGCCTGCTCTGGAGACAGGGTGCCTGGATTCAAATGCCTTGAATCTCACACACACAGGGAAGCAGCCCACTTCCCCCTCCCCTTCCCCTGAATTTCCCCAAGGGAAGGAATTAACCAAGTCCAAAGAAAAGAAAAGAATTTATTAAAGAATAAAAAGAAAAATACAGAATCTCTATGAGCCCAAGCTGGACACTCATAGGGTATAACCTTATCAATCTCTGGAGAGAATCCCCTCTCCCCCTTTTCTCAGTAAAAGCAATATCAGCAAACAGGAATAAAGCATTTCCTTTAGCAAACACACAATTGCAAATATAGAAATCAAATCATAAGACTAATTCGCCTTTCTAATTAATACTCACTATTAATTAGTAGAAACTACTCCAGGAGAACTTGGGGACATGACTGTCCTCTGTTAAATCCAAAACCAGTTCTCACACAGACAAAGGCTTCCCTCCACAGAGATTTGAAAAATCTTATCTCTGATTGGTCCTCTGGTCAGGTGGTCACCAGGTACTACATGTTAATCCTTTACAGGTAAAACAGACTTTAACCCTTAACTATCTGTTTATGACAGCAACCTATGGCACGTGTGCCAAATGTGGTATGCAAGCTGATTTTCAGTGGCACTCATACTGCCCAGGTCCTGGCCACCGGTCCGGGGGGCTCTGCATTTTAATTTAATTTTAAATGAAGCTTCTTAAACATTTTAAAAACCTTATTTACTTTACATTCAACAATAGTTTAGTTATATATTATAGACTCATAGAAGGAGACCTTCTAAAAAGGTTAAAATGTATTACTGGCATGCGAAACCTTAAATCAGAGTGAATAAATGAAGACTCGGCACACCACTTCTGAAAGGTTGCTGATCCCTGGACTACATGAACAGCTAATACCTTAGAAACAAATTGTAAGAAGAACCCCCCCCACACACAATACAGTTCTTGAACTGCATCCTCATGTTTCTGCTATGATGTATTATTCCCAGAAGGATCACCAGGGAAAACAGTTACAGTAATTCCCCATGAGCTTATACTTTTTTCAGAAGTATAAATCCAGAGGTTTCTAAGACGACACAATATGGCATCCACCTGAATGACAGATCTGACGATTGCCTTTGTTATGTAATAGTAACACCCACCCATAGTAGTTTTATCTAGTAAAATGAAGTAGTCACTTGCTGCTGTTGCTACTACTAACAGCCTTGGGTGGGCAGTTGGTTCATGAAACTGAAGTCTGTGAGGGTCATGTAAATCTGTTGTGTTTCTGTATGCATAAGTTTGAACACTCCTTCCCCCATATTTTGACTTAGACTGAAACCTAAAAATCAATTCTGCCTTGTTTCACTTCCTCATCAAAACTGCAAATTGTACATGATTAAGTCACAAAACTATACATTAGACAGTTTATTTGAAAGATTTGATCTCTTGACTCAGCACTCCTAACTTTCTAAATTTATGGGAAAGTCCCAATCTGAGATTCCTTGTTTAGCACCAGTGGTTAAAAACAGATCCAAATTAGAAAGGAAGTTCACTAATTCTGGTGGTTGCACATCATCTTGGATGTTGTCATGTGGTGGGACATGATGTGGGGAAAAGAATGAGAACAAGACAACAAATATTAGAGCTAGTGGAAAAAATTTTCACCAGAACAATTTTCTGTCCAAAAATGCAATTTTATTGAAATCAACATGTTTCATGGGAACATGTTGATTTCAATTAAACAAATTACATTGACTCTTATTTTGTTTCAAGGTTGTAAAGTTTTGTTTCCACATTGTCATTTTGACCTTTATATTCTAGTTCTTTAATATAATATAGAAACTTTTATATTAGGATCTTTTGACATTGAAATGAAATATTTGATATTTCTGAATCAAAATTTCAGAATTTCTGTTCCACAATTTCCAAATTTTGACTTTTCAGTCCAATTCAGAATGAAAAAAATTCAACATCAGAATTTTCCACAGAATGAATATTCCATCTTTCAACCAGTGCTAACATACATATCAGCCTATAGCCAGCCAAATAAAAGTGAATGTGCACACACACACACACACGCACTGAGTTTGGAGCTAAGGATTGGTCTACACTAGAAAAATCCACATCCTGAGCAACACAGCTATGCTGGCCAGCTGTAGGCGGACGAAGAATTATTCCATTGACTGAGCTACAGCCTCTCAGAGAGATGCAATTACTACAGAACCCCACCCATTGCTATAATAAGTGTCTACACTTAAGTACTGCAGCTGTAGTATTTTAAGTGTACACAAAGCCTAAGGCAGGAGTTCTCAACCTTTTTCTTTCTGAGCCCCCCCTCCCGCAACATGCTATAAAAACTTCACAGCCACCTGTGCTGCTACAACTGTTTTTCTGCATATAAAAGTGTTAGGGGGTAGCAACCAGAACAATTGCCTGAGGCCCTGTGGCACTGAGGGACCCACAAAGCTAAGTTGCTTAGGCTCTGGCTTCAGCCCTGGGTAGTGGGGCTCAGGGCCCTGGGCTCCAGCCCCATTTGGTGGGGCTTCCGCCTTCTGCCCTGGGCCCCAGAAAGTCTAATGCTGGCCCTGCTTGGCAGACCCCCTGAAACCTGCTCACAGCCCTCCAGGGGGCTCCAGACTCCTGGTTGAGAACCACTGACCTAAGGGAATAACAGTCCTGGGTTTACAATGCAGTGTAGACATATACCCTTAGAGGGTAGGGAGAGCTGAGTCTCTTTTCTATCCTCACTATCTAGCTGGGATAGGGAAGCAGCTGAGGGACAGATTTTCCTATCAAAGAAAGGAGGCAGATAAGGGACTCCGAGCTGGGACAATTCCTCTCCCATCAGATTCTGGTGCTGCTCCAACTACTGGTGAGGAGGTTTGGTGCCAAACTGCCCAGCCAGGAATTTGATCCCATTGTTGATCCCAATTTGGATTCTCTTACCTGATGAGTCCCTATTTCACCAGCCAGCAAAGAGGTGGAAGGAGGGAAGCTCAGGTCCCCCAAGCATGGGAGAAATGCAAAAGAAACTCTCCATATGGTTTTAGCAGAGGATGAGGTGGGACCCCTCATGTTTACACTCTGTCCTCTACCTTGTTGGTGGCAGTTGCAAGATCTAAGTTATTAGAATGAAAGAGAAAATCATTTTCTGATGTAAGCTAAACTTGAAAATAAGCAGCTCATGGCTTATTGGACTGTTTTTATTTAAATATCATTTGTCTTTTCACAAATACCCCAGGGAAAAAAAAAAGCTTAATCTACTATTTGAACATGGAGAAAGTGAAATCTAAATGCTGATAATGAATATTATAAACCCGCAAGCTCTGTATTTAAGTGTTGGGAATTGTTGATTTCTAATGTTGACATTCCAAAGTAAATATTTTTGCTGAGGGTGCTGGTCTAACCATGCAGAACTACTACATTTGCATGTATTATGTAAATTTGATTTTGAAAACAATTCTGGTTTGTGTTTTCCTCTGTTGAAAATTGGTATGTTACAGACATTATGTAAATAGGCTGTTGTGGAAAGAGTCCATTTTTCCCCCTCTAGAGAGATTTATGAATCTTGAAAAAACTAAAAGACACTTTAGAGTTGTATATGGAATCGTGCAGAAAATATACGTATATGGAGTCAAATATGGAGTAGTGGAAAAAATATTTAAGACTCTACAGTAGAACTTCAGAGTTAGGAACATCAGTGTTAAAAATTGACCAGTCAACCACACATTTCATTTGGAATGGGAAGTACACAATTAGGCAGCAGAGACAAAAAAAATACTGTACAGCACTGAACTGTGTTAAATGTAAATTACTAAAAAATAAAGTGAAAGTTTAAAAAAGATTTGACAAGGCAAAGAAACTGTTTCTGTGCTTGTTTCATTTAAATTAAGATGGTTAAGAGCAGCATTTTTCCTTCTACACAGGAAAGTTTCAAAGCTATATTAAGTCAATGTTCAGTTGTAAACTTTTGAGAGAACAACCATAATGTTTTGTTCAGAGTTACCAACATTTCGGAGTTATGAACAACCTCCATTCCCAAGGTGTTCATAACTATGAGGTTCTATTCTATTCTATTTTCCTTCTCTTTTGTATCCCAAAAATTTTACTGCAGTTTCTGATGCTGGTGGAGATATGAACTCATGGCTAATAAATGTTCCTCACAACATTTTCTGAAAAGGCCAAAGATTGATTCTGAAGAAGTGGAAAATAATTGTGTTGATGAGACAGTGTCTTCTTAAATTAATCATGTACAGGTAATAAAACCCTCTAAGGTGCACGCACAAACATGAGCATCAAATAGTATTCCTGGAATGATTAATAACTTAATTACTTCAGTTCCTCAAATAAGAAAAACTATCCACTTTTGTTTACCCCCAAGATAGGGTCCACCTATTATTCAACTCCACCTTGAAAGTAAAGGCAATAAGAAAATTGTTCACATTGTGTGAAATGCTTTGTCTAAGGAATGAAAAATCAGTTAAGGTTAGAGGTTCCATTCCACTGAGAATAGAAACTAAAGAAAGGCTAAATCATCTAAGCAAGACTCTCAAATTTACACATGGATAAACTCACTCTATCTTCTGGCCTAGTTAAAAAGGAACCCGAAAAGATTTCCAAAGCAGAGTAACACCTTGCTTTCCTATGCAAAGTGGCCTTTTACATGCTGGGAATGAATCAAGATCAAGAGATGGGTGGGGAAGCTGCAGATTTAAACCAGTTAAGACTAGGGTGACCAGACAGCAAATGTGAAAAATCGGGACAGGGGTGGGGGATAATAGGAGCCTATATAAGAAAAAGACCCAAAAATCGGGACTGTCCCTATAAAATCAGGACATCTGGTCATCCTAGTTATGACAGTCTGCTATGTTACTGGGACCAAGTTTCCTTGTTGCTCCAAGAATTCCGGTTCACAAGTTTTTAACACAAATTATAAACTACACATTTGTGTGCTTGATGAATAAAATACACCATGGATAATCTTTTCTTCATTCAATATGTCTTTCATTCCAAATTATAAACTGTACCTCTGTCTGCCTTGTGAATCAGATAAACAGTCTCTCTATATGTGGAAAATGCCTCTTGTTCATAATCATTTTACATCAGTTAGGGCTTACATAAAAAAAATGCATGACTATGGCCCCTGGATTTAGAAGGCTGAAAGAGATATTTGCTTTCTAAACTACTATTGCGCTATGGAAATGGTATGACTTGTATAGAACAAGAAAGAAAAGAACATTACATAGGACTGGAAAGGACCTCCAGGGTCATCTAGTACTGACAAATCCAATTACGTAAACAAGGTACACCTTTAAAATATTATGAGAAATTGTTTAAAGGGAGGCATTTCAAATAAATATTATTCACTAATAGTAAAATACAATCCATGAAACCAAACAAAAACCCCTCCAACTAAGAAACACAAAGAAATGTGTTACACACCGGTGACATCTACTGGATAATGATAAAAGCAGCAAAGACAATTAGCTGAAATTGAGTGGTCAGTGAACAAGTACCAAATAGAAAATAAGAGGATTACCTTCTAACAGACCCAAAACAGGATCTATAAACCCAAGAACACAACATAGACACCATAGATAGCTGAACCCATGGAGAGAGACTTCCCCTCCCCTGCCCCTGGCTTAACAGCGGTGAGATTTTACTTCAGATATTGTATTTCTTTTTCCATTCTTTAATACAAAGAGCTGAAAGTTATCTGGTTGAGTCTACACTCCATTTAGTAAGATCTCAAGTAACCATATTTTGCATTTTAACTAAATAATGCTGCATGCATATTCTCCTTTAAAAGCCCAAGCAAATTGGCCTAACAAAGCAATTGATTGTGATATTCTAAACTTGTCATTTTCATATCAAACTATTTAGAACACACAGATTACACCATTAAGAATGTCTTTAAAACAAGTGTATCCTTGTTCTTTGCAAAGATCCTGGAAGTGTAATAAATGTATTAAAAGTACTAAAGAATTGGTAACTGATTATTATCGATAAATGTAATAAGAAATCTTGGTGATTTGCCTTGTTGCTTTGTACTGTTACTGGACCTCAAAACTGGTTTGTTAATTATTTAAAAGATTGCATGTGTACAAATATTCAGTATTTGACTAGAACTTTTGTATCTATGCTGGATCAATTAACTGTTGATTATATATTCAGGTAGTTCTGGGTGAATTAATAGACTATTAGTTAAGAATAACAAAGCATCCAGATCTAAAAAACACTGGCCAAGGTAAAAGTTGACCTGGAAAGAACCTAAAGTTAAAATTAGCAAAACTAATTTGTACTCAATTAAAAGGGGTTATTCTACTTTAATTCCATCACAGTATTGGCTAGAATACTTATGAGATTGCTGAGCTGTCAGATGGATTTTAAAGCTGATATCTGACTAACTAGATTTGCTAAATTCATAAAAAGTTGACCTCCATTTACACTTACATCTGACAGAGAAGCAACCTGATTTGAAGTAATATGCTCATCTGGTCCTAGCAGAGAAACAGACTCCAAGATAAAATTCTCCAAAGGTTGAGGGAACACAGGAGAGAAGGAAAGCAGCATGGTGAGGAAGAAACTGATCTGCTAGAAAGTATTTTAGGAAGTGACCAAACCGTCATCTCTCTCACCCAAACCCTATCCTCAATCCAAATCTATTACTCCTTTTACCCAAGTACCTGTTTCATGGAAACCCAAGAAATTAATTTCAGTGGTTACTTGTGCTACTAGTAGGGTACACAACTTTGTATAGCTGCCAAGTCTTGCTGACATTTGTTAATGATGGTACAAAACATTCACACTAGCACCTAGGGGGAACCTCTGTTCTCAAGCTAGGTCAAATGACACATGACAGTACAAGCAATCTACAGAGAATGTAAGAGGAAACTTACATAGAGAAGAAATGAGGGAGGAAAGATCTTATTGGGATAAAGGAGGAGTTGGCAGAGGGAGAGAGAGAAAAAAGAGGGATTCAGGGAGCCAGCGGACAGTGGCAGGATAGAGAAAGTTGAGAACATGTGTCAATGGGAGAAGGCCTGTAAAAGGAGTAGAGGAGATCAAGGGGGGGTGGAAAAAGGAGAGAAACTAAAGTATGTGGATAGGCACACAAGGGAAGAAAGAATATGAAAATAGGGAGATAAGGGAATAAGAGAAAAAAGTTACAAAAAGGAAAAGACAAGAAATGATTCATAGTATTACCCATGTAGATATCACTAAGTGTACAGAGCCTGGGCCACTGATTTATCACCATAAATTATAATAAAGAGTCTAAAGAGAAAATTCCCTAAAGAAGGATTTTGTTGTGTTAATAGACTAGCTACGGTGCTCTCTTTGGATCTAAGTGATGTAGCCAAGGCTTTCCTGGTAATGTACATGATTTAAGGCATAAAATTGGCTGATTGGTAATCTGATTTAAATAGAAGTCAGACCGTTTACTTTAGCTAAAAATTTAGTGTGGTTAACTTATCCTTTTGGAAGACTGCACAAAGGGGATGAACCTGAATATTCATAACCTGGAAACTTAATTATTTTAAAAAGGTGTCTTCCTTCTCCAATATACAGTGGCACTGAATACAGCTAGCATGCTCTTCAGATTACAGTATTTAACATTCCTTCAGGCAGCCTACAATGTTTTGTAGAATATAGTCAATTTTGTACACCTTCCTAAAACAGCATCATATGACATGCATAAAAATCACCTTACCTTCTCTATTTACTATATTTTTACCAAAATATAACAAGAGCATTTCTAGAAGCATAACATAGGTTTCCAATTTTTGTAGACAAGATATGAGACAACAGGGGAATTTTTAAAAAGAATATTTGTTTGAAGATAGTGTTATTACATCTCTAGCTATTGTAAAATATTTGACTCCAACCTGAAACACACTTGAAATCACCCTGGACCAACTTTGTTTGTGAATCTGCAGCAGTTTGCACCGCTTTTGTTCATGTCTGTAGTGGGATGTGACTTACCACTGCAGCGCCTCCTGCTGGCTGTCCCAGGGATTATCTGTGCATGCCAGTGTGCCCTCTTCTGGCGGTGTCTCACTGCCGTCCCTTCTGCTCCAGGACCTACATCACTCTCCAGCTGTCCCCCCTGCTGCCCTTCCAGGGGAACTGCAGTCCATTGTCCAGCCACCTCCTCAGTGATAGTGCGGGCCACCCAGGCCCACCCACTACTACAGGTCCCAGCTCAGGGATCCTGTAGATGGCAGCCGCATGCTGCATCCCCTTCAACCTCACAGTCTACTTCCCTGAGCCACTTCCCTGCAGCCCCAGCATCATCTCCGTGCTTATCTCAGAGCCTCAGCATGCCAGCAGTCAGCCTGGAGTTTGCTTTCACTCCCCTGATCCTGCCCAGCACTGCTCTGTCCAAGGTGCTAGCTTTCTTCCTCCTGCAAGGCAGACAGTTTCTCCTCCTCAAGCCCCAGGGAGCAACTGAATCTGCTCTGCTCTGCAGCTCTTCGTATATGGGCCTGCCAGGCCCTGATTTGCTATGCCTCACAGCCCCTTTCCTATGGGCTGCTTTTCAGCACAGCATCCCTAGAGTTCCATTAAGTCTTTATGGGCCAGTGTAGAGCAGACACCCCATCACAATGTCCAAAAGGTTTTATTTAATGCTAGATACAGCCAGACAAATTCAAACTAGAAATTCGGCACAAATTTCTTACAGTGAGGATGACTAACAAGGGAAGTGGTGGATTTCTGCATCACTTGAAAAAAAGTGAACAAGAAAAACAGTATTTGGGAATCTCTCACTGAGACCCCTTTGAGAAGCAGCGTTATTTCCTTTGCACAGTATTCACTTTCATGCAAGGAGGGCTCAGTGTTTTACTAACAATGTTAGAATAGATCACGAGAGCTGGTCAGAAAAATGGAACGTCCATCCTATAGGAAATTCTGGCATTTCAAAATTTGTTTTCATCCTAAATTGGAGTAAAAAGGTCAAAAAAATTGAATTTTTGTGGAACAAAAATACAAAAAAAAATCAAAATACTGAAATTACTTTATCAAAACAATGTTTTGATATGTCAAACCAATATAATACATATATATAATATTAGAATTAATATTATATAGGAAAACATATAAGTCAAAATGAGATAGGAAAGTTAAATGAAATATTCTATTTTGATAGTGAATAATTTTGAAATGTTTCCATCAAAAATTGTGTCTAAGTCAACACACTCGCCACACAAAAAAGTTGATGAAATGGCATTTTTGATGGAAAACTGTTCCACAGAGAAGTGTTGTCAACCTGCTCTATAGAGCAGACAACATGTGGCAGGATTAATCATGGCACCATTGCCCCCAAATCATACTTCAGTCATAACTATACTAAGAATGTTTAAAGTCTAGCAGACAAGCTTCCAAGAGTCCCCAATTCCTGAATCCCAAAAGAAGCCCCACCTTGTTCCATGAGAGCAAGCAACTTCCCTGCTCCAGAAGCAAGCAACTTCTCAGTTCTATTTGGCAAACTAAAAGAGTGAAAGTCTCAACCTATTAATACAGTTCTCTACAGTAACTGGCAAAAGCCCTCTGGCAAGAACCAGCAGGCTCAGACGTTGTGCCCTAATCTGGGGAAACGATACACCCCGCATCTCCTCACTGAGTGGGCTAAAACTATACTTCAATTCACAACCCGTGCAAAGGATGCTTTATACAAAGGTAACTAACACTAAAGGAGAAAAACTCTCTCTTCAGTCTAAGCCCTTAGAAGTGGTGCTGAATGAAAACATCTAGAGTGAGTGGATAAACTGCAATTTCATGGTTGCTAAATCCTCTAGGGATTACTGCCTGGGGCTAAATCAATTTATGACTGCCCACACCTTTCACATAAATAGCCTCAAAGACCTAAGTCAACGCTCATTTTTTGCAAAGGAGGCTTTCTGGAAAAACTACACCTGAACAATCTCCCCACAACTCAAATTACAAAGTGTTGCTGAAGTTGTCTTGGAAAGGAATTCTGCTATTTATCAATAAAGAGTTATAGTGTTTGATCTGTGTTTTGGCTCAGGGCTTTTACTATTGCAATAATCCAGTTAGGTAAGGTTTCTTATTTACTTAGGGTGAGGTTCTAATACCCACATTGTTTTGCAAGTACTCCCATTGAAATGAATGGGGACACATGTAGATTAAAATGCTACTTAATGTGAATAATGGTATCAGTCTCTCCCATTAAAAGTTTTCAGAAAGAATGTTTTGTTTTGTTTTTTTAACATGGGCCATATATTAATGTATAATATCTATTGGAAGTTAGTAATCCATATATTCTTTATTAGGTTATTAAAGAGATTGGTGGTTTAGATTTGTCAAAGTCAGAGGGAAAGGTACCATATTTATTAGGGATTCTGACAGCTTTTAGTTTGGGTACGACAATGAGCTCTACTATCTCCTCTTATTTAAATGCACTAGTGAATACCGTACCATTGAACAATGATGGACATATTCACAGAAGTCAGTACCAATACAGTAGGAGTAAATTTGCCCAAGTGTTTGAATGTTCCCCTCTTTTTATATTCTTAAAAATCAAAGTTTTTTTTAAACCACATCCACATGTTAGGGGGTATTATACTGCAGTAATTGTTACTGGCCAATTGTGGGTCTACCATGATCAAGCATGTGATGAGATCAATTGCTGTGTGTAATACAAATTTCAAATAGCTAAGAACATGCCTGGAACAGTAGGGAGAGTTGAGTGCATTCAACTCTCTCTGACTTCACAGAAAGTCTTCATCACCCCTTAGGAACAGGTCCCAGTCCCCCAATTAAGGGCTTGTATACATGGCGCCACAGTACAAACTAGAAGGCTGTGAATTGTGAAGCACTGTAACTTATTGCCCTCTAGCTGCCTCATGCAGACCATACTGGTGCAAACTAAGAAGTAGCTAGTCCAGGGGTTGGCAACGTTTGGCACACGGCCTGCCAGGGTAACCACCTGGTGGGCCGGACCGGTTTGTTTACCTGCCGCATCCACAGGTTCGGCCGATCGCAGCTCCCACTGGCTTCAGTTTGCCATTCCAGGCCAATGGGGGCGGTGGGAAGTGGTGCAGGCTGAGGAATGTGCTGGCCACTGCTTCCTGCCGCTCCCACTGGCCTGGAGCAGTGAACCGCGGCCAGTGGGAGCCATGATCGGACTAACCTGCGGACACGGCAGGTAAACAAACTGGCCCGGCCCGCCAGAGGGCTTACCCTGCCGGGCCGCGTGCAAAAGGTTGCTAATCCCTGAGCTAGTCCATGTTAACATAATCCTTTGCAGCAGTGCATTTAAAGATAGGGCATTAGTACTTTATTAATTAGCAATGAACTGAATATATGCGTTAGTGATTTGTTGAATTTTGGATTTAAACAAAAGCTGAAAGGGATTCTAAGATTAATTTACTGTGAATTTGCTAATATACTACAATACATTTTAAAGGCCATCTTTATGTATGTCAGTGAAGATGAGTGTTATTAGAACTAGCAAGGATAATGATTCTCTTATTTGAATAATTTAACACATGCTATTCTCTTTTTAGAAGTTAATTTTTGAGCATAACAAAGTGTAATGGTCAAGAACACCACGCTGACAGCTCCAATATAAAAATACTTCTTGTTTTCTATCAATTAATACAGCAAGGCATTAAAATAAAACATTTTTAATTGTAGTAGTGGCTGATAATCCGTATCTAACTACCCTTAACTATATAGACCTGCTCTCATGATGCATTGTATGTAAAACACTACTACAGTACAGTACTTTCAAATACCTTTGAGGACTCAAAAATCAAATGGATATCCCACACGATACTGATTTAATCCTCTATAATAGCTATCTCTATATATCCATCTCATGGCAGGTTCCAATATTGAAAAAAAAATGCTTCCTGTGGCAGAATAGACAGGGGCTACGGTTAGCAAAGGATGTCAGCCCAACATCTGGCAATGTAAAGAAAAAAGTCCAAGTTTAAGAAGATCTAATTTCTCATATAGTTTTCAATATAACTGGTGTCACTTAGCATGTTTATTCTGAAACATCTACTGCTGATCTGATTGGCTGAGTATTGGACAAACACTATTTGTGGCACTATCTTGGATCCGCAGTCATTGTGCTAGATGTTGTACAAACAAAGGACAAAGATGGTTTCTGCCCCAAAGAGCAAACATCGAGCTTATAGTTTCAAATACCCTGTTTAGACAGGGAAGGCACTATTAATTCCCTGCAAAGAGAATCAGGCAGAGGACCTATGAAGCGTTGGGAGGAAGGGAACCCTCATCTTACCTATTAGAGAGAGCATTCACACTTTGGCTCCTCACAGTACTAACATTCACTGTAACTATTTTTTTAAATAGCGACTGGTTTGGAGGTCACTAACAAAGTGTTGCCTAAGCTTTGTGCATAACTTTTGAAGCTTAGTCTACACTTGTCGGCATAGCTACATCAGTTCACAGTATGGAAAAAAAACACACACCCTTGCCAACATAGCTATGACAACAAAACCCCAAGTGTAGATGCAGCTACGTCAACAGAAGAATGCTTCTGTCAACATAAATAATTGTTTGGGGAAAGTGGTGTTCCTACACAAACAGAAAAACTCTCGGTGCAGGCTATTTTTACATACCCATACTGGCATAAGCTCCATAGTGTAGACGTAGCCTCAAATATATTTCAGCTTTAGGAATTATTTTATGAATGAGTTAACATTCCTTTCTGCCATGGCAATATTGCTACAGCATTGTAGGACTATTTGCTTTATTATTACACTTTCTGGGGCAAATCTTCCTCATTTAAACTGGTATGAGAATTGCTGTGGATTTACACCACTGTAAAGCCTTCTATATTTTTAAAACACATTTGTTATCTGCAGGGTTTCCAAACTGGGGTATGTTCATCACACAGTCTGGTTTTAAGAAAAAAAACTGCATCTGAACATGTGCAGTAATGTAATGGTTGCTTTTCCAATCAGTAATAGAAAAAACAATTCACATGATGGTGCTAGGGCTGTCTGAATAGAGATATGGAGCAGAGAAAAAGTGTAACAACTTCATAGCGTACTCTAGTTACATTTCCATTACAATAGCTACTTTTCCTACCCTTTTTTTTGCTTCACATTGCATATTATAGTCATTATTATAAAGCATGCAGACTTCCACGGAAGTCAAGTTTGGATTGGAATTAGAGATTTTTATTTTTACTAATTACTGTAGTACTGACAAGATGGGTGAGGGAATATGTTTTATTGGACCAACTCCTGCTAGTGCAAGAGAAGCTTCTGAGCTGCAAAAAGCTCCTCTTCAGAGAGTACTGAAAGGTAGGTGACCTACACTATGTTAACACCATTAAAAGAATCAGATGTTAGTCGCTGCATATCGCAGAAAGCATTTTTGTCCTTTCCCCCTTTCAAGTTGAATTCCGGAAGCCGATCCTGGTTACTTAATGCACTGTTTGATATTACAGCGTTGTGGAAGGCCAACTTTAAATTCCCTGATCCTCTTGCATCTCCTCTGCGAAATTCTCCAGTTCAGTTGAAATGCTTCAGTAATAACTATTGTACTTACTCACTTTAAAAGCTTCCTGTCATGTCGTAATTGAGTGTGGACAGCAGAAAGAACAATTTCATAAACAGATGGAACATAAAAGAGATCCAGCCAAGGGGAAAAAAAAACCAACCAAATAATGTAGATTCAAGAGTGCAAAACACAGGCAATTTTGGAAAAGATCAGGTAAACTTGCTATGACTGCCACTTATTTAGTCACTTAATACAGGAGCACATTTTCCCCCATAAGGATGGACTCATTTGACACATTCTTTAAATATGAGGTATTATGCATTTGTTCTGAAGTTGTTCAAGTTCTCTTGGAACCGTAGCAAGCAATCAGAATATTGTTCCATTCACATGGTTTTCTCTCACTAGGATATGATGCCTTGAGCATCTTGTAACATTTAGGGACCTAATCTAGCAAAGCATTTTAGCACACATGAATAGTTCCATTCATTCATTAAGACTACTCACAAACTTGAAGTTACCTAAACACTTAACTGTTTTGCTGGATGGACACCAGATACTCTTCAGCACCACTTTTCTCCTTTGCACACTAGCTTCAGCAGCATGGGTAGACTTTGCTGAGGTAATTCTCACATACTGTGTTGCTGAGGATTGCCTCTTCCTAACTAAAGGCTACTTAACATTTGCATTTGATGTTGGAATTACACTCTCTCTATGAAAATGATGTCTCACTTGCTGGTCTGATATCAAAGCACAGAGAGGCTGAGTAAGAGAGCGAGCATGTGGGTGCACATCTCCCCTTTACTAAAAGAAGAGTGGAGAGTTCCTTCCTATCCCTCATCGGGGTATGAGGGAGCTAACATATGGCAACAGCAAAGGGGCACACAGCACCATGGCTACAACCCACTTCTATTTCCTCTTCCCCAAGGCCCTTAAGAGCTGACTCAGTTCTCAGCAGTCTTCTTAGCCCAAATTCCTTTAATTCACCCTTCACCAGGCTGGCAACAGTTTGTCAAAAACACAGCACTCAAAAGTCCCAAAACAAACAGGATAGCTTCTTCAGTTCTAGCTCCAGCCTCCTGAACTGCCTTACCTTACAATCAGGTTACCCACCTCTGGCAGTCTCAGCTACTTCTCACAATCATCCCCTCTCTACAGCTTCCTGCTGCCTTTTATATTGGAATTACCTGATTCCTCCCAGGTGGAGCTTATCTTGTAATCAGGGCTGGCTTAGCCCCAGGCTCTACACTCATGATTTTTGGGGCCTCCCACATAGATTTGGCATGCTTGGGAGGCAATACTAGGTAATCCTCTCAAGTCAGATGCCTTAAATTAGTAGGAAACATTATATTATACATGTCCTCCATTTACTTCCCAAACCATTATCATTTTGTTGTTTATAAACCACATTTCTTCTGACATGTCTAACACTCTTGAGAAACGAAGGCCCCGGCAAGTCTGAAAGTTGAAAGAAATTATCTTTGAATGACCAGAGTGCAAAATGTGCCTGAAAAACTGCAACTGGTGGAGAAAATACAGGGATTTATGCTCAGATATCTCATGCTCAGATATCAAATCCAGTCAAACAGAATGTTACTGCATTTCTACTTTATTACATTTTCCTCTGATCCTAAATTTATTATGCTTGTTTTCATTCAAAGAGCAATGTTTAGCGGAATTTTTAAGTCTTAAAATAGGGTCTTAGAATGGAAATGCATTCGCAACTGTAATATAATGCCACTAGTTCAGCGCTATAATAATGTGAATCCCAGTCCGGAAACAATAGAACACCGCAACAGAAGCATCTTTAATGATAAACACATAGTGTAAGCTTTGTTGCGTGCTGTATCCATTTGGGAGGACAACTACCTGGGCAATGGTATCATCATTTTAGAGGTTGTGGAATGAGTGAGTTAATGAAATCACTATTTAAAAAAAAAATTAACAACAAAACATAAAAACACACAGGCCTCAACCAAAACTCTAATTACCAAACCGGTTGTGATCATGACTATGCAGTCAGTTTGAACTGAGAGTTGGTTAAGCAAGATGGCCTATCCATGTGAGTGGAAGAAAGTGGCCCATGACCGAATCAACTGGGAGAGAAGTGATCACCTTCTTCAGAGGAAAAGCAGAGGCCACTAAATGAAGCAGGCTGAGATAGAGGCTAGAAGAAGATGCTACCACCAACATACAGGTCTAGGATAAAGGACCAAAAGCAGTAGCAGCTGCCAATGACTGCATTGGGAGGACCCACTGAAGAAGCCAAGAAAACCCCAGACAGGAAATTGGTGGGGGGGACTAAATAATCACAGCTCTTCCAAGTTTTGTACAGCTCTAGATATGATATGTTATGCACATTTAATGAAACTAATGTGCATATTTTCCAATTTTCATAGAACTATACATTTCAGCGTTAAAAAACTATGAAGATGTAATGCTAGTGAAAAACAACCAGTGGATTGACAGCCCTGATAACTAGAGATGGTTGAATAGTACAAGTATTTTCCATGAAAATTTTGTAAAAGAAATTAACTATTTGCATGCATTCTTGTAGTTTTTATTGTTGGGGGGGGGACCCTGAACCTGAAACATTTTCTTGTTTTTTTCTTTTAAAGGAAAACCAGGAAACTTTCAAAATGGGGGGAAAAAAGTATTTTTTGAAGAAGAAGAAAAAAAAGGGTCATTTACAGAAGGTCCTATTTTTTCAATTTAGAAAAAAAAAGTCAGAAAAAAATTGACCAGCACTACTGACATCTCTTTGGGAGCTGGGAAATGTTAACTATCAGAATTCCTGGCTCGAAGGGGAATGTTGTCTAGTGGTTAGAACAGTGCATCTTGACAGGAGAGTAATTAATATCCATGATAACCAAGCTCTATCATGTTAAAAGTCTGGTTTTATTCCCAGATTTCTTAGTTAGCTTGTTTGTAAAATGGGTATTTACTAATTGACTGCCTCTTGCATATGGATATACCTTACTCAGAAAAAAGAGTTGAGGACTTTGCAGTCAGTAAGAGAGGTGAGACCATAACCTTTGGTAATCTGGCTCCCACGAGAGTGTCTGTCTCTCTGAAATTTTACTTGATAGACAGATATCCATGATAGGCCTGCCAAGTGCAAGATTGTTGCACAAGATACATGGCACCTAGCAGGTCTGGGTAACCAGAGCAAGGAGCTGCTGCAGCACTAGTAAAGAAAGCCAATCACAAAAGGAGGAACAGCACATCCGGCTGGCAGCAGCTCCTGAGAAAAAAAACCAGAGAAGCAGACATTCACTTGATATGGCTGCATTATTTCTTAATGTCTGCTTCTAAAAAATAAAAGGCTTGGGGCATATTTAGCAGACGTCTCATTGAAGGGGAACTTCCTCACAGCTGGGGTTATGCTGAGTACAGTCACTTTCAGATCTCTAGTGTGGTCCTTCCGTGTAAGTAGTACAGATGCCTAAGTTAAGGCAGTCTGCTCATGCATTGCCTCTTTCTCCCTGCTGGTGCCCTACAACTGAATATGTCAGTGTAACTCATCATGTCCAGTTCTTGTGGTTGTCCAGGGGAGACGCAAGTTGTGTGTGTAAATGCCAGAAGCAGAAGAAAAATCAAGAGCTCTTCCTTCCATTTTTATGTGAGCTGCATCAGTACACGCTTGAAGAATGAGTTTCCTCCCTCTCATCTTCAGGGCACTATTCCAGACTGTGTAACATTTCTCTAGTACAGAGTCCAGTTACTCTAATTAAAAGCAATTAGAATTTCCTGGAACATAGGAAAACTGCATTCTATTCCCAGCTCTGCCACAGCTTGCTGTATAACCTTGGGCAAGTCACTTCACTTCCTTGTGCCTGCAGGGGCGTGTGAACATCCCAGACTGGGTAGAGACTTGCACTAGTGGGGGTCAAACTAGCGTGCTAATAATAGAAGTCTGGGCACTGCACCTTGGACTCTCAAGCCCACCAGACCCCCTAGGCTTGAGCAACAATCCCCACACTGCTATTTTTAGCATGCTAGCCCAAGCAACATTTTGTGGTTTAGACATAACAAATCCTGCATCTTGGCAGGGTGTTAAACTAGATGACCCTGGCAGTCCCTTCTAACCCTAAGGGCTTGGCTACACTTGAGAGTTGCAGCGCTGGTGGTGGCTTTACAGCGCTGCAACTCACTCACCGTCCACACTGGCAAGGCACATACAGCGCTGTATCTCCCTGGCTACAGCGCTGGTTGTACTCCACCTCAACAAGGGGAATAAAGACTATAGCTCTGCTGATGCAGCGCTGCCCCGCCAGTGTGGCCACCAAAAGCGCTGTTATTGGCCTCCAGAAGTATTCAGAGGTATCCCAGAATGCCTGTTCTAGCCACTCTGCTCATCAGTTCGAACTCTACTGCCCTGGCCTCAGGTGACCAATCGCCAGACCGGATGTCTTATGACTATTGCTTAGAGTACACCCTAAATGTAGTTCACAGCTCAGGCTTTCCTGCAGTCCCTAGGGTTAATTTCTTCCTCTCTGCCCCACACATCCAGTTCATATCCATCACTTCTTCTCCCTCCACTTGTCCAAGATGTTCCTTTTCTTTCTATCCCCACAACCAAATCTCTCATTCAGGCAGTGCTCCCCATTATATCCTGCCACATCTACTGAAGCATCTTCCTCTCTGACCCTTGAGACATGCACATTACCTCCCTCCAAACAACTTGCAGCTCCTAAAATCATCCTCTTTCCCTGTCAATTTAATCATGTCACTCCCCTCTCTGAATCCCTTCTGTGGCTCTCTATCACATTAAATTTAGTCCTCTTGTTACTGCCTCCAACACTCTACATAACTTTGCCCTTTCCCTATATACCATCCCTTTTTGAGCTTTATGTTTCCTCCTCATCCCCTCCACTCCACTGCTATTCCCAGTCTTCTCTGATTGTCAGTGTCTTGCACAATCCCCTCCACACCTCTTTCCACGCGGTCTCCTATAAATGGTGCAACTTCAGAGTTTCAAAGGCCCTACCCTGTCCATATTTAAGTCCATCTGGAAGGACGTCAGCCATGCTGTTTAGGAGTGAACTGAGCTGACTTGAACAACCTATTTCCCCCTTCCCCCTAACTTCTGTCACCTTGTCTGTCTGTCTGTCTGTCCTTAGAGAGTTCCTTAGGGCAGGGACCACTTCTTGAGTGTTTGGTAAGTGCCTAGCACATTGTGAGTGCTGCTGCAAACAGATGATAAAGTAAAAGCAGCAAATACCTAGGTCTTATAATACTCCTCAGATGTCTTTCCTCAACTGAAAATGTTTAAGTGTATATTAGGTAACACATATTAGTTATTTGCCTGGTTCACAAAGAACCAGTTATGCTTGGCTCACACAGTTCCAATGAAGAATGATGTCCAGTTTTAAAAAAAAAGTATCAGGGTACGTCTACACTACGGGATTATTCTGAAATAACATAAACCGGTTTAGTAAAACAGATTGTATAAAATCGATTGCGCGCGGCCACACTAAACACATTAAATCGGTGGTGTGCGTCCACGGTCTGAGGCTAGCGTCGATTTCGGGAGCGTTGCACTGTGGGTAGCTATCCCATAGCTATCCCATAGTTCCCACAGCCTCCCCCGCCCCTTGGCATTTCCGGGTTGAGATCCCAGTGCCTGATGGGACAAAAATCATTGTCGCGGGTGGTTCTGGGTACAGCCTCACCCCTCCCTCCCTGAAAGCAGCAGACAACCGTTTTGCGCCTTTTTTGCTTGGTGAACTGTGCAGACGCCATAACACAGCAAATATGGACCCTGCTCAGCTCAATACCGCAATCGTGGATGTTTTAAACACCTCGCGCACTCTCGTGCAGTATATGCTGAACCAGGACCTTCAAACCGAGGCGAGGAGGCGGCGGATATGGCAGCGCGGTGATGACAGTGATGAGGACGTAGACACAGAATTCTCTCAAACCGCAGGCCCCTGCGCTTTGGAGATCCTGATGGTAATGGGGCAGATTCTATCCATTGAACACCGATTTTGGGCCCGGGAAACAAGCACTGACTGGTGGGACCGCATTGTGTTGCAGGTGTGGGACGATTCCCAGTGGCTGCGAAACTTTCGCATGCGTAAGGGCACTTTCATGGAACTTTGTGACTTGCTTGCCCCTGCCCTGAAACGCCATAATACCAAGATGAGAGCAGCCCTCACAATAGAGAAGCGAGTGGCGATAGCCCTGTGGAAGCTTGCAACGGCAGACAGCTACCGGTCAGTCGGGAATCAATTTGGAGTTGGAAAATCTACTGTGGGGGCTGCTGTGATGCAAGTAGCCAAAGCAATCACTAAGCTGCTTCTACGAAAGGTTGTGACTCTGGGAAACGTGCAGGCCATAGTGGATGGCTTTGCTGCAATGGGATTCCCTAACTGTGGTGGGGCGATAGATGGAACCCATATCCCTATCTTGGCACCGCAGCGCCAGGGCACCCAGTACGTAAACCGGAAGGGGTACTTTTCAAAGGTGCTGCAAGCACTGGTGGATCACAAGGGACGTTTCACAAACATCCACGTGGGATGGCCAGGGAGGGTTCATGACGCTCGCGTATTCAGAAGCACTACTCTGTTTAAATGGCTGCAGCAAGGGAATTACTTCCCAGACCAGAAAATAACAGTTGGGGATGTTGAAATGCCTGTCGTTATCCTGGGGGACCCAGCCTACCCCTTGATGCCATGGCTCATGAAGCCATACACAGGCAGCCTGGACAGTGGTCAGGATCTGTTCAATTACAGGCTGAGCAAGTGCAGAATGGTGGTGGAATGTGCATTTGGCCGTTTAAAGGCGCGCTGGCGGACATTACTGACTCGCTCAGACCTCAGCCAAACCAATGTCCCCTATGTTATTGCTGCTTGCTGTATTCTCCACAATCTCTGTGAGAGTAAGGGGGAGACCTTTATGGCGGGGTGGGAGGCTGAGGCAAATCACCTGGCCGCTGATTACGCGCAGCCAGACACCAGGGAGATTAGAAGAGCACACCAGGAAGCGGTGCGCATCAGAGAAGCTTTGAAAACGAGCTTCATCAATGGCCAGGGTACAGTGTGAATGCTGTGTTTGTTGATGAACACCCAACCCCCCTTTATTGACTCATTCCCTGTAAGCAACTCCCCCTCCCCCTTCGAGTACAGCTTACTTATGCAAATAAAGTCACTCTCGTTTAAAAATCATGAATTCTTTATTAATTCATTATAAAAAGAGGGAGAGAAGTAAGGGTGTGGTTTGGGAGGAGGATAGGAAGGATGGAGAAGGCCATTAAAAAAATTTCACATTAACGACAGCCTTCTGGTTGGGCTGTCCACGGGGGTGGAGTGGGCGGGTGCACGGAGCCTCCCCCCACGCGTTCTTACACGTCTGGATGAGGAGGATATGGAACATGGTGAGGGTTGAGGGTGGTTACACAGGGGCTGCAGCGGTACTCTGTGATCCTGCTGCCGTTCCTGAAGCTCCACCAGACGCCGGAGCATGTCAGTTTGATCACGCAGCAGCCCCAGAGTTGCATCCCGCCACCGCTGATCTTCCTGCCGCCACCTCTCATCTCGGTTGTCCCTCCTGTCCTCACGTTCACTGGCCTCTTTCCTGTAATTTGATACCACGTCCTTCCACTCATTCAGATGAGCTCTTTCATTGCGTGTAACTTCCATAATATCCGAGAACATCTCATCTCGCGTCTTCTTTTTCCTCCGCCTTATCTGTGCTAGCCTTTGGGATGGAGGAGGGACGCTTGAAATATTTGCAGCTGCATGAGAGGGAGAGAAATATTTAAAAAGATACATTTTACAGAACAATGGTTATACTCTTTCACAGTGAACAGCACTATTCACCTTACATAGCCCATGTGATTTCCCTACAAGGTCGCATTTTTCATCTTAATACTGAGTGCCTGCAGCTCTGTAGTTACAGATCTCACAGACACAGGTCCAGGCATCAGAATTCAGCTTGCATGCTTCCATGGTAAGCCACTGTCTTTCGGCTTCTGCAGTGATTTACCCCTCCCCCCAATGCATGGCTAATACCACGCTATCTCCCTGCTAATCAACACCCTTCCCACCCCCCCACCCACTGCGTGGCTGGTAGCTTGGGGAAGCCCCGCTGGCCAAACACAAAAAAGATCATCGGCATTTCATTCCTCCCCTCCCCCCGCTTGGCTACATGGAGGAAAGGATTTTTTTTAAGCTGCTGCAGTCCACGAACCCAGTAGGAAAATGGCCATCCGCCTTACTTAAATTCCTGATTTTTAACCAGGTTATCCTGAACGATATCACTTTGCTGAGGATAACACAGCGAGATAAAGAGCGGATGCTTCTTGAATGCCAGCAATCACCGGGACCATACGCTGCTATGCTTTGCCACGCAATGATACCGGACTACTTGCTACATGCATGGCGTGGTAAAGTGTCCTACCATGGTGGGCGGAACAAGGCTGCCTTGCCCAGAAACCTTCTGCAAAGGCTTCTGGAGTACCTACAGGAGCGCTTCATCGAGATGTCCCTGGAGGATTTCCTCTCAATCCCTGGACATATTAACAAACTTTTCTAAGTAACTATACTGTCTGCGAATGCATCCCAAGTCCTCAGGGCAAATCAATCATTAAAAAACGCTTGCTTAAAAAACAATGTTTGCTATTTACAAAGGTACACTCACCAGAGCTGCCTTCCATGGCGTCATTGTCTGGGATACTTGCTTGGGAGGGCTGGGAGGAGGGTAATTCTGTCAGGGTGATAAAAAGCTCCTGGCTGCTGGGGCTCACGGAGTGCTGTGTGCTCTCTGCTAGGTCTTCCTCCTCTTCTTCATCTTCATCTTCCCCATCTGCATAATCCTCAGCCATGGCAGAGATTACAACCCCCACCTCGGAATCCACGATCAGGGGTGGGGTACTTGTGGCGCAGGCCCCTAAAATTGCATGCAGCTCAGCATAGAAGCGGCATGTTTTTCGACCTGCCCCGGACCTTCCGTTTGCTTCTTTGGTTTTCTGGTAGGCTTGTCTGAGCTCCTTAACTTTCACTCTGCACTGCACTGAGTCCCTGCTGTGGCCTTTATCCGTCATAGCCTTAGAAATTCTTTCAAATACTTTTTAATTTCATCTTTTGGAACGCAGTTCTGTTAGCACTGAATCCTCTCCCCATATAGCGATCAGATCCAGTACCTCCCGTGCAGTCCATGCTGGGGCTCTTTTTCGATTCTCAGGAGACTGCATTGTTACCTGTGCAGATGAGCTGTGCGTGGTCACCTGTGCTGATGAGCTCTCCACGCTGGGGAAACAGGAAATGAATTTCAAAAGTTCGCGGGGCTTTTCCTGTCTACCTGGCCAGTGCATCCGAGTTCAGAATGCTGTCCAGAGCGGTCAGTGGTGCACTGTGGGATACTGCCTGGAGGCCAATACCGTCGATTTGCGGCCACACTAACCCTATTCCGATATGTTAATCCCGATATTAGCGCTACTCCTCTTGTCGGGGAGGACTACAGAAACCGATTTAAAGAGCCATTAAAATCGATATAAGGTGCCTCCTAGTGTGGACGGGTGCAGCGTTAAATCGGTTTTATGCTCCTAAAACCGATTTAAACGCCTAGTGTAGACCAGGCTTCAGATTCTTTCTTACAGCCAACTGCTAATTGAGCAGTTCCAATAGGTAAGTGCTAATTAATTTGCTGAGCTCAGGGTCTCAGCTATCCTTTCCTTTCATCGTGGAAGATGAAATTACTGATAGAATTGAAGAATCCCTTCCCACTATGCCACTAGACAGCTATCCTGAACTGGTTATACAAAGGCCCTCAGAGTCAGGAAGACGTAATTAAAACATGTCAGCTCTGATTGTGGCAATCAAGAGTTGCTGTTCGCTCTTTGAAATTGGTTTTAGTTAAAGTGGCAGGCAGCTCAGTGTTCATAATAAATCCACATATGGAAGTAATTATTTATCCTGGATTAATATTCAGAAAAGATGTGAAAATATGACTTCTCCAGTAATGGATGGTTGGATTTTGAGAGGGCTTCAAATTTGTGTCTATGCCCATATCCTACTTTTTGACTACAAGCTGCATACTTGGACACACAATTACTTAATTTGTGTACACCACTGCACATTTTGCAAGCACACAAATCAGAGGCCCTTTGAAAATGTGGTCCATGAGATTTATATTATAAAAATACCCCTATGCAATATCTTCCAAAATTAGGTGGGACAGGTTAGATATGATAAATATAGTACAAAATTCAATGAGCAGTTTGTCTGTGGGCTGCAATCATTTTCGCCTTTGGCACAGAGAAAAAATACAATTAAAAATACAAATCTCTCTTATATCCACAAATCAGCATACAACTATTCTGCAGTCTAAGGGGTTCTTGATATTCAGGTTGTCTGCTAACTCCCCAGCATTGCAAGTGCAATAACTACAGCCCTGCAGATCAGTGGCTATCCACTTTATATCCACAGACCACCTCTGTGGATCCGTACAGGGCTCGAGCAATACCTTGGTTTTGCTTCCAGTTTGGATTTTTGGGTGCATTCTTCAAGTACAATATTCTCCCATGTGATGCCTCTTCCTGAAGTCAACGTCAATCCTGGCTGTGTGGTTTAAAGGACTGAGCCTTTGAGGCCCAATTATTCTTCCCCTGAAGTGAATGGAAAAATTCCTATTGATTTTAATGAGAGCAGGACTGTGCCCTAAGATGTGAAGCAACAAATCCCCTATTACAAACAAGTTTACAGTTTCAGCACATACAGTCATGCAAAACTTGTGTTTTGCCCTTGTTTGACCGTGATGAGGGTTGTCAGTCAGTCCTCTGAGTCACTGAGTCTCCAATGAGCACAGCAGAGGTGGGGGAACTACAAAGCAGCCAGTTGTGGCTTCCTTATCCTGGGGGCAGTTGGGGGATGATTCAGCCACAGCAGGCACAGCCCTCAGGACTGCTCTAAACTACACTCTAGCTGCAAAGCCTCCAATCCCCATCTATCAGCAGGCATTGCCCGCTGGTCACATCCTCTGGAATGACCCCTGTGATAAGATTTGGAAGTGGGATGCTATAGGCCCAGCATGACTACCCCAATATCATCTGAGGATCCCCCCTCCCCCTCCTCAGACCAGGGAAATTTCCAGCTGCCAGTTTTATCCTGTCCTGAAACAGCACAAAGAGGCCATTCAGGGGGTTAAGAATGAATTCCCCTATCTAAGTAGGATGGTTTTTATCTGGGGTATTTTCTTCAGAACCTTATGGCACACTTATTATACTCATTCATTAAAAATACCAAAAGATAAAAAAAAGAATACATTTTGTCCTTTTCAGAGGAAGCTCTAGAGAACATGCTTTGTTTAAAATCCGTAAGTAAAAACATCAAATAACTAATTTTTTTTTTAAATCAGGCCACAAAACTCTGTTCATAAATTTCTTAGGGTCAAGTGTTCTGTTCAGCAGAACAAATCTTCTGCATTATTTCTGACATGTAAATAAAGGATGGACTCTTAAGCAGCAATTTCCATATAGTAATATAGCTGTTGAACCACATCCAAATCGGAAGCAATCCATTTCAAGTGACCCACCATGATCCAATGGCAATTATTAATGAATATTTGTAGTTCAAACATATACATTAGAGAAAATACTGCAAAGGAATTTCCTTGCAGTCTCAATCCACAGGAATTCAGATTTGGAGGAGACAATGAATACTATTAATTTTCATTGATTGAACACACCACTTTCTTAAGAAGTTTCAGTGCCCTTAAAGACCATAAAGAATAAATCATGTACTAATATTTGAATAAATATACAAAGTGCTGTAGATAAAGATGAAAATAATGGTGCCATGGAACTTTAGGAGTAAGCAAAGTGAACAGGTAAAAAATTAAAAAATAAGAAGTACTGTGTCTATGCACATAAAGATATACAACTCTTTGATGAGAATAAAGGGATAATGTAATGAGTAAAATGACACATTCAAATGGAAAATACAAAATGTCTATAGTTCCAAGTGTGCACAAATATGTCAGGTAGAATGGGAGCAGAATTCACAAGACTCCCTTGACAACTTCATCCGAGTATTCCTTTAACATGTCCTGCAAAACTTTTCTGTCAACAGCCACCCAAGAATCTTCACAAATGTCAAGAATACTTAAATTTGACAGTACAGGAAAAAAGCAGATGTGCTAAAATAATGTAGCAAAAATTCTAGTAGTGGTGAATCTAACAAGTGTATCGGTAGAAAAGGCATATTGTCATTTACACTCATTTATCTGTGATCTGATTTAAGTTTCATGGTTGGTGGAGCTGGTTGGAAATTTTTTAACAGAACAAATTTCCACCAGAAATTGCTCTTTAGTAGAAATCTAAATGTTTCATTGGAAGTGTCAATTTTGACAAAATATGATGGAAGAGTTTTGAAATTGTTTCAAATCTAGATGAATATTTTGCTTAATTTTGACTTTTAGGTTCTATTTCCTATTTATATCTATTATTTAATATTTTATATATTATAGTTAATATTTTATATAAATAACATTTTGACATATAGAAGCAAAATGTTTTGATACAGTCATTTCAATTATTTTACAAGAAAATATTTTGGGATTTTGACTTTTTGTAACAATTTGGGATTAAAACAAATTTTAAAATGTTGGTGTTTTCCCATGGGATGGAAATTCCCATTTTTGACCAACTCTAATGCTTGGTAAATTAATATCTTTTGCAGTTAAAAAAGTTTGCTAAATAAAAATTTCCCTCTCTCCCCCAGATTTCTCCTGGAGATATTTAAGTAATCTGCCTAAAGATCTGAGGATGCCCTAAATCAAAGTAGTGTCCTGTAACAGGCAGGTTGAGTAGATAGCTAGCTATGCTGAGACCCCTCTACATTTATGGTATTCTTAATGGATATAGTGCTCCCTAGCTCCTGCCTACACAGAAGCCTTGTCAATAGAATCATTTCTTTTTTAAAAAACATAGTTCCTGTTACCACAGTTTAAACTAAGCTTTTTTTAAAATTTTCTTTGCCACGGTAGCCCATTCAAACTACAAAGGAACTTCAAAGTAAACCTGTTGGATATAAAAAGAGGCAAAGTGAATAATTTCCAGAGGAAAAAACAATTTTAATTTTGTAAAGTAAAGCAGGTTTGTCTAAATCCATTTCTATTTCTGGAATCCAAATAGAGGTTCCTTCCTGGAATTTTATAGAATTGCAAAACTTAAGAATCATCATACTATTGGTATAAGACAACAAATATGCCAAGGTTACCAAGTGCTACTGATAGGAAATGCTTAGAGATTCTACTGAAAATAAATTGAAGTATGTTCTACTTTTGAATAGCATCTAGTCTGATCCTGTAACCCTTTACTCTCATAAATAAAAATTATTCATGAGCATAAGGGTTAAAAAACTGAGGGTGGTAAACAGAATGCTATATCTGACGATTAACCATTTTGTTTATCATTTCATCATACTACAGTAACAGGACTACAACGGCATGACTATTTCATGCTATTGGAGGAGTTTTCTCTCTCTCTCTCTCTCTCTCTCTATATATATATATATAATTTTATGTGCAAATCAGAGGCTTGATTATAGAGGTGTTGATGATGTGCAGCTACCATTAATGTCATGTGAAATTGTGGGCACTCAGAATTTCTGAAAAAATCTGGTGCAAGACACCTGAGTGCATGTGCATTTTTGCATGCACACTGGCACATGAACATTTGTGAATGTCTGGCCCCTTGTCTGGGATAGAAATATTTAGCTTCCGATTGCAGTTCTGTAATGTGAACCGTTAGGGTAGTATTTTGTAATATATACAGAATGACATTATTGGGGAATTGTGCTTATAATAAACTTTAAAAAAAGTGAGCCAGTAAGTTTATTAATAATCATTTTTTTTCTAAATTGTTCTTATTTTCTACACAACTAACATAGTAGTATGCTGGAAATGCCCATCTACTGGAAATACCATCCTCTCTCAAAATAGCATTTTCCATGACAGTGGGCTACTGAATCCATCTCAGTCTGTTTCAAATTTAGACAAGAATCATCTGTAGTACTAAATCCAGTGCAAGAAAAGATATTGGACAAGAAAATAAGTAACTCTAACCATTTTTGTTGTCAGAGATCAACTCTCTGGAAACTTAGTTCATGCTCGTGGATCCAGAGCCACCTTGGGCAGAGGGCAGGCAGGGAGAAGATTCATTCCTGAGAGGTGGTAAGTGGCGGCACTGAGCTAAACGCAAACCTGCTGTAACTACTGATCCAAATGCAACAGACTTCCACTAGAAGTTAATCGGGCTCTTATGCCAGTGAAAGCAACCAATAGATGTGCCTCCCAAGGGCATTCGAGGAAGCATGCTCACTTGCAGCCTTTGCCACAGCTTTAGAAAAAGACATATGCTTGCGTTCCTCCACCTGAGATTTGCCAGCTTGTGGGAGAGAGAATATCTGGAGGGGGCAGGAGGGTGAGACTGAAACTATCCCGCCTCAACAACTTCTGCAGAGTGTTTAATGCAATGAAAATGATAGCACCCCCACGAACTTGCTGCTAAGAGAATGCTGGCTCCAGTACTATGAAGGAGTCCTGAATGGCAATACTGGTTGGAGGAGCATGGACGACTCTGTGCTCCTACCCACTCTAGTGTAGCCTATCATATCTGGCTCACAGGGAAGATTTGAGTAAAACCTTACAGTTATAATTGTGTAATAACCTTTCACATTTGCTGACTTCTCAGACTTTTTCCCCACAGTGTAAATAGTAGAAGACAAAGAGCTTTCTGATCATCATAATAAAGACCAAAGTTGCACTTGAAAGGACAGATTTTAACTATGCTTTTTTGGAAAGGAAGATGACTTAGAATCCCACACCTTGCAATGCCCGGACTAGATTCCAAAGGCAGTGGCATCACATAAACCTAGAGTAAGTCAGTGGAGGCATGCTGGATTTGCATAGTGTAACTGGGATCAGAATCAGAGTCTCTGTGCATAAAGGGTATGCTAGGGAGTCAAAGCACTAAAAGCAGCTCTAGTTATTATAAAGTGGGCAGGGCCCTGGCCTTATTCCATCCCCCTTCGATATGGTGCTGGCCCCACAGGGACAGAGTATGTTGCACCTCCTTATAAGTTTAGTAGATGCTGCTCCTCCAGTGTACCCAGAGACATGCTTCTTACCGTTCTTCTCTGCAAGCGGAATGCCTCCAGGAACTGCTGTTTTAGTAACCTTTCTCCATATCCAGCCCTTGTGGGCTATGCAGCAACAACTTGGCTCTAATCCAAAGTCCACTGAAGTCAGTGAAAGTCTTTCCATTAACTTCAAAGGACTTTTGATAGAGCCTTAAATGTACAATAAAAATGTCAGTGATGCTGACCACTCCAGATAAGGTCAAATCGATATATTAATCTGAATGTTAAATGTATATTTTATCCCCTTGTTTTACATTATTCCTTTTTGTTCATTGTTTTCTTTCAGAGATTCAGTAAAATAGGTTTCAAAGAGTTTTTACACACACACCAAACAAATCTTTTCCTGGTCAACAGGCTGCATAAGAACATGAATAATTTTGTACAATACTACTGTCCAGTATTTGTTTGTTTTTTTGCAACAGTGTTACACTGCTGACTCATATTTAGCTTGTGGTCCACTATGAACCCCAGATCCCTTTCTGCAGTACTCCTTCCTAGGCAGTCATTTCCCATTTTGTATGTGTGCAACTGAAAAAAAGGGTAGGAGTTGGAAGAGGAGGAGAGTAGTTTATAGATTAATTGTAGATCATTTAGGATTGAATATTTTTATAAGAATAAGTGCCATAGGCCAGATGTTAAATCTTTACAAAGGCTTTTTTCCATATGGGCTTTTTATAGAGCTCTATATCATTTTTATTGAACAGTTTTGTATGGATAGTGCCCAGGAAGCCACATGCTAGAAGTAAATAACCAGCGTAAGGGCAAAGAGCAAGGAATAATGGGGTAAAGGCAAGAAGACAAATGTTGAAAATTGCAACCCAGATGCAAAAACAGAGCCAAAGAAATTGGATCAAATGTCAGGGTACAGAATGAAGCCTCCGGGATAGAAAAGTTCCATAGTCTGTAAATGGCAGCAGGTTCTGTGGTATTTATTTGTAATTCACTTCACATGAGAATCAAGATTTAAGTAAGATGTTGAATGTTTCACAAATTTATGGTAAACATAGTTAGCTGAGCACAAAAAGTAACCAAGGAATTTTTTTTTAAGTTCAGGTTGGACAGATATTTAGTTATAGATATAATAAAACAGTTGACTTGATTGTTAGTAGAACTGGGAAGAGGATACTAATTGCATTGTGCAGCAGATGTCAAGATGTCATAATACAGTTTCTTTTCAATTTAGACCAAAAGCAATCATTTGGAAGTTCTCTATGTAATGGAAGTTAAAAAAAGAAAAAAGAAAAAAGAAAAAAACCTCTCATTATGCGAACGTTGCTTTGACCTTTAAAAATAAATTCTGGGGCTGCCCATGCAGCCTGGGTAGCCTACGAGGTAGAGAACTGGGGAGGTTTAGGGGGCTGGATTTCCAGTGTTTCTGGTCTGCCCAGGAGCTGGAAGCCTTGGCTCCAGAACACTCCACAAGGTGCAATACAAAGATTGGATTTTTGTTTCTGCTACTGGGCAGTTCCCAGTTAATTTGAA
Organism: Mauremys mutica; assembly: GCF_020497125.1. Taxonomy (NCBI): domain Eukaryota; kingdom Metazoa; phylum Chordata; order Testudines; family Geoemydidae; genus Mauremys; species Mauremys mutica. The sequence continues at coordinate 194,049,683 of NC_059072.1, forward strand.
TAATAGAATCATAGGAAGGTACATCAAGAGGTCATCTAGTGCAGTCCTCTGCACTCATGGCAGGATTAGGTATTATCTAGACCATCCCTGACAGGTGTTCGTCTAAACTGCTCTTAAAAATCTCCAGTGATAGAGATTCCACAACTTCCTGGGGCAATTTATTCCAGCGCTTAACCACCCTGACAGTTAGGAAGTTTTTCCTAATGTCCAACCTAAATCTCCCTTGCTGCAATTTAACCCCATTGCTTCTCATCCTATTCTCAAAGATTAAGGAGAATAATTTTCCCCTCCTCCTTGTAACCACCTTTTACGTACTTGAAAACTGTTATCATGTCCCTCTCCCTCAGTCTTCGCTTCTCCAAACTAAACAAACCCAATTTTTTCAATCTTCTCTAATAGGTCATGTTTTCTACACCTTTAATCATTTTTGTGGCTCTCCTCTGGACTTTCTCCAATTTGTCCACATCTTTGCTGAAATGTGGCAACCAGAACTGGACACAGTACTCCAGTTGAGGCTTAGTCAGTGTGGAGTAGAGCGGAAGAATTACTTCTTATGTATTGCTTACAACACTCCTGCTAATACATCCCAGAATGATATTTGCTGCTTTTTTTTTTTTTTTTGCAACAGTGTTACACTGCTGACTCATATTTAGTTTGTGATCCACTAGGACTCCCAGATCCCTTTCCCCGGTATTCCTTCCTAGGCAGTCATTTCCCATTTTGTATGTGTGCAACTGATTGTTCCTTCCTATGTGCAGTACTTTGCATTTGGAGTAGGATTTGAAACTCCACTAACAAACAGGAATCCTCTGGAAATCAGACCATACCTGTTAAAAATCTGACAGTCAAAGATGAATGGGTCAGTCTCCAGGATATTGTATCTCCTTGGATTATTTACCTATTCCATCATGGCATCTTAAATTTCTGCATAGCTCAGGACTAACTAGGAATTAGACAAACTCCCCTGACATTATTATGAAGTTTTGGGTGTGTATCAGCATGGATACCATTCCCACAAAGGAAAATGCGCAGCTTCATATTTTGCCATTTAAATGTAACGGGAGGTCTGTCAGCCAGAGGGAAGGGGGAATGAAGCCAGAAAAACATTAAGGAAGAAGAATGAAAATTAGGATAAATGTTTTTTTGGATCTACAAGTTCAGAAGACCTAACAGGTTACTCTGCAGAATTATAGGATAATTGTAATTTGGCTTGGCCTGGCTTTGAAAAGAAAGAAAGAAAGAAAGAAAGTGTTCCTAGTGTTCTAGTTGCAGTGTACCCTTCCATTTAGCATGTTGGTTGTAAATAACATGAGAGCATTATTTCCAGTGCTTCTATTTGCACTTAAACTTTCTGCCTGATCAATCCTTTACAAAACCACAGTACCTGCAAAGTTACATAGACCCTGTACAGACTCAGATTCTTAACTAGTATAAATCAGCATAGCTTCGAGTTTGGCCCATTGGGCATTATCCATGTTGCGGTACCAATGGACAAAATATATTTAAGATATAATTAAATATGGATTTGATTTTTATGTTTACTCAGTCTTCTTATAGGAAACCACAAACTACTTAACACACAAACCAATTGGTTCCATTCTATATAGGCTGAGCATTCACAACTGATTGTTATGGAGGGTCAATGGTAGATTGACCCTTCCATTAAGTGCTGTTGATAGTTCTTTTTTTGACAGTGATTTTTTTTTCCAGATGAGAATAACATACTGGTTTTGCTAGGGGGCAGAGAACAGATCTGACAGTAATTAGAGAGTAACGTTTAAGAAAAACACCTTAGGTTCCTTCAGTCCCCATTTTGAAAGTAAAAGTAATGTGACTTTCTGTGAGACTTAGGCAGGAGGCAACAGAAAAGTGCCTAAGTCACTTTTGGAAAACAGGATTTAGGCTCCAAAGTAATAGTTTAAGGCCAGGAGGCCAACCACATCATCTAGTCAGACCTCTTGCGTGTCACAGGACACTAAATTCTACTCTGCAACTCCCATACCAGGCCCAACAAGTAGAATCAGAGCAAAGTATTACAGCCCTCAGGAGACTAAATTATTATGAGCAAGAGGCAGGGAATAGAAGAGACTGAGGTATACTAGTGCCCGAGGTCCCTGCAATGACAAGGAAATTAATAAGCGAGATATACCCAGAAAATCCTGGCATGTCACCTGCACCCAGACGCTGCAGAAGTACCTTTTCCTCAGGTGCTTTTGAAAATTGTATCCATTATGACTAAGGCTGCGATTTAGTCACAGGGGTCACAGAAGTCATGGAATCTGTGATTTCCAAAGACCTCCGTGACTTTAGCCAGCTCTGGCTGAGAGCTGCAGGGTCTCCTGCTGCCTGCAGAGGCAAGAAGGACCCCCAGAGCTCCCGGCTGCTGCGGGTGGGAGGTGGTAGCCCGGCGACTCCCAGCCATGATGGGTGGCAGAGAGGATCATCAGAACTCCCCACCACCATGGGAGGAAGGGGGACACCCACAACTTGGAGCTGCCAGTGGAGGGGGACCCTGGAGCCCCTCCTCTCCCTCCTCCTCCAGATGCCCAGGCTATCCATTTTGTCATCGGTATTTTTAGTAAAAGTCAAGGACAAGTCACAGGCTTCCATGAGTTTTTCATTATTGCCTGTAACCTCTCTGACTTTTACTAAAAATATCAATGACAAAAACTTAACCTTAATTATGAGCATGCGGCTCATCAGGGTAAGCACGCTGGCGGGCCGAGCCAGTTTGTTTACCTGCCGCATCGGCAGGTTCAGCCGATCGTGGCTCCCACTGGCCACAGTTCACCGTCCCAGGCCAATGAGGGCTGCGGGAAGTGGTGCAGGCCAAGGGATGTGCTTCCCGCCACCCCCATTGGCCTGGGATGGCAAACCACGGCCAGGGGGAGCCACGATCGGCCAAACCTGCTGACACGGCAGGTAAACAAACTGGCCCGGCCCGCCAGGGTGCTTACCCTGGTGAGCCACATGCCAGAGGTTGCCGACCCCTGTACTAAGCTAAGGCTCCAAGCTGCTGATTAGCTGTGGGGTGGCATCAGGACTTAAAACAGTTTGCAAATGCCAATCGGTAGAAATTAAGATGCCAACTGACAGCGATTTTGAAAATGTCAGTGGTGCGTATATAGTGGACTACAGCCTTGTCTACACTACAGAATTTTGTCAATGCAAGTGACACCAACATACAGCCACTGCTTTAATTGCACCGCCATTGCATGTCCTTGTGTCGGTGAAGCGCATCCACAATAGCAGCTTTTGCATCAACACAGAGAGCAGTGCACTGTGGGTAGCTATCCCACTGTGCAACTGCCACAGGGTGCTTTGGGAAGGGTTTTCAATGCCTCATGGGGGCAGCTGCAGCATCACATGATGAAGGTTTCTCAATCCCATTGTTCCTTGGGCGTCTTACTAGATTGTCAGACACTTTTCAACTGCCCTGGTAACCTGCAATCCAGCCATCTCTGTCAGAAAGCCTGGTTCCTGAACTGCTCTTCAGTATTGTGCTGTGCGTTATGAACACAAGGCTGTGAGGATCCCAAGTAGGGGTGTGGTAGTTCAGCTGCGGGGATGCCTTGAAGGAGCATTTTTAGCACTGAATCATAGTAAGGTGTGTAGCTGTAGTGGGCTGAAGCAACCAATCCTGAAGCAGAAGCTGGTGCACCAGTACACCGGCGGGGAGAGGGGCTTGACCTCTGCACTCACCTCCCTCCCTGGCTCTGAACAGCACCCCACCAGTCTCTTCCTCCCCTCCTCCCCCACAGCAGCAGCCTGCCCCTCGTGCCTGCCGCTGCAGTCCCAGTGCCAGAGAGAGCTGGATTCTGTGTTAATGTTTTGATTCTGTGATTCCATCTAAGTTTTCCCACAGCCTCCTCTCCCCCAAGACCAAGAAGTCCAGGAGTGCATTTTCTGCAGGGAGCTGGCACATTCAGCTGGGCAGTAGCTATGTGAGGTGTCCACACTGAGCAATTTCAAATCTTCCTGGGGCTTTGAAAGGGGAGGGACACATGCGTGGGTAGCTGGATGCAGGGCAGGGGAGTTCAAAACTGTGAGCAGAGCGTCATGGTGGGCATTGTGAGATAGCTCCCGGAGGCCAGTTATGGCAACATAATGAATGCAGTGGCTACACTGATACTTTGTAGATCTAACTTTGCCACAAAAAGATCTTCGTCAAGGACAGGGTTTCTCAAACAGGGGTTGCTGCTTGTGCAGGGAAAGCTTCTTGCGGGCTGGGCCAATGTGTTTATCTGCCCCGCCTGCAGGTCCAGCCGATCGCGGCTCCCAGTGGCTGCGGATTGCTGCTCCGGGACAATGGGAGCTGCTGGAAGCAGCAGCCAGTATGCCCTACACAAGTGGCAACCCCTGTTTGAGAAACCCTGTTCTATCAGTTTCCTTCCACCACATTAGGCCAACATTTAAGAATGATTTGGGTCCGCTCCAAGTATTGATGTATCTGACTCAATTTGATGAATGGGGGAAATTTACAATACTGCAGCCTCCTCGTTTTTAACAAATCATACCCAGAATACTTCATTATGTGATTTAGTTCTACAGATTTTGCTTAACAAGGTCTTGGAAAAAACAAGTCTTCCCACCTCTGAACTATCCTTGAAGCTCTTTTGCAAATGAAAATATTTCCTGCAATCTAAGGAAATCTTCAAAAATGCCAGCACTACTTCCATGAAGACAGAAAGGTTCAACCATTAATATTATTGTACACTGTACTGTTCATCAATCAGTTTTCAAGTTTGATGAATAGCCTTTTCTACAGCACAGATGGATGTTTCTATGGGAGTCAGCAATACAAAGTTTGCCACAAATTCATTGTTTGCTTTCACTCCATTTAATAAGCATATTTCTGAATTTCAAGTTTTTGCTGGCCTAAATTTGCATGGGTGAAAGATGCTACTCTGTCAGAAGAATTTGGTATTGCTGAATTGTGAGATTGATCAGTTATTCATTTTTATTGGACTGTAAACTTTTTACCCCTCTAACCATCTTTCTGTTGACAAAAATACAAACCTTGTACAAAACATGAGACAGCTTAGCTCAATGATGCAGTCATTAGTGCTGCATAATCTGATTCATTTGATGTTTTAATAATGCAAAACATGTTTTTTTGTTTTATTGCATTGCTGTTAATGCAGAAATGACATGCTTACAAAAGATTTACTATATTCCTATTTGCATCCAAGCTTCCTTAATAGATGGAAATGCTCGCTGCTCCTTTGAAATGAATTTTTAGTCTAAACATTGTATACTGAACTAAGACTGCCATCTTCTGCCACAACTGCAATACACATGTATCCCCAAGTTATTGGGGATGAAAGGATTACACGTTAGATAGGACTTGTTCAATATCTTAGAATAGCCTCTCCCTTTTAGTGTAAGAAAGCTGAGGTGGGGAAACTATATATGTTTCAATAGAAGGTCAAAAATATGTTTTGGGGGTTGTTTTGTTTTTCTGCAATGTGATTTTTTTTACTGTGCTATAGGCTGCTATTGTCCGGGTATACCGAAAGAAAGACAGGAGCTGTTACATATGCTTTTAATCAGGCCGCAAGTTTATTGTCAGGTGTTTGGGATTACCCAGCAGATAAAAGTGTTCAGTGCAGGTAACCTCATATTTATTCAATAACTTCTGGGGGGGGGGCTTCCGCCAGCCACTCCTCTTTTCCATCCAGGTCCCCTAGACAACCCATTGCTGAGACCTTACTATGCACTTTCCCACCCCATAGGAGCATTAAGGTGAGCTATAAGAGAAGTGGGTTGGCTCCCTACCATACCAATGATAGGATTTCCCACTCCCATCCCCATTCCTGTCCAACACCTCCTTTTTAAGTCCTTTTCCAGGCCATTTATCTGGTCACTGGATACCTTCCCTATGAAGTACCTGCACTGGACATCTGTCACAAGGATGCACCAGCAATTAGCATGGCTGCCTCCTCACCAAATCCATTCGGATTCCCAGATATCTCCCAATGCCCTCTTTTATAGCAGCCAAAAACATGTCAGTGCCTAAGTCTGACACATGAATCCCAGCCTCCCAGAATAAGTCTGGTGCCCCATATACTATGCCAGGATGCAAAATTATTACCCCTCCAATGGTCCCAAGGAATTTGGCCACCTTCCTGTTCACATACCTCCTTGCTCTGTCCACCTCGGGGGGGAGGGCTCATGGCTCCCCTCCAGACCCTGCGTTGAAGCATGTCTGACCATACAATTTTAACTCTTGGGAAAAAGTTCAAGGATCAGCCTCAAGTCCCTCCTTGCTCTGAGCATTAATTTGACCCCTTTACATATTCCCAAATCATTTCCCTCAAGGTGCACTACAATTATATCTGGTGGCTGCTGACAGGCTCCCGCAGCATACAGCAGTGGTATCAGCTGATCCCATAACATGCCCCTCTTTGCATGCTAATTCAGTATTGCTTCACTGCCGAACCCCAGCTGTGAACCCTCAGGCAATTTGGACGCACACCTATGCACCCAAAAGACAATACTGTGCCTGCAGATCCACACCACAGTCTGCATGGACAGTCGTCCAACATCTGGAATGAGATTACAGCTAATTAATGTGATTTACCAGCTGAGGTCTGACACACGTTTGGAACGCTTCCCAATGCCAATGCCCGATTGCCTGGATTGCCTCTGCTCCCATATCTAGCTGTGCTGCTGCTGTTGCTGCCCCGATTCTGAATCAGTGGGCACCAAATCTGTGGGCTGGCAGCCCCAACCTCGTTAGTCCCTGTGTCAACACTGTAAGGAATTGATACTTTGTGAGGGGACTCCCATTACTGTGCATAAAAAGGTGCCCTTCCCCTCTTACCCCCCAATCATATCACCAGGTAGGCCCTCAAGGCCTGCATGGGGCAGACCCCAGGCTCACTATCCTCCCGTAGGATAAAAGAGTCATCCTTGCCAACTTGATCCATCTTTGACCTTCACAAGTGTACTATCACTGAATTGTCGTGCCATTGTATATCACACAGCTCCAAAACCCTTCCGGTAGAGTCCCTACCGGACCCAGGTACTAGCTCAAAAAAATGCTATCAAGAATGCAGACCTGAACAAGGCCACCTCCTGTCCACTACGACATACAGCACCAAGAATCTGCCTCAGCCTGCTCCATGTGAAAGGGCACTTCACTGCATGTGCTGACTCTTTAAAACCCTTCTGCCCATTCAGATTCCAGGGAATGAGTCAGTGTCACCCCTTATCCCCTTTTGCAGCAATTGGACCCCCTCACTCCCCTCCCCAGCCATAACGCACTGTTCCCTTCATTCAGCCAGCAAACCAAATTCCCCTCCACCCCCCGGTTGAAGGTGCCATGCAATCATTCTTCCAATATTTGTAAGACGCAAGGAGGCAAGCTATTGAAATGGGATTGCTAAATATTTCTACTTATTTACGCAAGTCAAATCATATTGCATTGGAGCAGCAACTCCAAAACAACATCCTCTTATCTAGAAGCACTGATGTTACTGATTACTTAGAAAAGGTAAACTACATTTTAAGACTGAAATTGTGATAATTTAGCAATGGAGGAAAGGTTAAATTCAGTGGCTGGAAAGTTAATGAGAGACTTGCTGAGCAAATGTTCTCAAATCCCAGCTGCCCATGGAATTATATGCTGCATGACATGAGGAGTCCTACTGGGAGAATGAAATGCTTGTAGAGTTATGAGAAATTTGTTCATTTCAATTCACATGGATTGAAACACCATGAAATTTGAAATTCCAAATTGCAGACAGACCTAGCCCACACAAACTTTCTACATTGAAGAATTAGCAATAATTTGATCTGAAATATAGTGTGTCCAAAATTCACTTGGTACCAAAGGCTTCTGAATTAACATGTGAATTTTTTTGCAAAGCTGGTCTGAATCTGGAACAGAGCTGGGTGAAAAAAGTTTTGTTGAAAACTCTTTTTTTGTACTGAAAAAAGCAAATGCAGGTAATCCAAAATAGTTTATGAATTTATGTTATTTTCTGAAAATTGTTTTGGTCAAATAAAAAAAAGAAATTAGTTTCAACATTAATAAAAATGTCTAATTTCCATTTTTTGGGGTAGGCTCAATATCCCCTCGTGCCTGATGGGGAGCAGGAATTTGAACCAGGGGTCTCCTACATTCTAGGAGTGTGACTCACCTCTGGGTAGGAGAATGCACTAACCAGTGGGATGTAGGATATTCTGATATATGCCTCTCATCAATCCTGCAGAAGCTGTTCCACCGTGTATAAATAGTCACTGGAGTAGGGACATAAACTTGGGTCTCTGACCTCCAGGTGAGTGCCCTAACCACAAAGCTACAGAGATTTATTATCTCTCTCTCTGGCTCCATGATTATGCTAACATTTTATAGAGAGAGGAACAGTTTCAACAGGAGAACTTGTGACATGCCTATATCACAATATCCTATAGCCCGCTGGTTAGCGCAGTCTTCCAGCAACAGGGGAGAACATGTTCAAATCCTTGTTCCACATCAGGCAGAGAAGGGAATTGGACCTATTTTCCCCCACATTCTAAATGATGACCACAACCAGTAACCACTGGTCTCCTCCTGCTGCCATTTGGTTTAATCTAACCCTTCACTTCCTTTGCTTTTTGTTCGATCCAAACCAAATTTTTTCAGAGACATTTTTCAGTTCACCAAAAATTCCGAAAAATTCTTTTGTTTCAACCAATACTGTGTAGGGATATTAAAGAAGGTTTATATTAGACATGGTTTATATGAAAAATGACTTATTGTTAATTGATGCCTCATAACTAAAGGTTTATGTTAAAAGTAAATTTGTGATTCTAACCTGCAAGCCACCAGCTGTGTCTGTGTGAAGCCTGCTCAAAGAAATACTTTGTATAAAACTTGTTAAACATTAATTAACTCTAAGTAAGCCAAAACAGTGAAATAGATGTGATTAAGATAGAGAATGTATGTGACTGAATGGTTAGGGAGTTACCAGTCTGAAGAATTCAGTGTTGGCTGAAGAAGGTGTCAAGTGGGATCAACCAGATGACCCACCACACCTCAAAGGAAGGAAAAACAAGCATCTGACAGAATGGAGCCAGCCATCTGCTGATTGATTTAGCAACAGCAGAATGAGGCAACTCCTATGAACTAACATAGGGAAAAATCCCTATAAAACTGGACTCTAAAGATTGAGGACTTTGAGTCTATGGTTCTGATACCAACCTCCAGGAGCATCAGATGCATCTGACACAGACTCGGCTCCATCCTCATGACCAAGATACCTGGCCAGTAACTTGGCATGAGCAACATCTAGGCTGGTAACTATAACATCTATACAGAACCTGAATGAATGATTGTGTGAATGAATATGTGTGTGTGTGTGTGTGTGTCTGTGTCTGTGTTTGTATAAGGAATAATTAGTAATAGAAACAAGTAGGAAAACATTGTCTTTTGTTTTGTTATGGTATTTACAATAAATGTGGCATCTTTGCCTTATCCCTCTTAATAAGATCCTGCTGGTTTTTATTGGTATAACATTTTGGTGGAGAATAGCGAAAGGGGGATTATTGGTATTTTTGCCTCACTTATTGTAAACCATTCTGTGTGCACACAACCGGTTCTACAGAGCACGGTTCTATTCTTGGTTAACCAAAACTGCTGGCCCCCGTGTGGGTAGCAGGAAAATAAAGAGCTCATAAGATTGTTAACAAAACCTGCTGGCCCCCGGGTGGGTAGTAGGAAAAGTAAAATTGTTAACAAAACCTGCTGGCCCCCGGGTGGGTAGTAGGAAAAGTAAAATTGTTAACAAAACCTGCTGGCCCCCGGGTGGGTAGTAGGAAAAGTAAAATTGTTAACAAAACCTGCTGGCCCCCGGGTGGGTAGTAGGAAAAGTAATATTGTTAACAAAACTGCTGGCCCCCGGGTGGGTAGTAGGAAAAGTAAAATTGTTAACAAAAACTGCTGGCCCCCGGGTGGGTAGTAGGAAAATTGTTAACTAAATCTGTTGGCCTCCGTGAAGGTAGCAGAAAAAGAAATATATATATTTATATATATATATATATATATATATATCAGGAGCAACAAGAGGGTCCCAGGGACCAGACAGTGCTGCTCGCTGAACAAAATTTAAAATGTTTAAGAAAAGGCAAGGGAAAACAGTCCCAGAGGAAGAAATGAAGTCAAAAGTAGCTTCTACCTCACCTTTTATTAAAGAGATAACGCCTTTTCAGCAAATTCTCCAAAGATATGGGCACAGTCCTTGGACTGAACAAGCCCTTGCAGATATCTGCACCATTTCGGACCTAGAGGATAGATTGGCTCAATATATCCTCATATGCAAACCCCTAACTGCAGTAAAAAGAGATGCTGCAGGGATCTGGCTGCTGTGGAAGGCTTGTAATAACAGCTACCTCCACCTAGCAGCCTGTAAAGAGGAGAAAATATCTCTAAAAGAAAAACTATCCCAATTGGAAAAAGGGGTAGAAAATTGGAAAGTAATGGCTCATTGGGAAAAAGAGGCTTGGGACCCCCGAAAAACATGGGAAGAAAATATGTGAAACAACCATTGTAAGCTGCTCTTTTAGGAATTAAGGGTTATAGTGCTTAATATTTATCAGTTTGGGTTTTTTTATTGTGGTTGGTTGTTGTTCACAACTGTTGGGTAAAAACAAAAAAAAAAACTGCATTAAGATTTAAAGCCTCTGCTGCAAAAGCAGAGAAATAAAAATGTATGTAGTACCCAAACCCAGTTAAGTGCCCTTAAGGTTGGGTACAGAGAGTTAAAACAGCACTCTCACATCTTACAACAGCAGTAACATCAGAAGAAAAAACATTTGAGACCCCAGAAGGGTCAGGTTTTTGGGACCCCTCTGGAGAGTGGGAAGGGGGATATTTGGGTAGATTCCTCCTCCCAGGGCCAGAATGCCATGGCAAAGTGGCTGGGAATTTTAAAGTATATTTTTTTTTTGCACCACGTAATTAGCATTTGTGCAGCCCCAAGTACCAAATACACTGTGGCAGAAACTAAGCAGGGTCTGCCATGTGGAAGCACTGTGCTAATTTATTTCTAAGTTTCTATTTTTCAGGCTCTAAAACCAAAACATCAGAAGAGCTGGTACCAGCTGAAGAGTTATAAAATACCATGGTTATAGTGTCGCGACAAAGTCTGTGTTCAGTGTTCTGTATTGCATGTTCTCTGTTGCATGTTCTGTGTCTGTCTCTAGTGGTGTCCTGTGCTAGCATTGGGTCCAGAAAAAAAAAAAAATACTACACTAGACAGAGCAAATGTCTTTTCCTCTCTCTACTTCCCCCATGTCCATCCAACTTATCAATCACCACTTGTGTCCAAAAAACTTTGGTCCCTAGTGCATCAGGTTTATTTTTTGTTAGGTTTTCCACACTTTTCTCTATGCACTCTGGTTCTACTTCCCCAAGTCCTAAAGGGTAGTTCTTGGGCCCCCCATAACCTGTAAGACCTTGACCCATAATTGCAGGGCCCCATCTTTCAGGTCCCCAAAAACCTCTTAAGTACAACTGTTAAAAATAGGGAATTCTGCAACATTTTAGCAATTAAATGTTAGCTTAAGTCCAAATCAGCTTAACCTTGCATGACAACTGTGGTCCTCCTACAAAATCTTATTTCTTGTGTGTGCTTAAAAACCTCAGAAACTTTTATTGTTTGATGGCTATTGCAGCATCAAACTTGGGCCTCACCTTATGTGTCAATGTACCCAATTATTGTAATGGTTATGGTTTTATTGTACTCCCAATTATTATAACTATAATTGTTTGGATTTGTGTTTAGGTTATATCTGGTCTTTAGTCAATTGTAATGGTTTTAGTTATATTCACCTGGTTATAATTGTTTGGTTTGTTTACAACAGATCACCTGTGCCCTACCATGACAACAACTGTAATGATGTACTGACTGTAATGTACTGACTGTAATGATCATAGATCAAGGGGCAGAGTGTTAGCAGCCCCCAGTAGATAAATGTAAATGCAATGTCAGTACTGTTTTTACTAAACAAATAACTTATTACTGGTATAATATATTCTTTGGATGGTCCCCAACCACTACTGGCATCCTATCAGTAATGCTACATCCCTTAATAGTTGTCTTGGTATTGAATTTTATTTGTATTACTGAAATGTTTAGCATGTGCTTTTGGCACAACCCATGTTGCCTCACAGTACCTTCTTTTAAACAGGTTACATAGAAAGTGACACTAACGAGTATATGTATATCGTAGTGTCAAAAGGGGGATTATGTAGGGATATTAAAGAAGGTTTATATTAGACATGGTTTATATGAAAAATGACTTATTGTTAATTGATGCCTCATAACTAAAGGTTTATGTTAAAAGTAAATTTGTGATTCTAACCTGCAAGCCACCAGCTGTGTCTGTGTGAAGCCTGCTCAAAGAAATACTTTGTATAAAACTTGTTAAACATTAATTAACTCTAAGTAAGCCAAAACAGTGAAATAGATGTGATTAAGATAGAGAATGTATGTGACTGAATGGTTAGGGAGTTACCAGTCTGAAGAATTCAGTGTTGGCTGAAGAAGGTGTCAAGTGGGATCAACCAGATGACCCACCACACCTCAAAGGAAGGAAAAACAAGCATCTGACAGAATGGAGCCAGCCATCTGCTGATTGATTTAGCAACAGCAGAATGAGGCAACTCCTATGAACTAACATAGGGAAAAATCCCTATAAAACTGGACTCTAAAGATTGAGGACTTTGAGTCTATGGTTCTGATACCAACCTCCAGGAGCATCAGATGCATCTGACACAGACTCGGCTCCATCCTCATGACCAAGATACCTGGCCAGTAACTTGGCATGAGCAACATCTAGGCTGGTAACTATAACATCTATACAGAACCTGAATGAATGATTGTGTGAATGAATATGTGTGTGTGTGTGTGTGTGTCTGTGTCTGTGTTTGTATAAGGAATAATTAGTAATAGAAACAAGTAGGAAAACATTGTCTTTTGTTTTGTTATGGTATTTACAATAAATGTGGCATCTTTGCCTTATCCCTCTTAATAAGATCCTGCTGGTTTTTATTGGTATAACAACTGAACATCCCCCCACCCCACCCCATTTTTGTGAAGCTGCTGACAAACAAAAAAATTCAGTTATTCTCCTGGCTCTAGTTTATAATGAACAATAAAACAGGTGAATTTTGCATTGGTTGGGTCTTTATTATGGACATATTTCATGACTCTGTTGTATTTGTAAAAAGCTAACAAGACAAGAAATGAAAACTGAGTGCTTTGAGATAGAGCAGTGTTTCTCAAACTGGGGCCACTGCTTGTGTAGGGAAAGCCCCTGGCGGGCTGGGCTGGTTTGTTTACTTGCCCCGTCTGCAGGTCCAGCCAATTGCGGCTCCCACTGGCCGTGGTTTGCCGCTGATGGCCAATGGGGGCTGCTGGAAGCAGCAGCCAGTACATCCCTCGGCCTGCGCTGCTTCCAGCAGCTCCCATTGGCCTGGAGCAGTGGGAGCCGTGATCGGCTGGACCTGCGGACGGGGCAGGTAAACAAACCGTCCCGGCCCACCAGGGGCTTTCCCTACACAAGCGGCGGCCCCAGTTTGAGAAACACTGAGCTAGACCATGAAACTGTTTTTGCACATTGCATCGATATGGTTGGTTTGTTATCATTATTTACATTGTGGTATACAGCCACCAGGCCTCAGCCCTATATTCTATATACCTTGGGGTTTTTTGTGGGGGTGTATTTATAAATAGAACACTGTCAGTCAAACCATCCCATGGGCCCACTAACAGCATTATGCAAAGTCCCACAGCTTTCCTTGATTCCTTAATGCAGAATTCTACACTAAGCTCTGGTATGGATCTGCAGAGCACACCACAGAGTAAAGCTGGACAGAGGATTGTTCTACTAAAAATCCACAACCCACTCCAGTCTACCATCAGATACAGCTAAATCTCAGCCCCCATGGGACGCCAGTTCCCCATAATGAATCTGGGGGAAGCAAGTCTTTTTCCCCCATCTTGTTTCCTATTGGCCAACTGAATCTACGGGGTTGGGTGAGACGCTCTGGCCTGTGTTAAGCAGGAGGTCAAACTAGATGATCTAGCCTTATTACTAGCATCACAGATTTAAAGTTTTGTTTCTTGGCTTATAGTCCCATTTCATTCCCTAGCTTCATTAGAGGAAATAAGTAAGGAACGTGATCACTTCAAGAGACAATCTTACAGATCAACCCATTCTAGAGTTCTGCTATGCTGACATATCTTTTTGTCCACTTAGGGCCTGATCCAAAGCCCACTGGAGTCCATGGAAAGTATTCCATGGACTCCAGTGGGCTTTGGATCAAGCCATCAAAGAACTAGCCAACCAGGAAAAGGTCATGGAGTCAAAGGAAAAAGAGCAAAACGAAAAAAAGGAATATGAGAGTCTGGACAGACGGAGAAGGGGAGCATCTCTGACATTGGGAAAACAGAGATACTAGAGAATAAGATGGAGAAGGGAAAAAGCAAAGAGATAAAAGTGACCTCTGACAGTCAAGGCTGTGGATAATCGGACACAGACGTCATTACCTCATTGATGTGTCATGTAGCTTAGGGTGCTAATCAACATGGTCTCCTTTTTTAGCTTAAAATAATATGGACAGGTCAGGAACAAAGAGGCCAGGTCTGAATAAAGCTTGAACAAGTGACTCATGGTAAACATAGTGTGTTCATGACAAATACACAGAGAAGTTAGATAAAAACAAATACTTTTTCTGGAAGGCTGGAACATAACGGAGAAACACAAAGCAAGCTGCTATCTAAAACAGACAGACACAACAACTCAGCCCACATTACTTTAGACCAGGGATCAGCAACCTTTGGCACGTGGCTCACCAGGGTAAGCCCCCTGGCAGGCCAGGCCAATTTGTTTACCTGCCGCGTCCACAAGTTCAGCTGATCACAACTCCCACTGGATGCAGTTCACTGCTCCAGGCCAACTGGGGCTGCAAGAAGTGGTGGCCGGCACATCCATCGGTCCGCGCCGCTTCCCACATCTCCCATTGGCCTGGAGCGGCGAACCACAGCCAGTGGGAGCCGCAATTGACCGAACCTGTGGATGCGGCAGGTAAACAAACTGGCCTGGCCCGCCAGGGGATTTACTCTGGCAGGCCATGTGCCAAAAGTTGTCGATCCCTGCTTTAGACTGTTTTTTTTTCCTGACTGATTCAGCTCACACTTTTCCATCCAGAGCCCCCTACTCTGTAAGCAGCGCCAGGAAAAACTCACCACAGTTCCAACATAGCCCTCAATACACCATACCAAAGAGTGGGGAATAAACAAGAAAGCTTAGGTCAGGCTCAGCCAGTTGCAAGTGTAATAAGACAGTAAGCCTACAGCCGGGAAGCAAGGGAAACAGCCAGTGATGCGAGTCTAACAGGTTGCAGGGACATGAAAAAGGAAGCTTAGCGAGGAAGAAGTGACTTAACTTTGCCGGACACCACAAACTTTGGGAGGTGAACACTATCAGCTAAAAAGTGATAGGGTTGGAGAAGTGAACATACTACCAGGCAGTTCACTGGTCTAGCAAGCAGGACCATGAAGAACACTTGGTGGCCCCTACAACCAAACCTGAGAGTAGCCTCTTAACAGCAATTCCAGTGAGACCTAGTTGAGGGTCCTGGCTTCTAGCTGAGCCTAGATTTCTGCAAACAGAAGGATAAACAAATCATCTGAAACAAGGACCCATCTACTACACTTTTGCCATGTAGCCAAGCATCCATCACAGTTATCAAGGACAGGAAAGATAAAAGTTATATCTACACTGTGAACTAGGGGTGCAATTCCCAGCTTGCATAGACGTACTCAATGAGAGCTAGTGCACAAAAAATAGTAGTGTAGCATGGGGAACAGCAAGCGGTGGCACAGGTTAGCTGTGCTGACTATGTGTCCATGACATCTGGGGGAATTTGTACTCAGCATGGCTAGCACGTGATGCCACTCATCACTGCCCATGCTACTCTGGCTACACAACTATTTTTAGCAAGCTAGGTCAAGGAGAGCTAGCATGAGTGTTTCTACCCAATCTGGAAGTCATACCCTGAACTCCAGCTGTAGATAATAATAATAATAGGAGATATACCTATCTCCTAGAACTGGAAGGGACCTTGAAAGGTCATTGAGTCCAGCCCCCTGCCTTCACTAGCAAGACCAAGTACTGATTTTTGCCCCAGATTCCTAAGTGGCCCCCTCAAAGATTGAACTCACAACCCTGAGTTTAGCAGGCCAATGCTCAAGACACTGAGCTATCCCTCCCCCCACACTAAGAATGGAGGGGAGGTATGATAGGATCCTGAGTGGCCAGGCAGCATAGTGGATAGATTGTTGGTTAGGGGGGCTGTAGGGAAACTGATCCCTCTTTCTCCCTCAGGTCCTGGCCCCAGGTCCTGTGTTGCTCAACCCCTAAACAGAAGAGATGGATCTTTCTCACAGCCGTGATGGGGGGTAGGGTGGGGTTCAGGGTCTGTTTTCCTTGCCTGCTTCCTATGCAAGTCATTTTAGTTTCGGGCATGGCCCCACTAATCCTGTTGCCCCACATTTGGGGCTTTTCTGTAGGTTTCCTTTGGCCAGAGAAGACTTACTTGGCTGCAGTGGCAGGCAGGTTGCTGGTCTGTGCCTTCAGGCAGGCATACAGAGAGCTCCTGCCTCTTCGCCAATCAGCCCTTGACTGATCTTTTCTCCCCCCTCCAGGCCTGGCATTGCCTTCTGGTAAAATGGGGCGGGGCTAGCTGAACCCACAGGTGTTCTTTAACCCCTGCTATGCCCGGCTGCAGTCTCTCTGCTCTTTCACAGGAGGGGTTGTGTGATTTGTAATCCAACACCAATGCTCACCACTTTGACAAAACAGCTCTGCCTGCTCATACCTAGGCAGAGTGGGTGTGTTTATGTAAATACAGACTGGTCCTGAAGACTTTTCCCTTCCCTAGCTCATCACTCGATGTAAGGGGAGAGCTCATTCAGTCCCTGCTTACAGAGATAATGCTGCTGTCATGGCAGTACCTTTTTGTTATCTCCACCAGGCACTCTTTGCTCTGAGATTTTAATCAGATGATGGATGCATGGTTGTAAATATTAGTGTCTTATTGCTAGATTCTCACATATTTCACTTTATATGGAAATATGTTTATTGCAAAAAAATTGTAACTATGAACTTGTTAGGCTGTCTAACCTTGAATTTTAAATGTTACCAATTAATATCAAATTGTTAAAGATAAGTGTGCAATAAATCAAACTTAGTTCTCAGGTTCAACCTTCTAGGTCAGTTACAGACAATTTAATTTAGTAGAGAACCCTGGATAACACTGTAAATAAGAGAACCAAACTTTATTTAAGAGAAAAATAATTAATTAAGCAAACAAACATTTAATTACCATTTACACAGGTATTGCAATTATACTTATGTTCAAGGATGGAATGGTGCATCAATGGGTGTTCAGTCCAGTGAGAACAAAATAAATATACCCTTATAATCCTGTGAACTCATGATACACTTTTAGTGTTAATTGAAGCTTCCCCAATTTTGCAAGACTACTCCTTGTAAACCAATTATAATACTAATTAACATTAAATCTATTCATTACCATATGTACATTTCTTCCATCTTCTTATTGGCTCTTTGCATTACACATTATGTAATTGAATGTCTGCACCAATGTCCTTTCCATGCTATTAATATAGATAACTAGCCACAGCATAATCCTTGGTCACATCCTTGCTTACTTCTATTTTCCCATCTCACTGTCTCCAACTTATCTCTAGCTTTTGCTCACACTAACAAGCTCAATTTCCCATATGCCTCTCCACTCAGCCTAACTGAGACCAAAAACTCATTTCCACTTACCATAACCAAGCAATCCTTCTATATGCTAAAACTAGAAGAAAGTGGTAGACTCTAGAAGGCTGTATAGAAATTGAGGGTCGTTCTATTACCTTAGCCTCTGGAGCTAAAGCCATGTATTCAGGGAAATTAACTGATGAGTAGAGCAGGTTGAAAAATAGGAACATTTTTTCATGAGATTGTGCACAGTGGCATATGGCCCATTCATAACTGCTATTTACAGATATCTCAAATGGATGGAGATGGGACATCAAATGGGGAAGGCTCTGAATTACTAACGAGAATTCTTTCCCGGGGGTCTGGCTGGTGGGTCTTGCCTATATACCGAGGCTGTAACTGATCACCATAATTGGGGTCAGGAAGGAATTTTCCTTCAGGGCAGATTGGCAGAGACCCTGGGGGGAGTTGCCTTCCTCTGAGTCGCTTTGTGGTTTGAACTAGAGTAAATGGTGGATTCTCTGTAACCTGAAGTCTTTCCATCAAGATTTGAGGAATTTAGTAACTCAGAGTTTATGAGTCTACTGCAGGTGGGTGAGGTTCTGTGACTTTCAATGTCAGACTAGATGATCATGATGGTCCCTTCTTGCCTCAAAATCTATGAGTCCAGCCAGAGACTCTGACCCACCGGGAAGAATCAGGGTATTAGGCACCTAAACTCAAACTCCCAGGATGCAATGTCAGAGAATGGATAAATGCAGTTTAATGTTGAACTGACCCAAACTGAAAGGTTTTGGGCCAGTTCAACAAAAGAAGATGAAATGTTTTGACATTTCTGAATTGAAATTTCAGAATTTCTATTTCATGAAGTTTTTTGAAATTGCAACTTTTTGTCCTGATTTAGGTTGAAAAATAAATTAAGTGCTGAAATTTCCCATATGATGGAAATTCTACACTTTGCTCAACTCTAGTACTTAAGCATGTGCCTAACTGTAAATACACGAGTAGTGAAGTCAAATGGGTCTATTTTTGTGCCTCCTTTAGGCACATGCTTAAGTATCTTCTGAATCAGGGCCAAAAATGAAAGGAAAAAAAAGGATGTTAGTTCTCCAGGGCTCACAATCAAACAAAATAAGTGTACTTTACAAATGCTGAAAAGAATGTATGCTTCATTTTGTTAGGAACTTCTGTTATTGAATGGGTCTAAATAGAGATGATAAATAAAATAAATTATGTTGTGAGTTTTAACAGTAAAAATCTAGAAGCCTAGCAGAATTACTTTCAGTAACCATAGCGAATATGTCTACAATTAGACTATCGTGGTTGGCCCATTCCAGCTGACTCAGACTTGTGGGCTCAGGTTAAGGGGTTGTTTAACTGCAGTGTAGATGTTCCAGTTCGGACCCTCCCACATCACAAGGCCCTAGAGTGTGGACCCCAGCCCAAGCCTGGACATCTACACTGCCATTAAACTGCCCCCTTAGCCAGAGCTCCATGAGTCTTAGTCAGCTGGAACAGACCAGCCTCTGGTTTTTAATTACAGTGAAGACATATCCACTATGTCTTTTCCTCAGATCTATTGACTGTTCACACTGCTAACTTTGAATCATTCATTGCAAGTTACCTTGCACTGATGGAGCGCTTACAGCAATTGTCAGCTAGTGATAAAGGAGAATGTGATGTCAAAGCAAGCGGTGATTTACCCCAGTTACTGGATCCCAAGATACACTTTTGTATGAATATTCTTGGGAGCCTGCTCCCATGACATTTTCAACACAGCTCTTCAAGGTCAAAACCAACATCTTTACTTTTGGGGAACTATGATAAATTGTCTATAGAAACTCTGCAACATATTAGAGGTTAGCAACAGTTTGAAGAGCTAAACAAAGAAAAGCAGCTGACCTCATCTGCAATACTTAACTTAGTTGAATAATGGGGATGCATCAATGGGGCTGCATGGGAAGTTTCCAAAGTACTTGTCTATACTAGGGGTGACATTCTCGCCCCCATTGAAATCAATGGGAGTTTCGTCATTGACTTCAATGGGGTCAGGATTTCACCCTACATCTTGTTTTAGCCGGTGCTTCCAGTGTCTTTTGTGCATGAACATTAACACTGACTAAATTTGTCATTCATCATTCAAATAACGCCCCTAATCCATAAAAGACAATCTTCTCAGGGTCATCTCAATGGCCATTCTTGTGTCAGCATATTCCAAGAAATTGCACAAGGTTACCTTGTAAATAGGTATTCTAGAATACATGGGTGATGTAAAGGACCAATGTACATTTAACTAATCATTTGCAACATTTGTCAAGTGGCTCATTCTTTTTATGGGAAGCTGAGCTGCATCAGTGTCTGCAATTTCTCCCCCTCTCTGCCCCCCCCGCCCAACTCCACCATTATGTTTGGAGAGTTTGTCACTGATCAAATGTGTAAAGGAAATCCATTTTAACTAAACAAATCCATCTGGTTTGCTATGGAGAAACAAGACTCCCCTTAAAATGTGTTCCTTTTCAGTGTGAAAAATGACAGGTATTAATATTAAACATTTTAAATAAGTGGCAATAGTGTGCAAGGTGCTTTACAGACACATATGAAACATGTTTTTTTCCCCCTGCAGAGTCTAACTAGATAGAGAGGAAAACTACAGGATGAGGGGCCAGATCAGACAAATATACTAAGTTGGAGTGATTTCTGCCCAGCAGAGAACTTTTGAAAACATAGCATGCAGATTCTCTGCCTCTCTCCACTCCCTTTTCCCCACTCAGGTGGTGCAAAAACATTAGTAACCTCCTGTAACCCCACAGCTGCAGATACCTCCAGTTGTGGAGTGTTATGTTCTCAGCATATACACAGATAAATTAAACCTTCTCAGAATTCAAAACAGTTATACACAAAAACAGCGAGCGATAGAGAGAGAGAGAGAGAGAAAACAGGCTCTCCCTACAGCAGCGAGGCACAACTCACCCAATCTTGTTTCAAGCAGACTCCTTCCAGACTGGTTGCCTGTTGACTGACTCAGATGACCCAAATCAGAAGGCATTCCTTAGAGCTTGCAAAGCAGTCCCATGAAATCCATCACACTTATCCGGTTTCCAATGCACCACAAGAGGAGTCCCCAGGTGCTATGGAGTCACCTCCTACACCTCCCGCTTCATCACCACCAGCATAGGGAGCAAGGAGAGCTTGCAGGGGTGACTAGCGTGTATATTCCCTAGAGGACTATACCCATATGGAGTAATTCAGAGCGTATCCCTTTGTTGACCTCAACTGAGCTACACTTGTTTCCACCAGCTGAGGACCTGACCCTAGCTATGTACATTCAGAGATGTTCTGAAGACGTTTATTTTATGTAGTTTTAGGATCCGTTTAGCTGCCCAAGTTGGAGGAAGGGCCATGTACTAATGGACAGTAGATGGGAAAGTGCTAAGTCACTACATCCAGATTGCTGGGTTTAAAAATCAAATGGAGGCTAGAGAAGTTGCCTTTACAGAAGCAATGCTTTTGAAACTGTATCTGTAAAACAGGTTACACTACTTAAAAGGAGAAACAGTTGGTTTTTAAGTTTCTAGTTGGAAAGCTGGAATAAAACAGCATTGTTTTTCTTTTGGCTAAAGATAAATTCATGCTGTTGAGAAAACAGTCCAGTTTAAACTGTCCAGTGTCTACTGAGACATGATGAGATGAGTTTATTGTCTGATAAGCTATGTAGTAAACATAGCAACCTTATTACATTAGGTTTCTGGTGAGGTTACAACTCATGTAAAGACATCATTCAGCACGGAAGCATGGCTGTGGAGACGTAGGACTTTCTATCAAAGTGGATTAGTTGTGGGTGTAAAAGAAGAAAGGGGATTAGATTTAATAGGTAAACAAAATTTTGCCCAATACTACATGTTTGCACTTTGTCGGATGCGTTTCATATATTTCAGGTATCTTGTCTGGACAAAAGAATTGCCATAGTATATCAGATCTGTGGTCCATCTTAGACCGGGTATCTTCTCTCTGACAGTGATCAGCACCAGATGCTTCAGAGGAAGGTGAAACCCTACAGTGGGCAGAAGTGGGATAATCTGTCCTCATGAAAGTTTTATTCTAATCCTTAATATTTAGATATTAAATTGAATCTAAAGCAGTAGGTTTTATCTCTCTTCTAAAATCTGTTGGCACTAACTGTTCCAACACTGGATATTCTTGTTGTGACATTGCACTCTATATGATTTTATGAAAATATGCTAATGTAACTGGAATATGCTTCATGCAAAAGGTCTCTTAGAATCTTATAATCTATAGTTTATCATCTACTGAGTGTGATCATCCTATTTGTATAAATGTACCACTTTTGTATCTAAAACTAGAAATATGAAATATAACTCTGAGGGCCTATTGTAATTATGGAACGTGTAGGCCATAAATGGTGGTTTGAAATCTTGATGACTCCCATTAACCAGGACAAGTGACTGCAAATGGCTCTGTTTTACCTGAAAGTCTTCCTGTATACGTATGCTGGCAAGTGAGTAATGAAGTCTTACAGTGACATGTGATCATGTCACCTGAACTGGAATCCATCTTTAACCTGGTGTCTTTCCATTGAGAAGGATGGGGTGGGAACCCAGAAAGGGACAAAGAATTCCCGACTTATGCAAAAGGTATATAAATGGGTGGAACAGAAAAGTGAGCAGCCATCATGAGGAATCCTCTAGCTACCACCTGAGCTGGAACAGGGGCTGTACCAGGGGAAAGGATTGTGCCCAGACTAGGAAGGCATCCAGTCTGTGAAAGAAACGTATTAAAACATCTCTGAGGGTGAGATCTTATCTGTATTCAGTTTCTTATTGTATTAGATATAGACTTGTGTGTTTTATTTTATTTTGCTTGGTAATTCACTTTGTTCTGTCTGTTACTACTTGGAACCACTTAAATCCTACTTTCTGTATTTAATAAAATCATTTTTACTTATTAATTAACCCAGAGTATGTATTAATGAAACAGCCATGCATATCTATCAGTGTTATAGAGGGAAAACAATTTATGAGTTTACCTTGTATAAGCTTTATACAGGGTAAAACAGATTTATTTGGGTTTTAGACCCCACTGGGAGTTGGACATCTAAGTGTTAAAAATAAGAACACTTCTGTTAGCTGCTTTCAGTCAAGTCTGCAGCTTTGGGGTGAGTAATTCAGATCCTGGGTCTGTGTTGGAGCAGACAGGCGTGTCTGGCTCAGCAAGACAGGGTGCTAGGGTCCCAGGCTGGCAGAAGTAGTCTTGGCTCATCAGTTGGCAGTTCCCAAGGGGGTTTCTGTGATCCAACCCATCACATTTGTTATCCATATAAATGTCAAATCTTTCTATGAATATTGATATTTTCTTGATCTCAGTGGCATCCAGTGGCAGTGAGTTCTGCAGTCTGAATAGGCACTGTGTGCAAGAGTATTTCCTTCTCTCGGTTTTCAATTTGCCACCTTTCCATTTTATTGAATGTCCACATGTTCTTGTGTTCAGAAACAGGAATAATATTCTACCTTCTCTACACTATTCATTTTATTATACTTCGATCATGTCACTTTTTACTCATCTCCTAAGATAAGCAAGCAAAATCTTCTCAGTCTTTCAATTTCCAATGGACCCTCATCCATTGCACAAGGAAAGGGCAACAGGATGATCATGTCCGATTTGCCTAGCAGAGGGAGGCCTGGTGGATAAAAGTATTAGGCCATTAGGACCAGTTTAAGTATTGCACTAGATCAATAGCCAGTGAGTAGTTTCTTGGGGTCCTATTCACCCCACAATCTTTATTTTAGATAATTTAATAGAGTTATAGCCTCTACTTTGTTGACATCTGTGTATTACTTGCCTGTGAAGCCTGAAACAAAACAAGTTTCCTTAAGTTTTTATGACATTATTTTAAAAGCTTTAGTGATAAATCTGAAGGTAGAGTAGAAGATAGAGAAGAGAGATAGAAAACTGCTCAGAGAAACAGTGTTAAAGCTAGAGCAGCCTTTGGTTGCTAGGCATAGGGTCCCTGGGTTGGAACCCAGAGTAATGAGTGGGCCTGGGTTCCCTCCCAACCACTGAGAAAATGGCACAGAAGACTGCCCATAGAGAGTTTGTCCAGTGGAATTTTGATAGCCTGGTGGGGGAGGACTAGAGTGATCTGGGCTGAGCCATGAAGAGGGAGCACTCTGAGCCCAGAGATAGAGCCCATGGGATGAGCAATGAAGGAAGGGGTGCCAGACCAAGACAGAGCTAATCCCCAGATGTAGCCAAAAGAACCTTCCTGTGGTAATTAGAAACCAGTTATAGGGACATATAGTTAAAAATCAAAGGCTATATTTTAAAAAAATAATACTTTTAACACTAAGTAGAATATGAAAGAAAGAGAAACAAAAAGGACAACACAACTCAGATTTTCCTGGTTTGTATTGCAGTAACAAGCAACAAAGCTCCCCCTTCTGCTATTCAGTACTCTACAGAACTTTTATTGAACCAGAGACTAATCATAATAGTCTTTTTGACTGAGGTACCTAATTAAACTAATGAGCGCTTTTTTTCTTTAAAAAATTATATTTGCTTTAGCAGATGCCGTGGCATTTTGAGTCTCTCTGTTGCAAGGGGAACCTAACTGGGTGTTTCTTGGGAAACTGAAATGTAGATAACTATCAAGTCCCTTGTCTTAGCAGCTGCATTAATCTCAGGTCATGAAGTCCTGAGCTGCTTTGGGGGTTATTTTCTCAGACTGAATGGTGGTATGCATCAGCCAAAAAATATCCCAAGGGCTCCTTAGCTGTACAAGCTATGGAAAACCGTTGATGCATGGAATGTTGGCCAGGCACAAAGTCGAAAATCAGTTATAACAAAAATTAAATTGGCAATGCTTTATTGCAACATTTACTAATGTAAAGGAGCTCCTCCCCTCCTGTTGTGTTATATTGTACTTATGGTTCTCAAGGGTATCACTTCCTCTATCTATCGCTAGGAAGTGCATGTTAATCCAGATA
Organism: Mauremys mutica; assembly: GCF_020497125.1. Classification (NCBI taxonomy): domain Eukaryota; kingdom Metazoa; phylum Chordata; order Testudines; family Geoemydidae; genus Mauremys; species Mauremys mutica. The sequence goes on from NC_059072.1 coordinate 194,074,468, forward strand.
GAGTCCAATGCTAGAAGAAACTATTGTTTCCACGATCCTGGGCTGGGCAAATATCAGACATTGATCAACATGGAGGAAGAGGGGAAGGAAGGAGAGGAGAATAATACAAAGTCCAATTCAGTATTCCACAACTATAGGAGAGATACTTTTGGAATCTGAAAGTCTCCACTGCTATATAGTTGAAGAGGAGTAGTATGCTCCTGTGGGCTAGTGAGCATGGAGGCAAGTTCAGATATGGGATGAGGACCTTAGTTGCTTTCCTTGGGCAACACTATTCTTCCCACAACCAGCTCATTCAAGCAATGCATGCTATTGATCTGAAATAGGTTACATTTTCTTTAGATTACTGTACATATAAAGAGTACCGATTGGTTTTATATACCAATAAAACAAATTTGCAACTTTTTAATGTATTACATAAGCAGACCACTCTTAATTCAAACAATTTATTAGGGAATTTGTATTGTCCCATAATATCACCTGCAACTGAAAACAATTTTTAGATATTTTGACTTTGGTGGGAGTTGAGTGTTGCACTTCCATCAGGAGGCTCTCTGCACCTCACAAGATCATGCTCTTCCTCTGTGAAGCTGCCAATTTTGCCTACAGCTGCCTATCTCCCAGCCATACTTCCTTTCTTCACACTGTAATTTTATAATGCATAGTTGTACATACTCTTTGAAGTCTACTTTTGATAGAACTTCAAAGTAGCTCCCCTGTGCCTAGGGATAGACAGAAAGTTGATGCAGAAGCAACACATTATAACATTGAAGTTTGCCTGTAGCTATAAGTTCAAGGAGAGCACACTCTGGATAAATGCATTCTTCCTAACTTCCTAAACACATATTGCTTAAAAGGTAACAGTCACAGAAGAAGGAAGGAAAAAAAAAACAACTCCCCATGATATTACTTGCCAGTATTCTATTTTTTGCAGGAGTGCCTTCATTTTCAGGATAAAAATGCTGTAAACTTATCACTAAAATACTGAGAATTTTTCTTTTAAAAGGGGATTTTCAGATTAAGGTGTTTTGAACCTGTTGTAAAAGGGTAAAAAAAATTCCATTAAGAACCCTGTATTCTATCACTAATATGACTCAAGAAAATTCATCCCTGTGCAGATGGACAACTGAATTCTAACTTAAGCCCTAGTTTAGTGTTTACCCTCAAAGCACAGAAGGCTACTTCATTTTTCCTAGCACACTTTTTAAAACCATAAAGGATTATCGTAAGTGTTTTGGTGACCTTCTCTACTAATGGAAGATGGCCAAATGTAGATACTTGCTTCTACCAGATTGGAATCTACCTCTATCAGCTAAAAAAGGAACCAATAGCTATAGTAGGTTGCTCTCTTCTATATGGTCCAGCCACTAAGAGGAAGTCAAATGCAGATGTTGCATGTGGTTAACACAACAATTTGCTAGACAGCAGTGGGATATTAGGAGTAAAAGATTCATAGCTTCTATTCCTGGCACTAGAAGGGAATGGAATTTGGAGGTTACAGACATCACGGACAAACACATGGATTGATGCATGCATTCTGAAAGGCAGTATGGCTCTGCATGAGACTTGGATATACCATACTGATAGGGTTCTATTCCCAGCTGACAGAAGTGACTTTGTGCAATATTTCCATAACCCCATATGAAAGATGTTAAATACTTGCCTGTCTCCTCAAGTAGGGATATGAAACTTTGCTCAATAATAAGCACTATGAAGTGCAGAGACTATTACCATCAGTAAGTGAAAGAGCTAAAATTAGAGTTTATGGTCTTCTTCTGGCTCCTAGGCCAGCAATGGCCACTGCTTCAGCTCCATAAGCCTGGGGAGCATGCTCAGTGCAGTTAGGTCAATGGGCCCAGTACAGATGGAATGTTTAGAGATTTTAGCAGCAAGCCCCTAACAAGCAATGCTGATTTGTGGCAATTTTAAGAGATTTATGCTTTAGCCTAATCTGCATAAATTAGGAAATGTAAATGTTAGGAAATGTCAGTGTTAAGGATCTACAAATGTTAAGCGACAATAGTTCTCTAAGCAAGATGACACAGAATCAAAAGAGAACTTCTAATACATTATTTTGAATGCAAGCCTTCAAAAAATTGTTAAGCTAAAATGTGTAATCATTTCCCTATTCAGCAGTGGGCAAAGATCAAATAGTTTGCTGAGTCAGTTTGGTTGCACTAAGTACCCAACAGTTCAAATGATTATTTGGAGGCTTATCAGAACTTCTTTCCATTTATTAGATGCATAACTTGAAGATAAAGCTCTCTACCAAGATTTGTAGTAATTTCTTCTTTCAGACAGACCTTAAATCTCAATTTCTCTCTTCCTCTATTTATTAGGTTCCATTAGAAAATCTTTCACCATGATACGGAAGCCCTGCACAGAAGTAAGGTGCACAAAGCCTGAAAAGCCACAGAAAAGATTTTTGGGTCTCTTCTTCCGTGGGCGGAGGAGAATGGTGATGCCACATGAGATGTCTTTGTATGCATCAAACTTTTGCTTCTGGTCTGGGTCAAAAGCCAGACCAGGGAAGCAAATGATAGGCCATCATTTAGGGCGCTAGGCTGGCACTTTGGAGAGCTGGGTTCAATTCCCTTCTTTGCCACAGACTTCTTGTGTGACCTAATACAAATCACTGAAGCCCAAAATGTAGGTGTTACTGAGATACTCAAAACCCATGCTCAATGGATGTCTAAACCTAAAGGCACCTAAAATCAAGGAGCACCTGCACTGTAAAAGTTCCCTACATGACTGTTTCTGCTTCTGGTCATGTACACTGCTGCCTTAGGCAGGCACCCAGACACCTACTTCACAGCTAAACCCCAGCATGATCTGCAAACCAGCAACAGATAGTTGTTCCCCCATCATCCTAGGCCCAATCTACTAGGGGTGCCCAGAGCATGCCTAACTCCACAAAGTGACTGAGGGGGGCTTTTATCTAAGAGGTGGAAAACTCATTTTCAAATCCTCTCTCATCAGGCCAAAGAGGTGAACAGAACCTGTGTCTTCTACATACTGGGCAAGTTCCCTAGCCACTGGGCAAAAGATTACAAGGGAGGCCTCCTGCAACACTGGGGATTGCAATGCCTAAGTTCTTCTGTGAATCTGGGCCTTCATCTATCTGTGCCCAAGTCCCTCATCTGTACAAAGGGGATAATACCTGAAAATACAGGGGTGCTGAAAAGATAAATATAGTAACAACTTGGAATTATTCAGTTACTACTGTGATGGGGGCCATATAAGCACCTAAAATTTAAAATTATTGTGATGCTGCCCAGAGATACCCAGGATTACGAGGCACCTCACCACCTTCTGCCCTTAGCATAAAGAACCGTTGTCTGTGCCTTCTGTGCACCATCTCCCTGAAACCGCCAGCCTCTGGCAACACAAACACTCTCTGTACAAGTAAGTGCTAGGCATACACCACTGCCCCAGACCTTGGAGTGTTCCCTATAGTGTCCAGCTCCTTGTCCACTGAACGCTGGTGTTCCTAAAGGAACAGTACACACCAGGTTCTTAGTTATATCCTAAAATACATCTCTGCTCAACACACAGCATTTAGATATATTTATAGTGAAAACAAGAATAGGGTAAAGTACAATAGAGTACAAGTACTGCAATACATATATTGAAATATTTGGAGTGCAAATACTGGTTACATATAAAATAATCATCACACACTTTCTAGAGACTAAATTTAACTAACAAGTTTCTCTCCTGGCTAAAGAAGCTTCTCACCCACAGTTCTGTCCAGTGTTTTCCACCAAGACTGGTTGAGATCCCTTCTTCATGAAACCAACTTGCTTTCCATATACTTTCTAGGTGAAGGACAACAGGTTGTCTCTCTGCACCCCTAAATTTACCAGCATAGATCTTTGACGTGCACCTCAAATTTACATCTGTAACTTTCCTCTTTCAAGAAATCACCATCTTTCACGGCTATTCAGTTCAAACTGGTGAGCAGCGGCCCACTGTGAATCAGGAAATACCTAAATTTACATGTAAGCAGACATACATTTCTTGTCTAACAGAAAACCTGTTTTTCACCTTTACTGGTGACCAGTCCCTAGACACAGACTTTAAGAACATGATTTTCAGTGTATATGCTCAACATCTTACACAACATCTGGACATGTGTTTTGTAATGATATTGATGATCTATATGACTTGAGCTTTTATTAGAGACCTCACATGATCCCTGTTGATGAAGTAGAATGTAAACACAAGATTCCTGTAACCCTTATGCACCCCTTGTGCTCACTATGAGTTGGCATCCAGATATCCTTGTGTCACACTTATATAATAATTTTCAACAACAATATTAAGGGTCTGATCCAAAGCTCATGAAATGGATGCCTTTTCATGTACTTAGTAAGAATAATATTAATCCCTAACAGAACTTTTTCAAACTCCAAAAATGTGTGGGTTTTAACCAAAATTGAAATCACATCTGTTTACCCCATTCCTAATAAAGGGAGAGCGCCCTAAATTTTATATCCAACTTTTAATGATTTTCTGTCGACTAATTATCTAATTGATTATATATGTAAAATGTATGTATATGATATATATAAAATATTTAAGTTTGATATAGCTAAGATGCATTTTTGTACTTTGAAAAATTATTTCCCCATGTGGTTATATTCCCCAAAAGCCTGATTTTTTAATATGGGTTTCAGAAGACAGCAGTTTCACTTTGTGATATGTCAAGCTGGCTTAAATCAATCATGCTGTGTTACACTGATGTAACAAGACACAAGACAAAATGGAAATGACGCATCATCAGTGAAAATGTGACTGAATTTGACAAGTCACACAGGAAAAGCCAAAGAAGAAAGTCGTTTAAATTTCCAGAGAAATTAACACACTTAACAAAAATAAAGTTCTTAATCAGTTATAATGAGACCCTTCAGTTAATTAAACAAAGTTGGGCTAGATTAATACCACCTTTAAAAAAAAAAAAAGATATTTTCTAGAGAAGTGTTTAAATAACTCTTACAAATCACTCCCATATCTATGCTTAAAGATCTGATTCATCAGCTATGTTGTGACAACATAGCAAAATATATTATTTCATTATTAATTTGAATAAATAATAAATACATAATTTTAAATGAATATTTTTGTCAAAAATGATGGTTTGACAAATGTGAATGAAGTCCTCTACTGTATTATTATGAGTGTTCAGTAGTGCATAAAAGCCTCCACGAGGGTCAGGACCTTTGTGCTAGGCACTGTACAAAAAAGAATATAAGGCAGTCCCCTAAGACCCATCTAAAAGACAAAACTAGACAGACAAAGAAGCACTTACCACAAGTTCAGTCCTTGTAAGTTACAGTACAGTTTCCTCCAAGTTTTCCCTACATGTCACAACCCCCTCATATATGTATGTCTAGAGACCACAGAACAGGTAAAAATGAAACAGCAGCAATGTACAATTTCCCATGATGCACTATGAATGTGCCTCTCAACCCAGACGTTAAGGCATTGCACCTCTAGGGCTCACTCCACTGACATCAGAGATTCCCATGCATTTCATTGTATGGAAAGAGTAATTAATTGTCCAGACCTATACAATCTTTGGCCTTTTCAATTAAGCTGCTGGTTGGCATTCCGATGTGATGAAGGTCTTTGTGAAAAAGACATTCCATACTGGGTTTGACAGGAGTCTTGACAGTTCACATTAACAAGTTCACGTTAACAAATATTCAAGTGAAAGTCAAAACCACATTTGTCAGTTTTGGTTAGCTGAGCACACACATTTTTAGATTTTGGGGTTTCTCACAGTGCTAACCTGGTTAGATATGAAAAGTAGGCCTAGATGTGGAAGTTTCTGTATAACATTACTAATTTCCTGACACACCCAGTCCCCCATATGACAACAATATAGTAAATGTTAATTAGCAGGGCTTGCAAATTGTGCACCTATGTACAGTATGTAATATTTCTGACCTGCAGTCCAAGTAACAAATCTATACACTTGTAGTATTCAATATCAGGGTATAAATATTGAGACAGACCATTTGAAAGTCCTCTGCTGGATTCTTGTCACAGATACAAAAACTCCACTTTTTATTTGAGCTGCAGCCTAAACATTTTAAGTCCTGGAATGAACTTCCTCAAGTGAACTTTCATCTGTGTTTCCATTTAAGGACTATGTAGCTAAAATCTGGCCTCCAAGATACCTCACCCAGGAGACTTGTAGTATATTAAAAGAATGTTCCCCATAATCTCTGGGCTTTGCAAGCACATCTTGTATGCCTGATATCAAGCTGACATGGATTCCATCATTGATAAATGGAACAGAGACTTTGAATCAACATTTAATAGGCAAGACTGGTGTTCCATTTAATCTTGCACACTAATTCTCTATAGGTTCTGAATGAGGGATTTGTTGTTTAAGATCTTTCATTGCACGTATCTGCATCCTTTCCCTCAACCTTTTCAAATGTGTTAGCTAAAATATGACTTGGAAAGAAAAAAGTTTCATAGCTGGTGGTTATACTCAGTACTTTTGGGGAAATAATTTATTTTGAAACAGTTAGGCAGTTTGAAGTTATATTCCCCACTGATTTAGCTATATCTTTGGTAAGCCTAGTCTTCAAGGATTTTTCATGGATGAACTACTGATCTATCCCAGAGCACATTTTCCAGCATTCCCATGACAGGAGTATTGTTCACAAACCTGATCATTTGCCTGAACTGAGAAACCTATAACGCTATTAGAAAGTCAGGGTTGAGTACTTTGGCTACCTGTTAAGAAATTGATTCTCACTATGGCACATGAATATTGCACAAAATGTACTGCCATGTTCCAGTGTGCTCTTTGTGTTCTGCTTCTCCCACCCCCTGAATGTTTATTAACTATTATGATTGATGTTTCTTTCAACTGGGCGAGTGGGCAACAATATGACAGATGAAATTCAATGTTTATAAATGCTAAGTAATGCACCTTGCAAAACGTAATCCCAACTATACATACAAAATGATGGGTCTAAATTATCTGTTATCACTCAAGAAAGAGATCTTGGAGTCATCATGGATAGTTATCTGAATACATCTGCTCAGTGTGCAGCAGCAGCCAAAAAAAGCAAACAATGTTAGGACCATTTGGAGAGGGGTAGATAATGAGACAGAAAATATCAGGATGCCGCTAAATAAATCCATGAATATTTCATACAGTTCTGGTTGCTCTGGTTAAAAAAAAAAGATATATTAGAAATGGAAAAAGGACAGAGAAGGACAGCAAAAATGTTTAGGCGTATGGAACAGCTTCTGTAGGAGGAGAGATTAAAAAGACTGGGACTGCTCATCTTAGAAAAGAGATTGATTAAAGAGGTATTTGCTAGAGGTCTATAAAATTGTGAGTGGGGTGAAGAAAGTAAATAAGGAAGTGTTATTTGCCCCTTCACATAACACAAGAACCAGGGCTCACCCAATGAAATTAATAGGCATCAAGTTTAAAACAATAGGACAGGGATCAGCAGTGTTTGGCACGTGGCCGTTTGTTTACCTGCCATGTCTGAAGGTTCTGCCGATTGCGGCTCCCACTGGCCGCAGTTCACCTCTCCAGGTCAATGAGGGCGGCAGGAAGCCGCAGCCAGCATATCCCTCGGCCCGCGCCACTTCCCGCCGCCCGCATTGGCCTGAAGCTGCGAACCGCGGCCAGTGGGAGCCACAGTCAGCCAAACCTGCTGATGCAGCAGGTAAACAAACCAGCCCGGCCCGCTGGGGGCTTACCCTGGCAGGCCACGTGCCAAATGTTGCTGATCACTGCAATAGGACTAGGAATGACTATTAGCCAAGATGGTCAGGGACACAACCCCAAGCCTTTGGTGTCTCTAAACCTCTAATTGCCAAAAGCTGGGACTGGAGCATTTGATAATTGCCCTGTTCTGCTCATTCTTTCTGAAACATCTGGCACTGGACACTGTTGGAAGACATGATATTGGGATAAATGAATTATTGGTCTGACCTAATATGGCTGTTCTTACGGTCTTAATTTATCTGGTACATTTTCCTACAATTTTGGCTTTGTCATGCTTAGCCTATTTCCTCTGTTGCATCTTACCTTAGGCACAGGTTCTATCACTGTTATTCACACTGAATAGTATTTTACCACTGATCTCAATGGAATTATTCATGAAGAATGATATTACTCAATAGAAATAATGCACCAGATTCTGTCATCTTAATTTGTGAGTACTCTTCAAGGGCCAGATTCTGATACTTTTACTCACCTTGAGTTGTACTTTACTGAGAAAGTAGTTCTGTTGAAATCAATACGGCTACACATGGAGTAAGGTACTACTCAAAGTGAGCAAGGATATCTGCATATAGCCTAAATTAATTCATATTCACTGTATAAGTTTACATTCATACTCTTTATGTAAGTGTTACTTGTCTTAAAATATATATTTCCTGCTCTTAAGGCTGTATCACAAAAAACTAATAGAGAATGAAAAGAAATAAACTCTTAAAAAATTACTTGCCAGCTTCATTTTAACTTTACTTTACTTTTGTATCTGATTTTTATGCTGCTATTACTTCTATTATGGATTTGAATTGGTATTTTAGAGAGAAATATGTTTTACTAGAATACTAAATAGTGCCCCAGGTAAGAGAGTATTTTTTTCTTTTCAATAAAATGTCTCCTACATGTGAGATACAAAATGTATGCAGTTTCCCTAGATGAGATAGTGAGGGAACTCAGTGGAGCAGATTGCTAGAAATTCCCTCACCACTAGCTAAGGCTGGACTTTGTATTTGCATGAAGCCAGCCTACACAGCTAACACTGTTAAGCCTCAGCTCATTTAAATTAGGTATATTGGCATCAGGCAGCATAAGCAGCTTGTTTGGCTTCTTGGTTGAAAGAGAAGTGTAATGAGGTGGGGAAAATTTAAGAGCATTTCCCTGCCCAGCCGAACATAGAGATGACTGCACAGCATGAGCACTGCAGGTAGCTCAGATAGCAGTGGTGAGTGGAATATATTTATAGGAAATACTACTGAGCTGACTTAGTGGAAAGGGGCCATTGATTGTATTTCTAGATAAAAAATAAACCATTATGGTTTCCTGACTTTATTCATTTCAACGTGAACTATAATTCAATCGAATATTAAACGCTATGAGGAAATAAGCAACAGAATCAACTGCAACTGAAAATAGACAATGTCTTTGCAAAGCAGTTGCCCTTCTCTATATAACTTGTTTTTCTGTCCTAGTTATATATTAGCTTTAGGTTCAGGATTGTGTAATGTTCAGTTATTCTCCTGGAAAAACTGAATAAAATAAGTAATGATGACCGATGCTTTGGCCTCCTGAACAAGCAACACTACCCCAGCAGTCACTGCAGGAAGTATTGTGCCTCAGAGGAAAGTCTGTGGGTCAATTCCTCCCCTGGTCCCCTCTTATTCTCTAGAGGAAGTAAGTTACTTCAGTCCTTGAAAAACGGATAGCTTACTTCCCCCTTGTGCCTAGCAAGCTACTCTGCCCAGTGAGTAGGGAGACAGAGCTAAAACTCTATCCACCCTCCCTCACTCATTTGCTCTCAGGCAGATGCAAGGGTTGTGTGCCACACCAGACCCAGAACCAAAGATATGGATAGGCCGAGCAAAGGCAAGAGGGGTCCTTGCTTCCTTGTTTGGGTGAGTAAGATAAAGGCACAACCTAGACCTTAAACCTTTTGGGTTTGCTTGTTTGTTTGTTTGTTTAAATAAACTCACGTCCCTCCCCAGTGAGGATGAGCCTGGATTGTGAAACATCAGTCTGCCACTAGCTTTCCTTGGGACAGAAACACATACAACCCTATGCTGCATGCATCATTATGAGTTACAATGCCTCCTGTGTAAATGTTTAGTCTTACAGCATGTATAGCTATAAATTAACATAAATTGTCATGTGAAAAGTCACAAAAGCAGTTGTTCTGCTTAGTTAAGATTGATAATTGGACTCTAAGCTATACAGCAACTCATGAGATAAAATTTATTGAGCCCAACCCAAATTCTGTTCATATATTGAAAACCAAAATGTGGGGATTTTCATATTAACTCTTTATCCAGCTTTTAGAATTAATACTTTCTTTGTTTGTGTATATTAATATTTCCTCCAGCATAGTAAAGACTAGCTAGCCTTACCAGAAAGAACATCTTTCAGAGAAAAAAAATATAGCATTCCACCCCACCAAAGAATGCTAAGAAAGAAAGAAAAAAACAAAAAAACCCAAGTGCTATTAATCTATTCAGGCTACACTGTCCTGTCCACAGAGGAGAAAGGGAAACACTGACTATCTCAATGGACACAGCATCCCCACCCACCCCATGCACCAAAAATAAAACTGTTACTATGCAATAGCATCTCTGTTTTGTAAGAAAAAAGTATATTCTTAGAGAAATGACATGGTGCTCCACAGAAGGGGTAACCAGGTCTCTTGTGGAAGGAAGTATTGTCCTCACGCTCACACAGTGTGCCAGAGTCCATTTCTCCTTACACCGGAGAAAGAAAATCAACTCAGATCCTTCTCTCATTCTCAATCTTGGGAGATCCTTTTATTTTCATTTGTATTGTGGTAGTTCTTAGGGGCTAGTGTCATGGAGATTTATTTTTAGTTTAGGAACCACATCCTCAAAACTAGTTCTATCAAAGCCTCAGTCACAGCTGTGTGACATACTGGGTTAAGGATTCTCACATCCAAATGTAAAATGCTATTACACAAATTAGCCCATTGTTGTACAACAGATTCTACCAGTCCTCGCAGTCCTAATATGGCACTTTAGCTTATTGCATCATTCCACATACCAAGGACTTCCCAGTTAGATGCAGTATTTTCTCAATATTATGAATATTCTTTATGTTGCTCAGTAAATAGGACTGTACAATCTCTCTCTCTCTCTCTCTCTCTCTCTCACACACACAAACACACACAACCTGCAGGATGAATTCCTTTTTTTCATGGGCTTACTGGTTCCCTTGTGACACACCTAAATTTCCACTCATTTTTCCCCTCCTTGTCCAGGACTAATTAAAGAACATTTCCAGCCCCATCTGACAAGCCATTTAACTGGTTCCCCAGCTACAATCCTATGAGAAGTGTGGAGGGTTGCCAGTTCTCATGATTTCATTGAAAGTAACACAACTTTGGCTCGGGCTAAAGCCAGAGCCAATCTGGTGGTGATTCACAAAGCTCCAGCTCCTACCCAAATTTCAGCCCTGTCTGGGGAAAACTCCCTCTGATTAGCTGCCATCCCCACTTGCCCACCTTCTGTGGAAGAGCAGCCTATCAGGGCTCCTGCAGCAGGCAAGTAGAGTTCTCCCACCACCAGTCAGGAGCCAGAGGAATTGCGGGGGGAGGGGGAGTGAGGAGAGGGAGCAGCTGACAACATGCTTACAGAAGTGGAAGAGGGAGCAGAAAAAGCCCAGTGATCCAGGACGGTCCTGCTCCCTCCTCCCCACTCCCCTCCTGTGAAAAAATGAATTGGCTTCTCACTGTTCCTTTCCATCCCCACAACTTAGAAGCAGGAGATAGGGGTGGGGAAGAACCCAGGAGGTGAGGGAGAAGTGGAGGTGCACTAAGAGATGTAGGGCTGGGGTGGCAGACTTGAGGTGAGGCTTGGGACAGTGTATAATCAGTTCCTGGGATGGGCAGAATTGGGGAGCACACAGTTATTTAATTTGAAACATAAGAAGCTGGAAGCTTCACTGACAACCTGTGAGAGCTCCTCTAGCAGGGGCCAGAATCACCTTATTCTGTGTTTGGGAGCGTTAGCAACATTGTAATTCTCTCTCTCTCTCTCTCTCACACACACACACACACACACACACACAGGGTGGGTGGGGAAGACTGAAAAAAAAAAGGAAATACATCAAAAGACAAAGCAAAATATGGAAAATCTTCCTATTTACAAATCTCATGCTTTTTGAACTTTTGGAGTTGTCAATATGGAGCATGAAACCTTCTTTTCTCACTATTCAGGCCTCTTGATGCAGTTTTCACACTCTGACTGAAGTTCTGCCTGGCTGGTTTCCTAGCAGAATGAGCTGACTACCGCTCACAGGAGGCAGGAGTGTGGAGCAAACTGACTTAGCAATATGGGAACTGTTGGGTAAGGCTGGGTGGGAAACATTTTTCTCAATCCCGTCAGAGTTTTCACAATTTCAAAAAGTTTCCCATTCCCCAGTGGGACAAAACAGAGATCTTTCAAACGTTTTCATGGAAGGCCAGAGAGAGCTACCCTTCAGAACTGCCAATAGTATGGTGGTCAGCACACTAACCTCTGATGCAATACAGGTGACATGGAAAAGGTGGTTTAAGGCCCTGCTCTGCCTGAGTCACAATCCAGGTCTCCCATATCTCAGGTGAATGTCCTGACCACTGGGCTATGAAGTTGGTCTCTCTCATTCTGGTCCTATAAATATTTAATTATTTATACAAAGTAAGCAAGCCCCTGAATAGCCAGTAGCTTGAAGCACTTACCTGGGATGTAGGAGACCTGGGTGCAGGTTCTTTCTCTAAAGCAGGCAGAACCAGATCAAGTCTCTACTCTCATGCAGCCCAGGTGAGTGCCATAATCTCCAGGCTATTTCCTATTCTTGGGTTTCTTTCTCTTGTGGTCTGAGCAGGAAATTCATCATGGACATGAGAAACCATCATGACTGAAGTTTTGAAAAAACTGCCTCTTTGACAGGATAAAGATTTTGGTTTGAAGAATCAGCATTTTCTGACAAAAACATAGAATCATAGGACTGGAAGGGACCTTTAGAGGTCATCTAATCCAGTCCTCTGCACTCAAGGCAGGACTAGGTATTATATAGACCATCAGTGACAGGTGTTCGTCTAACCTGACCTTAAAAATCTCCAGCGATGGAGATTCCACAACCTCCGTAGGCAATTTATTCCAGGGCTTAACTACCTTGACAGTTAGGAAGTTTTTCCTAATGTCCAACCTAAATCTCCCTTGCTGCAATTTAAGCCCATTGCTTCTTGTCCTAGCCTCAGAGGTTAAAAAGAACAATTCTTCTTCCTTCTCCTTGTAACAACCTTTTACATACTTGAAAACTGTTATGTCCCCACCTTAATCTTCTCTTTTCCAGACTAAACAAACCCAATTTTTTCAGTCTTTTAGGTAATGTTTTCTAGACCTTTAATCATTTTTATTGCTTTTCTCTGGACTTTGTCCAGTTTGTCCACATGCTTCCTGAACTGTGGCACCCAGAACTGGACACAATACTCCAGTTGAGGCCCAATCAGCGCAGAGTAGAACGGAAGAATTACTTCTTGTGTCTTGCTTACAACATTCCTGCTAATACATCCCAGAATGATGTTAGCTTTTTTTTGCAACAGCATTACACTGTTGACTTATATTTAACTTGTGGTCCACTATGACCTCCAGATCCCTTTCCGCAGTACTCCTTCCTAGGCAGTCATTTCCCATTTTGTATGTGTGCAACTGATTGTTCCTTCCTAAATGGAGTACTTTGCATTTGTCCATGTTTTGTTTAAACAAAAAATCCTGACTAGTTCTAGTGCCAGGATTCATTTGCCAAATTCTCCTTCCTGAGATGTTTGGAACCTGTACCTAGGAGGGGGAAAAGGTGGGGACAGGAGAGAGAGAGAGAATATTAAGATTCTCCTTTCTTTCCCTTCAAACACCCAGCAATGGAAGAAAGAAGAGAAACTCTGTTCCTTTCACCTAGAAACCAGGGAAGGGCAGGTAAAGGTATTATATTATCATGGCAATATTGTAACACAAAATCCAGGAGGTAATGACATGATTATTTTGTAGCTCTCTGCAGCTCTAAAAGGTGAGGAAGTGCTCTATTGCTGCCCTACATTCTCAGTAAAAATAAGAATTTTCTACTCTTTACTCAGCTTAGCACAACTAAGCCAACCCAACTAGAAAAGAGTGATTCTAACCGCAGGGCCAAATTATGCTATTGGCTATGTCTGCGTAGCCAAGCTGAAGACAATGGTGTTGCACAGCTGTAACACAGGACAGAACCTAACCTGCAAAGCCCTTATTTCTGGCACTGCTGCAAAAACTATAAAGAACACAACTTAACGTTTCCAGTTAACGTTAGTAAAGCCATTTTTTTTCATTTGAAAACTAAATATATCTGACTTGCGAGATACAGAGTGAATTAATGACACACATTCCCCCTTACCACCCACACACCCCCACCCTAACAATACTGCAATACTAGAATTCTTTTCCACAAGTACAATTACACCTACTGGCACTTATTTGTGTCTTAGACAGCAGACTCCTCCTCCCGGTACCTGTCAATAGGCTCACTCTGCTTGGAAATAGGTTTAGTTATTAGGAGTAACATATTGGGGAAAGTGGATGCTATAGTTCATTCACTTCAGCCTTCAAACTAAAGATTTGATTTAGAATACTGAGGCTCTAAGACCTTTCACTTCAGAAATATGACCCCTCTGTTCTGACAACCTGTCAAAATCAGAGCGGAAATGGATGCTGGTATAGTTGAAAATGACAAGTTTAAAGATCCTCAATGAAGCCTCAGGTTTTAGCACTGAAACAAACTACATATTACAGTATTGCTACAAAATGCAACATTTCAGTATTGAAATAAACTAGAAACTATGGTTTGTTATTAAAATATTTTCAGTAATTTCTCTCAGATCCCAGCCATTTCTCCACTATCAGAATAAGGGGACCCTAGCATAAATTGAAGCACGCTATGGGTAGAACTACCTTCATTATACAGCATGTAGGCAACCGGTAGAATTAATTCCCCTAAGGAGTCATTAAGTCAAACATCCTGGCTTCATAAAATCATGGTCACTGACATTTGTACCTAGGCAAGTAGAGATAACAAGTGGAAGGAGAGGCGGGGGGGAAATGAAGCCTCATGCTTCAGGCCATGAGAGAAATTCTTTTTTGACTCCTTCTCCCCCCCATGCAAAAAAAAACCCTTCTCTCTCCATTTTCAGCAACTTGACTTCTTCCTTCTAGCAACTTTCAAAATGGCCATGGTCCAGTGTGAATAATCTTGCAAATATTTCATTGCACTAGTATTCACAATAGTCTTGTGATTAATAACTCAATCAGATGTATGTAAATAAGTGAACAAAATGGGTCATGGATAATTTTTTGCTCTGTCTCTCTTTTGTAGCACAGAGGGAATTTCAGGCAAACAGATTCCTGTAGCTGTGATCTATTATAAGCATAAATATAAATTCAAGGCACAAAAGACTGTGGAGAAGATATAGATGATGTTTCAAAGGTTTTATAAATACTGCTTCTAAATCTCAGTGCATCTTTCTCTTAAGAATCATACATTAAATGGAAGGGTTTTCTACATTTATATCGCTGTGTTCAAAGCATCAGTGACTAGCATCTTCCATGGTTTTTTTAGATTACATTTTAGGGGAGATTTTAAAGACACAAAAGGAAGTTAGATGCCCAAATTCTGTTGATTTGTGCCTTTGAAAGTCACCCCCTGTATCATACCATATTGATAGCAAATTTAATCCCTATACAACAAGCCAATCCCGGCCCCTGTTCCAGCCCATTTGCACCCCTTCAGTAGCCCTGGAGATTTGATGGAGTATGAAAATGCAATACAACCACATCTGCCCAATCGTTATCAGGGCTCACACTGAATACAGCATATGTAAACAAAAGCACCACCACATGCTGCTACTTAAAAACCCATGCTGCTACTTAAAAACAAAAGCCCCCACTATTAGTTTATTTCTCTTCTCCAGAAAATAAAATTCCGTATCAACAATGAGCACTGACTCAAGAGGATTTAGACACATCTTCCCTCAAATCTAAAGCAAGATGTGCTTTGCAAATCTCAATTTGTAATCTAGAGAATCTGAAGATTAAATTTAAAGAATGTGAAAATGATTTGCCCATGAGTTTCGGAAACAGTATATTCATAATGACCTCTTTTTACCTGACGTATTTTAATGAAGATGTTAAAAGCATTTAATCCTTTCTGCAAAAAAAAAAATCCACAATTTACTGACTTGAAGACAACAGTGAAATTATCTTAATTTACTAAGCATATAGAAATGAGGGGAGGAATAGATTTTACATATATTATCATTTCACATGCACACACCTCTTTTCATATTTTATATGTCTCATAGAAAATTCATTTCCATGAAAACTGGGAATGCAAAATCAAGTTTGAAAGAGTCATGACTGAAATCCACAGGACAAAGCCAATGAAAAGCGTACCATGCTGCCAAGTGATTTACTCAGCATCTCTATCAAAGAGACAGGATGGAAAAAATCTTTACTGCATCTCAGACCTCAGAGTATTGGGAGTGTTCAAGGTCAAACAAGAAGAGTTTCCCTCTAGCACTTGTTACTTTCTTCAGTCTTTTATCTTTCTGAAAGGTTAAATGTACAGAGAGGCAGAAGGATAACAGTACAAAAAGGAAATTTTTAAATATAAGAGTACAGGTGACCAAAAAGCTATATTTGAAATATATGTAAATAAATATATGTGTGCATGAAGAGTATTCTCTTTTCCTAGGCATTAGATATGCAATTCATAGTAAGAATTAGGAACCTCCATTATCAGATAAAAGCCTTGATCCTGAGCTTCAAAGACATCAGTGGGTCATCACCCAGGGACCTCCAGAAGTGACCACATGACCACCTATGTCTCACCTAGATAGCTGAACTTCTCTGGGACCATGCAACTTAGAACCCCAGAGGAAGCACATGATAGCAAGCGATGAAGCATTCTTGATCAAGGAACCAGACACACCTACTCCTCCTTAAACAAAATATTTCCACTATCCCTGGCCTAAGATTATATATATATGTGTGTATACCTAACCAGAGACTATTTTTTTAAAGAGGGGAGAAGAACATGATATTTCACAAGGTAGAGCACAAATGTATTGAAGAAAGCACATTCATCCCAGAAATGCGTGGGGGCCATCTTTGATTCTTTGTGGGTTTGGGTAGAGGGGAGAAAGAGCAGCTAAATGAAAATTTATTAGATCATCATGAGCAAGAGTGAGGAAAGAGGAGAAGGGGTTTGATTGGATGCTTCATCTTCAGCCATTGCCACAGACACTTTGTCCATGTTCCACCACCAGAACATGCAGCATGGTGGCTGCAATGTAACTAGACACAGAACTGAGGGAAGTGGTTTTTGACTGAATTAATATAGTAAGATCAAAAGAAACAAACCTTCTCAATAAACTACATTAAACGACTAACAGTTCCTAGGAGAACAGTGAAGGGGACTTTACTATTTCAGAAAGACTCTTATTATTTTGATTGCTTTACTATAAAAGACAGAAGACTCCAGTTATACTTGGAGTCAAAATGATGAAAGCAAGCACTGTGGACTTGATGAGATGATACCTTTCAGCTAAATGTAGAGGATATCTACCCCTTTCAACTCCTAGACTGTCTGAAAAAAAAAAAGATGCAACTGTCATTGCAATAAGGTAGGAGGTAGAGATCAAAGCCTGAACTCTTTGGTATAAAGAGAAGCAGCAGCAGCATTTGTGGTCTCATTGATATTTTGTACTTATCTTTCTGTTTTCTAAACATAGTACATCATCTCACCTCAGTTATTTATGTTTATTTTATAATCTTACTGACTCAGTGAAACAGTTCAAGAAAGTAAAATAGATCTTGAATCAACAATAGAACTTGAATCAGCAAAGAAATTAATGTGTTCCTCTGTCAAGCCCCACGGCAGCAATAGGTATGACAATTTAGATGAAAAATGTATAACTGTAGTTTTTTGGCATCACTTAATAGCAGAGCAATGCAGTTTGTATACTGTATGACACAAATCCTCCACCTTATTAGTTTAGTATATGTTTGCATGCCATACTTCCAACATCTAGAGGAATCTAGTTGCACCATGCTGTTTATCTTTATTCTTATTTTACACACACACACACACACACAGTTATTTAAAAAGACTATTACTTATTAACACTTGCAGATATCATTCAAATAATGTTTCAAAAAATGCACTGGCACCTTAAGCTTCTTGACTGTTGACTCTTTCCTTGACACATCACTTTATATCTTTTTACAGAATTTCAATAATGTAAGAAACTTACATAAATTATTATACACAATCACATTATTGCATAAATAATGGCTAATTAAGGTTGGCACAGCTTCAGATATAATCCTCTTTTTCAGCTGCTCATAATACTGTCAAATATATTCCTGTCAGACTGACATTTTTCATGCTTGGTCTCAGCCCAGACGTGAAAGCTTTTTTTATGTTTTGCATTTGAACAAAATCTGTTGTTCTGTTTTTGACTTGTGTGTATGTAAATAAACACCACACCATTTCCCATAATTTCCAATTCGAATATATGCATAACTGAAGAATGGCTGAACAGATTTAGCTGATTTCTTTATGAGCTAAGAAATAAGTAGACTTTGAATGCACATGTATAGGCACAACATTCACAGGGGAAAATATAAAAGGGAATTACAGTGGTTTATATTGTTTTATGTACCTTACTAATTACACGGGTATAATCATTCTGCATATATCCTTCTCCGTTATAGTATACCAGGATTTTGGATAGTGTAGGGGCTCCTTTATTTTTAAAAGATGGTAATAAGATCCCCTCAGCTATTTATTTGTGGTTGTGTTTTGTCATACTGATGATAAGTTATACAGCCCATTCCGATTTCATAAAAATAAACAGACAATATGCAACAACTCAAACAAATTATGAACCATCATAAAAAGAAATCATAAGTCGCCCCCATCTTTATACATCCCTTTACATTAGTAAAAATGCAAATGAGAGCCATTAAATGCCATAGATCCTCATTGTACAAAAATCACTGTATGGTCTCCAAGTGGAAGTAGTGAAAACTAACAGTTCTTTGCACTCAAACTGTTTCAATATTTGCATAAATATGTACTGTGTAAGTTTAGCTACATTCTGGATGCCATTCAAAGTTTTACTGAGCAGTATGTTCTGCCTTCTGTGCCTATAATGAGCATTACTTTTGTATGCAGATTAACTCTTCTTAAGGAAGCTATGTTTTATTAATTCATTGTATATATAAAAGTGTGGATTGCTCTAGTCTAGAGCTGTGAAGGGAGGGGTGTGAGTGTAACTGATGAACTCACGCTAAGTGGATCCCAGTAAATATTGTTCTGATTCCACTTCCATTCAGGTAAGTCGCAGTTTTGCCATTGACTTCATGAGGAGCAGTCTTGGTCCTTTATGGAGTGGTTTGAATATCTTCTGGTAGGTGAAGGACCTGGCCAGGCACACCTTTCTCTGAACATGATTCAGGCCACCATAGTATCCCAATGCCTAACATCTGGATTTCCAGACTGATGCTTGTCCTCTACAGGTGTAAATTAGTGTAGTTGATGGAGCTATGCCAATTGACACAAGATGAGTATCAGGTCCATTAAGTAGAAAATTTAATTCAGCATAATAACACAGAGTCTTTGCTGAATGACAAAGTTAAAATGAGCGACATAGATTTCTAAAATGCTGTTGCTCAAAACTTATCTATTTGAACAGCTTTGCAATGGAAAGCATATTCTACCTGAAAACTCTAAATCAGGGGTCACCATGACTAAGCAACCTTAGACTTTTAATGCCAGTGAACGCTTGACATCAAACAATTTCTATTTATCTATAACTTTCCTAATATGTAAACAAATACTGTTTTGTGCATTTGTTTTTATTTTAAATAATTATGTACATTAATATTCAAGATTTACAAGGGTTGGGAACTCCTGCTATAAATTCAACAAATAGTTTTCAATATATTGTAATGATTCTTTTTTTTTTAATGCACTGCACCTTTAAGTGTAAGAAGTCTACCTGATGCATTTCCATGGTGGTGAAGGTATTCTAGGACACAGACAGTCAAAATCTCCATAACAGAGAAAGCAGAGTATTTGTTGTTTGTACTTTTGTTTTCCTCACTCCGCTTCTTTTTTTTTTCAAAACATCAGCTAGATTGAAAGTATATGTTTTATTCTTTACATATAGACAAACATTATACTTAAAGCTGTCACTAGATATATTCTGGCAGCTATACTTATATTTGTTCTGTATAGTCCTGATTAGTCCATTAGAAATATTTACATATGATAAACAGAATCTCAAAGTTACCACATGAAACATCTTCTCAAGAACATGTGGATAAAGTAACAAAATTAGCACATATTTTTCCATGTTATCTGAGGGGTGGGAGTAGGAGAGCGACTATAGTGAGAGGCAACTGGCGGTCATTTTGGGAAAGGGTGCAGGAACGTTTGGCAGCTACGAGCAAAGAGGAATATGTGAACATGCCTTGTCTATAGGGAGTGATAGATTTTGAAAGTCTTGAGTCATGTGGGGCTTATTACAGGGATCTGAGAGGATTTAGCAATTGGAATGGTGGAGGGGAGGTCATATCAGGGATGCAAGTCCCTGATCAAACTGAGTCCATTATACATATATGCTGACAAGTCTGATTGCATACTCCTTAAATATTTCCCTCCATAGAAGTGACGAGCTCTGGTCTTCCCCACAGATTTGATTTCAACCCACCAAACACAGTAAGGAAACTTTAAAGAGCCCAGAATGGAGAACACTCCATTGTTCCTCTTTACGGGCCTGATCCTCAAGTCTTTACTCAGTCTTCAACCTGGCAAAAATCCATCAGCACTAGGAGTCATGCCTGAGTAAGAACTTCCTGCACTGAGCTTCATGTCTTCTAGAGCTATAAATCAACTTAAATATGAGATACGCTTGCTAGATATAAATTTCATAATCCCATTAACTCAAACAAATGACAGATACCAATACACATCATAATGTTGCAGCTTTCCTTTCAAATTCAAATAGCACAACATGACTGAGGAGGGAATACTTTATCATTCCTCTAGACCACCTGTTTTCTAATCCATCCCTTTCTATTGCCTTTTTATCTTCTGCATTGCCAACCCACCCAAGCTAGCCTTTACCTGTTCTTTAGCACATGCCAGCCATCTCTCTTTTTGTCAGCTATGCATAGGATGGCTTCTTTTAATGGCTCTTCCTAACTCAGTCCATCTGGGAAAGAGTCTTAACATTTGCAAGCTGCCACATGCTCCTCCTCTGACTCACCACACAGCTCGATAATTAGTTTGAAAACAAAGGCTGGGATTTTATTTACAACACAATTAACAAGTTTTCATAATTTAATTATGCAAGCCACAACATTAATGTGATTTTTTAAACACTCAATTAACCTTGCCAGTGAGCAGTCCCCATTCCCAAATAATCATCTGGTCTCACTTTAGTTTTCAGGTACCAACTCTGTCATTCAAACTTGCTTGAGAAGATTAATGCTTGTCTCCCGTTTCAAAAGAACTCCCTCACATCAGAAGACATGAGATCAAATCCAGTCCCTGCTGACTTTCTTAGCTTCCGTCACAGTCCTTCTGACTAAAACATGGAATAGTCTGGTTCCTAATGAAATTTTTTCTCCCAACCACATTAATAACCAGTAACCCCCCCCACTTGATCACATCCCTCTTTCTACCACTGTAAGACAAATGGTGTATGACACTAAAGTGTCTAGTACATAATCCTCATCCAGTTAAGAGAGTCTGCCAATATACAATACTTCAAATACATGATGCAATTGCATTATTTCTTACAAATCTCCCAAGAAATTGCAATTCGACTGCTAACTTTCTTGTTTCCTAATATTTTTATACTCTGTGGGGCAGAATGTTAAACCAAACCAAGATTTCCCCCCATTAAAAAGGGTCTTTGCTTAATCTAATCTCTTTATTAATGCAAATTATAGTGTGTCTGAAATGTGTTGCTCCTAAATAATACTGGGCATAAGAGTGAAGCCTTTCATAAGACCTTACTGAGGCAAAACTTTCACTGACTTCAATGGGAATTTTGCCTGACTAATAACCTTAAGATTAGAGCTGTAAAAATAATTGAGTTTTCATTTCAGTGGCTGAGCTCAGAGGCATGTGGGAGAAATTGGGGGGGAAAACTCTTATTTTCTGGTTGAACTAAAATGGGAATTTTTCAGTTTGCAGCCAAATGAAAAACCCCAAAAAATGTTTTGGGTCAAACTAAACATTACGTTTGACACAATGTATTTTATGTTCTGCTGGTTTGCACTCTTTTTCAAAAATTAGATTAGGCTAAATTCCAAAACAATGTTGAAATGTTTTGAAATGTTGAAAATAAACACTCTTTACCAAATTTGACTTGAATTCTTTTTCTTGATCTAAAACTGCATATTTCGGTGAATAAACTATTTGCCTGAAAAATCTTGCCTAGCTCTTCTTAAAACTGGCCTTAATATATAGGATCAAATTGTGGTCATTTTATTTGAATAAGTCATTTAATTGACTACAGTGGGCCTACACACATAGAATCAGAACTGGAAGGGACCACGAAAGGTCATCTAGTCCATTCCCCTGCACTCAAGGCAGGACTGAGTATTATTTCTAGACCATCCCTGACAGGTGTTTGTCCATCCTGCTCTTAAAAATCCCCAATAATGGAGATTCTGCAACCTCCCTATGCAATTTATTCCAGTGCTTAACCACTCTTACAGTTAGGAAATTTTCCTAATGTCCAACCTAAACAGCACTTGCTGCAGTTTAAGCCCATAGCTTCTTGTCCTATCCTCAGAGGTTATGAAGAACATTTTTCTCCCTCCTCATTGTAACAACCTTTTATGTACTTGAAAACTGTTATCATATCCCCACTCGGTCTTCTCTTCTACAGACTAAACAAACCCAATTGTTTCAATCTTCCCCCCCTAGGTCATGTTTTTCAGACATTTAATCATTGTTTGTTGCTCTTGTCTGGACTTTCTCCAATTCATCCACATCTTTCCTGATATGTGGCACCCAGAACTGGACACAATACTCCAGTTGAGGCCTAATCAGTGCAGAGTAGAGAGGAAGAATTATTTTTCGTGTCATGTTTACAATACTCCTGCTAATACATCTCAGAATGATGTTTGCTTTTTTTGAAACAGTGTTACACTGTTGTCTCATATTTAGCTTGTGATACACCAGGGATCGGCACTAGAACTAGTCAGGATTTTTTTTTTTAAATAAAACATGGACAAATGCAAAGTACTCCATTTAGGAAGGAACAATCAGTTGCACACATACAAAATGGGAAATGACTGCCTAGGAAGGAGTACTGCAGAAAGGGATCTGGGAGTCATAGTGGACCACAAGGGAAATCCGTGGGTGGGCTGGGATGGGTTTTTTACCTGCAGCGTCCGCAGGTTTGGCCAATCACAGCTCCCACTGGCTGTGGTTCACCATTCCAGGCCAACGGGGGCTGTGGGAAGCAGCGCGGGCCAAGGGACATGCTGGCCACCTATGGAATTTCTAAGGTGCCTATGAGTAAGGCTGAGAGTCTGCCATGGAGGTCACAGAAGTCATGGATTCTGTGACTTTCTGGGACCTCTGTGACTTCGGCCCTCCTCCTCTCCACAACAGTGGCGGTCCTGAGCTGCCTCCCAACAGCAGCGGTGAGAATCCTAGGCTGCTGCCTGCCAGCAGCCAGCATGGTGGTCCCAGACTGCACCCTGCCAGAGTGGCTGCTGCAGTCCTGGGCCACCCCCCAGCACCAGCAGGTGCACTGGAGCCCCCCATCCCCAGAAGCATTGGGTGCACACATGGGTGCCTGGGAGCCGCCACCCCAAGCACCAGTGGGCACCCCAGAAGCAAGTCTAAGGGGAAAAACAACTGAAGACAGTTGGCAGTTTTTCAGAGACATTATTAAGGGCACAAGAGGAAACTATCCCACTGCATAGAAAAGATAGGAAATATGGCAAGAGACCACACTGGCTTAACCAGGAGATCTTCAATGATCTAAAACTCAAAAAAGAGTCCTACAAAAAGTGGAAACTCGCTCAAATTACAAAGGATAAATATAAACAAATAACACAAGTATGTAGAGAAAAAATTAGAAAGGCCAAGGCACAAAATGAGATCAAACTAGCTAGGGACATAAAAGGAAACAAGAAAACATTCTACAAATACGTTAGAAGCAAGAGGAAGACCAAGGACAGAGTAGGCCCATTCCTCAATGAGGGGGTAAAGACAATAACAGAAAATGTGGAAATGGCCAAGGAGCTTAATGACGTCTTTCTTTCGGTTTTCACCAAGAAGGTTGGTGGCGAATGGACGTCTAACATAGTCAATGCCAGTGAAAATGAGGTAGGATCAGAGTCTAAAATAGGGAAAGAACAAGTCAAAAATTACTTAGACAAGTTAGATGTCTTCAAATCACCAGGGCCTGATGAAATGCATTCTAGAATACTCAAGGAGCTGACTGAGGAAATATCTGAACCATTAGCAATTATCTTTGATAAGTCATGGAAGATGGAAGACATTCCAGAAGACTGGAAAAAGGCAAATATAGTGCCCATCTATAAAAAGGGTAATAAGGACAACCCGGAGAATTACAGACCAGTCAGCTTAACTTCTGGACCTGGAAAGATAATGAAGCAAATAACAAAGCAATCAATTTGCAAACACCTGGAAGATAATAAGGTGATAAATAACAGTCAGCATGGATTTGTCAAGAAGAAATTGTGTCATACCAACCTGATAGCTTTCTTTGACAGGGTAACAAGCCTTGTGGGTAGTGGGGAAGCAGTAGATGTAGTATATCTTGACTTTAGTAAGGCTTTTGATACTGTCTCGCATGACCTTCTCATAAACAAACTAGTGAAATACAACCTAGATGGAGCTACTATAAGGTGGGTGCAAAACTGGTTGGAAAACCATTCCCAGAGAGTAGTTATCAGTGGTTGACAGTCATGCTGGAAGGGCATAATGAGTGGGGTCCAGCAGGGATCACTTCTGGGTCCGGTTCTGTTCAATATCTTCATCTGTGATTTAGATAATGGCATAGAGAGTACACTTATAAAGTTTGCAGACAATACCAAGCTGGCAGGAGTTGCAAGTGCTTTGGGGGATAGGATTAAAATTCAAAATGATCTGGACAAACTGGAGAAATGGTCTGAAGTAAATAGGATGAAATTCAATCAGGACAAATACAAAGTACTCCACTTAGGAAGGAACAATCAGTTGCACACGTACAAAATGGGAAATGACTGCTTAGGAAGGAGTACTGCAGAAAGGGATCAGGGGGTCATAGTGTATCACAGGGATCGGCAACCTTTGGCACGTAGCCCATCAGGGAAATCAGCTGGTGGGCCGGGATGGTTTATTTACCTGCAGCGTAGGTTAGATAGGAACAACAACACTATCTGCAGTTATACTAGTGTAGTGTTTCTCAAACTGGGGTCGCTGCTTGTGTAGGGAAAGCCCCTGGTGGGCCAGGCCGGTTTGTTTACCTGCCCCATCCACAGGTCCGGCTGATCGCGGCTCCCACTGGCCGTGGTTCACCACTGCAGGCCAATGGGAGCTGCTGGAAGTGGCGGCCAGTAAGTCCCTTGGCCTGCGCCACTTCCAGCAGCTCCCATTGGCCTGGAGCAGTGAACCGCAGCCAGTGGGAGCCACGATCGGCCGGACCTGTGGACAGGGCAGGTAAACAAACTGGCCCGGCCCACCAGGGGCTTTCCCTACACAAGCAGCGACCCCAGTTTGAGAAACACTGTATTAGTGTAAGTCATGTCAATCCACATGTTTGGAGACATAAGCAAACATTTAGAAGCCTGGAGGTAGGACGAAGCTTTCTTCCATAGCCATGTAATATTATGTATCTGTCCACTATAGGGATTTTACATCCCCCTCTGAACTACAGGTCCTGGCCAGTGCTGAGGAATGGATACTGGAGTAGATGGGCCATTGGTTCAACTTCGTATGTTAATTCTTATGCCTTTCCACTAAAGCTCCATAAGAAAGGTACCATACAAGTGTTTTGTACAGGACCAAGTATCAGCCAATAGGAAAAAATTGTATATTTTTCAGGAAAACAATTAAGACATTGTTTTTACAATAAAAAAGGATAAAGGAAGGATAGATCATAGGGAAGCATGTCAAAAATAAAATATCTATACTTTTTCAAATCCATAAATTAGTGTGTACTAAATATGTCAAAAATTGGTAAAATAGGACCATGTATCTGATGCTTATCCTTCAGATATTTATGGTGACCTTTTTACAGCTAGAGTACTCTATTTCACATGAATAATTAACTAACATTATAATGAATGCTGCATATCAAAGTTGTCCACAAAAAAATCTTCATGTTCCTCATAGTACATGAATTTATTTCTTCTTCTGTCATTTTGTTATTGAGTTAGGTCAATCTAAACTAATTCTTCAGACAAAGAGAATTCCTCAGGGGAAAAGCCATATATGTTCTGCAAATATCTGATCAATTAGTAATAAATTATATACACACACACATCACAATTTATTACTGTCTTGGCCTATTTGCGATAACAGAAAAAAGTTGATATGTCTGTATTGGCTGTCCTCTGAATTTCAAAAATCATGTTAACATTAATAAACTGAGTAGACTCAGTTTTGAAGTCTTTCTTGGGCAAAGTCTTTCTGTTGACATTACTGTTAGTTTTGCCTGAGTTAAAACTTCAAGAATATACATCTGGCGTGCTAAGTTTTGAAATTCATTTAAGAAACTCAATTGACTATCCTAATAAAATATTGTGCAGCTAAAGCTACTTTATTCATTTTCTACATCTGAAACAAAATATTCATGTATAGATATCCTGGAAACTACTCTCCTGGTATTAAATGTATTTGAAAATCTATTATCTGAATAATCCTGCCATTTGTGCATCAGTCTGCATTGATTGTGAACATTGTTAAATTCATCATTGACATATCCCACTGGAATAAATTGAATGAGATTTCCAAATGTTTTTACAGACAGACAAACAGAGCAACTGACCCTAGATGTTCTGAACAGGTATCCCTAGTAAATTCTATCAGGGAATAAACAGAGGCTTCTAGAATGCATTTCACTTATGTATCTCAGGCCATAATTTCCCAGATGTGAAAGACAAAAGCCTTAATTGCTACACCATCTACTCCTTTATATCTTTGTAACTAACTTCTTGATTTAGCATAAGTGCATCATTAATCTTTAATGTATCAATCTGAGAACACAATTAAAGTCAAATAGAATAATGAGTGACATTACAGGGAATGCAAAGCAGCACACACTGGGACTTAGTCAGCCATTCCATATGCTGTATACACACCCAGTAATTTGTTATATGTGGGATTTAGGAAAGATATTTAACTCTATGACGCCATGAGTTGAAATCTCCTAACATGTTTTGTTACTGAAAATTACATTAGCATTAAGGGACTCCCACCTGCACCTGCCACCAGTCTACAGGGAAGAAGAGTTGAACTCTGCCACCGGAAGATACTGCTGTATATCTTTTAAAGGTTTCTTGTACTTATAATATTCTTAGAGGCTGTTGCCTTGTGACAACTTTGGAATGTTTTAAAGCACCAGTCATATTTGTCTTAGAACCGGGCTACCAGCTAGTCAGTTATTAAGATGGGAGAGCAAAAACACCAACTAGGAAATTCATTCTGCACTGGATTTATGCACAAAAACTTAAATGTGTATCAGTCAAAGTTGGTCTACAAATAACATAGCTAATACAAATCTTCAACTGGAAAGAGAATAAAAAGTTAATGATTTATTATTTAATATTTGCACTACAGGAACACCTAAAGACTCCAACCCCATTGAGATGGGAACTGTGTCAGTAAAACAAAGAGAAGCTTCCTTCCCCAAAAAGTTTACAAGCTAATCTGCAACCTACACTGTATCTGAAGGTGTAATTTCCAGTTCATGCACTGGCTTTGATCAAGATATTATGCTAAAAATAGCAGTGTAGCTATGGTGGCCTGGGCAGTAGGATGGGCTGGACATTCGCGTACGTACCTAGGGTCTCGGAATGGCATACATCTACCTGAGTTGGAAATTACAGCGCTAGCTTCAGACTAGATGTAACCTGAGTAGAAAATGACACAATAGGTGGGGGAGCACAAGGTACCGGTTATGATTGGTCTGATGGGCAGCAGTCAAGTTAAACCATCTAACAGCATAGATCCTTTGATCAGCCAGTAGGAAGCACATGTAGCTACTGCTATCAGCTGCTAAGTAACTAACATGTGACAGAAACAAGAAACAAGAAACAAGAAAGCTTAAAGAGAGTACTATATATGTGCATAGGGACAATATGGATTAAGGATGGTATCTGGTTAGTCAAAAGCATAATGATATAAACTTCTCAAACAGTTAGATTCATCAGTGCAGATCTGTGGAAGAAAAGGGCATGGAGCTATGGTCTTGGACCTATGATATAGAGGGCATGAACTTCTTACTCAGAGAAAACTCCAATGAAAGCCAATGGACATTTTATCTGAATAAGGACTTCCGGATTAGGCCTGATTAAAGCATCTGTGGTAGAACATACATAGATTTCAGAACTTATATTTGTTTCATAATTAAGCTAATTGCTAAGAGAAAAAAGTTTGTTTATATTTATGGGAGATAATGCTGCCCACTTCTTAATTACAATGTCACCTGAAAGTGAGAACAGGCATTCGCATGGCACTGTTGTATATATTTTGCGATGCCGGCTACAACAATGCCATGTGTAAACCTTCTGCCTCTCTGAGTTGGCAGCAACAAGGGCCGGGTTCAGCATCCAGGGGTTCTGTTTCAATAACACAATGCAAAACCGGCTCGAGCCCCCACCCACCTGGGACAATTACCTACCACCCCCCCGGGCGCCTCTAGGAGGCAATACTTCCCCACTCACAAGCACAGAGTCCGAGCGTAGCAAAATCCTTTTAATAAAGGAGGGAAACAATGCGGCATCACGTTGGAGAGACACCACAAACAGGACTATACACAAACCATAAGCAAAAAACCCACCCCCAAGTACATTTGGCACTGTCCTTTCCCCCTTAGGGTCTTAAGTCCAATCACCCCAAAGTCCAACAACCCAAAAGTCTCTGTCTCTGGTCAGTGCCACCCCAGAGTTCAAAAGTTTATCTGCAGAGTTTTACACCCCCCCCCAGACTGGATGGAAATGGGGGGGGGCACACACAGGATGTTAAGGGGCACCTTACGTGGGCCATGGCCGACTGCTCCACCTCTCCGTGGAGTTTTGCTGCAGCCTTCACTACAACTGGCTCCACTCCACCAGCTGTGCCGCTCCTCCAGTTGACCCGTGAACCGTGTCAGCCGTCCCCGCAAACCGCTCCACACTGCTCACTGTTCCATGGGCTGCTCCAACGTGCTGCAGACTGCTCCGCTCTGCCAGCCACTTAGCGATAGATCTTCAGGCTCCCCCACGAGTTAACACAGCACTCTGTGATCTCAGCTCAGTAAGCTTAGCTCTTTTAGTGATTTCAGCTCTTAGTGGTTTCAGCTTGTAGTAGGGGAGCCCCAGTGCTGGTGCGCCATTGGCCCAACGTGAATTCAGGTCAGCAGCCTCTAGATGGACTCCTAAAGGATTTAAAATTAGCTCTGCCCTTCAACAGTGGAGAGAGGCGGCTGTGCAGTTGGTGTTCCAGGCCCATACCATCAGGTACACACACCAGTCCCCAACCTCTCTCAATTCACTGGGTTTTGGAACCCATGTCCCTTGTTTAGCAAGTACTATTTAATGTAGGTTGAGTCATTTCTGTCATAAAGCAGTCTCATAGTTCCTCATTCACATAATTAGGGTGACAGCACTTTTTTTCCTTCCTGCCCCAATAACAAAGAAATTGGGGATCCCAGCTGCCAAAATAACCATCCCATGCTGCCGTGGGCTATTGCAATGCAAATCTTTGCCACTCCTTGAAATTCTTTCCACACTCCCCATAATTCACCACCAGATGTCAGGGTAGAGCTCATCCTGACTCTGCTTACACATGTAAATGCCTATTCTCACTTTCAGATGACATTGTAAACAAGAAGCAGGCAGCATTCTGCAAAAGTAAACAAACTGTTTGTCTGAGCGATTGGCTGAACAAGAAGTAGGACTGAGTGGATTTGTAAAGTTTTACATTGTTTTACTTTTGAATGCAGAGGTTTTTTGTACATAATTCTACATTTGTAAGTTCAACTTTCATCATAAAGAGATTGTATTACTGTACTTGTATTAGGTGTATTGAAAAATATACTTTCTTTTGTTTTTTACAGTGCAAATATTTGTAATAAAAATAAATATAAAGTGAGCACTGTACACTTTGTATTCTGTGTTGTAACTGAAATCAATATATTTGAAAATGTAGAAAACATCCAAAAATATTTAAATAAACGGTATCCCATTATTGCTTAATAGAGCAATTAATCACAATTAATTTTTTCAATCGTTTGACAGTCCTACTATTATTTTTTTTAATTTATACACAGTATATTTCCAAATAAATTGGGCCAGACCTCAGTTGGAGTAAATCAGTGGAGCTCCTTGGAAATCAGAGCTATGTCAATGTACACCAGGTAACTGTATGTGCCACTGGCCTTAAGTATAGTATCTGAGATTAAACACACTAGGAAGCCCTTACTTACTGAAAGATATCAATAATGTTTATTTCATCACAGCAGAATAATCCTTATATTTCAGACCGCTTCTGTCTCTCACTCTCTCTAGTGAATAGTTTCCTTCTGTGCCCAAAATTGAATTTTAAAATATATTGAAAAGCTTTGCCTTCAGCAAAGATGCTTTCAGAACAGGAATATTCATCATTCAAATAAATGATGTTTTATTCCACCAACCTGTTCATGTATCTATGCCACTATTTTTGTTGATGCATTTCTCCTTCTAAGGTTGAGTAGAAATCTACATTCTAATTAACATTTATGATATGATGCTACTTTGATTAAAACTAAATGGCAACATATAAGAAATTTGCATTATCAGTCAATACTAAGGTCTAATTGCTCCACAGTGATTAAGAATGATGTTCATTTGGGTTTCCTTGGCAATTACTGTATCTATTTGATAAGAGGATGCTTCATTTTGGAAAAAGAATTCCTTTAAAATGTTTAGATCTGATGAGAATTTAGACACATTGTGGTATGTGCGTCAGTCACGGCACAGAATGTTATTTCTCTATGTTCCAGAAATACCTCTTAGTCCTCATTGAGCATCAATATAAAGATGATGGATTAGATTCTGCCATCTGCTGACCACACGTACACACTTCCTATTCATATTAGTGG
The DNA here is from genome assembly GCF_020497125.1 of Mauremys mutica. Lineage (NCBI taxonomy): Eukaryota > Metazoa > Chordata > Testudines > Geoemydidae > Mauremys > Mauremys mutica. The sequence goes on from NC_059072.1 coordinate 194,105,616, forward strand.
GCACTGCACACATGCAACTGAAGACAGCATTTGGCCGTAACTCATTTAAAAAGTACCTGTTATCAATGGGAGTGGCTATAATGGGAGGGAGGGGAAATTTTACTAACGCTGTCTCATGCAGGTATTAAATTATCAGCAAGGCTCACTGTTGCCGAGAAGGAGGGCAGATGATGTTACCACTAGAGAACAGCTGTAACTCTTATAAAATATATCATCTATTTCTCACTTTAACCCCAGGCAGACTTGCTGACACAGAAGATAATGCCCAAGGTTTATGCTGGCAGAAGCGACTGTAAGTCCTAGGGGATCTGAGCTAATGGATTCAGCTAGTTGGAAATTTTTAACACAACATTTTTTCAATCAGAAAATGCCAATTGTCAAATCCCAAATTTTACAGACATGCTTTTAGTAGCCTTCCTCTTGCCAACTTCTGTGAGCAGAGCCTGCCTCTGGCTCACAGCCTAACTTCACTTTATGTTAGCAACATCTTGACCATTACTTCAGTTCAGGCCTCATACCGGGCCTCTGATACCAAGGATTTATGTCTCAGGGCCTCATCTTACTACAACCACATTGCAATCCCCATCTTATGTCACTTTCTGAAAACAGCATTGACTGCATTGCTGTAAGGGACCCGGCTGTAGGCAATCTGGCCTAGTGGTCCAGCTGGGCTGGTGTCCACCAGTCCGGGACGGCCACATGGCAGTAGTCAGTGAGCAAGGATCAGAGTAATCACTAGAGCCAGGATCAATAAGCCAAGGTCAGAGACCAAAGGTAGGACCAGGCTAGAATCAAGAGACAAGATCAGAGTTTGGCTAGGGTCAAAGACTGGAGATCAGAAGCAAGGTGTAGTCTGGAGTCACAACAATCCAGAAGTCTATGTAGTTGCCCAGACTCAGGGCCGCCCAGAGGGGGGAGCAAGTGGGGCAATTTGCCACAGGCCCCGGGCATCGCAGGGGCCCCCATTAGAGGTTTTTTGGGGCCCCTGGAGCAGGGTCCTTCACTCGCTCCGGGGGCCCCAGAAAACTCTCATGGAGCCTGGGTCCCCGGAACTTCTTCCACTCCGGGTCTTCAGCGGCGGGGGTCCTTCCGCTCTGGGACCCACCACCGAAGTGCCCCAAAGACGCACGGTGGGGGGTCCTTCTGCCCCGGAACCCGCCACCGAAGTGCCGGGTCTTCAGTGACAATTCGGCAGCGGGGGGTCCTTCTGCTCTGGGACCCGCTGCTGAAGTGCCCCGAAGACCCGCGGCGGGGGGTCCTTCCACCCCAGGACGCGCTGCCAAAGACCCCAGGTCCCCTGAATCCTTTGGGCGGCCCTGCCCAGACAACATCCTGGGTCACCCTCCTGGGTTAAATAGTGAGCTTGGCCTATCAGTGGGTTGCAGGGTGCTATCACTCTAGACTGTTTGGGCAGTACTTCCTGCAGCACCTAATTTTCACAGTGCTTCTTGGCTATAGCATTGCATACCCTTCTGGTGGTGAGGTGGGCACATCAGGTGGCCCAGGCTCCACAGCCTTGGGTTCTAATCCCACGAAGCTTTACAGCTGGGATAGACCCATTAGCTATATTTCAACTGAGTTGCATGAAGTGTTGAAGGAGAGAAAAATGGACAAATAAATGAGTTTATAGTTTAATCTCACTAAGTAAGAGAGGTTATTTCTCTTACTGTAACTATAGTGGGCATCCCAAAACACCCTACATTTTAAAGTCAATATTTGTGGTAATTCCCCATTTTACGTGCTGGGTAGACCAACAAATCCCAGTAAGTGATAAATGACAAGTTTTTAAGAGTACCTTTTTAATGGGCCCTATGGGTAGGTGGACACAAATTCTCACTACCTCGACAGCATATTCTCTGTCTAGCAATGTTAGCATCTGGCTGTTCAGCATCAGAATATAGACTATTGCTGGAAGAGAAACAGAGGCGGAGTACATGATTTGGGGAGAGGAGAAGGTAGCTCTTGAAAGGTCACTAAAATAATGTTGCTATATTTTGATTTTAAAGACCTCATTTAAAAGCCTTTTAAAGATCAGTTCCTCACCTTTACTCCCAATATGTATTAGCCACAAGAAATGACAAGACAAGATATGAACTATTGATTTAAAAGAGCACTTTGGCACCAAATGTACATTTTAGATAATGTCTTGCAAATAAAAATCAGTCTCCAAACTGTAACATTGAAGCCCTGATCCTGCAATGAGTTCCACATGAATGGATCCTGAACCCACAAGACTTCACAAGTGCATAGGGGTCTACCCATGTACAGCTCATTGCAGGATTGGGTCCTGAAGTTTTTAGGAATTCTTATGAAGTGCAGATGCTCGGATATAGATATCCCACCTAACCACACAGTTACCATGCAGTGCCTGCTATGTTTATTAAAAAATATTTTAAAGATTGTTTTTTTGGTGTTAAACATGCTCATTATTTTTCAGTTTAGTTTTTTTTTTTAACTAAATACATGAATCTACTCTCTATTCAAACTTATGCAGGCCCAAGAACAGTGAACTGATTGTCACTTCACTGCTAAAGCTTTGTGCTACTTTTTTATGCAAAACAAGATACTAGGATGCTTTTTTCATAGACAGCTCTGAACTGCCAAACAAAAAAGCCTAGCAATCATGGCAAAACATGACATTTCCCAGAGGATATGGACACTGTGACTTCAGTGACAAATGGGACTTATTTCGTTTTTAAATGACACTGAAGCAGTGAAAGGTTTTAAACCTTGATTGGACCTTAATGTGGGAAAGTGCCCAAACATTCTTTTATCTTGTTGTAATGAAATTCGATTCATAATTCATATTTTTAATATTTTAATAGATCTCATGCTTTAGAGCCTACCTATGCAAACTGCAAAACCACAGGGCATGGAAGTGCCCTTATTACCACACAAAGGTGCTGAATAAGATTTCATAGCTCTCTGAGTAATGAAGGCTCACTTCAGTAAAGTTTTAGGTACCCTTTGCCTTCGTACAGTAGGGACTTTGTATCAAGAAAACTATAAGATGACACACACAGTCTGTACCAACTCAGTTTGTATTTCCTCTCCTGGTATTCTGAAAGCCTTAAAACTATTGTTGTAGTTTCTCAGCTACAACCATAGGCTTTAAACAGCCTTGATCCCAAGAAGTCCTTGCACAGAGAGCACAGTGACCTTGTGCCTCAGCTACTCTTGGTTCTCATTTTCTTTTATAATCAGCTTCTGTTTCTACAGAACTTGTCTGTATCAAACACTTCCCTACACCCTCCCCATTATTCTCTTCAGTTCTTCCTCCTCTTGTACCTTGGAAGTCTCCCACCCCCAGCTGGCTCAAAATGGTTAGATTGAAATAGGTTGGGGAGCAAATGAAGAGGTGGGGGAGAAGCACTGCTTACCCAGCTAAGGAAGGGGCAGGGGAAGCTCCATTTTTGTTTTTACCAAAGTTGTGCTCCTGTGCCATCGCAACACCTTCTTATTCTAACTCAGGTGGAAGGCAGACTAGAATTGTGCAAAACATTTTTGTTCTCATTTGTTTAGTGCTCTGTGCTCCTCCAAGCAGAATAATTACAATTTCAAAAACATTCCCAATTAAATTTTCTGGCTCTCTGTGAAGCAATTTGGACAGACCAAGCTCAGGGAAAAACAAACAAACAAAAAAAGCAGCAACACACCAAGCCCTAAAGGTGATTGTACCACAAAGTTATGGGCTACAAGAGAATGTTATAATGGCAATTTTTTTACAACCTAGATTATAGCTGTTGCTGCTGCTTCTGCTATAAGAAGAAGAGCTAAGAGAAATGTTTCAGACAAAATATACAGATTCAGCAATGCTGAAATGTTTTGGTGAAACGGATATAAATTTGCAAATTGCTTTAGCCAAAAAACCAAAATCAGAAAAAGTCTAAACATGTTTTGATGTTTTCAAAAATAAATAGTTTTTGTTCTTTCTAAACAGCCTTGTTTCAAAATTTCTTTTCATTTTATTATAAAACTATTTCAAAATGGTCAAACAAAAGATTTTTTTTTCAAAATGAAGTGTTTCAGTATTGTCAGCAAACCAAAAAAATTCATTATTTGTACAGCTCTAATAATACAAAGCTGATTGGTAGATTCAGGGACAAATGCGTAAATGGAATTTCTTGAGCATTTGGGAACAGGAGTATATGAAATTGCTCATGGGCGTCTCAAATACCGAGGGAATAAATCTTGCAGGAAACTCAGAAAAATCTTATATGCTTATCCATTGAACAGATTTCAGCGTTTGAGTATATCTGCATTATAGCCATGGCTTTGTCAATGTACACAAAATTAGTCTGATGTTACAGCCTGACTTAGTACTAATATGTTTTCAGCCCAGCTGGATCAAGAAAAGAATAGTCACTGTGTCTAGGTCTGGGCCTGAGGGAACTAGAATTGTTCAGAAATTTTCAGAAGAAACTTATTTTTGTCAGAAAATGCAGCTTCAGATGAATGAAATGTTTTGTGGAATCTAGTACAGATTCAATGAAACTTTCATCAAATACCACCTCCTTCCCAGTTCCAAGGATGAAGAAGCACAAAGCCAGGGCATTCTACCCGTCTGGCTCCCCATCATTCTGGGGAACAATCAGCAACTCTCTTGTTTCCTGTGATGGAGGGGGTTGGCAGGGAGGCAGAGGGCCAGGCTCCCTGCTTCTCCAGCAGTGGCTGCCAGGACGCTAAAAAAATCTGGTTTGGGTCTCCCAAAACTGAATATTTCTTTAAATCTCTTTCCATGACCATTTCATGGATTTAACACTTTTTTCCACTTTGAGATGAAACTTTTTCTCAAAACCACATGAAATTTCACAGAACGCTCAGCCAACTCTACTTAGGACACATTGATCTCATCGGGGCGGCTCCAGGCCCCAGCACACCAAGCGTGTGCTTGGGGCGGCATGCCGCGGGGGGTGCTCTGCCAGTCATTGGGAAGGCGGCAGGCGGCTCTGGTGGGCCTCCCGCAGGTGTGCCTGTGGAGGGTCCACTAGTCCCGCGGTTTCGGTGGAGCATCCGCAGGTAAGGCTTCGGGAGGTCCACCAGAGCCGCGGGACCAGCGGACCCTCCACAGGCACGTCTGCGGGAGGTCCACCAGAGCCGCGGGACCGGCAAGCAGCACAGCGCCCCCCGCGGTGTGCCGCCATGCTTGGGGCGGCGAAATGGCTAGAGCCACCCCTGCATCTCATCACTTTTCTTGCAAAGGGGCGTCACCGCCACCCTAGATCCTGAAATCAGTGTCAGACCTCCAAAGCCTACCACCACCCAATCACTTACACATGTTCCCCTAGAGCTCCTCCTAGACTCTGGGCACTATGGCTTCTAGTTTAAGAATTTCAGTGACACTGTGTCAGAAAAGCAAGGAACACAGGCTTAGCAAAGGGATTTCTTAACCACAAGAACTTCACTCTTAAAGTACTTGAGAGTTACTGGTCTCTAAAACCACCACAAGTCTTAAGGTATACCTTCTTCAGAGCTGATCTCATGCCTTCTGCAAGTCTGAGGTTTGTCAACATTTCAGGCTGGGCAGAATCCCTCCCACTGCCTCCCTCTCTCCAGCCAGTTCTTCTTACATGTGAAAATGTTTTGCATCCCACTAAGAGCAGCACCCCCTCTTCAACTGAAGTCTGTCTTTGCTACATGCTCCCCTGGGATGCGCCAGCTTCCTCTCTCAGTCATGCTTTCTCCACCTCAAAGGCCCCTGTGGAGAGAGCTCATTGCTCCATGGGGATGGGCTGCTAGTCAAGAGACAACGAATATCTTTACACCACAGCTGGGAGTGGACATACATGCACTAGCTCTGCTTGAGTTAGCATCTACAAATAGCAGCATGGTGGCAACAACACAGGAAGCAGCTCAGACTAGCTGCCCAAGAATATACCCAGGTGGTTGGGCGGGACAGGATTTGAGCAGCTAGCCTGACCTGCCACCCATGCCACTGTCACCACACTGCTATTTTAAGGTGCTAGCTCAAGCAGAGTCAGTGCATGTATCTCCACCCAAGATGGGAATTATGCCTCCAAGCTGCTGTGTACCGAGAATCAATGGCCATAACTTGTTGCCTTGATGGCTTCTCTGTGATAGCTCTTCAAAGGGATGTTACTCACCTTTCCTGAGCAGGGCATTGCCAACAATTCAATAAAATAAAGGTCTGTTGGGCAAATGTAGGCATGTTCAGCATGTAGTATAAAATAGAGTTCACAGTTTGATACAGATAAAAGCCCACTCTGTCACACTTAGTTTTCCAGAATAATCCATTAGGAATTCCTGAAGCAAACACCTTTCAGACCGCTAAAAAAAGATTACAAGAAATGTATGCTTAACAAGTCATGTTACTTACTAATCTCTCATGAAACTGCACAGTTGAGATATCCTCATTTGCCATTCAGTCACACCACCTTAATGCCATTGACAGCGAATCTGAGGATCCCTGCAATTTCATAGCAGGCTTATTAATGCATAGGTCATAGTAATATCTTCCCCTATTAGCTTTTTGTTGAAATGAGAATATTATCTTCTTTATTTTATAATCCCTTAGATGCTTATAACTGTCTCTGGCTTCAGATTTCTTTGGCTATCAAGGCTACCAAAGACAAGCATAGTTTAACTGCCTGAAAGTAGCCCAGATTTTTCCAGTATTATGATTTGAGTTGATACACATTTTTTTTAATATGGAAAGGACTGTAAGGCTCTTGTTAATTTATCATATTTCCCCCTGAAATCACAGCTGTATATATTTTTCTCCTACAGAAATCTGAAGGATTCATGGATTCTCTTGTACAAAATCAAGGAGCAGCAGCATAATGCAAGCTAAATGCAAAGTGCATTTCTCTGAGAATAGCAGTGTCATCACGAGTCTGATTTAATTATAGAGAATAGTATGGCTTGTGCCTTGCACAGCCTCAGTCACACTGGAGGAAAAGCAGAGGTTGTGCTTCTGATGGTGCCCCATGAAGGAAATCTAAGCAAGGGTCTCTCCTGCAGGGTCATCTTGGGCAGTGCACAAGAATACAGAAGTCACACGCCTCCTGGAGAGGGAACAGCATGCTGCCCTGGGGATGAAGGCAATGATCACAGGCCCACCCTACGCTTCCAGATTATCTGTGCTGTAGAGATGCTAGCAAGTAGCTGGGCCTTCATGCCTCACTCACAACATGGCTGGTCCCTGCTAAAAGTTACAAATTGGGAAGAGAGTCTCCTCGCACTCGCCCCGTTGTGTGCCAAATGCAGAGATTGTGCAAAGCAGCTGCTGTCATTGAAAAGTGGGGATGTAGTTGCAGAGACCAAAAGTCACCCTCCACTGTGGAAGGTGGGGTTCTGGACTGCAGGAAGCAGAACTGCCTATGGCAAGCAACTAACAGGCTCTCATTGCTGTATTATGTCATGGGTGAATAAAAATAATTGAATTGCTGACAACAAGATCTTTGTGCCTTAATGTGAAGAATAACATGGGGTAGCCACAATCTGGCCATAAATGTTCATTGGAGTGTGGCCATGTTTTTCCAAACACCTCCTTCACTGACTTGTTTACTGGTTGATTAAATGATGCTGGAAGGCTGTCTCACTTTTTGCCACTTTCCTGGCCCACATCATTGCAATCCACTTATACATGGCTATGACAAGGAAAGGCATGAAGACCTCCAGGAAGTGCCTTGAACAGTGTTGGATAAGAATGCTGCAGCTTGGCTTGACTTGATCACACTTGCCAAAGAAAATAAATGACAAGGAAACACAAGAAGAATTTTGCAGTGTACATGCAGCACAATAAAGCTGTTGCATGGCAACTTCTTGGGTGGAGTCAGATGTTAGATTCTTTACTTGGGAAAGAGGACAGAGGCCTACAGCTGCACCCGTACACATCTAGCTTATTGTTTACTCTCACATAACATAACAATTACAAAGATGAGTTCCTTTAAAATCTTAACCACGTTTTTAAACTCCAAATGTACCCATTTTCTGAGGCCTCATCTTTGAGCTTTCAACCAAGAATAATAGGTTATTATGTGTAAATTACCTGATTGTAATAGACACAGCATTAATTCTAGTACTATTCCTGGGTGATGCTATAGTACTAAGGAAGATCAGATTATCTTGCTGGTTCTAATGCAGAAGGAACAATGAACTTTGCGTGAAATTCATGGAAATCATGTTCTACTTGCAAAGGCTTATCAGCATTCCCTAGGAGCCACATTAGCCCAAATGGTTTATCACAAACTACAGCCAAAGCTCTCTGCATTATCTGCACATTTATTCCTCTTGTCTTTCAGAACATCATAATCCAGAGCTTCTGTATTTAAAACAATCAAAGAATGTTGCGTTTTTAATCCCTTGGTTTCCACCTGCCAGTCAGGCTAGTCATAAAAAGAAAAGTGCATACTGTTCGAAAGTAATTGCCCCAAATACTACAGCTTCTCACAGTGCTAATATAGTTTTGCTACATTCCATCCTGCCAGGGCTCAAATGTAGGGCATAATATGTGACAAGTAACCTAATATAAAGGACACAAGTGAGGGAAACTTGAAATGATCAAAATAGTATCGGATCATGTAATTAATGACTGTATCACAATGCATACACACAAGGGGGCTGAATTAAAGTTGCATGCATAACCTTAATCCTGGCATGTCTCAACTCCTGTATGCTCCACTTTGCCACCATAAATATATTCCTTTAATGTAATTTTTCTTGTGTACTATAAGCATACAAGCTCTTGTATTCTGGACACACTATTCAAAGGGATAAAATATACAGAGTCAGTTTGAAGTTTATATAATTATATGAATAATTCCCTTAACACAGCTGTATTGGTTATTTTCAGCTAAACCAGACATATTCTTTAGGCCCAGATCCTGAAACTTGTTCCATATAGTCATACCCTTGTGCAAATGTGGTTCCACATGAACTTCATTCGGATGTCCTGCAGAGTTTGCTGAGAAGAAATTTAAATATTTTTGTCCTTTCAGAATCTCTTCCTTCCCTTATCATGCACTTTTGACATCATTAAAATAACTGGAGGTTGACCACTAATACAGGTGACACAAGTAGTCAAAGACAGGGCGAATAGCAAAGCTGCAGAGAAACCAAATCAAAATTAGTTTGCTAACATATTATATGTTTTAAAATGACTATTGATGTATTTGAAAGCAGGCACAGATGGGCATCTTCAGATGATCAGATACAGAAATCAAACTATGCAGGTTAAAAAACAGGGTGGGGTAGGGAAATGTAAAATATACAGGAAAAAATAACACTTCCCATTGTTTTTATCAATGTAGAGTATGTGTATATATAAAATGGTTTATATATATGTAAAACAGACCATCATAAAACTTTACGTCAAAATACTACAGGTACTGATCAGTCCCTGGTGAATTGCAGGAACACTGAAAGTCAAACTTTCTTCCATTACTTTCATACATAGAAGCAATATATAATAAAGAGCGCGAACCTTAAAAACAGATTAATTCTATTAAAGAGAAAGATCACAGGTATTTTGCCATCTTCTCAAGAAGTGAGAGATACAGAGAAGCCCAGAAATTGTTGACTACAGAGTAAAATAGGTGTTCTATAGTCCATTATAGATATATATATATGTAGTCCATTTCAGAAACCAGAACTGATTCCATTACTAAATTTATCTGGCAGGAGTGAAGCACTTTTGGATGAAATATAAAACAGAAGTCCTGGCCATTTGTATCCATCAAAGATTCTGTGGCCATTCAAAAAAGAGATGTGGTGTTAACTTACAGTCCAGGCCAAATTTTAACTGCAGTAATAATGTGTTGTCTGCTTAAAGTCCCCATGTATATTCAATTTCATGCAGCCTTCTCCTTCACTTTGATAACTATCTCTATTTGCAGTCAAATAGTTGTTCAGCAACACACATCAAGGTAGTTAGATTTCAGTTGTGGTGATTTCAATTCCTATATAGTTTTTACCTCCAGTAGCTCACAGGGGGCATTGTGTTGCCTAGTTAGTTAACGTCATTAGAGTACTTTGAGATCTTCAGCTGTAAGGTGCTATAGAAATATGAAATTATTAATAATCACCTGATTCAAATATTTGGGATGGTGTAAATGCTATTTAAAATATCCTACACACAGCACTATCCACAAGATAACAAATTAAGAAAAAAAATCTAAAAATATCATGTCATGAGAGAGAATAACAGATTTGTTATTCTGCTATGTAAGCAAAACACATAATTCCTGTTATACCTGAGCAAAATGTCTTCCACAGGCAAACCCTGGGATTTATATAAGAATTTACTAGCTTACTTTATATAGAGGAAACATTTTGCCACTTCTGTCATACAGTTTTACCAATTAAAAATAAAATGCTACCCTGGAAAGTATTTACACATGCAAAAAATACAACATAAAAGACATGAATACCAGAGTTGTCTCTTCAACAGATTTGTTTTGTGATAACCAAGGTTTGAATAAGGCTCCCCAGAGAATTATAACATCAAATTTACAGAATGCCGTATAAACTATTAGGTGTAATCACATTTGCTCACCAAAACTAGTCCATCATTTATTTTGTGGCTGCAAGTTTTCTGTGTAAAAGACCATATGCATTATATATAAACAGTGAACAGTTGAAGTTGTGGTAGAGGGAAAGGACTTCAAAGAAGAGTGTACAAAACTAGATTCTTCTAATTTAAGATCATCTCTCTTTTTTGAGGACAATCATTACTTATTTTTCTACAACTGGGTATTCAGATGAACCTTTAAGGTGTTGCCAGTTGAGGTCCAGAGAATAACTCACGTCAAAAAGTCAAGCTCTCCCTCCATATTAGAGACTTTTCTTACCTCCAGTAACAAATGATTTTTGAGCTAGAGGCATGTATGCAATACTAGATCACCTGTAAAACACAATGTCCACTGGTTGAGATGGGCACAATGGCATTGGGACAAATCTTCTGCTGGTGTAAAATGGGGCAGCTCTATTGACTTCAGTAGAGTTATATAATTTTTTGCCACATTTTTTTGTCCAACTAATTGGTGGAAAGTCTAAATGAAGGACCAGATCCTTAGTGGGTATGAATAAGCCTAACAATGAGTGCAGCTGCACTGAGTTACTCTAGATGGGACCCTTTCAATTTTGTGTCTGCAAGTCATGTAAAGAATCTATCTATATCTATATCTGTAGATGAACAGTTGGGAAGGAGTCACTACATTTTGTTTAGATTATGTTATCCTCACCATTTAAAAATTAGAAAATTAATATCCAATTAAAAGTTCTTTGAAGATGGAAAATTAAATACCTAACCATTTCAAATTTGTTCCTAATTATAGCCTCTCAGAGACAATCAAATGTCATGATTCGATAGCTACATTACATAAATATATAACCCATGTCGAAAGTTATGGCCACGTTCCCAGACTAGGAGGAAGTGGCTCTGTCTCAAATTATGCTGCAAGGATTTGGGCCTTTAGCAAGTGATGAAGTGAATTTAGGTAGTTTCATCTGAATGGATGAGAGAAAGTAAACAGTAGATTTTATTGTATCTTAATTAAGTTTATATCACTGTTTGACTTCTACTTCAGCTCCTTGAATGTGTCTTTTTCAGCAAGAGATTCTGTATCTTTCACAGCAGCATGCGGGAGTCACTCGCACAACTCTCACTAACAATAATGGAATATGTTTGCACTACTCAGCACACATGGTGCTGGAAACATGCCTTCAACAATACCAGCATCACATTCAGGAAAGCTCTTTCGAATCATAGTGGAGACTCACTGGTGTTCTGACAATGGTTTCTCAGATAATTTATTGGACAACCATAAGGGGCTAACTCCTTTGGGCTGCTTCAAATATCTGAATTCTGGAAGAGTCCACGTAATTTAACTCTTAGAAATGCTATAGTTGACTACATAGATTTTAAAATCAGAAAGGACCACCCTGATCATCAAGTTTGATCTTCATGACACAGGCCATATAATTTCATCCATTAATTCCTGCAGGGAGGGAATTAGTCTTTCCTATTATTTAGGTATACAAGCCCAATGACTTGTGGTTGAATTGCAGCATTCCTTTTAGAAAGGCATCCTATTTTGACTTAAAGACTCAAAATGGTAATGTATTCACCACTATCCTTGCTAAAATTTCCAAATAGTTAATTAACCCACAGTTAAAAAATAACAACTTATTCCAATTTCATTTTTTCTAAAGTTAAGCTTCCTGCTATTGAATCATGCTCTGCTTTTCTCTGCAAGATTAAGGTCCACCTAGCATTTATCTGTGTAAGGACTTGGAGACGGCAATAAATCATCTGAACCTTCTTTTTGATGAGCTAAACAGACTGAGATCTTTTCCCTTATTGCAAGGTATGTTTTCCAAACCTCAAATCATTCTTGTAACTCTTCTCTGAACTCCCTCCAATCTTTCTAACATCCCTTGTCAAGTGTGGACAACAGAATCCAGCACATTACTCTTTAGTGGTTTCACCAGAGCATTATACAGAAGTAACATAAGCTTCCTAACGTAATCTTTCTACTTATACAGAAGTAATGTGACTCGATAGTCCCTTTTTTCCCCTTCAGGAATTGCATCAGCCCTTTTAGGCACAGCAATTTTCTTTTAGTGCTCGACAATATATATATATATGGCAAAAAAATGCAGTTTCAAAGCAACCAAAATTATTTGTGAATTTGGATAAAATGTGGCAAATAGTTTCAGATCAATCAAAATGATAAAATATTTTTTTAAAAAGTCTGCCTCATTTCAACATTTTCTAAATAATACTCATCGTTTCAAAAATGTCATTTCAAATAGATCTGAACAATTTCTTTTCATTTTTTCATCTAGGAAAAAATTTGGGGAAGGATTTTTTGTTCAGTCACCAATAAATAAAATAAAATAAAATACATACATACATACATACATAAATAATAATAATTAAATCATTCATCCAGCTCTATTACTAATCAACTATTCAATATGACCTAAGTTTGGTTTTGGTATTTTTCAGAATCACTGCTTTCCAGGATACAAAAATTTATAATTATTTTTCATAGTTGTCTCAGATGATGCAGTCAGCTAGCTATACAATCTGAAGGATGATTCATGTACAATTGTATATCACTTAACTGCCAGTTTAAAATAAACATTTCATCTCATATTTTTTAAAAAAATATATTCATTATGGAGGAGGGAATGATAGGATAATTAATAACTGTATTATATGGAAGTTGTTTAATGGCTCCTGAACATTTGTAAAGTGACTTTGGAAAGAGCGTCACCTATTTTTCTTTCTTTTTTTCTTTTCTTTTCAGGTGAACAGATTGATAGAGCACTTTATCAAAATGTATACAATTAAGAAAAGGGTAATTGGGAAGGGAGGAGGCAGAAGATCAAAGAGACTGAAAAGCAAGGAATGCCTATACTGAGAAGCCTAAGAGAAATCTAGGAGGATGATTTTAAGAAAGGCTGAGACCACAGGGAGACTGAATGCTGAAGACTATAATGATTGCCTTCTGAAATTGTTTATTCCGGAATATGAGTGGGGAAATCTAACTGCCAAAAGAACATAGAACTGAATGAGCTTCCCAACCGTATTGGGATCATGGATTGTATCTGTATTAGGGCTAGTCTACCCAGTGGGGTAACATACACTACAGAGGTGTGATTTCTAAAGTGCACTGATGTGCTGCACATTCATTGTTCCATGAGACCCTGCCAGTGTGCACTAAAGGTTCTCTAGTGCACTTTAACGTAGTGCTATTTTCATTAGTTATTTTTATTTTAATTATTCAGCAGTTTAAAAGTTTCAGTCATGAGTTGTGACAACTGTTAGGCTGCTAGTGTGCAGAGACCACTGCCTATCGTGCTGCCCAGTATTGTCTTATTGTTTCCTTGTACTTCTCCACTGGTCTGTCTGTATCCTTCTGTTTTATCTTGTCTTATACTTAGATTGTAAGCCACTTGGAGCAGGGGCCATCTATTTGTTCTGTGTTTGTACAACACCTAGTACAATGGGATTCTGGTTCATGACTAGGGCTCCTGAGGGCTACAGTAATGAAAGTAAGTAAATAAATGAAATAAATAAATAAATAAATAATAATAATCAGAGAGAACACCGGTTCTTCTCTTGATGTAAACTGGTGTTATTCCACTGACTTCAATGGAGCTACAGAGATTTAGCCCAAGGGAAAATCGGATCCAAAGGACTTAGGCGATGAATCGCATCCCACAGATAATGAATAGTGAATAGTTTCCAAACTACTCATAGGCATCAGCTGGTTTACATAAACTATCTGGTGACTAATTAACAATAAATACTTTTGTAAAAGTTACAATCAAACAGAAAAGGGGATATCATCTTCTGTGAACAACTTGAGTAGCACTATGGTTAACTCCACTCGTGGGCTTGGCTAACTTATTCTCTTCACATAGCAACGACACAGGGTTTAACTCTTCCAAATAACTCATATCAAACCAATATCCATCACCTGGGTTGTTTGGCTTGTACATGTGATTTATATCTGGCATGCAGATAAAATGAGCACTTCTTGAAAAGGAGACAGAACCACAAAATTAGAGCTGGCACCATCACACATAAGCTATCAAATGTGAATGAAAAAAATATAGAAATGTGTTTGAAGAATATTGTATAAGTTAGATGGACCTTCGTATGGCAGGTTTGTCAAGCTGGCACTCATGCTAGCTGCTTTTCCAAAGAAATCCTTCAACATGACTTACCTCTTCTTGCAGATCTTGTAGATGGTTATGTAGTAACATGATTTCCTCTTACTCACGTAGACCTTTATCTTTTGATCACACTTTATATTAAGGTTTCATATATGTATAGTTCATAGAGGGTTAATAATTAATTAATAGATGTTTTAATAAATGGTTAATCAAATGCTTATAGCCATCTATATCACCTTTAAGTGATGTGCTTATAGAACTCTACAATGTATATTATGTATGTCTGTACCATTCTCGTAACACTAAATTTTAGTCCTTTAAAATATTAAGGTTCCATTTATAAATGGTTAAATGTGATCTATCTTTTTCTCCCATGAAAAATATTTATTACGAAGGCAGCACGCCAAACTTCAGTCTTCCCTTTTGTCTCAATTCTGCACTCCCTACTTACAAAAGACATATGCAGGACCACCAGTGGAAAAGGTAACACACCAATGTCTTTTTGTGAAATTCTTCAGTGCTCTAATATCAAAGAGGATCTGTTACATAAGATAAGGGCAGTGAAGAGATTCTATTCTAAACCCCTGCTTCAGTTATTTAATAATTGGAGCTGGTAAAATTATTCACAATGAATATCTTGTCCCTTTGATTTGGGACTTGTTCCAATGCCCACTGAAAGGAAGAGAAAGACTCCTATTTACTTCAATGAACTTTGGGTCAGGCATTTAGGCAATGTCTGCACTGCAGCTAGGAATGAGCCTCCCAGCGCAGGTAGACAGACTCACCCAGTTCCCCATGTCTGAGCTCATTTGACCAACCTGAGCCTACACCAGAGCCACAACATCCACAGCAGTATTTTTAACGCTCTAGCTCAAGTGAAGCTAGTATGAATCTGGATGGGGGGTGGGAGGCTCACTCCCAGCTGTAGTGGGTACATCCTTAATTTCTGGAATATCATTTTTTCTTGATCTTTTTCTTCTTTGTTCATGATTGGTCAGATAAATCACATGGTGTTATTTCTGTTCACTGACTGCATGTTCCATGTTCTCAGACTGGACAAGCTCTTTGAGTGTAAAAACCTGCACATTCAATTTTAAGATCTGATTCCTATTTATACTCACATGTGACTTTGAAAAGTCACTTTTATAAATGTTTGTCCCAATAAACTTCCTTTTCCCTACTGCTCACAGACAGCAAACACAAAGGTGCATGAGCTTATGTACAGCCTGTGATAAATCCTACCAGTCAGTTACTGGTTCTATTAAATCCTACCCAAAAGCGAGATGTATCTCTATGCACAACTTCAGGTAAGAGGTAGTGCATATAGTACACCACCCTCAGGAAGCACTGTGCCTCAAAGACACTCCTCTGGAGCACAATTTGCTCTAGAGAATAGTAATTTGCTGCTGGCCTATAGCAGCAGTGAATTATCAAACAGTATAAATGGCAATTCACTTACACAGGTGTGGACTAACTCTGCTGTCATCAGTGGAGTCACACTGGTATAAAGACAGTGCAAATGAAATCAGAATCAGCCCCAGAGTCTTCCAAACCTCACACAGCCAAGCATCTCTGCAGTTTTACTCTCCCCCACCCCGATGTGGGAGTACATTCCAGGCATTTCTATTATTCTATATAATAAATATTATCCACAACATTTCCCTTATTTTTTTTCCATAGAAAATGGAACCACAACATACATCTTCAAGCGTTATTGATGAATATGCCCTTACTTAGATAGTGCCAGATTGATAGCTCTTACCATTTCTTAGACATAATTATACGCCAACCTTTTGAGGCCTTAAAATATCATGAGGCTTTTAACCCTCCCACAACTCTTGTTGCCTGCACCAGTAAATGCGTCAAGTACAAACTGGCAATTCACTGCCATTAATCTCAAAGAACATAATTGCAACTCATAATGCAAACTAATCACATCTCTTTGATTTATAATTTTTTTATACATTAAAATGTCTCATACACTTTCGGATTGCAGAACATATATTTGCTAAGCAGCACTGCAGGAACAATTAGACAGTAATATGCTGAAACCATACAGTATAATAGATGCTTCTTGCATGAAAATTCAGTTGGTGTTCAGTATTCAGCACTGCACATATGCAAAACTCATTAATTCATATAATACAGAAAGCCCTGAGGTCTTAGAAAAATAGTAGTTATTTATGTGGGTAGTTTTTCTGGACATTCAATCTAGTAATAGGTTGTTAGCGATAACAATTAACTTTAATATGTTCATTCACAAATATATTCGTTGTGCTTAAGAATTTTCACAAAAGGTAGTTCCCCTTTATATCTGACTGCAAGCTTAATTGCTTTGCAGAATGTGCAATTATGAGACTGTTCTAAGTTGTCAGATCTGTGGAGTTTTGGGTCCTCTCATTTGTCTTTCCAAAACAATCATGTGTTCCTATTAACATGCATTGCAATATAAGTGTCCATCTAGGCTGAATGTTTAGTATGCTAAAAATGCCTGAGACAAATTCATCCCTGGTGTCAAGCCATTGGGAGAGTCAAAAAAAGAAGTCTGTCCCCTGTAAAAAGGAAAGGAAAGAAAACAGTGCGCTGTATTTTCTGCAAGAGTAAAATTTAATCAAATTTTTTAACATATTTTAAAATCCACTTCAGATCCTTCCTTGTAGTTACAATTTTCTAATACACTGCATCGGAACACAGAGCTCTTGCGCTGAGTCACCCTGAGCTCAGTTGCTAGGAGGCTGCAGTGTAATTGCTGCAGTGTAATTAGTGTCAAACTATTTGGAGGTAGGAGGGGGAAAAATAAACTCCAACCAGGATGTAAGAGGGCTGAAAATTCATTTCTGGAGAGATGGAGCTGAGGGTCTGGGAGCTGCAGAGAGGTTCTGTGGGGGAAACCCTAGGAAGACCCAAGGCTGGGAAAAGCTTAAGTGAGGTTCATGTTTTGTTGTTATTTAATTTAACAAATAAAATTCCAGGGTGTAAGTTTTGGACTTCAGTCTAGTGTGTGTGTGCAGTAGTTTTGCTGAGCAGGAGCATGATACAGATGTTACCTGTTCACAGAACTAGTTTACAAGGTTTTATGGCAGTGGGTGAGGGTAACAGTCAGTGAATCTGATTCTCCTCCCACTTATACTGCTTGTAATCAGTAATAAATCCATTGAAGACAATGGAGTTACATCACTGTAAGTGAGAGGATGATCAAGCCCAATCTTATAGATTCTTGAACTTTTTGTGACAGCGTTATAGTAAATCTGATTCAAATATTTTCAGGGTTCAGGGTAACAACCGTTGCTGCAGATAATTTGAAAATTATTTCTGCCACTACAAGTATCACCTTTAGTTTGGAAACAACCTGGAGATTCTGAGCTCTGTGCCTTTATCCTCACACACAACTATTTCAAATTTGATGACAATATATATCTCCAGATCAGTGGCACCACTATGGGCACCCGCATGGCCCCACAATATGCCAATATTTTTATGGCCGACCTGGAACAACGCTTCCTCAGCTCTCGTCCACTCACGCCCCTTCTCTATCTACGCTACATTGATGACATCTTCATCATCTGGACCCATGGGAAGGAAACTCTGGAAAAATTCCACCACGATTTCAACAGCTTCCACCCCACCATCAACCTCAGCCTGGACCAATCTACACGGGAGGCAGGGCCGGCTCCAGAACCCAGTGCGCCAAGCGCGCGCTTAGGGCGGCATTTTGCCGGCAGGGCGGCAGGCGGCTCCGGCGGACCTTCCGCAGTCATGCCTGCGGGAGGTCCACCAGAGCCGCGGGACCACCGGACCTCCCGCAGGCATGACTGCAGAGGGTTCGCTGGTCCCACAGCTCGGGTGGACCTCCCGCAGGCATGACTGCGGAAGGTCCGCCGGAGCCACCTGCTGCTCTCCCAGCGCACCCTCCGCAGGCGCGTCTGCAAGAGGTCCCCCGGAGGCGCGGGACCGGCAGCGCGCCCCCTGTGGCATGCTGCCCTGCTTGGGGTGACCAAATTCCTAGAGCCGCCCCTGACGGGAGGTCCACTTCCTAAACCCCACAGTGCAAATAAGTGATGGTCACATTACCACCACCCTATACCGAAAACCTACCGACCGCTATGCCTACCTTCATGCCTCCAGCTTCCATCCCGGGCACACCACACGATCCATTGTCTACAGCCAAGCACTGAGGTACAACCGCATCTGCTCTAACCCCTCAGACAGAGACCAACACCTACAAAATCTCCACCAAGCATTCTCAAAACTACAGTACCCGCACAAAGAAATAAGGAAACAGATCAACAGAGCCAGACATGTACCCAGAAGCCTCCTACTGCAAGACAAACCCAAGAAAGAAACAAACAGAACTCCACTGGCCATCACATACAGTCCCCAGCTAAAACCCCTCCAACGCATCATCAGGGATCTACAGCCCATCCTGGACAATGATCCCACACTTTCACAGGTCTTGGGTGGGAGGCCAGTCCTCGCCCACAGACAACCTGCCAACCTGAAGCATATTCTCACCAGTAACTGCACACTGCACCATAGTAACTCTAGCTCAGTAACCAATCCATGCAACAAACCTCGATGCCAACTCTGCCCACATATCTACACCAGCGACACCATCACAGGACCTAACCAGATCAGCCACAGCATCACTGGTTCATTCACCTGCACGTCCACCAATGTAATATACGCCATCATATGCCAGCAATGCCCATCTGCTATGTACATCGGCCAAACTGGACAGTCTCTACGGAAAAGGATAAATGGACACAAATCAGATATTAGGAATGGCAATATACAAAAACCTGTAGGAGAACACTTCAACCTCCCTGGCCACACAATAGCAGATCTTAAGGTGGCCATCCTGCAGCAAAAAAACTTCAGGACCAGACACCATCAGCTCAGGATTAAACAAAGACTGTGAATGGCTTGCCAACTACAGAACCAGTTTCTCCTCCCTTGGTTTTCACACCTCAACTGCTAGAACAAGGCCTCATCCTCCCTGATTGAACTAACCTCGTTATCTCTAGCTTGCTTCTTGCTTGCATATATATACCTGCCCCTGGAAATTTCCGCTTCTTGCATCCGACGAAGTGGGTATTCACCCACGAAAGCTCATGCTCTAAAACGTCTGTTAGTCTATAACGTGCCATAGGATTCTTTGCTGCTTCAACCTGGAGATTATAGTCTGAAGAGTGAACTGTTATCTGTGAGTGAAAATCATCTTGTTAATGAATCTGGGCAATTATGTACTTTCCAAAGCTTCCAAGCCTTTCTTCCTCTAGTCTGATAGATGAAATCAAGTTGCTGTGAAGAGTGAGTCTGTTATACATGTTTTCAAAGATCACAAGCTTGAAGAAATGTTTAAAACCGAACCTCTTAGCCAGTGGGAATTTGGGAACACTGCATTCAGCAAGGCTCATAAAATGTAGTTTCATTCCTAACAAGATCACTATGATCTTTTAGTATATTTTCCCCCATGACAGGGATTGGAATCAGGGCCCCAATATTGATAACTGCTTCAGAGAGTAAGAGTTTTTTTTTTTTAAATGCTGTAGGTACCATGGCACAATTTTAGATCATCTAAATACAACTTATAGCATGGGACCCACTTTTCACATGCTATATTTTGGCAGTAGTACAAGAAAAGCATCACCATATACAAAAATGAAGTTTAAGGCCAAATTCTTTCCTTTTATGACTCTTCTGAAGTAACAGTAGTTTATAGTTTTCAACTACAGTTCACTTTATCTGAACTTTTTCTTTATCCCCAGTTTTTGGTCATAGATCCAGTGGGGAGAATTAAGAGGCAACAAAAACAACAGAGAGTTTGGAAAATAATATGATAAAGTTAGGATAACTGGCATGTTCACTCTATAAGACTATTGGAGGGGAGACATGACCAATACTATCTAAATGTCATAAAAATTATAAGAATCAACAGTTGTCTTTAGCTGAGACATGATGGCCAGCCAGAGGCCAGTTATTTAGGGGTTAATAAAATTTCAGCAGAGCGCTTAGGTTTACCTACCCACAACTGATATGTGTGATCTCCTTTATTGTTTATTCTTTCACTGCTGTCCTCTAACCATGTCTTTGCTAATGATAAATGCATTTATAGAGTCATCAGCGTATGCACAATGTGCCCAGCCATTTGCTAGCATTGTCATCAGCCAGATGAAGAGTTGGTAGCCCATTGCTGAAGTAATTCAGCGGGCTCTTGTCAAGGATATGAGACATAGTCTGAAGTTGACCACATCTACTTCACGGGTTGTTACAGAAACCCCATTTGAAAAGATTGACCACACAGTTACCCTGTCCTGTTCGAAACCCGTTCATGGATGACTATAGGTGCCTTGGTAGGTCAAAACCTGGTGGGCCAATGGTTGGGTTGGTGACAAGAGAGTGATTAATGACTCATCACTGACCACTCATTATGCCAAGCAGATTCCACCTTCATATCCTGTGGTGGCATAAGTGATCACAGAGGATATCTAAAAGACAGGCTAACTGGTGGGTGGTTGAAGAGGTCTGAGTAAAGAGGCAAGTCGCTGTTCTCTCGGATCTTGGCCAGGAGCATGATAGAGGTCCCCTCCCTCACGGCGAATGTGTTTCACCCAAAGGATTCCAAAACACCTTACAAACTTAGGGACAGATTCTGATACTCTACTCACTCTGAATGGGACCACTGGTAGGAATAAGGAGTTCCTTGGTGTAAGAATCTTAGACTCTAACACTTAAACCAATATACAGAATATATACAGAGATATTTAATCCACCACTGAAATTCAGCTGTTTCTGAAGTTAAATGTGAAACTGTTAATGCCACTCAGTACAATGGTATACCAAAGACATGTAGGCAAAAACTATATCCAGCTGACACATCTGAGGTAGTTTACACAGGCAGAATGGAATCCTCTCTCTCCTCCCAGACACTTCTGACCAATAGAGACAGAGCAATTCACAAGGATTCCAGACCAGGCCATGAGAAAATCAAGCCTTTATTTACCAGATTGTCACAGTATGCAAAGATCCTTTAATGTTCTTAGGATTGGCCAAGGGTAGAACTGATTGTATTATTTACTGTGGCCTCGCAAGAAGGGGCTAAGGAAGTCTTAGAGTCATATAGTTTATAGCCATAAGGGGTCACTAGATCTACTCTGACATCCTATATGTCACAGGGAACCAACACCATTCAGCACCCGCGTGCAAAACCTGACAACAAAATTAGACCAAAGTATTACAGTCCACAAGACACTAAAGTATTATGTGCCATGGGCAGAGAATCGGAGGGATCAAGGTGTGCCAATGCCCAATGGTAAAGAACTGATTAAGTAAGATATACCCATATAATCCCAGCAAATGACCCAAACTCCATGCTGTAGAGCAGTGGTTCTCAGCCAATGGTCCGGGGCCCCCTAGGGGGCCTTGAACAGATTTCAGGGGGGTCTCCAAGCAGAGCCAGCATTAGACTCGCTGGGGCCCAGGGCAGAAAGCTGAAGCCCCACAATATGGGGTTGAAGCCCAAGTCCCTGAACCCCGCCACCCGGGGCTGAAACTGAAGCCTGAGCAATGTAACTTTGTGGGGGGCCCTGTGGCATGCTGCAACTTCCCTGCTTGCTACCCCCTAATGCCGGCCCTGGCTTTTATATGCAGAAAATCAGTTATTGGGGTGCAGGTGGGCCATGGAGTTTTATAGCAAGTTGGGGGGTTGGGGGGGTCAGAAAGAAAAAGGTTGAGAACCTCTGTTGTAGAGGAAGGAGAAGCTTCCCCCAACATCAATGGCAATCTCACTTGGGTGAAAATTCCATCCTGACCCTACAATGGTGATCAGAACAGGACAATGGAACAGACAGGAGGTCATGGAAGCTCCTTCACTGGAGGTTTTAAAAAGGAGCTGTATAGCCATCTATCGTGGATGGTTTAGACCAGTGGTGGGCAACCTGCAGCCCGTCAGCATAATCCACTGGTGGGCTATGAGACAGTTTGTTTAGCTATACAGTTTGTTTACATTGACCATCCACAGGCAATGCCACCTGAAGCTCCCAGTGGCCGCAGTTCGCCATTCCCAACCAGCGGATTACCCTGACAGGCCGCAGGTTGCCCACCACTGGTTTAGACACAGCAAATTCTGCATCTTGGCAGGGGGTTAGACTAGAGGACCCTAACTCTATGGGCTTGTCTTCACTACCAGCGAGATCGACGCTGCTGCAATCGATGCAGCGGATGTCAATTTAGCGGGTCAAGTGAAGACCCGCTAAATCGATGGCAGCGCGCTCCCCTATCGACTCCGGCTCCCTGAGAAGAGTAAGGTAAGTCGACCAGAGAGTGTCACCCATCAACGCAGCGCACTGAAGACTCTGGGGTAAGTCGACCTAAGCTATGTCGACTCCAGCTACATGAACAACATAGCTGGAGTCGATGTACCTTAAGTTGATTTACGCCAGTAATGAAGACAAGCCCTATGATTCTATGATAATCCCACTCATAAATATGTCCAGCTTTCTCTTAAAACTAATTAAGTTGTTTGTCCTCACAGCTCCTATTGGGAAGTTGTTTCAGAACCTCACCCTTCTTCTAATTTTCTCCCTGAATTTACTCAGGTCCACTTCCTATCCATTTCCTCTTATGCCAACATTCTCCTCTTCACCCTCCCTGGTGTTATGCCCCTCTTCCCCCCACCCTCAATGTATTTATAGAGAGCAATCGTATCCCCTCTCAGCCTTCTTTTTGCTAGACTGAACAATTCAAGCTCTTTCACTCTCTTCTCATAAGATAGGTCCTAGTTTCTCCTGACCATCCTAGTAGCTCTTCTCAGCAGTTGTTGCAGTTTGTATACATTTTAGGATTGCATTTGCCTTTTTTGCAGCTGGATCACACTGGTGACTCCTGTCATAGGTCTCACCCCCACTTGGAGCTGTTGGGTTCACAAGATGGGGACCTGCATGGATCCTTCTAAACTGAAATCCTAGTTTAGATCTGGTAAAAGCTGCCACCACCCAATAATGTACGTGTATTGGGACACAGTCCTTCCCCAAAATCCTTTGGGATCCCAAGAGCCCCAAATCCATGGAGTTCTTATACCTAGGAGAAATAAACCATTCCCCCCCTTCTTCTCTCCCCCCTCCCTTTTCCTAGGAGAGATACCGGGATCCAACTACAGAGGGATGCCTCCTTCCTCCCCTTTCCCTGAGAATACCCAAGGAAAGATCAACCAAGTCCTTAACAGAAAAGATTTATTAAAGAATAAAAAGAAAGTAAACTGCCTCTGTAATACCAAAATGGAACAATACACAGGGTCTAAACTTATTAATCTCTGGAGAGAATCCCCCCCTCCTTTCTTTCTCAGTAAAAGCAAAGTAACAGCAAACAGAAATAAAGAATTTCCTTCAGCAAACACACAATTGCAAATGTAGAAATCAAATTATAAGACTAATCCGCCTTTCTAATTAATACTCACTATTGGATAGTAGGAACTACTCCAGGAGAACTTGGAGACATGACTGGCCTCTCTTAACTCCCAAGAGAGACTCTAACAAAGAACACAGACAAAGGCTTCCCTCCACAGAGATTTGAAATTATCTTGTCCCTGATTGGTCCTCTGGTCTGGTGGTCATCAGGTACTGCATGTTAACCCTTTACAGGTAAAAGAGACCTTAACCCTTAACTAACTTTTTATGACAACTCCTCATCGACTTGTGATCAACCACACACCTAGATCTCTCTCCTCCTCTGTCGCTAACTTATGAGCCCCCACCATGTAGCAGAAATTCTTATTAGACCCTAAGTGCATGACCTTGTACTGTGTACTATTGAATTTCATCTCTTTTCTATCACTCCCCAGTTTTCAATTTCATCCAGATCATCCAGCGTAATATTCTGATCCTCCTCTATATTGACGATACCTCCCAACTTTGTATCAGCACATTTCATTGGCATGCTCTTATTTGTTCTGCCAAGGTCATTAATAAAAAGATTGAATAAAATTGGTCCCAAGACTGACCGTTGAGAAATAGTAACCTCCCACCTGTTCAATATTTCATTTTGCCTCTCAACCCATTGCCTTCTCCCCATCAGCCAGTTCCTTCTCCACTTTACAATTCTTGTATTAATCCCCATCTTCTCTAATTTAACTGCACAATTCCCATGCAGTACTGTGTCAAATGCTTTGCTGATGTCCAAGTATATTAGATCTACTGCATTTCCCTTTTCTAAAATATCAATTATTTTCTTGAAGAAGGAAATCAGGTTAGTTTGGCACAATCTACCTTTGGTAAAACCATGTTACATTACATACCCTTTTCTATTTACTTCCATGAATTTAATTCTTCTGTCCTTCACAATTTGTTCCAAAGTCTTGCATATTACTGAGATTAGACTAGGTCTATAATTCCGCAGGTCACGTTTTCCCCCTTTCTTAAATATAAGTACAACATTAGCTATTCTCCAGTTATACATTACTACCCCGAATAGATATTAAAAATCCTTGCTACTGGACTAGCAATCTCATGCACCAGTTCTTTCAGCAGTCTGGAATGGAAATTATCTGGTCCCCCCAATTTGAGCACATTAAGAGCTCTGCATTTTTCTTCCACCTCAGATGTGATCATTTCTGTACTCATTTCCATTAGCCATCCTTCCTTCCTTCATGCCTAGGTTCCTTATTGAAAAGCAAGGCAAAGTATTCATTTAGTTTTTGGGCCATATCTGGAATATCTTTAATCTCCTCCCCATTCACACTGCATATTGACCCAATCTCATCGCTCTTTATCATCTTTTGATTTATATAACTAAAACAATCTAATTTTTAAATTTCCTTGGCAAGAGCTGTCAGCTCCACTTTTAGAAATTCTCAGTTTATTCCTACATTTTCTAAGATCCAAGATATTGCTTTCTTTGCTGGTCATTCCCTTTTCCCATCCTCTGCTTTCTCCTATAACCCTTTTGAGGTGGTTATTCACCCAGCTGGGTCTGGAGCCTTTCCTTAGGAGGTTTTCCCCCCCTGACTTGGGATGCAAATTGCAGATAGGTTTGTATAGTTGATTTAAAGAAATTCAATTCTCAATTTTTAAAGATGTCTATTATTATTAATTATTATTATTATTTGTATTGCTGTAGTGCCTAGCTGTCTTAGTCATGGAACAGGACAACATTGTGCTAGGTGCTGTACAAACAGAGAACAAAAACACAACCCCTGCCCTAAAGAGCTTAAAACTATCCACACTTTGACATTTCAAGAGGCTTCCCCCTATTTCCCTAGAAGATAAAAACTCATGTCTTAAATTTAGAAAGCCTTTTTGAGTTTGGAATGGTGGCTTCGTTAATAGAGAATATAAGCAGCATGCTGCAGGTGGACCAGGAAGGGGCTATTTTTTCTACCTGGCAATGGAAGGAAAGCTATGTTCCTTATTAACTGCATTGGACTTGTAGATATTTCTGCCTACTATACAGTCATACTATAGGTCTTGACTAAACACTGACAATATTTATTTGTCAGAACCACAGGTATGCAGACATCAGCCAGACACAAAAACCTACCTGTACATTTTATGCTCTGCTGATTGTTTATTATACTGCCTTTTGAACATGTTGAGATACAACTATTTTTTCCAGTTATTCCTTTCATTTTTATACAGATAGATTAGAACAGAGCCGTGAAAATCACTAATGCAAGTCATACATAAATGAATTAAACTGTCTAACTAACATTTAAAATATATGCACATTTAAAATATTTTACTTACAATATTTAAGTTTTGAGAAAACTGAAATTTGGACATTACTCAAACACTCAGTTTACTAGTTTGACAGCTATTTGTTTTTTTTACTGAATGGAACTCTGTAAAGGCTTTTAAACAAACAACTATTTAAAAAATTACACTTTCTATTAAATATTTAGTTTTTAAATCACTTCTCTAGTTAGATTTCACATTGCATTTGAATACATTTTTGCCTTTCCATCCACATGTTGAATTTGTCCCTGGAGATGAAGAGAGAATATTGAAACCCTTTTAACCCTTTAGTTGTCATCATTAAAGGGACATTAGGTATTACAGCTGATTTCACTAGCAAGTAATTCTCTAGTATCTCTAAGGGCCCAATTTTCCAAACCTTAATTCACAATTAGAACCACTGCTTTCACTGAGATCATGCTTGTCAATAAGGACTTCCAGGACCAGGTCCTGAATGAGTGCAACCTTTCTTTCCTGAGATGGGTAATAAAAATGGATTCTATTAATGTACCAACATAGGTATCAATCTTAAGTAACCACAACACTCAGGCCATGATTTGCAAAAGGCTCATGCTTAATTTTAAACAAGTGCATCCCTGTTTGTTTTACTTTAAGCACATGCTTCGGTGCTTGTTGAATTGAGGCTGCAATGGAGTCAATGGAATGTGAATGACTTCAGCACCTCCCAGGATCAAGCCTCAGGCCCTTGATATGTACAGCATAGCACAGTGAGACAATGATGAACAAGAATGTCTAGTAGGGTATAAACTTTCTATTTTATTGAAGCCAATCTTGTTAGATCAAGAAATATAAAGATGTTTTCCCACATTATTTAAATGATAACCAGTTTGTAGAGCAGTGTGTCTGAAGTAACAGACGTCTCCTGTAGTGCAAATAAACCCTGAGGCTTCATACCAAGGTGTTTAGTAGCAGCAGGAGAGATACTGTATGAGACAAATGACTGCTTGTCTTCTTTGTAGTCTCTACCATCATAAAGTGTTTGGAAATGCTCAATTATCTTTCTGTAGTTTATTCTTGTGTTGCTGCTGACAATCTGATTTTGGCTGCCTGGTGTATTTTTTTAAATATAAAATATGATATGAAATTAAATCTATAGGATTTATTCATTTTTAAATTCAAAATGCTTTTATTGAAGAATTATTGTACTGAATAGCTAAAGAGATGAATTTTTAATGTGGCACTCAATTTAATGGTAATACTTAGCTTTTACAGAGCACTTTTTACCCAGAGATCTGAAAACTCTTTACAAAGGAGAGTAAGTATCATCATCACCATTTGACAAAGGCACATAAAGGTGAAGTGACTTGGCCAAGGTTACACAGTAGATCTGTGACAGAGCATGGAATACAACCCAGGTCTCGTGATTGTGATTCTAATGCCTTAGCTACTGAACTATTCTGCCTACCTTTAGTACTTTCAATACTGAAGGACCCCTGACACTTGTATTAATTTGCAAGGGTCTAATTTGCAACTTTGGGAATTTAATATGTTTATAATTGTACAGTGTCCTAGGAGCTTGCTTGGATGTTACTGCAGGACTTCAACTAATATCGACGGGCAAACTCTACACATCACATTGAAACCTCCAACTCCTTATTGGCAATAGGGCTTTCCTGAAGCAAGAAAATATTTGAGGAAGAGAGATATTTTTAACGCCTAAACACACAAAAAGACAATGAACCCTCCTCAAAAGTCTGAATAGATATGTAGACTTTACTGCATGCTCTGAAGGTCAGCAATTTCAGGCTATTTCGGCCCAGTGTGGGGAGGGAAACAAATTCCAAAGGCAACAAGCCTTTCAAGGAGCTTGAGTATCTTAGCTGATCCTAATTGTGTCAGTATGTCCCTGAGAGAGAGAGAGAGAGAAAGAGAGAAGCATTATCTCTTAGGTAGGCAGACCATTTCAAACCATTTAGGGCTTATTGGATCAAAACCACGTCAGCTTAAAGCCACCTGTGAACCAAGTGGCACTCAGTGTAGATCTCAGAGTTCTGGTCTCATGCAATCATGGAGAGATACAGCACACAGCCAGCAGGCTGCTGCAGTCGGCGCAAGCTTCAGTTTCTGAACAGGTTCAAGGGGTATCTTCACAGAGACAGCATTGCAATAATCTAATCTGGAGGTGACAAACACATGGACCACAGCAGCAAGGTCCACCTTGAAGAGGAATGGTTGCCATCTAGTCACCAGTTGCAGGTGAAAGAGAACCTTCTTAGACACTGTGGCAATAAGATCTTCTAATACCACAGCTAGGTTCTAGATTTCAGTAACAACTGGTGGGTTAGCACCCCTAGTTAGAGGATCTGAAGTAATCCTCACCAGATTGCTCCCAAAATGCTATCATCATTAGGGATCATCTGTGTCTTATCCACACAGATGTCTTATCCATCCCAGTATCAGCTGGACACTGGGTAATATACCTGGCTTCAGTAAATGGTTCAGACAAATTAAGGCCATAGATCTGAATGTCATCAGCCTACAGAGAGTAAATAGCCAACAGAAAGCCATAGATAATTCAATGTCATCTCATAATCAATAGTGTCAGAGTCAGATGACTCACCCAATAATATCAGCATTGATGCCTGAGGCTTATCCATCACCAGGAGGAGATCATCTTTGAATGCTTCCAGGACCACAGATTAACATAAAGATTAAACAGATCTGGCACAGTTCTATAATCAGGTCCAGATCCTCAGCTGGTGTTAATCAGTGTAACCCTGTGAAAGTCAAAGATAGCTGGTATAAATCAGCCTGAGGATCTGGTCCTCAGTTCCCACATTACGCCTTCTAAATAACCTTAACCAAAAATGGATTATCATAAATTTTTCATTAGTATCAAGCAATTGTTTTTGAGTAGAGGCCTCCACAGTAATTCTTCCTCAAAGACAATCAGCTGCCCTGCACTTGTAAAACAGGTGCCAACAATTTCCACTTGCAAAGGACCCAATACTTCCTTATGGGCTTTCACCATCCAGAAAGGACACTGGTTCTAACTCACAGAACTCCCAGCATTTCACTGAATAAAACCATCTGAAACAAACAGAGAACACTTAGCATTTGTCCCTTTCAAATGTTGCTCTGTTCTCTTAGACACATTGCTCTGAACAAATCTGAGCAACTTTATCCACAAAATAACCAGAAACTTCTTCACAGTGGGAAGAATTCAAAGGGAGAAGAGTTGCCAAGTTATCTACTACCTGGTACAATTGTGCTGTCTGAAATTGTATGGATGCTGTGGTAAAAGCAAAGAAGTTTTTCTGTCTTCTCCACAGCCACAGCATAAACACTTAACAGAACAAATTTGTATGCTGCAAATTGTATCCTAATGAGCAATTGTGGGAAAGAATCAGACCTGTAGTTCTCTATCTTCAGTACTTTTATGTGGCTTTTTTGCTCTTTAAAAATTTCACAATTAAAATCAGCAGGAAGACAGACAGAGAGATGGGGATGAAGTAAGCTTTCTGAAGTTCCTGACTTTGTGGTGTTAAATCTTAATATTTTGATTGTCCATATTGGCATATTTAAAAAGAGAAAGATTCCTGTGCACTATTGGCAAATTTATTTTTCAGATATAGTGGACTTGATTCTGATCTCATTAACATGAGAGTAAACCTAGAATAATTCCTCTGAAATCAAGTCAGTCAGTAATCAATCAATCAGTAAAAGGCCTGTGTTCTCAGTTAAGCTGATGTAAACTCAGAGCAACTCCATTGACTTCAGCTGGGTTTGATTCTGCTCTAACTCAACCTGGCATAAGTGAAGAGTAACTACTGAAGTCAACAAAGCTATACTGGTGTAAGATCAGTATAAGTGAGAGAAGAATTGAGTACTTTGTGAATATGCATTAGAATTTTTATTTTAGATTCTATACTTTTGTTCAAAGTGTATAATGGTTCCCTAATTAGACTTGTGGCAATTCTCTAAAAAGGGCCTAAACACACCCACATCACATATTATTTGAAAGCTTATTTTATGTATGTTTAGATGAGGTATGTTGTGGAGCTGTCAAATGGTGCTGCCAGCCTGTAGGCTAAGTGAAACAATGGTACCCAACGTGTTTTGGTTTTTTTTGCACAGTTCAGAAACACCATAACATGACTGTGAGTTTTGACTGTTAAAGTAAATTTCAACACCTTAATGTGGTGTTATTGGTCAAAGCTACCAAGCAATGTAATAAAAAATTTGTGCTGGTTTTGCATGGTCAAGTATTTTTTTCCCCCAGAAACAATGAAGCTGTTTAGCATGTGGCAAAAATGGCAAATATCAACATTTTACAATAAACTAACCTGAAATGTTTTCACATCATGTATTCTTAATTGTCAAAGTATCTCACCAGTGATTATAATAGTTTTCTATATTTTCAGCTGAAATTTGCTGACCAAATCAATTCTACACTGAAGGTTGTGCATCAATAGCACTAGACTGTGAGTACATAGTTTGTACTGTATAGTGGGTAGATATACATGTACATGAATTCCATAATGTGACACTATGTCCCATATTCTTCATAGAAATATTGTTATGATTATAGCATAACTATGATGTAGTTTGTGCAAGATAAGGCATGTGAGATATTGTAAAGGTTATGATTTGCTGAATATGATTATCCTATTTGTATTCATGTATCATTTTTGTATCTAAAGTTAGGAATATTGATTATACAGCTGTACGACAAAACTGATTTTACCTGGGGAATGCCCACCAGACAAAATGCAATCAGTCTGGCTGGTTAGCTGGGGACAAGTCAATGAACCATTAGGGAGAACAATAGGTCTTTGAAGATACTAATCTTCCACCTTCCTGAGACGCTTCCTGGGATGCTTTGACACTGCAGGGTCATGTGATCATGTCACCTGGTACTGGACTCCATCATAGAAAACCAGTATTTTTTCTACTGAGGGGGTTGGGAATCACATTGAAAGACAAAGGATTCCTGCCATATGTAAATCCTATTTAAGGCAGGGGAGCGGGTTAATCAGAGTTTGTTCTTCACTGAATCCCAGCCCAGGATGACTGCTGGAAACATCTAAGAAACAAAGACAAAGGAGGGGAGAAGAGCTGAGCCCAGACTGGAAAAGGTGTCTGGCCTGTGAAAGAAATACCTGGAGTTTTAAGCTGCAAGCAAGAGCAGCTTGTCTTCACGAACCTCTGCAATCTGCCATAAAATAACATTTAGGGTGAGAAACTACTACTTGTAACCAGTTATTTTAGTGTATAAAGCTTAGTTTGCATGTCTGATTTATTTGCTTAATCTGCTTTGCTCTGTTTGCTATCACTTAAAATCACTTAAAATCCATCTTTTGTAGTTAATAAACTTGTTTTTGTTTTCTCTAAAACCAGTTTGTGAAATTCATAAGTGGGGAGCAAAAAGCTGGGCATATCTTCCTCCACATTCAGAGAGGGGGTGAATTTTATGAGCTTACACTGTACCGTCCTCTGTGCAGGAGACCTTATTTTGTATTTGTATCAGTAGGGGTTGCTGCACAATCAACTGTGTCTGTACTCAATACAATCTTCCTTGCACAGAAGTGCGTATATTCCAAGGCAATGAAGACTGTGGTAAACCATGCACTCTCAACAGAGATCATAATGACGTTGGTAATGATGTTGACTAGAAATGTCACCATCTCTATTACATTTCAATGATATCTATACACATTTATTATGAGATATGGTTTTACCCTTGGAATGTTATTGTGATGCTTTGGGGTCACAAAGAAATCCAATTATATGTCTTGAAAGAATACATAGAGTCATTAAACTAACAGAAACAAATGCAAATATTTCAAAGTGCTCATTTTAACATGTGGATTGTGCCATTATTTATCCTCATTTCTATGATAATGGCACCACTTGACAGCATCATATCATACCTCATCTTAAAGTAGACATAATCAGCTTTCAAATGATCTATGATGTGTAGGTATGTTGAGAAGATACATTACATTGACCAAATAGGTGATGTCTGCTTCTTGACTAAGTTAAGTAATAAAGCTTCTGATGTTTTGTCCATGACCTGCTGTGAAGGAAGAATGTGCATGATACTAATTATGATGTATAGCTCTACACAGAATAGGAGTTCCCACAGAAAGACTAAGGGCTAATGATGCATATTTTGCTGAAATCAGTACTATTGCCTTTTTTGGCTCATAGCCAGCTAGCACTATTCAGAGGAGCTTTGTTTTCACTGCAACTTTGTAAGATTAAATTTTTCCATGGCTTGGTGTGGCGTGGGATGCAGTGGCCTCAGCTTTTTCTTTGCAGCCACTGTATGTTGTCACCATTCAGAGATTTTAGTAGCCAGTATCTTCTCTGCACCCCAGACCCCTCAGACCCCAAATTTAAAGTTCATTATTTCTTTCACAAAGATGTCCTTTGTATCCAATACAGGGTAATTATAACATACGTTTCAAGAATTATAAATGTCTTCTAAAGGAGAAGAATTTAAAGAGGTTTTGTCACACCTTTAATAGGCATATAAATATTCTGGATCTTTTCTGTGCCTATTCAAACAAGCTAAACACTGAGAAAGATCTTCCTAATGAAATAAGGGAAGGGGAAAATTACAGCTGGATTGTGATCCTGTTCTACCTTGCCACACCAGGGAACAAAAGGCTCTGCCCATTCCCACTCCTCTACATGACCACAAAGGACCTACCAGAACTTGAGTCCAAGTGAAGTAGTGGGGAACAGAGGGGAAAGAGCATGTTTGATACTACTCCCCATGAATAAGAGAGAGTGGGGAAACCCTGGGGTGACCGTGAGAAATGGACAGAACCATGGCTCAGCTTGATCACCATTCCTAGGCCAATGAAGACAGTTGGATTTGAAGTGGAGGAGAGTATGCACTATTTGGTAATGGCCTAATGCAACATAATGCCCCCTTCACAAAATAGGAACTCTGGAGGAATTGTGAATCAGAAGGGATGTAAGTAACAGTTCCTCTCTGGGCCTGCAGCAAGGGCAATGCACCTGTCCACTCTCTCTCAACCAAAGCCAAGACTAATTCTCAATCCAGCCCAAAAGTGTTAATGAAACAAGTGCCAGCCAATGGGGTGCTCACTAACTTATCAGTTTAGCTATTCAATATTTGTGCTCTCTGATTGGTCACTCGACTCACTAGAGCTGGGGTCTCCAAACTTTATGAGATGAAGCCCCTTCAAAAATCTAATATGGTCCTCATGGGCCGAAGCGACTGTGAAAAAATTAAGTATATGCAAAATAGTTAAAACAAATTATTTTAGGATTAGTAAGAAGTATGGTACTGATGTTTTTCTGACAAAATTGCATTTAGCTGTGGTTCAAAGTTAGTGTTCCCTATCATCAAAATTGATTGTAAATGTTCATCAGACAAGGTCGATCTGTAGTTGGATTTCACATATTTCATCATCAAAAATGTTTTTTCACACACATAAGTAGTGTCAAACACTGACATTAATCCACAGACAAAGTTTTTTACATGAGAATATTGATCACTTGGCAGGCATTTATAGAACTCTACCAGATTTCCTTCCGTATATTTGTCCTTCAACAAGTCATTGGATTGCAGGTCAATCACTTCCATTTGAAGTTCAGGTGGTAGTTTTTCAAGATTGCAATCAAATGGGTTTGGAAGATCCGTATTTCTCCTGCATTCACATCAAGGTCAGAGAAACGCTCCTGTAACTATAGTTTCAGATCAGAAATTATTTCTTGTGCAAATCTAGTTGGGAATCGTGATTCAGTTTCTTGGTTGAACTTTTCACTATATGTAAAATGACCAAACAGTCCCTCATCAGTTGGGACTCGAAAAGAACTAGTTTTTGCCTGAATGCTTTCACCAGAGTGTACATGTCACAGATAAGCCCATTTTCCCCTTGTAGTCTAAGACTGAAGTCATTCATATGATTGGTCAAGTCTACAAAAAAAGCTAATTTCCAAAGCCATTCACTGTTTGTGAGTAAAGGTAGAGGTCAGTTTTTTTTATTTAAGAACATTTCAATTTCAGTTCTAAGCTTGAAAATCACAACAAAACCTTTCCACAGCTAAGCCATCAAACTGAAGTGTGGTAGGGTGAATTGTGATATTCTGATTCTATTTCCACCAGAAATGCTTGGAACTGACAATGGTTAAGTCCATGAGAGCGAATAAAATTCACGGTTGAAACTACGGATTCCATAACACATGACAAATCCAAATATTTCCCACACAATGCAATGAAGAATCATAGGCTTGGTACAGCCTGCACTTTCACAAGCTTTGTAGATTTGTCCAACCAAACTTTTTTTTGAACCGCACATTTTTCTACCTCCATCGGTTGTAACACACTTCAGTTGTTTCCATTGCAGGTTCTATTGAGAAAGTGACTTTTCAACTTCTTTGAAAATCTCATCACCTGTGGTTGTTCCATGCACACTATGCACAGAAGCTAGTTCTTCCATAACTTCCAAATTACTGCCGACCCCGCGAATAAACAACAGCAGCTGCGAAGTATTTGAAACATCGGTTGACTCGTCAAGTGTGAGGGAAAACCACTCAAACTTAGTCTTTTCATTCAGCTGGAAAATTATATTACTGCCAATATTCTTGATTCTGCGAGCAACTGTGTTTGTCAAAAGACTAATTGTCTTAAATAAATCTACTTTTTCTGGGCATATTTCTTTGGCTGCTTGAATCATACATATTTTAACTAGCTCACCATTAGTAAATGGTTTTCCTCATTTTGCTAATAGTTGTGCCACTCGGAAGCTGGCTCTTGTTGCAGCTTCATTCTCGGTTTTCTTCTTCTTAAATATAAACTGTTGTGATGATAAGCCATGTTTCATGGATTCTAATTTATCTGAACGTAGTTTTCCCGTAAATTGAGAGTAGTTCAACAAGTGCTTGGTTTCATGTCTACGAATGTTTTATTCTTTTAGCACTGAGATACTTATATTACATATTAAACACAATGCCTTACTACCGCATTCGATAACGAAATAGTCCACACTCCATTGTTCTTTAAACACGCAACATTCAGAATCAACCTTTCTCTTCTGTCCTTTTCCCAACATAATCGCCCCAATAGCAATGGACTTAAACACAACGAATATACGTTTGTCATTAGTCTGTCACGCGCTAAGACAAAAACCGAGGGAAACAACAGAGAAATAACCCTTTCTGTTCAAATTCATGAAGCTCTCAGAATTCTCAAACATTTTCACAAATACCTGAATGGCAGTTGAATACCTGTGAGCAACAAATCACATGACCCCACAAATAGCAGCAAACCTAACTCCTGCCTTCATGCAGGGAAGAGTTTGTGATTCACTTTTTATATTATTTGATCAGCTCTAGAAATGATAGAATCTGTTGGCTATATAAGCTTTAAAATTAGAAGTCTATTCTTTGTGAGGTACTACTCTCCCTTCCTCACTATTTATAGCTTTTGCTTGCTCTACAAAATTCAATGCAAGGTATACAACCTATTGTCTATCACATGTAAAACTCAAAGCCATATATCTTGTCCTTTTTACTGAAATTACTTGGCTGTCGATTTTACTTTTCCATACAAAAGAGTCAGCTCCAGCTTTTATATAAAGCTTCCCTAATCCTAACACAGAGGCTTTCATCTCAGGAGCAAGTAAACAAGAAAAATAATACAGATTTCTTTTCAAACCTACACACTGTAAAGGGTCTGTTCAACTTGTAACTTTTTTTTGTACTCTAATCCTTTATTCTGTATGTTTAATTTAATTCAAATTCACAACCAGAATTGGCAAGGGTTTCTTATATTATTTTTCTTTAAAGTATTATACTGCAGGACTGGATGTCTCGGGGGATGGTAATAGGATGCAAGGTTTTTCATTCCCTAGGTCATTATTTCAAATCCTAATGCAGCTGGGAGTGACCAAAAACTTACCATGTTACAGCTGTTCAGCAGCTTATTTCAGTTAGGTCTGTGGCACCAGTTGAATGGCTAGTGTACTAGCTAGGGAAAGCAAGGCACAGTACAGATCAGTGGTTCTCAACATATTTATCAGTGTGTTACCTGGGCTGTAGGGGCCGGATGGCAGGGCAGTAACAGCCTGGACCCTGACCCCGACCATTGACCCCGGACCTCTGCTGCACAGGGCTGGCGGGCTGCCTGCCCTGTACCCCGTCACTGTGTGGGGCCGGGCGGCTGCCCTGGAGCTTACAGGACCAGGTGGCAGCCCCGGACTCCTGACCCCGCGGGGCCTGCCAGGTGTCCCAACCAGACCCCGAACCCACCGCACTCAGGAGTGGGGCAGCCTGGACCCCACTGCACCGGGCAGCCAGGAACCCGAACCCCACCATGTGGGCTGGCCTTTAGCACACAGCTGAGCTCGGCCGCAGCTGTGTGCTTATTGAGCTGCATGAGGCCTGCAGGTTGAGAACCACTGGTATAGATTAACAGAGGCAGGGCCAGATCCTGCTCACCGCCCCAGATCCCGTACCAAGTAGTCATGTAGGAAGATGGTTCCTGTGCTCCCATGTGGTCCAAGAAAAAAAAAAGTGCCAATAAGAGTAGCCCCTGAATTGTTCTAACTCACACCGGGAGCCAAATTGCCCCTCAGCTGCTTCCAGGACCAGATGGGGGAGGAAATGTGGTGGAAATCCAACTGTACCTGAGGATCTGATCCCTAAAGAAGCTACTGGGATTTTAACTAAGGAACCTCCAGGTCAAGGGGACAAATTTTCTAACCATTACAACACAAGTTATTTTTCCTATAAACTTTTACATAAACTATGCTTTCCCCTAAATATAATCTCATCATAGCTCTATCAAATTATCTGGGTTAACGACAGAAAGAAAAGAAGAGAAATGGTCACTGGACATCACCTCTGCTATTCTTTTACTACAGAACTCGCTTTTGATGGGACAAAGCTATTTGATGGGTGTGACCCCTGGTGCCCGGGGCAGCCCTCACTGGAAATACCAAGGTCAGGGCACGCTGCAAAAGAGAGAGCAGAAACTCCCAAGACTTGTGAGTTACACTGAAGTTAAGCTCCCCAACCAGTCACAAACTGCGCTTCTGATTCCCCACACTGGTTATCAAGAAGCAAAAAAGAAATCACACAGCTCCCGTATTGCATTCCAGTTCTCTGGCTCCCAGTCAGCACATAGGTCCGGTGCAGTGAGAAGTTATTTAAAAATCTCCACTCACACATACAAAATGTTATTCTGACCCCAAAGGGTCAGCCACATTACCAAGTCAGTGCAGGTTTAGATCTTACCCAAAATACCATGCTGCCAGCCAATCCTTTAGTGTCTAAAACTAAAGGTTTATTATAAAGAAAAAAGAAATCAAGAAGAGAGATGTTAAATGGTAAAACAGTTACATGCATATAATACAAAGACTTCAAAGTCCATATATCAGGTTCCTGGCAGTACTGGTGAGTTTGCTGGCTTAAAAGTCCCTCTTGAAATACATACATACATATTTATAACTCATCATACAAAAGTGATACAAACACATAAACAAGATTATCATATTTGGCAAATTATAACATTTTTGCAGATACCTTACATGGCATATCTGGCATAACTCATTGCAATTTTACAATATTGGAATTCATAATATCCTAAAGTGTCCCCCAGATTCCATACAGCATCACAATGGGTTCCTCTGATATTTTGTTCTTTTGTGTATTTTTATGTGATGCCTAGATAGCATCATATTTCACCTGGATTTGCATTGCCTTAAACCTGCGATAGAGGGGCACCAATTCCAATTTATTTACCTGGTAAATGTATTGCTCAAACAGCTGGAGGTCAACATTATTTTGTGCTAGTACATGGATTAAGTAGCCCATTCATTGCAGCTCTCAGCACCTGTGGCTATGGCAAAGACCTCTACAGCAGTGTTTCCCAAACTTGGGACGCCACTTGTTTAGGGAAAGCCCCTGGCGGGCCGGGCCGGTTTGTTTACCTGCCACGTCCGCAGGTCCAGCCGATCGCGGCTCCCACTGGCCGCAGTTCACTCCTTAAGGCCAATGGGAGCTGCTGGAAGTGGTGCGGGCCGAGGGACGTGCTGGATGCCACTTCCAGCAGCTCCCATTGGCCTGGAGCAGCGAATCGCGGTCAGTGGGAGCTGTGATCGGCTGGACCTACAGACACAGCAGATAAACAAACCGGCCCAGCCCGCCAGGGGCTTTCCCTACACAAGCAGCATCCCAAGTTTGGGAAACACTGCTCTACAAGATTCACATTTATGATGGTTTAAAGTGAGATGAGAGGTCCAGGGTTTCTTTTGTGTCAGAGAAATTCATGTTTGCCATCAGAGTGAAAAGATGGCAAGTGGGAGGAAAATCGCTGAAAACCATTAATTACAGGAAGACATGATAATGTGCATGATTTTACAGATTCAAGACAAATCATTTAAATACTTTAAAATCTTTTCATGTATTTTTCGTTATAAATAATCTTAACAGCCTGGCCAAACAATGCTGTATTTTCTTGCAGTTCAAACAAACACTTCTAAATAGACCAGAGCTGCAGCTTGGTCTGAGAAAAGTAAAAAGATTATAGGGCATAAATATGCCTCTTGTGAGTCTGAACTGTGCTAGAGATGGGAAGAGGGGGTTCTACCACCTAAGTAATGCTAGCAAAAAGTTTTATTAGGACAGTTCCAAAGTCCAGTGAAATCACTGGGAGACTTTCCATTGAATTCAGCATGCTTTAAAGCAAGCCTTTGAAATGCACAGTCCCTTCACAGGCTTGGAGAGAACAAAGGAAAGGCACCTCTTTGCTAAACCTTCAGAGGCAGTATCGTCAACATTCCTCCCAATACAACCATCCTGTGCACAGGGAAAGAAAGGGAAAGGAGGTGAGCAGAAGGGTCCAGAACCCTTGTCACAAAGAAAAATAGTTGAGGCTTCTTGCAGTGCCATATAATCTCCCCCATTTGGTGCTTCCCAACAGTGGGAACCAGATTATGAGTGGGTGTGTAGCCCACTGGTGAGTGAATGTTGCAGGTCTCCCACTGTGCCTGATCTACAGAAGATGAAAAACTACTGAAGCCTCAGCAAAAGAGCCTTAACTCAAGATGCAGCAGCTCATACACTATGTTCTGGAGGTTCCCAGTTCAATCCCCTATGCACCAGCTAAGATGGTGGCCATACAAATGCACCATGGGCAGGTGTGAGACAATTTTTCCAGGGGCAGGACAGCTCCACTCCCATATTTGGGGCTCAGTATAAAAAGCACAAACTAGCACAAGCAATTCAAACGAGTCTTCCCACTCCTGGCTAAGGCTAAATCTTTGAGAGATTTGCTTTAAAAAAGAAAAGCAAATGCTGGCAAGATATAGTGGGATACAAAAGTCAGCCCCTCTTCTATGTTGTTTGGAAATCCAAAAATGAAGATCTGAAGTCAGAAAATATTGGTTCTGTGTTGGTACAGCACCTAGCAAAATGTTTTCCTGGTCCATAAGTAAGGCTCCTAAACTCTACGGTAGTACAAATAATAAATAAGTTTCAATGCTTAACAACTGAATGGTAGTAAAGTCAGAGACTCTCCTCTTACATATAGGTTTTGACAAGTTTCATGGCGAACTAACGTCATCTCAGAACTGGCATGAGTGAAAGAACTGAAAAACTAAGCTAAGTGGTTCTGACATCTAAGTTAGGAACAAGAGAAAAATCTTGCACCATGGGAAATCTTACTGACATATGCACTCATTTATTAATCATCATTTCCAGTGTTTTTGTTGTTGTTTTCGCCCAAATATTCTCATTATATAACTTTTTAAATAAACCTAACTTTTATGGAATTTTCCACCAGCAAAATAAACAAGACAAAAAACAAAACAAAACAAAAAAAACCCACAAAAAACACAGTACTAGGCTGGAAAAGAACAAGTTAAGATGGCTTCTTCTGACCCACCAGTTTCAGGTGGGTTTGAACTCCGCATGGCTCAGCAGCCACTGCCCATGTTATTGTAGCTAAATGGCTATTTATACTCCTGGTAGCTCAAAGAGTGCCAGCAAGACTGTGTATGAAAGCTTGG
The DNA here is from genome assembly GCF_020497125.1 of Mauremys mutica. Classification (NCBI taxonomy): domain Eukaryota; kingdom Metazoa; phylum Chordata; order Testudines; family Geoemydidae; genus Mauremys; species Mauremys mutica. Next base: position 194,146,006 of record NC_059072.1, read on the forward strand.
AATCACACCCCTAGCTGGTAGTTTAGATGTAAACATAGTCATTCTTTACAAATAAATAAATAAATAAAAACTGGATTATCTTGTAAATTTAATTAAAAAGCTCTGTTGCATCTCTCCAATAAATACATTCTCATAGACATGTAATTGTTTTCCAGAATAAAAACATGTTTAAAGGAAAACAATACATTTCCCCATTTGAATATTTTCCCTCATGTTGCATTTTTGGTTCTGATCTTGCAAGGGCTTACACATTTTGAGCTCAGGGGAACTATCACATGCCTAAAGTTAGTACATGAATAAGTCTTTGCAGCACTGAAGCCTTAAAAAAGATGTTTCCTGAATCTAAGGAAAATATGTATTTATCATAAAAAGTTAACACCTCCATTTTCTATGTTTTCCCAATATAGTAGCAGTTTTTTCCTCTCAACATACAGAGAAATAGCTTTGCTTTTCTAAAACAATGAATAAACAGTGCCATCTTCTGTCTATGTTGTTGTAATAAATGCAGATGTAAAATAGACTTAAGTAGCATAATTAAGATCTATCAAGGCTGAGAAGTTAGATAAGCAATCACTCAGAGGTTTTACAATCATGATATAATTGACTACTACCTTTTGAACACTTCCAGGTAATGAATGGCTTTTTAGGGCAAATATATATTTAATGTCCTGCTGTATGATTCATTCCATGAAACAGTTAAACATTCCATTTATCGGAGGAGTAGAGGAAAAGAAAGATCAATGTCCATTTTCTAGGGTTGTATATCTTTTAATTATTGAATGGTGCCATTCTAAGGAATAAGGCCCATATCCTCAAAGGTCTTTAAATCTCTAACTCCCAATGGAGTTTGCAACACGCCTGTTTGCTGCCTATTACTTTCTCCCAAAAACCTTATAGGCACATTCTGTTTTGCAGAAATACACAGCAGCCTGCGGAGTGTTTAGCTTTCTTACGATCTATGGAAGAATTACACCTAAATCAGCACTGGACCCCACCAAAACCTTCTCAGAACTAGAATGCTTTTGTATGAATAGTTGTATGTCACAGAGGTTACTAGAGCCACGGTGGTGCAATCACTCAATATGGTAATAGAGAGGGATAAAGCTTGGTACTCTGCTAATTCAGCCATGAAACCCAGTGTATACACACTTTTTTTTTTGCACCAGACTGCAAGAGAAAAACACATTTGCTCTGAAAAATAAATCACATAAGCTAATGAAATCTTGCAGCAATCTACATTAAACCTGCTGGTAGCTTTGTGAAGTCTCCATTGACTACACAGCACTATATATTTATGAAATACTTTTCTGAAGGGCTAATGTGCAAGCTGCCTGCTGCTCTCAGTAGACCATGGTTTGATTCTCATGGCCACCAGCCACTTCAGGAATAGTATTTCACTGCAGCTTTTTGATATTTAGCATGCCAAACAGGAACCATCCTCCTCAGGAGTTCCCTGGAGTGGTTATTAACTGAAGTGAAAACATTTAATATCTTTAACCATCATGGGGCCAACGCATACTGGGCCCTCACATTTTACCATCTCAAGAGGTAGACTGATGGAAGAAATAAAGGTGCCATGGATGGAGAGAACTACCTCTGACATAAAAGAAAAAGGAAAGATTGTCTTGTGATTAAAATGCAAAGTGGGACTCAGGAGCTCTGAGTTCAGTTCTCATCTCTGCCCTGGACTTCTTGTATGACCTACGGCAAAGCACTTAAGTTGATCTAGACACAGTGGTGACATGAAAAGAGACACGTGGATGGATTTTAAGTGTCAGACTGCAACTTTTATTAATGTAGAAACAGGGGAGGGACACTACCCACCCATCACCCAGACTCTCATATCCCTGGCATTTACCATATACCTCTGGTTCCAGTGCAGGGTTTACAGTGCTTCTACCATACAACCTATTACTTAGAGTAGGCTCTCCTTAGCCTATCCCCCAGAACTCAGTTTGCTCTGAGCCCTCCCTCTCTTCTCCCTTGTGAAGGGGACAGAAGATGCAAAAGGTTGGGAACCTCAGCAAAATCCTAAATATTTTACCTCTGGGAACCATTAATTTTATCCTTGTAATCACACTGTAAACCAGCTGCAAGTTGTGACAAATTAAAAACTGAAGTAAGTACCTCATTTGGATATTAAACACATTTTTAATTAACTTATTGTAGCTTGAAGCTGCTGCAAGGAAGTCAAAAAACTCTCCAGGCCTCAGCCAATTGGCCCATGAGAGAAAAAAATGCCTTCCCAACCCCCAAATTCACTATTGGCTAGACCTGCAGCATCTGCCATACTACATACCCTTTCCCAGTTGCACACCCACAGGAGGCTCTATGTAGCCCAAGTTCCTGGTTCAATGTCTGGGGGGGATGCAGGCCAATCATCACTCCTTCCCCCAACTGGCCAATGGGTGCCAGAGACTCCAGGAGTGAGGGGAGGGGCACTACTCACCAAGCGTCTCCCTCCCTCACTGGTGGGGCTGTGCATATTCACCGCTGGCCAAGTCAACTTCCCCCACCCACTGAAGTGAATGAGTGGCATTGTTCTGTAACTTACGTCCCCATCTATAAAATAAAGATTAAAAATACTTTTTTGTATTTTTTATTTAGACTGTAAGCTCTTTGGGGAAGGGTTTGTCTCTTGCTCAATGTTTGTTATTTTGCTTAGCCCAATGGGCCCTAATCTCAGCTGGATTTCCAGGTGCTGCCATAACTAATAATAAATGGAGTTCATCTTTTGAATTATGTATACTGCAGACTGGGGTTCTTGTGTGACACACTATTATTCCGTGAATGATATTTGTGATTGTCAGAATCCTTTATAACATAGAGGGTAGCTCTTGTTGTGAAGGAGCAGCCTAATTCCATGATCAACAAACATGTTGTTAGAGAAGTTAAACCAGGCTTGCAGTAGGCGCTAACACATGGAAAAAAAAGTTGTTGTTTTTTTTGTTTTTTTTCCCCCCTAGTCTAAATATGACAATGTTGCATTTATGTAGGTTGGATTTTTTTAGATTGAACAGTATGATCACATTCTACTCTGTAATCGGGCAACTTTGCACCACTGACAAAAAACATCCTTATCCCTAGTAGAACTAGCCCTGAGGGATCATTCCAATTCAGAGGGATTCTTCTGTGTTGGAGAGCTGACATAGCCCCTTTGCTTTCCCTTCTGACAGCCAGCAAGTAGAAAAAGACAGCATGGTGTTGTATCAAGCAGGCAAGGTACTAACAAGCTTCAACAGGACTTCATTTTTACAGTGGAAACCTCTTTACCAAGCTGCTGCTGCACCCTCTGTAACTCTCACTCCGCCTCCTCAACTCCTTCCCTCTCCTTCCTGTTTCCTGTCCTTTCAGACTCCCAACAGCCAGTGCTCCCAGTTCTAATAATTACAAGCAACATCTAAACACCCCACATGGCCAGTATTCTCTTGCACCCTGGCAATGTCCAGCTGCTGTATTGGCCCTTTGGAGTCAATGACAGCTGGAGTAAGTTAAAGGCCACAAAAGTGCTCTAAGTTAAGGGGACCAGCAGGGAACAGAGGCAGCCCACCATCAAGGGAGGTGCTTTGCTCCTGAATTGCACTTTGCAGTCCAAGGCCACTGGGAAATTGCATGCATCTGCTCTATCTAAGAAATGGCTTAAGAAGTGTATTTTGTGCTATATTCAGTATACCAGATGCTATGTCTACATACTAACATATTAGTCTCCAATCCTAGAAAGCCTTAATCGAGTGCTATCTGAGTAATCATATTGATTTCAATGAGAATACTTACATGCATAAAACTGAGCACATGCAGGACTGGGGTCTTAGTAACTAGCTTAGTAACATTTTTTCTTGAATGTCCATAGTTTGTAAGGGAGGGAGACATTCATCTTGATTCCAGGGCTACAATACATGATGCTTTGGGTCAGTCCCTCTTAACAGAGCTAGTTCTCCTGTAGCACATTTTAAAATCTAAATACTACTGTTTTACATATTAAAATGAAGTATTTGTAACTGCAAGTGTTTATGAATACTAGAAAGTAGATACATAATAAAATAAGAGCAAATAAATTAGTGAAAAATATCTGCCCCCTCTCCTGTGATAAATCTGGCTCATTGTTAGACAACAAAATGTTTATGTGGAACTGTTTAAATTTATGGAAGTTGGGCTAGTCACAGGCCTCTTGTGAAACACACTAAAAACTGATTCAATAAAAAAAATGTCTGTCTCCTATCATCTCAGAAGCTCCAAAAATTGGCTTCCCTGGTGCAGAAACTATCCCCCTCACCCCGCCCCTCAGACCACACTGTAATAAACTAACTATGATTTGCATCTTCATTTCACCAGGAAGAGCTAGTATATGAACTAATAGTCTTTCTAGCTAACAAATATAACCCTCTTTAAATATCCAGCAGAGTCGACATTTCATTATTTCAGTGTGCCAGGTGGACATTATGGAAAATGATGATATGATGTGCAGAATTATAAAATTATGGCTCCCTGCTGGAAATGTAAAAAACATTTATTTTCTACTTTGCATGCCTGTATTACTTCGCATAGCATTTTTCCTGTTTGAAATGATGACACTACCCAAGGACAGATCATTCTATTTGTGAAGCAATTGAACAAGAACAGTGGCAACTAAAACAATCTTTCCTTTTGTTTTGAAAAGTATTATTGAAATAAATATTACACAAATTGATACAAATAAAGTGATGTCAGACCAATTCTGTAAAGGAAGAATTAATGACTCTACACATTACATACAGACTAATAAAAGATATTAAAGAATAATAAAATGGGCTACCAAGATCTCTGTCATTTGTATTGGTGGTACATCTGTGGTTCTAATTATTGGAAGCATCTTGACACGTTTGCAGTAGCTCAAGCAGAATCCTTACCCTTTTTAAATATATGGGAAATTATCACTGTACACATTAAGGGGTCCTTTCTTACTTTTCCACTTTATATGCCTAAAGCTTTAAGCCATGGCTCATCAAGTAGGTGCATGTATATGTCATGGCAGAACATAAGAACATAAGAATGGCCACACTGGGTCAGACCAAAGGTCCATCTAGCCCAGTATCCTGTCTATCGACAGTGGCCAATGCCAGGTTCCCCAAAGGGAATGAATAGAACAGCTAATCATCAAGTGATCCATCCCATTGCCCATTCCCAGCTTCTGGCAAACAGAGGCTAGGGAAACCATTCCTGACCAGCCTAGGTAATAGCCATTGATGGACCTATCGTCCATTAATTTATCTAGATCTTTTTTGAATCCAGTTATAGACTTGGATTTCACAACATCCTGTGGCAAAGAGTTCCCCAGGTTGACTGTGTGCTGTGTGAAGAAATACTTCCTTTTGTTTTAAACCTGCTGCCTATTAATTTAATTTGTTGGCCTCTAGTTCTTGGGTTATGAGAAGGAGTAAATAACAATTCTTTATTTACTGTCTCCACACCAGTCATGATTTTATAGACCTCTATCATATCCTCCCTTAGTCATCTCTTTTCTAAGCAGAAAGGTCCAAATCTTATTAATCTCTCTTCATAAGGAAGCCATTCCATACCCCTAATCATTTTTGTTGCCCTTTTCTGAACCTTTTTCAATTCCAATATCTCTTTTTTGAGATGGGGCAACCACATCTGCATGCAGTATTCAAGATGTGGGTGTACCAGGGATTTATATAGAGGCAATATGACATTTTCAGTCTTATTGTCTATGCCTTTCTTAATGATTCACAACATTCTGTTAACTTTTTTGACATCCACTCAGTCAAAAGTGGATGTTTTCAGAGAACTATCCACAATGATGCCAAGATCTCTCTAGAGTGGCAACAGCTAATTTAGACCCCATTATTGTATCTATACAGTTGGGATTCTGTTTTCCAATGTGCATTACTTTGCATTTATCAGCATTGAATTTCATCTGCCATTTTGTTGCCCAGTCACTCAGTTTTGTGAGATACATTTGTAGCTCTTCGCAGTCTGCTTTGGAATTAACTACTTCTTTTATTCCTTTAATGGGATGTTTTTTCAATGCATTTTGAGGTATTTATTTTATTTTTAATTATACAAAGGGACATAATTGAGATAAGTCTGTGTTATTTTCCTGTATAGTCTTTTATGGTACCCCACATTTATTCTCCCAAGGTGAGTGTAGACCTCAGCATCTCAACAAGCAGAATTTGCCAGTACATTCACTTGTACAAGATGGATGGTTTAAACTGCTGCCTCTGTTAAATGCTATAGAAAAGTGACTATGCACCTGAGAGAGCCAGAGGGCTCCACTCATACATCCCTATGCAGCTTTGAGTAAGAATGCAGGATTAGGATCTGAGCTCCTGAAGCTGCAATTAATGATGGACAGGTGGACTGCTCTGCCTGTGTGGAGCTCCACTGACTTCTGTGGGGCTGCATGTGCACAGGTGTCTGCCCACATGTTGACAGCTGAGGACTGAGGCCTTTCTGTACCACATATATTTGTCATATTTATGTATGCGATATTTCAAATACTCGACTCTTAATATGTAATCCTCCTTGTCTCAGAGAGTAATGCTAATATGTTGGTTCACTGTTTGGGGCATCCATAATCCAAAATGTTCAAAAAAATGACTTTTTTTCTCTGTAGGACAGATTTCAGCTAAACTGCTGTACCTACTCCAGCATCTAAACATAAACATACACAATAAACATTACAAGGTTGGAGGATTCCTTCCATTTTTCATGCAGCATACTGCTATTGCATTTCTGCCATTTAAGGATATCTTGACAGTCCTGAAGAAGTGACAGCTGGAAACCACTCCCAAAACTACATAAACAAAACCAAATTTTATACATTGGACATTTCCTCTCAGTGCCCTTACAAACTATGGCTCAAAAGCCCCAAGTCCTGCTTGCCTGTTATGATGATTGATTTGCTTACAAACTTTGAAAATGCTTATAGTATATTACAACTTCTCTCCTTGCAAGGCTATAAAGTAACAGTATTGAACTGAAGAAACCATGGGTAAATTCTTCTGCAGAACTGACTAAAAAACTAAAGATCCTCATATTTGGCAGACAACATTTTTATGTAACAGGTAAACTGTGATATAGCTTTGACAGTTTTACTGTTTAATGAGATTTTAAAAATCAGAAGAATCTTTGCAGTGTTCCAGAGGACTCAACTTGATGAACAAAAGCTAAATTCGCATCTTCACTAACTAAGCCAGTAGTGTGAACAAGCCAACGTGCAAGCCACTCTGATTCTATCCAGTGGAGTTCAATGGATCACATACACTAAGTCGTGTAGCAACAAGGATACTAAAGAAATGGAGGCAAGACCACATTGTCAAAACATCCAGCAAACATTAATGAACCCTGTGCACTCTGACACAGCAGCACCTGCCTCTCCTAGAGCTCCACCCCCAAAAGAACACTTCAATTCCCACTTCCCCACCCTCTAAAACCACACATACCTGCTCTACTAGCTGGGGGTGAAGCCCATTACTGTATATTCCCATTTCTTAATGCCCATTCTGAATCCCATTGAACGCAATGATAAATTTGTGATTGACTTCAATGGGAACTACAACAAGCCCTTGTGTAGGTGCGAAAGGACTAGAGTGGAGTTGACTTTCAGGAACAGCTGGGTATTAACTTATAGTTCATGTCTGTAGTGCACATGTGGAAGTGTCCCTGAAGGTGGAGTTCAGGAAAGAAGGTGCACAAAAGATCTTTCTCCTTCATAACTTTCCTTTGAGCCACTATCTAGAAGAGACTGTTTAGGCAGCCATTCTACATTAGTTATTTTCCACAACTTTCAAAACAGGAGAGATAAATCATTAGCCTTGCATAATTGTGGTATGACTGGCATGCCTTTTTTTCCTCTCTCTTTTTAATATAAACACTGTCTGACCACTTCCTCTTTCTTCTACTACTACTCCTTTTCTGTAAGGTAGATGGAGAGACGCCCACTATGGTTGGGTTGTCATATAATGCATAAGGGCAATCATGAGATGTTTTAGTTGACTCTTAAAAGGAAGGACAATTTGAGACCAAGGAGCTCAACATTAAAGAAATAGTACTGTTATTTAAACTAACTTTTCTTCTGTTTAATTCCATTACTCATAGTTTCACCCTTTTGCACTATTAAAGTGAGATAAAAATCAAATGGAACAAAGTCTGTAGTATAGTATCTGGACTCTTAATTTGAAAAACATTGTTTCCTCTTTGAATATGATACCTAAGAGTTTGCCTGAGGTAAAAATTAATTTGGGAAGGCAGTGAGGAAAATTTCAAGACAGAAAACCTTTGAGATTAAAAAATAGCAGGGTAATGTATTTTAAACTTCAGAATAAGTTCCTAAACTACAACTTGCAGTTTTCTGACTCAAACAAATTAGGAAATAATAGTCTCCATGCTGTATTATGAACCTCAGGGACATTATAGTGTACTGCAGCATATGAAAAAGCTTACTTGGAGTACTCTAAACTTGCAACCTTATAAGTAAAACTCAGACAAATTTTTATGATTTATTCTACTTTACACTTATATGTCATTTGCCATTAATGATGGAGTGTCCAGATTTCAACCAAAGTAAAGACAGAATACCATGGTGAGTGTTGAAGAGGCAGCTACAAGGCCTGACTCTCCATTATCTTGCAGCTCATAAAGTTATTTATAGCCTTTTAGAAATGGTTTGTGTGCATTATAATGGAGATTGACTTCCATTGGGCCAGTATTTCATCCCTCATGTTTCCCTAGCTGAGCTACCTCACACTCAGAGGGCAGAGAACTTTAAGTGCTTGGCTTATTGATTATGGAAAGTATCACTCCTTGAAAGCTGAACTTCTGCGACTAAGATCATGGAGTTGCACTTCATTGATTTTTCAGTGGCACCTCTTACTACTGGGTGACCACCCAGCCGTCCACACCTATTTTTTTACACATGCCATAAACAAAAACAAGAGGAAGGAATAATGCCTTCTTGTCTGAAGCAATGGACTGAAAATCAATGGAACTGCATTGTGCTACTAGCTGTGGTCCAGATTTACTCTTGTGATCTTGTGCAAGTCACTCAGATCAGCACGTTCAAACTAAGATAACTGTAGATAGGCACCTAAATCCATAAACACCTACAGAAGTGGCCCTGTTTTCAGAGGTTCTGAGTACCACACCTGTGGTTTGAATTCCTTTGGAGCTGGAGCTGCTCAGCAGCTCTGAAAAGCAAGCTATTTGTATAGGTGCCTACATTTGGATTTAAGGCCTGATCAAAAACCCATTGAAGTTATTGGAAAGATTTCTATTTACTTCACTGGGCTCTGGATCAGACCTTTAATTCTTAACAACCCATGTTTATAAAGTTCAGCCTTCACCCATCCTGTAAAGCAGTGGCGTCCTGTAAGGTTTAATTCATATTAATGAAATGCTTTGAGCTAATCAAATCTCACTATTCCATATAGAACCACAAAGCATTGATATTTCTATTTAATTATCATTATTCAGCATGTAAAGAATTAGAGACAGCAGAGATTGCATGCAGCTTATTGTCAGACTACTCAGGGAGAAAATTTACTCTTGATTTAATCTGTAAATCCTGCCTAATACTATTGACCTAATTAAACAGTGGGAATAACTGCAAGCATATTGGATGCATACAATTTAAATCCTATTTTTGTCTCCTGTGTGGCAAAGACACTGTAAAATATGTATATTGCACACAAATACATGCAATTATGCTATGGTGAAAGAAAAACCCGAGGACTAAATTTACAGTATGTTGCATATTGGTGCCATGGGACTCTGTATTCTTGAAGTCACTAAAAATAAAAAAAAAATAAAAAAAAAACTTACCATGCAGCTTATGCAATCACCAAAAGTGTGTCAGGAGAGGGGCTCAGGTCCAAGCACCAATAAAGGACTGATTTCAAACTCAAAGAATGGGAACTGAACAGACCAGGCAGTGTTTAATAGAACAGAAAAATGCAGCAGCCTGCATTAAGACAAAAAGCAGGAATGGTCAAGTAAGGCCCACAAAGAGTCACAGGAGAAAGACTCAGCACAGGGTCATTGAGCATGGCAGCTTGAGAATACATGGGATAAGACTGTACCCCTCCTTAGTGTGGATGCAGAGTTGGGGCTGCATTCTTTCATGGAGTATTCCTTCAATGAACATATGGAGCATAAGTTTACTCAGACAGGGTGAGGAGGAGAAATGGGTGTAGTAGTCCAAGGAGCTAACTAGCTTGCAGAGGGCATGAAGCAACCTGGCATCTCCATGTCCACTTGTCAAGTATTGGGTTAGTAGCAGTGGCCTCTTTGCTAAATATACATGCAAGGAAGAAAAGAGGTATCTGCATCGGGTAGCTTCATAAAGGCAGAAGCAGGCAGCCAACTGCAGCTGAATTTCACAGGATTTTAGGTGTTAATTATACAATCCTAGTGCCTTCAGCTCCCCTTCAGCAAAAGACTTAAGCACATGCTTAAGTCTTTTGCTAAATTGTGTCTATCATTATGAGACACAGTGCTTCTTAATGTTCCTTGCTGTCATTTATTTCATGCAGCTTGTGTTAACATGACTCCTTGAGTCTTAGAAACCCCGAGCTGCTTCGAGGAGTGTTTGTCTTCAAAATTTTATATATGTTACTGTACTGTCTAGGAGCCCTATCGACAGACCAGGACCCCATTGTGCTAGGCACTGTACAAACAGAACAAAAAGATGGTCCCTGCCCCAAGGGCTTAACTTGCTTTTGCAAGTATTTTTTGGGTGTCTCATTGATCTTCTGTACAGTTGTTTTATTAAGAAGTGTAACCTCTGACCTAAGCCTGGTGGCTATAACCACTATGTAGTAAAAATTCCATTCCATAACCATTCTTTGATATATTTTGTAAAGCTCTTTACAGACTGATTCTCCCCTCACTTATACGAGTTTTACACTGGTGTAACTGCATTGACTTACAGGCATTACTGTTGATTTATACTGGTTGGGGGTGGGGGAGAAAGTCACTGTATCTATGTCATCATTGCCTAGGGGGAAAGAAGCTTCTAAGTCCAGTGCTGGGCCTATTTTCATTTCTATTTTGTTACTGCTGAACAGCTTAAATTGAGAGCTACAGAATGCTTGTACATAACAGAAATAGTCAGCAACAGATAGGTTCAGCATCAGTTTTTAGAGACTGTTTAGTTGTATTCTTCAGCTATAGAGTTGAGCAGCCCGGGAATTCCATGGCCTATAGCTTCATGCTAAAAAACCCTGAGCCAGGACCAAGCTCTCCCTAAAAGCTTTTGCTCTAGTGAAATAAAAACTAATGGCAGGACAGGCAAGAAAACTGTTGATAAAGATGTAAGGCCCAATCCTGCAGTGTGGTGAGGGTGTTCAAACCGCATTGATTCCCAGGTGAGTTGAATGCATTCAACATCTTTCTCCACCACTTTCCACCCCCAAAAAACTGAATAGATTTGTCAGATTTAATTGTTTACCAGCAGGTACTATTAGTGAGGAAAGATTTACAGCTTCACCATGCATTACCACTCACATACTCAAGTATAATTCTTCAAAGGGTGCATCATGCATGGATAATGGCTACCGTGTATTTTTTTAAATTTCAAAGTACAGGAAGCTTAGGTTGTGTGTGAGAGGGAAAGAATGGAGAATAACAAACAGATAAAGATGAGAGAGACAAGGCAGGTTAGGTAATATTCTTTATTGGACCAACGTCTGTTGGTGAAAGAGAAGCTTTCATGCTCCATAGAGCCTTTTCTCAGGACTGTGGAGCTCAAAAGCTTGTCACTTCATCAGCTGAAATTGGCCCAGTAAAAAGTATTACTTCAACTACCTTGTCTCTCAGCTCCTGGGACCAGCACACCTACAACAAGCCTGCAAAGTTAAAGACCAAATGGTTTGTGACCAAGAATTCTCATATATAAAATGGGAACAAATAGTTTAAAATTTGTAAAGTCTCTTTAAATTGTTGTGTGATAAAAGTTAGTTCAGAGCTTCAACTAACAATACTGCAATGGCTTATCTTAAGTAAACCTCTCAGTATTTAAATTCTCACAATTATTTTTTAAAATCTTGACTTTTCCTAGCTGTTCATTTCCTGAAACCATGGAGCAGTAGGGCGTATTGAAATGAACATCCATGATAAGTAATTCGCTGGTCACCTGCACATACTTTTTTAGACGCTTTGAATCTTAACGGCAGGGATTTATTCATAAATTAAATAACTGTCTTCAAACCATGGCCCATGCAAGAGGTGGATGACAGCCTGTGGACAAAAATAACAGGTCTTATGTAACCCTAAAAAGTTACAAGCTATCACACATTTAATAGATACGTTTATGAGCTGTTTGGATGCCTTCAAAAGTAATCCCTGAGAAGAAATATATCAAGCTCATTTTATGGGTATGAGGTTATACTTAAGACCCCTTATTCAGCATATACTAAAGATGATTGTTGCATTAGGGTGAAATTCACCCCTATCCAGACAGGTTACTACAAGTTACTACTTAAGTCGCAATTAAGCTCTTTTTTATATTATATTATTATTATTATTATTATTATTGAGGCATTAGATTTAGGTTATGGTATAGTAAATTTTTAGGAGTGAATTAGACTGGTTTCCATTGGCTTGATGAGCCAGTAATTTTCTTCTAGGGCTGCCCTCTTTTGTTTTGGAATCTCAGATTTCATTACAAAAATGAAACATAATTAATAGACTTGAAAGGATTAGATTTTTCAGCAAATGGTAGTAAATGTCAATTTCACCATACACACACAAACTGTTGAAAAATATTCTCATTGATCATTGAAAATGTACAGATAGGCAAAGTAAGAAAAATGGTCCCTGAGAATTTGGAGTTTGATTTAAGGATATTTACTTTGTATATTTTGATGTGATGTTGACCGTTAAAGCTTTAACTTTTTGAATCTCAATGTCTATAGCCATTAAATAATTGTCTCACCTAAAATTTTCCACAAGGGAGAAAGTTTAAAACTGATAAAATATATTTAAAAAATAATCCATCAAAATTATTTTTAAAAAAAATTGAACTCTGCAAAGCCTAATTAATAATGGTAATTAAAAAACTAAATAGGTCTCTTTGTCAAATTCCAATAAGCCCACCTCAGTGGTCTAAGATTTCATGGCCCATCAGTACTTCTCGGAAGCTATTCCATGTATCACAATATGTTGACATATCTCTTATCTCTGAACTCATCTCAGGATAGAAGAAAATCTCTTGTCCTTTGCTTGGATTTTTTAATACTTAGATGACTGCTACTTATTTATCTTCTAAGACAGAGGTCGGCAACCTTTGGCACGTGGCTCGGAAGGAGCCGGGCCTGGTGGGCCAGGCCGGTTTGTTTATCTGCCGAGTCCGCAGGTTCGGACGATCAAGGCTCCCACTGGCTGTGGTTCACCGCTCCAGGCCAATGGGGGCGGCGGGAAGCCAAAGGGATGGCTGAGGGATGTGCCAAAGGTTGCCGACCCCTGCTCTAGGACATGGGAAGCTTAAATTCTGTCTTTGCTACCCCCTCCATAATAAGACAGGATATTTAGGGAGGGGGAAATGGAGATGGACAGCACAGCAGAGTGTCTCCTCTCTCACCTGTCCCCCAGATTTTCCTTTCCCCTTCAGTCCCCTACACATCATATTCTCACTCTCCCCACACCGTACCCTGCTCAGTTTCTTTCTACACTTCATTTTCCCCTACCTCCTCTTCATCTGTCTCCTTTTCCCCACTCCTCAGTTTAACACTTTTTCCCTACTGCTACCCCAAAGTATCATTTCTCGCTGTTTCACATTCCTTTGCCTTGCCCTCACATTGGCCCCACTCCATCAAGACACCAAAGCACATGCTTAAGTACCTTGCTATGCCAGGGCCATGGTGACTAAGTGGCCTGCATCTTTCCTAAGGGAAACTTGGTTTTGGTCCCACTAAAAACAATAGAAGAAAGTGGCCATCTTTTCTAGGAGCTCCCTCACTTTCACATGAAGAGGCTGAAGGGAAATGGCATCCACTTTGACTGCTGGCTTCAATCCCATTGATAGAGATGGTGGCCATTTTGTATAAGAACAAAATATAAACATTGAGTTTAAATAGGAAATCATGAGAAAGCTATAGACTGCTGCCCTTCCCCCCACCCCCAACATACGGGAGTATGGATCTACACCACCCATGGATTCTCCTACACCAAAAGAATCCCCAGATAGCTGCTTATGTTGGTTTAAGGCTTCTTTATGCTCAAGGCCCAGCATTGGCCCTTTATTTGAAAATACAGTGCAGTTATAAGAGGCAAAAGTGTAGTTTACCAGAACACCTTTCAGAGCATAGAAGTAAATTAATGCAGTTTCATTCGAGGGAAAGAAAAAAAAATCTTTTAAAAGAGCTGTATTTCCCAGATTTGCCACCGTTTCACATTTCAGTAAAACCACCTTTTAAACATCAGATTTTCTCCAGGTTTCCTCTTGGGTATTTACCAACTGAATTTTGTCAGTAAAAGCAAGTGATTTAGCTCAGAATGCTCCCTACAAAAAACCAGGAAACTGCAGCCTCCACAGCTAGAGTGGTTCACTGTGAAATGTAAATAGATTCTGTGCCTTGTCCTGTCATGCTGTCACAAATATGATAAATATTTTAAAGTCACTGTGTTTTAGAACATTGTAATTGTCTGATCCTGTTAAGCATGACTTAGCTCAGACATGCACTTAATAAATATTCTTTCCCTTAGATTTTGAAAGGTCATTATTATTTACTTTGTCACACTCTTGCAGCTATTAATCCAGGAGTCTAGTATTTACAAGCTTTACATTCAATGAAATATTTTATTATGGTCATTGACTAGCTGATAGTTTCCAAAAGTGGCAGTCTGTGTTGTACTAGCCCAGGGGTCCCCAACGCGGTGCCTGCAGGCGCCATGGCGCCCGCGGGGGCATCTAAATGCACCCGCGTCCTGGCCAGCGGTGGAGCATCCACCGAAATGCCGCTGAATTTCTGTGGCATTTCGGTGGCGACGCCTCTGGATGATGCCACTTGTCGCCAACAAGTGACGTCATCGAGAGGCGTCACCACCGAAACGCCGCAGAAATTCGGCGGCATTTCGGTGGATGCTCCACCGCCGCCACGGTCCTTCGTTTGGCGCCAGCCAGACGAAAAGGTTGGGGACCACTGTTCTAGCCTCTTCCATTAGCAAAAACTAATGCAAAGGCGGACTTCAGCTTTGGCATTAGAAACACATGGTCCATAGGTGGGTGCAGTAAGCCATGTGTGATATGCCACAATGTACATATTTTAATTTTCTAGGGGGCTGGATTTTATAGAAATGCAAGGATTTTTGTTCTTCAAGGCCTTTATCAACACGCTGCTCAATTTCTCTATCAAACTGCATATGCAGTGTCTGTGCTGGCAGATCTACCCAAGACTGTTATATGAAGATAGTTCTAGTGGGTTGGGAGTAATTGACTGACCAGTGTATATATCAATTGCAAATTTTTAGCTATACCCTAGTGATATACCTACAAACTACTTTTGGTTGTCATTATGGAAACATGACTGAAGATGATCTCACCCTTAGCATCCGACAGATCAGCTAAATAAAAAGTGGAGTACAATATGTCACAGGCATGAGGAGCTTTGCTTTCTGGAAATGGGGTGGCAATTAGCAAAGTCAAATGTCTTCTTGACTGATATACCAAAGTCTATGGATGGTTCCAAATGCAGAGGGGAAGTACGCATCTCTCTATGTTTTCTTCTAAAGAAACTGGATATTCTTTTTTCAGCAGCTCTGTTCAGCAGCAGACAGGAAAACAATTTTCAATCATTTCACTAGTTCAGATTTACAGTTTTTGAATCCAGATTTCAAAATAGAATGGAAGAGGACTGAAGACTGAGCACAAGACTGAGTTTCACAGAACGGGTTTGGGTGCATTTTATGCAAATACTCAATTGTTTAGTCATTTGTCTTCCCGCCCCCCCAACTACATCTATCAATCATATATAAAAAAAAACTGTAAAACCTTTCATTCCTGTCCTTAGTTTCTAAGTAATTTTAACCTGTTAACAAATCTCTTTGCCCAAATTATCAAAGATCCCAAACGAAGGGTTTAAGTTTTATGCCCAGACAAAACAGTAGCCTTTTCATTTAATCAGTGATGACAGATAACTAATTAGATATTCGCTATTCTTTGTATTGATGGATTTAGTTTATTTTGTTCCTTAGCTAAATGTGAGAATCAGTGTTGAATCTCCTTGAAGGTTGAATGCCTGAACAGTACATGACAAGTAAATTGTAAGTAGAATTCACTTGTAATGAACTCAGAAGTATGGCAATAAAATACAGTAGGAGCAGTAAGATCCAAAGGTCTTGCTGGTCAGAAAATTTACTCCCATGGAAAATGCTGACTTTTTATCAAACAGCAACTCTTGGGGCAATAACCCCAAAATATTTGGATGAAAAAAAAATTGAAATGTTGACAAAAAATGTCACCTCCTGGGAGTTGCAGATCAGGTGCCACAAGCCCTCATTCTCTTCTATAGACCAGGTTCACTGGCCAGACAACATTCCCCATGAAACACCATAGCTCCCCTCCTTGCTGAGCTGCCACAGTGCACCATGGGTGTCCCTAGCTGCTGTGCATCATTATCATATGTAGTCCAATTGGGAAACCTAGCCCACAGAGGGAAACGGTGACAGGAAGCACCTGAACTACAACTCCATTGCAGGTAGCATCATCACATTTTGGAGTGAGGGTTGTTTTGTTTTCAGTCAAACCAAAAATTTAGGCTTTCAAATGCCATTTTTTACAAGAAATAATCTAAATTATTAGTGGGAAGCAGATACATTTCCACAAAAAAGTTTGTTTAGTGAAAAACCATAAGAAGCAGTTTAGATGTAACATTTTTGACTAGCTCTAGCTAAATTATGTCAGTGAATACCAATGAACTTTAACACTCCTCATACTGAATCTATTTCATTTATATTGAGTGGAGTAGCAATCCACTATAGTTGGGTTCCACTGTGATAAATCCATTGGGAGCCTACCTGGTGAAAGTGAAGTGTTGCATTTCAACAGGATTATCACTCCTTTTCTCTTCTGCTTTGGAGGTCTAGAGGAGGAGGCAGAAATGGAGAAACTAGTGTAGACAAACTCATATTCTCACCACTTCACTCTAAGGGTATGTCTACACTTCAAGGATACCTGTGTATCTTGTATAGCTCTGATCAAGCTAGCGTGCTAAAAATGGAGTGTAACTGCATCAACATGAGTGGCAGGAGGGGCTAGGCATCCCAAGTACATGCCTAGAATCTTGGATGGATATGTATTCGGGCATCTAGATGCTCATGCTGCTGTTTTTAGCACACTAGCTCAGAGCTACTGCAAAGTAGGTGTTCTTGAGCTGAAGTTTAAATGTACAGCTTGAAGTGTAGACATACCTTCAGAAGGTTCCACTGTCATGAATCCCTGAGGACAGAAGATATAAGAATCTCACAACATTTCCTATAGTTCTCCTGACAAACTGGGAAGAGAGGAGGAATAAGAGTAGAAATCAACTTTGTTTTTCTTGTGTTCCAGCCACTATTAGTAAGTATGCTTTAATACGTACAGTAGATCATTTTTTTCATTGTCTCTTCTATTTGGCTTTGATCCCATAGGTATCCTCAATATGCACTGACTCCTGCATTGAATTATTTTTGTTTGCAATATGGGTGTAGCTATGTTGGTCCCAGAATATCAGAAAGGGAGAAGGAGCAACAGAATAGGTGAAGACATATTTTATTGGACCAACTTCTCTTGGTGGAAGTGACAAGCTTTTGAGCCTCACAGAGCTCTTTTTCAAGTCTGCCCTTCTCCAAACCTGAGGAAGAGCTCTCTGAGGCTTGAAAGCTTGTCCCTTCCACCAACAGAAGTAATATATTTTTATTGCACCAACCTCACCTACTCTGTCTCTTGGATTATTTTGGCAGTATCTTTGGAAGACATCATCAGAGAATGAAAGATCAATAAAGATTATAAAGTTCAAGGAATGCACTTGCTGCTTATTAAAGAGCAGTAACGTGGGAGTCTGCCAAATCTAAAAGAGCATTAAATGTGACAAAAAAAATAGGAGACAAAAGCATCAAAGTAGTATTGATTTAGTACTGGAGAAGCACTCTTCAGAATCAGCACCAATGCTTCCACAGACACCAATTCTTTCTTCACACTATGAAGTATTGTGCACATTTTAGTGATGACAGCACTCATTCCAACAAATATGTGGAGTCAACTCAGAAAATCAGAAGTGAAAGCTCCATCATTAAACAAAAAGCAGCAATGTATGTTTTTTTGAATTCGGCATTTCCATGTACAGATGACTACGGGCTACTGACAACAACAGAGGGAATAAATGGACACCATATGGAGACCTAGGTGAAAAGGTCAGAAACCTTACTTGAGCAGTATGCAGGACTTGATGAAAACAATCACATCCACCACTAATATTAAAGAAATCCTATGCTGAGGCGCATCACTGAAGTCACCTATGGATAAAAACATTAAATCTAGAATATACTCACTCCTATTTGTTAATTTAGTTCAACTATGAACCTCAGATGCTGGCAGAACTTCTTGTTGTCTTGTAGGAACTACAAGTTTGACAGCAACCTTGAGATTATGACTTCACACTATTGGAGGTCAGAGACATTGTGGAGATGATGTCATTGGTTTACAGAGTAGAGCTTTCTAAAACCAGCCTACTCCAAGCACAATTCTACTGGGCTATTAATGGAACAACTCCACTGGAGGAACTCAACCATCCTGTTCAAAAAAAGAGCTCCAATAGAAGTTGTCACAATACAAGTTAGTCTGTGGTCATGCAGGATTTAAAAACAAACAAACACACATACACAATCAAAACACGCATCCCAAAATGGAACACTGAGAAATAGTACGTACACTGGGAAGCATCTATCCTAATCCACAAAACAAGCTATTTACATTAATTTAATTATAGATGTCTGCTGAGACACGTCAACAAAAAACCTGGGAGGGGAACTCTAAGAAAAGTGTTACAGACCTAGTTGATATCAAAGACAAATTTCAATATCAGGATACCGTGCAGTTGATTACAAAGAATAGTGATGTTGCAAACTGATTCTGGATTGGCAGTGATTTGCTTGTACTTTCTGCTTCTTCTGTGTCATATGTCAGGTAGAGTAGTTGCCTTAGATTCTGCTTTTAGCACAAGAATAGAAAAGAATGTTATCTTCTTCAAAATACAAGCAGCATCATATAGGTTTTACTAAAACGCTTTCAGTTCCAGTGGTTTAATTTCAGGCTTTTGGCTTTGTCGACTATAAATGGACTATAATCTCTAACAGACAACACTTCTGGTTTTACCATTTGATGTTGACTTATAACAGTAAATGCAACTTACATCCATTTCTTATTTTAAGGAAAAATTGGTAATTTCATCTTGTTGCAGGGATGAGGTTATTATGTTGAGAGGGAATTTCATAAATGTCAACATAATGTAGAAAGAACAGGAGTACTTGTGGCACCTTAAAGACTAACAAATTTATTGAAGCATGAGCTTTCGTGAGCTACAGCTCACTTCTTCGGATGCATAGAATGGAACACACAGACAGGAGATATTTATACATACAGAGAACATGAAAAGGTGGAAGTATGCATACCAACAGGCAGAGTCTAATCAATTGAGATGAGCTATCGTCAGCAGGAGGAAAAAAACTGTTTGAAGTGATAATTAAGATGGCCCATAGAAGGTGTGAGGAGAACTTAACATAGGGAAATAGATTCAATTAATGTAATGACCCAACCATTCCCAGTCTTTGTTTAGACCACAGGTAATTGTGTCTAGTTTGCATATTAATTCGAGTTCAGCAGTTTCTCTTTGGAGTCTGTTTTTGAAGTTTTTTTGTTGCAAAATTGCCACCTTCAAGTCTGTCACTGAGTGGTTAGAGAGGTTGAAGTGTTCTCCCACTGGTTTTTGAATGTTATGATTCCTGATGTCAGATTTGTGTCCATTTATTCTTTTGCGTAGAGACTGTCCAGTTTGGCCAATGTACATGGCAGAGGGGCATTGCTGGCACATGATGGCATATATCACGTTGGTAGATGTGCAGGTGTACGAGCCCCTGATGGCGTGCCTGATGTGATTAGGTCCTATGATGGTGTCACTGGAATAGCACTCCACAAATATCCCTAAGATTAATTTTGTTGTAGCTATTTGAATTGTCAGGCTTGCAGGCAGTGAAAGAAATGCTAAAATTAAAGAATGGTCAACCATTAAATCTTTTTAGGAAAAAAACATGATGTTTAGCTTTTCTTTATCAAACTGAATTAATAACTTTCTTCACTTACTCCAAATTTTCTGTTAGTTTCAGGCTCTCTGTATCCCTTTGGTATACATTGCTGATACAATGTGACTATATCACTGTTAGTGTTAAATACAATAAAACATTCGAAAACCAATATAATCCATACCTTTTTACACCAACCACTAATCAATATCCTGAGGGATGACATCACCCATGAGTTACATCATACCAATGAAAGCAATGAAAAATCCTCCTATTAGGCTCTACTTCTGATGCAGCTCAGCTGCTGAGGCCTTTGATACTGAAACAGCACCACTGAGGGAGCAATGAGAAAACAATGTGAACCAACTCGATCAAGGTATCATACAAAGTAAATAATCCCTTTCTCCTCCTCAAAAAAATAAAATAAAATAAAAATAAAAATAAAAAGATGCCCTTAGATAAAATCCAGTTCAGCAAAACAGGACTCACCTGAATAGTCCTTACACATGTAATCCCACTGAGGTCATTGGAATTATTGCTGCCAATAAGGGTTTGCAGGACCAGACATTAAGGCAGTAGTCCCCAAACTTTGGAGGGCTGCGCCCCACAGCTCCCTGTCCATGCCCTCCCCTGAGCCAGGGCAGGAAGGGGGGCCATGGCTCAAGGAGGGCGGGGAATGCGGACAGGGTAAGGGGACTGAGACTGGGGCCACAGCTGGGGGAGTGTCTGGGGCCAGGAGTGGGGCCAGGAGTGGGGCCGTAGCTAGGCTGCGGTGGGGACTGGCAGCCAGGCCTGTGGCCAGGTACAGAGCTGCACCGAGCCTGAGGACAGGGCCAGGTGCGAGGCCGCAGTAGAGGTGGGGGCAGAGAATGGCAGCACTCCCTCCTTGACCCCGTGGGGGCTGGCCCAGGCCCACTGTGCCCCACCTGAACTTTCCTCTACCACCACCCCCACCGTGGGAGCCCGCCCCACAGTCTGGAGACCTCTGCTCTAAGGCCAGACTTTATTTCAACGGACAGTGCTCACGAGTATCTAATAGGAGAATATTTCCTATAGGTTTATTTTGCGGTCCAGAGACTGCAAAACCCACCCAAGATTCACTTTCATGTCTAATGAGATTACCTGAATGCTGCCATTAAGTCTTGCAGGTAGAAGTTTTCTTGTATATTTTATATTTAGTTTTCAGGTTGCTCCTACAGTTTCTATTAACCTATTCCTGGATGCTATTTTCTGTCACTGAAATGGTGCATGAATTTGCAAGATAAAACGTGAGCTTCCTTCCAATACTGAACCCTCTACAAAACATATCACAGACAAACTTCAACTTCTAAAACTCTTGGTAGAAACCCCTTTACATGACATTGACCTACTTCCCCTTTCTCTGAAAGGATGTCTATTGCATTTCGTTAGCTATCTTGCCAATCAAAATAGTTTCACTCATTTCCAAGGAGACTACATTAATGAGAGTTTCACCTGAAGCAAGCTGGTACAATAAATACAACATTTACATAAAGGAATTAAAATTCATAGTATACTTAATCTTTATAGTAACTTATATGGATGACATGCATACATTCAAGAAGTTATTTTTGTATCTGTTTTACTATTATTTAAGAATGTTAATTATTGCACGGTATTTATTCTCCTTCCATCCCAGCCTCTGCTTCTGTTTGGTCATGCAAATAAGTCATATGGTCAGTGGCATAAGAACAATTTGTATGGTGGGGGTGCTGAAAGTCATTGAATCAAATTATAAAACCCTGTATATGATGGAAACCACTTCAAGCCAAGGGGTGGAGCAGCATCCCTAGTTCTAGCACCTATGCATAGGATCAGATTTACTCTTACTGGCAAAAGATGATGCAAATTACACTTCCCTGCCCCAATGTGGCCTGCTGCATCCCAGGGAGAATTCGCCTGGTTGAGGACATATAGGAAAAGTGGCAGCTCTGCTTTCTCAAATTTTCCAAAGGTTTAACTTAAACTATGTCTCCATAGTTAGTCTCCACTGGCTGAAATTGAAACTCTTGTCATAGTCTAACAAGAGGATAAGACCTGAAAAGTAGAGAGGAGAAATCAGAAAAGCATCAGCACCCTCTGTGCTCTGCTTCTCTTTGTGTTCTGTTTAAGCACGGCTAATCTGCTTTAGAAAAAAAAAAACACCTTAAATAGCTACACTGCTGCTGAATACCAGGGGTTCTCAAAATGGGGTTTGGGACCCCTCAGGGGGTCACAGGGTTATTACATGGGGGGCGGTCACGAGCTGTCAGCCTCCACCCCAAGCCCCGCTTTGCCTCCAGCATTTATAATGGTGTTAAATACATCTCTACCTTGATATAACGCTGTCCTTGGGAGCCAAAAAATCTTACTGTGTTATAGGTGAAACCGTGTTATATTGAACTTGCTTTGATCCACTGGAGTGCACAGCCCCGCCCCCCCGGAGCACTGCTTTACCGTGTTATATCCAAATTCGTGTTATATCGGGTGGCGTTATATCGAGGTAGTGGTGTATATAAAAATGTTTTTAATTTATGGGGGGGGGGTCACACTCAGAGCCTAGCTATGTGAAAGGGGTCACCAGTACAAAAGTTTGAGAACCACTGGAATAGACATTTTCCCTTCAAAAGGCTTTTATTTAATAATATACATGCATAGTTGACTACTGGTCATTTTTAAACTTTAAAAAATATCCCCCTTCCCTGAACCAAGGTGTTAAGTACAAGTCTGGCCCTAGCCCCCTGTTGCACCCACTCTCTCTCTTTCCAGTTTTATTTTCCAAACTGGAGGGGAAGGGGGAAAGAGGGAACCACATACACACACACACACTTCTTCATCCCTCCCTGGGCTACAGCTCCCAAGGGATTTTCCTCTTTGCCTCTCTGTCCTTTCTGACTCAGGGCATACTGCAGGATTCTTCCTCATTCCTTTAGCAGACCATCTGGGGGCTCTCTCCCAACCTCCCACTTCCTCCCCTCCCAGGGGACTTCCTACTGCTCCTCCTTCCTTACTGAGAGCCTGGTTCTTTATAGGGAACATCTCTTCAGCTGCATCTGACTAATGAAAAGGGCTGGCTTTACCCCAGGCTCATAAAGGGGCAGACCACTCTGTTATGCAATGGAGTTAGGGGGCCAAATCCTACAGTCTTTACTCAGGCAAAATTTCACTGAAAAACTGAATAAGGATTGCACGATTTGTCCCAAAATTAAAGAGATGCACAAGCGCTATCCTTGGTTAAGTGACCTGCTCTTCAGCAATAAATGAAGTTGTAGCAATCTGACCTCACTAAGATTGTGATGATCTTGGTGACAGTTTTTTTTTTTTAAAAAGACATTTCATATTCCAGTTTGAAAGATATACTTGTTAGGGTATGACACTCTGAGTGAAACAGGAAAAAAAACCCACTAGGCAGCTACTAATACTGAGATTTTAACAACTGTTTAAGCTAGCTATGGGAAAACGGAAAGGAAACAAAATAAATTATTCACTAGAAATACATTTACACAGAACTCTGCTTCCAAAAAGCCAGAGCATACCAAAAGGATATGAAGACATGTTTTAGGCCTACGGCATTGAGTAAATGTAACTCTCAACAGAAAGGCTACAGTACGTCAGTACCTACTGCAGAGTATCAGAAAGGAATGCAGTAACGCAATTACCAGTTGACAGCAAGTCCACTACCCAGAAAGAAAAATCTTATGGTTGACCATGAAATAACAGCTTCAGAATCACCTTTATCTTGTCATTTTTGTAATAATACATGCTGGTAAAATAATAAGCAGTTGTTTCAGGGAGTATTGAGAGAAAAAAAACAGTGGTAAATGGTATAGGCCACATTCAGCCATATGGAAATAACAGAATGGTTAAAAAATTTTCAAAAGATTTTCATGAACTTGGGCTCATTTAGTGAATTAGCAACCATGTCTGCAAACCCCTTCCTTAAGTAAATATTGGACTACTCACTTGAGAACTCCTAACTCAAACAAGTAGTCTCATTGAACAAACCCACTGGTGTGTGTAAAAACTACTTACAAGAGTAAGAATTTTCCAGACTGAACTGTTAGGCCCTTATCCTGCAACCATGTATTCATTTAATTAATTTTAAGTACACAAGTAGTCTCATTGACTTCAACAGAACCATTCACATACCATTCACATACCAAAAGTTAAGTACAGTTAAGTACAGTTAAGTGTTTGCCTGCCCTCTATCCAACCCCCACTGCTCCCTGCCCCTTTACCGTGCTGCCTGGAGCACCGGTGGCAGGCGACGCTACAGCTGTGCTGCCCAGCTGGAGCCGGGCCACGCTGCCACTGCCGCCACCACCATTCAGCACAGAGCACCGGGTCAGGCTGCCTCTGCAGCTGTGCTGTCCCAGGAGCTCACAGCCCTGTCGCCCAGAGCATTGCGCCAGCGGCGGAGTGAGCGAGCTGAGGCTGCGGGGGAGGGAGGACAGCAGGGGAGGGGCCAGGGCTAGCCTCCTGGGCTAGGAGCTCAGGGGCCGGGCAAGACAGTCCCATGGGCTGGATATGGCCCACAGGCCATAGTTTTCCCACCCCTCGATTAAGGCCACATCCTCAAAAGTATTTAGGCACTTAATTCTCTTTGATTTCAAGGGCAGGTAGGGGCCTAAATGTCACTAATTTGGGATCCAGAACTGAACTTAAAAATAGTTTAGATTTGTTCAGCTCTAGTATTTAGGTTGTGTGATTTAGAGAAATAGGAGCCATTTGGGATCTGAACTTCCTCAAAGATCATAGGGTGCTTGGATGAGAGGTTTTGGTTAAAACTCATCACTAGCATTGGGGTTTTTATTTGTGAAAAGGCACAGCAGGCTATTATAATTTACAAGATGGACTAGCCAAACTAAATAGTTTTTTGTTTGATCTCAAAACACTTGACCCTCAAACCAAGCCCTGTCAGTTCTGAAAGTAACATGCAACTTTCTCTATTAGGAAAAGGGGGGTGTGGGAGTGAGAGGAAGGGAGAAGATGATGAGACCTTAGATGTTGGTCACTCAAATACCAACAAGTCAGCATTATGGTTGTATAACAGGGCTTTATAAATAAGTATGAAGACAAGGTCCTGCAAGAGCAGTTTATCATCTAATTCAGACAAACATAATATTGGGGCTATTTAGAGAAAATTTAGAGCAGACAGCACCAGAGTGCATCAATGGTGAATTATAAAAGAAAGGAGGAGGAGTAGCAGCAACAAGGGGGAGGGGGATTCGAAGGAAGAGAGGAAAGTTGCTCTGTACATAAAAAAGCAGCTTTCATGCATCAAATGCAGCATCTAAAGAAGTGTGAAATCCAGTGTGGGAGAAGGAAACAAAGCCGTGAAGAGACATGACTGGGCTCAGTGTGAACATATAGGGTGAGCAAAGAGGGATTTGTACTGGAATAAAAATTCCTTTTTAATCTAATAAAAAGCATGGTGTTTTTCCTTGACTTTTTACAGTGCCTAGTGCAAAGGGGCCCAGATTCAGGACCCTATTAAGGTACAAATGATAATTAATTCAGGAACATGTGTTCCTGAATCACGTGAATTAGAAGGGAATGAGGCTTGACAAATATATTTTGAAGGGAAGTCAGTGAGAGTTGGAGCCCCATTTTCCAAACTGCCATACCAGCAAGAGGAAAGTAATTCTGTATCACTTAACTTAGTTATGGATCAGACCACTTCAAAGGACAAAAAAAATCAGAGAAATGTTGAGAGGCATTAATATGCACATTCTATATGTCTCTCCTGAAAGAGGGAGGCAGTAAGGAAGATTTAACCCTGCTTATATACAGAAGCAGAAACACTTTTTGAAATTATGAACAAGTCAATTTGTAAAATGTGTAATGGCCCAGTTGGAACAATCAAGTTACAATGGTTTGAAGCTCTTTGCATCAAAAGAAATTATTAGCTGAAAACAGTCTCACTTTTGCCTCAAAGCATAAATATCCTCATAAAGTAACCCATTCTGAATTTCTGTATTTAGCACCTTTCAAATTCAAATATCTTTGACAGTGATGAAAATCATTAACATTTAGAAAGCTAAATGCCTCATTACAGCAAATATGCTGTAGCAATGCAGCAGTATACGACAGGTATTTGTGAAATGAACTTAAAATAACAAAACATTGAAATAGTCAGATATTTTCTTCTAAGAGGGTCTTGCAGCTTTGTGAAATGTATATTGGTTTGGTATCTGTTAGCGGATCTAGAGTACTATTTTACCAAAACATACTTTTAAGGTATTTTTGCCTTTTGCCTGATGTGTGTGTATATAGATATTTTTGCACACAAAAACATGTTTAAAGAACATTCAAGAGGCATTCAAGCACTCAAAAGTAGGGTAAAAAGATATCCCATTTTTAAAGGGACAGTCCCATTTTGGGGGTCTCTTTCTTATATAGGGGCCTATTACCCCTCACCCCCATCCCATTTTTTCACAGTTGCTATCTGGTCATCCTACTCAAAAGTCAGGAAATGCTAGAATTAAAGTTGTCTGTGCATCCTCAATTTGGCCCCTTGCTATATCATCAATCACCACTACCACTCCCAAGGTACATGGACTCCTTGCTAACTGAGCAGCCGGAGATCAATGTCTGGCAAGGTGCAAAAGGTGATCTAGCTGTATATTTAGTTTATGTCCATCACTAGCAATCTTAGCACGCCTAAGTTTTTAGCATCCATGTGATTGCCAGCCATGTAGTGGCATTCCTTGGTGTACTCACACTTTGGAATTCATTAGTCTTCCATTCTAAATACATTCATACCAAGTTACAGTGACAGTCTATACCATTATGTTCACCACTTTTACAGAATTCTGACAAATTTTGTACAAATTATGCCTTGTGAGGTATCATTTGAAAACTCAATCTGCTGAACATTGTTGTCCTAGTAACATGTGGGGATCAACATTGTATGTACAGTTATAAGATTTTACTGTATAACATTGATGTAACGTATTCCCAGTTAGAACAGCAGGCCCAAACCAGTTTTCAGAGACAGACACTCTGGCACCCCAACCAGGTGATAATGACCATCACCTACTTAAGCAGCCATTCTCTGTAGGGGAAAGGCATCAACAAGAAATTTGCATTTCAGCACAAGGACGGTTCAAACCTCACATCCACAAGAGACTGTTTATCACATGACTCAGCAAGGATGTTTCTAGCACAAGGAATTGAATTATAAAGAGGGGAGAAAAAATGCTTGACCTCACTCTGCTCCTTCATCTCTGCTCATGACATCAACGACTCTTAAAGAACTGAATTGGGCAGGGGGGAATGTGATTCTGTCTGAAAAAAAAAAAAACACTCAGCCAGAGGACTGAAACATGGTAGGTGGGAAAGATATTTGCTTTGACTCCATTTTAGTTTAAGTTAGTTTGTTCAGGCTGGTCCTGCTTTGGACTAGATAACCTTCTGAGGTCTCTTCCAACCCTGATAGTCTGTCAATTGCGTTTTATCTTTATTTTTTTTTGGTAACCAACCCTGACCTTTATGCCTCATTACTCTTTTTTCTGTAGTTAATAAACTTGTTTCACTGTTTTATCTAACCAGTGTGTTTGGATTAAATTGTGTGGGGAAACACCATTTAGGATGACAAAATGGCGCATATCATTTTCCATTGATGAAATTCATGGATCTTGTATAAGCTTGCATTGTTCAGCAAGGTGCTTGGTGATACAAGATGCACATTTCTGGGGAAAGTCTGGGACTAGAGTATCTTTTGGTGTTCTGCAGTATAATTCATGAATGGCTAGCTAACAGCACTCCATATTGTGAAGCTGGGCACAAGTTACATGCAGTAGTCTGTGTGTTAACAGGCCAGGTGTGGCTGTTCACCAGTAAAGCTGTGTAAAAGGCATCCCAGATTGGAGAACTAGGATGCACGGCTATTCAGCAGTCTAGATGGCACCCCGGGGAATGTCACAGTCACCGAAACTGAACCAGTGATGATTGAGGTGGTTGCTGGGTTTAGCTTCAAATATCCCCATTTCTGTTCTTGTCCTGCCACTCAATATGGAGCAGTTTACAGACAAGAATTGAAAATGTCAATCCAACTTTCTTCAGGCTCCCTCAAATCAATACAGATGGTATAATCATGACGTTATACATTCAGTTTCATAGCAAGGCTGATGTCACAACAACCCCACAGAGACCACTAAAAGGCTAAAAAATGACAGCAGCTGCTGCTATATGGGCATCTACATCTTTTGCACATCCTCCAGTACTGCCTATGATGCTGCCCAAATATTTGACAGTTGCACCTGCTTGATGTCCTGTCCAAACAGGTTAATAATGAGCTGTTGCAATCTGGAACTGGAGGTTGCTTGATGGTAATGGCCAGAGACTTAGTTTTATCCAGTTTTATAACCAGACTGATGCAGTCTGCTTCTTGCCCAGCCAGACTGGCCATCAGCTGCAGTGATTCACCAAACTGAACTAACAAGGCAATGTCATCAGCAAATTAGAGATCTCAAAGCAGAATGGTGTTCAGCTCAGCACCCCCAACAGTTGCCTCCTTAAGCTTATCCATCAGCTAATCAATGTCAATATTGTTCAGCAATGGTAACAGCCTTGCCAAACTCCCGTGGAAATAAGAAATCATGCCCTGTATCTGCCACTGACTCAAACACACCTTTCTGTTCTGTTAGAGAACTCTTTTCTCAATATCACAAGTTTCCCAGTGATGCCATATTGCCTCAGATCCTACAAGTTTGCTTGATGCTCTGAATCAAAGGCCTGAGGGAAGTCTCTAAGAAGTGCTGTGTATTGCTTATTAAATTCAGCAATCTTCTCAAAAAGCTTTTTTGAGGTAAAGAGCTGGTCAACAGTGGAACAACCAGGTCTAAAGCAGCACTGAGTATCCCAGCCTTTGCCATGAAGTGCATCGTTGACACTACACATCATCATAGAGTTGAATTACATTACTGCATACTATTGTTTCCACAGGATCCCAGTTACATGCAGTGCACATGCTGAACCTGTTGTGGAGATTAATTAGGGGGTATAGTGAAAGAGGCTCTTGTTTATAGGACTCCTGCTTCATTTCTTGAAGATGTCAGACGGTGTATAGTTATGGGGTTTTGTATGTAATTTTAGGATTTTTTAAGAAAAAAATCAAATTGGAAAAGAAAAAACAAAGCTCATCATGTGACATCATATTGACACCCACATAAGTCATCAGCAAGGTAAGAATGTGCAAATCCACCACACAGATCTCTGCCACTTGAGCTAATCAAGTAACTGATAGCAGTAGTAAGTTGTGGGCCAGCTCTACAAGGAAATGAAACTTTTCCAGTGAATTTCACACATGCTAACAGCAGAGGAATGGTGAGACTCAGGAATCTTGGATTCCATTCAAGGCTTTAGATTGGAGTGTCTTTAGTAGCCACAGACTTTTCACCTTTTCCCGCAAAGTTTGACCTCTTTTGCCCCCATCCCCTCCAACTGATCCCTGGCTCAGTCCTGTCTCTTACCCAGCTTTGGTTTCTCATTACGGTCCCATTCTTCTTAGCCTACTCAGTCTCACTATTCACTCCTCAGGCTTCTCATCCCACTCCTAGTCTCCCCCTCCAGGTTTCCCAGCCTCCCAATCCCACTCTACATCTCTCCTTCCCCTGTCTCAATCTCCCTGCCTAGCCAGTCCCACTTTCTCTCTCAGCTTCTCATCTGTCTCTCACCCACTGCCTCACCTCCCTCCTCGGCTTCCAGTCCTAGCTCTTACTCCATCTCTCTGTCCAGCCAGTCACAGCCTCCTGTCACCACCACCCCCAGCTTCCCATCTCACTCCCCTTGCTTTCTCAGTCCCAGTTTACTCCCCCCACCCATTCTCTGTGTGTTATTAATATGGGAAACCACCAAACACTAATTTAACCATAATTTCCTGTAACATGCCTAACAGCAAGCAATCATCACACCCAAACAGGAACAAAACATCTGATCAAACAGGCTAAACCCAGGGCTGCTTAGACCCATGTTGGTTGGCTCCAATGTTAGTAATGAATCCTTTCAGAGTTTACTTTTGTAGATCACTCAGACAAGTGATGACATTGCCAATTACTGACTTCAACTAAAACCAATTTGACACTGTTCACCCTTACTTTCCAGTCTTAATCTGAGTAGTCCCATTGAATTTGAGAAGTTAAAAGCACGTGTGCTTAAAGTCTTTGCAGGATCAGGTCCAAAGTCACTACAATAAGAATTAATTAAAATCAGGAATTCCATTTAGATCCTAACTATTGGAGATGTTTATTTTTTCCCACATCAGGTATTAATTTTCAATTCCAAGAACACAAAACAGTTTAACAAAAGCTACACAAACATGCTTTCTGGATAGACCTAAGGAAAAATGACTACTATATTTCTGAAAATCGTGGCTATTGTGTCCACTGAACAGGTTTAAAGTACTGAATATCCACCTCTGCCAATCATTTTATTAACTAGTATATTATGCTGATTTTATATTCAGTAAAACTCCAAATATAAGTTTGTCTTTTTATTACATAGATGATCCATAATAAAATGAGAGACTAACATGCCTCACAAAACAAAATCAAATACCTTTACTTTATATATTTCATCAACACTATGATGACAGATTATAGGTATGTGACTGATTATTTGCACGCTTTGTTGTTGTTTTGCCTTTCAAAGCAAATATTCCCTCCCGCATCTTTGATATTCTAAAGCAATTTCCACTGCAGAACATCTATTCTTTATTATACTTTCCCAGACATGGTTTGAATTTGGCCTCAAGCGAAAAACATCAATGGCTAAGTTTGCAAAAATTGTAGTTCTAGGAATCAGTGAGTTCTGAACAAATTGCTTTCTTGAATCCTGACTGCTAGTCAAAATACTACCCCCGAGTCCTTCGGCCCAGTCTGTGCATCAGACAGACAGGGCCTTCCTGGAATCTGCCTCCTTTAGTCCTTCTGTTGCCTGGAGATGTTCAGCCAGTGAGACAGCAAGAGCAAGCATGGACCACATGCAGCCCTTAAATAAGGTACATGACCCCTCTGCCATATGACTAACCAAATCTTCCTGGTGGTTAGCCAGGAAGTTCCATCCTCCCTGGCAGGGCCATCCCTAAGTGGGATTGTTAATGATCCTATTGTTAGTTAACTGTTCCCATTCTCAGTCAATTCCCACAGGAACATAAAACCTGTAAAAGTTTTAAGGCTCCTACAATGCCAGATTGATGTAAAGCCTTATAAATGACAGTACAGGTATCAGCTAGGAAGATCTATGCACTGTCTCACTTTTTTCCTGTGCCAAAGTGGCACAATGGGGTTAGATTTTTTACTTACCCATTAAAAAGAAAGTCTGAGGACAAATAAAACATTTATCAAGCAGTCAATAAAATGTCAGGACAATCAGAACCAAGCACTTCCCAAAGTACCCAGCCAGGTCCAGGACAATAATTAGCAAAACTGTATGAATTTTATGTGTGAAAATCTGAGCAATTTAAAATGACATTCTCCTTTTTTTTTGTGTGCGCACTATTTGGTGTTCTGTAATGTAATTTAAATGAAAATCCAGGATTATAACTGGAATGCAGGGTATTAGTTACCAAGTATTTGTAACTTAACTTTCATGTGTTTAGGAAATGCTGAATAGTTATTGTGACTTTTTTCAGTATTGTAGTTTAAATAACTTACCAAAACAATGAAACTTGTGTGATTATATTGCATTATTTTGATAAATAAAATTTGCAGAATTTGGGTGCACAATCCCCCCACGTGTACTTATCTGTTTAAAAAAAAAAGAGAGATGATAATGCTTGCCCACCTTTTTAAATGGTTTCATCAAGTGGGAGTTGCACTCCTAAAATCACTTAGGTTCTTTTGAAAAATCAAATATGGTAAAGAGAGTAAATAGAAGTAGTGATCAAAGAATTGTTATAAATTATCCCAAAACTTTATCCCTTGTTTGTTAGTATGTGCCAAAAATAGTTGAAATGCACAACGCATGAGGTGCTTCCAGACTGTTTCATGTAATTGCTGTTATTATTTGCTGCTTGAGACTGATCACCTAAGTCACACAGGAATAATTTCTGCTCCCTGAATGAGAGTAGAAATTTAACAGGGAAAGTGCTAATGGATACTTTTATTCAGGCTTGATTACCTTTATTCACATGTCAATATAGGTATTCATGGAAACAGAAGCCATATTCCAAATATATATGCAGAGAAAAAGGGGTATGTGTAAGCATTCACGTGTAATTAATAAGGTGAATGAATATGGTTGAAATAAATGGCTGTTGGAAGTCAAATGTCCACAACTACCATTTCTGTGAAATTCTACAAGCTTTAATTCATATCAGTGTAGATATTTAGTGGTATGGATAACTAACAAACTATACGATTTGACTTGGGGGTGTCCCTACCATCCCCCCATATTAAGAGACTCCAATCTTAAAAATAAGTATCTGTTAGAAGAGATGTACAACTACAGTAATAAATAACCTCAACAAATCTGGGGGTGAAAGCCTGACCCAATGTCAAAGCAGTTTAGCCATTGACTTGAATGAGGTCTGAACTTCACCCCCAGTCCTTAAAGCAGAGACAAATTAAACATAAAGCAGAGATAAATTAAAAAAACAAAATCACAAAATGAGAGTTTGTACAGATCTAAGAACTGTAAGATCAAATGAAACAGAAGAAATTACACAGAGATAGATTTAGGAAACACTAACCTTATAGACAGTCTGGAAAATTAAATACTACATTAGAAATCTAAACTACTGAAAAGTCAATAAGAATTCACTGAGCTGATATATACACATCTAAAATATGTTCCTCTTTAAATGAGGTCTTAGTGTGCCAAAACAATTAAACTTCAGACATTTCTGAACAAAGGAGTGTTTGCAGGACTCCAGGTATTTGTCCAGATGCCAGCCACTTAACTTTGGATCACTATAACATTAGGGATCTATTATCGACCCCCTGACCAGGACAGTAATAGTGATGATGAAATGCTAAGGGAGATTAGAGAGGCTATCAAAATTAAGAACCCAATAATAGTGGGGGATTTCAATTATCCCCATATTGACTGGGAACATTTCACTTCAGGACGAAATGCAGAGATAAAATTTCTCGATACTTTAAATGACTGCTTCATGGAGCAGCTGGTACGGGAACCCACAAGGGGAGAGGCAACTCTAGATTTAATCCTGAGTGGAGCGCAGAAGCTGGTCCAAGAGGTAACTATAGCAGGACCGCTTGGAAATAGTGACCATAATACAATAGCATTCAACATCCCTGTGGTGGGAAGAACACCTCAACTGCCCAACACTGTGGCATTTAATTTCAAAAGGGGGAACTATACAAAAATGAGGGGTTAGTTAGACAAAAGTTAAAAGGTACAGTGACTAAAGTGAAATCCCTGCAAGTTGCATGGGCCCTTTTTAAAGACACCATAATAGAGGCCCAACTTTAATGTATACCCCAAATTAAGAAAAACAGTAAAAGAACTAAAAAAGAGCCACTGTGGCTTAACAACCATGTAAAAGAAGCAGTGAGAAATAAAAAGACTTCCTTTAAAAAGTGGAAGTCAAATCCTAGTGAGGCAAATAGAAAGGAGCACAAACACTGCCAACTTAAGTGCAAGAGTGTAATAAGAAAAGCCAAAGAGGAGTTTGAAGAACAGCTAGCCAAAAACTCTAAAGGTAATAACAAAATGTTTTTTAAGTACATCAGAAGCAGGAAGCCTGCTAAACAACCAGTGGGGCCCCTTGATGATCAAAATACAAAAGGAGTGCTTAAAGATGATAAAGTCATTGCGGAGAAACTAAATGGATTCTTTGCTTCAGTCTTCACAGCTGAGGATGTTAGGGAGATTCCCAAACCTGAGCTCACTTTTGTAGGTGACAAATCTGAGGAACTGTCACAGATTGAAGTGTCACTAGAGGAGGTTTTGGAATTAATTGATAAACTCAACATTAACAAGTCACCGGACCAGATGGCATTCACCCAAGAGTTCTGAAAGAACTCAAATGTGAAGTTGCGGAACTATTAACTAAGGTTTGTAACCTGTCCTTTAAATCGGCTTCGGTACCCAATGACTGGAAGTTAGCTAATGTAACGCCAATATTTAAAAAAGGCTCTAGGGGTGATCCCAGCAATTACAGACCGGTAAGTCTAACGACGGTACCGGGCAAATTAGTTGAAACAATAGTAAAGAATAAAATTGTCAGACACATAGAAAAACATAAAACTGTTGAGCAATAGTCAACATGGTTTCTGTAAAGGGAAATCGTGTCTTACTAATCTATTAGAGTTCTTTGAAGGGGTCAACAAACATGTGGACAAGGGGGATCCGGTGGACATAGTGTACTTAGATTTCCAGAAAGCCTTTGACAAGGTCCCTCACCAAAGGCTCTTACGTAAATTAAGCTGTCATGGGATAAAAGGGAAGGTTCTTTCATGGACTGAGAACTGGTTAAAGGACAGGGAACAAAGGGTAGGAATTAATGGTAAATTCTCAGAATGAAGAGGGGTAACTAGTGGTGTTCCCCAAGGGTCAGTCCTCGGACCAATCCTATTCAACTTATTCATAAATGATCTGGAGAAAGGGGTAAACAGTGAGGTGGCAAAGTTTGCAGATGATACTAAACTACTCAAGATAGTTAAGACCAAAGCAGATTGTGAAGAACTTCAAAAAGATCTCACAAAACTTAGTGATTGGGCAACAAAATGGCAAATGAAATTTAATGTGGATAAATGTAAAGTAATGCACATTGGAAAAAATAACCCCAACTATACATACAACATGATGGGGGCTAATTTAGCTACAACGAGTCAGGAAAAAGATCTTGGAGTCATCGTGGATAGTTCTCTGAAGATGTCCACGCAGTGTGTAGAGGCGGTCAAAAAAGCAAACAGGATGTTAGGAATCATTAAAAAGGGGATAGAAAATAAGACTGAGAATATATTATTGCCCTTATATAAATCCATGGTACGCCCACATCTCAAATACTGTGTACAGATGTGGTCTCCTCACCTCAAAAAAGATATTCTAGCACTAGAAAAGGTTCAGAAAAGGGCAACTAAAATGATTAGGGGTTTAGAGAGGGTCCCATATGAGGAAAGATTAAAGAGGCTAGGACTCTTCAGCTTGGAAAAGAGAAGACTAAGGGGGGATATGACAGAGGTATATAAAATCATGAGTGATGTTGAGAAAGTGGATAAGGAAAAGTTATTTACTTGTTCCCATAATACAAGAACTAGGGGTCACCAAATGAAATTAATAGGCAGCAGGTTTAAAACAAATAAAAGGAAGTTCTTCACGCAGCGCACAGTCAACTTGTGGAACTCCTTACCTGAGGAGGTTGTGAAGGCTAGGACTATAACAATGTTTAAAAGGGGACTGGATAAATTCATGGTGGCTAAGTCCATAAATGGCTATTAGCCAGGATGGGTAAGAATGGTGTCCCTAGCCTCTGTTCGTCAGAGGATGGAGATGGATGGCAGGAGAGAGATCACTTGATCATTGCCTGTTAGGTTCACTCCCTCTGGGGCACCTGGCATTGACCACTGTCGGTAGACAGATACTGGGCTAGATGGACCTTTGGTCTGACCCGGTACGGCCTTTCTTATGTTCTTATGTTCAGTAATAAGTGGGGTTTTTAAAACCTCTTTTGAAAAAGAAGGAGCATTTTTCCATGAGAGAGTAAAAACGTTTTTATGTTTTAACGAAGCATGTAAATGTGCTGCTATATTTCTCTCTGTGTTTTCACTTTTACTGTAGTTGACAGTTTGACAATTATTCTGAGCTGCTGCAGTGGGTTGAAATATTGTTTTCAGCCCTGGAAACCCTTATTCCAGGGGTAGTCTATTTTTTGTCAAGGTACAAATTTCTTGGTGAAGGTATAGATTCCAGAGAAAATAATAAGTAAATACAAAGATCCAGGTCCATTCAAAAGTATCTGGTGGTCTGGATGGATTTGGCCCGCAGTCTGCTTATTGACTGCCCCCGCCTTATTCAAATCCTATTTTGGTCACAATTGAAACCAGTATTCCAGCTTCTTCATAGTTTTGATTTGTTCGATTTGTTCTGATTTGTTTGATTTGAGAAGTATTTGTACGTTACTGAGGTGATCAAGAACACCAAAGCAGAGGTTTCCCAACCCCCCCCCCGCCCCTCCTGCAGGATGGAGCACCAACTGCTTTAGCAACTTTTAGCAACCCCTACTAACTCACCTCTGTGCAGCGTTGTCCTTTTATAGAATTTCCCCAAACCTCCCTTAGCAAACCCTTCAGGGGCTGGCCCTTAACATTTGGTAAAGCCAAGCAACTACAGCCCTGAAATAGACATTCTGCAACTGGCAGTACCTTTGTCTTTTCAAGATAAGTATTCATTGTTCTTTCTTCTAGCTTTCTCCCACTTATTGCTGAGAAAATGGCGGTCTCACACTACTGAAACTTATAGATTTTAAGGTCAGAAGGGACCATTATGATCATCTAGTCTGACCTCCTGCACAATGCAGGCCACAGAATCTCACCAACCCACTCCTGTAACAAACCCCTAACCTTTGTCTGAGTTACTGAAGTCTTCAAATCGTGGTTTAAAGACCTCAAGGTGCAGAGAATCCTCCAGCAAGTGACCCGTGCCCCATGCTGAAGAGGAAGGCAAAAAACCTCCAGGGCCTCTGCCAATCTGCCCTGGAGGAAAATTCCTTCTGACCCCAAATATGGAGATCAGTTAAACCCTGAGCATGTGGGCAAGACTCACCAGCCAGCACCCAGGAAAGAATCCTCTGTAGTAACTCAGATCCTCCCAACCCCCCACATCTAACATCCCATCACAGACCATTGGGCATATTTACCTGCTAATAATCAAAGATCAATTAATTGCCAAAATTAGGCTATCCCATCATACCTTCTGTTTAGTTTTGATCTGAGAGCTACCTTTAGCTTTCATTCAAGTGTGAAGTGTGAGATGTTTGTTTAAAAATTGACCTATAGTGTGAGTATTATATTAGGCTTAATTGCAAGCTTTTTAAAGGCTTGTGAGGTCAGTTTTTATGCCAATTTGTCCCAGAGGCCTTACAAAGGAACACCAGATGGATTTTTAAAATAAGGAAAACTTCTGTATTATATTAAAGGATCAATTCTTGCTGGGCTATTCACAGAAATAAAGAACAGCCACACATACTGTAGCAAAACATGCAACAATACTCCCGTTTTCTGACATTACATGAATCTGTCATAAATAGTTGGCAGTCATGGTTAAAATGCTGAGAATTCTAGAGAAAGGGTTGTGTCATTTAAATCTAATTAAGCTTTTAATAAATTCAATTTCATTTCTAACCATCATGCCTTCCTTAGTCTAAATTCATTGCTAATTCCTCAATAAAGAAGAATGTTTAGAGACAGAAAATTGAGGGCATGACACTATATAAATTAGGTATGTCAGAGATGAGACACAAAGTGCTGCAAAAACAGTACATGGGTAGAATGTTTTTCCATGAATATATAAAATTTGTTGCTAGCTGTTGGTATTTTTGGTGCATGGATCATTACAGTTATTGATCTCATGTGTAAGAAAGAATTTATCCTTTAAAAAACATAAATAAATATCACCAAAAGTGAACCATAAATGATTTGTATGAAAGTTATCCACTATTAGCTCTCTAATATTAAATAAAGAGTGTGATGTTGCCAATTATTGGCATAGTTACCATGAAATAAAGATAGTTATTAAGGACCGTCATCACTACCATCCACAGACAGTGTTATACAGCTGTATGAGTTTAACATTCCAGTTTTAAGACTAATCATTATGATGTCAGTTTCCATTCATGAACATTGGGATGTCTAGTGGTTAGGACAGGAGGCTGGGTTCTATTCTTGGCTATGGGTGACCTCAAGAAAGTCACTTAATAAGGACTGTTGTCACCACTGTACAGAAACTTTATAGACATATTTGCTTAAGAGCTAAGAAAGTGCTTGGAGCTGTCTAGATTAATGCCCCTCCCTCAAGGAGCTTAGGGCCAGATTTTCAAAGGTATTTAGGCTCCTAAAGATTCAGATATGTGCCTTAGTGGGGATTTTCAAAAGCCTAACCCCTATTGACTTCAAGAATGCTTTTGAAAATCTCCACTAGGCACTAATCTGAATCTTAAGGTGCCTTTGAATATCTGGCTCTTACTCTAAGGGCCCCGATCCTTGCTCACTTGAACAGTCCCATTGATTTCTACTCATACTACAAAGCTCTACTCTTGTGAGCAAGTTACTCCTGGGGGAATTCTGCATCAAAAAATCCAAAATTCTGTGCCAAAAAATCAAATATTCTGCATATTTTATTTCTCAAAATAATGCAATATAATCACACCAGTTTCACTTATTTTGGTAATTTATTTAAACTACCATAAAGGGAAAAAAATCACAATAGCTGTTCAGCATTTCCTAAAGGCATGAAAATTAAGTTACAAATACTTGCTAACCAACACCCTGCATTCTAGTTATAATCCTGGATTTTCACTTAAATTACATTACTTTTATTTTGGTGTTCTATAAAGTAGAACGTCGCTTTAAATTGCTCAGACTTCACACACAAAAGTCATTTAGTGTTGCTAATAATTGTCCTGTATTTTTTTTAAGAATGGATACATAAAATAGATCCTGAGCTGTAATCTAACCCCATTGTGCCTCTCTGGCACAGGAAAACAAGCAAGAAAGCACATAGACCTTCCGTTACTGTCATTTACAATAAAGCTTCTTTATACCACTCTGGCAAGGTAAAGGAGCCTTAATTGACTAAGAATGGGAACAGTAGCAGCCTGCCTGTTTAGTTGTTAGATTTCTGCTCTGCCTCAGGGACAGAGCTTGCTTCACACAGCACTATGCATCCAAGCCCAGGATACAGCAACAGCAACCAGAGCAGGGTTTCTCAAACAGGGGTCGATGCTTGTGTAGGGAAAGCCCCTGGCAGGCCGGGCCGGTGTATTTACCTGCCCCGTCTGCAGGTCCGGCCGATCGCGGCTCCCACTGGCCGCGGATAACTGCTTCGGGCCAATGGGAGCTGCTGGAACGACAGCCAGTATGTCCCTCCGCCCGCGCTGCTTCCAGCAGCTCCCTTTGGCCTGGAGCAGCAATCCGCAGCCAGTGGGAGCCGCGATCGGCCAGACCTGCGGATGGGGCAGGTAAACACACCAGCCCAGCCCGCCAGGGGCTTTCCCTACACAAGCGGCGACCCCTGTTTGACAAACCCTGAACCAGAGGGACAGAGTGAGTCTATCTCACTTATTCGCATGAAGGCAGGTGCCCAGACCCTTAATGTCTCTCCATGGACGCACATATGCCCCGCCTCCCTCCTCCCTCCCACCACGGTGATCTGCTCTCTGCTGCTGGCTGCTCCCAGCAGACATGCCTGGGCTACCATGGAAGGGCGTGTGTTCCCCCATAGATTTCTTTGCTTTCCCATTTTTCTGCAGGGGAGCCAAGAAATCTGCAGAAAGTATAAATTTTGCACCCCCTCCCCCCTGCAGGGCACAGAATTCCCTCAGGAGTAACAAGTACTTGCAGGATTAAGTTGTTGACTAATATGCTGGCTAGCAAACATATATCAGTGGTTCTCAAACTTTTTTTTTTGCGGACCACTTTAAAATTGCTCAGAGTCTCAGCAGACCACTTAATGATCTTTCCAAATGTTGCTTGTTCCATTTACAATAGTTATCTAAGCGCTATATTAAAAAACAAACAAACAACATTTTACGTTTGTTCTACAAATAAAAGCACACAACTCATATTTTAATATCAGTAGTCGTACCTTTCTAATGTGATGGATGTGCCCTCTCTCCCCCCGCCACGGCAGTCCCCGAGCTGGAGCTGGGAAGGAGGAGGGTCTCTCCATTGCCACAGCAGCCACAGATCTGGGGCTGGGAAGGAGGGCCATCTCTCCCCAGCAGCCACAGCTCTGGAGCTGTGGAAAGTCTCCTCTTTCTCTGGCTGCTGCAGCCCTGAACATCCCAAATTCCCCCCACCCCCACTTCTCACCCCACTGCCCCCTCCCACCTACCGTCTATTCCATCACAAGGCCACCACCTCATCTTACATGTGTCCTCTCCAGGAGCCATGCCTGCAGATCTCCACTAATTAGGTAGGTGGCCCTTAATTCTTTTGGTGTGCAGCTGCCCAGGCATGCATCTTAGAGGGAACTATCCGTGGACCACTTGAATGGAGCTCGTGGACCACTGGTGTGCCACGGACCACAGTTTGAGAACCTCTGATATATAGTATGCATTAAGCACCAACATTAAGAATATATTAAGAACAAAGCAATTGACTATACAATTTAACAACAGCCACCTATGTGCTTCCTACCCCAGGAGCAGTGCTATGAAGTATAACTAGTTTAATTAAAATTGGTTTAGCCTTTTTTCATTCATACATCTCACAGCACTTAGCAAAGTGTCATTAACCCTATTATACTGATACGGAAAGTTTGAGAGATGAAATGGCTTGCCCAAGATCACAGCAGATCAACAATAGGGATGAGGATAGAACTGAGGTCTTCTGGATTCCAGGCCAATGTCCTATACAGTAAACCATGTTGCCTCACATAGCGTGAATGTGTGAACACTGACTGAACCCGGAATGAATAGTGCTATGTATGTGATAGAAGATCAGTAGAACACTTACTGTTTTTAAACTGTCGTCTAAGCCCAAACACCAAGAAACAAAGCCTTTTTCTAGTTCAGTCATTTTTAATTTGATTGGCAAGTTAACACTGCAAATAAAAGTTAAGCTTTAATTTACTGGCTCGGTATGTTTTGTTGAAAAATTAAGTCATTTGGGAGTCTACATCTGCATAACAACAATGTATTATCTGTAATTAACCTTTACAAAAGCCCCTTTTTAATTTCCTCCTGTCAATATATCTGGAAAATGAGACCTTAACAAGCATTAGAATAGGAGCATCTATATTAGAGTAGAAACAACTACAAATATTAGATGGATGATGCACTCAAGTTTTAAGTTAATGAAAGTTTGGTCATTATATTACCTCTCTATTTGGATGCATATGGAGAAACCATTTTTACACATCAGTTACGTCTGATAATAAAATAAACTCATGCCTGCACTGATATTGGCTAACAATTGAACGTAGAATCTAAATTCACTGCAAATCCCTAAGAGAGTGTTCTCAAGCTTTATTCTTAGAAGAAAGTCATCCAGTGCTCTCAAGTCTAACAACACTCTCCAGATTTTGTATTTTTACTTTGAGCCTTTTGATGAAGGCAACTGGGAATTTGTAAATTCAAATAATAAAATCTTCTCTGTCAATCTCTGTTCTAATTTCTCTATTTACAGAGGTAGAAAAGCAGAATGAGACCTTCTAAAACTGTTCTCTCACCAGTGAGGTTTTAAAAGTAGTGTGTAATGCAAGCACTTTTCAAACTGGGTAAAACAGATGTGATTTTAAAAAAAAACACCCACCCCCACAAAAATAGGTAGGCTCTCCTACATTCCAAACACCTAACAGGCACACAGGAGGATACTTAAGTTGCACATAAAGCAGACCCCCACTTCCCTCACTTGGCATGATATGAACAAATTTTGTTACTTAGATGGAGCCTACCTTTTTCTTTCCTTTTTAAATGGTTATTTATTTGTGTTGGGGCAAATTATTTTCCTTCAAAAAAGTTGAGCATACTATAAAAAGCATATTTCCAACAAGTAAGTGTTTATGTTATAGGAGGGCAGGGAGGTGTTAAATATACGGGGATAGACTGCCCACTCCTTTGCACAACGTTCGCAAGGCAGAGGACTGCAGAGTTTTTCAGATCATTCTGATGGTAGGACAGAACAGAAGAGATTAGGGATTCTACTCCAATCCATGGATCTCCAAGATCCATTAGAAGTAAGGCAATTAATACAGACCCATTGTATAAGGCTTTACTATCTTCAGCCTCCTGCCCCTCCTTCTGCTTGCAAGGTTCTATTGAAACCAATGGGTGCTGCTGGGTACCAAAGGAGGGACTTAGAGAGGGGTGATGTAAGAGGGCTAGGAGATTACAGTAATCAAAGCATAAGATGATCAGCACTCAACGAGCTTTGAAAATGTGGGCAGAGAGGGAAGAGTGGATCCTGGAGACACTGTACAGAGAGTAGCAAGTTTGCGACATGGCCTGGGTGTGTGACAAAAGAGAGAGTTGAAGTCCAAGACACAGTTAATGTACTACCCCCCCCAATGGGTCTCAGAGCCAGCGTGGGAATGGCTATATAGCTATTTTTAGTGCTGCAACATAAGCCCACATCTCTAGACCTGGGCATTGGGACTCACTATCATGCCCCCCACTTTTTTTTGGCAGTGTAGTCATAATAAGATTACAGGTTTGAGTGACAATAAGAAGGAGGACATAGCACTGCATACTTATGTGTGTAAGGCATTAGTAGTCGCACACAATGTACGTAGTATATAGGGAACATTAAGGTGTTTGGCAAAGTCTG
Organism: Mauremys mutica; assembly: GCF_020497125.1. NCBI lineage: Eukaryota > Metazoa > Chordata > Testudines > Geoemydidae > Mauremys > Mauremys mutica. The sequence goes on from NC_059072.1 coordinate 194,188,728, forward strand.
CGATGAACCCCACACTCGTGAATCATTTTTAAATGGTTTCTGTCTTCTTAAAAATCCACTGCTTGTTTATGTAATACACCATTATGTGCAAGTTGCTGGAAAAAACACATACCGTACGAAATATTGTGAAGTTCAGTAATGGAAACTATACATTGCATTCATACATATCCCCTTCTGTCATTACATTGAATATAATCAGCTGAAAAATATCTAATGTGAAGCTATTCTTGAAGAGTCAATATCCACAATATGCAGGTGACTAAGTCATCCAAAATACATTGAAGTATTTTTTCCAACCAGAAATCAATATACATACATTACCAGTAAGTTTATTAACAGCAGATCTAGCATTTAGCAATTTATAGAGACTACTTTCCCAGAGTGGTGGGCCATATTTTGCCATCAATTTATAAGCAGAACCCCCTTCTGAAATATAGCTTTTGCATAGAATTTGAAAGCAGTTTTGGTAAGCTGCTTGCTACTTACTGTTCAAATTTAACTGCCATGAAACCGACATTTCAGAACATGATTTCGGTCAGGAGTTCTGTTTAAAAATTGATGGCATGATATGGTCCCCAATCAGCCCTTTTATAACCATTAACTTCATGCAGCAGTAACTGAAAAACAAGGCAGCAAGTTCTCTCCTGCAGTCTATTCTATAGTAGTTTCATGTTTCTGACACCTAATTGCACACCAGCACTTAACTTTGAGCAATATATTTCTACATCTTGTGCAATGAGAAAATAGGAAGCACTTACTATGCCTCTTACTTTACGATGTTGCCATACCATCTACAGGACAAAAATGATCCCATGCTGAAGGTCCACAAAATATCTGCAAATTTCAAAATGCAGAGGTTATACTGTGCCACCAGTTTTTAAGCAAAGATCTCCACAAAAACTAAAGCATAGATTTGCTTGAAAATTGATGGTATTATATGGCCCCAGGTATGCCAAAAGACCACATCAAGCCAAAGTATTAAGGTTGTTATCTTGGGGAAAAAATAAAGTTAGTCATTACTCTCTAAGTGGCAGTACCTTGCAATTAGCAGAACTATGCACCTCAATGAGGCAAAATATAAAGTTTTTCATGCATGATTAGTTATACAGGGGCCATTTTCAAATGATTGGTGGAAGGGTGCTGGCTTCATCAGAGACTGCAAAAGTTTGGAAAAATTATTTCACATTTCCATAATTCACAGTCCCTTCACAGAGACACTGCTATATATGTAGTATTGCAGTACTTAGCATCAGGGGCGGCTCTAGGTTTTTGGCCGCCCCAAGCAGTCATGCCCAGGAGGCGCCCCCGAGCCGCGGGAGCAGCGGACCTCCCGCGGGCATGACTGCAGAGGGTCCACTGGTCGCGCGGCTCGGCTGGACCTCCCGCAACTGCGGGCGGTTCGCAGATCCGGCGGCTCCAGTTGAGCTGCCGCAGTCATGCCTGCGGGAGGTCTAGCCGAGCCGCGGGACCAGCGAACCGTCCGCAGTCGTGCCTGCGGGAGGTCCACCGGAGCCGCCGGCCGAGCGTCCCCTCCGCAGTCATGCCTGCGGCAGGTCCGCTGCTCCCGGGGCTCCGGTGGACCTCCCGCAGGCATGACTGCGGCAGGTCCGCCGGCCCAGCCTGCCGCCCCCCCGGGAAAGGGCCGCCCCAGGCAGGGGCTTGCCCCGCTGGGCTCTGGAGCCGGCCCTGCTTAGCATGGTTTCCAATGAAGAAGCTGCAGATTTTTATCACCTCTGGATATTTCTATCCAGGCCTTCTGATGGGTAATGCAAATGTGTTTTATTTCTCATGACTTGATAACAAAAGATGTTTTAATTTACACAGCTCCAGTTTGTGGTAATCTGACTATTTTAGGATTTGTTCTACCTAAATTAGGAAAAAACAAAACAAAACAAAGACACCCCCACTCATCAACTGGCCCATACATCTCACTGTTATATGTTTCCTCAAGTACTCTGCAGGAAGGCAGAACAGCTCCAGGGAGCCAATCTACTTAGCACATCACAGCCATACACAATCTTTGTGGTGCTTTTGCAAAACATGATAGTTACAAAAACTCACCCAAAGTTCCATCACAGCATAACAAATACCACAGACATAACCAAACCAAAAAACATTGTAATATATTTAAAGTAGGTAGGCTAACCCAACCATACATTGCTTATTTAAAGCAAAAGTAGTACAAACAAAAAAAATATAGAACACTCACTTGCAAAAAAAAATGTTCAATTAAGCTAATTCAGCTCTCAAACTGGGCAATATAAGAAAAAAAAGTCATGACACGAGCAAATGTAAGGTCAACTAGACTCTACAGACAGCACTTCAGGCAGTCCCCTCCTCCTCCTCCTGGCAAGATCCTCTTTGACAGAAATCCACAAAGAGAACTCCTCATATTTAGGCAAGCTCTTCAGGAGGATCTTGAGGTGCACCAGCCAGGCTCTTCACCCAGAGCTGTTGTTTTGGTGCTGACTCCATTAGTAGAATCCTCTTTAAGGAGCCCAGGGCCAGGCAGTCTCTACTAGCAGGTTCCTTCTTAGGGAAGAAAGTAAAAGCTCATCTTACCAGATGTTTTTGTTTAACAAAAAAGGTGCTATTTTTAGAGGTCCCAGATATTGGCGCTTGAGGTGGCCACCAGCTGTTGACAACAGCCCTGAAGTACACACAGAATAAGTATTACTCAGAAAGGGACCTCTGACATATAGCCAAGCAAACAGGGCTGCAGCGGTCGCAGCAGTCCACACATTCCACATTAAACCTTAATATCAAACATTAAGTAGATAGTTTAACCTCTCACTATGATCAATCTCCTGACGGCTCAATCCCTTGAGGACTGATGAGGTAATTTCATTAGCCCATATGAAATTCACTGTTGTGTGGCATTATGGACTTAAAATACTTTCATTAAGAGTAAATTTTCATGAAAGAGCTTAAACTGCATACTTAATGCACAATTTGTCAGGCTCATTTACTATCCTGCTTTCAGTGATTCAGTCATTGGCATGTATACATATAATGCATAATTTAGTTTAATTACTTTTGATTGCTTAATGACAAATCCAATGGACATTTTGAAAGTCAGCTATATAATGGCAATTTGTACATTATTACTAGCCTTCACAGTTTAAAATGATTTCTTTTTCATTATATGCCAGTATATAAAAGTAACTCAGAGGGTGGGATAACCCATACACACCCAGTTATCTCCTATGGCTGGTTCCAGCCCAGGTCCCACTTCCTTATTCCTTGCAAGGGGGCCCTGCTTTTTGTGAGCCTTTTCAGTCTTTCCAGATGGGGGAAATCAAAATGAAAGTCACAAACCTCCAATGCATTTGAAGATATTTCCTCTCTGTGGCCCCTCAAATAGCAGGGAAGGGGAGTGGTGAGTCTACAGTGCTGTCAACAATCCAGCACCAGGTTAGTGGGTTTGGAACTGAGTCTGGTTCAGTTGGTCCATCTCACCCTGGAAGTTTGCTGTATTCTCCTTAGGGTCAGGATGACGGTATCCTGGCTGAATGTTCCCTAAGGAATCATACCTGCCGTCTGCTGCTTAGGGCAATCCTGCTCCTCACTCCTCTGCTGACCAGCTTCCTTCCTTTTGAAGGTCTTCTCCCTATCATACATGATGGACAGGGCTGAAGGAGTGGGAGCTAGGTCTGACTCCGGGGCCTCTCAAGCATCTTCCTTGTCTGGGTGGGGTGCATACGCCAAATACAATTTCTCCTTCAGGAAGGAGGAAATCTAGGTATTTCAAATTTCCAAATCTATACACCTGTCTACTGGTAATTTCTTGTGGAAGAGAGCAAAGGAAAAGGTTTAGGCCTTCACCACATTCTTTATCAAATGTTAGCTCAATATTTTTATTGCCAATTATATGAAGTGGATCCCCCTTTTATCCTTTTCACACAGTGCAGACATATGGTCAAAAGTTGCCAAGAAGTCTACAACCAAAAAGCTGAAAGTTTGAAAAAAATATCCATATGGAAAAAAAAAATCAATAAGCTTAGAAGCCAATAAGAAGGTAATGACCTGCTGGTTCAGAGAAGGAAGTAGAAAGGACTGATCTTAACTGACCATTAACTGAAGGTAAAATCCGGTGAACTCAAGATAGTTAATGCATTTTTAAAGGCCAGCATGGAGACACCTCAAATGTTTGTTCCAGAATACAAATTTGTGCTTTATCCTTGGCTCAGTATAGCTGTGACCCTAGGCTGAGCTAATCTCTTCTTTCAGGAATCTCAGCTCAGCACCAATGCCCATTTCCCAGAGAGCAACTCAGCTTCAGGAACTCATTACTCTCTGCCTTGGTCTCTGATTAGAAACTGTCCTGCTGCTTGCACAGCTCCCTCCACACAACTTTTCATAACAAAAGTGAACAATCCAGCATGTTTCCAAACACTGAACATTTCTCTCACTAAGAAAGAGCTGGGAAGATTATATGAATCACCACCACCCAGTGATACCTGCGATAACAAAAAACATCACTTTCATTTCATAGGTGTAGATGTACATTGGGATGTAATAACTCCCAGCTTTACAATATATATTTCTCCAGTTGTGTAGCATGGTCCATGTTCATGCTGAGAAAACAAAACTCTTAGAATCTATGTATGGAAAGGCCTTGTTTATTGGGGTTCAGAAAGCCCGAGTCCTCCAAATTAACCATTATCTTTGGAATGAAACCCAGTGTCTCTCTAGGACCACCACTTATTTTGGTTTCACAACCAGCATCTGACCATTTTTGTAAGCTTTTTTTTTTAATGCAGTTGTCTGGGCACTGACACTTGGAAATTACTGGCAGAACTGTTGAAGAGTAAATGATAAAGTTAACCCATTTTGTTAGAGTTTGTGCAGGTTTAACATTTATACTTTAATATAAAAATGCCTTTGATTAAAAAATGCTGCTACTTTGCCAAATCAAAATCCTCTAGTTTTATATAATGAATTCATTTTTATAGTGGTGTTCAGGTGTGTATGGATAGGGAAACAGCTTTTGGTTTCCCAGAAACATATTTCAAAAGAGAATATACTGTGTCATCAAGCAGCAGATGTCTGTTCACTAGCAGCTGGAATGTATTTGACATTGTTAGCTTGGTTTACAAAGCTGTTATGAATCAACATCTCGCTTAACAATGCAGTACACCCAGATACAGGGACATAAAAACACACATCAAGTCATTGGCCAGATTTGATCTATGATCTTATCAGCAAGAAAACATCAGAGCAGAACAGAGCCAATGGTACAATACTTAAGGTAGGTCTATATTGCAATCACAGAGCGTGACTGCAGTTCATGTAAGTATATTGGAGCTTGCTTTAATTTTAGATTGCTTGGGTGCAGGCTAGTCACCCAAGTAATTACCCAGGGTCCCAGGCAGGCTTGTACCACTCTGTGCGGAAGCCCATGCTGTGCAACTTCTCTACTAATGGTACTTGAACTCGCTAAATTAAAGCTGGCTTGGGTAGGTCTACATGAGCTGCAGTTATATCTTGTGATTATATTATAGACATACCATTACTAAGCACTAGTGCCTGCTCCTGTTGAGGGTACTGTGTGAGCAACCATGGAGTCTTTTCTCTGCCTTGGCTTCTGATTTGTATCAGATGCACAGCACAACCCATGTTTTCTGGGCCTATGACCAGACCCAAGAGCTGAGAAGTTCTTATATGGCTGTGCTAGAGGTGGGGAGGAGAGATGCTCTTTTGTCTAAAGAAGAAGATTTTATTTTATATGTTAACCATTTGTTTCCAATACTCTTATTATCAAGGAATAGAGTTCAAGCAATTATAGTGAATAGACTTATTCTTTTCACTAATATATCTAAGTGCTGCGGTGTTACACAAAATGATGATCCTGAGCTGAATCTTATACGCTGGTGTGTACTGTTCCTTTGGGAACTGCAGGCCTGGTAATTCTGTGAGCACTCAGAGGATAAAGGCTGGACACTATAGGGAATGCTCCAAGGACTTGAGGAGATGGTGTGTGTCTCTCTCTTAACTGTACAGAGAGAGAGAGAGAGGCCTGGAAAGCAGTGTTTGTGTTGCCAGAGGCAGGAGGAAGGTAGAAGGGGGGCTCAGGGAGCTGATGCACAGTAGGCACAGACAAGCCTTCCTCACACTAAGGGCAGCAGGTGATGAGGTGCCTCATAACCCTGGAGAGCATCACAAGAGTCTTATCCCGAAAGCTGCCACTAGATTCAGTGAGTTTCTGGCCCCACTTATTCATCGGAATAACTTTACTCATGTGAGTAGTTCCATCAAACACAATGGGACTGCTCAGGTGTTTAAAGTATGCACAAATATGTTTGCAGGAATGACACCTTTAGAATTTGTATGTATTTGTTTTGGCAATACGAGCATAATAGTGTCATTAAAGCAGATTTTATGAGTGCAGAAAGATATCCCATCCAAATTAAAAAAAAAATAGCAAGTAGGCAAGCAGCTGTTAAAGAACAGAAAACCTGAAGAAAGCAGAAAGAGTAAGATTCCTATAATGAAACCATCAAAGCAATGAACATTTGGAATGACTTCAAAAAAGAAGTTAAAAAATATCAAAAATACTGAGTAAAAAGCTACCTATCTTAAAAAAAAAAGGATTCCATAGCTATGCTCTTACAACATATCCCTGTTCATATTAACTACTTCTTACCTTTAAGAAAAGCAGCTATGCAATTTTTCCAACCTTTATCATGCTGGAAAAAGGTACAGAGCCTTTGAATATGTATTTCACATTTCACTCACTGCATAAACATATTGAATAGCACCACATTTCTCACTATGAATTACTGCTCACTTGTGTTAGGAATAATATATGGTAATTTGTGTATATACCATGCAGTATGTCTCACACACCACTCCCAGTAGTACTAGCCATGACAAAATATTTTATAGTTACATTTTCCAGCCACCAATGCTTTTTTGTTTTGTCTGTTCAGCAGTAAACTTCTCTAATAAGAAAATATGAAGTAGGTTCAGTATAAGCAAAATAAGAACATGATTCTGGAATATGTGCTAAACTGAACTGCACCATAACACAGATTTATACCATCTGAGAATCCAGCCCTGTATATGTACTAATGTGTGGCATAGTTAGTCAAAACTGTCTTGTTAGTCTGTGTACAGGGACTTGTATACTAACAGGGTATATGATTTCTGAAATTACCACTGAAATGACAGTAATTAATTTGTTGAAGGGGTGTGGTTGTGGACCATATGAATTTTCTGCCTATACATTCTTCTACTTAGCTTCTAACTGAAGAGACAGGGTATTTTTCTTGTTGTGGTGGTTAAACATACACAGAGTTACGGGATCACTAAGACCAGTAAATTGAGCAGCTAGAGATGTTTACTATGTAATTACCTTACCTGGAGTTACAGGCATTTAAGTGCAAAAGTTGCTATAATCACTATTTTTAATGTTTTATTTTATATCCTGCAGAGGCCACATTGACAGCTTTTATTTTTTCAATTGTATAAAGAGTTTATTTTAGACTTCTGCCTCTTATGCCTTGCTTGTTTTCTACCGTCACCCCTTCTTTATTAATTTACTGCAAGTAGAGAATTATGCACACAGCAAGCACTGCATGATCAATGGCAATGCAAACTTCATGCACGATCCTGTCAAATTCCTTCAACCCAGGTTCAACACTGGTGGTTCTAGATCATTAACAATTATAATGATTAATGATCTACAGTGATCACCTAAGGAGCAAGAGGTTAGTATCCCATTCAATTCTCAGCATCTTTACGGAGACTGCCAACAAGTAAGCTAAGTCTGGTCATGGTCATCTTGGGAACTGAACATCTTCTCCACTAGTACGTGGAGAGAAGTCATCACCTGCTAATATTCACTAACAGCATGTGCTATATTTCAATTGAAGACCGCAACACTCCAGTTCATTGAGCCTTGCAAGTTCCCCAGATCATTTTCTTGCCTCATTGTTCTCATTAATTTGACACCAGTGGAGACGGTGAGAGAAAATCATGCTACTGGACTGTTAGTAACCTCCTCTTTTTTGCAACACCCATAAAAAATACAAATTAACACCCAAATCTAAATTAATAAGGTTCATTGTCTGTATTTCCTGAGTGGCAAATTATTTATGTTCACCCTCTCAAAGTCTAATAGTTCTCTCTGCAAACATCACCTTCAACTGGTGTGCTTCAGGGGCAGCTTCCTCCCAGAGGAGTCAACTATTGCACCTATACAGCAGAATGATAGTGCTCAACATCCCAGCTCTGTCAAGATGCTCACATTACACCAAGCAAATTGCATTCAAACCAAAATCATGATGTAATAATTTGATAAAATTTCTGCATTATTTGTTTGCAGCACAAGAGCTCCCTTGTTTCCCCACACTTACAGCAGTTGAAATAATAATTGGCCTTGTTCAGGCTAGTTTATATGGCAGGTGTAACAAAAAGGTTACCTCCAGTAAATCACATATTCTTAACAGCAAGCTAGAAAAGGCTTGTTCACAAAAGTTTGAGTCACGGGTCTAATGATAACTAGTTATGAGTGAATCTCAAAAGTTTGACTTATATAAGCCCCCAAAAGTTTGTGTATGTTTCAGTCCTCTATGATTCTAGCAGCATCTAATGACTCCACAGAGGACTGAAGAAAAATGCAGCCAATTACCTTGTTTATTTATTTTTTTAGGAGATAGAGATGTTTCTCCAACTATTTACCTGGACAGATTTAATCCAGGGGAAGACAAATTAATTTCAGACTCTGCAACTTCCAGGGTAAAATCCATACCAGTGAGGAGCTGCGTCACCCCTGCCCTGCAACTTTGGGTGCCTCACAATGCTTTGCTGTTGGAGCTCCCATCTGGGCAGCTCATAAACAGCCTTCCAGCATTGCACCCTGAGCATTTTTGTATGGCCACAGTTCTTGTCCAGCAACTCTGATCCCAGCAGTCTGTCAGCAACACAACTGCCACACTCTGGCTCCCATTAGCCTTGGTTATTACTTGCAGGGTGACCCCAACCCAGTCTCAGTCCTGGATCCCTCCCCCTCACCCTCCAAATGGGTGTTCTGTACTATCCAACCCTTGCCTGGATAGTTCAGATATTTTAGGTCCATTGTCCCTGTAAAAGGAAGATCACACAACAGCTTGCCACCTTAAATGGAGTTACCCACACAGTTCACAACACTGGATTAGTTTTGATTAAAGAATAAAACAAGTTTATTTAACAAAATGAATTTTGAATACAAGTAATGATTTCTGACTTTAATACCTCATTACAAGTTAAATGCTTCCTCCTACAAACTTAAACTAGACTTAGCTGAAGGTGAAATTCTTACCAGAGGTTTTCAGTAGCATCACTGAAAAGTTTCAGGCCAGGATCTGCTCCAAAAGGTCAAATGGCTGGGGGTTTGTTTGTTTTGTTTTTTGTCGTCTTAGATGATGAGAGAGATGACAAGGAGAGAAAAATTGGGGTGTTTTTGCCCCTTACTTTTATAGTACAATTAAACTTCGAAGTGCATTTTCCTGAGAGTGACCACAAGATAAAGTTTTTTTTCCAGCTGAGAACAAGGAAATGTGTCTGGTGGGGAAGAGGTTTGCTAAGATGCAGATCTGTTTATTCCTGCCACATGGGGCTTAGCTAGGCTGGAGCTACCCAGCTCCCTCTGCCCTTCCCCAACACTGCTCCACCCTAGGTACCCTCCTCAGCTTCCCAGGCAGCCAGGTCCTTCTCTCTCAAGAGGCTAGAGAGTGTCTGTCTCAGTCTCTGGCCCTCAGCCCTTTTATAAGGCCAACTGTGGTCTGATTGGGGTGTGGCCCCATCTGTGGCTGCTTCCCCCAATCAGTCTAGCTTTTCCCCTGCCGCAGCCCTCTCCCAGGGCTGTTTTAAGCCCTTCAGGACGGGAGCAGGGTGACCACCCCACTACAGGAAACAAAATGCATAGGGTCAAATCAGGATTCAACATGCATGCCTAAGCAGGAAAGTAAGGGGGCATAAAGTCTCCCTTGCTACCCTATACTAGCTACCTGCATCCCAGACAGGGATGCAGACTCTACAGCAGGGATCAGCAACCTTCGGCACGTAGCCCACCAGGGTAAGCCCCCTGGCAGGCCGGGCCGGACCAGTTTGTTCACCTGCCCCGTCCACAGGTTCAGCCAATCGTGGCTCCCACTGACCATGGTTCACCTCTCCAGGCCAATGGGGGCTGCAGGAAGTGGCAGACAGCACATCCCTCAGCCCGAGCTGCTTCGCAGCCCCCATTGGCCTGGAGAGGCGAACTGCAGCCAGTGGGAGCCGCAATTGGCCGAACCTGCAGACGTGGCAGGTGAACAAACTGGCCCAGCCTGCCAGGGGGCTTACCCGGGTGGGCCATGGGCTGAAGGTTGATCCCTGATCCCTACTCTACAGAGAGGTTACACCCCTTCCTAGGCAGGGTGTGGGAAACAGGTGGAGCCTGGGCTCTGTCCCTTCAATGCACCAGGCTGTACAGGGGCACCAGCTCACTGGCAGATGCATGCTAATCCAAATATAGGACTAAACAATACACATTGATTGTCTCATGCTCCAGGGAAATTTACTTTGCATGCCTGGCTCTAGGTCACTGCAAATAACACCCCTACACATGTGCTCATGGCAAATCCACAACCAAACCCATGGTGTTTAAAAGCATCAACAGGGCAGGCAAAGACCTTAGGAGCTACCAAGATGGATTCCAAGAAAAAATGAAGTTTGGGAAGGGAATGGGCAGCTTATGGAAAATTCTAGATTTTGTCAGAAGTTCAAGGAGAGATTCTTGTTGTTTTCTTAACCAGCTTACTTTTCCTGAAGTCAAAATCTAAAGAAAAACCTCTTTCTTGCTCAAACATACCATAAAAGCTTGAATTAATACCAGGAGGGCTCAATTTAGTTTGCAAATAAAGAATAAAAAGGCAAAGTACAGGACAAAAACATAATTATAAAAGACACTAGAATGTGGAAAAAGGAGATTAAACCTTATTAAAATAGCATTCGTAAACATTAACAACAGCTCTATAATTAATAGCAAAACAGTTGACTGCACTGAGCAGTATAACAGAAATTAAATTTCCATTTATGTACAAGAACTGGGTTCCATAAAAGGCAGGGGAGGAGAGTGTGATCTTTGTCATCACTCCTTCCCCTCAGCCTCCACACTGAAGATTAATACTTGCCCAAGGTTCATATTGAGAAATATAAATACATTTGGTTGCATGGGAAGATAATTCACTGGGTTCACAAACATCCCATTACCCAAGACAGCAATTATAATGTGAAATGGATATAGTTTCAGTTTCTATTTTGCCATAATCGTAGTCAGAATATTTCAGTCATTCTGTATCTAATTATGAGTACTGAGGAAAAGTAAAAGATTCCTTTTTCAAGAGTAAACTACAATATAAACTGACAAAATAATTAAAGGGTGCATTTTAAAAGTGCAGCAGATTTCTTCGCTGGCAATAAAACTGTCCAGTGTGTTATCATGGCAGTTGATGACCAGGGCTATTCTGTGTTTTACAAAGAGACATTTAGATTTTGAACAAAGCACTGGGAGTAAAAATAATTCCAAAACTCTGAATCAGAAACCATCGTTACATATTATTTTTCACTTATTTTCACAATGTTTTTTTAAAGTGACTTTAAAAAAAATCTGATGACCTACACAGAAAACATTGACGTTAGCTTCTTTATATGCACACAATTACATGACTTTTTTAAAAATAATAAATTTAAATATCATGTTTAAATAAATAGCAAGTTTTAAATGATTAATATAGATGGATAATACAATATTTAGTTTCAGAAGTCTCTGATTAGTAAATGGCTATAGAGTCTGACCGCAAATATTCAAAACACACAAACAACTTTATTTATGAGCTTTTTTACAATGTCAGGCCAAAGGTAATGGGACTCAGGTTCTTTATGTGGTTAGACTTGGATTTTCAAAGGTGCACATAACAGGGTTCACTCACCATTGGGGCATTTCTTTCTGTCTGGGGATTAGTCCTCACCCACTCTGTTGCTCCCTTTCATTGGTTCCTCACACCATGGCCTCACTCTCTGGGACTGGGATGAGGAAGAGAAATGAGGTCTCTCTTTGTGACTCAGCCCTCCAGCCAGGTCACTACACTATTAAAGTTTCATCAAACAAGTTGCCCATAGGCCATGGCAGGCAGTCTTTCAGACCAAGTCCAGTGCCACTTTCCCAGTGGCTGATGGGTGGACTTAGGTTCCCCTATTACTCCAGATTCCAGCCCTCGTACCCTGTTGCTGTTTCCTTGGGCTGCTTTGTGTCACATTTCTGTATCTCCTGGTTCACCTCTGAGTTTATCAATCCAATTTTCCTCTTCTCCTAATGGCTATTCCACCCCTCTTAGCTTCTTGCCAGACTCCGTAGTCCAGGGGAGGATCCAAGGGCCTATTCTCCCACTAGAACACTTTATAATCCCTAGCCAACTCTCTAAGAAGTGATTATAGAACACCTCTCTGCTACCCTCACTTATGGCTGCATCCATCTCCTGCGGGAGATGGATCGTGGCTCCTGCTTCTTCTATGCCCTGGAGAAGAAGAGGTGGTTTAAGAAGCATGTCATCTGCCTTTTGGTGGCTGATGGTACCCCCCTCATGGATCCGATGGCGATGAACGAGAGGGCCTGGGCCTTCTACAATGGCCTTTTCTCCCCAGATCCAAGCGACGCCGATGCCTGCTGAGTGCTTTGGGATTAACTCCCGATGGTCAGCACAAGCGACTGAGACCGGCTGGAGCTGCCTCTTGCTCTGGCCGAGTTCTCGGAAGCCCTCCATCTAATGCCCACTAATAGATCTCCAGACATAGGTGGGCTAATTGTGGAGTTCTACTGTGTGTTCTGGGATGTCCTCGGCCTGGTCCTTGCCACCATCTGGGTTAAGTCCTTAGAGTGCAGGGTCTTCCCCCATCATGCAGGTGAGCGGTGCTCGCCTTGCTGCAAAAGGGGGACTTCCACGATCTCCAGAACTGACATCCCGTCTCACTCCTCAACACAGACTACAAGGTCATAGCAAAGGCCATCTCACTGTGGCTGGGGTCCGTGCTGGCGGACATGGTCCATCCTGACCAGACCTACACCATACCGGGCAGTACCATCTTCGATAATCTTTTCCTGGTCCAGGATCTCTTGGAGCTTGGGTGTAGGGATGGTCTGTCATTCGCCCTCCTATCATTGGATCAGGAGAAGGCATTCAACCGGATGGACTACAGGTATCTCCTGGGCACTCTGTGGGCATTTGGTCCCACGAAGTCACGGGACCACCTCGTCAACCTCCTCCTGGCCATGGCCAAGGTGGCCATTCATAACACTAGGGAAAGGAGGTTGGTGGAGGGCCCTGCGAGTGTGGGGCTGTCTTTTGTTCTTTTATCTGCTCATGTATCTGGGCAGAGTTCCTCTGGGCAGCATCCGCTGGCTCTCTCAATGCCTTTGAGGAGCAATGGGCGCTGTCCATGGTTCTCTGCTCTGTGTTCTCTTCTGGTTCCCTAGTTTTGGCCCTTTGACCTCCATGCCTGTTCCCTTTATTGCCTTTGTTGTCCCCCAAATTTGGTTGGGTTCTGGGTCCAGTAGCTCCTCCGTAGGCTGGGGGAGGGTTTTTTAGCAGTGGGTGAGCTAGCGCCCTTCCACATACAGGTGCTCAAAAGGACCCTCACTTATGGGTAACTTCCTGGCTTTATACAAGCCCAGCATACCTCTACCCAGCTGGGTTTCATCTTCACTTAGGCTTCATCAGCCCCTAGCTCTCCTCCAGGTGCAGATTATAAGGTTAGTTGGTCATTTTTAACCTGCACAGGCCTTGGATGGGGTAAAGTTAGGTGTTTGACTGTCCCTGAAAAGGGCATGGGCTGCTCTTTCTTTAGATCTATGGGACATACAGAAAATCATATGAAAAGTAAAAGCTCTTTTGAAATTAACGTACATTCTCCCTCCCTTTGTGTTTGAACTTATTCAGTCTGTCTCTCTTTCATATCTTTTTCCCATCAACACTTGTTATTAGAGGTTATTGTGAATCTAATGAACTTTTACTTACTTTTAGCAGTTCTGCCCACAAGGATAAATTTGTAGACCCAATTATCATAACAGGTCCCCTGGATAAGGTGTTGGACTGGAAGTGAAGAGATCAGGGTTTGATTCCCAGCCTACCCATAGCCTGCTGTGTGATTTTTGGTGAGTTACTCCTCGCTGTGCCTAAGCTACCCCATCTGTTAAATGATAATAGTGACCCTCTTTTGTAAGCTGGTTTGCTATCTATAGATGAAAAGCATTACAAACGTGCTATGTGGAGTTGGCTGGGAGTCTTCCAACAAAACAGGCTTTTGTCAGAAAATGCTGGTTTGTTGAAACTGAAATATTTCTCAGAACTTTAGCATTTTGACTAACTTCCAAGAAAACACAAGCAGGAAACTTGCTTGGTTTCCTGTCAGCTTACTGGTGGCTGCAGGGGATAACAGGCTTCTAGGGTCCATGGCTACAACACACACACAAGAGGACAACCTCAATTGTGAATCCCAGAGCTTCTAGGGTTCAAAGCTCTAGGGCAGCCCTGCCATTCTGACTGACCCAAGCTTAGAAAGCCGAGGACTCTCCAGCCTCCCTGTTATGGAGCTGGAACATGGAAACCCTGGCTCTAGCTGAATATTCCAGGGCTTCTAGGTTCACAGCTCACCATCCATCTGCTAGGGCTGACGGGGGGAGCCTCAGCTGTGGTGGGAGCCTCAGAGCTTGGGCTCCCAGTCACAATTTCATTTTGAAATATTCAAAACAAAAGTGTCTTATTTCAGAAGAATTTTGTAATTCTACCATGGACAGACAATGTCAATAAATTTACCTTTCATTCCTGAACAGTGATTTTTTTTCTTCAGCATTTTGGGAATTCCCACCAAATGGAAATTTTGACCAGCTTCAGTATTAAGAACCGGTATTAAATGAACAAAAGCAATTGGCAGAAAAATAATTAGCCTTAATTATGCTGTGGACTTGTCTAAAAATTTACCACTGCAAGTTAGATAACCAGAATATAGGAGAATTCCACAGATTGATCACATCGGCCCTAAGCACGTGTTTGCCATCAGCAACCAAGTCAGTGACTCTCAAAATTATTCTTTATCATGCTCTAAAAATGAGTAGGAAAGACTAAGATGGAACTGGATGAGCATAGACATTGTGTCAGAATACTTGGTGTCATACATGTATCACCTGCTGCATCATGTTTTACTCATTATCATTACATCAGTTGACTAGATAAAAGGGAAGGCTGTGGATTTTGTCATGGATTCATACCAATGCTATTTTTCTGAGACTGGCAAGCAGCACATACTGACACCAGTGTTCTTCAGCAGATGTTTTGCTGAACAGTGTCCTAGTGGTAGGAAACAAACACCGCAGAAGACAGTAGCAGGTGTTCAATTTCACACAAATACATTTTGGCTGGTGTGAGAATCTTCAAAGAGCACGGTGGTAGGAGTGGGACTTTCTACTTTGTTAAGATTCCACTCCCACACACCCCTCTTGGGTTCGCTTTGCAAGCCACACAGGCTCATACCTGCGCTTCTCTCAAGGTGTAACATTGCAGTTCAACCCACTTTTAGACTGGATCAGCGAGTTAAAACCACCACCATTTCACCAACTGTATTACCTTTGGCAGGTGCAGCTGGGTTTGGACCCCGCTCCAGAATGTCCTCTAGGAACTTCTGACCAGTATGAAATTGCAATGACCAAGGACAGTTGTGGGTTGTCTTTTTTAATGATTTGTTCATGCTTTAGAGAGACTAGGGTTAGACACAACATAAGCCCAAATGCATATTATCTTTCCTAAACCTTGCCCTTTCCTTACTTACAGCACTTGGGTGGATTAGGTAGAGTGCACCCCTGCAGCCTCTACCTCTCAGTCTGATTCCCCAGTCAGTATCTCCCTCCCTTGGCTCACAGACTGTCTCTATTAATTCCAAATGACCTTTCATACAAATGCTGAAGTTTGTTTGTCTGAGTTGGGACACTGTACCTGATCCACACTGGTTTATGCATTTCTCCACAAGGATCCACTGTAGTCTCCCAATAATGGAGTCATAGTATTGTCCATTTGAGTACATATGACCTAAAGATGTCTGTGAAGCTCACAAGCTTGTACCTTCCACCAACAGAAGCTGGTCCAATAAAGTCGATTCTCTCACCTATCTTGTCTCTCTCATTTAAGCTCAAGGCAGTTAAGGTTTTCAGCTTGATTCCTACAACACAAAAGCTAATTGGGACTGATTTTAACTCTTAACAAGCAAACTAATGCTTTTATGATTTTATTTTACATATTTGTAAATGTTCTTCACAAACTCTTCTTTTTGTTTTAACAGTCACTCCTAAATGTCAGAGATACAGTACAAACATTGCTCCAATAAGGTAGGCTTTGGTTGTACATTTTGAGCTATGGAGCTGAGTATATTATTAAGAATGCATATATACACTAAGACTGATTACAGTAACAAGACTTGGTGGAATCCTTCTGACACCTGAATTTTTGTGTAATTTAAAACATTTTAAACTCTCCTGATTGATCACAGCCCCCAGCTGCCTACATATATGCTGACTCTCTTCTCCACAACCACCCTGATAGGGGTGAGGACTGAAGTGCCCCCATCAAGTGCCTAGATTATTGGGAGTATTTGCTCTCAGGCTAAGGGTATTTTGCAAATTTCATTTGTACTTGTTAAAAAGTTATAACAATACACAGTCTACTGAGAACAAGTGCTATTGCCTAATATTGTAATTTGTTTTCACTTCAATTATTTCACAACAATACTAACTACTTTCACCTTTTTAAGGAAGATGATTTTTTGTTTGAAACAACTGAAAAGGGCTTCTATGTGTTTATCACAAACCTCAGTTCCTTCTAGACACCACAATAAAGAGGCAACCACATTCATTTTGAGTATTTGGATCTCAACTACCCTTCAAGAAGGTTAGCACAAACAAGAATGCTTAATGTGCATTAAATATATGCCTTTAGCAAACTAGCCTATATAAAAGATAAAATACAGATATTTGAAAGTAGGCCAGATCATTACTGAGTTGAGACCCTTGACATTTGAGGATTTTATTTCTCATTTCTGATGTATAATTTGCCTATTCAACCTTTAAACAGAATTTCTGACTCATGCTTTGGAACACTTCATGCTCTGAAGTAAAAAGCATTTAAAGCTTTTTTTATAGTATTTCCTGGTCCACAAGCAGCTTAACATCCACTAAATTTGGAGTTGGCCTACAAATGTAAAAAGGAATTGATATTTTTGTGTGTGCTTTTGTTTGATACACTTTATTGGCAAATTGTAGCAGTATTTTTAACCTATTATTCAAACTCTAATCCAGAATTTAGATTTAAGAACTGGGGTGTGAGAGGGCTACTACTATATTTTCTAGTTAACCAATTTTACACTGTGTTGTATCCAAAGGGGATGCAGTTTCTATTCCTTTGTTGGAACATCCCATTCATTTTGGGAAACTTGCTAAACATAGGATATTTGAGTTGCTAATTTTTCCAAATTTTTATAATTTCACATATTAAAATTACCCATCTCCCAGTTTGTCCAGCCATGTAAATACTTGTTTTATTGGTTATATAAAAAGTTTATATTGCTTTGGCAAACAATGTAAAGGGACTATAAACTAAGCCTTAGAATAGGCCATGAAAATGTTTCTATCAGTCATGTTTCATTGCTTAGTAGAGAATACATTTGTAATATGTGTAACAAATATTTACAAGAGAGTCATGCAATTTCTAGAAGCCTTCGTAGCCTTTTGTATACATACATAAATAAACACACACATTTGAATGGGAGATGGATTCACAGCATTGAGTTTGATCAATCCACAGTTTCACCCTCCAAGGGCATCGCTGGTGTTCCCCCAATATATACATTGTTATCCAAGAACTACAGTCTTCATACTTCCTTCATGAAGTAATTCACTATTTCTGATTATTCACTAGCTGTCTTATTTTTAATCTGTCTGGGGTATTACATTTCCTAGAAATCAGACTTTGCAGACTCTCCCCATCTTGGGAAAATGTTTGCTATGGAAAATTGCTCTGTTTCTTGGGAGCTACTGGTTTCTTATATTTTTAGTGAGAATTTAGCATGGGAAATCTCCCCATGCCATTCAATAGGGTCTTTGAAGGGTGATTTGAGAATTTAGGGTCTGATTCTGCCCTCATTTAAACCAGTGAAAGTCAGCAGTGTAATCCTCCTCTATCATTTTCTTACCATCATTTTACAATTCTTCCTCTTAGATGTCACAAATTTCTTCCTCTTCATCTCTACTGCTGTCACTCTGTGCCTTGGTCAACATTGCTTTGACTGTAAACCTTCTTCTGCCTGGCCTCTCCACATCTGCCCATTTTCTTGCTACTGTGACCACATCCCTAACTTCAAGTCTAGTCACGTGATTGGCTCTCTTTTCCTTATCCTCACTTTCAACTCCCTTCCAGAAATTTTGTTCTCTAGATCCAATTCTCTAACCTCTTTGCTGCTTCTTTCTCCTCCTCTTGGCTTTGCACCCTCTTTTAATTCACTCTCCCCACCCCTTGGAACTGGCTTGCTACATACACATATCCTTCAAATCCTTAATTAGAAACACACTTCTTCTATGAAGCTGTTACAAAATTGTGTAACAGAACATGACTGCAGACCTTTGATTATTAACTGGTATCCTAAGCATTTTAAGCAGTGCTGTAACAAGGGCGAGGTAAGTGAGGCACTTGCCTCGGGCGCGCAAAGTGGAGGGGCGCAGCTCTACCGTGATTGGTGGTGCTTCAGCAGCAGCTCTACCGCCGCCGCTTCTTTGGCGGCGGGTCCCTGAGTCCTTGTCGGTGGGAAGGACCTGCAGCCGAATTCCTGCCGCCGCTTCATTCGTTCTTCGGCAGTGGGTCCTTCTTTCCGAGAGAGACTCAGGGACCGGCCGCTGAATTGCCGCCGAAGAATGAATGAAGCGGCGGCGGCGGCAATTCAGCAGCAGGTCCTTTCCTCCGACAGGGACTCGACGCCAAAGAACCTGGAGCCAGCCCTTGCCTCAGGCACAAAAATTCCTTGTTACGGCTCTGATTTTAAGTACACATTTGATTTAGGTTGCATGCTCCATAGGGCATTTATGAACCTTATCTTCTACATAGTTGTGAAATGCTGTATACCATCAATGATCATACGAAACAGCTTGAAAATGGAGATGTGAAAGTAACATTTGTGTTTAACCATTCTGACTTCTTTGCTGCTGCCTGATGTGTCAGGTACATCAGCAAAATGGAGGAGAAGAAAAAAATGACTTGAAGAGGAAAGTAGTTTGCATTGAAATTGGTTGCAATAATTGTGCAGTTCAGCAATTTATGCTGTATTCTATTTCTCTAGGCCCATTATTTTAGTCTATGAATGATTTTTCCCTCCTGCTTAAATAAATGTCTTAGAGCTGGCACCTATACTGTCATCCACTGTAACTGGTGGAAACCAGTGCTTCTCTATTGTCTGTAATTTCCAAGGGTGGCCATCATTACATTGCTGCCCATTCCCATGTTGTTTTATGAGCTTCTGCTCCAGAGAATAAGCCACCTCAATTGCAAAAGAGTGTTGGAATGGAGACACTTACTTTTTCAAAATTAAAGTGCAATTTTTTTAAGATTGTTTGTTTAGTTTTGCTGTTTACCAGATAACAAGGGCTGCAATACTGAAGTGTCAACATTCATTTATGAACCATATTGAGATTCACTAAATGAACTCAAGCAGTGCAAAGTAATTTGTATTCAAGACATATTGCCTAATCAGACTTAAATTCAAGTGAACATTTAATCAATTCGGCCTATTTGATTTGCCAGCAGTTAAAATTTCTTTAATTATATCCAAGCGGGAATAAACAATGGATCATAGGTTGGGATAGGATAGGATCAGATCAGTTTGTAGCTCAAATAATGAACAAGGAATTCCAGTCAGAAAATAGGGTATCAGACAATGTTCTATTTCTCACTCTAAATTAATTGTTTTCAAAAGTAGATGTGGTATAAGATGTAGAGGAGAAACCTATTTGTCTTCTACACAGAGTTCAATGTAATGAGGTTTAAACTCTTAAATTGTAATTTTCTCCCCTTCATCTGTTGGTTTTTTTTAAGTTCCCTTTAATATCAACACTGATACCATGTCAGTACCTGGAACTGCAATGTAAATTATAGTAATAATGGTAAAGAAGTGTTCATAGTTAATTGCTATCTGCAGGATTTACAGGAGTTAAATGAAAATGAAAATGTAAATCTGATGTAAAACAAACTAGAAATCAATGTGCCCATAAATTTGTTCTATAAGTGCTGTGTCACACTTGTATTTACTAGCTTCTAGCACTGAGCAGCAAAGCTGGGTTAGAAATCCTTTATAAAAATTAAATTACTTTACCCACACTTGTAAAATACTCTGTGCTATTATTTGGAAGTGATAATATCTCCTGAGTTAGCTGCAGAAGTGCTATATGTAAATAAGACACTAAGATCCAAAACAATTTAAACAATTTTAAACTTTGGGACTCCCAATGCTGATAATCCTTCTAAAACATGGGGATGGAGGAGAACTGCCAAACAATGCACCTCTGACTTTAATGTAGTTTGAGAGTCATACTCTGAACATAATAAGCAATTGGCAAACTGAATCAGCATGTTCAAGATGCCTCCTGGTTTTAAATTAAATGGTGTTTGGCCCCCTTAAACTTCCAGCAATAGGCTCCGTTTAATGAGGCCCACTCACACCAGCAGCTCAGAACAGAAAAGAAAATCTGGATTATCAGTCTTTTATACGGATTTTTTTTTTTTTTAAGAATTTTCATGGTCAAAATATTTCAAAGCACTTGGCAAAAGAGTTAGCTAGGCCCAGACCCACAAAAAGAATTAGATGCCCAACTCCCATTTTAGGCACCTCAATCCAAAACTTAAGCATCACTTAGGTCCTCAAAACCCTTGCTAATCTGCTGCCTGATCCTGGAGACTTCTGCAATCCCTCAGTGCTTAATTTTTCACCATTTAATTCCTCAAGACACCCTTTTTGCCTGGGCACTGCTGCTTTAGTCCTCGAGAAGAGGTGGTCCATTCAGGGGTAAAAGGCACTCACCTGGGATGTGGGATATTCCATATCTGCCGGATATGGACAATGGATTTGAACAGGAGTCTCCCACCCATATTCTGGTATGGGTGTCTCCCATTGAAAATGTTCCATTCGGAATGAAACATTTTAACTATACAATAGACAAAAGATAAATGTCTGTAATCCAGTGGCTATGGCACTCACGCACAGTGTGGGAGACCCAAGATCAAGTCCCTTTCCTCAACAGGCAAAGCGGGGAATTGAAGTAGCATCTCCCATATCCTGGGTGAATGCCCTCATTAGTGGGCCAGAAGGGAGGCAGTCAAAATCCTCCTTCTTCCCCACTCCAGCTTTGTGTGTCATTAGGCATGTACTTCTTTCTTTGAAGAAAATATCTTAGATGCCTGACTCCAGGAGAGAGTTCACAGCTATAGATTCCAAGTGGAGAGAGGTGCCGTCCTCACCTAGACTTAGGTGCCTAACTCCCAGGGAAGGGAAGGGCACCTAACTCAGAGTTTGTGGTAGTCACTGAGTGACTAGGCACCTAGAAGTTAGGTGTTTCAACACTGAATGTTGCAATGTTAAGTCTCTTTGTAGATGTGGAGTCTCTAATCTAGTACTACAATGATTGTATTGTAGGTGTAGGCACCCTTTACTAGAGGGGCCTTTGAACGCTATTGGGAGTGTTCCAGGGGGAAAGCCTGTGTGCTGCAATCTAGCCTTAGAGACTACAGCTCTCATGATGCCTTTATTTTGGCTTGTGGATTTCCTCTGTGCTAAACTCAAGTATTTTTGTTTTCTTTTGTGACATTAAGCTGGACTCCAGGGAGCCATTCCTGGTGCTTAACCCCTTTTCAGTTGCTCTATAACATCTAGCCTGGAGTGGCCAGTATTAATTTTTAGAATCATAGGCCCCCACCTTCTGCACTCAGAGTGCCAGAGTGAGAAATCAGCCTTGACGGGTGGCGGGATGTGGAGGGGGAAAACTTCCTTGTGTAGGGAAGGCAGGCGGTAGACTCCTGTTAGGGTTCCCTCCCCACGCTGAACTCTAGGGTACAGATGTGGGGACCCACATGAAAGACCCCCTAAGCTTATTTCTACCCGCTTAGGTTAGAAACTCCCCAAGGTACAAATTTTCCCTTGTACCTTGGATTAGGTAATGCTGCCACCACCAAGTGATTAGACAAAACTCAGGGAAAGGACCACTTGGAGTTCCTAGTCCCCACTAATATCCCCCCAAGCCCTACACCCTCTTTCCTGGGGAGGCTTGAGAATAAACAAGATGAGCACAGAGCAACCTTGGCTTTTTTTAGGACACTAAAAACACCAGATTCTTAAAAAAACAGAACATTATTAGAAAGAAAAAAAGTAAAAGAAGTACCTCTGTAAAATTAGAATGGAAGATAATCTCACAGGGCAATTAGATTCAAGACACAGAGGATTTCCCTCTGGGTAAAAACTTTAAAGTTACAAAAAGAAAACCAGGAGTACACCTCCTTCTCAGCACAAAGAAAATCGCAAGCCAAAATAAAAGTAAGCTAACGCATTCCCTTGCTAGTACTAATTCTAATGGAGTTGGATTGCTTGCTTTTTTGATCTGTCTCCGGCAAGTACCCAGAACAGACAAAGAACAGACAAAACAAAGCCTTCCCCCACCCGCCAACCCCAGATTTGAAAGTATCTTGTCCCCTTATTTGCCCTTTTGGTCAGGTGCCAGCTAGGTTACCTGAGCTTCTTAACCCTTTACAGGTAAAAGGATTCTGTGTTTCTGGCTATGAGGGATTTTATAGTATTGTATACAGGAAGGTTGTTACCCTTCCCTTTATATTTATGACAACTCCATTTTGGGAAGAGGAGTGAGATGGCTGCTGTGGAGCTCTGTCCATACCACGAGCTGTGCTAGGAAGCCAGAAGCTGCTGCTGAAAGCCTCAGGGGCTATGATGGATCAGGGAACCTCAGAGGCTGTTAGTGGCTTCACTGGAGTCAGAGCAGAGACAGTTGCTATGCCTGGAGCTGACTGAGGTGGGCCTGCAGTGAAGGAACTGGGAGCAATCCCCACTCTGGTTTGGGAAAGTACTTGCAAGGAAAGGGGAACAGCAGAGACTGGGTCTGAGGAGAGGCAGAGTGATCTTCCTACTGAACCACCCATGCCACAAATTCTGTTATTAATTATTAGAATAGCTTTATTCCTGGAGGTTCCCAAGGCATGCCATTGAGTGTATACAGGGGCCAACCAGGTGGAGGCACCACCAATTTTAAATTCCTTTAGGAGTAATGGGACTGCAGCAGAGGAGTGAATAGAGGATTCCCACCTATCCAACCACTGGGATACTCAGGATCTTCTTAACGTCAACATCATCAGGCGCCCAGGCACACAGGTGAGTGTTGCCAGCTCCTGAGTAACCCAGGGAGGAAAGCGGGGGTTACATAGGCAAATGCTTAAAGAGCATATTGGAAAGTATTCAAAGAAGAGCTATAAAAATACACTGAGGTCTGGAAAGCATGCCTTACTATTAGAGCTGGGCAACCTTTTTCTGACAAATAGTCCATTCACTATGCAGTTTGTCATCCCAAAACTGTTCATGAATTTGCTGAATAATTTGGGCCAGATTTCCAACCGGCCCCTCACCCTAAAGTCCCAGAAAGGGAGACAGGGATAACTATTTGACTTTTAGTCCAACAGTTAGGACATTCATCTGGGATGTGGAAGACCAACATTTAAATCCCTGATATAGAGCAGGATTCTCAACACCCTGGTTTCCCCTATGCCAGGTGGATGCCCTAGCAACCAGGCTATGGAGTCATTCTCATGTGCTCTGACCCAATGAATATTTCATTTATACAAAGTGAATCAGCTCCAAATGGAATTGGGGAAGATACTTCCAAAACTTCCTCCGAATAACTAAGTTTGAGGGGGTTTTTTGGTTTGGTTTTTTACTTTAGCCATGTCTTGATTTCCCTCTCTGCCCCCCCCCCCCACATTCTTCCTTTTTTCATTCCAAACACTCTGTATTTTATCACATTTAATAGTGTCAAGACTTTTCACAGTAGGGTTTACATTTGGATTTGGCACAATAGATAATTCCTAAAATAACCCATAATTCCAATCCATTAGGTTAATGTATTGCAGCTGCTGTGAACAGTGGGCATGTCATCTTTTGTATAATGAAGCCTGTTATGGAGTAGAATATAAAACTAAATAAACTGAAAAATTACTCTGCAGATACCTGGCATGGTGAGTTAGTTGTTTTTCCCCCCCATAAAGTCAGTACATGCATGGCCAACAGATTCATCAGTTGTATTATAAAATATTCAAGCCAGGTAGCTGTATTAGACTATATATGCCCTACTTAATCATCACTTGCTTCCTTTCAACTTATTTTTTATAAACTGACCATTATTTACATTGCTGTTCACTTAGCATATTTATTACCATGGATAATAAAAGGTGTAAGTACCACTCCACCACATCCAGAAAGATTCCTTGTGGTAGAAGTTTTACTCCTGGGTGAATTCTGCACCACTGTGCATGTGCAGAATGTATTTCCCCTGCAGATTTCTTTGCCTACTCACAGAAAAATGACTTTGATAGGGAAGCCACAAGAGAGATCATGGGACCCTCCCCAGCAGTATGTTTTGGGTGCCCAGGGCAGCCGGCAGAGAGGTAAATCACTGTGTGGCAAGGGCTGGGACTAGGGAAGATATGGCTGGTGGCTCCTACCCTGCACTGAGTTCAGCTGCTAGTCCTGGCTGGGCTGGGGAGGATGAGACTTCCTCTTCCCCTGCACAGTATCCAGGGCCAGGTCAGACACACCCTGAGATTTCTCCTCCAGCTTCAGGAAGCTCTGCAAACTCCCCCTCACACACACACACACAAGTAAGTTACTGGCGATCCCCCCCCCTTATTTCTACTAGCAGGAGCCACTGGGGGGGGGGCGGAAGCAGAAGCCTCACGTACACAGTAACCTGAACTTTTGAACTGTCTTTTCTCCTCTGCCTTGAAGCAGAAGAAGCTAGCTCCAAACCGGTTTTCACTGACCAGATAGCAGAAGTACGGGGTCTGGCAACCACCAATCAAGTGTTAACATGGCAGGGGTCTTTGTCTAAATGTGTATAAAGGATCTGTGAAATTTGTGTAAGACACAGTCTTCTGTACCAAGGTACAGGGCTCTCCTTTCTTCTGCAGAATAAAGCAATCTTTTCCTTATCCCTGTCAGGCTGTTATTGGCTCTCAGCTAGACGGACCCGAAATTTCGGTAACACACACACACACAGACACACACACACACTTCCTGCACCCATTGCTCCTGAGCTACAGGGGGAGGGATTTCTCTATAGTAGTGGTGGGCAACCTGCGGACCGCACATGGCCCATCAGGGTAATCCGCTGGCAGGCCACGAGACAATGTTTACATTGACCGTCCACAGGCATGGCCACCCGCAGCTCCCACCTAGAGCTGAATACCTATGGAATGCCATGCCATGGAACCAGGTCTTTGTTTTTCATAAATCTACTGAAACACATCAGCAGACTTGGGCTGAAATTCTGTTCCCAGGTACACGTAATAAAATGGAAGTTACTTGAAATTTACAAGAGTCTACATGAAAGGAGTCTTTGTGCCTTTGGCTCCAGTTCATGCGAAGTGCAGATGAAGATGGAATCCAGTCTCAAACTCATTTCCATCAAGTATTTTCTACTCTCTGCCAACAGTCGCTGGATGCCTGAAAACATCTATTATAAAGCTGTGATTGGGAACAGAAACTCCAAGTTAAAAAGGAAATGTGTACTCACTGAACTCATTTTAAAAATGTTTGCATTAAGAAGTTAAGTTCTAGTCTTCCTTTAGCAAATACAAAATACTAGGAAGATTTTTTTTTTTAAACAGCGGATAGATCCACGAACACTGAAGGGACATATGTAAATGGAGCACAGTACCATGTCCAAAGTTCTGGAGCTTAGTTTCCTGATACCCAGCCATGATTGTTTTGATTTCATTTCAGTGGTGATCAGGACTTCAAATTACTCTGGAAAAAAAAGTATAAACTCCCAAAATGTGTCAATTCATGGGCCATATCGGTCACAACAGTTTGACCCACTTATACCAAGTCTAATTATGGCTCATTGAATCTATACGCATTTGGCAGAAGGAATTAATTGGTGCTGCAGCAAGTTAATAAGTTGGCCTTTCCAATATACAGACCTATTGTTTTAGGTCTCACATGCCAATTAATTGTGTGCTTTCATCCTTGGCTCTTAGACAATGTGATCTAAACCATGTTAACTGGTGATTAGAATGTTAAATTGTGCTAACTCTATTCAACATGATTGTTACTCTCTACTCTGAAGAATTTGGATGCCAGACCTAAAACGGAGGTAAGGGCCAATTTGAGAGCATAAATGTGTAATTGGCACCCTAATTTAGATATCCACATGGCTAAACTGTTCTTTTCTAGTTTGGAATTGAAGTATTGTACTATTAGACATGAGTAAGGATGACAGAATCTGGCCTTAAATGTCTCAGCTGTTTTTCTAGCTTGGTTCTTGGTTTACATACAAACTATTTTGGATCCAACATTCATTTAATTTAGAATGTTAAGAATTAATCTGCAGTGATCAGAATGATTAAGAAGTTTGCATTACATTTTTAAGTCCGTACTTTGGAACTCTGAAGTAGGTACCTTTAAGGCCCAGGCAGCTAAATACCTTGGAGGATATGGTCTTTTATCCACTAAGCAAGAGGTTTTCTAACTGTGGAGCCACAAACCACCAGTGGTTTGCAAACAATTGGTAGTGTTCACAGAGAGCTGGCTGGTTTCTTTGTTTCCAGCTCTTCCTATATAACAGGGATCGGCAACCTTTGGCACACAGCCCATCAGGGAAAGCCACTGGCGGGCCAGAAAGGTTTGTTTACCCACAGCCCCTATTGGCCTGGAAAGGCAAACTGCAGCCAGTGTGAGCTGCAATCGGCCAAACCTGTGGACGCTTCAGGTAAACAAACCGTCCCAGCCAACCAGCAGATTTCCCTGATGGGTCGCGTGCCAAAGATTGCCAATCCCTGATATATAACATAGCTCCCACAAGAAGAAATTATTCTGTTAATTGTAATATCACCAGCTCTTACCTCTGTGCGGTCTCTTTGGTCTTCCTGACAAATTTAATAGATACTGTCAGATACACTTCTCCAAGTTCTTGCATCTCTACTTCAAAGTAGTAATTAAGTGACCTCAAAAAAAAAACCTGCATACAGAGCAGTAAAACAGTGGGCAGTGATACTACAAATCTCTAATAAATTAGGTTTCTTTTTTTTAAAAAAGTGTCTTCAGGGACATATTTAATCAGATTGTAATATAACCCCATGTATTGCATCACTAATTACATTGTATAGTTTGGTTAATTTGGTTTGTACTTCAGTTATTAAAATTCATGATTTGTCCTTATGAAATTAAAATGATCAAATGTGCTTGATAAAGCCACATTTAGAAATAAATTAAGTCATTTTCTACCATCATATAATCACGCTACTGCTAGGGTTCATTTTAATTATGGTGGAATGTCACAGAAAGTTTAGGAGTCATTGTACCAAATACAATGTGTGTAGACTGGTAAAGTATGGAAAGTGCAACATTTTCTTGTTTTTTAAAAACCTCTCAAAATACATGTGGTATCTAAGAATTAGCCTGCTAAATTCTATTTCAAAGAGAAATTTTGAGCCAAAATACTTGTATTTTCTGGAAAAGAAATATTTTGCTACTATCATACTTTGTTATTGAAGGAAATTGTCATAACTGTTATTTCACACAATAGGTTCCCTTTATAGTCTAAAATACTTCTTATCCCTCCTTTAAGAAACATCCTGAGGATATTCTGAAAAATGAGAACCCATTGATCTTATGAAGTCCTTTTACTACAGCTGGATGGAAAACAAGTTCAGGGTTTATTTTTTTTGTTTTTTTTGGGGGCGGGGAGGTTTCAAAGTTTCTCTTAATTCCAAATAGAAATGAATCTGACACCTTAGAAAAATTTTCATGGAAAAGTGGGTGTGTCCATCTGATCCCAGAATAGCCAATAGCCCAGTTACTGGGGTACTCATGTGAGATACCGAAGACATAGGTAAAGGTAATAATTGGAGATATACCAATCTCCTAGAACTGGAAGGGACCTTGAAAGGTCATCAAAAGTCCAGCCCGCTGCCTTCACTAGCAGGACCAATTTTTTTTGCCCCAGATCCCTAAGTGGTCTCCTCAAGGATTGAACTCACAACCCTGGGTTTAGCAGGCCAATGCTCAAACCGCTGAGCTATAGTTCAGTCCCTGCTCTGCCTGATTCAAAGCAGGAAATTACTCTTGAGCTTTTGTCTCTCAAATCCCAAGTGAGTGCCCTAATCATTGGGCTACAGAGTCTGTCTCTCTCAAACTCTCGTGGGAGGCGGAGCTGTTCCACTTTGTATAAATAATTAAGTGTTCATGGGCCAGAGAGATGGATTCTATTGCCTGGGGATTAGGGCACCCTCCTGAGATATGGAAGACACAGGTTCAAGTCCCTGCTGCAAGATAGGCAGAACATGAACTTGGGTCTCCCACATTTCAGGTGAGTGTTCTCACAACTAAACTGTTGGCTATTCTGGGGACCTGTCTCTCTCTCCAGAAATTTTATCCTCAAACAGAGAAACTTTTGACAAAAAAGTGTTTTGTTGAAAAGTTCCCAGCCAGCTTGATCTGTTAAAGCAGAGCATTTTTCTTAGCTGCCTAAGCATTTAGCTCTAAATCAGTGATACACAGACCACAGTGATGCAGGAGCCAAATTAGCAATCAACATTACCCGAAAGAGCCACAGTAGTGTGAATTCATTGTTCCATTTATTATAGTACTATTCATATTTAAATAGTAGGATGGGGAAATATTTATTTATAAATATTCTCACAGCCAATAATTTAGTGCAAGTTAACTTAATTGGTTAATAACATAGTAAAAGCATCCTGTTGGGTTACTAACTTTAATATGTGCTGCAAAGAGCTGCAGGAGACATATTAGAGAGCCAATTTTGGCTCACAAGCCTCAGTCTGAGTATCACTGCTCTAAATCATCTTGGGCTTCTAGAGATCTCTAGCACCCACACCTTAAAGAAAATAAACAGTTCTAGTGGTTTTGTAAACCATCTTATCAAATTCAATAGAGCACCATATCACTGCTATAGGATCCTTCAACGACAGGCCAGCTATTCATCAAAAATGGAGGTGTCACTTTTTGCAAAATAATAGCTAACTGAACTTAATGGAAAGTTCCAAGTAGATAGTAGACTCTTTTGTAGTAAAGGAAACACAGCATCACCACCCCCTGGAGAGAGATTCTTCAAGCTTAATGAAACTTGGAGCACGTAGACACATGAAACAGAAAAGGATTCTGAATCTGTGTTGGGGGCAAGGTTATCTGACAGTGTTCGAACACTAGTTGTTACAGACTGGAGAGGAACAGGAATGATTTCTGAAGTGCTGGCTACAATTTACAGGAATAGACAAAGCGTGATATTTTACCATTTAAAATCTATTTCAATCATCCTATAGAAATTATTCATATTGTAAATAAAATAGAATGCCGTCACTTATCACTGGGGCCACGCACTTTGCTCCTAGACTTATGCTGCTTCCTTGAAGAGCATAAGTCTTCCTGGCCACTAGAAAGCCTGGACAGTACAATTAAATAACGTCCCACTTCTTTTTATTCTTGCTTTCTTTGGTAAGCACCAGATTTGTGCTTGGTCCTATACAGTACGTAGAAAGGATAGATTGTAAATTCTTTGGGACAGGAACTAAAGCACTCATCCTGCAGGCTGTTCTGTATGGGTAAACATCAGACAAGTTCAGTGCAGGTTCAAGGTAGGTTCCTGAAAGACAGACAAGGCCACACAAGGATACCCAAAGAATGGAGGAAGTTTATATTTCCCCACCCCACCCACAAGGAACTTTCTGCCACACTGAAACACATTTTCCTCCAGTGGACTCTTTTGCTACATATATAAAGCAGGACTGTTCTAGATTTACTGTGCTGAATTTGGAAGAGAAGGAGAAATAAGGGGGAAGCTGTAGGTATGAAGTTATATTCAGGGCCGCCCAGAGGATTCAGGGGGCCTGGGGTCTTCGGCGGCGGGGGGCCCCGCTTCAGCGGCAATTCGGTGGCGGGGGGGGTCCTTCCGCTTCGGAACCCGCTGCTGAAGTGCCCCAAAGACCCGGCACAGTGAAGGACCCCACTCCAGGGGCCCCGAAAAACTCTCATGGGGGCCCGGGGCAAATTGCCCCACTTGCCCCCCCCCTCTGGGCAGCCCTGCCGGCTCCCCCCCTATCCCGGAGCCTCAGCCCATCCAGCAGCATCCCTCGGCAGCTGCAGCAGGGCTCTGGAGGGGCCCCTGAGCTCCGGCCCGCTCAGTGCCGCGTGGTGAGGGGGCGGGGCTGCGAGCTCCGGGCTGAGCTCAGCTCCCTCCACTTGGCCTGGAGCTCGCAGCCCCATCCCCTCACCACGCGGCTCTGAGCGGGGCGGAGCTCAGGGGCCCCGCCGGAGCCCCGCTGCAGCTGCCGAGGGACGCTGCTGGGTGGGCTGAAGCTCCAGGAGAGGGGCGGAGACGGGGCCGGGGAGGGAGCCTCAGCCATTCTCGTGGGGGCCCCTGTGGAGCCCGGGGCAAATTGCCCCACTTGCCCCCCTCTCTGGGCGGCCCTGGTTATATTTGGAAGCAGGAAGTCAGTGGTGCTGTGTAGTTTAATAACACATAAATAAGGACTCATTCTGTACCAAGAGGTGTCACCATGTGTCAATATTTTAACTACCAAATAGCGTATAGTCTACAGAATGATTGTCGGATACTTCATACTGCATTGAATTTTGGTAGGATGCCAAAACCCAATGGAGCATGTAATATCAGATAGGACTTTGCTTTGTTCAATTGCTGGTTATTGCCAGCTCATTGATTTTAAATGGCAAAGCTGTTGGTTGCTCACTGTTTCTAATTTCTTTGGCACTAAGATATTCTCTTGGCTGCACCGAATTGAGTTTGAGGATTAACCTACAACCCACTCAAAATATTGAATATTGGACATATATCCCTGCAGTCAGCATACATCTACACTTGGTGTATCTAGATATGGCTAAGGGATTCATTTGGTGGCAGATAATTTCAGAAAAATATTTCTGCAGATTATTTTGTCCTTTAGACAGACATCAGTATTTTAAAGAATATTTAAAATTACTTAGAGCCCAGTGTAGGATGCCAGCTTCCTCTTGTGTGTATCAAGTAGTAAACGTTGCCCTCTTCTTACTATCAATACAGCGTGAAAGCTAAAAAAGTGCTCTCTGCCACAGCATGCAGTAGAATCTATCACCTTTCTATCCTCTAAGTACAAATGTTATATAAATGAAAGCAATGCAAAAAGGAATGTTTTTTTGGCTCTCTTTCCCCCAGTCATTATTACACAGACAAGGGATTTATACTGACCATGGTAGCAGGTGATTTATTATTTTTGTTGTTGGAGAAACAGACAGCTGAAAAGGGGTTTTGAAATGGAAATTGTGACATTTACTGAGTAATAATCCTATACTGCCATTTACAGGAAACAGGTGGTGGCTGTTTACCATTGCAGACAGATGGAAGTCCTGCAGTGAAGTTATTTTTTCTCTTAGATAAATTAGCTTAAATAATTCACGCTTTTTTCCTGCTTGATTTGTGCTTTGTACAAATGTAAGTATTAAAAGACTTTTACTACTGAGTAAAATGTAGCACAGCATATAGTTTTTTTTCTTTTTAAGCTCATGTGAATCAGATTTAAATTTTTATAAAGGACTGTTTATTATACCCAAAGGAGAATAAGGATCAGGACAAGTAGCACTATGAGGAATTTTGCTTACGTTAATCACAGAAGAAACACCTTCCAACTGAGCACACTTGCACATATTTATATTCTGACCACCACATGCTATGCATGGTAGCAAGGAAGATGCACCTGTGATAGTCAGTAATGGAAATCTTATTCTTCGAATCCATGTGCCTAATATTTCCATTGCTCTAGAGTGTTCATCCATTTTAATGTTGCTTCTTAAAGCACCTTGGTTAAAGAAGCAGTTTCCCCAGACTCAGATATGGTGAAACCACAGTTGTGACGCAGTTTCCATTAAGATGGACTCTGACTGCTTCCTCCTTACCACCAAATATTATTAATACACCTTTAGCATGAAATGGCGTGTAGCTTTTATCAAGCCCCAGGAGGTTGCTCAGTGGGGTAGGGGTGGGGGAATAAGAACACGCAGTTGAAGTTATTTATTTAAGGAATTTCAATACCTTTTTATAATATATACATAAATATAGAATAAAAATAAATAAAAATCCTTAAATTTAAATTCCTTTAAAATGGGCATGGTCAAGAAGGCTCAGGGTAGGCTGGTTAGTTAGGACTCCATGAGAACTAGTGCACATGACCTCTTATTACATTTCAGTTAAAGCTGTTAAAAGAACGAGGATTTCCGTATGCTAATTTCCCCCTACTGTTATTCACACCTTCTTGTCAACTGTTTGAAATGGGCCATCCTGATTATCACTGTAAAAGATTTTTTTTCCTCCTGCTGATAATAGCCCACCTTAATTGACTTGTCTCTTTAGAGTTGGTATGGCAACCCCCATCTTTTCATGTTCTCTGTGTATATATCTTCCTACTGTATTTTCCACTCCATGCATCTGAGGAAGTGGGGTTTAACTCACGAAAGCTTATGCCCAAATAAATGTGTTAGGGTACGTCTACACTACGGGATTATTCCGAATGTGCATAAACCGGTTTTGTAAAACAGAATTTATAAAATCGGGTGGAGCGCGGCCATACTAAGCACATTAAATCGGTGGTGTGCGTCCATGGTCCGTGGCTAGCGTCGATTTCTGGAGCGTTGCACTGTGGGTAGCTATTCCCTAGCTATCCCATAGTTCCCGCAGCCTCCCCCGCCCCTTGGAACTTCCGGGTTGAGATCCCAGTGCCTGATGGGGCAAAAATCATTGTCGCGGGTGGTTCTGGGTAAATGTCGTCAGTCACTCCTTCGTCTGGGAAAGCAACGGCAGACAAGCATTTCGCGCCTTTTTCCCCTGGATTGCCCTGGCAGATGCCATAGCATGGCAATCATGGAGCTTGTTTTGCCGTTTGTGACTCTCACCGTATGTGTACTAGATGCCGCTCACAGAGGCGATTCAGCAGCGCTACACAGAAGCATGCTTTTGCTTTTGCATGACAGCAGAGATGGTTACTAGCCATATTGCACCATCCAAATCCTTCCATAAATTGGAAATGAGGATGATCATGGCTACCAGTCCTTTTGTACCATTTGCTGCTAGTGCCCCTGGCCAATCAGCCAGGGGCGCAAAAGCCAAGATTGGTTACTAGCCATATTGCACCTTCCATCGTTTTGTACCATTAGCTGCTGTCATAAGTGCCCCTGGCCGATCAGCCAGGGGCGCAAAAGCAAAAATTGGGAATGACTCCCTGAGTCAATCCCTCCTTTTTGGTATCTAAAAATAGAATCAGTGCTGCCTAATATAGGCAAGTGTGCTAGAGAACCACCGTATCATAGAACCAGAGAGCACAGCTGCTCTGTGTCAGAGCCTGCAGAAATTATTATCTGTATGCTATTCACAGGGGTGCTCCTGTAACAACCCCACCTGTTGATTCCGTTCTTCCCCCAGCCTTTCTTGGCTACCGTAGCATTGTCCCCCCACTTGTGTGATGAATTAATAAAGAATGCAGGAATAAGACACACTGACTTGTTAGTGAGAAATGAGTGGAAGGCAGCCTCCAGCTGCTATGATAGTCCAGACAGGACATTAAGCAGTGTGTAGGAGAGAAGCCCAGCATCCCACTGCTAGTCCAGGGGGCAAACTGAAATCTTTTCTTTACACATGAAGGGTGGGGGCTGATGGAGCTCAGCCCCCTGTTGCTATGATGAGGATGGTTACCAGCCATATTGCACCATCCAATCCACCAGAAAAAATTTTAGGGCCAATAGGCTGATGACGAGGACGGTTACCAGTCCTTTTGTAACCATCAGCTGAGGCTGATGATGAGGATGGATTTCCATCTTTTTGTACGATCAGCTTATGCTGATGATGAGGATGGATTTCCATCGTATTGTACCATCAGCCGCCCATGGCGGGGGGGGGGGGGGAGCAAGGATGTTGGTGTTGAGTGCTGCACTATCGCGTCTATCTGCAGCATTCAGTAAAGATAGGGTGACATGTAAAAGAGTCAGAGGATTGTTTTACCTTTCGCTTCTGGGGGTGGGTGGGGGGTGGGTGAGTAGATTGCCAAGCTATGCCCTGACCCGCGGACACTGTGTTTGACCCTAGATAGCATTTGGAGCTCAGCCAAGAATGCAAATAATTTTCGGAGGCTGCAGGAACTGTGGGATAGCTTCAGTCCTCCAGTCCATGCGCATCCATTTGATTCTTTGGCTTTCCGTTACGCTTGTCACGCTGCAGTGCGCTGAGTCCCTGCTATGGCGTCTGTCTGGAGATTTTTAAAAAAGGATTCTGAATTTCATCTTCTGTAACGGAGCGCTGATAGAACGGATTTGCCTGCCCTTACAGCGATCACATCCGCATGGTCCATGCGGGAGCTCTTTTTTTATTTTGATTTCGGACTGCATCGCCACCCGTGCTGATCGGAGCTCCACGCTGGGCAAACAGGAAATATTCAAAAGTTCGCGGGGCTTTTCCTGTTTACCTGACCACTGCATCCGAGTTCAGATTGCGGTCCAGAGCGGTCACTGGTGCACTGTGGGATACCGCCCGGAGGCCAATACCGTCGATCAGCGTCCACACTAACCCTAATCCGATATGTTAATACCGATACTAGCGTTACTCCTCTCGTTAGGGAGGAGTACAGAAACCGGTTTAAAGAGCCATTAAAATCGATATAAGGTGCCTCCTAGTGTGGACGGTTTTGGCGTTAAATCGGTTTTACGCTCCTAAAACCGATTTAAACGCCTAGTGTAGACCAGGCTTAAGTCTCTAAGGTGCCACAAGTACTCCTTGTTCTTTTTGCTGATACAGACTAACACGGCTACCACTCTGAAAGCTGTTAAAGTTACTGAAATTCCTTAATGTTTGGAGGTCTATGAGGTTTCCTGTGGACATTAAAATGTCATGAGGCACTTTATGGATATTATAAATATAGTGAAGCATTTAGCAGATACTATACATGTCTTCTGGCACTTGGCATATAAACGTCAAAGCCTTGCCAGGCACTCAGACATTATAAATATAAGCAGCTACTTGTCAGTTATGTCATAGGCATTGGTGAAATCAGCATTCTTATGAATCATATTAAGACTTGTAGAGAAATAGCCAATATTTTACCTGGTTTTCTCCACCATGTTTATAACATCTGGGCCACACTGAAGTCAATTGGAGTTTTGCCATGGACTTCAGTGGGACCAGGATAATAAAGGTAATAATTGGAGATATACCAATCTCCTAGAATTGGAAGGGACCTTGAAAGGTCATTGAGTCCAGCCCCCTGCCTTTACTAGCAGGACCAATTTTTGCCACAGATCTCTAAGTAGCCTCCTCAAGGATTTAACTCACAACCCTGGGTTTAGCAGGCCAATGCTCAAACCACTGAGCTATCCCTTCCCCATCCCTCACAAGATGCACCCTGTGAGCCTAAAAAAATTCCAAGTTACAATCTTTGCTAGTTGTTTCTTCCTTATGGATTTTGCAATAATGGTGAGCCTAATAAAAGCCAGTTATGAGTCTAGAATGAGACATGAAATCAGTGGAGTTATCCCAGGGATTAATCTGACAAAATAGCCTTAATATCCCTAAAGGTCGGGGTGGGGGTGGGAATTCCAGTATCACAGAAAGGAATAGGTACCCATAACTGTATAAAGAAAATTTTAGATTGGCACTTTCAAAGGAGTTAATGCCTAATCCCCTTGGACCATTTAAAAGTCCCAGCATTAGTAAATGAACATCCTTTTCTTCTGCATAGAAACATGGGAACTAGATAAAACACTCAGTGAACTTAATTGAGACTAAAATTCAAGCCCTAAAATAAATCCACCATAGATAACTACAGATTAGTCCTTCCTTTGGCTTCATACCTAGCACTTATGTTCTTTGCAGATATACTCTTCTTGTGGAGCAAAAAAGGTGGTAGCTTACTTTCATCTAAACAAACCAAACTGATTATTTGTTATCGCTCATTATATTCAAATGGATAAAAAAAATCCCTCTAAATAAATAGTTGTCTGCTCTTAAAGATAATTGGTTTTATGTATCAGGGAATACTGCCATTTTCCCTACAACCTACTAGTCCCAGCTACAAAGTTGTACTTGTCCCCATTTGAGGATCTCACATCTCCAGATGTATTTTATAAAGGCCCTGTCACCAAACCAGTGGTTGCAGAGAATACTGCAGGAATAGTACATCCATTAATGAATACTGCAGATGCTACTTAGTTGCTTTTAATTCTCATGTGGGATTTTATCTAAGCCCCTTTGCTACTGTAAACCTGTCAGATTTAGTGCCAAACAGCTACAGAGAGGGGTTGAATACCCAATTCTTCTATCCACAGGTCTTATGTATTTTTCAAAAGAGCAGAGAACAGATTCAGGCTTCTTACTTTTCAGATAAAAGATGTAGGTTACACTGGAAGTTTTAGGTCTCTCTTAGAGGTGAGAGTCATGATTTTCTCTTTATCCACAGTACTCTCTCTAGCAGAGTTTCTCAAACAGGGGTTGCCGCTTGTGTAGGGAAAGCCCCTGGCATGCCAGGTCAGTGTGTTTACCTGCCCCCTCCGCAGGTCTGGCCGATTGCAGCCCCCACTGGCTGCGGATCGCTGCTCCGGGCCAATGGGAGCTGCTGGAAGTGGCGCAGGCCTTGCTTTCCTTAAGAAACCTATTTTAACATGTGCTGTAGATTTTCCTCCTCTTTTATGTCAAAACTTTGTTCTGTAGCAGCTCCCAATTCAGTGTTGATTGTGTACACGACAGGTGCAGCATGCCACAGAATGAAAAGTTTTAAAGATTCTGAGCTGACTGCCTCTTTGACCCTTCACTTCTATAGAAACTAGTTATACTCCAATTCGAGACCATCTCACTGAGACTCATCCTGAAAAGAGATCTGCATTCTGGCACCAGTCACATTGTGGGTGCATTGCTTAGTCTTAGTTCAGTTGTCTAACGCAGCCCTTATGGCAGTAGTGTGTAGTGTGCAATATGCTCTTCCTAGACATCAGTCCTTTTCTCCCACATTCAGACCTTTAGAGATGCTACTTTTTCAGAATCAGAGGGTTAGCCATGTTAGTCTGTATCCACAAAAACAATGAGGAGTCCAGTGGCACCTTAAAGACTAACAGATTTATTTGGGCATAAGCTTTCGTGGGTAAAAAACCCACTTCTTCAGATGCCTGGAGTGAAAATTACAGATGCAGGCATAAATATAGTCACACATGAAGAGAAGGGAGTTACCCTACAAGTGGAGAACCAGTGCTGACAGGGCCAATTCAATCAGGGTGGATGTGGTCCACTCCCAATAACTGATGAGGAGGTGTATACCAAGAGAGGGAAAATTGCTTTTGTAGTGAGCCAACCACTCCCGGTCCCTATTCAAGCCCAAATTACTGCAAATAAATTGTAGTTCTGCAGTTTCTCTTTGAAGTCTGTTTTTGAAGTTTTTTTGTTGAAGTATGGCTACTTTTAAATCTGTTATAGAATGTCCAGGGAGATTGTTGTGTTCTCCTACTGGCTTTTGTATGTTGCCTTTCCTGGTGTCTAATTTGTGTCCATTTATTCTTTTTCAGAAGTGATTTCTGTTATAATCACTGCTGCCCACAGGGGTACATAGCTCTGTGATTCAGTTTGACTTTTTAATATTTTCTTTAATCGTTATTCTGCATATATGTTTATATTTTAATTATTGTTTATTATTATATTTTAATTGTTTGTCTCCATTAGGGCTCAAAAAACTATTGCCTTAGGAAACTGCTACTTCCTGTTTTCAAAAGATTCATCTTATCCCAGATGGTGAAGACTGTTTAATCTATAAGAGTATTAATTAAATCTTTTTATATCCTACAAATAAAGCATCTCCACCACACTACCCCCTTTAAATTTTAACATTTCATCATAGAAACTTCTCAGAGTTGTGCAGTAAAATAAAGGAATCAATCTAGCAGCCTTCTGCATATGGTATTCCCATTCCCGAAGTGGGTGTTCAATAGATAAGGGGCTTTGAAAACAATACCATAGACAACTCCACCTTATCAACACACTCCTCACTTAAGATACAAGCAGACCATAGCTATGGTCTTTTGTAATTCACTTGTAACTTCAGAAGATACATATCAGAGGGGTAGCCGTGTTAGTCTGGATCTGTAAAAGCAGCAAAGAGTCTTGTGGCACCTTATAGACTAACAGACGTTTTGGAGCATGAGCTTTCGTGGGTGAATACCCACTTCGTCGGATGCATGCATGCATCCAACGAAGTGGGTATTCACCCACGAAAGCTCATGCTCCAAAACGTCTGTTAGTCTATAAGAAGATACATAGTTTCAATTGACCTTAATTTTCATCCTCATTGGTAATATCTGAATGAGAATGGAGACTGAAGTTTTTTTTCTGGGGATAGCTGGTGGGCTTCAATTTACTGAGTTGTATGACCCTAATCCAGCAAGATACTTAAGCACTAACTTCAAACAGACAATTTCTCCATGGGATTAAAATTTAGTGTAGAAGAGTAAATCATGGGTCTGCATGCCCCCTCATGGCTGGGTATGCTATAACAGGCTCTCCTCATCTGTACCCCCTGCAGACGGACACTCCAATTCTACAATGGTCAGTTGCTTCTCCTGACTTAGCCCTCTGGCACTTTAAAGCCTCACCCCTTCTGGGGTATCAACACCCTGTATAAAGAGTGTCCACAGCTCTGGTTGTCAGCACAACACATTCCATCCATCCTGGGCTCCTCGGTGCAATCTCACTCTTCTCCCAGAGAAACAGGCTCCCAGTCTACCCACAGTGTCTCCCAGTAGAATGCAGAAAACCCTGAACAAACCAGATCCAGTTAAAGCAGCCTATGCCCATCTGGTCTTGAGCTTTTAGTCTCAGGTTCTGTCCAGCTCCCAGTTCTGTTGCAGAAGACCAACCCCCCAGGTTACTTCCCTGGAGAGTTGCCCCTTTCCCAGGACCTACCAATGCAGCTAATGCTTCTTCCACAGAGTGCAGAAACATTAATCTTCTCCCCTCCTAAGTCCTTCACCTGCACCTCCCTTTTAGCTTTCACTGTCTTCCTTTATGAAGGAAGCCAAGCTCTGCTCCAGCTGGGTCTGATAAGAAATCAAGACTGACACACACTGCAGAAGGGGGCTAACTGAGCTCAGATTCATTAATCTTTGTTCACCTTTGTGGCGTTTACACCTCATCAAAGTAAGTCATGTACTTAAGTATCTTGCTGAATTTTTAATGTTTCACAATCAAAAATTCTGGTTTTGTGTGCTTGATTTTAGGGAAAATAGGCAATGTCACATGCACCTGTTTATTTTTAATATTTCATGTTTGCTATTATTTCTAATTATATCAAAAAAGGGAGAAAATTAGGCAGACTTTATATAAAAAGACAAAGAAATCAATTAATTAGATTAAGATATGTGATACCATGAAGTTTGGTGAATGTCTAAGAGAATAGCTACTAATTAAAAATATATGCACTAGGAAATCTGACACTCAAGAAGAAAATCAAACACAAAGAAATTAATTATTTGTTAAATATATGTATATAAAAGTTTGTTATATTGTTGTTCTGCATGAACTTTTCCTTTTTAAAGGTCTGGTCTTCTGGCTAAATGAGTATTTCATTTTACAGAATATTGTTTGGTTTTTTTAAATAAAAGTCTATCCAAAAGTGGTGGGTCTTATGGACAATAGGGAATTCTACTTCAAAACCAATGGCATAATTTGACCAAATAACTGCTATTTATTTGTAATAATGATAGACCCAGTGACAGGCCTGGACCCCAGTGTACTAGGCACTGTACAAACAGAACAAAAAGACCAAAAAATTGGGGGTTGGAACTAAGAATAAAGTTATTTCAAGAGACTCTAAGGGTAATTAGCTGTTGCTATTGTTTTACCTGAAGTTATTGGGTGTGAATCTAGACTGACTAAACTGATCTTACTGTGGATTTACGCTGGTATAGCTAGAAGCAGAAACTGGCCCACTATATATATGGTACTTATGTTAAAAATTAGATCCCATTACAGTCTGTTCACTTATAGAAATATTTGTTGGGCAAAATTGGACACCAAGAGCTATTTAACCATTTAACGTGAAGTAAATGCTGCACACTAGTAATGTGATTCTTGATGTTGTTCATTCGTTATAAAAAGACAATAAAATTTTCATCAATGAAAATTACATTTTCAACTGTTTACAAATGAATTTGTGTCTAATTCTTTCTTGGCATAATTCTGTTGATAATAGAGTTACAACAAGGATGAATTTTGCCCAGTGTTTATAAGACAGGCAACAATTGCTCACAGCTGTAAAGAGTCAAATTGCTTTGGATCACCACAGTGTGCAAAACGTGATACTTCTAACTATCTCTTCATTAGATAAGGGGGGAAGGGTTAATTTCAAACATTTGATTTCAGTAGGATTACTTATTTATGAGGTATCTGAATGTTTGGGGCAATGTTCACTACTACAGGCATCGATATAGTCTTTTATATCGTAGTTTCTTTGGTAACTATTACTACATTGGCTAATGTCATCCATTTCCAACATCACATAGCAGATTCCTTCCGTTGGAAGCTGTTTGCAGCTATGTTAAGTTTTCTGGAAAACAATCTGTGTTCTTACACATTATCCCATGATGAAATGATCTCTTTGGGGTATTTTCATCACACTACCAATGTCACTTACAAACAATCTGATTATAGTTTTTCTTCTTCTGTCCATGAAATGAAATAGGATTTGGGTATTTTCAAGTCTTCTTCCTGTTCATTATAGTGGAAATAGCTCAACATTTCACTCAGGTAAACAGCAAGAGGTTTTATAATTTTTTTTAATGTTTTCCTCCTCTTTTCATTAACAGAATATTTCACCCCTTCATATCCATAGCCATGATGCTGTTTGCCAGAAAACTAGGAACTGGACTAAAATGGGACAGCTGCAGTTATTTAGGCATATTTCTGTCCATTATCTGATCCTGCAGTATATGCAACCTGCCATTAGCTATTGGCAGCCCTCTAACGGTTAGCTCTGCAGTGCAGTGGCAAGGATTTCTAATAGCAGCAGGATGCTTCTCAGAACATAGTTCATTATCTGACCTGCCGTGCTACTTTGATACAGTTGATTAGGATATAAGTGTCAAATACTACTTCCTCTTGTATTCGTTCATTTTTATTTCAGCTGGTAGCAATCAGAGATTAGAAATAATATTATAGGCCCTGCCTCACATTTATATAGAAGGGGAA
Organism: Mauremys mutica; assembly: GCF_020497125.1. Taxonomy (NCBI): domain Eukaryota; kingdom Metazoa; phylum Chordata; order Testudines; family Geoemydidae; genus Mauremys; species Mauremys mutica. The sequence goes on from NC_059072.1 coordinate 194,230,321, forward strand.
TGAAAAATTGGAAGTATTTCAATAGAATGAAGTTATGAAGAGAGTTATGCTCCAATCCTGAACACAACTGAACATGTGTGTTATCCCATGGGAGTACTCATGTATGTAAAAAGTTATGCACTTAAGTATTCACAGGATTGGGAACTCAGGTGGATATACAGTAGATTACACATGGGATACTAAATTCTCACAAGCTATTTCTGCTTCTGTGAAGTACCAAGAAAATTGCCTGCTTTTAAGAGGTAAGTTAACATGCTATAATTACCTATGAAGAGTCAAAATTTACTACCCATCCCTGATTTTCTATAGTTATTTAGAAAGCATTACTTTTAATATAAAATAGTGCCAGCCTGGTTCCATTTATTCTGATGCGTCTCAACCATGACCATGCCATAAGCCTCCTTGTCGTTCTTCTAAAAAGTTTTTTGTTGTTGTTTTGGGGTGGGCAATTACACATGATTTTTGCAATTAAGATGAACTATGGCCTTGAATTGGTTAAGAGCAAAATACTTAAACCCCAATCTTGCAATTCACTGTTTCTGGTGGCAGAGTTCTATCCATACAGATTCAATTGTGACATGGACAAAAAAAAATTGCTAGCATGGCTGGCCATGTTTGGTAAGTGCTTATACTACCTTATAGTTTTTCTTTGAACCACATTTCTAAGGATATATGCATGTGCAGATCCTGACATGTATACTTCATCTGCAAGATTTATAGGCCATGCCTACAACAGGCGAAAAAATATATTTTAATACATTAACTAATGTAGTAAAATCCTACTGTAGACAAAACAGAGTAGTTAACATATGTTAGCTGGTTGAGATAAACCCTCGAGGCAGTGCTTAATTTGTAATGAAAGAGGTGCTGGGGCTCAAGCAATTTTGTTACATTCATAACTGATGCAGCAAGCCCAGAGGTGCTGGGACTATGAACTGCCAAGCCTACAGGTGCCAGGGCTCAGTCTTGGCAAGCCCAGGCACAAATTAACCACCACCTAAGGAGAGGGAGCCTACAGTTTACCTCAACTAGTTAACGTGTTAAATCTATGGCTGTCTTGCCTTGTCAAAACAAAGCTTGACCACTACTTTGGTTCAAAATTCAGGCCTCATATCAGGCCTCTGATACTCAGGCTTATGTTTCAGGCCCTCTTGCTACTACATTACAAAGAAATACTGCAGAATCTCTACATGCCTCCAGGTATACAACTCTACTGTCTCATGCTGTTTGTTACACTTGGGCCTTCGGTGGGTGTGCACAAGTGTAATTTATTGGCCCCCTATTTGGAATTTACTGAAGGATTCTGTTAATAAGGCATGAGAAAGAATAAAGCCCACCTCATTCTTTTAGCTCGGTTGTCTCTGCAGGAATAGTGACGTGACTGCAACAGTACCAGTGTTAAAAACTCTATTACTGACTCCAGGAGGAAGCAGGGCCAGCCGACCAAGCACGTGCTTGGGGTGGCATCTTATAAGGGGCGAACAATCTTGGTTAAGCGGGGCTGCGCTCGGGGGCGGGGGTTTTTTTGGTTCGGCGGGGCGGTGCTGGGTTTTTGTTGTTGTTGCTGTTTTTGGTTTGGCGGGGCAGCACTCCGGGGGCGGAGGGGAGGTGTTGATTTTCTTTTTGGTTCAGTGGGGTGGTGCTGGGGGGTGTTGGTTTTGGTTCGGCGGAGTGGCGCTTTTTTTTTTTTTTTGCGTTGGGGCAGCAAAAAAGTTAGAGCTGGCCCTGGGAGGATGGGCATGTTTTCCCACACATATGATGGGCATGACCTAGCCCTGACTCAAGGAGGTACAGGCCAGTGGCCCCAATTCTCCAGAAGTCCAAACCAGACCTCAGAGGCACATTCCATGTCACCACATGTAACCTGTTAACACTGAACAGCACTGGGAACAAGACACTTGTTAAAGAACTCACCCATGACAAGTTCATAATTTCTGGCATCACAGAGGCTTGCCTGCCACAAAACAATCAAGGCTACAGGAATAATAGGAATAAGAGTATTACAATCTTATTTTGTCCCCAAAGGAAGCAGATATGAGCTAGATTACACAAACAGTGACCAAATCTGTTTAGTAAGAAGATGCCATTTTTGTCATTTTTGAGGATAGAAAGAAGACTGCCTTAAAGTCATAAATAGGATGCTACCACTGGCTACACTGCTATTTTTAGCAAGTTAGCTCAAAGAGAAGCATATTCCCAGCTGCAGTGATTTGCAGCACAAGTTCCATTCATTTTCAGATAGACTAATGCTACTAAAATAATAAAAGACTAAAACACCATATCACGTGAGGGTCAACACTTTTCACAAAGCAGTCACTTTATATCTGAACTATCAGTCCTCATCTGCAAAGGAAACCTGCACAACACTTTCAAAAGACAAGCCTGGTAGCTTAAATTCATAACTTTGCTAGACACTAAAAATCATGGACTGAATAAAGACATTGGATTTATGTCTTATTACAACAACAACAACACATCTTATAACACACTAACACCCCCAGCTGCTTCCCCACACCCTTACTTTCCTCCCTATGACTGCAAAGGTGCTAACAGGCCACGTCACTTTGAGTGATCTCCTGAAATATGGTTTAACTACTTATGTTAAACAATCTGTTCCACCTTGTATTTAGCTGTGACACTCTGAGTAAGGCCATGTCTACACTGGTGAGCTTACAGCAATACAACTTTACCAATGCAGCACATCCGCTCTATGCTGATGGGAGAGAATTCTCCCATCAACATAATTCAACCACCCCCAACGAGTGGCAGTAGCTATGACAGTGGAAAAGCGTCTCCCACTAACATAGCACAGTTCACACCAGTGCTTCTGTTGGTGTAACTTTTGTGGCTCAGAGGGGTATTTTTTCACCTCCCTGAGCGACATAAGTTATACCAACGAAAATGAAGAGACATAGCCTAAGTTTCTCAGACCTGAAGAGCTCTGTGCAAGCTCAAAAGCTTGTCTCTCTCACCAACAGAAGTTGGTCCAATAAAAGTTATTACCTCACCCACCTTGTCTCTCCAGTGCTTCTAACTGAGGGGGGTTACCAGTGGAGTTCCTCAAGGTTCGGTTTTGGGTCCGATTTTATTTAATCTATTTATCGCTGACCTCAGAACCAAAAGTAGGAGTGGGCTGATAAAGTTTGCGGATGACACGAAGTTGGGAGGTATTGCCAATTCGGAAAAGGATCGGGATATCCTCCAGGGAGATTTGGATGACCTTGTAAACTGGAGTATTAGTAACAGGATGAAATTCAATAGTGAGAAGTGTAATGTTATGTATTTAGGGATGACTAACAAGAACTTTAGTTATAAGCTGGGGACGCACCAGTTGGAAGTAACGGAGGAGGAGAAGGACCTAGGAGTCCTGGTTGATCGTAAGATGACTGAGTAGGCAATGTGATGTGGCCGTTAAAAAAGCTAATGCGGTCTTGGGATGCATTAGGCGAGGTATTTCTAGTAGAGATAAGGAGGTGCTAGTCCCGTTATATAAGGCGTTGGTGTGACCTCATTTGGAGTATTGTGTGCAGTTTTGGTCTCCCATGTTTAAGAAGGATGAATTCAAACTGGAATGGGTACAAAGAAGGGCCACTAGAATGATCCGAGGAATGGAGAGCCTGTCGTATGAAAGGAGACTTGAGGAGCTTGGTTTGTTTTCCTTAACCAAAAGAAGGATAAGAGGAGATATGATTGCACTCTTTAAATATATCAGAGGGATAAATACCAGGGAAGGAGAGGAATTATTTCAGCTCAGTGCTAATGTGGACACGAGGACAAACGGATACAAATTGTCAGTCAGGAAATTTAGGCTTGAAATTAGACGAAGGTTTCTAACCATCAGAGGAGTGCAATTCTGGAACAGCCTACCGAGGGAAACAGTGGGGGCGAAGGACCTCCATGACTTTAAGATTAAGCTGGATAAGTTTATGGAGGAGATGGTATGATAGGATAACGGGCTTAGTCATTAGGTCAATTAAGTGCCACACTGGTAATTAGTACAATGGGTCGATGATAGGATATTGTTAGCCTTTTTCCAGAGGGTATAGCTGGAGAGTCTTGCCCGCATGCTCGGGGTTCAGCTGACCGCTATATTTGGGGTCGGGAAGGAATTTTCCTTCAGGGTAGATTGGCAGTGGCCCTGGAGGTTTTTCGCCTTCCTCCGAAGCATGGGGCAGGGGTCGCTTGCTTAAGGTGTGGGTGGATCGGCTTATGTGGCCTGCATCTTGCAGGAGGTCAGACTAGATGATCATAATGGTCCCTTCTGATCTTGAATTCTATGATTCTATAAATTATTTAGGTGCTTTTGAAAATCCCACCAATAATTAATCCACTGTGGCAAAGTTGGTGTCCACAGCCCCCACTTTTAGCCCACCACAGAATTATTCACCATGCCTCATTTCCCTCAGGGAAATGCTTCCAGACAGTTATACCCAGAGAGGTGCTGGTAACGGAATTAGACAATTGCCCCAAGTGCACCCTGAGCCACAAGAGTCCATCCTTCCTAGGCTCAACTCTCAGTTCTTTCCTGCTCTCTTAGAGAGTGCTGACTCAGGGCTTTTCCATTCTGGGAATCTTCCAAGGCCAGCCACAGACGCAAGCCGGCCTCCCTCCTACAATCCTCCTCAGTTCCCCTCCAGCTAGTTATCTTGGAGTTACCTTCTCCAGGCCTACCAGAGACATCATCAACCCTTCTGCACCTCCTCCTCCTAAATGAATTCTCACAGCCCTTGGTAGGCATACCATGAAAGGGAACCAGAGCCCTCCCAAAAGTGGGGGATCCCCCCGAGGCCCTATCCCTGCCCCCCAAGACCCTGCACCAAGCCAAGCTGGAAGCCAAAGTGGGGCTGGGGAGCCCACCCCCCCATGCAAGTTGGGGAGGGGGGCAAAAGCAGCCCCCTTCCCATGTACTGGACACCCCTCCCAGGGCAGGTGGAGAGACCCAAGCTCCCCACAATTGCCTGTACAGCTTTCCCCAACCTGGCACCAGGTGGGGAAGCAGCCTTGGAGCTGCAGCCTGGCCATGATAAGAGCCAGGACGGGCAGACCCTCCATCGGTCTGTGGTGCGGGGAGCCCAAGCAACCCCCCGGCCTGTGTCCTTGCCCCCCAGGCATCCAACCAGGGCAGGTGGAGGGTCTGTGACTCTGTGGCTCCTCATAGCTGCCTGCACAGCTCTTAGAGTGGCTAGGCTATGGGTCCAAGCCCCCCCTCCCCCCTCCCCTGGCTGGAGCTGGGTTGGGGACAGAGCTACACAGGCAGCTGTGGGGAGCCAATGCAGAGTCGCAAACCCTCCACCTCTACCTGCCCTGGGCTGGGAGCCTGGGGAGATGGGACAAAAAGTGTGAGGGCCCTGTCCCCCTGTCTCCCCTGGTTCTGGTGCCACTGCCATGACCCCTTTCCACCTGGGTCTAATAATTGAACAGGACCTTCTGAAACCTAGCTGATCAGGATCAGCTGGGAGGGTAACTGATCTGCCATAGGCAAGGCAGAGCCCAACTCTCCTGAAGGGGCCAGCCAGCCTCTGACATCCACATTACAGACTAACATTTCATTCTTATAATGGAGAGACTGAAGAAGTGGTATGAAGATTCACCCCTCCCCCCCACCGTCACCAGAGCTGAAAGGACTCATATGTGGTCTACTTTTCCACTGGCATGAAAGTTCAGGGACCCAGACTGAGAAATTTATCCCCTATTGGCAGCCTAGGTATTGCCCCTCCAGTAGCATCAGCAAACAGAGGAGAGGCCAAGTGCTCCTCACTATAGACAATAGGGGAGCGACACTCCCAGGACACAGGCATCAGAAAAGTGGCTTGGAGACTGGTTCCCTCACGAGAAATGGCTAACATACTTGGGTGGAAACAGTGCGTGGACCTTTTCCATAGTGCAGAGGGACACCATGAGAGCACCGTAGGTAATAAAGGACTAGTATTACGATGTTCCCAGGCCAGCCTGCACTGAGGGATATGGACACACACAGACACTGAATCAGGAAGGAAGCTGTAGACTTTCAGGTGCCATCATTTGGGGGCCTAAAACACATGAGTGCCCTCAAACCATGTGCTGAGAACTTAGCTAGGAAGTTTTAGCTAGATGCATATTTTACTGTCCAAGTTGTAAAAACCTAGAACAGGGGTTTATAGTACAAGCACTGGCAGAACCTGAGTAATAGTAGCACAGATGGTTCTGACAAATCCGAAATGCACCTTGTGGTCCCCTGCTGCTCCCACAGTAGAGTATTATGTAATTCTTGGAATCTTATCTGAAAATCTGGCCCCATATAAAAATCTCCTATACTAATGAAATATGACACAGTTGGGAAATGGATGTTTGAAATATACAACCTTGGTGCTTAGCATTTAATTCAAGATTTTCTGAATATTGTATGTTTAAATAATTTGCATGGAAAACAGTATTCCACATTTTATCTAGCCTGCTGGAATGATATTAAATATCTTATCTCAATGTCGCCTAGTCAGAGTATTTTATTTCACAATACCAGTGTATGTCATGAGAGAAACTGTGGAAGATGGCTGTAAGTGTTCTCCAAGAAAAGATCGTATAAGGACGAGCAGAAAGAACATATACTTGTTTTAGTATCAGGTATAAAGGTTTGGGATTATAGTCTAGTGAGATATGAATTAAACCTTTGATAACAGAAGTAATTTACATTTACAGATTAGAAAAAGAAGGCTCTATTCTCATCTCCATTTGTTCTCTTAACACATTGATTGTAGAGGGAGATACTTGTAAGCATCAAGTGTGAAGCATATACCCACTCCAATCTTTCCCTTTCTGTATTTCATTACTGAACGGCAGACTGGAACTGGAATATGCATCTCTTTGTTTTATATACAGTACTTATTAAGGATTAACTAGGTTATATATGCATAAAGTTTGAGTGCATCCAAGCTTACCTATCTCCCCCAAGCATTAAGCAGTTTATTCCTTGATAAAGTATGGTACAACATCTGTGGTGGCCTTCATCTAGATTTACTTAGCCAGATTTTCATTAAAACAATGACTCAATAAAAGTGTTGTCTATCCTTCTAAAGTTCTTTGGAGCTTTACAAACTTGCAGTTAATACTCTTTAATGTCATTACAGCATTAATAATCTATGCCTAAACAGACATAAAAACTTTACATTTTCTGCTTTATGAAGGAAGCTTCATAACCCCATGATTTTCTTGTGACTCTGCTTTCAATGTACCATAAATAGAGACACAAACAAGAATACTCATATGCTATATGTAAACTGACATCGCTGATTTGTGCTAATTTAATAAGGCTGTGTTTTATAACCAATCCCCATTCCAGTAGTTTACTACAGAAAAAATTAATAGGTGAGTTTTGAACAACCACCCCAAAAATTTAACTGGAATGAATTTCAGCAAAAGAGCAAGGCCTATTACATTAAGGTCTCTGCTTCCTTTGGTAGCTAGTATTAGCTTCTTTGTATTAAAAAGTAAAAGATGAGACGAGCAACTACATCTCAAAACCTGTGTGTCAAGGCAAGCAGGGTTCTCAAACTTCATTGCACCGTGACCCCCTTCTGACAACAAAAATACACGACCTGAGGAGGGTAGACTGAAGCCTCAGCCGGCTCAAGCCCTGCCTAGGGTGATCAGATGTCCTGATTTTATAGGGACAGTCCCAATTTTTGGGTCTTTTTCTTATATAGGCTCCTATTACCCCCCAACCCCATCCCGATTTTTCACATTTGCGGTCTGGTCACCCTAGCCCTGCCTGAGCTTTGCCACCCTCCAGCAGAGGGGCCCAAAGCCAAAGCCCAAGGGTTTCAGAGCCAGGCGGGGGGCTTGTAACCTGAGCCCCACCGCCCAGGATTCAAGACCTCGGGCGTCAGCTTCAGGCCCTGTCTCCAGCAAATCTAACACCCACCCTGGCAACCCCATTAAAACGGAACCGTGACCCACTTTGGTTTGAGAATCGCTGGACTAAAGATTTGAATAAATCAGTTGTTTTGAGACTATCACCACTAAAACCACAGAAAGGTAATTTCCAGTGGTACCATTTTTAAACAAGTTGATCCTCATTGGAACTGCACAAATAACATTTCCAAAAAGGTATAAGCGAAAAGTAACCTACGTTAGGAGAATGGGTTTTTGGCCCTTTCTAGTGATTGGTCTACGAAAAGAGTTCTGAGTATAACCTGCTAAATTAAGTCCATGAGCTCAAGCAGTAGACACTTATGATTTAGCACTGAAAGTCCTCAGTTTAAGCTCCACTTATGACCCAAGCAGGGATGGCTATACAAACACTTACAAAATATCAGTGGTCATCTGAATGACATTGTCTGGAAGAGATCTGCATTTTCCCATTCTGTTAAGCTTTATTAATATTATTTATTATTATTATTAAAACTGAACAAGAATAAATTGGATTCCAAATATTTTTTTGAAAAAATTACCAAGATATTTCACTGCAAATCAATGGGCCATATGGTGTTTATTCACAAAAATTTAAACAAATGCATGGGAAGGTTTGTGAATCCCAAAGTTTCATGAATTTTAGCACAAATTGTTATTTCATGGAAAAATTTGTTAGGAAAACTCAATATTATTTTTCTGTTTAAAACATTTTCATTCTTACAGTCTGGGAAGAGACACAATACCAGCTGATTTATGGATGTGATTGTCAAAGTCCCTATGGGAACTGAAATTCAAATTAAATTTGGAGGCTCCCAGCCTATACTACCCACAAATATTCAGAGAAAGTATTTCACGAATGACTATTGGGCTGCAAATGGTTTATCTACACTATTTGGCAAGTATTTATCAATACAGCCAGTAAAAAACAAAAATATTTAATTGAATGATTTTCCATTGGAAAATGCTGATATGGGAAATCAATGTTTTGCTGAAGCTACTGAAAAACTAATTTTTTTAAGTTTTTGTTTTGTAGGAAATTTCAAAGTTCCATTTTTTTATTCCCATTGGAATGAAGGGGAATTTGGAAAAGTCAGAATTTCTTGCAAAACAGACACTGATTTTCAGCCAGCTCTATTCATGAACTATTACATTCAAAGAAATCATGATTGGTTCATGAATGATTCACTAACCAAAATAGAGGTGAAGCACATAGTGAATATTGCTTATGGCCAGTTCTAAAAAATTAATTCTAAATGGCACAAGTACATTAGAGCAGTAGTTCTCAAATTAGGGCCACTGCTTGTTCAGGGAAAGCCCCGGCGGGCCAGGCCAGTTATTTACCTGCCACGTCCACAGGTTCACCCGATTGTGGCTCCCACTGGTCACAGTTCGCCACACCAGGCCAATGAGGGCTGCAGGAAGCGGCACGGGCTGAGGGATGTGCTGACCACCTGAACAAATGGTGGATCTAGTTTGAGAACCACTGCATTAGAGTGTTGCTATAAAGTAATCAGATTATTTGTTTAAGGGGATGGATGAATTTGACATCATTATCCTTGGGGCTAGCTTGGCTTCCTCACCATGGGGCCCAAGTAGGTGGACAAACATAATTTTATATCAATTTATACCACCTGATCATATGACCAGCTAAAGGCCACTCTGGCCTCAGATACAAGTAAGAGCAGCCACAGGGCTGCTCAGCTTGCACATAGGCTTAACAGCCAACCAAGGCTCATTACCAGAAGTGCTTGTGTGTTGTTGCCTTTCCCCCTTTTCCTCAGCCATGCCCTGGCATGCCCTTTCCTATTGGATCATCCTGAAGTAGTCAGCTGAATTGGCTTTTCAGTTGCTTTATTTCAGGGGACTGGCATAAAGTACTCACTGCTGGGGATTAACTTTTTGCACAGTCTATATAAATATCATAATGAAGCTAGATGCATCATGACAGAGATTCTATAATCTATCACACATAGCACTGAATCTACACAGTTTAGCATAGTTGATGTTATTAAAGTAGAAGGCTCTGACTACTTTATGTACAGTTAGATCACACATTTATGGGTTTCTCCTCAGTAGTAAGAGGAGAAAAATATACAATTACTTGACCTCCACTACACTTTTATTTTAAAGAAAGATCCCACCTTTCAGAAAGGTAAGGAAGCTAACTGTCCGTTAATGAAGGGATAATATTGAATGATCCCCAGTGTATTAAGCAATAGATGGATTTTGTGATTAACAGACATAACAGAGGACTGGATAGTTTGGCTGAGTATCCAAACACCTTTTGTGGTTCATCCATCACTACAGGAAACCATATTCATGATACTTCTCACTGTGCTGCTGCTTATTATGCTGATTCACCACAGAAGTCAAAGCCAGTGTAAGAGTAGACATGCAAGTGCTTGCTTTTAGGCACAATTGGTGCTTGACTCACCACTCCTTTACTAAATTACCAGGAATCCTCTGTCTTATGGAAAAGCATGGCCAAAACCTTATAGATTGTTTAGCGCATGACACTTGTTATTCAAGGACAAGATTTTCTAAAGTGACTGCCTTTTTAAAGGGGTCTGATTTTCAGGAAGTGCCATGCACCTATCTTCTGAAAATCAGATGTCAACGTGTCTCAAGTTGTGAATCAAAAATAACTAGCCATTTTTGAAAATCTTGGCCCAATTCTGTTTCCCCATAACATACACACATGCCTTCCCCAAACATATTATTTGTAGCACTGACGCTGGTATAATTTTCATTTCTGAATCAGTCTATGACAGGAAATTTCATTCTGATGTAAAGTTTACTGTGTGGCAGCACTGGAAATGGAGCTGATTTTTCAGTGATGATTTCATTGAATGAAACTATCCCAATTTTACTTACACACTTTCCCCCTCCCCCCGCAGGTAGTAGTGTTGGTCTGGAGGGATTTTTTTTTTTTGTGGTCTTGCTTTATCTCTGCAAAGCTATCTCCTCACACTCTACCCGATTTTCCTGTGTTCAGTTTTGCAGGTTGTTTTATTTAATAGTACATTAACTTGAATGGGGAAATTGCATACTATTTCAAATCCAATCGGAAAAGTAGCAACAGGGCATAGGGAGGAGAATCTCTCCCCTGCACCAAGAGTATTTGGGGTTGGTGAAGGAAGTAAGATGGTGTTATTGTTGAGGCAGAAGGAATCCTTTCCTCCCACCTGACACCCCCAATACAGCTACTGTTCTATTATGCAAGGAGAGGGTACAGGGGAACCAGTGCTGATGTAACCACACGACCTGACCCAGGCCCTGCTCCCCTTCCTAAGTGCGCCATATAGAGACCCAGAGGAAGCCCCACTGACCTGGACTCTATGGTGTTCAGTGTACAAGAGTTTGTAACACTGAGTCTCACAAATAATTTGGAAGGACAATTTGTGTTATAAGAATCTGGTATAGTTTCCATAACTACATGGCATGCTTCTTTTCTTATGCTAGACTAAAATAAGAAGCTTAATTTACATCTCGAAATTGCATTCAATCTGTGGTGAGACACATCCTCCCAGCTGGCATAATTTGGCATGCAGTTTTGAGCATAGAAGCATGTGGTATTTTGGAAGCCATTAACTCCCACAGTAACAAATGTACCTCATCTCCTGATCTGACTGCGTTTGTGTGATATTTAATATTATCACTTCAGCACACCACTTTTCAACCTGATGCTGCCTAAAATGGTTAAGTTCTAAAAATAACCTGAAAATCAGGTGTCAATACTGAAACACTCATAAAACCTCATCGCAGTAACAGTTCAGCCGTGATTCCCACTAATTTACAGCCAGACTCTGTCACTGTGAGTAGTACCTTCCTCCTTGAGGAGACCCATTAAAACCAGTTAGACCATTTTGACTCAACGTGAGTAGACAAATGACCAAAAAACATCTGCCTATTTTCCTCCTCCCTCATGTGAAATTGCTGATGTGAAGTCTCACACAGGATGTGTCAGGATTCACTCTCAATCTGATAGTCAGAGCCTACTCCAGACCAAATGCTACAGTCCATATTCAAGCAAAATTCCCATTCAGTGCAATCACCGCTCAAGCTAGCAACTTGATCTCACACACTGAAAATCTAGTGGACATTTCCACTCTAAATGCAGTCAGATTTGGAGAGGAAAAGGTGGAGTAGGGGCAAAACAGAATGATAATGTCCTACTTAGCAAACTGAAAGCATTAGGTTAGAACAGGCAGTTTTTGTGGCAGGTATGGTTTCATTGTAGCAGATTTTTCACCATCTTTATGGTGCAACGTTTAATGCAACCTGCTGTGCTAACTCTTTGGAACTCTTTCCAGACTGCTAACATTTTAGAGCCAGTCTACACAACAAACACAAATGAGCCAAAGAACCTAGTTATTATTAACCACTTTTCCAAACTGAGCTAAAGCTTTAGACTAGAGCTGTCCAAAGTAAAATCCAACACTTGATGTTTCTAAAATTTGGAACAAAAACAAAATCTTTCAAAGGGTCTAGCAAAAATGGACTCAAATGTCTGTTCTGAGAATGACCCCTGATGGAGACCTTCTACAGCCTGCTGGTTAGGGCCTGGGATGTTAGACACCCATGTTCAAGTTCCTTGAGCAATCTGTAATCTCAGATCCCTTTGAATCAGGCAGAACAGCAATCTGAACCTGTATTGCCAGTACCTTAACCACAAGGCTTCAGTTATTCAATACCATTTTGCAGATAAGTATTGTTTCAGCTTTGTTGAAAATGTTTCTACCAGCTTCAGACATGCTCAAAGGGACAACCACGTAATCTGAAGCCCTATTGTTCTGTAGCATACATGGAGCTTTCATCACTGATTTGTAGGCAGTTTGTGTTACACACACAATGTCTGACTCCTCTCACACCACTGTAGTTCCGTTAACTTAAATGAAGTTACTCCTGGTTTACACGGGTGTGTGAAGAGAATCAGGATATCTGGCATATGTATAGGCAGCCAAATTAGGTCCTGAAAATATTCTTATTGACTACAATAGGAACACTCACAGTACATAAAGTTAAGAATGTGTCATAATAATTAAAACCCTATATATACACTAAAGATTCTATTGAAGTCAATTCAGTTACACCAGTGTAAAGCTAAGGAAGCTGGAGAAATGGGCACTTTATGTATAATCATTATTATGTATAAATTATAATAATAATTTTATTCAAATGATAAAGCATTTACAGGATCTAAGTCTCAATGATTACTTCGTTTTCTCTCTGAGACCGCTCAACAGCCTGTTCCCAAAACCATCGTGATCAGAAAATTAATTTAACTTCAAAAACAGAAATGCATTCTTCTCCAAACGAATAAATGTTATCTTCTAGTTTTGACAAACATTTTGAAACATACATAAGGCCTGATTCTCTTCATTTACAGCAGTTTTCAGTGGGTGCAACTTGTTTGATTGCAATGGTATTAACTCCTGATTTACGCTAGCATGAGAGGACAATCAGTCCCATTGTGTCTAAACATATGATGAATTACATTGGCCCAGTAGTGAAGTCATGACAAGTAATCTATATCTTACATTCTATAAAGATGCCCAACTGCAGAGCTCATTCACAGGATATGGCATGAGATTTCTGATGCAGACACACTCACAATCAGTTTAGACCAATGAAAAAGAGGACCATTCATCAACAAGACATTTAATCAAGCCATAAACATAAAGATCTGTCAAAACAAGGATCTTAAAAAACGCAGAACTCTGTTTGAACAGCAGGAGAAGAAGTTTAGTTCTGAGCAATTTGTTATTCTAGTCAAAATCCATGTATTTATTTGTTCCATTTATTGTTAACTTTACCAAATAAAACTTGTCAACCAATCCATTTGCTGGAAAGATGACTATTAATCCCAATAAAGTTTACAGTTAAATCATAAAACAGTTCATTCATAAAGGTACACAAAAATGATGTAAAAATGGTATCCCTCTGTAGCCCAGTCAGCAGCCAGAAAGATAAAAATGTCTGAAATGTTTATAAAAAGACTTCCTCTGATCAGTTATCAGGAAAATAATGAAACCAAAATGCTGCAATTATGAATTTTCTGGTAACTGCTTCTTGAAATAATATAAGCCAGAGGCAGTACCTAGATATCACATGCACCATCTCTGATTTCTTTATATTCTAGGTGGTGATTTTAGAAATTTTATAAGCTTCCTTGTTCTTTTTAATTTGTTTTCTTTTAAAAGTAAATATTCTGCATTAGGAAAGCAACACAAAGCTTCCAATTCTACAACAGACTTTTACAATGTTTGGTTCATATTCACCTTGAAAAAATGATGGATAAGTCACAGCAATGTTCTCATACAGCTAAATTCTCCTTCAGAATTCCAGCAGACCACAGCTCTAAGTTCAAATTTCCATACACCAAAATGCTTCTATCTCTGGTATGTTACACACACCTATCCCCCTTATTGCGTCACTCATTCTCTCAAACCCATCCCTAAATGTACAGGACTAACCTTCAGTGTTTCATGTTGTTAAAATTACAGAGAAATTCTTTCAGACTTATGTTGAAACAGTCTTTTTCTTATTGTGTATAGAAAGATGACTAGAGTTAACAAAGAGTAGGTAGGTCATTTCATGGACAAAACACCTGCTTTTGTTTCTTTGCTATATTATAAGAAGCAAATAAATATTCAGAGTGAGGTGATTCAGTATTCTCATTAAGCTTAATAAACCAAGTTATAGGTAATGATGTCAGGATATATACAGTAGTTTAGGGACAGGCTTCATCTCAGAACACAATATATTCTAATGCTATTGAGTGATTCTCCCTATTCTTTCTGAAACAGAAAGGAATACAAGAAAATAAGCCCTTCTATAATCTATTGAAAAGCAAGCTCTCAACAGTAAGTATGCAGTAATTAGATTAAAAAATGCATTGAACTTAGCGGACTTATTCTTAGTTTTATGTTCTTTGTCTTTGTTGGAGAATCAATGGGTAGATAAATCCTTTGTTTTTGGTTAAGTCAGTAAACAAATTGTAGGTGTTTTATGTTATGAAAATGACAATACCAGAGGAGAGAAATTCTTTCAGACACATAACTTATTATAAAACATCCTTCGTGGGTAGCATCATTGTTAAAATAAAAATAATGAAGCATTGTTCCCAAAGAGGAGATTGTTCCCTTGTGATATTCTCAGCACTGTGTTGGAAGGGATTTTGTGGCACCAGTAAAAGATAAATGTATTTGCCATCCAGGTGAAGCATGTTTGAAACAAGAAGTAGAGTGGAAAAACCTTATTTAAATACTACACTGGCTTTATGATGAAAATTGCTGGCTCATCTCAGTTTGATTCCCAGATATCCATCCATAACAGTCTGTACACAAGCAAAATATGTATTTATTTGTAATCACGGCACACAGAGAAGTGCCACCTTTGTGCTCCACTTCACATTCTCACTACAAAGGACTCAATTATTCCAAGATATTTATTTCTGCGAGGTCCTTAAGAATCTCTGATTTTCTGTTCTTGCCCAATCTATACCTCCAGGCCATTTTCACTTCAACCTTCCCCTAGGCCAGCTGTGGGCTGGACATTGTTGATACAGAAATCAACCAATAGCACTCCATACCAAGCCACAGCAGTGTTCCAAAGCACTCCTCCTGACTGCACTATTTTTCAAGGGCTCCCAGTCACTACAAATCATCCTGCTCCCACTGGCAAAACTCCCATTGACCTCATCGGAGCCAGGATTTCACCTCTAACTTCTGCTCACACAATTCAGCTGATATGATGCCCTGCCAGTAGACCACTCAGCAGGCCAGGAGAAGCATTTTTATGTTCTCACATTCCTTGATCAAATTTATCCCACTTCCAAATGTGCCATACTCATCATCACCTCCTTTTCTCCTTTGCACTGTGGTGGTGCTGCAAGAGCCATAGGAAAGCTCCCAACAGAATTATTACAGTTTCTCAAACACAGTGTAGCGTAGCACTTTTTTCCACAACATAAGGTGCATCTTTTAAGGTGAACAGTGAATGAGCCAAGGCTGTAATGAAGCCATGCTTCATTCACACTTCATCTTAGATGCAACTCTTCCAGATTTTGCCATTCATACTAAGTAACCCAGTACAAGATGCTGCATACATATTATATACAGTTGTAGTTAAAAATGAATATATAACACTTTATGTGAAAACTAGTATCTATTCATGTAATTCAAAGTTGCATCTTACTGTATATGCACAAGGGGCCTGAGTAAAGTTTCCTGTAATTAGATGGTGTTTTATAATTTTCCCCTTCTGCTTGCAGAATTCAGCACTATATAGTGATCTCAGTTTTGAAATCTCCAAATTGTTGATAGCTTTTCCATCAGCAGGTTTTCCAGATGATGCACACCAAGTGTAAGAATGATACAGAAAAATATACTCATTGCAAAGAAGGAGCCTGCCTCTATAATGCATTACTCCAGGCACAAGCCAGTATAAGTTCACTGAAATCACTACAGCTACACTGGCATAAAAGCTATGGAACATATTGGATAATTAAGCCAAATAGCTTAAGTTTAAAAAAAAAGTGGAACTTCACATTTTTTTTCTTTTATTATTTATCCAAGGGTGGAAAGCTGACTTCCAAAGCATCATGGAAATTGGTTGTGAGCTTTACCTTTATCTCATTATGCAAGGAACAGGACATCCTCCCCCGCAAGCTCTGCTGCAATGGTGATAATTCATTTCTGCATGCTTTCTGGAGCGGGGTGTTTTTGCAAAGGAAGGACTTAATGCTAACTAGGCATAGCATTCAGGGACAGGACTCTGTACTTCAACAATCTACTACTACCACCAAGGGAAGAATATGATTTTGTAATATTTATGATGAGAGTTAAGCCAGACCTGCTTCTCTTATGTATGTTAGTCTAACCCAGGAACCCTTTTAATATTTATTACCGAAACATCTAGTAATTCCCCACCACCACATTTTCTTTTCTTCAGATTCACCTCTTAAATCCAGAGAATGGAAGTCTGCCAGCACAAGCAGACATTTCATGTACTACAGTACTTGCAGTCAGCTTTCAGTCAGTACATTCACCCTTTGCTTCTTGACTGTACTCTTGTATAAAGATATAATATGTAAGATACCAGTGTGCTTCCTGTGAGTGTTTTAATATGCTATAGAAATAGCAACCACAGATAGAATTAAATTATTAAATTGATAGATTAAGAAGTATTTTGCCCTATATACATACTGCAATCTATCATCCAGCTTCAGAAAGGAGCCACTACAGGGCCTTCAAAATCTGGTGCTTTCTGATATTATTTAATAAGCAAATGGAAATATATATATTCTCTTGTAAGTGTATTGCACCAGTGCTATCTTAATTAGCTTATAATTAGAACATGGAACTATTTCCATCAGACCCTTTATTTTGTGAATTTTAGTCCCTATTTCTGTCCATTATTCTTCTAGGGAAAAAAAAACCTAGTTTCTTTGAATTTGTATATTTGAAATGTTTCAAAAAAGAGTGATTTATATAAACATATTTCAGCCTATAGCCCATGATCCTGCAAATGCATCTTCCTGGATGAGCCCAGGCACCCATGCGTCAGTGGAACTCTGTGCAAACATCTCCCCATGCATGTGCCCCAATTGCGGGACCAAGGGAAGAGAGCGTATGTAGACTGTTCACCATGACTACTGGCTTGATTAATCTCTCTTTGCATTTCACAATTTGTGCTGTCAGTCTGTTGTTTCTGTTCTGTCCTGGAGTGACTCCCAAATGCATAAAGAGTTTTCAAGATGGCCATGCCAATACAAATTTGAATGTGCGTTTCAAACACTCTTTCCACTACCATTTTTTGAGAATGGAAATTTACTGCTACAAATCAATCCATTCTGGGAAGTGAATAAAAAGTCTCATGAACAGAGTAGAACACTTCTCTCTCTCTTTTTTTTTTTACACTATTTATCCATCTCTTTGTATTACACAAAAAAAAGAGAAGTTCTTACACAGAGGTATAACTTCATACTAGTGTATTTAATGTTGCCTAAGGGGTCACGTTCAGGAAAAATAGAGGTGGTGCCTTACTCAACTGCCCAAGGCCTCAGACTAAGCCCACAGTAGACTGATGTTTCTGCTAAAATCATCTGCAATGAAGAGGAGCTAACATTTAAATTGTCATCATTAGACTTAGGTGAACTTTTTTTGGCTAATGGTTTATTAGCCAAAAAGTGCAGTTTCAGATCAACCAAAACTGTGAATTTGGGTCAACTTTGCCAAATAGTTTTGACGACACTGAAAGATCAAAACATTTTGACCCAACTGGAAATACTTTGTTTTAATTTCAAGATTTTGACAAAAACAAAGGTGGACTAGATTCATAAAACAGGGCGGGAAGGAGGAGGTGGTGCCTCTTTAGAAGTTTCACCCCACTGGTTAGGGCATTCACCTGGGATGCAGGAGACTTGCTTCAACTCCCTCCACACTTGAGGTGGAAAGGGGATTTTAACTTGGGTCTCCCACATTGCAGGAGACTGTTCTGGACCTCTGGAATATTCTGCTATGGGGCTGTCTCAGTGTCTCCTGTTGAAGCTGTTCTACTGTATGTAAATAGTCATTGGAGAAAGAATTTAAACTTGGGTTTCCCAGATTCCATGGGAGTGCTACTGCCAGAATAGAGAACCAGTCTGCCTCTGCTTCCCTGACCCAATGACTATCCATTGTCATCGATAGTAACAATTCATAGCCATTGTAATGAGCCACAGAAAGTTAACACCTCTGTAGCTCAGTGACTGAGTCACTCTCCTCAGTGTGGGAGCCACACATTCAAATTCTCTCTCTACACGAGTTGGGAATTAAACACAGGTTTTCCACATTCTCAGTCACTTTCCTAACCACTGAGCTAAAGCTCATAAGGGAGAAGGCAGCACCTCCTCTAGCCTTTTTGTGAAGCTACTTTTCCTTTGCTTTTGTCAAACTGTCAGAAATCAAAACATTTTCAAAATGTTTTTTTCTTTGGGTCAACCTGAAACTAAACTTTTTTCAATTTTTCAGTTGCCAAAGAACAACAACAAAAAAGTAACCCAGCTCTAGTCAGAATTAAATTTCAACTTTAATACCCTATTGAGATGAAAGGCAGCAGTTCACATCTCTTAGAGCTATTGCTTCAATCTGACTGAAGAATTTACATCAGCCCCCATTTTAAAGAACAGTGTTTGCCACCACAAAAGCTAGACCTTTTACATGAAAAAATCGTATACTCTAGATAACTTAAAGGGGTCACCTGAGCAGTGTCCCTCATGCTAGCTTAGCTACTGTTAAATCAGTTTGCTAGTATCAGAGGGAAACATTGAAGAAGACTAGTATATGTGCTCAGTTGAAAACAGAGGATCATGAACATTCATGGATTATTGTATTTGTGAAGTGTATGATCATTTGGAATATACCTGCTCTGTTGAATGGGAAATCATAGTGACTCTTTGGCTGCAGCACAAAAAAAAAAGTGACTGAAGACTTCTCTCCCATTGTTCTCATCCATGACATGTCCAATGCATTTAACAACATTTTTGAAAATGTATTGGGCTAGGCTTATTATGCATTTTGGACCTCTGGTACTCAGGAAAGCTCCAGCAGAGCTGAGACGTCTGCTATTACATTTGTGGAGCAGGTTTGGTGCTTTCAAGACTTGAATCTTGATGAAAAAACGTTATGTTAAATGTATTTCTCACTATTCCAAAAGGACAGCTTAAAATTAACATGGTTACAGGGGTGCAGTTCCACTCACCACCACAACAAGGCATTAGGTAAGTATTTATCTTCAATGAAATATAAACTAAAGCTGCAGTGACATACCTGAAGCATCTTAAAATTATATATTGCAAATGGATTGAGAAAGTGGGAAATTTACAGTAACGTACATCATTACAGAAGTTGTTATACTAGTCTGAAGTGAGTAGTGTTTCAAGAACAGTATATTTTCTCTTGATGCTAAAACTGATTCAGTCTATGAGAGAGCAATTGCCTTGGGCTTCTTTCCAGCTTCAAACACATAACTCATATAATTTGACAACATGAAGACTTCAAACATTTTTTTCCAGTCCTCTTTCCTCAGCAAAGCATTTTCTGAAATGGCACTGCTCCTTTGTGATTATAGATTTTAAAATACTGTATTTTATTGGTTTAAGGCATCTGCCTACAGTACACATGGGTACAAGAATTCTAATCTCAAGCACTTATGACAAACATCACTGCTTCTGAGTTTATATTTAATCAAGGATAAATGCTTATCTAATACCTATTTGTTGTGGTAAGTGGAAGCATGATAATGTAAATGTTGATTTTAAGCCATTCATTCTAGTGGCAAGAAATATCTTTTCAGTTTAATAATTTTTCATCATTGCTCTTTATTTGAAAACATCAAGCCTACTACACAAATGTAATAGATTTTTCAAATCCATTGGAGATTTTCTGAACCCAGCAGACCTTGTATCAAACATCTATCCTGTATATTTCATTTACCCCTCTTTTGTAAGGAGGAGGGTAGACCATAATTCTTCAGCAGGTATGTAACACTTCTGTATCTCACAAGGGATTGGGGTTGTGGCTTACCTCTGAATTTCCATTTCACTTCCAGTCTCCCAAATCAATACTTAGGATTTTTATCAGTTTCTGAATTAAGCATTTTGAATGTTCACTATTCTCTTTTTTGAGCATTTCTACAGTAAATGTCTTCTGTTGTAATACAAAAATCAATGGTAGTAATTAAATTTTCATTTCTGGCATATTTCCCCATTTTGCCATAGCTGCAGGCTGTTTATAATCAAGGGTTACAATTTCCAACAGTCTCCATTCTGATTATTATGATAGTTCTTCTTTTCCACACACTTGTAAATCTCCTACTGCTTTATTCAACTGCACTGAGCAAGGTTGCAGCGGCTCTGGTAAATCAGCTTCCAGAGGGTTGCACAGCATGGAGACAGGATGGAATTTTTACTAGATTGGAACTTTATTCATTTTACTTTTAGTGGCATGTTACCCTCTCCTCTCTGTTTGCTAGGATTTCACCCTTGAAAACACTGTATCCCATAAAGTCTCAATCCCACAAGGTGTTGAGCATGCTTAGCTCCCACTAACTTCAATTATAAGGGCACACATGGTACCTCCCAGGAGCCCTGGGCATCTTGCAGAATCACTGAATGGAAGTTAAAAAAGCAGAATAGATTTTAACATTCTGAATACCACACGCTGTAATAAAAGCAATCGTGTCATTCCTTATCATAGTACATCCCTCTCTGCCCATGTAACACTAAATCCAAATTAGAAAGTTCTCAAGAGCTTGGATTGCACATCAACAGCATTATTCATTATAATGGACTCCAGACAGCTGCCTCACACTGAAAGCCATTCCATGTGATGCTTGGCACTCAAAGAACAGTAGTGAAACCAATGATAAAATATTAGTTAATAGCATAATAGAGTCTCCTTCAGGTGCAGCTTAATAATAACTAAGGTGCATAAAGTAGGCAAAAGGAACAAGAAAACAGCCATTGTATATAAGTGATGTGATAGCCATGCACATTAAGTGTTCGTAACTCTAGTACACAATGAGGATGGGATCAGGACAAAGCAACATACACACGGTAGTGTCATTCTATAAACAAAAGAAACATTTGAAAAGAAATAAAGGTTAGTTAAGTGCAACAATCCCACCAAACACAAACCATTAAACGTAAGGAAATGGCCAAATCATGGGACACCTCCTAGCCACTTTGCTAAGTGCTGTACAGATACAAGCAGACAGTTCCTGCCCCAGAAAGTTTACACACCCTCACTGCCAGGTGATCCCCTACAGTTATATACACACACCCCTCCTACTTTGAGCTAATCCGCATCCCTTTCATCCTTTGGAAAAACCTCCTAAAGGGGTGAGAGGTTCCCACACCACTGCCAGGAAGGATGAAGTTAATAGAACCTCAAGCTATATTAACTTTCAACCAGTTTTCTTAGGCTTATGTCTGACACTCCCCTAGGGTCAACCATTATTATTTTAACCATGTCCCTTTATAGCTACACTAGATACAAAGTCATTTTTTACAATATGTGTTAGCTAATAGCCATTTTTCCTAGTCTAAAGAGTGTTTTAGAGGTTTCCTTATTGTTTTACAACAGGTGACATAGTGGAGCACGGCCTACCAGTTGCTTATTCTGCCTCCTCCTTCCTTGGCTCCATATCATTATGAAGAATTCTCCATGGAGTTCAGAAACTGAGGATATAATGCCAATGAAGTGACTGACACTCCTGTTGGGAATCCATTGGCTTTCCGTGTCCCACTTCTTATGGTGGTAGAAGGGAGAAAGTAGTAGTAGGTAATGCCTTTGGTAAGCACAGACAGCGGTTGGAAAAGCATTTGGTACAAGCAGCAAAGGAACAAGACAGCGAAGGATTATTAAAAACAGCAGCTTTCTGAATTATAAATTGAGCCTGCTCACTGTTTGTTTCAAAGTTATTCCTTCTCAAGTCACTAAGTTATAGTGACTTCTCAATTCATTCAGTCCTTTTCCACTAATTTCTCACCCAAAAAGGGAATAACTCTCTGCTGAGGGCCCAGGGCCAAATCCACAGATAGTAGAAATCAGTGTATTTCATTGACTTCAGTGACCATTATTCACCATTATACATATCTGGCCCATAACTTCACAGTGGCATGAAAGCCATAGCAGCTGAAAACGTAAGTGTTGGCATCATGACAAGCATATTACTATCAAATATTACTGCATCTTATATACTGTACATTTTGAATTATACAGAAATATTACTCTATAACAATGTGGTTCTAGCTGCATATTAGAAAATACTTGGGGAATATGTGAACAAATATAGTTTAGTACTGCAACCTTAATTACGTACAAAGTTCATTATAGACTTGTCCAAAACTAAACTTAAAGATAATGTGGAAATCAAATTTTAATCATGCATAATTTAATTGCAGAATGATCCACAGTGATCTCCTTCACTGAATATACTTTTCCCAAGCTCAAGTAGCAAACATTTTTTACAATTTAGTTCTCTTGGATTTAAGTTACTTGTGAATTCAATAGTGGGAATGGATTTTAAATATTTCTACTATATTCCATGTTTAAGTTTAAAAATTAAATTCTAACATTAAAAGATGTTGGTATTATATCTTAGGTAGTATATCTGAAAAATAGTGACAGTATAGCTGTTACCCCACAAATATTGACTGACCCCAATTTTTAGGAGTGACTGGTGACTTGGCATACCTCGATTTTTGTATGCCTAACTTGGGAACCCTTTAACAGGGCTGATTTTCAAGAAGTGCTCAGTTCTTGTCTTCTGAAAATCAGGCCCCTTTAAAATGTCTGAAGTTGGGCATCCAACAAATGGAGGCAGCCAAAATAACTAGTCCCCTTTGAAAATTTAGGCTGGGATTTTTAGAACAGTTTAAGGGAATTAAATGCCCAAATCTATTGACTTTCAGGATTTATTGTTCTCGCATTTCTGATACAATTTGTTACTATGGACTCTAAACTAACAATGCAATGCACCACATTAGTAACAAAATGCTGCAGTGTATTTGGTAAGGTAATGGATGATGTATAGCAACACACACACACGTGTAACTACTTCTTGACTCAAACACAACTGCTCATGTGACTAAAGTTACGCACAAATTAGTGTTAGCAAGATTGGGGCTTTATTGTGCATAAGAGTGGTAGGTGATGCCAATTTGGTTTAGCTTCTTCTAGCTTAAGGGCTCACCTGTTCTCAACATACACCCCAATAACAAAGAAAAGCTACAATGGTGGAAGTATTAAGCTTTCAGAGGGGCATGAATTTAAATCAATCATTCTCAATCCCAGGTATAATATTGCTGTAGATTAAGGCTAGCCCAGAAATTTAGTGTGGCACTGAAGGCACGTATCGCAGAGATAATCACAAGTCTCTTCAACTTTTCCATTCTGGTTAAGGGATATATTTTCAAAACCTCTGATAAAAGTGTTCAACCTCACAACCTCTGTTGAGTTGAATGGGAATTGTGTATACTCTTAAAAATTGACTCCAACACTAACAAAAAATGCATTATATAGAGGCCTATCCAAGGTCAGGAATCCATTTGTTTAAAGTGGAAGCATTTTAAAACAACTGCAATGGAAAGACTAGAATAGAACTCTAAAAGTATTAAGGTTGCTAGCCTTAGAAGCAGTCCTTGGAGGGATGTGTCAGTTTCCCAATGGCTAATTAGCTGTAAGGCGCAAAGCACTTGTATGAAGATACCAGCAGTACCACTGATAATACAATAACCTTCAAACTCTATGGAAAGACAACGAACTCTAGTTTGTCCATCTGCAGGATCTGAATTTTTAAACAATTGTTCTGTATACATCACAGCCTAGCCTTGTCAGAATCATTTCTCACAACTGTAGGTACTAAATCCATCAGTAGACATTGCAAGCAAAAGGCCTATCTGTGATAGGATGGAGGTTTTTGGAAGGAAAAATCATGATAATTGACAAATAATTTCAGGAGGTTTATTTTCTAGTGTGTGGGGGGGATTTTTAAAGCAGCCTCTATCTTCTGATGACAGCCCAGTTCTTTCTGTTTAAGCTCTCTTCCAGCTCCCATAACAATTTGCAGCACAAGAAAGCAGACAATCAGAAAATATACAGTTCCTCTATTTAAAAGGTAATTTCCTATTTTACATAGTCCCCTTTTTAACCTTCCTCATTGAAACATTGACAGGGAAATAATATTTTTTAATATTTCCATTCTGATAAATTAGCATGCCTCCTCCCATCTCCCACTAAGCATAGCTGGCTTCTCAGAGAGGTGACCTACAAAGGAAAAAAATGTCTCTGCCAATTTTTGCATTTTTATGATGGATAAAGAAGGCTGAAGATGGTGTGATTTTCAATCATTTTAATTCTTGGTTTTCTTCATGAAAAATTCAGGTCTTATGTAAGCCCTACTCCTGCAGCATGCAGATTAGCTTCCATTCCCACAAGGATCCCCTTGAAGTCAATGGAGCTCAGCACAGGTACTGCGGTCTGCCTGTGCAGTACACCTGAATTAAGTCCTAACTTGTTTTACTGGAAGAATTAAAATAGTGGAGATTCATCAATTCTGAGGCCAGAAAGGACCTCCTGGTATAACACAGGCCGCAGAACTTCCCCAAAATAATGCCATGGACGATATCATCCATTACAAATGTTAAAGAATGCTTAGTCAAACTGTATGAAACTCTGCTTTTGTTAACAGCTATTTAATTCATATGCGTGCCAAACTGTGGGAGAAAAGCTTTCTGCACAAAAATTCAACACCCCAGCTGCTGCAACTGGGGCCAGAGAAAGATACAACCCAGTTCTCAATTTTTCCAGGAAACACAAACACTACAAAAGACATCCAATGGCTAGTAATTTTAAGGTTAAAAAAAATCAAATAAACCTTTGAGGCCTTATTTATAGGTCATGAGGAAGGAATTAAGGGCTAAACATATTTTTCTTCTTTGGAAGTTAGATTTAAAAGAACAATGTTAATTTTTAATGGCTCCCTTCTCCTACAGAAATCTCCGAGTCTTTTGGGGGTGGCTGCTGCTGCTACTTTCCCCAGACAGCGAAATCACAAGGCTGTTATCCCCTAAGTGGGGCACTCCGATGTTTTTGTTTGCTTGTTTGTTTTTTAAGAGGATTCCTGTTCCAGCGGAAGAAAAGGAAACTAGTCAATAATTGTTGGGGTTTTTACTTCACAAACACAGCTGTCTTCTCCAACTTAGTGTGTTCCCAGCCCCTCCACAGCATTAGCTGGTTTTGTTCCTATACCTAGTGGATAGATGGGTCTGTGATACCATCTTGACTGAAGGCAACACCAGGGCTGGACTCCAGGTAGGAATTTTCTTGATAATCGACCACCAACTGGAGGTCTTCTCCACAACCTTTGCCAAAATTGTGGAGCTGTGCAGCAGAGTGCATAGAAAAATATCCACCCTGCTTTCCCAACAGTAATCTAAGTAACTTCAATGAGAGTGCGACGGGTTCAGTCACAGAGATCTCCTTGGGAATATCACCTGACATGCTGAAAGTACTTCTGAGCTCATTTTCATGCCAGCTTGGGACTCCAGAACCCTGTCTTGTTGAGCCAGACATGCTATGTCTGCTGCAACACAGACCCAGGGTCTGAACCACGTCCCCAAAGCTACAGGCTTTAACTGAAAACCACTTAGCAGGTATTCCTGTCTCCAGCACCCAGACACCCAGCTCCCAAACCCCAAATAAATCCATTTTACTCTGTATAAAGTTTATACAGACTAAACTCATAAATTGTCCACCCTCTATAACACTGATAGAGAGATATGCACAGCTGTTTGCTCCCCCAGGTATTAATCACTTACTCTGGGTCAATTAATAAACAAAAGTATTTTATTAAGTATAAAAAGTAGGATTTAGATGGTTTCAAGTAATAACAGAACAAAGTAAGTCACCAAGTAAAATAAAGCAAAAACACGCAAGTCTAAGCCTAACACATTAAGAAACTGAATACAGGTAAATCTCACCCTCAGAGATATTCCAATAAGCTTCTTTCACACACTAGACTCCTTCTTAGTCTGGGCCCAATCCTTTCCCCTGCTACAGTCCTTGTTAGTTCCAGCTCAGGTGATAACTAGGAGATTTCTCATGACTGGCCCCCTTTGTTCTGTTTCACCCCCTTTATTGCTTTGGCACAAGGCAGGAATCTTTTGTCTCTCTAGGTCTCCACCCCTCCTTCTAAATGGAAAAACACGAGCTTTAAGATGGATTCCAGTGACATGGTCACATGTCCTGTGAAACTTCATTACTCATCGGCCGGCACCCACGTGTACAAGAAGGCTTACTAGTAAACAGAGCCATTTACAACCATTCTAAAGCAATGGCTTCTACTTAATATGTTTACATCAGTAATACAAGTTTATATCTTATTCTCCTAGCTACAGACATAGAAATAATACATGCAAATAAATAGGATGAACACACTCAGTAGATTTTAAACTTTGTAATGATACCTTACAAGAGACTTTTTGCATAAAGCATATTCCAGTTACATCATATTAACATTTATAAGCATATTTTCATAAAGCATATGGAGTGCAACGTCACAAAGAGTAAATAGACTATCTCAGCACGATATTTACTAGAGCTCTAACACTGGGGACCTTTGGGAAAGTGAGAACAAACTGAGCCAGAATAACTTTGACAGCAGTCAAATCTTCATACCTAATACACATTTTAAGTTACAAGATTACCCCAACAAGATCAGAGGTTAATTCTGTAATAGAGTGAGCCACCTCCGCCTCACTGAGTCAGCATAACCCAATTAACCTTCCCCTAGCAGCATAGGGACCTGCTAGCAAGGAGTGGGGGGTTACAGGCCAATACAACTAGCCTGCTATTTCTATTAGCTAAGGAAGATTTCCTTTAGCTCACATGTAGCAACATGTGGCTTGTTGGCTGAAGGTCAGGAATCTAGCGAAAGCTTTTATGATAGAAGTAGTAGTTACATTGGGGGACAGAAATACATTAAAAGAACATTAAGATTTCAAAGTCAAGCAATGATAAGTTAGGAAATGCCAGAATTAAGGTTACCTATACAACATTAACTCAGACCCCTTGTGCCTGGGTGACCAGATGTCCCAATTTTATAGGGACAGTCCCAATATTTGGGGGCGGGTTTCTTATATAGGCTTCTATTGCCCACCACCCCCATCCCAATTTTTCACACTTGCATTCTGGTCACCTTTTGCATATGCATTCTGATATAGCCTTTTGTGATATGATCACATACATTTTTCCCCCACAGGACCTCTGGCTTATTCAGTGTACAGGCAACTTTTCAATATGCTTCCTCCTATAATTATGACAATTGCCTACAGCAGATTGATTCTGAGAAGTTGTCAGGGGCAGCTCTAGGAATTGCGCCGCCCCAAGCAGGGCGGCACGCTGCGGGGGGTGCTCTGGCGGTTGCCGGTCCTGTGGATCTCCTGCAGACGTGCCTGCGGGAGGTCCACCGGAGCCGCCTGCCACCCTCCTGCGGCACGCCGCCCCAAGCACACGCTTGGCGTGCTGGGGTCTGGAGCCGGCCCTGGAAGTTGCGCCACCTCTTTAAGAGTCAAAGAAAGATAGCATGAGAAAAACACAAAGGCCAGTAAAAATGTGCCAGCTAGAAGGAAGATTCACTTTTAAAATGGCCACCTTAAGCCTGCAGCTGCTTCTTTCGTTTGTATTTAAAGAAACAGCTATCAGGAGATCATATTGGGAAGGACTTCTGAGTGTGATGCCCTATTAGAGACTTCATTGGGGGCCAAATATCACAGAGAAAGGCGCTCCTAGGACAAGGGCTATATCCCCCCTTTTCAGGGGTGGAGACCTGGGTGGAAGGGAACCAGGGACATTTAGTGTTGGATATAGTCATGTGCATTTGTTAATTTTGATATATTTCTGTAATAAAAATCTGGATGCTTTTTGAGTATCAGCTGCTTCTTGCGCTTAAAGTTACCACCATAGAATCACTGATTCAGGAGCCCCTCTAGTTCTTGTCATTCTTTATTTTAGAAATTGATGCCATCTGTAGTTCTATCATCAGATACTTTAACGTCAATAATTTTCTCTCCTGCAATTATCTAATTTTCTTTGTGTTTGTTCTCTCCACACCTCCTTCCCACTCTGCACCCCTTCTTATTAAAAATATGTCCATTTCTGGCATCTTTTCTTCCCAATCTCCTTTGTTAACATGGAGTGCTTCTTCTTCTACCTCTAAGGCCCTGATGCTGAAATGAGCTCCATGTGGCACCCAGCCGGTGTTCATAGGCTCTGACGCTGCTATCGGGCCTGTGTTTGAATATTGCCAGTACTACCACCCCTCTTGATATAGTAAAATCTTTGTTGTGTTTTAATACTGTGATATGAAGTGGGGAGGGATAGCTCAGTGGTTTGAGCATTGGCCTGCTAAACCCAGGGCTGTAAATTCAATCCTTGAGGGGGCCACTTGGTACTGATTTTGCCCTAGATCCCTATGTCCTGCTAGTGAAGGCAGGGGGCTGGACTTGATGACCCTTCAGGGTCCCTTCTAGTTCTAGGATAGATTTTTTTTTTTTATATATATATATATATATATATATATATATATATATATATATATATAGCTAATTTTATTTTAGATTTTGCTGCAGTGCCCTAGTTTTTGAGAGAGGGTGGAAAGTTATTGTCACTGATAATGATAGATATAGATATTTCCACGGAAAGAAAAAGAAAGCCTTTGTGTTTTTTACAGTAGTAGCTATTGGTGTACAGATTTAGTCCTACAAACACTTCTACACACATGTAAATTTACTACTGTCAGTCAGTGGAACTACTCACAGTAGCAAAGCAAGCATGAGCATAATTTAGTTTTGGTGTGACTTCCCTAGGGAGAAAATGTTTGCTTTTTAAGTAGCTTCTAAACAGGTAGAATCTCTAAAGAAGTCTCACCAGAACCCTGGATATTCAACTGGAGTGGGGTTTGGCAGCAGGAGATTCTGTTTCATCCTGGAGAGTTAGGCCCTGATATTGCAAACTGCTTGGCCCAGAAGAACCAGTTGCCTAAAAGGAGCATCACAGATCTCAGGGAGACTTCTCTGATGTTTAAAGTTATGCACATGCCTAGCAGTTGCAAGATCACTGTATCTTAAGTACACCATGTGATGGGTTAGATCACAGAAACCCCCTTGGGGCTGCCAACTGATGTGCTAAGACTACCTATGCCCCTGCTTTCCTGCCCTGGCAGGTTAGGACTTCAGCTCAAACCAGGCAGGGCACCGGACCCGCTAGCCTGCTGCAAACCCAGACCCAGGGTCTGAACCATGTCCCTTAACAGCTGTAGGCTTAATCTGAAAGCAGCTAACAGAAGTGTTCCTGTCTTTAACACTCAGATGCTCAACTCCCAATGGTGTCCAAACCCCCAGATAAATCTGTTTTACTCATAATTTGTTTGCCCTCTATAAGACTGACAGATATGCACAGCTGTTCCCCCCTCCCGGTATTAATACATACTCTGAGTTAATTAATAAGTGATTTTATTAAATACAGAAAGTAGGATTTAAGTGGTTCCAAGTAGTGACAGACAGAACAAAGTGAATTACCAAGTAAAATAAAATATGCAAGTCTATGTCTAAGAAACTGAATACAAATAAAATCTCACCAGTTCCAGTAAGCTTTCTTTTTACAGACTAGTCTCCTGCTAGTCTGGGTCCAGCAATCACTCACATGCCCTGTAGTTTCTGTCCTTTGTTCCAGTTTCATTCAGGTATCCTTGGAGGTGGAGAGGCTCTTTAGCCAGCTGAAGACCAAATGGAGGGGTCTCCCAGGGGTTTAAACAGACTCTCTTATGGGTGGAGACCCCCTTCTCTCTCCTATGCAAAGTCCAGCTCCAACATCCAATTTTGGAGTCACATGGGCAAGTCAACTGTCCATGCATGACTCAGAACTTTCAGGGTAGCAGCCATGGTTCACATCCTTCCTTGAACATCCTCAGGTAGACCTCTTACATGGATTGGAGCATTCCAAGATTCATTGTTCCTTAAGTGCTTCTTGCTTGGGCACTTAACTTTGCAAATTCCTTTCTAAATAAGCTGACTAAATTCCTTACAAATCTTCCTTAGAAATCAAGTAAGTATACTGCCAATATTCATAACTTCAAGTACAAAAATAAGTGCATGCAAATAGGATGAACACATTCAGTAGATCATAACCTTTACATGGATATATTATGTGGCATATATAACATTCCAGTTATGTCACATACATTCATAAGCATATTCCATAAAGCCTTGTGGGGGGGTACCATCACACACTTATTGACCCATTACTATGGCAATGGAGTCAAGTATCAGAGGGGTAGCCATGTTAGTCTGGTTCTGTAGAAGCAGCAAAGAATCCTGTGGCACCTTATAGACTAACAGACGTTTTGCAGCATGAGCTTTCGTGGGTGAATACCCACTTCTTCGGATGCATGGCAATGGAGAATCCACGCAATAATTAAGATATTTAGTAGAGCTGGGTGGAGAAAGGCAACTCTGCTTCATTCCAAACAGGAATGAAAGCCAAAAATTTCAAAAAATTTTCAATGAAAAGGAATGGAGACCCAGCTCTGGAGCAGTCCACCTGGTGGGTTACCCAGCCCTGGAGACCCTGGAAGTCTGGGCTGCCAAGGAGGCACATCTCTCAGGCAGGCTGCTAAAAAGCTGTCAGGAAAGCAGAGTTGCACTGGAATCCTGCCTAGGTTCTGTCAGAACTTTGTCAAAATTTAACCCTTCTCATGGAATGTTGCATAGGAATTTTTTCTGGCCAGCTGTAGTGTTTATCCTCGACAGCTCTGTGAGGTAAAGAAGTACTATGATCACCATTTTGCAGACAAGGTAAGTATCACAAAGGAAGTATGTGGTAGAGCAGGGATTTGAAGCCAGGCTTCAACTTGTAACCCAGCGTCCCTAACCACTGACATCCTCTCTCAGCTTGTAGGTCTCATGATTTGACTGTGGTTGATGTAGACCTAAGTGATATTATATTAGTCTTGTTATCTACTCCTGCACTGTGATGCCAGTTGCCAGTTCCTTCCCCTCACCATCTCCATACTTTAATTTCCTTACTTCCCCCCGCCCCCCCGCACATATGCATGTAATGCCCTTCCCATGTTGTTTCCCCAAGCCATTCCTTTCCTTACATTGAAGTCCCTCCTAAGGGCTTGCTTCTTTTGCTTACTCAAAAGTAATCCTTTTCGGGTTTCCAAGTGTGTCCTGTCTCCCAGGCCCTGATCTTGCAAACATTTAAGCATCTACACAACTTATGTAGGGTGAGTAGTTCCAATGGGACTACTCCGAGTGTGACATTAAGCACATGCATAAGCCACTACAGGATTGAATTTGAATCATGTTTTAGTTTAATCTAAATCAAGAATTAATCTGGTATATTTCAAAGGAAATATTTGTCCTGTTAAGTCTCCTGATTTATCAAGGGACACAGAATTGAGAAGCTTTACATAATAAAACAACACCTACCTGTTCTGTAGTTCTTTTTCTCAGTAGATTTCAAGACACTTCATAATGTTTAATGTAGTTATCCTTGACACACCTGTGACTTAGTGAAGTATTATCCCTATCTTACAGATGCGAGTTGAGGCACAAAGACTGAATGATTTGCCCAGGGTCACACAGGAAGTCTGTGGCACAGTAGGAAACTAGAGGTCTCCCAAGTCATTAGCTAGTGCTTTGACCACCAGACCATCCTTCCTTGCCCAAAATTTTTTTTAAAATTAGAATATTAGACCAGCACAGAAATAACATTGGGCCTGATCCAAAGCCCACTGCAGTCACTGAGAATCAGGCATTAACCCTGCCAGATTAAGAGTTTTATTGGTGATAAGTATATGAAGATACAATTGATGAAACACTGAATGATACCTATCTTATATTTAATTAACATTTGTTCAGAAGAGTTTGTATGAGTGGAACTTCTTGATCATTTTCTTATAACATATGTTGTCTGCTGATGTATGCAACACCATGTGGTATTGGCACCTTTACTCTTGCAGTAAAGGATTATAAGAATCAATAGTATGTATTTTCATTTACATGTGCACAAATGAATCCTGGAGCCTCATTATATATATATTAGAACTGGTCAGAAAATGTTTCTCTTTCTTTCTTTCTAGGGTGGAAAATTGCTACAAAAAAGAAAAATATTTGCCCAGTTCAGAGATAAACATGAGGCACTACAACAACATTTCCAGATTGAAATATTTCAGGTTTTGGCCAAAATATTTCAGTTTTCAGACATTTGAGGGGAAAAAAAATCAAAACTGTCTGCAGAAAATAGATACTTCTAGCAAAACTATTAGTTTAATTGAAAGCCCAATTTTCAAATTTGTGTTGAAGGAAACCTCTTTGACCAGCCCTATTTATTATACATAAAACTTCACTTACAGAGTTTTATTGAAACTTGATCTAAGAAAAGAGACATAATTTAATTGTTTAAAGACCCCACAAAATTTTGTAGTAAAGGATGAAGCTCCCTGTAGCTACACTGTCCAGCAGGTAGCACTGGTATCCTCCAGAAATACTAGACAAAACTTTGGAAAGGAAAGAAAGGAAAAAAATAAAGGGAGGGGAAAGGCTTCTGCCCTTCTTGCTGCTTTACAATGTATAATAAGGTAGGTTTGTTCAGGGAGTTTTGGGGAGGAAAACATGCGAGGTGGGGGAAGAGTTTAAAAGTTATTTTCCTGTAATTTTTAATAGTGAAAATTCAGTTCTTCAGTAGTGTGGAAGGGTGTCTGGAGAACAAATTACATCATGACACCATCAATTTCAAGAAACTGAAAGCTGGTCACAGAAAGAGGATTTTAATGAGACTAACACCACTAAAATTCTCACAACAATTGAACATTTTGGAGAAGGGATGATTGTTAGATTCAGCACACCCATCCCTTCCATTAAGTTACCTTGAAGTCTTGCAGCAAAAGCAGGGAAAGGTCAAACTTAACATTAGAAACATCAGAGGAAAATAGTAAATAAATAAAGCCAATATTCACACCTTTTTATACCTTCTGAAGGAGCAAAATGGAGTACAGGCTTAATTGTAAAGCAAACAACAAATTCTTTGTAGGGTCACTTACCCCAGTCTGCAAACACTCATGCACATGCTTAGCTTTAAGCATGTGAGTGAACACACTGGTTTCAGTAGAACCCCTTAAAGGCTTGAAGTTAAGCACAGGCTTATGTTCTTGAAGGATCAGGGCCTCAGTCTCCACTGGTGAAGTCATCTGTCCCAACAAAAAAAAAAATTAATTTGCAGATTCTTTCTGGACATCACTATGGGGACTTTAGTGTCACCCAGGGATATGTTTAGAATTGGAGGCTAGTCACTGGTGTATACGGTACTTCAATTTGTCTATAAGCAGTTAAGTAATGTTTTAAAAAGTTTAATGTTTTCCTTTATCTTTCAGTCTTTCCTTTTTCATCTTTGCAGTTCTCAGCCTGTTCCAGTTCCTCTGTTCATTTTGTAACATTTCCAGTGGTCCTTCCTAGCTGAAGGCTTATATTCTGCCTTTTTACCCTTACAACTATCTTCACCTCTTTGTTCAGCTGTATCAGCTTTGTGTGGGTGCATTTTTTTTCCTTGCACACTCCTGCTATATACACAGTGATGTTAGATGGCAAGCATCAATTTTAGGCATAATAATAATTTATGTTTGGACTCCTCATTTCCCTTCTGTTTGTTCTCCCCCTTACATGGATTTCTGTTCCAAAGTTAGAATAAAATGACATCTTATCTTCCACAGTATCACATTTTAGTTGTCCTGCCGGAAGAAGTCAGAACGTGTTGAAGCTGAACAGAGTATATACACAACTAATACTGAGATTTTAAGCAATAAAATAAGTAGCATTAACTGAAAACTGTGGCCTTATTGCTACAGATAAGTTCCATACAGATTGACTAAATCTGGGTACATCTAAACACTTCAGTATTCATCCATCTGTGACTACCTCATATTTTGATTACTTATGCTTCCCTCTTAATCACATTATAGCACCATTTTGTTTTACTGCATTTTCAGAAATATAACCACCATGTACATCTACCATCATACCACTCCTAAAAGTAGTCTTAAGCAAAGTTATTTCAAAGGGTGCCTCCTTAAAAATAAGCATTCTTGGGTAACATATTTACACATTTGTACCAGAAGATAGAATGGCAGGTTAGATAGTAAAGGTGGATCTGGACTATCATTTATTTGTGTTATCACATGGAACTTCAGAAGTCATAGAATATAGTTTAAGATAGCCTTGAAGCTATTCTTCAAATAAGAGAGAGTGTTTCTAATTAGTTTTGTCTTAGATTGAGACAAAGAATGAACATTAAAGTCTGCAACACCTGAAAAATTCAGCTATTCCTGTTAAAAAATGCATCAGTCTTGCATACAGCACAGGTTAATTTGGATTGTAAATGCTAAATTAGATTGCAATTTGTGAGTGGTAGGCCCTGGGAGGGATTCTCCCACCTGTAATAAAACATTTGCATTCCTGTGGCAGTGTAAAGAGGTCAGACCCAGCCAAGTGAGAATTTTGCTGACGAAGGAATTGAGTGAGACAGCCACAGACTTTCCTGTGACGCTCACTCTGCAAACCCTGGAGCTGTAGCAGACATTAGTATGGCTATTTGAGGCAAGTAGGCTTGGCCTCATCATGGCCTGTCATAACTTAGGCAGTCCACCCAGGGCTGCTTAATTTACACTGAGGGCTGATTTAGCCCCCACAGCAACCCAGAACTGGGAGGGTACAGACACATTGAGTACTGCAAGATGTGGACAACATGCATTATATAAACTTATGGTACATAAAAATACATATGTAGTAATAGAAAAGTTTTGCTAGCAGGGTAATTTCAAGCAATTCACTGCTGCTCTCTGCACAATCAATGTGTTTGATTTTGATGTGACCCCATAGAAAAGCAGATTTCACATTATTCAGGGATTACTGGATTGAGGCCATTAACTGTCAGCTGTGTATTTCACTGCCCTTTTGAATGCCTTATGAGAGCTACATCAGTCTTTAATGTAACATTATCAAATCTAGGGCTGTGATGTTTTTCCAGTTCAGGACCAATTGCTACATTGTGTGACAAAGTTCCTCCTCTACCTTGGTGGGTCCTGCACTTATTGGCAGATTAGCTCACCTCAGAGATCTTCTCTTCTGGTGGAACCCACAGTCTGGGTCAACTCCTCCTGTGTTGGATCAAGAGATTTGGGAGGGGGAACCCGGGCCCTCCCTCTACTCCAAGTTCAGCCCAGGGCCCTGTGGATTGCAGCTGTCTATAGTGCCTCCTGTAACAGCTGCATGACAGCTACAACTCCCTAGGCTACTTCCCCATGGCCTCCTCCAAACACCTTCTTTATCCTCACCACAGGACCTTCCTCCTGGTGTCTGATAACACTAGTACTCCTCAGTCCTCCAACAACAACACACCTTCTCAGCTCCTTGTGCCTCTTGCTCCCAGCTCCTCACACACACCACAAACTGAAGTGAGCTCCCTTTTAAACCCAGGTGCCCTGATTAGCCTGCCTTGATTGGCTGCAGGTGTTCTAATCAGCCTGTCTGCCTTAATTGGTTCTAGCAGGTTCCTGATTACTCTAATGCAGCCCCTGCTCTGGTCACTCAGGGAACAGAAAACTACTCATCCAGTGACCAGTATATTTGCCCTCTACCAGACTCCTGTACCCCACTGGTCTGGGTCTTTCAAAATTGATTTGTTACCGTAAGGTAAATTCACCCTGTGCAAAGGGCTCACACAAGACCTATGTGCCACTTATCTTTTGCCCCCAAAGCAGAGCTTACTAAAGTGGTATATCAACCTCATGCTGACACTCTGCATAGAGGTAAATTTCATCCATAGTAAATACTCTGTGGACTTGGTCCCTGCAGGTCGGGAGCAATGTGAGGAAGCTTATCCTACTTCAGTCTCTGGGGTTGTGGATCTGATATATTTCACAATCACTATAAAAAGTAAAGCTTGGATGTGAGGTAGCCACCTGTAAAATACTTTTTTCCAGAAATGAAGGCATGTTTCAATTATATAAATACAATCAATTAACCAAAAACTAATAAGCTTCTACTTCATGCTGAGTTAGTACCCCCTGAAAATAGGGGTTTGGCTACACTCTTAGCTGTCTCATTCCCAGGTGCCTTGCCACTCACTGATAATACAATATCTTCAAAGACTTCTGTCTCACAGATGTATAATTTTAATGCTCACACTTGGGTGATTCCAGAATAAAAACACGTTTGCCCTAAGGCGGTGCTTTAAACAATTATAATCTGAACTGTGAAAGTTTTCCAGTTTAACAGAACCATGACAATTTAGTGAATGCCATGTGACAAAATCCTATCCATGCCCATAGCTGTTAAGGATGAACAGAAATTGCATAGTATTCACACAAAACTCCACACAGGGTATTTGTAATTCAGATTTGGCTCACAATGCATTCATTTACATTTTATAATGACTTTAGCAGACAAAAAAATCCTAGTATATAACAGGTTTATTCCCCAGTTACCAGAATGTAAAAGAGACTGATTCAATACACTGGTAATAAGAGCACCACTTCAATTTTCAACATCATCATCCACAATGAGAAATAGTACCAGTCAGATTAAGGGCTTACTTTTCCCAAGGCATTATGTGGAACTGAGCCCCCCTGTGTTCCACCACCCTCATCTTTAAATCAAAGTTCTGGCTGAGATTGCATTAGAATTTCAGAAGAGGATTGGTCATCCTTCCTCCAGATGATTTCACTCTGCTTTCACTCTTTGGTGCATGCAGCTGACACCTTGTTAAGTGAATGAGAGTTACATGAATACCTAAAGGAGAATAGCCTCAGAAATGTTTCTAAAGGAGCGTGGAGATGGCATGGGATGTGAGGGAACAATCTCCACCGGCAGATTCTTTTTAATCATGCAAAAATGTTTTGCAGTTTGGGAATAAATTCTAAACAGGAGGACTCTCTCATTTGACATTAATTGCAATGGTAGGAGGCCTAGATACTTCTTTCAAAGTAGGTGAGTAAAGAAAATGGTTAAATCCTACATGCCATTTAGAATAGCTCATGCAAAAGTCTTCAGAGACACTGCACAACAGAGAGACTGAAAGACAGAGAGAATGTTTAAGCCTTAGAAAGCTCTTGTGTAAGCAGATTTTCTCTCCTTTTCCAGGAAGACCAGGAGAGAAAATCTTTGGTGTTATAAAAATATTTTGCACATTCACTTTAAGACATCCTATATTCTATGCGGTTTAAATTCCTGTCCATCTTTTGTGCTGAATAAGTTTTACCGTATTGACAAAGAGATAAAGTCTTCCCTCTTTCTGCATGTAGAAGAGAGCAAAAGCCATTTGAGCAGGATGGAGGTGAGGTGATGAACAGGCCTGCTACTACTACTCCCACTCCACTTAGTCCCACGGAAGGAAGAGATGCTCTGCATGTATTCAGCTCCATGGGTGAGGAAGGAATGGGAAAACTGTGCTGTCACCACACTGTCTCCCACCAACTCAGCAGAGAATACATTAGTAAGTTAATTATGACCCCTACATTGACCTTACATGTTTCTCACCCTTCCATGGCCTGATCATTCCAGTGGGAAAGCCTGTTGGAGCTGAGGATCAAGAAACAAACAATTAACTTCAGCCTCCTCCCCATCACAAGGTGCAGAAGTCTCAGGAGATCCAGGAGTTCTGATGACTCAACGATGTTCCCAATTTACAGAGAAAAAGGGGGGGGTCAGAGAAACAACCACTGCCCCTCCCCAGCCTCTAAGAGGAATGTGCTCCAGTAGGCATAGGCCCTGTTCCATCCAGCATGGCCCTGGCTTAGACCTGCCTTCCCTGCTCCCCCTCCCGCATCCAGCTCCGCTTCCCAGTCCCAGTCTCCTCACTTATTAGGTTTCCCTTTCCAAGTCCCAGTCTTCCCCTCTAATAACCTAGCTTCCAGTTTCAGTCGCCCTTCCCAGGCTCATCATCACAGTCTCCTTGTTGACCCTTTGTCCCAATCTCCTTATTTAGCCAGTACCATTTCCTGACCCTCTAGATCCTTCATCCAACTTCAGTCTCCCCTCTCCTAGTCCTGATATCTCCTGATGACTCCTTGTCCCAATCTTTGCCCAGCCAGTCCCTGTCTCCCCACAAACTAGCTTCCTACCGCCAAAGAGTCCTCGTCCTAATCTCCTCCCTCCAGGTGAACTCCCTCCACCTGGTTCTTGTCCCCTCTACATTTGAGTTAAGCAGCTTCCTCTTCCACACTTCTTTGGTGCCAGGAGGGGAAGCATTGAAAAACATAGCAAGACAAGCTCCCAGCTCTCAGTTCCTATGCCCAGCTTCCCCTCCTCATGGCCTCTGGATAGCCAATTGCAAGGAATGTTCTGCTCAGCCCCTGCAGCCCTAGGCTGGAGTATGCTCAGTGCAACTGGAGATTTTGGAGAATTTTGCTGCCCTAACAAGTCCCTTTTTCAAATCCCTGTTCAAAAGTATGGAAGCATTAGAGCTTCTCATTGAAATAGTTTGGGAAGGGTGGGCAGTGTCTTTAAACCTGGGTGTGATGGGGCCCGTCTCACCACTGTAGCACCTCCTGCTGGCCATCCTAGGAATTAGCTCTGATTCACCAGTGCACCTTCATCTAGTGGTGTCTCGCCGCTGTCTGTTCTATCATTAGGACCCAGTTAAAGTTTGGTAAAGGAATAAGCAACTGATAACAAGGACTTATAATGGGCAACATTCATTGCAGTATTTGGGAACAGCTAGGGTGATCATGTCCCATTTTGCCTGGGACAGTCCCTTTATAAAACTCTATCCTGGCCAGCCCGACTTTTTTGGCAAAAGTGGGCATTTGTCAAGTTTGTTCTTTCCAACTTGATCAGTTGGCAAGAGCAAAAGGGACAAATGCCCACTTTTGTCAAAAAAAGTGAGAGGCAGAGGAACGTGGGGTGGCAGGACTGGGATTGTGGGGGCAGGCAGGGCTCAAGCAAGCAGTGACGCCAGTCCCATCAACGTACTGAGGGCAGGCAGGGCTTGGGTGAGCAGCGATGCCAACCCCGGCCTGGCATGCGGGCCAGCCCCGCACGGAGATGGGGGCTTGGGTCAGCAGCTTGGGCCAGGGGGCCACCTCAGGCTAGCCCAACATGGTGTCTCATTTTCCCTTTGGGAAATATGGTCATCCTAGGAACAGTTGCTTATGAGGTATGCCTCCTTTAAGAAACCAGGAAGTGAAGCCAGTAAGAGGTGGGGCACTGGTGGGGGTCATGTGGAAGAGAAATCTAGAGAGGGTGTAGGACCCTGGAATAAAGTTTGGTTTTGATTGCATTTAATCCTCAGTAGTCTTCATGTTATTGGGATACCACAGTGGCAACGAGGATGGGATCTACATCAGGCCACCTTAATCTTAGGTGGCACTACCAGCTCTGTCTATAATAAGTGCTGAATATTATGATAATCATTACATAGACTATCTCACACTCCACTGAGTTCTTAGCTTCTGTCATAGGTTTATTTCCCACTTTGAACTTTAGCGTTTACAAGATGGGGACCTGCATGGGCTCCTCTAAACTTAAATTCTAGTTTAGATCTGGTAAAGCTGCCATCAGCTAGAAATTCCAGTGTCTGGCACACTCCCTGTTCCCCCAAACTTTCCCTGGGGAACACAGATCCCAACTTCCTTGGATCTTAACACAAAGGGAAATAATCCTTTCCCCCCACCTTCTTCCCCCTCCCCTAGTCCTTGAGAGAGATTACCTTGATTCAACTCCTTGAATCTAAACAAAGAGGGACTCACCTTCCCCCCTCCCTTCCCCTGAAATTCCAAACAATGGAAGAAATCAATCAGGTTCTAAAAAGAAAAGATTTTAATTAAAGAAAGAAAAGTAAAAATATCTCTGTAAAATCAGGATGGAAATATTTACAGGGTATAACTTATGAAACTAGAGAGCTAGCATCAGGACAAATACAGCAACCAAAAATAAAATAGGGTTCCAGCAAACACACATTTGCAAATACAGAAATTAATTAGAAGACTAGTCCACCTTTCTAATACTCACTATACTGAATAGAAGAGAATACTTCAGGAAACCTGGAGAGCCTGGAATTATGTCTGGCCCCTCTTAGATCCAAAGAGAGAACAACCCCCAAACAAAGAACACAGACAAAGACTTCCCTCCACAGAGATTTGAAATTATCTTGTCCCTTGATTGGTCCTCTGGTCAGATGTCCATCAGGTTACTGAGCTTGTTAACCCTTTACAGGTAAAAGAGACCTTAACCCTTAACTATCTGTTTATGACACGCCCCCCAAATTGCAGACAGTGGGGAAACCACACTGGCAGTGATTTTTTCCTAGAACTTTAAAATAAACAGATTAATAAAACACATACACCATTACATATGCTACTAATTATGTAAACAACAAGATTTTTCGCATTTCAAGAACACGTTTTAACCATTTGATTCTGGGAAACTTTCACGAGAGAGCGCATCAGCTACTTTGTTGGAAGCTCCTGAAATGTGTTGAATTTCAAAATCAAAATCTTGGAGAGCTAAACTCCATTGAAGCAGTTTTTTGTTGTTTCCCTTGGCAGTATGGAGCCATTTTAGCGCAGCATGGTCGGTTTGTAGCTGGAACCGCCGTCCCCAAACGTATGGGCGTAGCTTTTCCAGGGCGTACACAATGGCGTAGCATTCTTTTTCACTGATGGACCAGTGGCTTTCCCTCTCAGACAGTTTCTTGCTGAGAAACACGACCGGATGAAATTCTTGATCCGGTCCTTCCTGCATTAGAACTGCTCCTACACCACGCTCAGATGTATCGGTGGTTACAAGGAAGGGTTTGTCAAACCCTTAGCCCTTAGCACAGGGTCAGACATGAGCGTTGTCTTAAGCTAGGTAAAGGCTTTCTGACACTTATTAGTCCACTTAACTGGATTTGGCTGTGTTTTTCTGGTTAGATC
Organism: Mauremys mutica; assembly: GCF_020497125.1. Classification (NCBI taxonomy): domain Eukaryota; kingdom Metazoa; phylum Chordata; order Testudines; family Geoemydidae; genus Mauremys; species Mauremys mutica. The sequence goes on from NC_059072.1 coordinate 194,271,727, forward strand.
AGTTAGTGGGGCAGCGATTTGGCTGTAGTGTGGTACAAATCGCCTGTAATATTCGGCCAAGCCTAAGACGGATTGCATCAGGCCACCTTAATCTTAGGTGGCACTACCAGCTCTGTCTATAATAAGTGCTGAATATTATGATAATCATTACATAGACTATCTCACACTCCACTGAGTTCTTAGCTTCACTCTGATTTTGTTCTGTTTTTAGTTTTTTCTGACTATCTCTTTCTAACCTTCCAGCACAATTCAACTAAAAATATCCTCACCACTGAGTCAGAGGGAGACACCCCGGTCCCTGTTCTCCCTGGATGCACACAGAGGCTTTCAATTTCAGGCTGCATCAAGAGTCTTTAAAAAGCACGCTCAGGCTCCTTAAATCCTCACCATGAGCCTGATCCAAAGCCCACTGAAATCAGTGGAAATCTTTCCATTTGTTTCACTAGGCTTTGGACCAGACGCCATGTCTTTCAACCAGAACAAAAGTTGCACATAGGAAAAAGTCAAGTGCCACTGGGTAGAGGTGTCAGAGGGCTGCAAGCCAGGACTAGGAGTAGTAGAACACAGTTTTTCAATCCCTTCTGTCCCTTCCCAAACACACTTTTCTTCTTAGTGCCCTTTGGAAGTATTTAGTTCAAATAAGCAATTGAGTCAGAGTCCTGATCTGCCCTTTTCCAAATGTTATCTTGCATGATACACAATTGCTTTAAGACAAAGCATGGATAATTATTCAAATTTGAGAGTCAGTTTGTTGCTAACAGAAAGCAAATTGCTATTTAACCATGCCATTTCAGAGCTGTTGAGCCCTGGAGCCTTGCACTGGATCTCTACTATCAAAAGCTTCTGCTAGAGCACGTCTCCAAATCACTGAGCTCTGATAAACTGTTAGGTATTTAATACAAGCCTAAATCTATTAAATGCAAATTACATTAAAGTAACATTAAGGTTTTGATTTAAACCCAGAAGCAAGTGGGGATGGGGGAAAATCAGAAAGGTCCAAACTGTTAGAAACACAGAGAGAGAGAGAGAGAGAGAGAGTGTCAGTCTAAAACTTCCTCTGAGCTGTGATTTTAGCCAATCTATAACTAAGATGGTGTAATGTGCTATTTTGATCATTTTGGCTTAATACATTTGCCTCCAGAGCGACAACACATATGCCAAGTTTTAGTTTGACTCACTTCGAAACAACTGAGATAATGAACCCTGAAAAAGAAATTGCCTAAGCCTTTAACTAGAGGAACGTCAGCATCTGCTGCTTTAATTTACAGTACAACCTCTTGCATTTTTTTTTAAATCGTGCTTTCATGTCCTCTCTTCCTTCCACCAATTATTTTCTGTTTTAAAACTTTTTTTTTTAAAAAATCACTTTTTATTAAGTTTCAAAAATCAGTAGAGAGGAAAAGATAACAGCAGATTCAAAACCAATACTGAAATAGAATATTAGAGACTGAATCCCATACACAGGTTTAATAACCTCAGCAATTTCTGGGAATGTCCCAGCAAACTAGTTTAAAGGTGACTGTCAATGGAAAAAACATTTGAACTTATGACCCCCACTTTTTTTTGCAACTTTATGATGAAAATGAAAGCCCTAGGGGCCTTCTATGTTTATTTTTAATCTGATTCTGCTTTACATTAGAAATTCAGGTTCTGTCTAAGCGGAAGATTCTGTGATGACTGGAGAACTGGTGGAGTGGGAATGTCACAGGAGCTAAGAGCTTCACTGCAGAGGGTTATGGTATGTCTACACTTTGGGCTGGGAGTATGATTCTCAGCTCAAAGAGAGATGCTTCTGCTACCTCTCATCAAGCTAGTGCACTAAAAATAGAATGTCGCTGTAGCAGCACAAGCAGCGGAAGGGACTAGCCGCCCTGACTGCATGCCCATCAGAGACGCCACCAATTTACTGAGGGTGGCTAGCCCCTCCCGCCACTCATGCTGCCACTGCTACGTTCTATTTTTAGCATGTTAGCTCAATGAAAGCTAATGCCGGTATGTCTCCTCAAGTTGGGAATCAGCCTCCTCCTCCTGAAGTCCAAAGTGTAGACACACCAATAGCTAGCACAGGCTCATACTTCAGTGTTGACATTAACCCAGCTCCTATCCGTACATACAAAGTCTCCAATGCTACTTTAATGACGCATTAAATCTGAGCTAGTTGATCCATCCTGGGATATAGGCTAAAGCTCAAGTAAGATTTTCACCCACTTTGCACTGAGGATGCAAGCTAAGCCAGTCAAGTTCTGGTTGTCTTCCAATGCTTTCCCACAATTCCCTCCATGTGCCCAGAAGGACAGACAAGTTCTCCCACAATTCACTGTGACAGAATCACAAGAGCAGAATTTTTTTTTATGGATTTTAATTAAAATATAGTTAAATTCAATGACTAATTAACATTCTGGATAAAGGCTGCTTTAATAGAAAAGATGCAATACCTTTGTCCCTTCCATTAATGTGTGTATATTCACACTGTACATCCCAGACATCTACCAGGGATTCTTCAGCAAATTCAGAAAGGTACATGTTTGACTCCAGATATTTCTAAGTTAAATATCAATGAGAAAAAAGCTTCCAGGCCCAAAAAAGGGAGAAACTCAATTTTTATACAGGTGACCTGAAAGGATTTTTACAAGATACTGGAATGAAAACAATGAAAACCTTCAAAATTATTGTGCATTAGTAGTGGACACGAGCTCCTGTGTTAAATGGAGAGATCATTAAATTCAAATACATTTCCTTTTGTGGTACAGAGATGTAGAGCAGCCCAGTTGCCCAGCACCCAGAACAATATGGCATCCTCATTGTTTAAGAGCACAAAGGTCTTATTGGTGGAAGTGGTGAAGCATGGTGCTCTGGGGTTCTACATAACAGCATTTGGACCCAATCCTGTGAGTGATGAGCTCTTTCAGCTCCCACGCAATTTCAGTGGGACTTGTGGCTGCTCAGCACCTGCCAGAATTGGGCCACTTGGGTAAAAAGTAGAGCTGGTCGAACATAGGTAAATATATTTTGTATTTCTTTTAAAAGTAATTGATTTGTTTCATTTGTATTTGTGAAGTTTTTCAGGTTTTGCCAAACAATTCCAAAAACATTTTTCCCAAAAAACATTTCGGGGGGGAGGGGAGAAAAAAAAAACTTTCCCCTCATTCCCGCCCCCAACTAGAAAACTAGGGGGAGGGGCATGCAATGAGTGTTTTGTCCACCCTGCCCCCAAAACAAAAAAATAGAAATATTTATTTTAAAAAATTCATTTGGAAACTGGCAGAATTCATATTTTCCATGACACTTTTCAATTCTATTGACAAGCAATATTTCATTGAAAAAATTTTGCTGGAATATTTTTAATCAGTTCAAGGGGGTGGGGATTAACAGAATTTTTCTTTTTATCCAACCGATTTCAAAGTAAACGGTCAGTATATTCATGTGGGGCCAAATCCTGAAATTCTTACCAAATTTCTGCTCGGGACAAACTCAGCTAAAACTCACAACAAATTCAACAGAGGTTTTGACTGAGTCAAAACTCAGCTAAGGCTGAGAAAGGACTGCAGGGTTTAGGCCAGTATGCGTAAAATTAGATTAGTAGACCAGGAATTAATATCTTCAATATGTTTCCATTCATTTGTCTTCCACAACAAATTACCTTGCTCCAAATCCATTCCCCTTTTCACTGCTCAGAAGTGGGAGCATAAATAATATGTATGTTTTTAATTATTCTACATCTGAAGGCAGAACATTATGGGTTCAGTGTGGCTAGTTGCTGAGATCTCTAGCCTGATGCAGCAAAGCATTTAAGCCTGAGACTATTCACCTGTTTGAAGTTAAGCAAGTACCTAAGTGTTTTGCTGGGTCTGGCTTGAATGCTCGGCATTTTACAAGATTGAGTCCTATAGTCCTTCTTGCCACTAAGTAACTTACTGAGTGTTCTGGGTCCAATTTCCTAATTATATTCAGAAGGATAAGATGACCTTATCCTCATACAAGTAGGAAACACTGAGAAGTAAATTAACACTGCAAATGATCACTCTAATATAAAAAGCATCTTGTGCAGTTGTTGACAGTACTCTTGGGAACAGAGGGTAAAATTCTGCACTCTGTTACACCCATCAGAGGGGTAGCAGTCTGGTTCTGCAGAAGCAGCAAAGAATCCTGTGGCACCTTATAGACTAACAGACGTTTTGCAGCATGAGCTTTCGTGGGTGAATACCCACTTCTTCGGATGCAAGCAGTGGCCACTGCTTGCATCCGAAGAAGTGGGTATTCACCCATGAAAGCTCATGCTGCAAAACGTCTGTTAGTCTATAAGGTGCCACAGGATTCTTTGCTGCTGTTACACCCATGTAAATCAGGAGTAACTCCACTGACTTCAGTGCCTATTACTTTCAAAGCTTCACTTATATGTTGTATCCTTTCACCCACACTTTGTTCTGTTTCCGGAGAGTAAGCTCTGTGGGCTGAGGACTTCATTTTCCTTTATGTCTGTAAAGCAACTATCAGAATATGCCTCATTTAAACTTAGGCAACTGAGATCAGAATTTGGCCTAGAGTACCCTCTCTTCCAGTGTCTTTAGTTACTAAGTAGTACCACAATGAATGAAAAGCCAAAAAAAAATTCAACCATTGGAATTTCATGCAACCTTCTCTACATTGAAGAATAAAGTTTGTGAATGAGTTAATTATTGTATCACCATATGGATCCCTAAGGTCCAGGAATCTGTATGATCCTTTGAGGTAATGTATGCTCTTTGTGAGCAGGGGGGGGAAAGGGGTTTGGTTTTATGTTTCCCAAATGATTGGTTCTGCATTTAGTGGTTCCCATAGAGAAATCCTGGCCATTGGCTAGACTCACCATGCCTCTCATCTGACAACACTGAACGTAACCAGTTGTCTTCATCTGCCCTGTAACATGAGCTCTCCATAATCTAGGGGTCTATTTGCTTTCCATCATTATACCCCCACTCCATAATTCCACCTTTCCAATTGTGTTACATTTTGGTGTACCTTATGAAAAAAGTTTTACGTGGTATCTCAGAAACATTAAATATTAACCTAGAGTTCATAATGCAAACTCGTCACCTGCTGTCAAGCTAGATTAGCTCTTTTCCTAGACTTTTGTGCATCATGCCAGGGCTGAAAATTACTTGATAGAACAGTATTACTGCAGTCTGTCATCAGTCTGAATAATGGCATCATCATGATCATTTCTCAAAACCAGTGCCAAATACCTTGGGAAAATTGTCAAAATGATGTTAACAGACACAGAGCATTCTGTGTATTGGAGGTTTTTCAGCCGTCAAGACCTTAAACAATCAACACCACTGAACACCCACTGTGAATTATTACACTGAGACCCCCAAGGTAGCTTATTTATGGATGCACTTAAAACAAAACAAAACCAAAAACATGTTTGGAATCACACACTGAATGCCAGTGCATGCAAGAAAGTATTTGTACAGCTATGGTGTTGCTCAGTGCTTCTGATTTTGGCAAGAGAATTTTCAATTCCCATTCTCTGGTAATAAAAACTATTCATTGTGGATCCAGGTGATCAAGACCGTATTCTGCATAGAATCCACTTAGTAGGTTCAGCGTAAGTTATTTTAGATGGGCCCCAAATCTCTTCCATGCAGGACATTGGATTAGCCAACTGACTTTCATTTACAGAGGTATTCCATAGATTACCCTAGCGAAGAATACTATGATGGCTTGCTAAAATGCTGAAGATGCTGTTTTTCAGGAGCAGAACCAAAGATGACTAAGTAGTTTGGGAAATAAAACCCAGTGTACTGCACAAATAATTCTCAAGAGAATTAAATTATTAAATATAAAGAGCTACTGAATATCATATTCATGTCTCTGTCAAATTGTTTTGGCCTCATTTACTAAAAAGCTCTTAGTATGCTCAGAGAATTTCAGAGGGGAATCATTTTTCACAGTTTTATAAGATCTTTTATTCTAAGCACCTAGAACTAACTCCCTCTGAGGTGCTGAGCTGCCACTAATCTCACAGGAGTCAATGAAAGTTGAGAGTGCCCCTCACCTGGCAGGACTGAGCCCAGCGAGTACAGCAAAGTTTATGTCTCAGAAATATTCAGAAGATCTCTGTGTTACATGCTCTGTAACAATAGATTTTATACCAGCAGTGGAGGCTCATTAATTTTACATTCCGTCTGCAGACATGCTGAATTTCCAGCTCGCACAGAAGACTTTGAATAGACCCACTGTGCTAGGGTGATTTTTACTTATTTGATTATTTAATTATTTTTTCATACAAAACCTAAATTTTAGGCTTAGTCTATTGCATCATAGCTGATGGTGTCTCTTAGAAAATCAGAGATAGTAGGGGGAATTTCTGTCAAATATTTCATGGCAGAGAGCTGAGCCTTCAGTCTTATACAAAATAAGGGCAATCAAAACTGTGTAAAACATTCAAAACCTATCAGGGAAACATTCCCTGCACCTTACCAAAAACTTTCTGTTGCACCTGACAGCATAATGGTTCCCAAGGCTTAAAAATGCTGATCATTTTGTTCATGTGAAACCTTCCCATTATTTTTTTTTCCACTTGAGCATTAAAAATTAAAGTACCACCTGCCATAGAAAAGTCACTATATTTGAAGGTCAGAAAAAGCCCCTCATGGATATTTGGAAACATTAGTAAATGTTGCAGGTTAAAAAAAATAATAATAAAACCCACTACTGCAGTAATCTATAGTATAGTTCATTGTACATAAGCCTTGTTTGCTAACCAGCAATATATTGTTTTAATTCAAATTATTTAGATATCCCTTGAATTAAATTAAATCAAGAGGCATATTTTTAGTCTAATAAGATGTAAATGCTATAACATTTAATAAAACCTGTTCTTTGTTCCAAAGTTCTATTAATGCAGAATTACATTAGCAGAATATAATATCTGTAGAAGGCAGGGATGGAACAGTGTCTATTATTATATATTTTCTTTTCTTAAGGAAAAAAACCAAACAATCTATTTCTCAGGCCTTACACATCTGTCTGAGATGTTAACTATTTAAAAAAAATACAGTTGAAATATTAAATTCCTCTTACCTACAAACTCCATCTAATCACTGTTGAGACAGTCTGTCTTTATGGATCCTCCATTAACTTCCCTGCAAAGCACTCCTTCCATCCTACCTCCCGCATACAAATTAGCAGGGCATTCCACAAGTCATGGAAGAGGGTCCCAAGACTGTGCTACTGGAGTGGAGACCAGGTGAGACTGGTCTCATCCTCCAGGAGGTGATGGGAGTTCCTGTCCCATGGGGCGAGTCACTGGAGATGAGTCAGGGAGGAGCCTGGCTGTTCCTCACTCAGCTTGTGGCTGAGTCTTCAGCAGCCACACAAAGTGAGTCTCTGGTTTCCAGACAGATCTGACGCTACCCTGGAATGGAATCTGGGGGCTTCGGCCACATGTGGGTGCCATCAGATGAGGAGTACACGGCTGAGACTGAGTCTGGAAGATAAGCACCATGTAACAAGAAGAGCTCAGTTTGGCTGTCTCTTCCCTGTCACTGCTGCACCTCCAGTAGCCACCAGAGTAAAACCTAGCTTTGAGAGCACTTTCCACCTGTGAATCTCAACGCGCTTTACAAAGGAGGTAAGACAGCTGAAGATAGTCACACAAGATCACCCAACCAGTCAGTAGCAAAGTCAGGAATAGAGCCTAACCCTCCTGACTCCCTATCCAGTGCCCTAGCTTTTGGGCCACACAGAGTCAGATCTGACTCTATTGTCCCCTGTAGGTTAGGAACTTTTTCCTCACAGCAGCATCTGTAAGATAAAGACATAGGAAGCATACAAACTATTCTAGCTTGGAAATGCCACCATGTCTCCAGAGAACAGTTTGAACTCAGCAACTATCTGAACATGTTGAGGTCCCAGAGGACAGCATGGCATTAGCTAACATGGCACACAAGTCACTGTGGTACTAAAAATCCCTTTACCACAATATTTCTATTTAAGACATATTATTCAGAGATTCAAATGTAAAATTATTAGACAGCCTTCAGCTAAAGAAACAGCTCTTCGGGGGAAATAGCTCAGTGGTTTGAATATTGACCTGTTAAACCCAGGGTTGCGTGTTCAAATCCTTGAGGGGGCCACTTAGGGATCTGGGGCAAAATCAGTACTTGGTCCTGCTAGTGAAGGACATTTCAAGGTCCCTTTCAGTTCTATGAGATAGGTATATCTCCATATATTACTGCAGATGCTTCTCCAATAAAAGGCAAATTGGAGTCAGATGATTTTTGCTGTCTCACCGGAAGACTTACATTCAACAATGCATGTTAGAAGCTGGAGGAGAGTATTAGTCTTTTGGACACACTTAAAAATATGTAACTGTTACATTGTAATTACAAGTGCAATTACACAGTGGCTATGCATTTTTGATAGCTCTAACTGCAACTTGTCATATAACCAGGAAGTTTACTACTCGACTAACAATAATTGTAGTTTATTTACAATGTTGTCAATATATCTGGGTTCTATTAGTATATGTACATTAAGAACACCAAAGGAGTATGTAGTAAATCACACATGTAGTGAACATTCTGGTTTTATGAATTAGTGCTAGTTACTTACTGAAAAGCAAAACCATGCAATAATTGCACTATTATTTCAATGTAACTACACTGTAATCAGAGTACCCTTGTTATAAATTGCAACTCCTTTTTTTAGGCTTGGATATATTCTGTTTACAAAAAAAGCTCATAAAATGTTAGTTTCTAAGAAACAATTAAACAGTCCATATAAAATCCAACTATGCACTTTCTTTGCTCCCCAGAAACTACAAAGATCAGATAAAGGCTCCATGGATTTTTGTTGGACAGGATGCAAGGTGATCAGCGACTAACATAGTTTAGAGAGGTTTCCAAAATTAGAACATTTTAGGAAATGAGAGGGGGGCATTCACAATGGATTTAAACCTCATAACTATCTTTGCTGACTGTTTTCCAAGCTTTGCTAATGAAATAGTGAATCCCCTTTTGAAACGTATAAGCTAAACTGCTCAGACTGCAATTGCAGCAAGCTGGCATAGTCAGTATACATCATGTACTGGCAACTGATGAGAGAAACAAACTATGCAGAAACTTACACCAACCTGCCAGAGACCAGATTTTAAAATGCAACATTTCAGTAAAAGGTCCCCACTTGGGACCTCATCCAAAGTCCAAAGTCAGCAAAAGGCTTTCCATTGACTCCAGTGGGTCTGGGTCAGACCCTTGTTGTCCGTTATACCCAGAAAAAAACTCAAAAGCAAATCTTCGGCCTCTAAAATCTTAGCATCACTTTCACTGTATTGCCTGTGAATGATACTGCCTGGTTTTGCTTTTCAGTAAGCAGCTAGAACTAATTCATAGAACCGGAATGTTTACTACACATGTGAAAAAAGTGTCTGTGTATGGATTTATTTTATGGGGGATGCAGTTCCAGTTGGTGTCTGTAGTTCAACTGAACATTTCTAGAGAATTGTCCTGCTAGACAATCAAATTTCTTAACTCATCTCCCACCATCCCATTCCATTTATAACATCTGATGAAACAGGCAATCTAGTTAAGTTTATATCCACAACTTTTTTGTAAATTTAGTGTAACTGCAAGCAGGCAGCCACTCAGGATCATTTTTATGTTGACTAATATGACTTTCCTTTATCAAGGATAGAGAAAAACTTATGTTGCAGTTTGCTGGTACATATATTTGCACCTCTTTTCTATATTTATATGTGAATCTTTACATAAAAGATAACAAAAATTGGTTTTAGGAATAAAATAAAATAAAAGTTACTACACTTTAGGAAATAAGTTGTAACTGTTCTCAAACGATTTTAAATTCAACCATCCTATTTTTAAAATCACGCACAGAGCATTGTGGCATCAGAGACAAACGTGACAATATTAGAGCTTCCAAAAGGAACACATTATGGCCCTTATTCAGAAAAGCATCCTTATTCAGAAGGGTGCTAAAATATATGCTTAACTTTCCAGTGAAATCAAGAGGACTTAGGCCCTGATTCAGAAAAGCACTTAAGCATGTGCTTGTCTATACTGTAATATTAATAATTCAAACTAAAGTAATCTCAATATAAAATGTCCTTTTTTATTCAAATTGCATTCAGTTCTGCTCCAGTCACTTTTCTTTCACTATTTATTCTTAGCTCTACATGGGTTATTTCAATATGCATGTTTCCTTTGTCAGTTTCCTTAAACATAATAGCTCATTTTAAAACTTGATTACAAAATAATAGTGATTTTCTAACTATTATTACACATCAGATCACAGCTGAAATAGTTTTTGTGCACTGTGATACATATTACATATGTAAACAGCACAGTACATATTTTCATCTGCACTTGGGGACAGGATATGTTGGCCCAATCCACTCTTTTCTCATGGGTACCCCAAGCTGGTGAAAAAGCTGTCTTAAAGTACTTATCCATACGCCAAACTACCAAAGCACCTAAAGGTGTCTACACACATACATATGCATACAAAGTTATACATATGCTTTGGTGCTTTGAAATATTGGGCTTCAGCTGCTGGCATACTTGGGTCCTTTAGCAGATCATTCCATCTGCAAGCAGCTTTCAACTAAATTACTTGAGAGAGAACTAATTTTCTTCTCTCTTTGTTACTACTCGGGCTGACCAAAAGAAGTTAAATAACAAAGGTCGCCACTACGATATGATCAATAGCCCTGAAAGAGCATCACTTATCATCAGTTAATTTACCTTAAAACTGAGAAGAGCCTTCACAGATGATCCAAGTTGCCCACTCTGCTCTTTGTGCCATCATGCTGAGCAAGAAGGAACATTAGTGGATTTCTCTGATCTCTAATAATTATGCATGAGAGACAGGGCCCAGGTCATAAACTGTGTCCGTGCTATACTTGTCCCAGTTCAGGACCATCCCCTTTATGTCTTTACACAATACTGGGACTGAGCAGGAAACTGTAGATGAAACAGCCTTGCAAGTCTGCCTGCACATTCGCCCTGCGTGTCAGTTTCCTCATCGGGCCCAGATAGCCAAACATGAGTTATGCTGTAGTCAAATTATTGAGCTCAATGCAGAGGTAACTTGGTGAAACATGGTGGCCTGTGATCTACAGGAAGTCAGATTCGATCATCTAATGGTCCCTAATATAGGCTAGTGCAGAAGACTGTAACAGAGGAGGTTGGGGCAAGCTAAGATGATCTGATTGCACTGAGTCCCCAATCCCCTACACAACTGACACGGAGGAGCTGTGTAGCCACTGTACCAGTGTACAGGGTGAAATAGTTCCCAGAGCAGGTGCTTCCCTGCAGCCATCTGCATTGCCCTAGGTTAGGAGTGCGGATGTCACCTCCCAGATCCTTCCACACTACCACCATCAGTCCAAATACTTGGAGTGGATTTCACCTTAAATGAATAGCAGCCACATAAATGTAAGCAAGCAAAAATATTGCCATGTATTCTAACCCACTCCCTCCCACTTGTTCTTCCTAACCAAAATCTTTGTTCTTTCCATCTAAATTGCTAGGCTAGAAATATCATCTTTGAGAGAGGCAGTTGCAATTTAATCTGCAAAACAACTTTGTTTTGCAAAAATAATTGGGAACAATAAGGCTAAAGATTAAATGTACTTTTGGTGCTTTTTAAAAATAGCTGTATTTCAAGCTTTCATTGTCATCTTTTGTATTAAACTGATGCTTATATAGGATACTGACATACCATTTTTATGTTTAAAAATAATTATTATTCTTCCATCCTTTGAAAGTGTGATATTGAAATATGCATTCCTTCACTGCATAATTGTCCTCTACTATACGTACAAAGTAGCTTGTTATTTTGGGTTTGATCATGAGCACTGATTGACTGGTACTGATTTTTTAATGTATCTTTATAAAACAAATGTACATACAAATTCAAAATTCTAAAAGCCTAACAGGCCCTAAATTGGAACCTAATGCAAATCCCATTTGCAGTCAATTAAAAGACGAGCATTGACTTCCGTGGGCTTTGGATCAGGCCCTTCTTTGGAACTGAGACATTCCCTCTCCTCCTCTGTGATTCCGCCACAGTTGTGAGCAGTGAAGTGGCAGGAGTTAATAAAAGAGAAGTAATGGGGGAAGGCAGTTAGCAGAAGGGTCTTTTCTGTGAGGAGTCTTCAGTTTCTTTCTTGGGTGTTTGGGAGGGAATGAGCTGAAGGATATGGGTGGTCACATGCAATGTAATTACAGTTACCATGTACAAGTGTTAAAGAGATGTTAGAGAGGCAGAGTTGTCTAGTTGCTAAGGTATTGGACTGGAATTCAGGAGACTGATTCTATTCCCAGCACTGTGACGGACCTATTGTGGGACCTTGCTGAGATATTTCCCCTCTGTTTCCCTTCCTGCACTTTGTCTGCCTTCTCTGTTTGGATTGTAAGCTCTTGCAGGGCAGTGACTATCTCTGTGGGGTCCCTCATGTCAGTTGAGGTGTCGTGTTGCTACTGTAACACAAGAAATTTGAAATAAGGTAATAATAGTAAGAGTAGTGCAATGTAGCTTTTGTTTGGTAGGTTACACTTTGTACTGTAATATTACAATGATAAAAGTGCCTAGAGCAAAGGCTGAGTGTTGAAAAATCAGAAATAACTAAGCTAGGAAACAAAGAAGTGCCTGTGGTTAGGGGGCTAGCCTGGGTCACAGGAGTCCTAGGTTTAATTCCCGGCTCTGCCACAAACTTCCTGTGTGACCTTGGGCAAGTCACTTACAATATGTGTACATTGCAATTAGACATTGACTTAGGCTCAGGCTAAGGGGCTGTTTAATTGCAGTTTAGACATTTAAGCTTGGGCTGGCACCTGACTCTAGGGCCTGCAAGGGAAGAAGGGTCCCAGAGCTCAGGCTGCACCTGAGTCCAAATGTCTGCAGCACAACTAAACAGCCCCTGAGCTGCAGCCCTGTGAACCCAACTCAGCTGGCACAGGCCAGCTGTGGGTATTTAATTGCAGTGTAGATACAATCTTTGTTTCTCTCTTCCTCAGGTCTCCATTCCCTACTTTACTGGAATTTTATGAGACTAATACATGAAAGACTGGCATGTGCTCATATGACAGTGATGGGGGATGTATATTAGATAGATAATTGTACTATCGAGCTATCTCAGGGAAAATATTAAATATCTGAACTAGTATTTTGTAGTTAGTTACATTTTCACAATAGTATCAAGACCATTCACATAAGCCTGAGTCACCATTGTCATTTGCTCAGCTTCAATTGAAACCTCACGTTACATTGCAAACACACTGTTCAAAAGCACAATGTATTGTGCGGGCATGAAAAATTAAAAGGACTGGTATTCTTTTAAGGCCGTCATCCATTGGCCTTAAAAGGCTAGAGACAGTGACTGTAACATCTTCATTATGCTATGTCTGCCAGGTGTGTGCATTGAAACACAAGGGCAACTACTTTTCTCAAACTCCTCAAACAAAGAAATGGAATCTCTTGAGTTAAGGGTTTGCTTACAAACTGCTGTTTCTCTCTACACTGTCTGATACTTTGGGTAGTTACTTTTTATTGTAGTTTGCAAGTTAATATAAATTTAAGACTTGTTTTCATAATTGAAAGGAATATTCTCCTCTGCATTCCACTGTAAATTTCATCTCTGCAGTTCAAGTCTCGTCAGTATTGTGCATTAGAAGCTTGATTCTCCTGTTTACCCCCAGCCTATTTCATTTACCTTCAGAGGAATCATTCCTGATATTACAGTGTGTAGGTAAAAGACTCCGGATCCCTCAGGGGGATTCCCATTGATGTCCATTTGAGTTTTGTGCAATGATCAGGTGAAAGACAGAGTTCTAATGTGCAAACCTGGGAACAGAATTTCATCTGAAAAGTCATTTTTATTATAAAGTTGACTATATCCATCATCATGCTGGACCTAATTTTTAAACATAGGATGCTAAATACAGTCAAACCTTGCAATAACACGCCCCGCCATAACGCGAAATCGCATATAACGCGATCACATGTTGGCTCCCCTTTAAGGCATAATACAGTACGGTACTGTACCAATGGTCCCCAACACCATGGCAGGGGAGAGAAGCTGCAGCCCCGCACCTGCTGGGAACAGAGAACTCCGAGGCTGCTGGCTCCAGTGCTCTCTGTCCCCAGCAGGCGGGGGGCCGCAGCTCCTTTTGAAGCCGGAGAGAAGCTGCGGCCCCACACCTGCTGGGGACAGAGAGCACTGATGCCTGCAGCCCCGGAGTTCTCTGTCCCCGGCAGGCGCAGGGCCACAGCTCCTCTCCCCTGCCGGGCACTAGGCACCAGGGGCACTAGGCAGTGCACCTCAATGCACCACTTTGGGGACCACTGAAAGACTGTCTGGTTTGAAACTCTGCTATACTGCGACCCCGCATTTAGCACAATGGAATTTTTTGGACCCCAAAAGTTGCGTTATAGTGGGGTTTCACTGTAATATAAACATTCCTAATTCCTGATGAGAGAGCTAAAATGCCAGGATTTGAATGCCCTATTAAAGAAAGTATGTTTGAAAATAGGACATAATATATGACGAGTGTTGCTTTTTCCGTTCTACCTTGATAAAAAAAATCAAGGAAATTCAATAATAGAGAAACTAGAATTAGATCCTGCAAGTGGACTTTCATTGTAGACCAGTAAATATTCCTCCCTTCTCCGCTTTACCCTCATTTCAGTCCTGACCTGCAAATGGACCAGAGCTGCTTATTTTCTCTAGCTTATGTTTAGGGCAACATAGAAGTCCTTGGCTCTGTCCCCTAGAGCCAGATGAGCTATCCATCAGAAACCCAAGGTAGGCCATTGGAGCATTTGTGCTGAGGTCTGCATTTCCTCACACAGATTCCTAATGTGGTGAAGAATAAGTCATTATAATATTTTTTGCCTCCATAGGTAATGCAACTGACCAAAACCAAAAGCTCATTTTACATGCCCTCAAATGCATGGTTAAAGATTGGGATTTTTTTCAAAGTTCCAGTGTTGCCAGCATTCATGATTTTATTGTGAATCTCATGATATTTGGTGTATTTCTTGAAGCCCAAAGTGCTGGAATCTGGAGATCGCATAAGAATCTCAGCTTTCATTTTTTAATTGAAGTACATTTCTCACTCTTATGGTTGTTGGGAAAAGCTTAAAAACTTGAAGCGAGTGCAACCTAAAGGCCCAGAAACCAGAAGGCAAATACAAAGAACCCAGTGTTTATTTATTATTAAAATCTCACCATTTTTAAGACAAACTGACAAGTTTTGGGGGGCTGACTCAGGATTTTTGGATGTTTGTGTTTGGCAATACTGAAGTTCATCCAGTATTTCCTCGGTTTATGACCTTCATTTAGCTATTCTCTTTTATTTCTGTTTGAGGGGGTTCAAAGGTTACCATAGTATCCTTTCCCTACTTCCAAATAATAATATTTTTTAACTTCTATAGCACACCCCATCCAAAAGTCACCAAGTGACTAGGGCCAGGTCCTCAGTGGATGTAAATCTGCATAATTCCATTGGCTTGAGCAATACCAAGTAGGGAATTCATACAGCACTGAACTAATGGACAGAAAAGTAGCAGCACTTACCAATATTAGGAATTTCCTCACCATACAAGGACAATGTAGGTCAGCTATTACTATGTTTCTTCCTTTACAGAAAAAAAGTATTTTGAGAAAATAATCCATAGCTGATAAGAATAAAAAATGTGAAAAGATGGAAAAATATGGCTGCTCCTTACCATGCTCAATTGATTGCTATAATAACCCTGACATAGTTCAGTCAAAAGACACCATGCCTCAGAAAGTTAATGGTTTCAAGGGGATCACACTAGCAAGCAGGATTACCTAAGAATAGCAGCAGCAGGAACTATATAAAGTTGTCATGGGGTTCCATCCCAGACCTAGTCCCCCACAAGCACAGAAGTGACTCACTGGCTGACACTCTCCTTGTGACTGGTTGTTGGGCCTTCCTCTCAGTTGCCTCCTACAGTTAGCCACCTCTGACTGGGTCATCTGAGGCATAACACTTGTCCAGGTCACTTAAAAGTTCAGTCTGGGTATGCTATTCCAGTTGTACCTGGTCAGGCGCTCCAAGCTGGCTTCCCCTAACTAGCCTCTTAAAAAGTCCCTTCACCCAGCTTCCCTCCAGGCCAGCAGCAGAGTCCTTCCAACTCACCACAAGACAACAAAAATCACACTCTTCTCTCCAGAGTAGCAGGTCCAAAGTTCTCCTGGGCCCCTCAGTAGAACTCAAAACTACAAAGAAATCAAATGCCACTGAAGCATCTTCTGCCCTTCTCTGGGCCTGAGCCTCTCAGCTCAGTTCAGGAGGCAACCCTTCAGCCCTCTTCCTGGAGCTGGGCTTGAGCTTAAAATGGTCTCTTTTTAATCAGGGGTTACCAGCTCTCCTCCTTGGAGCTGGATTGTAATTTAGGCCAGCTGTAGGGCCTTCACCAGTTTCTCCCTCTGCTGGCCCCTTCTCTTAGTTAGTCATCAGGATCAGGACACTCAGCAAAACCAACCTTTTCCTGCTAGTGTCTGCCCTACTACTCAGGAGGGGGCTAGCCCCCTTCTCTCAGCTCATCCCCAATTGACTGGGTGAGAGGGAGACCGTGCCCTGTCCTCTCTGCAAGGCTCCTGTCCCTGGGTCTTTAAAGATACAGTGATGGGATTTTCTCCCAAGCACCACTTTTTCCTGGGACCACTTCATCTCTATCAATAAGTCTAGGTCCTTGTATATATGTTGGAGCTTTCAAAACCGTAAAGGGCCATGCCACCTGACTGGGTGTGCTGACCATTAGGCACAAATACTTTTAAGGGTAGACTACCTTATCACAGGGGAGACCAAAGAGATCAGAAGATCAATTAGTATGATTTCTGTGGTAATCCCTCTGAGGGGAAAAAATGTAACGACATTTTAAGTATGCTCACTGAACTAATTATGGACTTAACTGAGTACTCACTGCACGCACACAAAATTTTCCCATTGAAGTCACTGGAAGTTTTTCCTCAATCCAGGAGTATAGAGTTGGGTCCTGTATTTTTCAAGGATCAAAGGATTCACACTTAAGAAAATGCAGCTTCAGGTACAAACAGGTCACTATGCCAGATATGGTACTGAAGCCGCAAAATGGTTAACTACCTGTTTTAAAAATATGACACTTAAGAATTAAAGGCCAGATCTTCAGCTGGAATTGGCCTGATTTACACAGCTGAGGATCTGGCCCTACTTCTTAAATCTTCTGAATTAAAGTTCAACTGCTAGAAATATTTGGGTATTTTATAATTAAAGACACATTGTAATTTTAAGGACGGTAAATAAATGAATGTAAATACCTAGTCCTCACTAATGTATTGATTAATGAGGACAGGTCTTTAAAAACTAAATTAAAGTAGAAGGTATCGTCTGGTGACATTTGAGCAGGGTTTTTCAAACAGGGGTCGTCGCTTGTGTAGGGAAAGCCCCTGGCAGGCCGGGCTGGTGTGTTTACCTGCCCCTTCCACAGGTCCGGCCGATCGTGGCTCCCACTGGCTGCTGATCGCTGCTCCGGGCCAATGGGAGCTGTTGGAAGTGGCGGCCAGTACATCCCTCAGCCCGCGCTGCTTCCAGCAGCTCCCACTGGCCCGGAGCAACAAACCGTGGCCAGTGGGAGCCGCAATCGGCCGGACTTGCAGATGAGACAGGTAAACACAGCGTCTCAGCCCGCCAGGGGCTTTCCCTACACAAGAGGGGACCCCTATTTGAGAAACCCTGCATTTGAGTGACAGTCCTCCCAAAGTCTTTCCAAATTTTGATTTAAAATTTAGAGAGGCGCAGCTTACTCACAAAATGGTGGAGTCAGGTTAAATCTCATTGTTATCTTAAGTTGACAGGAATAAAACTTAGTCATATAGACTCCGATTCAGCAATTTGCTTTAGCAAATGTCTATCTTTAAGCACATAAATAATCCCATTGATTTCAGTGGGATCACTCATATGCTTAAAGTTAGGTACATGCTTAAGCATCTCTCTAAACGGGGGCCATAAGATATATTGGCTGTGGTAGATGAAGTTCTGTTAATTTTGAATTATCTGTGAGTTTTCTGTTTTCATCTCTAGTAAAATCTAGCCAGTCAAGAATCTAAAGTAGGTAATTCTACTACACCTAAAATAGTTATTACCCCCAGGGAAATATGGCCCTTAATGCTCAAATGTAATACATATTCAATGCTGAAAAGTGTTAATATTAAGTTTGAGATTTAAACCCACAAAAGCCTGGAAATCTAGCATTATGGTTCCTATAGCAATCTTACTTCTACCTCTTTGCATATACTACAGTAGATGATAGAATCTTTAATTACATAATTATATAACACCGGACAATATGAAATATTATTCAGCTTTTTTTTAAAAATGGAAACCAAACTTTTCTAGAATTAGCAAAGAGCTCAGCTAGAAGAAGTGCTGTTAAAAGAATACTAAACTAGTGTCCTGTTTCTTTCACAACACTAAGAGATTTTCAGATTCCCATACTACAAACTTTGAAGAAACTGGACTGGACAAATATCACTTAAATGAACCTGAAGGGCACCCTAGTGTAATCCAATTGTTGTAGAAATTTAGAAAACAAATGAGGTGAACACAAATTGGAAATACAGTGTTAGTTTACTAAGAGTTTCTGAAAAAAACTACCACTGAGGTAATTTTATGTTTACTATATACATTTCTGTTTCCTTGTTCGGCTTTTATTAATCTCTGAAACACAAACAATTGCTTAAAGACGCTGAGATTTCCATTTGTGACAGGCATTTTTGTGCGCGCACACACACACAGACCATTTTGTTTTCTTAAACTATGTAAGGTAAGCTTATGCAGTTGCTGATCTCTTGGACTTTGTCCCCTGCTCACTGGACCACAAACTATGGATTTTAAACAAACAGCATGGTCAAGAGTAGCTGTAATTAAAGTTGGTTTTGTTTTTGAGTGACGTATGGTTTTCTTCAATATTAACAACATGTAGCTTACTACTTCATGGAAATGGCAGTAAGTATTATAAGAGATCAGATTTTAAAATGCATTGATTTTCTTTGCAAGTGTTTGTCTTGGTGCAGAGAGAATGGGTTACCATTAATATGTTGAGCTAAAACCCTAGTTATCAGGCTATGCTACCTAAAATAGTCTCACATCAGTGCAGTTTGAATTATACAATTTAAATCAAATATCTCCAATTACAAATGTTTCATAAAGTCTGAGATATTCAGAAGGCATTAAAACCTACAGCTTTCTAACTGAGTGGGTTTTATATTCTGCACCAGAACCAATTACTATTAGGCTCAGACTCCAGCCCTACCTTCCTAGCCTCTAGCTCACCCATCCTTGGCAATGTGAAAAGTGTAGAGTTTTTTAGGCAGAGCAGGAAGTATTAATGCTAGAGGGAGAAGTGTTACACCAAGCATCAAAGCAGAGTGGAAGTAAAGGGGAAATTAGTAGGATCAGAGTGAGAAAAAAGTGGGGGTACAGCCAGGGAGAGGATGAAATGTTCAGAATGAGAGAAGAGTTATCCAGGTACATAGGTACCCTCTGAAAAATTAAGTAGTGATCACTGTCAGAGACAGGATATTCAATTTAATAGATTGATAGTCTGATGTTATGTGATTAATCCAATGTTCCTAAGAGATATTGGCAGGATCAAAAAGCCAGGGAGGAGGAGCCTGGCTTCAGAGGGAAATGAATAGAAGAGGAGGAAAAGAGAAAAACAGACATTGGAATATGTGTTCATGTGTACACGAGGACAGATAGAGAGGGAGAGGCAACAGAATGAAGGAGGAATGGACAAGAGGAGAAGGTGCCACCCCTTGCACAGGAACTTTAAAGTTAACATTAAAGCAACTGAATTCAGGCCCAAGAAACTGGCCCATATATTTTTACAATTATGTTTTTGTTAGAAAGTAACAGGAAGGCACCCTGACTTTAGCCTAGAGAGAGCTGGGCCTAGGCACATAAAAGATAGCTGTAGGATTGCAAAAGACCACGTGCTTGAAGATCGTGAGCAGGAAGCCAGAGCAGATCTCTGGTAGCCCTAGAAAAGGGGGTCCTGGTTGAGCTCTGACAGTGAGAAGGAGCTCCAGAGTAAATGAAAGCATAGTTCTGATACTCTGACAGTTTACCAGAATTACCGGTAGCATTCTGGAATAGCTTTCTTTCATCCTTTGGACAGTAATGTGTATTTGTGGGTATGCCCCAGAGCTAGAAGTCTTAAAGAGATGCAACTCTCTGCTCCCTCTATAGGGGGAAAGCTTGCTTGGGCTAGCCTCATTTACATGAATTATAATGTTGATTACTCATAGTTCCACATACTGTTTTTTCTGCTTTCATTGGAATCTGGCTATATTGTATAATTTTGATTGTATAATTGATCCTACAGATTTACTGTAGCTGTGTTCATGGAAGAGCAGAATTGCGCAAGATATGAGCTGGAGTAAATGGGTCATCCTGACTTTCACTAATGGTGGACTCTAGTCTGGGAATAGGATTCAAGCTAAACAAGGCGCTAGCAAAAGGCTGCGCCATTGAGATCAGGAACAATAATCCAGGGTGCAGGGACTCTGTCCAAAGGTCCTGTTTTGCTCTAATTTCCCCACCTGGATATTCTGATCCCTGAGTGAAGTGATGCTATGGGACGGGACTGGAAAGGAGTAGCAGCAGTGGTGCACAGCTGATTTAGAAGCAAGAACTGAGCAGAACAATGGCGCAGAGCTGATATCACAGAAATGGATCAAATAGCTGTGCTGTGGAGCAGGACCTGGTGTTGCAGACTTCTCTCTGAACCGCAACAGACAACCACCCTCTAAGAAACCTGAATCTAACTGGATCCACAAGTGGGATTGTAAGTGCATAGAAATTGCTTAGTGACTATGAGCTCCAAACCTCAATGAGCTGGACAATTATCACTTTGAATTGGGGGTTGGCCACATTTCCTGATACTCATTTTATTGTATGTAAATATATAGGTGGTTATTGTGATTCTTGTTTGTTTCCCTCCCTCTTTTCCAAACAAAAAGGTATTTATGGTCCCATGTTCCCAAGGATTCTGAGTGGTTGCAAATGGGGAGGAACTACCTGCAAAGGTGGCCAGCGTGATTTAATTTTCATTTCCTAGAGCCAGTAGTAGGAGTAAACCTCTGATCCCAGTCTGCAACCACAATTCTACTTATTTTAGAAACAGATCCCTATATTGATTGAACTCCGCCCTTGTTGTTGCCATTGGCACCTGGCAGAAAGTTATATTTGCATTAAAAACAAACAAACAAATGTCTTGTTATTGCTATCAAAACTATGAAGCTGCAAAAAGAAATCTGATTTGATATAACCACTGGGAAATCAGACAGAAAAGAAGAATTATAGAATGCAGCTCTTCAGATAAATAGAGGGGTTTGCCAAGGACCATACCCACAGGAAATCTTTGAAATATTCAGATCAGTATATCTCAAAATGTAGCATTTTTGCTCTCTTAGAAATGATATAATGTATAATGTGAGTTTACCTTCTTAGCATTTACAAATCCAGATGAATCTGCACACACCTATAAGATAATTTTTTGCTCCATTAAATCCTAACTGTGTGGAATACTGAATTCTAAATGGATGGCATTAATTATCCTACTCTAAAAATACACAGTAGTCTAAAGGACTTACACCATCATTTGTCATATCCATAGGCTTAACTCTCAGCTCAACAGAAGTTGATCAACACACAGCATTCTTTTATAATTTTGAGCAACAGATTGTCAGCATGTATTCCATGTATAACTCCAGAAAGACATTTGGAGAGACAGTCACAAAAAGAGAACATAGACCATCATAGTTATATAAATGTCAGAAAAAATGAGTACAAAGATGCATGAACACCAAACAAACCTCTCTCTAGTCCATAAGCCAAGAAGCTGAAATACCGAACAAAGAGTAATTTACATTTTATAAGCATGTGAAGATTCTTATTCTGATGCACTGCTAAGGAAGATAGATCTTTATACCCCATGATCTGAAAAGCAGTATGGTATAATGGACTAAGCATACAAATGGAAACCAGGAACCCTTTAACTCCAGTTTGGGGTTTGACAATGACATTATACAAATCATGTAACCTTTCCTGATCTTAGTTACCCAGCTGTGAAATGCAGATGATATGTGAATTAAACCTATTACCCCCCGAAAGGTGTTATGAAAATGCATTAGTTAAGGGTTACATGAGTGATGAGTATTATTGTCAGTAAAGCTCAGTGAATATTGCACAAAATAGAATTCAAAATTGTAGATAAATGTTTGTGTTTTCTTTTCCTTTTGTGTACCACCAAATGAGTTTGTGGGATGTTCAAAATGACAACACATTTTAAGTGACTATTGGAGAATATTAATAAGAAACGACTTCTGAATTTGTAAAGATAGGTATTCATGATGGTAACTCCGTTCTAAGAGTGACAATCATCCATCTGGGGAACAGAAATATATTATGTGATCTATTTGCCCAATGAAAGCTAACCAATATTGCTCCATCCGGTTCTGAATACTAAACAATTGCAAACCTCCTCAAACAGCTCACAAACCATCTATAGACCAGAAATGATTTGCTGAGATTATTCAATGAATAACTTTGAATGGCAAATTCAAGAAAATTGTGATCTGCTCTCAAACAATTTGAAAACAAAGGCAAAATTCATCAGACAAGTTATTCAGTATGAACTATGCTCCCTGTTCCAGGGATTAGATCTTTAGTTATGGAGTTATCATCTCCTCGTGCATTTCTTTGATCCTTATGATCTGCTAAGATTTCATGTCAAATTTCCACACAAATATACTATGGTGAAGGCGGGGGAAAGATGTGTCTATTGTTACTATGTTTTAAAGTCGTTGACATTCCCCTGTTATATTTGTTTGCCACATTTGCATTTACCTTTAGATAGGTTCATATTACTGTACATTTCCTTGTTATTATGCCATAACTTTAACCTGCAATCATTTTGTCGGTCTCTCTCCTCAGTATTAATTTTCCTTCTGTGCATAATGGCTCTGATAGCTATTTTTTCATCACTGTGGCTTATTTCAAGCATGCTGCCTCCTCAGCACATACCCCAGCATGGCTGCCCTTGACAGCCACTTGCAGAAAAGGGGTTCATGATTCAAAAAGATGGCCGTGTTCACTAGGTGCGATTTACATTTGCCTGCATTGTCATGCACTAATTTTCTCATCTGTATTTAATCTGTTTGGACTTTTTGTTTGGTTATGCATTTTATAGTTGCATAGTTACTTGTGGATTTTCCTTAGTGTCTTTAACTTGGCACATTTTCCAATCCAAAGAAAATGTTAATGATTTAAAAATCATCATAATAAGATGTATTCCTCAGTGACCTGCAATGATGGAAAAAGAACAAAGCATTACAGGCATAAGGCTCGATCCTGCATTCCCCAGGCAGGCAAACTGCCACTGAGGTCAATAGGAATTTTGCCAATTCAAGGACTACAGAATCCCAGCCAAAATGCTTTGAATATAGGGCTTGTCTACACTTAAAATGCTGCAGTGGCACGGCTGCACCATTGCAGCTTCACTGCTATATCGCTTCAGGAGATACAGGAGAGGTTCTCCCATCTGCACAGGTACTGCACCCACCCTGAAGGTAGTTAAGTCAGGTTAAAGGAAGAATTGTCCTATTGACCTAGTGCCATATACACAAGAGATTAGGTCAGTTTAATGCATCGCACAGGGGTGCGGATTTTTAACACTCCTGTGCGACGTAGTTATGCCGACCTAATTTCCTAGTGTAGATCAGGCCTTAATCAGAATGTTTTAAATATTCACTACATCGTCTGAGATTCCCTAGCTACACCAATCCCCAACACCCATTTTTGGAGGCCATCAGATCCAAATCTGGCCCTACATTTTCAGGTCCAGATAAAACTGTACATAAAACTGGATGATGTTTGTTTTCATGAGTACTGTCCGCACCTGGGTCCTGGAACCAGGGTTTCAGCCTCCATCCACACTACAAAGTAGGGAGGTTAGAGCCACACTGAAGCAAAACCCAGGCTTTAACTTATACTCCCAGCCAGGTAAGCAAGCCTGGGTTCAAAGCACATATAAATATGAGTTAAAGCTTTTTGTGTAATGAAGTGGGGGGGAGGACTAAAACCCAGGTAAAAACCCCCATACGTCTGCACTTTGTGAAGACATATTTTGTCTGTCTGCTTATCTGTTTGTGGGTAACATCATAACTTTTGACTGTCACATCCAGTCAACTCCAAACTTTCAGAAACTGTTCTAGGTATCAAGGGGCAGAACCTATTGATTTTGCTAAAACTGGAAAACCAGAAGAAGAGGGGACACATGGAACCCCTGGCATCTGGTTAGCAGAGCCAGCAGTTTCCACTCCCTCAGTAATTGTCTGTAAATCAAAGAAATAGGTGATGGCAGCCATTATAACTCCCAGCACAACACTCACACGCATATATACACCCCATCTAAGCTTGCCCACCCTCTCAGTGGAAATGGGGAGGCACGCAGAACTCCTCCATCCCAAATATCTATGGTTGGCACATCGAGTGTTGCCCAGGGAGGTCAGGCATGGCCAGGCATCCTGCGCCTGGCTGCCCTAATGGCTCCTTGAAGCCAGAAGAAGTTAAAGCAGTCTTTAGGCTGCTCTAATTTATTCCAGGGAACTAGACCATCACGTAGCTAAACCCAAATTTGGTGCCTGTCTCCCAAGAATTGCACAATGCGCTCCTTGGCCACAGCTGAGGATTTGCACCATTGAATCTGTCACACAACAAATTCTGAAACCCAAGATAAAGGGTTTTTTTCCAAGACAGTATTTACTTTAACAATGGAATTTTAAAAAGTATTTTAAACATTACACCTTTGTGAGCTACTTTTTAAATTCTATCCGGAAGTTTTGCTATACTAGAGCTAGGCTGACTGGAGAAATACAATGGAATATATGAATCAGTTAGTTGTGCTATTTCACTTGGTTGTGAAGCAAATGTAGGTGTGTTTACTGATCAGTAGGTTCACTTTGCTCCCGCTTTCGTCTACGCTATACTCCTAAAAACAGTGGGCACATACCACCATTCAACTAATTTCACTTTGCCAAGGCAGACTTCTTGTTCACCTAGAACAGATGCTCCCTGTGGTTACTTATATAATGTCGTATGCCACCTACAGTGCCGTAGCTGACTAACAAGTAGGACGTTTTCAATAAAAAAGCAGAGACACTTCAATGTTTGTATTTGATCCCTCCTGGGGCTCCAGTGAATTGAACTATCTAGCTTTATGTCTCAAATCAAAGACTTAATTTTACAGTCAAATTCTCAGCACTTTCTATTTGGATATTTAGGCTGCAGAAGAGTTGTTTTGCAAATTTTATTTTTATTTTTTCCATTCTTCTTTTATAAAATACTGGGCTTGTATACAGATAATCATGGAAAGTGCTATGAAGGATTGAGGACAGAGGCCAACTGTTATAAACAATACAACTACTGAGCTACTACAGATATCAAATCAAAACTTTGTAGACTCTTCCCTTCTTTTCTTCTGTCCTGTGTCATTGAATACAAACAGAATACAAACAAAAGAGACTCCTCTGATGGGGTAGACCTGCCACTTAGCAAATCTTGCACCTATGGGAAGGACATCAATTGACAAAAAGGCCAGAGTGGAGGTGATGTTGCCATGTGACATGAAAGCCAGGACAAATGAATTGCAGAACTCTGAAATGTTTACAACAATAATGCCTCTATGTCTATGATCATGTGTCTTAAATACAGTGTGTTGTTTTTTGGGGTGAGAAATTTTGGGTGTTCCAGTTAATTATAGGATTTTTCTTAACAAAATTGTTACAATTATCCCTAAGATTACTGAAGCTTACAATAGTGTTATTATTGGGACTATAGTAGTGTAGTGCATCTTTTTATAATGGTGATGGTACTTTATGTTGTTAAGACAGTGAGTGCATGGAAATGAATGCCATGAAGGAACTCAATCTGTGCTACCATGCATATCTGGAATGGGTGACTAGGTACAGCTTACATTACAGTAGTGAACCAAACTGAGCATTTCAGAACTCCTAACACAAACAAGCGTGGTGAGCTTGTGGAAATGCAAATGACTTCCTTATCTTCTTGACCCATTCAGCAACATTTCAAAAATTATCATCATTAGTCATTATTTATATTAACATAAGGCCTAGGAACCCCAGTCATGGACCAGGAGCCCTTTGTGCTAAGTATTGTACCAACACAGAACAAGAATCCCATTTATGGTTTTTTTCTTTTCAAACCCAATTAGCAGGGCTTTCATAAAAAGGATCAAATGGCAATCTAGATCTTGATTCACTAGCACCAAAAGCTCACCATGTAGACATGCACATGCACATGCCCTGTCTTCACATTCAGAGCTTATCACTGCCCTAAGTTTTGACTATGTAGTTTATGCATGCTACAGGTATATACACTGCATTAATAACAATGCAAGTGATGTTTCTTCTGCAGAAAATCCCTCTTTCATTAAAAAAACATGATCCACTTGGGTCAAATAGACCTAGTCCAAACATTTTCAATACTTTGTTTCCATTGGAAAATGTTGTTTCATCAAAACTCAAATATTTCATGGAGACATACCTATTTTAATGATGGTTTTGACTGCCTGGGTTCTGAGGTCCAAGATGGACTCTCAGGAGAAGGACCCAAATAAAAAACATGACTTTTTCAATCCAAAAGCTGATTTTTTTCATGTCTACACTGTAAAAAATAAAAAAATAAAACTATCTGTGGCAGCAAGTCTCAGAATCTGGGTAAACTGACTCAGGCTTGCATAGCTCGAGCTACAGTGCTAAAAAGAACAGTGCAGATGTTCACGCTTGGGCTGCAGTCCTGGCTCTGAGACTCACCCCATCACTGGGGCTTCAGCCCAAGCAGGAACATCTCCTCTGCTATTTTTAACCTCATAGTGCAAGCCTGAGTCGGTGAAAACTTGAGTCAGTTCTGAGACGTGCCGCCATGGGATTTTTTTTGTTTTCAGTGTAGACGTACCCTTTGACAACATTCCATTTCATGAAACCATGCAGAAGGTTTGGGTTTTATCCCAATGTGGAACAAAAGCAAAATTTGACATTTCAAAAGTCCCCACAACATGGAATTGCCAGTCTCTGGCCAGCTCCATTGCCAAATGCTGCTTTGAAATGGATCACTCTCCAGGCACTTGTGTGTTAAAGCACAACACCTGAACAGAGTGGAATGCATGTGGTTCCATGGTAACCGAGGCTGCAAAAGACAGTTTATTGCAGCAGGTTTCAGAAAAACCTATGATATTCCCACTCACAACCTATTATCTATCTGAGGCCATTGTCATAAAAAAACACTGCACCTTGTGTCTGGGAGAATTTAAACCAATATAGCATGGGTAGCCAAACTCACTGGCCCTCGTAGCTGCATATGACAATCTTCAGAAGTTCAAAAGCCAGAGCACACCTGCCAGGAGCCAGGGCTCAGGGCTTCAGCCCTACTCCCACTGTAGGCCTAAGCTCTGGCAGGTGCACCCCATAGGGCTGAAGCCCCGAGACCCTCCTTCCCACTTGACAGAAGCCCATACCCCACCACCCCACTGCAACGCAGAGATCCTGAGCTCCTCCTCCCCAGTCTGGTAGGCAGAGAATGGGGTGGGTGGAGGGGGATTGTGAGCCTCACTTTACTGGTAAAAGAGCTGCATGTGGCTCGCAAGCCACAGTTTGGCCACCCCTGCAATATAATATGTCAGCTGAGCAAGAATCAGGGTAAAAAAACAGTAACAGCTTTTAGCAACTCTTTATTTTCCTACTAAAATGCTTATGTGCCTTTGGTCAAAGAGTAATATGTTTAGTAGGATTAGAAAGGAATGTGCCATGGGGTTCGGCTTTAGAGAAGAATAGTTATGCCTCCCACAAAATCAAGGTGTTGATTTAGATGCAATAATTTTCTGTCTGTGAAGTCAAACACACACAGGAATCACACTTTTCCTATCATGGTATGAAAGCATGACTTTTTCCTGAATCAAGAAATCCTGAAATCCTTGCCACATTGAAGTAAATTGCAAAACTCTCATTGATTTTAACATGGCCAGGTATTCACCCCTAGGTTTAACAGATACTATTCCAACAAAAACTAGCCAGTGTGTATTACTCTTCTTGTAGATATGGAAGAGCAAGACATTTTAAAATAATATTTTAAGCCTTACAGATTTTGTCAGTTGTGAATATCAATAGTGTTTCTATATTTTGTTACTGTTTTCACCATATGAACATCATCCACAGTTTGTATCTCAAAGAACTATCAAAGAACTAGTTACATGTATACACATGATGTATATATAATCTATATATTAAATAGAAGATGATGGGGACCTTACTTTCACCTACATCCTAATGGTGTGAGACTTACTGATAGGGATAATTGCCTTGTTGTTAGCAACATTTCTTTCTCTCTGAAGTGCTATATCTTCCCTCCATCTCTGCTCAGGTAATATAATTAATATTGTAGGCTCTGTTGCAGTTTCTCCAATGTGCACTACAGCTGTGTGACATATTAATTATGTTAATATACCTTTAAGAAAAAGTCTGTTGCTGTCCTCTGCAGAGAGAGAAGAAGATTTTTTTCAACACTCAGAAACTCTGCCTTTTCTATCTCCCTTCAATCCAGTGACAGTTGGTCAGAATGAAAAGAGAAACTACTGATGGACAGCTTCCTAGAGGGTTATGCACAGCCTTAATACCAGCTCATCTGTAGAGTTATACCCATGGTTACAGCTTGGCATAAAAGGTCTCAGACCATGAGTGATTTAATACATATACCTTTTTCAAGTTTGGATCTTTATTGTAAATTGTATAAATGCTGAGAATGAGAAATGTGCTAGTTGCTGCGAAGAGGGTTGTAGTCTAAAAACAAGGCAAAAATGTTTATGCAGATATTTACACTCTTTTGTGGTTTGTTTTTCATGCATTGTACATTCTTATAACTCTCTTCCCCATCCTCAAATACACGCCCATTTTGTTCATTACTTCACTTACTACCACAATGGAGATGCACTTTTAGCACAGTGCATTTTACAGCCTATTTTAGTGCCAGATTGAGTTACAAGGCTTTTGTAAGTGATGACAGCCACATCAGAGAAGCATTTACTGTTCCCAATTCTTCAGGATTGGGGGCAAGGTTAGATTAGCTGCACTCTGCCCTGAATTTACTTGCTGTGGATCCAGAGCATGTGGAACAGGGAAAGAGGGGATATTATATTACCCACTTCACAGAATACCGCATGGGAAAGGAGACAAAAGGTCACATCCTCAAGATGCTGGGAGGGAATGAGCATAGTAGGCCCTTTTCTTCCTCCAAAACAGACAGCCAAAGGATAGCGGACAAGTCCTGTTGTGGAGAAGGAGTCCTGCCTAGGCTGAAGTGTCGCTCAGGTTTATGGAGTAGTCAAAAATATTTTTAAAGCTGAAAACAATTATCAGCCAGGTGGGAGAATTTAAAATCAGAAAAATGTGAATGGTAACTAGGAATCATTTAAGAACTCCTTAATAATTGCCCGAAAAGCCACAATCTCACAATTGAGGAGGAAGTCTGTATTGGGTACTGGTTTAAAAAAAAATACAAACCTGGTTTACAGGGCAAGTGAAGACACTGTGGGTATGTCTACACTACGGGATTATTCCGATTTTACATAAACCGGTTTTGTAAAACAGATTGTATAAAGTCGAGTGCACGCGGCCACACTAAGCACATTAATTCAGTGGTGTACGTCCATGTACCGAGGTTAGCATCGATTTCCGGAGCGTTGCACTGTGGGTAGCTATCCCGTAGCTATCCCATAGTTCCCGCAGTCTTCCCCGCCCATTGGAATTCTGGGTTGAGATCCCAATGCAAAAACAGTGTCGCGGGTGATTCTGGGTAAATGTCATCACTCAATCCTTCCTCCGTGAAAGCAACGGCAGACAATCATTTCGATTTAACGCTGCTAAATTCGGTTTAAACGTGTAGTGTAGACCAGGCCTGTGTGTGTATATATTTGCCCCGTAAACCAGATTTGTTTTATATATATGGGAGAAAAGGAAAGTTTATAATAATGAATATAAATCAGAAGTTAGGAATTGTAGAATATTGATAAGGGAAGCCAACAGACATAAGGAGAAATGTACGGTTAGCAGAGCTATGGGCAATAATAAGGATTTTTTTTTTTTTACATTGTGGCAGGGCCCATTTGTTCCTGCCTCTGCTCAAGTCCAAAAATAGCTTAGAGACCTTTTTTCTGGTAAAACATCCCTGCAGTTTACCACCCTTATATGTTATATAGCCTTATATCTACAGTCCTAAGGAGCTCTCCACTCCTGAAGCAAGCAGGGAAGAGCAACCTCTCTTTCCCAGTCTCTCTATCTGCTTCCTCCCATCCTACTTCCTTCCTGACTTTTTTGTATCATCTGCATAATAGCCTAATTAGCTTCTTAGTTCTCCCCAGCCCATCAATTAGGCACAGCTCTTCTTAATGTGGTCATTAATTAGAGCTTCAGTTACCCTCCCATCCTCAGGAACTCAGTAGGTGCTGTTGCCCAGTACTCTGTTACATAAATATATTAGGAACAAAAGAATCCTGACATTAGTATTAGTACATTACTAGATAGAAATGGTAAAATTATCAATAATAATGAAGAAAAGATAGAAGTGTTCAATAAATATTTCTGTTCTGTATTTGGGGGAAAAACAGATATAGTCTCATCATATGTTGATGATAATACTTTATTTCACTATCTCTGGAGGATGTTAAACAGACGTTACTAAAGTCAGACATTTTTAAATCAGTAGATCCAGAGAACTTGCATTCAAGATTTTCAAAAGAGCTGGCTGAGGAGGTTGCTGGATCATTAATGTTGATTTTTCAACAAGTCTTGGATCACTGGGAAGTTTCAGGAGGCTGGAAGAAAGCTAATGTTGTTCCAGTTTCTAAAAAAGGGATGACTGGGGTTATTAGAGGCCTATCAGCCTGACATTGATCCTGTGCTAGATAATGGAGGGGCTGATATAGGACTTAATTAATAAAGAAGTAAACACAGGTAATGTGATTAATACAAATCAACATGGGTTTATGGAAAATGAATCCTGTCAAACTTGATTTTTTTTATGAGATTACAAGTCGGGTTGATAAAGTTAATATTGTTGACATGATGAACTTCAGTAATGCCTTTGACACAACTTTTTTATTAAAAACTAAGATATAAAAGGAATATAGCACACATTAAATGGATTAAAAACTAGATAAATGATTGGTCTCAAAATGTAACTATAAACAGGAAATCATCTCGAGAGTGTGTGTTTCCAGTGGGGTCCGGCAGGAATCAGTTCTGGGCCTTACGCTATTTAACATCTGGAAGAAAATATAAAATCATCACTGATCATGTTTGCAGATGACACAAACATTGGAGGAGCCGTAAATAATGAAGACGACAAAACACTGATTCAGAGTGATCTGGATCACTTGGTAAACTGAACACAAACAAACAATATGGATTTTAATACAGATTAATGTAAATATATACATCTAGATACAAAAAATGTAGGCCAGACATACAGGATGGTGGATTCTAGCCTGGGAAGCAGTGACTCTGAAAACAAATTTAGGGGGTCATGATCGATAATCAGCTGAACATGAGCTTCCAGTGTGATGCTGTGACCAAAAGAGCTAATGCAATACTAAAATGCATTAAAACAGCGGAATCTTGGGTAGGAGGATAGAGGTTATTTTATGTATTTGGCACCGGTATGACTGATAGTGGAAGATTGTATCCAGTTCTGGTACCCATAATTCAAGAAGAATGTTGATAAGTTGGAGCAGGTTCGGAGAAGAGCTATGAGAATGATAAGAAGATTAGAAAACATGCCTTATAGAATCAAGAGCGCAATCAATTTAGCTTAACAAAGAGAAGGACAAGGAGAGATTTGATTACAGTCTATAAGTACCTACATGGGAAATAAATACTTAATTGGCTCTTCAATCTAGCAGATGTCTGTTACAGCTTTCCCCCTATTCCATTTTGTTTCTTACAGCTGTCCCCTTACTCCATTTTGTTTTTGTTCTCCTCCTGTGGCCTCCCCTCCCTGGCTGTTAAGTTGTTTACCAGGGCCACTACCCTTCTCAAAGGGAGGGCCCCTTAAGTCGTTTGCCAAGAGCCATTGCCCTTCTCAAAGGGATGGCCACTTGTGCTGCGTGCTAAGTGGGACCACTGCTCTGTTCAAAGGGTTGGTCCTGTTATCACCTTGTTAAACCTGGGCTTTGTGTAGGGTGGGCAATGTCCAGAGCTGCAAGACCTAATGTGTTTTTGAGATCCTGGGCATGAGTCATAGGCCTCATGTGCTTTTGAGTCCTGAGGTGTGAACTCACACCTATTGTCCAGGACTCTGCCCAGGCACGTCTCTGTGCTCACCTGCAGTTTTTCCCTGTGTCTCCAGAGGGAGCCTATCAGGATTACTGGCGGGAAACTGCCTGAGTTTGTCTTTAAAAAACAGGCATTTTGAAACAAACATCAGAAAGGTTCCTGCATTGCTGCCTGGTCTGATCAGCCAGGGGTTCTTGGGGGTCCTTTCTCCGCTCTCATTTTATTTTTGAGCGTACCCCCGTTTTTAACCCTCCCCCACGAAGAACGAATTGCTGCCTGAGAGACCTCCTAATTATCGAGACCGTACTG
This sequence comes from Mauremys mutica, assembly GCF_020497125.1. Classification (NCBI taxonomy): domain Eukaryota; kingdom Metazoa; phylum Chordata; order Testudines; family Geoemydidae; genus Mauremys; species Mauremys mutica. Next base: position 194,304,455 of record NC_059072.1, read on the forward strand.
AGTCCTCCTTGCTTCTTCTGATGTTGTTGCTGCTTCTGCCTTTGCTGCTGCCTTGGGGACTGGTAAGAATCCCTCTGTGAAACTTTCTATACTTTTATTTTATTACTTTAGCTGCTGGCTCTGTTTCCCCAGCACACAGACTCAAGCTAAACCTTTGTCTGTGTCTTAAAACCTCTCTTAAACTCCGCAGCGCTTTGCTGCTAAAAATAAGTTTTGTTGCCGCTAAGCTCTGCTCCAGTGGGCTTTGCTTCGGGGTTCACTGCTTTCAGCCGTATCCACTGCTGCAGCCACCATCCCTTGGCTTCCTTGGGGGCTGCCTTGGGAGCTGTATCCTGGGCACATACCACTCTGCCCTCTGTAACTTCCCCATAGCATAAGGTGCACCATAGGTTTTGCTTTTTAGTCTAATAAGTCATAGTTTGCTAAGATTGTAGCACTTGTAAGTTTCACCTGCCTTGCTATAGTTTGCTGTTTTGTTGCTCCATATAGTTGCTTGTTATAGTTTTGCTTAGAATTGTGATATTTGTTGTTTTGCCTAGTCGTTGGTTAAAATAGATTTTAAAAACCCATTGCCTAGTTGTATTCTGTACCTGTTTTGTTACTTTGTAGAAGCTGCTTGTCATTTTATATAAGTTTGATTAAGTTAGATGATAGATAAGGTTTTTGCTGTTTGAATTCGTCTTCCCGCTGTCCCGATCTCTCCCTGAACTTTCCCGTGTCTGTTTTTCCCCCGCTCCAATCTCCCCCTCTGTGTACTTCTCCGTGTCTCCCTGTTGTAACCCTTTGCTGCTTTTTCCCCCGTATCTGCACTCTCCCTAAACTTCCCAACTCTTTGCTGCTTTTTCCCCCACGTCTGCATCACCTCCGAACTTCCCAAACCCTTTGCCGCTTCTTTCCTTTTTTTTTTTGGGTGTCCGCTTGTTGCTTAAACCTCCCTCTAGCCCTTCTTTACACTTCTCTGCTGCCTTTCCCTGTATCCCCTGTGTTCGTGCTCCCGCTTCTCCGCTGCCCCTCCCCTACCGAAGATCACCATCACACTGCTCCGTTTGTCTTCACCCCGCTGCTCCGCAGCTTCCCTGAAGTGCTCTCCGCTGCTGCAACCTGTTTCTTCCCTCAGCCGTCTCCCCCATTCTCCACGTGCCTTCCCATCACTTGCACGTTCAGCGCCCTCCCCTCTTGCTGCTCCCAGACTCCCCTTAAGTGCGCTCCAGCTTCTCTTGTCTCCCGTACGTCCAGCCCGCAGGTTCCTGAAGACTGCCCTGGGTTTCACCCCACAGGGCTTCGGAGTCTCTCGCTGCTTGCAGCTGCACTCTCCTCTCATCAGTTGCCACTGATCATTCACTCCCCTCCCCACTCCTGTTTCTCAACCCAGCCTTTAGGTACACTCTTGCAGATTATCTGCTATCACAGCCTCACAAATTAAGTCATTAATTTTCTTTTGTACTGTTACATTGCATAATTTCACTTATCACCCATATTGTATCATTGCACTGTGATTCACATTTTACTTGTGGTTATAACACCCCATTGGTTGCCTCCACTTTTCTGATATACTTTGTATTTGCATTGAAGCTACCATTTTACTTTGCATTTCTTTTGGGTACATTTTGCATTCTACACTGTATCTAAAGTTGTTCCTATATAAAGTTGAGTTGCTTATTGACTGTACTGTATCCCATTGTGCTGAACCCCACTTACTGTACCCCACTGTTAGAACTCCCTACACTGTTCAATAAGAAGACCCCCCCATCATTGTCTATTGTAAACACCCTATACACCCCATCCCATCGTATTTCATTGTTAAATTCCCACCACTTTCTTTTTCCTTTAATAAAGAAATTAATTGGCACCCCACATGTGTGGTAATTGCTCCCCAAGATCCCATATGCCTGCGGGCAGGGACAGCAGAGAAAGCTTTAACATGATCCAATGGTTGTAAGTTGGAGCTAGATAAATTCAAACTGGAAAAAATGGCATACTTTTGGTTTTTTTGGTTTTTAACAGTGAGAGTAATTAACCATTGAAATAATTTACCAAGGGGTGAGATGGATTCTCCATTACTGACAATTTTTAAATCACTATTGGATGTTTTTCTAAAAGCTACCTCCTAGGAATTATTTTGGGAAAGTTCTATGGCACATGGAATGCAGGAGGTCAGATTACATGATCACAATAGTCCCTTCTGGCCTTGGAATCTATGAAATTCCAAGAGGTTCATTGAAAAGTTAATTGAAACTGAATCTCAGTGAAGCCTGGGCTTGTAACCAAATGAGATTAGTTTCATCTAGCATCAGGTTTTGCTGTGAAAGTTTCACACGGTTCTAGTTGTAATCCTCTGAAAACTTAGTTTCAAAGTGATATACAACCTCAGCCATACATAAAGATTTGTGAAATATGATTGTCTCTATTAACAAAAGGAAAAGCTTTTTGGAAAATATTGCTTTGTCTATGTTGTATGATTATTATTCTCCTTCCTCACTATGAGCATTTCATTTAAATTCACCCCTAACCTAAAAGATATTCCTCACTTTGATCCAAGGACAGAGATGTCATATGCTCAGAGGCTTGCTGCAGACTCTAATTGACTTTCCTACAGTATATATTACTCATGGGGTACAGAGTCAAAACTTGGAGATAAAAGATTTAAATATTGTACTTAAAATGGTTATATATAAGACTCCCCAATAAGAGTTAAGTGCACAGTAAATCCAGTCAACTACAAGCATTAATTATTTTTAATGATCAATGAATTCTTCACCTCACTCTTTTCCTTCAAAGGATAACTGCAAATGTTGTGTCTGTGCCCTTTACTGCTCCATCCTTATATATAAAGAATCACATGGGCTATTTTTTTAAATGCTGCTTTTTCCCCTTTCTTTCCAGAGTAGACATTTTAGCAGCTCAGACTTTCCAATTTCTACTGAAGACCGTTGGCATTGGTATTTCAGGACCAGACTATTCACATACATAAATGCTTGCAAGACCCAGCTCTAGAATTGTGCAGTATATGAACAGGCCCAAACCAAAACCTTGAATCCAAATGTTCCACATGTGAGCAATCCCATGTGGGGTCAATGGGTCTACCATATTTGTAAAGTTAAGCATGTATGTAAATGTTTGCATTCTCAGGACCTAATTTCTACGAATAAAGCAGTGGATATTGCAGCTGCTTCTAGACAGAAATCCTTCTCTCTCTCTCTCTCTCTCTCTCTCTCTCTCTCCTCTTATATCCCACTGTGGATGATTGTAACTTCAGAAAACAACAGTCTCCAGCTTGAGAAATCAGCAGTCACACATGGAAAAAAGGTGAAAATGAAGTCTAGTTAACACACAAAATCCTCCAAATCTTACTCTGCAAGGCTGGAAAATTGTGTGATTGAAAGGAGGAGCCAGATGATCTGACAAGCACTTGTATTGCTTCAGTACCTCTCATGTCACTTTCTAACTTATCTGCCTGACTTTCTTCTTCCATCTTTGACAGCAACAAGTCTCAAATAGTGAAAGGAGAAGCACTAAAAAAGTTGCTCTCCTATTTACAAATATTACCATACCAGTGCAAAGGGAAATGTTGCCAGCCAACCATTCTTATAAGATATGATATTTTTAATAAATGGATAGGGTGAAATTTATCAACAATAACAATATGCTTAAACAGTGAGGGACCATAACACTGACTGTCCATAGCTACATTGTATGGCTTTATTCCAGGCATCTAAAAGCTCCACAGGGTTATTACTGATCTGGTGCAGCCAGATTAACTGCTGGGCAACGTCCTCTCCTGACTTCAAGTCCAATCCGCAAGTACTTTATCTCCAAGGCAGGCAATAGATTTGCTCCGATTATTGCACAAAACAGTAAAGACACAATTATTAATGCTATCAAATTAGACCTATCATGTACTGTCTATTACAAAGTCCAGTGGGCTCCATAGCTTAAAATCTTTTCTTAGTGATGTAGTTTGTAGTTTTAAATCTTTACATAGCAAAATTGATTGGCTATGATTTTATGAGACTGGAAAATCTTTAAAACTAGAAGATTGCAATTATATTACATTAAAATAGTAGATTCCTATCAGGATTTGTACATTTGCTGTCTGAACGTCTTTTCTACTGTTTTGACAGAAGATGTACAATATAGAGCTGAAGAAAAATAAATCGCACTCTAGAACTGCAGCTTTGGTTTCCCAGTTTTGAGAGCGCAGTTATTTTACCATACCCAGTTCACAATGGAATTAAACAACAGCCACCCTTTCAAAAAGCTTGGTTCTCATAGGCTTCATCTTCTTATCTCTAGAAATAAAGTCAAGACAAATGAAACTAGCTGACCTTTGGTCATTATAATTCATTTTCACGTGTCCTGTAACCATAAAATAACATATTCCCCCTCCCCAATCACTTTGATCCTGCATCACTGATGTCAATGAGATTCTTGTCATTCACTTCAAAGGGAGCAGAATGGAGGCCTACTAGAGTAGTGTATAAATAATGCCAGGCTGGTATTAATGTCACATACAATCCCTCTCAGAGGATCTTAGCTAGCCTTCCACTGGCTTACTTTATACCCCTTTTTTAATGAGCCCCTTAACGAGCCCCTTGGGTGCCTACCTGACTGTGGATATCCCTGTCACAAGCTTTTATATTATTTATCTCTGTAAATGCCCCACAACTCTCCTTTCCCAACACAGCCACACAAAGAAACCCACTGAAAGCTGTTAGAACAAGACATTTTGGAGATATGATGAGCTTTGGAAAGTTCCAAAATCTTCTGATGGTAAACCATAAGGAAGTATTTGAAAAGCTATAAATTTAAAATACCTTGTCTTGCAACTTCTCAAGACTATTCTATCCAGTGTTAAGATGTGGTATGTGAAGTAGTAATGTCATAAGGAGAGGGGGAAAATATTTAAAAACCGAATGCGCCTTTAAAAATTATTTTAAACTAACCTGAGACCACAAACATTAAATTGCTTTAATTACAGTCATCTGATTATTGCAAGACATCACTACCGGGCAGCGATAAAGTTATTTTAGGGTTTTAACTATGCATTTCTTAACTTAAAACTTCAGATTTCTTTTAAGTGTAGCCTTGACTCTGCATTTTCTGGGTTTATGATGTTTGGGCTTTGGGAAATTAAAACTTCCCTTTAATGTTATTTTATTATCAAGTTAGTGATACATACTCTTAACCTTAGCTCCATCTTAACATAGTTGTGTTTGTTTGCGGGGAGGGGGTGTTTTTTGTCTGGGGAATTATAGAATGTTGGATGCTTGGCCTCATACTTGACTAAGTATCAATTAATTTTTTGATTTTACTTTTTAAACTACAGATATTCAAAGCATAAAAATGCATTTTAAAAATAAGGAACAATGGAGCCTATTTCAAATCAATTTTCATCTCTTGGAGAGGGGCTCCCAAATCATAGAATCATAGACTTTAAGGTCAGAAGGGACCATTATGATCAGCTAGTCTGACCTCCTGCACAACGCAGGCCACAGAATCTCACCCACCCACTCCTGTATCAAACCTGTGTCTGAGCCATTGAAGTCCTCAACTCATGGTTTATTTTCAGTTGATGGCAACTGAATATTTTTGGTTTGGTTTTGTTTTCAGATTTTTTACCTGAGATTGTGGTCTAATGGGAAGGGTACAGGACTGGAAACCAGAATACCCAGATTCCTGACTCTGCAACTCATTTGCAGTGTTTCTTGGACAAACACGTGACCTATCTGTGCCTCAGCTTCATCAACAGTAAAAGATATTTTCCTCTTCCCACACACCTCTGTAAAGCATTTTGAGATCCGAGGCTGAAAAGTGCAACTCAGTGCAAGATATTTTAATAAGTAATTCTTTCACTATCCGATGTTTTGATAATTAATGTTTTGATAATATTGAGATAAGTACAGCCTTTCCTAATACCTTGCAATATTATGTATTTTCATCATTCATATTATACCAGTTTATAGAAATGAGGATCACCTTGTTAAATATGCATCTAATAAATAGTGATGACCTAATATTAAAAAAAATATGACTCCAAAATAAGACACAGAAGTGGACAGAGTGAAAAGATGAAAATACTTAAATAAAAACCAAGGCGAACACAGGTGGTAAGAACCTGACATGAGACTTTATAATCTTATATATAAAGGAACATTAATGCACTTCGATTCAGCCTGAATGTTTCATTGCTGAGCTGCTTGGCAATCTTTGCTGCCTTTTGATTAATAAAATAGGATATATCTCTTTCATTAAATGCAATGAGCTTAAGATGTAACGGCATAATATAAAATTAAGAAACATGGGATAAAAGGCTCATATCCACAGTAGCTTTATAACACTGCTTTATTATACAGTACATTCTAGGTATTGGAGCTATAAAAAGCTCACTTAACCACTGCTCTCCATTCCCATTAATTATTGCATATTATCATGTATCATCATGCAAGACAAAGATAATTGGCTTTAAAGTGATCTTGAATGAACTGCAGGGAGGCACGCTGACCTTCTGAAGAGGATCAAAGAGCTGGGGATGTGTGTTAGGCAGCAATTTTCTCCTCAGCTGGAGATAGAAAGGGCAGCATGTAGGATCACTAGTTCCTGGGAGAGTGAGCCAGACTGGCAGGCCTGGGAGTGAGGGATAGTATGAGAAGAGAGTAATGCAAACAAAGGTACTGTTCTGCAATAATATTACCTGTGGGAAAACACTTGAGCACTTTCAGGTGGCTCATTTGGGATGGCAGGTGAGATTAAACCCCTTCTAAATATCTTTAATGCAGACATCTATAAATAAACAAGCTCATTTTTAAAGTGTTGGGCCAAGTCAGTGATCTGATTGGCTATTACAGAATTCACACCAATAAACTGCTAACATGAGTCTGAATTTGATTATTTGCTATTCTGTGGCCTTCACGTAGGCCATTTTGAGTACTGCAAAACCCTAATTTTACTTAGAAAGCTGTCCCAAATGGGACTCAAGGCACAATTGCTGCTAGAATTGTCTGTCATTCAAGGGGAATGTGTCTGGTGCTACGTCCTTTGAGAGGTGCAGCATTATCCCTTTGTGCACCAGGCCATAGTCCTGCTCACTCACCTCTGGAATGTCTTGTGCTCCAGGGGGCCACACTTAAGGGACCCAAGTTGTGCAGGGATACAAAGGAGGGAGGAACAATCTGTCCCTTAGGGCAGTGGTTCCCAAACTTGGTTTGCAACTTGTTCAGGGTAAGCCCCTGGCGGGCCGTGAGATGCTTTGTTTCCCTGAGCATCCGCAGGTACAGAATCACAGAATACCAGGGTTGTAAGGGACCTCAGGAGGTCATCTAGTCCCACCCCCTGCTCAAAGCAGGACCAATCCCCAGACAGATTTTTGCCCCAGATCCCTAAATGGCCCCCTCAAGGATTAAACTCACAACCCTGGGTTTAGCAGGCCAATGCTCAAACCACTGAGCTATCCTTCCTCCCCAAGCCACCTGAAAGTGCTCAAGTGTTTTCCCACAGGTACGGCTGCTCACAGCTCCCAGTGACCGCAGTTCACCATTCCCAGCCAATGGGAGCTGCAGAAAGTGGGGTGGGCTGGGCCACCGCTTTACCCTTAGGAGGTAAACTTTGTTTTCTTTAATTAGTGAAAGAGTATCTTTTATCAAAGCAGCTGTGCTATCCAGAGAGCGTTTTGTTACAGACCTTTGGCCTCATAACTCACTATATATCATCTTACAGTAAAATCTATGGCTGGTTTGTTAGTCTCACCTGTTTGCCCCCATGACAAGATTGACCAGCTGATTTGTTTCACACTTGAAATTTCACATATGTCAATTGCTTTAAACACCAGGTAAGCCAACAAGGAGATACCCTAACCTATTAAATAATACTCCTACAGCCAGAATTTAACAGGACTTTTTTTTTTTGGTGGTAGAATCAACGGGCTTCAGTCATAGACCCTAGCATCACTGTGCACACAATGTGTTGTTCTTTGAATAGCTCTATTTGTCTTAGCCCTGGTCTACACTACGAGTTTAGGTCGAATTTATCAGTGTCAGGTCAATTTAACCCTGTACCCGTCCACACAATCAAGCCTTAAAGGGCTCTTTGTTGACTTAAAGGGCTCTTAAAATTGATTTCTGTCCCCCGCGAGGGGTTTAGCACTAAAATAGACCTTGCTGGGTCGAATTTGGGGCAGTGTGGATGCAATTCAACAGTATTAGCCTCTGGGAGCTATCCCAGAGTGCTCCATTGTGACCGCTCTGGACAGCACTCTCAACTCAGATGCACTGGCCAGGGAGACAGGAAAAGCCCCATGAACTTTTGAATTTCATTTCCTGTTTGGCCAGCATGGCAAGCTGATCAGCACAGGTGACCATGCAGAGCTCATCAGCACAGATGACCATGGAGTCCCAGAATCACAAAAGAGCATGGACTGAATGAGAGGTACTGGATCTGATCGTTGTATGGGGAGAAGAATCAGTGCAGGCAGAACTCTGTTCCAAAAGATGAAATGCCAATATATTTGCCAAAATATCCAAGGGCATGATGGACAGAGGCTACAACAGGGACACATAGCAGTGCTGCGTGAAAGTTAAGGAGCTGAGGCGAGTCTACCAAAAAACAAATGATGCAAACGGTAGCTCTGGGTCAGAGCCCCATACATGCTGGTTCTATGATGAGCTGCATGCAATTCTAGGAGTGGCCCCTACCACTACCCCACCACTGTCCATTGACATTTGCAAAGGGGGAGTCTCACGCAACAGGGCTGAAGATGTTTGAAGATGAAGAGGAGGAGGAGGAGGAGGATAGCACACAGCAGGCAAGCAGATAATCCCTTCTCCCCAGCAGACAGGAACTGTTCATCATCCTGGAGCCAATACCCTCCCAACCCTCCCAAGGCGGGCTCCCGGACCATGAAGACAGAGAAGGAACCTCTGGTGAGTGTACCTTTGTAAATATAATACAAGGTTTAAAAGCAAGCGTGTTTAATGATTAATTTACTATGCCAAGCCAGTAGCAAGTAGTCTGGAATCATTGCAGAAGAAAAGCTTGCAGCGAATGGGCCTGAGCTTTGGCTGTTTGCCTTTGGCTGAAAATAAATCATCCCCACTGTTAGCCACGTGGTGGGGGGAGGCCCGTTCATGCTGAGCTGTTTGTGTTAGGCTGACAGGGATCTTCCCTGATACTAGCCATGTGGGGGGGGAGGTGAAGCGATCATCCTAGAGAATTGGGGGGGGTTGGATTGTGCTGCACATTCACCCTAAAATCACAGCCCCTCCTTTTAAATGGCCAACCCAATGGGCTTTGCTTGGTATGGGAAAGGAGGGCGCTGCTGTTTGAAACCATTCCCACATGTTATGAAGGTTGAAGAAGCTGAAACCCTTTGCCTTACCATGGCTGCCTGCAAGCTGAATTCTGTTGCCCAGCTGAGCATGTGTAATGTCTCACACCAAACCGGCAGGCACTCAATATGCGACCTTGTAGCAAAAGCACATGTGCCATGTAATGTTAATCACTTGATTCAGTGTGAAATAGTCTTCCCTTTGTTCTCTAAAATGTATCTTTTTAAATACTACTCTCCCTCTTTTTCCTCCCGCAGCTGTAAATGTTTCTACGCTCCCCCTATCATCTCAATCCCAGAGGCTAGCGCAGATTAGAAGATGGAAAAAACTCACTCGTGACAAGATGTTCTCAGAGCTCATGCAGTCCTCCTGCACTGAAAGAGCTCTGCAGAATGCATGGAGGCAAACAATGGCAGAGTCCAGGAAAGTGTTAAATGGACGCGATGAGAGGAGGGAGGAGCGCACTGAGAGGAGGCAGGATGCAATGCTGAGGCTAATGGGGGAGCAAACTGACATGCTCAGGCATCTGGTGGAGCTGCAGGAAAAGCAGCAGGAGCACAGATCACCGCTGCAGCCCCTGTATAACCACCTGCCCTCCTCCCCAAGTCCCTCACCCAGATGCCCAAGAACGTGCGGGGAGAGGCTACGGGCACCCAGCCGCTCCACCCCAGAGAATTGCCCAAGCAACAGAAGGGTGGCATTCAATAAGTTTTGAATTGTAGTGTGGCCTTGTCCTTCCATCATCCACCACCCCACCCGGTGCTCCCCTCCTCACCCACCCCTCCCTGGTTACCTTGCAAGTTTTCCCCCTATTTGTTTGATGAATTAATAAAGAATGCATGATTTTGAAACAATTACTTTATTGCCTCTGAAAGCGGTGATCAAAGAGGGGAGGTCAGTTGGCTTACAGGGAAGTAGAGTCAACCAAGGGGGTGGGTGTTCATCAAGGAGAAACAAATCAGAACTCACACCAGCCTGGCCAGTCATGAAACTGGTTTTCAAAGCTTCTCTGAGGTGCAGGGCACCCAGCTGTGCTCTTCTAATTGCCCTGGTGTCTGGCTGCATGTAATCGGCCACCAGGCAATTTGCCTCAACCTCCCACCCTGCCATAAATGTCTCCCCCTTACTTTCAGAGATTGTGGAGCACACAGCAAGCAGCAATAACAATGGAATATTGGTTTCGCTGGGGTCTAACCTAGTCAGTAAACTGCACCAGCCCGCTTTTAAATGTCCAAATGCACATTCTACCACCAAACTGCACTTGCTCAGCCTATAGTTGAACTGCTCCTTACTACTGTCCAGGGCGCCTGTGTATGGCTTCATGAGCCATGGCATTAACAGGTAGGCTGGATCCCCAAGGATAACTATAGGCATTTCAACATCCCCAATGGTAATTTTCTGGTCTGGAAAGTAAGTTCCTTCCTGCAGCTGTCCAGGCAGACTAGAGTTCCTGAAGATGCAAGCATCATGCACCTTTCCCAGCCATTCCATGTTGATGGTGAAACATCCCTTGTGATCCACCAGTGCTTGCAGCACCATTGAAAAGTACCCCGTGTGGTTTACGTACTGGCTGCCAAGGTGGTCCGGTCCCAAGATAGGGATATGCATTCCGTCTATCGCCCCACCACAGTTAGGGAACCCCATTGCAGCAAAGCCATTCACTATGACCTGCATATTTCCAAGAGTCACTACCCTTGATAGCAGCAGTTCAGTGATTGTGTTGGCTACTCAGATCACAGCAGCCCCTACAGTAGTTTTACCCACTCCAAATTGATGCCCGACTGACCGGTAGCTGTCTGGCGTTGCAAACTTCCAGAGGGCTACCGCCACTCGCTTCTCCACTGTGAGGGCTGCCCTCATCTTGGTATTCTTGCACTTCAGGGCAGGGAAATCAAGTCACAAAGTTCCACGAAAGTGCCCTTACGCATGCGAAAGTTTCGCAGCCACTGGGAATCATCCTAGACCTGCAACATTATGCGGTGCCACCAGTCTGTGCTTGTTTCCCAGGCCCAGAATCAGCATTCCACGGCATGAACCTGCCCCATTAACATCATGATGTGCACATTGCCAGGGCCCATACTTTGAGAGAAGTCTGTGTCCATGTCCTCATAACTATCGTGATCGTGCTGTCGTTACCTCCTCACCTGCTTTTGCAGGTTCTGCACATATTGCAGGATAATGCGCAAGGTGTTTACAATGCTCACACCAGCAGCGGTGAGCTGAGCGGGCTCCATGCTTGCTGTGGTACAGCATCTGCAGGAGAGCAGAGTTGCAGCAGAAGCGGTGGAGGATGACAGCACCTCGCACATTTCCTGAGGAAGAACACACGTACCCAGGAGCCCATGACAGAAAACATGGAGAAATTCACTATGAGGCAATAGCAGTGGAACAGATTTGCAGCGGAAGCAGTGTATGATGATGGTTTGCAGATCTACTGCACCGTCTGCTGCCAGCAGCACCCAGGACACAACAGCAGTGGTGTCGATGAGCTGAACTGAGCAGACTGCACGCTTGCCGTGGTATGGTGTCTGCGCGGAAAAAAGGTGTGAAACGATTGTCTGCCATTGCTTTCACAGAGGGAGGGGAGACTGGTGACATGTACCCAAAACCACCCGTGACAATGTTTTTGCCCCATCAGGAATTGGGAGCTTAACCCAGTATTCCAATGGGTGGTGGAGACTGCGGGAACTGTGGGATAGCTACCCACAGTGCACCGCTCCATAAGTTGATGCTAGCCACAGTAGTAAGGACACACTCCTGCAACTTAATGTGCTTAGTGGGGACTGTATAAAATCGATTTCTAAAAATGGACTTCTATAACATTGACCTAATTTTGTGGTGTAGACATACCCTTACAGATATTCAACTGAAAGGGCTTCACTGCTTATATATAAGTAATGAATATGGGCTAAGGAAAAAAGTATTGTCAAGTAAACTGGCTGTGCATCAAAGTAAATTTCAATTTATATTGTTTTAGTATGGAGAAAACTGAAATTTACTTTGATCGACAGCCAGTTTACTTGACAATACTTTTTTCCTTAGTCCCTATCTGGCCACCACCGAATTTTAGAGTTACACTCTTCAGTCTCAAGCTGCACTCACCAGGTAGTCAAACAGACGCGTAATGCACTGGTCCCAACATATGGAGAACAGTACAATTATTTAATACCATGCTGAGCCCATTTTACTTTGGCATTCATTTTCGTAAATAAAACTTTACCAATAAAAGGCTTAGCACTGTACACCTGTATTTTGTTTATGATAAACTGCTGTAATAGGCTTTTTTAAAAAAAACCACAATTTTTGGAAGGCACAGTCTTCCTCCCATTTGGAATTGGGTGACTGTCCAGAACTATGATCTCAGAAATGTTATTAATTTGTTATTTTTCATCTGTAGGCAGAGGAGCAGAACATTATCTAGATGTGAACATCTGTAGCATGGTTAATTGCTTCTTTCCCTGTATTTGCTGTTTGGAATAAGTGAAACTCAGTCAAGTTACTTTATGAGAAAGATGACTGGCTTGATGAAAAGGGTTGGTTTTTACACTTAGTTTTAAGTTCTGGAGATATTAATTACTACATATGTATCTGGCTCATACCTTAGATACATTGTGCCTAAGGTGAATTTGATTCTGTGTTGTCATTATATTTTAAGAGACCCAATTTAAAAAAAAATATTTTATCATTTACTGTACCAAAACCAAAGTGAATATAAACATTCATCTGCCTTAGTTCTGTCCAAAAGTCAGCACATCAAGCAATAGCAAACAAATGCCGTCCCTTCATGAACTTCAATTAGCATGGATTAGAAGCACATTGAAATAATCTTTTTTCATGTCTATACTGATTATTAATAGATATAGCAGTAGACAGTCCTGCAGTGCTTGCATAGATAGATAGATTTCAATTTAAAGCTGATAAAAGATCAACTTCCAGTGGAATTAATTCTGTTCACACTATGGACCCAATTCAGCAAAATGTTTAAACATGTGCTTAACTCCACAGCTATTCAGCAAAGCACTTAAGCATATGTTTAAAGTTAAGGATATGCTTAAGTTCCATTGAAAAAATGCAATCAATGGGAGCTGTTCCCTTGACTTTAATGGGCCTAGAAGAAACTTTAGAAAAATGTTTGACTATTTTTAAATTTTCTGTTTGTTTATTATGAATAAAACAACTGATTTCAGCTCAAATCTATGTAGTCACAGTTAAAATCAACTATTAATATTTGTCCTAGGAAGTTAAGCCAAAAATAAAGACTGAAAATCAGTATGAAAGGAAACCGGAGACCAAAATTCCTAACTAGTGGAATATTGGCTGGGTTTCACTATTTTGTTATTACATTTTTACAACGTGGCATAAAAATCAATTTGATTTGGAAGTTGGTTGCCCCTCCTAAATCAGAGTTGGATGGTGATGGGAGTTGGATGGGGAACAGTTTTCCCACCCCATGAGAGTTTTCAAGATTTTGAAATTTTTATTGTCCTGAATGTGGACAAAAAGTTGAAATCACAAAAATTGCTGTGAACCAATAATAAAAAAAATGGGATTGAGTCAATTGAAATGTTTTAGTCTTTCTAAAAACCTTTTTTCTTCTTTTTTTTAAGTTAATTAACTAAAATTTCAAAGCAAAAAAGCATTTCAAAATGGAAAACAAAACTTGACATCAATAAGACTTCAGTGCAGTGACAATGTAATGTAAAGGCTGCAATAAACAGTTTTGTACACATAACGTTTTTACCAAAAGTCCATTTCCAATCTATTTAGTGTTGTGAGAAGTTATTAGTACTACAGCTTTAGGTATATTTGAATGTGATTCTCATACTTTTTAAAAGACCATAAAAGAGGAAGCATCAACATGGGGATTCCCGCAGGAAAAAATTTGCAAAGCTCCTAGCCTAGCCAATAGATGAAAGTTGTTTACCATTAAGAAAGCTGCCCGTGAGCCACATGGACCCTAGTTTATAGTTTGATTTTGGATTATATGTGCAGCAGGTGAAGCTGTGAAGTGGGAAAAATAATTAATTCAATGAGAATTAAGCACACGCTTAACATTAGGTTCATATTTAAGTGCCTTGTTGAATCAGGGCATCTGTCTCAGAGGAATGCCTGGCCATTAGCTGAAATGTGGCCAGAATTTTTATATCAAGAATTCATAATGTTGGGCTTTTAATTTACAGAACCTTTAGTATTCCTATAACCTTTGGGGATTGACACTGATCTTACAATACACTGGTGTAAATCAGGAGTTATTCTATTGACATCAATGGCAGTACACTAATGTAAAACCACCATAAGTCAGATCAGAATCAAGACCCATGACAAGCTCATGCACCTGAAATAAAATCTTCCAGAAAGTTACAGTAAACAATAAGAAAATGAGAGAAATCAAATTGGAGCAAACTTTTGCAACTGCCTGAAAAAAGGTTACTCCGACAGTCTCAGCACTTCGCCGGTACTATTTCTTTTTCATTTGGACCCATGTAGGTCAATGTTGCATCTCCCATATCTTTAAAGCAGTTGAAAACCAACTGTAGGTCACTGACCTTTGTAAACATAGAACAGATGGCTAAAATCAAGTCCACAAGAAAAAATATAACAGGAACTTGAAAATTAAAGAAATTTTTGTAAGTGTAACAGATTTTTCTGTAGCTTTATCAGTTCATAGCTCAGCGGTTCCAATACAAGTGTACTGCAGCAACCTAAAAAGAAAGAACAGCAGGTTTGTGTGGGATGCAGAGAAAATTGGACCTGCAGTGAAGGACCTTCTCACATAAAGAAGGATATGAAAGGGGTGCACACCCACACAGCGTAATACAGCACACCAGGATTGACTTTTAATTGCTAATATACTTATCAAAAACATAAAACTTTCCTCTCAAATGAAGAGAACCATAATTTGAGGCCTTGATGATAAATGTGGTTCTTGGCCTAAACTGACATTTGCAAGGGTAACAAATTACTATTCACACAATTGCTCCCTAATGCAGCATCAGAGAAGTAATACAATTAAAAATTAAAGAAAAATGAATAAACTTTGAAATTAGTTCCTAAATGGATTCTTCATTAGATATTTATATTTCAAATACTGCTTTGCTAGTGCTACATCAGAAGAGAATAAGCATGGCTTTGGTATTACTTGCCCATAATTATTATTAGGCTTGGCAAAATTCAATTTTTAATGTTTTAAAGTTTAGACAGATATCAATGGTTATTTTTCAGCAATTTTTTAGGTTTTTATCAATTTAAATTTTCATGGTTGAGCAAAATTATACATGATTAAAATAAAAGTGCTTGTAATTGTGGGAAATTATGGGAGGGTCAGAAAGTAGGGGGATCAGAAAATAATCTAGTGACAGCAGTAAACACTGAGATTAAAAAAAGTTAAACCTTATAATCATTAAAACACAAATTGTCAACATCACATGTCAAAATTTACAAAGTAAATATCCTTAAATCAAATTAATAAGTTCTCAAGGAGCATTTTTCCTATTTTGCCTATCTGTACATTTTTCTTATTATCAATGGAAATCCTTTTTCATTTGTATGTGACTGTCTGGTGAAATCGATGTTTACTGACATTTATCAATAAAAATTGAATCCTTCCAAGCCTACTTATAATATGTACAGTGTTTGACTTTTTTTAATTATGGTGTTCATGGAACAATGTGTCAGAAGAGAAGGAAGCGGGTGAGTGACAAAATGTTTATGTAGCAGATACATGTATCATATAAGAACACACTGTTGCTGAAATTGAAAATTTGATCTGTAGCTCAACATTTCTACTTTTTGTGAAAAGCTGTTTTTCTGTACTTTGCTTTTCTTTAAGGAACACTTCAACATAAAAATTAAATATTTTAAAAGTACATTTTCTTGCCTCAATTACCATAGCAACATTGTATATTATTAAAATGGAAAATTTACATCATACTCTACTTTAACTGTCACTATCAGCTTATTTTTTGCATTCCAGTGCTTTTGGAGTATGGAAAAGAGCCAAGCCATTTTCACTTTTTCTTTTCAGTTTCAAATAAATTGGAGTTGTTGGGGTTTTTGTTTGTTCTGTTGTTCTTGTGAACTAGGGAACAGCCTAATCCTGCTAACTTTTTGAACACATTGAAGTCAGTGTGTGAAATTCTGGCTATATTGACGCCAATAGCAAAACTCCCCAGGAATAGGATTTCACCCAGAAATACTGATTAGGTTCACAACACTGAAGGAAAAATTTAAGGCTGAATATGCTGAGACATGGTATATCTTGACTTTAGTAAATCTTTTGATACTTTCTCGCATGACCTTCGCATAAACAAACTAGGGAAATGCAACCTAGATGGAGCTACTGTAAGGTGGGTGCAAAAGTAGTTGGAAAACCGTTCCCAGAGAGTAGTTATCAGTGGTTCACTGTCATGCTGGAAGGACACAAAAAGTGGGGTCCTGCAGGGATCAGTTCTGGGTCCAGTTCTGTTCAATGTCTTAATCAATCATATAGATAATGGCATAGAGAGTACATGTATAATGTTTGCAGATGACACCAAGCTGGGAGGGGTTGCAAGTGCTTTGGAGGATAGGATTATAATTCAAAATGATCTGGACAAACTGGAGAAATGGTCTGAAGTAAATAGGATGAAATTCAATAATGACAAATGCAAAGTACTCCTGTAAGCGGGTGCAGACTCACCCAGCGGCGCCTCCTGCTGGTTATCCTTGGGAATTAGCTTCCAGCATCCAGAGCACCCTCTGCTGGCCAGTGATCTTCCTTACTGCTGGCCCCCATGTCCCTCCCAGGACCCCACTGGATGCTGCCCACTGGAACCCCCACCCACTATCCCCACTTTGCCTCAGTTTTGGCTACTGCCCGGTCTCCATCTAGCCCCCGTTCACTGAGGCAGACAGCAGTATTAGCCACTCATCACAGACAAATGGGTTCAGACCTGCTGCCTCTGCCTACCCATGGGCTGCCCCATTGCAACCCTGCACCTATTCAGCCTATAGTCAGGCCTGCAGCCTGGGGCTTTCCAGGCCAGAGCTTCCAGCTCCTCTGGCCCTTCCCCAGCCCTGCTCCCAATCTAGGTGTCTTGCTTAGGTCCCTGCAGCCAGGCCCTCCTCCCTCTACAAGCAGAGGGAGATTGACTGGGCTTCTGGCTCACAGACTCTTATAGGGGCCAGCTGGGCCTGACTGGGGCATGGCCAGAGCTGAGCCTACTTTCCCCAATCAGCCCAGGCTTCTTGCCCCAGCCACAGCCCTCTCCTGGGCTGTTTCAAGCCCCACAGGGCAGGAGCTGGTAACCACCCTGCTACAACTCCATTTAGGAAGGAACACTCAGTTGCACACATACAAAATGGGAAATGACTGGCTAGGAAGGAGTACTGCAGAAAGGGATCTGGGAGTCATAGTGGACCACAAGCTAAATATGAGTCAACAGTATAACACTGTTGCCAAAAAAAGCAAACATCATTCTGGGATGTATTAGCAGGAGTGTTGTAAGCAAGACACAAGAAGTAATTCTTCTGTTACATTCTGCGCTGATTAAACTTCAACTGGAGTATTGTGTCCAGTTCTGGGCGCCACATTTCAGGAAAGATGTGGACAAATTGGAGAGAGTCCAAAAAAGAGCAATAAAAATGATTAAAGGTCTAAACAACATGACCTATAAGGGAAGATTGAAAAAATTGGGTTTGTTTAGTCTGGAAAAGAGAAAACTGAGTTTTCAAGTACATAAAAGGTTGTTACAAGGAGGAGGGAGAAAAATTGTTTTTCTCTGAGGATAGGACAAGAAGCAATGAGCTTAAATTGCAGCAAGGAAGGTTTAGGTTGGACATTAGGAAAAACTTCCTAACTGTCAGGGTGGTTAAGCACTGGAATAAATTGACTAGGGAGGTTGTGGCATCTCCATCATTGGAGATTTTTAAGAGCAGGTTAGACAAACACCTGTCAGGGATGGTCTAGATAATACTTAGTCCTACCATGAGTGCAGGGGACTGGAGTAGATGACCTCTCAAGGTTCCTTCCAGTCCTATGATTCTATGATTTATAGAGAATCGTCTGTTTCCTGTTGTTCTTCATTTCTAAAATAATTGTTGTGCATAGACAATACCCATATGCAGAAATCATGTTATGTTGTTCCTGGGATGGAAGACATAATGAAAATGGTTCATTAGTGTCCTAGGATCACTTGTTGGAAAAGCATTTGGATGCAAAAAAGCATTAGGAAAATCCATCTTACACTGTTATCTCAGAGTGATCTGATCAAGTGAGGAAGGAAAAAGGTTGGGAGTGAGACCAAGAAACCTATGCATCTTGGGCTCTATTTTGTGAATTCCTGGGCCTCTTGCACAGATAGCCATTCTCTCTAGACTTCTCATTTCACCCAGGTGGCATAGCTCCTTAAGGACTTGTTCTGCCAATGACTGTCTTCCCCTATACTAAGCCTTATTTTCTCAATGTAGACAAAGCCTCTTTGGGGATCTTCTTAGTAGAAGGTGTTTCCTTATACCAGTGGTTCTGAACCAGAGGTACGTGTACCCCTGGGAGTACTCAGAGGTCTTCCAGGGGGTACCTCAACTTATCTAGATACTTGCCTAGTTTTATAACAGGCTATATAAAAAGCTCTAGTGAAGTCAGTACAAACTAAAATCTGATACAGACAGTCACTTGTTTATACTGTTCTATATACTATACACTGAAATGACAGCACAATATTTATAGCCCAATTGATTTCTTTTATAATTATATGATAAACATTAGAAAGTAAGCAATTTTTCAGTAACAGTGGACTGTGACACTTTTGTATTTTTCTGTCTGATTTTGTGAGCAAGTAGTTTTTAAGTGAGGTGAAACTTGGGGGTGCGTATGAAAAATCAGACTCCTGGAAGGCATGCAGTAGTCTGGACAGGTTGAGAGCCACTGCCTTATGGAATGTAGGGCAAAAGAGGAAGCTGTTCAAGATGTCCTGTCAATAGAACCAATAAATCTTTCTATCGAATCTTCTATGAGGAGGATTAGAGAAAGGGTTTTGAATGGGAATTTCTAGTCTGTGGCTCAGCTCTTGCAGATCTAGACTAGCAGTGATTCTCAATACAGTCTGTTCTAAAAAAATATGTGTAATAAACTGGATATCACATTTTGTTGCCTTCTCTCCTAATTTTAAAAACCTAGAGGCATTGGTAGAATGAACTAGGAAGAATCAATTAGCTCTTACTAAGCAACAAGATCACTTTTAAAAATAACCTACAAAATTGCAAAATTTGGTCTAACACTGTAATGCAAGATAATATTTCTTTACATTTGGAGGCATCCAACCAGCATTTATTAGTGCCAAAAAAAGAGGTCTGATGAAGGCAATCTTCCCATTATATTAACTGATATATTTCAAAAATAAAATTTAATCGACCTTGTTTATTTCAGAAAAGAAGTGTGATTGAGCTTCATCTATAGAAAGTGGTTTTGGTTTGCCTATGTCTAAAACATCCTTGAATCAAAGAATGAATTTTTGCATGGTGTGCTTCATCTGTGTGACACGTTACAGCCACATTGTGAAAACAAAGCAACAACCAGAGGAAATATACCTTCTCAACGGAGAAGTGTTGTTGGGGCCTCAGGATCAGAGATCCAGATTCTGCAAATCTCAGCACCCTTTCCTTTCAGTTTAGGGGCAGAAAGGAATACTAACAATCTAAATCTATCAAGCTCTTTAATCTTCTTCAGCAGCCAGAGTCTTTACATATTCTTTATATTAGAATAAAGTATAATAAAATCAAGAAGAAAAGCATTTTAATAGCTAACTCAGTCATCCAGACAGTAGTCATCCCAGTGAAATAAAATGGATTTATATGATGAAGAAGGGGGGAGAGAGGTGAATCAGAATGGTCATTTTTAATGGAATGGATCATGAAATTCACAAATAGCTTGGAGAGTAGTGCCATCCACCACCAAAAGGGAACCCTAGGTTTCAGTACTGGATGCTATGGCCAAACAAGGCTTTGCATACATGAACGGGTTCCAGCAAGTTGACAAATCAACACAGAGACAATGCCAGATGACATATCCGTGTGTTTTTGAAAATCTGCAACTACAGGAACACAGCCAAAGAGAGGGCCAGAGGGGTCACCCATGGGATATAATCCATCCTTCCATACCATATCGGCCACAATATCACACAAAGGGGAATGTAACACTATTCTCGGTCAAAGGCAGACTCTCAAGCCATGACCTGACAAACTAGTAGTTCAAGAGTCCCCATGATTTACTTTATACACACATACACACCCATAATCTGTGTGTGTGCGTGTGTGTATATATGACTGAGTCAATGATGGCACAGGATGGCTAAAAAAAACCACTAGCAGTTAAACCATCCCAGTTTCTGAGATTTGATACATTTTTGATTAAGCAGGAGCAACCAGTGCCCGGGGCATTTTCTAGGGATCACTGACAAGCTGGAAAAAGTAATGTTCAAGGCTAGTCTCAGGATTATTAACCCACCTCCATCTATGTCCCCCGGGAGAGGCCCGAGGCCCAGAATGTTCTCACTATTACAACCTGTCAAAAAGAAAAAAAGTTTCAAATTAACGTTATAAATATTTTCAGGATACATGTTTGAAATATTTTTCATACTAGTGGACATTTTTCCCCCCAGTAAGGACCAAATGCTTTAGTTCCATAGCAAGATAGGAAAATGTGTTCCTAATTTGAATGCTAAGATTGCTGCTGATGGAATACTAAGCGGTTTATTTTATTTTGTTTCCAGAAGCATTCACAATCATCAGTAAAATAATTTTAAAAAGGGATGACAAAACAAACATAAGATGCATTTTCGGTCAAAAATGACGAGCTTTTAAATTTACTCAATCTGAAGTTGGATATTCCATTAAAACAGTTCAAAGTCATCAGCTTTAGAATTCTTTCATTTGCTATTCCGACAAATACATCAGTATACAGTAGGGCATTTAGGATGGTCATTATCTTCTGTTATCTGCTTGCTGTTTATATATTTGTGTTTAAACCAGACGTGCAAATCTGTGTCTCATGTAAATGTGATCTTGTTTTCTTGTGACTGTTCCTACAATCTCAAGGAAATTAATGGCCAATACTACAGTCAGTCAATGTTGTGTTTAAGATTTTATATGCATTATCGGGCTTATACTTATGTTTAATGTAGCTCTGCTATACCAGTAAGCACTTCCAGTATTCCTAAAGCTGCTGAAACAGATTGGTTATGCAAAGCTTGCCTTTTGCTCCTGCACCTTATTGCTTGGTCACCGTTTGCACTAAGTATGCCTTTTGCTTCATTTTAATACTGCCTTTTGAAGGCCATTTATTAGGTAATCATTTGTCTAGGGGAAAGCTTAATTACTCTATATTTGTCAGAGGGAGGAAATGGTATTGCATTTGAATATTCAATGGGCTCCAAACTAAACTCCAGATGAGGAATATGGAAATTTTCAAAGATTTTTATTTATTGCCAGTTAAAGGAAAATAGTTAAATAAACCTATACATTTGGGGGTCAAACTAGAAGAATAGTCTGCTGTACAGAAGATAAAAAAAACCATCATGCAGTTTACAGTGCTTTCAACTTTAATACTAAAGTAAGTGCACAAAATAATTTATGACTACTGCAACACTCCTTTTTCTGTATGTGGAGTCAGAGTGCCCCCTACTGGTTCTTTACACACATTTCCTTACATATAAACTGCTTTTAGTCTCCATTTCTTTTTCATTCCAGGGAAAAGAAGAATATTTTCTGCTAATATGTGAAAGATTAATATTATATTGCTTTCCAGTTTTTCTTGGTTCAAACCCATCAGACCTTTAAACAAAAAGTTTTAGCTCAGGTGTTTGTTTTTAGATACAAATTACTCTCCGCAAGTACCATTTGCTCCTCCCATTCAAGCTGCCACGGGAACTATAGATTAATAATAATAATATGCCAATATAACTTTTTTAAAGGCCTTGTCAATCTTTACAATGAAAGTCATCCAGATTTTTACGACAAATTACAATGAAACATGTAGTAAAGAAGTTATAGACAGAAATTGTTTTTAAGTAATGCTCTCATCAAGCTTTTTAGGACATCTGGTCTTGAATTGAGTTCATGCAAGAGGTTAAGGCCATTCATTTGTGTGAAAATTGCCTTGATTCATCTGCACATTCTGAAATTGTATATGGTATATAATACATTTCTCCTGCTGGAAGATTGCTAATGTTTTTGCTATGGATTTAGTTTTTATATATATATGAATTAAATTCTGGCTGGTGAGATGTACCAAACTGACATCTACAGACTGAGTCTTCAAGTTTTCCATAGAACAGGTGCAGCAGATTAGCAGCAGTAACAATTCCTACAGGTGTCTACTCTGATCTGGACTATCTCAGGTTCTGGGAGTAGCTCATTCAAACCTTGACCTCTCTGCTCAGACTGTCAACAAGCGGGGGGGGCGGGGTTTGGGGGGGGTAAGGTCTTGTCTCAGCTGTACTTTGTTCCATTGGTAGTTTCTCTGCACTTGCAATAAGGCTAATTAGTCTGACCAACAAAATTAAAATGGAGGGATTGATAGCTTTGACCACAGATTTAGGGCCTGATTCAAAGCCCATTGAAGTCAATGGAAGTCTTTCCAGGCCTTCACCTTTCTTTTACAGAAAATTCCATTGTATATAATTTTTACACACATCTTTAAAAACCCAGCCACCGGCTGAACTATAAGAATTGTATGGTATTTCTGATCAAAGTAGGAGGTTTAATTCAATGTGAAAATTCTCCCTTTCCTTGACTCTTATACACAGCTTGTTCATCTGGCTGATGCCCTTCACTCCCCAGAAGTAACTGTACTTCAGGAAGTGATTCCTATACGTATAGGTATACAGGTCCCAATTCTGCTTCCACTGAAGTCAATGGAAAAATTCCGATTTAACCATCATTGAAGCATCAGACCCATAGTTTGTAAAGTGTTCTGAGCTGAATGGTACTATAGAAATTTAAGATATTATTGTTTATTTATCATAACTCATTTCCTCTGATCAGCTGCAGTCCTGCCTATGGACAGAAATGAACTAGGGACCTAGATGTGCAATGTAGAAAATACCATTATTAACAAGGAACCAATCTTGAGCAACTAAGCCACCGGACATTCACGTATAACTTACAAAAGAATGCAGTGAAAAAATGAAGAGGTTCCTGAGAGCTGTGTTATTTGTATTGAGTATAGAGATGATTATGCAGATCCTTAAAAGTGACTAGGATGACCAGACAGCAAATGTGAAAAATCAGGACAGTGGGTGGGAGGAATAGGAGCCTATATAAGAAAGAGACCCAAAAACCGGGACTGTCTCTATAAAATCGGGACATCTGCTCACCCTAAAAGTGACACCCTGTATTAGAAACCAATGCTGCATTCAGAATCTCAGCATTAACTTTTCCTAGTTATATGAAAGAGACAAGGCACCCTGCCATGGGGTCTATAGACCCATGCTAGGTTGGCAACTAAAGGGTTAACACAGAAGCTACCTGCCTCCTCAGTCCAAAATGACTGGAGGCCTGCAGCAACTAGGGCTGCCAACCCTCCTGGTTTCACCGGAGTCTCCCAGAATTGGGCTCTATCTCCCTGAGGCTACTGAAGCCAAACCGGGATATTTTAGGTGCTAAAAGTCCAGCAGCGCAGCAGGGCTAAGGCGTGCTCCCTGCCTGCCCCGGCCCCATGCTGCTCCCAGATGTGGCCGGCATGTCTCTGCGGCCCCTGGGGGGAGGCAGGGATCTCCATGCACTGCTCCTACCCCAAGTGCCAACTCCACTGCTCCCATTGGCTGGGAACTGTGGCCAATGAGAGCTGCAGGGGCGGTACCTGCAAGCAGAGGCAGCATGCAGAACTCCCTGCCCTCCCCCAGAGGCTGCAGGGACATGCCGGCCACTTCTGGAAGCGGCGCGTGGAACTCCCTGGGCCTGCTTACCTTGGGCGGCTCCTGGTCAGCGGCACAGCAGTGCTAAGTCAGGCTCTTCCCCTGCAGCTCCCATTGGTCGCAGTTCCCAGCCAGTGAGAGCTGTGGAATCGGTGCTGGAGCATGGGCAGTGCGCAGAGACTCCCTGCCCCGCCACCCCCCACCCAGAGGCGCAGAGACGTGCTGGTCACTTCCAGGGAGTGAGCAGAGCGGGACCTCGGGGAAGAGGTGGGACAGGGAGGTGGGGCAAGAGTGTTTGGGTTTGTATGAATAGACAGTTGTATGATTAGACTAGCAGCAACTGTAAGGATAAAAGTGCTGTTAGGCAGAAGGGCTGGGCAACTGCCAGAAAAGCAAAGTGATTCCAGACAGAGGATCCCACCAGCAGACTGGGGAGAAACTGCCAATGAACTCCAAAGAGGAAAAAGCAGGGCAAGAGGCTGGGAAAGCCTGCAGAAGAGGAGAGATAGGAAGCAGCTCAGTGAGCAGCACGGAATTGAGAAGGATTGGATCTGGCTGTTCTAAACAAAGGCCCTGAGCTGGAACCCAGTGGAATGGTCAGGTTGGGTTCCCCTGCCTAGTCCAGCCAAGCATTTGGGAGAAGAAGGCTCGAGACCCAGGGCTGTCCAGCCCCCATTAGAGCCATGGAACTTCCAACTTCCCATCATCCTGAAGGGGACAGAAACTATTAAGGACCTGGCCAGAGGGCTGGGTCATCTACAGAATTGGGTGTGGCAACATAAGGGAGATGGAGTGGGTTGGTGTAGCTCCCCATGCTTCTGGAAGGAGGACAACACCCTCCCCACACACACACGCACAAATAAAACGGAGCATAGCAAACTATGGGGATTGGTAAGCAGGTATCTATTTATATCCTGCAGGTAACCAGGCAGAATAGACACAGAGCAATAGTGCAGAAAATGCCCTTTTACATGAAGACATTTCTTTAGATAATTCCTTCTCTGAGTAAAAGCCTAATTACTCAGTGGTTATTGGACAGTGCAGATGGAGTAGTTGCATTTAAATTTAGAACTGAAATTCAAGCCAAACTCCAAGGGGGATGAAGAAAAACTTTACAGATGGAGATTTGTAATCTATCTGCACTGCTGGGAGATGGTGACCTGCATGCTCCAGAAGAGGAGGGAGAAGCATGGTTCTATGCTGAAGTCACAGGACTGAAAATAAGGAAACCTGGGTTCCATTTCTAGCCCTGACACAAACTTGTCCTGTGACCTTGGACAAACCACTTACACTCAAACTGTAGAAGTGTCCCCTAATTTTAGATGCCTCCATTTTTGAGTGACCAACTTGAAACTCTTATGGCCTGACTTTTCCTAGATTGTAAGCACCCAGAACTACCCAGCATTAAAAATAAGATTAATGCTGTGCTCTCAGCTCACTGGCATGTATGTGGCTTAATTTATTAACATTTATAAAAATATTCTGGAAGCCTTGAATGGAAGGTGCAACAGAAGTGGCAAGTAGTCTTAATCAATAATATGAAAGCATGCAAATATCACCAGGTCCATTATGGGAGTCAAAGACCAACAAACTGTCGGTAAAACTGTCAAAAGCCCTTAAATCCCATTTTCAGAAGTGATTTAGGGCCAGATTTTTTTTAAAGTATTTAGGTGCCTAAAGATGCAGATCAGTGTCCACTGGGATTTTCAAAAGCACCTAAACAGATTAGGCACATAACTCCCATTGATTTCAACCTATCTGCATCTTCAGCCACCTAAATACCTTTGAAAATCCACCCCTTAGGAGCCTCAATCTGACTGAAAGTTAATGACATTTTGGCTTCTAAATCACATAAGTGTTTTTGAACATTTTACATTGCCCCTTTAATAGGCTTCCTAATCTCACATTCAGAGATTTCAGCTTTACTTCCACTGATGTTGCTTTTTTGTACCAACTCTATATAATTCACATGGTTTGACTTCTCTCCTCTTCTACTTCTCTTCCAGCTATCTGTCACTTCCCACCTTCTTCTTCTGGTCACAGACAAACAGGCTGTGAGAGGCCAGGTTTGTAATCTCTGGCTATTGTAGTACTCTGCTACTGTTCTGCCTGCACTAATCACTAATATTTCCTACATATAGGAGCACAGTGGAAGACTCAGCAACATCTCCTGAACATGATGTACATAGTTTGAAACAGCATAAGGGCAAATGAATATCTAATACTCCTGCATTTGAGTCAGTAAGCCCCAGACGGTTAGGGGACAATGTGTTGTTAAATAACACACAAAAAGGAAGTTTTGGATGCAAAACCAGTCCAAGATCCTGACCACTTGTGCATTCCATGGCATTCTGTGAAAAAGAAGAGTAATCTGTGTTTGCTTTATAAATTCCAGCTCAAATAATTATTCTCTCTTCTCAAATTCCCCTTGTAGTTTATGCTGGACACAGTAGAGGCTGAATTCTCTGTCTGACATGTCATCGCTAGAATTGTATTTCAGCTCTACTGCCTGGCTTCCTGGTCTACACAGGAAGTACCATAGGACATTGAGCTTCTTAACAGGTGAGAAGGAAGGAGTTGTCATAAACAGGCAAACAGAAACTAGGTGCGAGGGGACATGAGATAGAGAGGAGAACCAAGTTGTAAGCAGAGTCAGGATGAGCTCTACCCTGACATCCAGTGGTAAATTATGAGGAGTGGGCAAAGGAATTTCAAGAATGTGCATTTGCATTGGTAAACCCACTCCACTTAGCATAACACACAGCAGCCTGGGATGGTTATTTTTATAGCTGTGGGATCCCCATTTTCTTTGTTATTGGGGCAGGAAGGAAAAAAAGTGCTGTCACCTTAATTATGTGAATGAGGAACTATGAGACTGCTTTATGACAGAAATGACTCAACCTACATTAAATAGTACTTGCTAGACAAGGGACATGGGTTCCAAAACCCAGTGAAAGGAAGAGAGGTTGGGGACTGGTGTGTGTACCTGATGGTATGGGCCCCTTTTGAGGGCCTGGAACACCAATTGCACATCCTCCTCTCTCCACTGTTAAAGAGCAGAGCTAATTTTGAATCCTTTAGGTAGTCCATCTAGAGGCTGCTGACCTGAATTCACATTGGGCCAATGTGGCACTGGGGCTCCCCTACTACAAGCTGAAACCACTAAGAGCTGAAATCACTAAAAGAGCTAAGCTTACTGAGCTGAGATCACTGAGTGGGGGAGCCTGAAGATCGATCGCTAAGCGGCTGGCAGAGCAGAGCAGTCTGCAGCATGTTGGAGCAGCCCATAGAACAGTGAGCAGCGTGGAGCGGTTTGTTGGGACGGCTGATGTGGTTCACGGGTCTGCTGGAGGAACAGCACAGCTGGTGGAGTGGAGCCAGTCGTGGTGAAGGCTGCAGCAGAACTCCACGGAGAAGCAGGGCAGTCGGCCCTGGCCCACGTAAGGTGTCCCTTAACACCCTGTGTGTGGCCCCCCCCCTTTCCACCCAGGCTGGGGGGGGTAAAACTCTGCAGATAAACTTTTGAACTCTGGGGTGGCACTGACCAGAGACAGAGACTTTTGGGTTGTTGGACTTTGGGGTGATTGGACTTAAGACCCTAAGGGGGAAAGGACATTGCCAAATGTACTTGGAGGTGGGTTTTTTGCTTATGGTTTGTGTATAGTCCTGTTTGTGGTGTCTCTCCAACGTGATGCCGCATTGGTTCCCGCCTTTATTAAAAGGATTTTGCTACACTCGGACTCTGTGCTTGCGAGTGGGGAAGTATTGCCTCCTAGAGGCGCCCGGGGGGGTGGTAGGTAATTGTCCCAAGTCACTGGGTGGGGGCTCGAGCCGGTTTTGCATTATGTTATTGAAACGGAACCCCTGGATACTGAACCCGGCCCTTGTTGCTGCCAACTTAGAGGGGCAGAAGGGTTACAAAGTCATAGATGGGAAGAGATCTCAATGAGACTCCACATATGATACTGCACACAGGACCCCAGAAAACTGAGGACCAGCTCTATTTGTCTCATTCCATCATCATCTTGTAGTGTGAAAGACCTGGCTGCTTTCAGAGAAGTACGGTATCAGAGAGCTACCACAACACAGTGTACTCATGATGATACTGTCAATTCTGAGGCCTCAGTTGCTGCCTCCACTCCCTCTGCTGACACCTATGCAAACTGTGGAATTAAGAGGCAAGGATATTCTCACTGGAGAGGCCAAATCACCAAGTGGGCTTTGAAAATCTGAACCAGAATTTTAGATTTAACCAGGGGACAAAGTTCTGTGATCTTTACTCAGGCCACACTTTCATTGGCTTGAAAAGCCTGCATAAAATACTTTAGGATTTGTCTTCAGGGTCAGATTTCTTCATTAGACTCTTCATCCAGTTATCACAGTCATGTATATCAAAAAGAAGCAAACATGAATGAAAAGATTTCCCCTGCATTGCCTACAAGACATATGCAGAGGGAGATATTGAGCAAGAAAATTAAACACATGCAACACGTTGAAGACATGATGATTAAGAGCCTGGACTGAGTATCAGGAGACCTGGTTTCTAGTCTTGGCTTTGACAATGGATGCCCTGTGACCATTGGCAAGTCATTGTAACTATCTGGACTATAGGTTTTCCATCTGTAAAATGAGGTTAATTATTCCCATTTTTGTAAACTACACTGAGATCTGTTGGAGAGAAGATACTATAGAAATACACAGTATTATTAGTGTTGTAAAAGTTGTGTCTAGAGTTGGGCAGGAACTGAATATTCATTTTCTGGGAAATTCTGTAATTTTGGATTCCCCTTTCCCCAATCTAAAACAGAAAGAAAACATTTTTTTTTAAATTCCCATTGAACAAAATTCTGGAACAAACTTGTTTCGGGTCAATCAAGATGTTTCATTCCGATTTCAACTTCATTTTATATTAAAGCGCTCTTTGTCAAAAAGATTGACACCAAATGTTTTAATCTTACTGAAACATTCTGTTCCATTTTTTCCCTAAGCAAAATTTTCTCATAATCAACACATTTCCATGAAATGTTTTCCTTTTGAAGAATGGCACTTTCCAACTGAAAAACATTCCATCAGAAATTTCCCAACCAGCTCTATTTATCTTTATTGTTGGCTGTGCTTATGTCATTAGCCACATACATAGGGTGTACAAAATACAGCTGATTAAGGATAGGTGTGTTTTTTTTCTGAAATTTGCTTAAAGCTTTGAAAGCTTTGCATTTAAGAATTGGTGTTCAATTAATGAACATGTAACACTGAACATTAATACTTTAATTATTTGTGAGCAGAGCTAGTCCAATAATAGAAAATGAGGATTGATTCTTGAACAAATTTGATAAAGAAATGGCAAAATGTCCTGATCAATGTAAATATCACCTAGCTCTTCTAATGGGCTTTTCATCAGTAGATCTCAAAGGACTTACTAAAGAAATAGAATTCTACCAGATGTAGCGTGAAGCATTAGTATTATTTAAATCCTTTTTTTAAAGAAAACTTTGTATTTAAAATGATCTCAAAGAATATTGTGCTATGTGTAAAGTGGTGTGTAGGTTAGTATTTGAACATTAGGAAGTGGCAGGAAGTCTCACATCTCTTAGAAAAGTCTGTTAATATAGAGTCAAAGCGATTTGCATAAAGCTTTCACAGCATACACTATCCTTTCGATACAGAGTATGAAATTCTGGCCCCATTGAAGTCAATGGAGTTTTGCCATTGACTTTAGTGGGGCCAGAATTTCACCCTGAGTGCGAAAAGGATAGCTACTGCATGCAGACTGTGTATTTCTGTGCTCTGTAAGATTTACTGGCCTAAAGATCCAACATGCAATAACTACTATTCAGAAAGTAGGTGGGTAACATTTCATGAATTAGTGGTAAAGGGCTGACAACCACCTTGGAGCAATAATCAGGCTGAGAAATTAAAATGATTCAGAGGTGACTGGCTAGTATTTTTGGTAGGAAAGTTCACATTATAGATTTGCATTAAGTGATTTATTTCCAGACAATTAGTAAAATCAGCTCATTATGGAGTATATACGGAATTTCCAGGCCACCCAAGCTCTGTAAATATAAAAATTCTAAGCGAAGCAAAACTTCTCGGAGCTTCAAATCAAACAGTTCCTTTCACACTGGTTGGTGGTACCAGTGCAGCTTAATCTGTAAAGTAACATATAGGCCAGCTTTTCAGACTCAGGAGCCTGACTTAGCAACCTAATTCCATAATTAGACACATCATTAATTGCAGATTTGCTGAGCACACTCACCCCCCATTGACTCACAGTGTACTCAAGTATGAAGTATTGTGGCCAACACGTTTACACAGGGAGGAGTAATTTGTTGTAATGGAATAAAAGAATTACACAGTGCCTCATATTGGATATTTTAGGAGCATGTACAAATGTTAGTATCATGAACTTAGTACGTGCTGAGTTGAAGCCAAACCCTGAAGTTAGTAGAGGATTCTATCCATCTTCCCCCCTGTAGAATTGGAGCTAGTGATATGCTGCCAAAGATGTTAACAGTTCCCCTCACAAATGATTTACACCAGTGGGTGATAAATAAAATATTCTTACACACACACAAACACACACACACGAGTCAGTTTCGTATTCTGCCTCTCCTACTTGCTGCTGCTGCCTTCCCCACTCTGCACTGCTGGAGCACTGTAAGGATCAGAAGATGCGGAGACTGTGAGATGTGTCCTGTATGTGCTTCTTGGAGCATGTTATGCAGCAGTGGCACATATATTTGCAGGGCAGCAGCAGTCTGGTTGAGCAGCCACCAGCTCTGACCTAGCCTCAAAGAGGGCAGAAAACGTTAACAACTTTAACAGTTTTCAGAGTAGCAGCCATGTTAGTCTGTATCCGCAACAGTGTTGGCCTTAGCATTTTTGGATTGGCACATGAAGCAATTTTTTGCTTTCTTTCTCGCCCCCAAGTTGTAAATAGCTCCATCTACAGCTGGCTGGAAGATGGACTTTTTTCTGTGGAAAATTTCAATGAAAATGGGGGAAAAAATGTTAAAAATTGAGTTGGAAAAGTTTGACTTTTTGGCAAAAAAAATCAAGAACTAAAATATTTCAGTTTGGAAATGATGTCATGGTACCTCATGCTCACAATCTCCTCTGTAAAATTGATTCCCTGTTCAGTCTATGTCTCCCTTGATGCATCATAGTGTCCTCTCATGATAAAGGGGTGTGGTTGCATCATGGTAATCCCTGGCCATAGTGCACCATGGGAGATGTACTCCAGCTTAAGCACCCAGCCCATGGAAAAGAACAGGGACATGAGGCAACAAAGCAGCATTCCGGAATCAAAATATTTTGAGATTTGGCCAAAATATTTTGGTTTTCAGGTGTTCAGATTTTTGACAAACATTTCCATGAAAAATTTTGTTGGGTCAAAACCTCAATTTTCTATAGAGAAAAAAAGTTGATGAAAAATGTCTCACCAATCCTGCTACTACCCACTTAGATCACACACATTTTGGTCCCAGTGGTAAGTTTTTATCATTTTCCATTTTAAATACACATAAAGAAGTAAGAAAGTTGAGTTTCTCATCTATTTGGGCATAAAGGCTGGCTCTGTTAACACAGATCCCTGTCCAACTCAGTCAAAAAAACAATTGAAGTGTAGGAGCTAGTGCAATCTAAGGTGAGGATTCTCTGACACTGTGAAATGCCCCAGGTTGTAGGTATGCGTAGACACACACATGTCTATGTGGCACAGGCCACATGCTTCAAAAAAGATTTTAATGTCTGTGATGTAACTCAGGAGTCATGTCAGCATTTTGCTTGCAGGAAACTAGCTCTGTGCTTCCCACGAAACCGGACTGCACCATAGGAATTCCCACATGGGGAGAGCAATCTGTTTTATGCCAGAGTAGCAGCATAAAAGGGGCTGTAAAGCTGCTGAAACAAGGCCTTAGCAGTTATATACACCTCTACCTCGATATAACGCAGTTCTTGGGAACCAAAAAATCTTACCGCGTTATAGGTAAAACCATGTTATATTGAACTTGCTTTGATCCACCGGAGTGCACAGCCCCCCCCCCCCGAGCACTGCTTTACCGCGTTATATCCAAATTCGTGTTATATCAGGTGGCGTTATATCGAGGTAGCGGTGTAGTTCTAGTAACTAGTTACTCCTCCCAACACACCCTCTGAGGTAAAATACCTATGATTCCCATTTAAATAACTGGAAAAGAGTGATGGATGTATGAATTCATTGAGTCACAGGCAAATCCAGAATACACCCAGACAGGTTTAGATGTTCCACTTGGGCGACAGAATA
This sequence comes from Mauremys mutica, assembly GCF_020497125.1. Taxonomy (NCBI): domain Eukaryota; kingdom Metazoa; phylum Chordata; order Testudines; family Geoemydidae; genus Mauremys; species Mauremys mutica. Next base: position 194,336,953 of record NC_059072.1, read on the forward strand.
CAAGAATTCTCTGATACTCTAAACTTTACTCACTTCTCTAGATCATGCTTCCTCTTTGTAAGGTGAGGGGGTCACCAGCATGAACTCTATGTACCCTTCCTCTCTCTCTCTTTTGCTTTCTCTGTCCAATCTGATGCTCTCAGCCAACTCACTTCCCAGCTGTTAATGACAAATCATACCCCCTTTAGAGCACTCTGGTTTTTAGCAAATGTTGACCTTTCAACACAAAAAGTACAGCGGGGACTTTTTGCTAACACATTAAAAATATTTGTGAATTAATCATTCATAATCTAGTTTTGTTCTTTTTTTAAACCAGTGCCACAAACTATGATAACCTAGTGTGACAAAGTTCCTCCTCTACTTTGGTGGGTCCTGCGCTTATTGGCGGATTTTGCTAGCCTCAGAGATCTTCTTGTGTTGGATCAGGAGTTGGGAGGTTTTGGAGGGAACCCAGGCCCGCCCTCTACTCTGGGTTCCAGCCCAGGGCCCTGTGGATTGCAGCTGTCTATAGTGCCTCCTGTAACAGCTGCATGACAGCTACAACTCCCTGGGCTACTTCCCCATGGCCTCCTCCAAACACTTTCTTTATCGTCACCACAGGACCTTCCTCCTAGTGGCTGATAACACTTGTACTCCTCCAGCAGCTCACCCTCTCAGCTCCTTGCACCTCTTGCTCCCAGCTCCTCACACATGCACCTCAAACTGAAGTGAGCTCCCTTTTAAACCCAGGTGCCCTGATTAGCCTGCCTTGATTGATTCTAGCAGCTTCTTGATTGGCTGCAGGGGTTCTAATCAGCCTGTCTGCCTTAATTGTTTCCAGAAAGTTCCTGATTGTTCTGGAACCTTCCCTGTTACCTTACCCAGGAAAAGGGGACCTAGTTAACCTGGGGCTAATATATCTGCCTTCTATCACTCTCCTGTAGCCATCTGGCCTGACCCTGTCACATTAGTTACAATGCTTAGTACAACACAGTACATTTTATTCAGATTTTTTTTACAATTGAAAAACTTCTTTTTTCAAAATAGCAGTGTCCTATTAAAATGGTTGACATTTACAGAACATCTTTGTAAAGGGCCACAATTAATTTTGAACATGAACCTCTCAGAGTTTTCCCAACTGTCATCTGAAAGTAACATTTTCAAGACGGAAAAATAATCATTTATCTCTTGCTGACAGATAAGTTCCTGTTTAACTTTCTATCAGTTCTCTGTTTTATCAAACTTCTCATGATACTTGGTGTTTTTCTTTAAATCTCAGTTTCTGGAATCACGTGTTCATGTGAGACTCTTAACTTTCATTTTATATTAAAAAACCTGTTTCTAGCCATCATGGTTCGAGAGAGAAAAAAATGTGAAAACATGAAGCCTAACTGCTCAAAAAAAGGCAAATACAAAAAAACCCCTCAAAGTATATTATTTCTCAAATCTCATTCTTAGTCACTTTTATGATTGGCGGGGGAGGTCTATCACATAGCTTTTTAATGCTCAGTGCTGCCCCAACCGTATGTTTTTCATATACTGGTATGAATCTACTACCCAGTGCTTCTAGCAATACAGGGAAATATTGACGGCGCCGATCCTGCACTGAGAACCACACAACTCTGAGCTGCATGGAGTCCCTTCCATTGAAATCAAGATGTTGGGGAGAGATTCCAGTTCAGGATCTGATAAGATTTTGAGAATCAGGAGGTTTCAAAGTCAGTGAAATCACGTTTAAAGATTACGCCAAATCATTAAAAGGAGATAACCAATCTACAAACAGCGAGAGATAAAACCTTGAAAGCACAGCCATCTACACAGCTTTTTAAGCACACATTACCTAGTTCTACTAGGTCAAGAAAATTGCCATCAAGCAGAGGCTCAACTGATATGCACACATTTTTGATGGCATGAGTGAAGTCGTTCAACTAGCTACTGCAGTGAAACTGCACAAGTTTTGGGCAGAACTGGATCAATATGCTGACTCTAAGGATGTTTTCTTTGGACTGTCAGGAGATACAAAAAAATAGCATCCACGGTGATTGTACAGCAACATAAAGGGATCCATGAAGCATAATAGAACAACAGTGATCAACAGCTATCAGTAGTATTTAAATTTAAGTTTTTCTCCCTGACCTCTCTATCACATCGCATTGAACCTAAAAAGTTTCTGAGGAACTCAAAGTCTAAAGCAGAAACATTGTTTTTTTGAATTCTCTTTCCCAGGTGATCAAGAACAGGTGATCCCCTAATTGTACATCCTGTTCTAGGATTGCACTAGGGCTTTTTGCTTTATAGTTTTTTGACGGATGAAAATTGACACCTCTGAGAGCTTACCACTCATCTGGGACACACGAATCTGAAAAGACTTCTACATAACCTCTCCCCATCTATTCCTTTCCCCATCAAAACAGACACTTCTAAACAAGTTTGAAGGATTTTCTGCATATTCTAACCCCTTAAAAGCAAAAAGTACCAGACTACTTAAAAAAAACCCAAAACATTTCAGCATTCAGTTTCCTCTGGGTTATAAAGAAATTACCAAAAGTTCAGAATTTTGTTGTTGTTTTTTTCTACTCAGTCCAAGGACATGATGACAGTTCACGGTACTGACATCTATGGAAGTCAAGTTTAAGAAAAATAATCTGAAGACCCTAAATCTATGTTACTAGAAATTGAGTGGCATTGGTGTTAATGAAATAGCATGGCAAATGTTCAAGCTCTTCAAGTCCAAACTAAACACTTGAGGCCCCGTTACCCCAGTGCATATAAAAATCAACAATTTGATAAACTGCACCTAAAAAATGGTAGGAAAAAAGCAAACATAGTTTGCATGTGACCATCCAGCAGTACCATGGCTCTGAACCTTGAGGCATGGAAGTCAGAGGAGCACACTATTGCCACATATAAGCAAATGAAGAGGGAGCTACTAGTGCAGGCTAAAAGGCCACAGGCCATGGAGCAGTGAAGAGGAAGCAATTAACAATCTGTTGTAGTGCAGAAGCTAATGCCAGAAAGGATGTCTGTAACCAGGCAGACTGTCATTTCAGTTTAAAATCCATGTGTCCCGGGTTTGGGGGGATCATACTAGCCTGGAAAATACTGCATGACTTCAGAAATAGCTAGTATGCAGAGGACAATGGAAGATCTGCTCTACTGGAAATTCTCTCTAGAGAACTTGCCTCTAAATGATTGTCCCCATCAAAAACATGTCACGGTGGAAATATTCACGCTTCAATTCCGAGCCATGCCTCTCAGCAGAGGCAGCTCAGGGGTTGATGGCAAAGGTGACATTAATTAATGTTTGGACCTCCTGATTCTGGGTCCCATCTCTGGCATAGCACTGCGCAGGCACAGTTCTTTTTGGGTTGTCCAGTGCGCTATGGCTACCCTGCTCCCTTCTGATCAGAGAGCACAAGATGCATGATTCAGGCTCCTCCCCTCATAGATTCCAAACGGACTGCAGAGAGATGATCCCACCACTACCACCTCATGTGCTTGTACATGAACAGACAGGATATGAACCAAAGTTTGAATTACAACTTAATTGAATGAAGTGATGCCATAGTTCTGGTTTGTTCTCATTCTTTAGAGTCTACTCCCCAATCAATGTGATTAGTACAGTGGTTCCCAAACTTGTTCCGCTGCTTGTGCAGGGAAAGCCCCTGGCGGGCCAGGCCAGTTTGTTTACCTGCTGTCTCTGCAGGTTCAGCCGATCGCGGCTCCCATTGGCTGCGGTTCGCTGCTCCAGGCCAATGGGAGCTGCTGGAAGTGGTGGCCAGCAGGGCCAGTGCAACCATTTAGGCAACCTAGGCGGTTGCCTAGGGCACTAGGATTTGGGGGGGCGCCATTTTCTTCGGCAGTGACCACGGTGGCCGGATCTTCGGCTGCCCTGGTCGCCACCAGGATTTAGGCGGAGGGAGCTGGGGCAGGGGAACGCAGGGAGGGCCGCTTGCAGCAAGTAAGGGGGGGGTGGTACGCAGGGGAACTCCCCGCCCCAGCTCACCCCTGCCCCGCCTCCACTGCTTCACTTCTCCCACCTCCCATGCTTGTGACGCCTCGGGGTGGAGGCGGGGCAGGGGTGAGCTGGGGCGGGGGGGGGGGCGCCTCAGGGTGGAGGGTGGGGAGCTGCCATAAGGGGGGCGCCTCAGGGTGGAGGGGGGGAGCTGGGGCGAGGGGGTGCCTCAGGGTGGGGGCCCAGGGGGGGAAGGGCGCAAGGTGGAAGTTTCGCCTAGGGCACGAAACATCCTTGCACCGGCCCTGGTGGCCAGTACGTCCCTCGGCCCTCGCCACTTCCAGCAGCTCCTGTTGGCCTGGAGCAGCAAACCGCAGCCACTGGGAGCCGCGATCAGTCAAACCTTCGGACGCGGCAGGTAAACAAACTGGCCCAGTCCACCAGGGGCTTTCCCTGCACAAGCGGCAGAACAAGTCTGGGAACCACTGGTGTAGTACATTCTACTCAGAACTCCCCTGTCCATCAATGGACGATGTGCTCTTATTGGCTCATTTGTACTATGTAACTTCCAAGAAAAATTATAGTCTTGCTTTCTGAGAGAAAAGCGTAAGATAAATATGATTGTTCCTTTCTACTCCAGGGCAAGAATTTTAAATAGGTAGTGGTGAATATTTATTTTTTTAATAAACATGATAACGTTTTAAGGGGGAGGGAGGTATTGGAAGCATGGGATGATATGTATTAGTGCCACAGATTATTTTTTCTGTGCCTGTTTAAGAGAGTGGAACTATTCAGCTGGCAATGACAGTGACACAGTAAAAGGAAATTCTCATTTCAGTATGCCGGTATAGCACTTTGCCATATCCTAGATTTCACAGCCTAAAATTTCAAGCAAACCTGCCAAAAAAATTGAGAAAGAAACAAGAGACTGAGGTAGGAGATAGAATGTTGTCAGAAAAATCACATGAAAAGCAACGAATTATACCATGAGACTTAAGCATCACAGAGCTCATGAAACGAAAAAGTTCCATTGATTTTCTCTCAACTCCATGAGTGGGCTCTTTTATCAAATGTTTCTGAAAGTGGGGCCTCCTGCTGGTTTTATCATATTAAACTGGGAGCAAAACAGATTCCACTGTCAGGGTTGTTGCAAGAATGTAATCAGAGCACTGGAATCCCAGCACAGAGAAACCATGCAACTAAAAAAATGTTAAATATAATTACTTTAAATTCAAAGACATCTGGGGTGGATAATATTAAAACAAATGACCTTTCTTCCAACTATATTTTTTTTCAATCACTGTAATAACTTGATAATTGCCTGGAGATTGCTTATTGTAGCTGCAAGCTCTTGTGACTTACAAATTCTCTCCTTAGGTCGCTCTCCTGACAAGCAGAATCATTACAATATGAACCATGAACTAGTGCCACATTTTTATTCAGCAGCACTGGAAATGAATGTAAAAGCAAGAGACAGAATGAAAAATGTTCATGCTATTACAAGACATATAAAGGTGGAGAAGGGAAGAGGAAATTTCTGCAGGCAGCAAGCATTTTGAGAACTTATAATATTGTCTGAATGGATGACTGTTGCCTGCCATTTTAGCTGGATAATTTCAGGGGGAACCAGTGTAAGACAAAAGAATGATTAAATGATTAGCTGGTTAGGGACCCACACTCTAAAGGAGCCCCTAATTTTGTGCTGATTCCCTGCCCCCAAAATACAGTAAGCATCTTTAGGTTTCTGTGATTTGGGTTGATTCTGGACATGCTCAGCCTTAATCCATCTTTTGGGATAAGCGTACCAATCTCTGCTATTCTGCATTTTGGTTTCCATGAAGGCAGAAAATTGACGGCTATATTGACAATAAATAGGCTGAGATAATATATTGACACTATATGGGTTGCTATGCAGCCAAAACAGTCCACTTGGGACAGGAAAATATTAGCAGTGTTTTCCCATACAGTGTTTTTCCTGGGAAATCAAGAAAACAAGAGTGACCTGTCTCCAACACCACTCACATTGTGAGCGCGTTTTCCCTGCAATAGACTGCACATGACGTAAACAAAGAATGTTTGTTTACAGCTACAGCAACACTGCAAAGAATGTCAGCTGCCTCCAGCAGACTCCTAGAAGTGTAGAGTACCAATAATAAAATCATAACAGCTACATATAGTAGCTGTATTCACTATAAGGGAGAGTAAACTGTTCAGTATGCATATAGCTCAGTGACTACAGGCTGACAGAACCATTCATTACCAGTTTCTCTACCTAGCAAAACTGAATCCATAGCCCTGCAGCTGCATACAGTTGCCCTTAGGCAGAGGCAGAGAAGCTGTAAGGTAGTTAATTTTAGGTAACCTGGTCCAGGGGCACTCCCAGGCTAATTTAGAGACACCACAGGGCTGTCTCAACTATCCCTGTTTTCAACAGTCTACAAGGAACTGTCCACCAGCCAAAGATTGCCAGAGAACAGCAAGCTCCAGCCATGCTGCCTGCCATCTCTAGCATGCTTCTTATGCTGGGGTCTTGGAGGAACGTGGCATAGAGTCAGCTATAGTTTTATGCCACCTGGTGATCTCTCCCTACAGCACAGGAATACCCAGGTGGCTGTTATGCAAACTCTTTGAGCCACCACAGCTGGCATCAAGATTCAGAGGCTTCTGGACATTGTGCCAATTCCACCTGTGCAAACATAATCAACTTTTATCATAAGCTGTGTTTTCCTAATCCCATACCTGAACATTCACTGTCATTGACATGCAAGAAAGCATCAGAGGGAGGTGTTGTTTTAGAACATCCTGGACAAACCAACTGCTTTGATACTATAATCAATGCTCTATAGGACTTTAAAGATATTTTCACATACATGAAAAGAGCCTCTAATCCTACTTCAGCTCCACTCTTTTGAATCAACAGCGACCCATAGCAGCAATTCACTGTGGAAAACACACACCATTTTTACACCAGCTTGCTCTATAATGTACATTTCAAGGGTAAAGAAACTCAGTTTTCAAGTGTTTTATTTGCACAAACCTCAGCCAGTACAGTTGCTTTTAACCACATTATATTAGTACTTGTCTTCAGAGATTGTCATTACCTTACTTTGGTTAAATAAATCCACAAGGTAATTTGACTACAATCCAGTATGAAAAAAATTCAAAAAGAAAAAGAAAAAGAAGGCGAGATGTGAAGATAAAATACCACACTATAGTGGGGTGGTCACCCACTCCTGCCTTAAAAGGCTTAAAACAGAGCGGGGAGAAGGCTGTGGCAAGGAAGGAAAAACGGGGCTGATTGGGGAAAGCAGCCTCAGCTGGGGGCTACACTCCAATCAGGCAGAGGCTGGCTTAATGAAGGCCCAGCTGGCCCTTATAAGAGGGCTGGGGCCAGAAGCCAGAGGCAGACTCTCTCTAGCTTTGAGAGGGAGGGACCTGGATGCAGGAACTAAGAGAAGGTACCTGGAGTGGAGCAGAGCTGGGGGAAGGCCAAGGGAGCTGGGGAGCTCCAGTCTGAAAAACCCCTCCAGGCTGCAGCCTAGTGGAAGGCCAATTAGGTATGGGGATTGCAGGGGGCAACCCATGGGTAGGCAGAGGCAGCAGGTTCAAACCCCGCTTGCCTATGATGAGTGGCTTTTACACTGCAGTCTGCCCCAGTGAGCAGGGGCTAGATGGTGACTGGCAGTAGCTCATGACTGAGGCAAGCTGGGGATAGAGGGTTGGGGGTTCCCCTGTGTGGGGGGACCCTGAGACTGTGGGGGTATTGCCAGGGTGCAGCAGACCAAAGACAAGGGGCACTGGGTCCTGGGAGGGACATGGGGCCAGCAGCAGTGGGACATCAGCCTGCAGAGGGTGCTACAGAGGCTGGAAATGCAGTTCCCTGAGATGACCAGCAGGAGGTGGCATAGCAGTGAGTCGCACACGGCGACACACATGTTTAAAAAAGCAAAGGAAAAAAATGGTAACAACATAGAACTTTTTAAATAAAAACATTAAAAAGGAGAGAGAGAAAGAGAATAAATTTAGACAGCGACAGAATTGATGGGGAAATTTTCATCTGAAACAACACAACAGAACAGATTTATAGTAGGCCTGAGCTGTGCGTAGCATATTTGAGGATGAAGGGGCACAAGTAATTTTCCATCACCTTTCTGTCATTACCTTCTCCCCTCTTCCACCCCCCAACTCTGGGTAAAGTTGTGAGGGAAATGTATTTACACACTAGGAAAGTTTTCAAGGTTTCAACAGTTTTTCCCAACCCATACCCACTGTACAACTGAGCCTCTAAAGGAACAGCCAGGGAAGACAAGGCAGTTGCAGAGAACCTAAATGAATTCTTTGCATTGATCTACACTGCTGAGGAGCTGAGGGAGACTTTCCACACTTGAGCCATTCTTTTTAGGAGTCAACTGTGAGGAACTGTCCCAGACTGAGGTTCCAATAGAAGTGGTTTTGGAATAAACTGATAAATTAAACGTTACTATGTCATGTGGGTGAATACCATCTGGGCCTGGTGTTCTGAAAGAACTCAAATATGAAATTGCAGAATGATTAGGGGGTAATTAATGTAACACCAGTTTTAAAAGGCTCTGGAGGCGATCCCTGGCAACTACAGGCCGGTAAGCCTAACATCAGTACCAGGCAAATTGGTTGAAAGTATAGTAAATAACAGAGTTATCAGGTACATAGATGATCACAGTATGTTGGGGAAGAGTCAACACAGATTTTGTAAAGTGAAATCATACCTCACCATTCTATTAGAATTCTTCGAGGGTGTCAACAAACATGTTGATAAGGGTGACCCAGTTGATATAATATAGTTGAACTTTCAAAAAGCCTTTGACAAGGTCCCTTACCAAAGACTCTTAAGCAAACTAAGCAGTTGTGAGATACAAGAGAAGGTCCCTTCATGGATCAATAACTGGTTAAAAGACAGGAAACAAAGGGTAGGAATAAATAGACCAGGGATCGGCAACCTTTGGCACGCAGCTTGCCAGGGTAAGCCTCCTGGCGGGCCAGGCCAGTTTGTTTATCCATCGCTTCCGCAGGTTCAGCCGATTGCGGTTCCTGCTGGCTGCAGTTCACCGCTCCAGGCCAATGGGGGCTGCGGGAAGCCACGCGGACCGAGGGATGTGCTGGCCGCAGCTTCTTGAAGCCCCCATTGGCCTGGAGCAGCGAACCATGGCCAGTGGGAGCTGTGATCGGCAGAACCTGCAGACGCGCCAGATAAACAAACCAGCCCGGCCCGCCAGGGGGCTTACTCTGGCAGCCCACATGCCAAACGTTGCCGATCCCTGAAATAGACAATTATCACAATGGAGAGAGGCAAATAGAATCATAGGGTTGGAAGGGACCTCAGGAGGTCATCTAGTCCAACCCCCTGCTCAAAGCAGGACCTAATCCCCAACTAAATCATCCCAGCCAGGGCTTTGTCAAGCCTGACCTTAAAAACCTCTATGGAAGGAGATTCCATCACCTCCCTAGGTAACCTATCCCAGTGCTTCACCACCCTCCTAGTGACAAAGTCTTTCCTAATATTCAACCTAAACCTCCCCCACTGCAACTTGAGACCATTACTCCTTGTTCTGTCATCTGCTACCACTAAGAACAGTCTAGATCCATCCTCTTTGGAACCCCAGGTCATCTTTTTCCAATGAAAAAAAGTGTTTAATCCAAAAATTCCCAATCAGCTCTAATTCTGGACTGCTCTAAGTTACAGCAGCAGGGATGACTCCCTAAAGGCTGTTCCACCATCCCAGAATCATCTGCTGCACTCCATCTCCACCTTTCCAACATCCCTTGTACCAGGGCTGAGAAAAGGTGGCATAAAGCCAGCTGTGCCAGGCTTACATTATATAGGGATTTCCCTATGCAACAGGAATGTCCAGCTTGCTTGTTCAGGCAGGTCTCCATCCCACTTTGCACATCTGGTGGCATAAGGGGATGGAGTGAGGGTCATCTTACTCAACGTGTTGATTTTTTAAGAATATTTTATTTTCTATTGAGCTGGCCAAATAGTGTAATTTGTGTCCCATAGGAAATTCTGATCTTTTGACATTTGTTTTTATCCCAGATTACATGTTGACTTCTTTTTTCAGAACAGAATTCCAAACTATTTAGATTTGGAAGTCTCAAAATGTTTTGGTCTGGGTGGGTTTGACAATGAACGGCATCTGTCTGTGCTGCCGTGGTGTGTCATAGGAATTGTGTCGTTTGGGTGTCATGCTTTTCTGAACTGGGACTTGATCTTAAACTCCCCCACACACAAACACACACTGAAGGGAAGCAATTATTCAAAAACAAGCACAGTTTTACTGGTAGCAGAAGCACTCTTCGGAACCCTCTGAGAAGAAAGGGGTAGTCAAGCCTGGGAGAAGCTTCCTATAAATAACTGCAAAGGCACTTCATTGTTTTCCTTCAAAATTCCTCCTTAAAACTCCCATCTGGTGTTATGGCTATAAAAAACTAGACAACAGTTAGCCCTCTGGTGTGCTACAAGCATTGGCTTTTATGATGACCAGCATCATCTCTGATGGTTCTCAGCATACCCAGGACTGTGAGTCACCTTGTTACCCACCCTGCCTCCAGCAGGGGGCAGACTTGCCTGAGCTTAAGTGTGTGTATGTTCCTGACATGACCATCCTGTTAGCCACCCAAACATTCTCCTCTGGGGTCTGCCAGCCCTCACTTTGCTTTGCCAGTTAACAATACGTGCACCCCAGTCCTCAAGTCCCTTTGAAGCATTTCCCCGTAGTGTCTAGACCTTTACCCACTGGACACACAGAAATACCAGGTCTGCTGACTCTAAGGGATCTGTGGTTACCCCAGTTTGAATGCTTCAATTCAGGTTCAGTTCCTCGTAAAATACCACAGCACTGAGACCTATTTATAGTGAAAACAAGAATAAGTTTATCAAAGATTCAAGACAAAGTGAGTAAAGATAATGGAGGAAAAGGGCTACCTGTAAAGCAAAATCACAACACAATTTCAAGAAGCTAAGCTTAACTTAACAGGTTAACCTTCTGTCTATAAGAAGTGTATCTCACCCCAAATGTCCTTTGCAGCATTTCAACCAAGCCTAGTGAAGAGCTCATTTTCATGAATGCAAATGTTCTGTTTACTTCCTAGGTGCAGGATAAAGGGATGTCTCTTTGCCCTTCACTTACATCCCCAAATTTCATCATCCATCCTCAAGGACAGTAAAAAAAAACACCTTTGATTGTTTTTCCTGTTGATTCACTTCCTCTGTTGACTTTGTATGTAAATAGGGCTTCCATTGTGTTGGTTTACAATGCTCATTTTACATGCTGACCAAGAGATAAGTGAACATCTTTTGTCTGCCAGAAATCCTGTTTGTCCCCTCTGCCTTGATACAAACTTTAGGAATACACTTTCAGCATATATAAACAACTCCTTACATAGTATCTTTATCTGCATATTAGCATAATAATAACCAGTGTGACACTGGCTTCCATTTAACACCTCACATGATATTCTTTGATGAACCTGAATGTATATACACAGATATTCTTGTAAAAAGAACAGGAGTACTTGTGGCACCTTAGAGACTAACAAATTTATTTCAGTATAAGCTTTCATGGGCTACAGCTCACTTCTTCGGATGCATAGAATGGAATAGACAGACAGGAGATATTTATACATACAGAGAACATGAAAAGGTGGAAGTATGCATACCAACTGTAAGAGGCCAATCAATTGAGATGAGCTATTATCAGCAGGAGAAAAAAAACCTTTGACGTGCTAATTGAGATGACCCATAGAAGGTGTGAGGAAAACTTAACATAGGGAAATAGATTCAATTAGTGTAATAACCCAACCATTCCCAGTCTCTGTTTAAACCTAAGTTAATTGTATCTAATTTGCATATTAATTCGAGTTCAGCAGTCTCTCTTTGGAGTCTGTTTTTAAAGTTTTTTTGTTGCAAAATTGCCACCTTCAAGTCTGTCACTGGTTAGAGAGGTTGAAGTGTTCTCCCACTGGTTATGATTCCTGATGTCAGATTTGTGTCCATTTATTCTTTTGCATAGAGACTGTCCGGTTTGGCCAATGTACATGGCAGAGGGGCATTGCTGGCACATGATGGCATATATCACGTTGGTAGATGTGCAGGTGAATGAGCCCCTGATGTAACTCCCTTTCCAGTTGGCATTGAATCACAATCTCATTGTTCACTTCTGCTTACTCTGTTTCTTTTTTCTATCTGAGTCTTACACTTAAATTGTAAAATCTTCAGGGAAAGGATTGTCTCTTTGTAAGATTTGTACAATGCCTTGGGTAACCCACTGGCTTTGATGCACTGGTGAGTGTATGTACAGATGCCACACTGTGCCTGATCCACAAAAGTTGAATCTATTAGATCCCCATCTAAAGAGCCTTGGCCCCTCAGCTCAAATTATAGCAGCTCATGCTTTTAGGTCTTGAGGTCACACCAGTCACAATGGTAGCGATCATAGGCACAATAGGGCCCTACCCTCCAGATACTACTGTAATATAAATAATAAGTAGTGCTATTCAGAACACAATTAATGGTATTTTTTGACATTTAAGCTATCCTGCACAGGAGGAGGAAATACATCACATACAACACTTATTCCCTGGCTCTTCCTACTGGCACCCAACCAACCTGTCTGCCATAAGGAGCTCAGTCACAGAGACAGGTGATGGCTAACCACTGAGTGATATTATGCCACAAAGCTACCTTATTCCTTGTCACAGCCCTTCCATGTGATTAATGTGCTTTTGCACTGCACAGTGTAGGGAAGAATACAAATCGGACATGCAATTATATATTGTAAGACAAGTTGTATGAAAAAGTGCACCAAAATCAATGAGCACCTTGTAGACATGAGTGGAGGAACTAATGGGGCAAACCATAAAAAAACAGAGATGTTAATGCAAGCGTCACAGAAGGAGATAGTAAGATGGTGTCAACAGGTAACAGCAGCAGTAAAAGTGTTTGTACTGGTAAGCAATCCAGTTGCACATCTGTCCATACCGATAGGCAGGGGAGGGAAACTGTTATCACAGTTACTTGAACTATAAATCCTAAATTCCTTTTCTTGAATAAGAAACAATATTCAGGTTTGTAAGAGAGAAAAATAGGAAGACAGCAGAACAAAGTGTTACATTTCTAGTAAGCATGGGAAGTTTTTTCTCCTCTGTACTTAGCTAAAGTAGAGTTCTACTTCTTTTTTTTCCACTGAACAAAATAAGGAAACTGGGTTAGAATGTGTTCCATAGAATGCGTTCCATAGAATGCTCTTTTGGGGTTTTGGTGGGGAGAGGGGTTGCTTTTTGTTTTTGTTTTAAAATAGATTCTAGTATCTGGGAATTAAAAACATTCAGTGGCCCTCCTCCTGAAATTCAGGGGAATTTTCTGATGGCCTATACCCTCAGAACTTAGCTATTCAAGACTCTATTTGGCTCAGTTTTATTGGTAAGAATACCTTACCTCTCACATCATAGGTTGGAATGTTATCTCAGATACAGAGCTATGCTTTGATTCAAAGAAATAAGCAGAGCTTATCCAATAATTAAAACAATTTTGTATGTAATTTGACAACTGTAATGTCATGTCATTAGGAGTAGAAGTAATAAATGAAAGTGATTAACTGTTAGAGCATTCCCTTCCTTGAAGGCAGACACAGGAAGGGAAACTCCACAAAGGCAACCTCAATTGAGTTTTCTGGGAAGTCATTGATTCAAGTTTAGTTGAGCATACCGGAGCCATGCTCTTTGAATTAACATAAATGCCAACTTTTAATTAATCTGTAGATACCTGCTTATCTGATCACTTGGAACAACCAGGGGGATCTCTGAAGTCCTGGATCTATAAGCAGCTAAAAGGAACAGACATGGGAATGTCCAATCCTACAAGATGCTAAGTGCGCTAAACTCTAATTGGAGACAATGAAAATTATTATTATAAATGACTGCTATTTGTCTGGATTTTGCTCCTGGGGTGGGGACTGTCTCTTAATATGTGTTTGTCCACAATGAAGCACTGATCTCAGTTGTGGCCTGTAGGTACTACTGTTACATAATAAATAAAAAGTTATTTAAGAGAAATCTGCATTAAAACTACTTTTGTAACAAAATATTATATTATTCTGCATTGTGACTGTATAAGACCTCTCAGTCAGTGGGATAGTTATACTCTCAGCTCCCAGCATTAACCCAAGGATATTCAGCATTTCGAGATAGGAAGGACGCTGCCAGTCCCTATAAAGAGGGTTTTTTGTTTTCTTTTGTTTTTTTTAAAGCAAGCATTAATATTTAATGAAAAGGATAGCTGTGTGGATGTGTGCTATGATTGGACAGACATTCTGTCAAAACAAAGTTACAGGATCTCATCCAAAAGGCGGAATATTTATTATCAGTTGAGGAAGTGAACATGCATGGATTATTAAATGAAAGGAGTGGGAAAGCAGCTCAGATGTCCATCTTTTTTAATACTATTAGCATCAATATCATGGCTCCAGTATATTTTAATCTATTTTTCAAAATAGAGTTTCATTATGGGCTTCTTACCTTCTGTTTGCATAGATTACATAAAACACTGCTGTTGCATAAAATGCATTGTATACACACCAAGTACATTTAATGACATGTTACAATAATACATTTATATTTAAAAAACAACATATTGCATTCTATGACATGAATATAGCATGACATTGGTGGATTTTATACAATTAAAAACTGGTTGTTTTCATAATATTTACCAAGATTTTGCTAATTTTCAGATGTACACCCACTCCGTTTTAGGAAACAAATACATAAGGTTAGATTCACTAGTACATCTTACATTACTTTAGGGTGCTCAGATGATGCTTTATGCTTTAATAGCGAGGTCCTTGTGAGAAGTGATGTGGGAATAATTCTTTACATCACCAGAGGTCTCACACATCTCCAGATTACTTGTTCCAACAACTTCACATCCACCTGTTTATTTCTTGAATTCTTTTAAAAAACACTTTTAAGGCACTCAATAAACTTCTCTGAAATGGGCAATTTTTAATCACTCATTCCCAAAAATTAAACACACAAACTGAAAACTGCACCACGACAGCAAGGAAGCAAAAACACCCACAACAGATTTTCAAAGAAATACCAAAAAGCATGTCAACTCTGAAGTAAGTTACCATTCTGCTGCAGGGTATCCTGAAAACTCAATGATCTCATCTTAGCATGGACTTAACAACTACACTTTCATCTGCTTATACTCTGGTTTGCATCTCTCACAATTCCTTTTGTTATGGCTAAATAAGCCAACTAAAACAGCTCTGTCTTCAGAATTGTAAATTGAGTAGTTACCCATTTTAAAAAACAAGAAGTCCTGGGGGTATAGAGTCTCTTTCCTCTCCTTATATCAATTCCAAGCAGATTTCCATCCATATGCATTGAACATTTGTTTTAGGATGATGTACATGTTAAGCATGTGCTTGCAGCAAAAGCCAGGATTATTTAATCAAGGGATGGAAGCGATCAACATGGATTGCTCTGTTTAAATATTTCAATTTAGGTGTATTTCAAGTGTGTTCCTACCCCAGTGACAGGATATTATACATAAAAAAAATAACCCCAACTTACATCAAATAGCATGACTGATTTTTAAGATCCACAGCAATTTAGAACACCAAACTTTTAACATGACTAAAAAAAGTCTAATGTCAAGACTTCTCGAAATATGTCTCTCAACATCAAGCAGCATCAAACTTCTGCAAGGGGAAGTACTTCATGTCAGTGTTTAGAAAACAAGAATATCATTAGCAACTGGATACAGTAAGTAAGATGTGACAGAACCAAATTAACTTCTGCTTGCAGTTATTTAGAACCTGATTTTCAGAGGTGCTATTCACCCATTATTCCAGTTGAAGTCAGTGGGATCTGCAAGCACTTCAGGGATATTGTTTCTTGATCCTAGCAATTGAATCTCCTCTCATACAAGTTTTACACATGTGTAGCGCCATTGACTTCTATGGAGTTATTCCTGATATATACAAGTAACATAAGAATTCCATCTGTACTGGAACCTGTGCTGTCCAACATATGCATAAATGATCTGGAAAAGGGGGTAAGCAGTGAGGTGGGAAAAGTTGCTGATAATACAAAATTACTCACAAAAGTTAAGTCCACAGATGACTGCAAAGAGTTAGAATCATAGATTCTGGAAATAGGTGTGCAGGGGGTCCTGCTGCACCCCCTGGTGCAAAGTATCTTTCCATTATATACAGGGTTTACAGTTTGGTTCAATGGCCCTCAGCACCCCCATTATACAAATTGTCCCAGCACCCCTGGCTAGAATGGGATCTCAAAACCTGGGTGACTGGGCAACAAACTGCCAAATGATACATGTTGATAAATTCAGCATAATGGCAAACAATCTCAACTATGCATACAGAATGATGGGGACTATATTAGCTGTTACCACTCAAAGATCTTGAAGTCGTGGATAGTTCTCTGTAAACATCTGCTCAGTGTGCAGCTCCAGTCAAGAAAGCTAACAATGTTAGGAACCGTGAGGAAGGGGATAGAAAATAAGACAGACAATATCATAATGCAACTTTATAAATCTATGGTACGCCCACACCTCGAATACGGCATGCAGTTCTGGTTGACCCATCTAAAAAATGAATTGGAAAAAGTATAAAGGAGGACAACAAAAATGGTTAGGAGTATGGAATAGCTTCCATATGAGGAGAGATTAAGAAGATTGGGACTGTTCATCTTAGAAAAGAAATGGCTGAGGCGAGGAAGGTCTGATAGATGTCTATACCAGGGTTTCTCAAACAGGGGTCACTGCTTGTGTAGGGAAAGCCCCTGGCGGGCCGGGCCGGTGTGTTTACCTGCCCCGTCTGCAGGTCCGGCCGATTGCAGCTCCCAGTGGCCATGGATCACTGCTCCAGGCCAATGGGAGCTGCTGAAGGCGGCGCGGGCCGAGGGACATACTGGCCGCCACTTCCAGCAGCTCCCATTGGCCCGGAGCAGCGATCCACGGGCAGTGGGAGCAGCGATCGGCCGGACCTGCGGACGGGGCAGGTAAACACACCAGCCTGGCCCGCCAGGGGCTTTCCCTACACAAGCGGCGACCCCTGTTTGAGAAACCCTGTTCTAGAACATCATGAATGGTGTGGAGAAAAAGTGTCATTTACTCCTTCACAAAATACAAGAACTAAGGATCACCTAACGAACTTAATAGGCTACAGGTTTAAAAAACAAAAGGAAGTACAGTAGAACCTCAGAGTTACAAACGCCTCGGGAATGGAGGTCGTTTGGAACTGTGAACAAAATGTTATGGTTGTTCTTTCAAAAGTTTACAACTGAACACTTACAATACAGTTTTGAAACTTTACTATGCAGTAGAAAAATGCTCCTTTTAATCATCTTCGTTTAAGTGAAACAAGTTCCCTTACCTTGTCATTTTTTTTAAAACTTCCCCTTTATTTTATTAGTAGTTTATGTTTAACACAATACTGTACTGTACAGTATTTGCTTCTTTTTTTTTTATTTCTGCTGCCTGACTGCATACTTCCAGTTGCCAATGAAGTCTCTGGTTGACCAGTCCGTTCACAATTCTCGTGTTCATAACTCTGAGGTTCTACTGTACTTCTTCACACAATGTACAGTCAACCTGTGAAAGCCAAAATTATAATCGGGTTCAGAAAATAATTAGTTAGTTCATGAAGGATAGGTCCATCAATGGCTATTAGCCAAGATGGTCAGGGATGCAACCCCATACTCTAAGTATCCCTACTCCTTTGACTACCAAAAACTGGGACTAGACAGTCGGATGGATCACTCAACAATTGCCCTGTCCTGTTCACTCCCTCTGAAGAATCTGGCATGGGTCACTGCTGGAAGACAGGATACGGTGCTAGATGAACCAATGGCCATACTGGGTCAGACCTTTCTTATGAACCAGTGGACATGATTCTCATTTACACTCAGGCCACTTTCCACAGCTCTGGCAGGATAAGAGTGTCTATCCACTATAAGACTCCTTTACATCCCCAGAGTTGTGTAAACAGCCTTAAGTGCAAACAAGTCAGATCCATTGTCCCAGGTTCCGAGGCATAAATAGTTCAAAGGCATGTATAATGCACTCAGCATGGGTGAAGAAAAAAAGACATGCCTTGTGCCACTCAGCAGTAATCACTCTAGCTTCTGAAGGAGTGCTGTTGACAAACTTCAAAGGCAAATTGGAAAAGTTAGGGCAATTTTCATGGCTACAAAGTATCTGGGGGACCAGGCAGGGCACAGACGGACAGAAATTGTGATCCCACCAGTGAACTGTCCAGAGAGAAATTACTCAAAACCTCAGCTCATTTAAAGTTAACTTTATTCTTAAGGGGTAGAAGAATGGAAATGAGCTGGGGATTTCTAGAGATTGAGGCCAGAATTGATCGTTCATCATCTACCTGACCTCCTGTATGTCAGGCCACAAAATTTCATGGGCACCCCTTGAAACTTTTGTTTGGCTAAATCATAACTTTCAGTCTTGATTTGAAGACCTCAAGGGATGGAGAATCCACCATTTCCCTTGATATTTTATTACAGTGATTAATCACCCTCACAGTAAAATTTGTGCCTAATTTCTAATTTGAGTTTGTCTGGCTTCAGCATCCAGCCATTGGTTCTTGTTATGCCTCTCTCTGCTAGATTAAAAAAAAACCCTTCTTCCCCTTATTAGCTTTCTTCTTCAAAGTGCTGTCTCTAGGAATAGAAGAATGTTTTTATTATTCAGTGACAAAATGCCTAAGGAAAGCCATAGTAGGCTTTTTTAAATGACATTCTTTTTTTTTTTTTAAAGTTATCTATATCAGCAATAAGGCGCTCACAGATGGGTCCTGTTGAACTATAAGCCATAGAATTGTTTCATTACTGTGTCACCAAACACATTCTGCATTTGTGAAGCTCCCTGAGCAATGGAAAACTATTATTAATTATTAGTTCTTTAAGCACACCAAATTGTGGTTGGTGCTTTACAAACAAGAGATCTCACAAACTATAACAGGAATGTAAAACAAGTTTTTGGGTTTTTTCCCCTCTCCATTTTGTTTTTCCCTATTTTCCTTTATTTTATGTTTTAATTTTAACATTTTATTTGACCATTTCCCTCCAAAACTTTCCTATTGACTCATTTTAACTCTTTCCGCTATTTCATTTTTATTTAGCATTCTTTTTTCCCATTCCTAGTTTGTTTAGACTTTTCCTGCTTTTCCCCTTCTCTCCTTTTCCCACTCTCACTTTTTCATACTGTGACCCTTACTTTTCTGCCACCTTGTCATAGGTTTCACCCCCACTCTGAACTTTAGGGTACAGATGTGCGGACCTGCATGAACACCTCTAAGCTTAACTACCAGCTTAGATCTGGTCTCGCTGCCACCACTCCCAAATACTGACTCCCTTCTCTGGATAGTCTTGAGAGACTTTTTCACCACGTCCCTGGTGAACACCGATCCAACCCCTTGGATCTTAACACAAGGAGAATTTAACCATCCCCCCTCTTTTCCCCCATCAATTCCTGGTGAGTCCAGATCCAATCCCCTTGGATCTAAAAAACAGGGAAAAATCAATCAAGTTCTTAAAAAGAAGGCTTTTAATTAAAGAAAAGAAAGGTAAAAGAAAAAAAAGCCTCTGGGAGACAGCATACAAGCTGATCTCACAGACAACAGATTTAAAACACATGATGTTCCCCTGGGCAAAAACCTTAGTACACACAAGAATACTCAAATTTGATTATTCCCCTAATTGCACAAAGACAAGTTACAAAAGAAAATAAACATAAACCTATTTATTCCTTTCTAAAACTTACTGCTCTGATAAGAGGCTGGTTCCTTGATCTTTTCCACTCCGGCTGAAACTGAAACTGACTCTAAACAAAGGAAACTTCCCTCCTTCCTTTTGAAACATCTTGTCCCCCCATCGGTTTCTCTGGTCAGGTGTCAGCTAGGCTAGGTGAACTTCTTAACCCTTTACAGGTAAAAGAGGCATTAACCCTTAACTATCTGTTTATGACACACCTTCTTCCCACTAAGGACCTCCAGTTGCCATTGAAGTCAGCAGGAAGGTTTCTATTGATCTTAGAGTTCAGAAGAGAAGATCCGTTTTATCTAGGCTGCTGTGAACATTTTACTCCTGCCACTGCACTCTGCAATCTCCAACTCATGGGGAAGCAGAGGCCTTTCATAAGAGACTCATGGTAGGATTCCTGCCTCACATGGTGCTGGAAAGGGGAGGCCTATAGGAACTCTACCTCTTTCCCATGCCACTTCTGTCTTTTCTTATACTATTTAGTTACAGGAGAGGCCTTTTAGATGGAGTAAAGGCTGCTGGTGGTATTACTTCTGTTCTACACACTGCTGTGGGGAATGGCTCAAGGAGCCTAATATCACAAAACAGCTCCCCAGTTCAGTCATCCCTAGGGAAAGGGCCACAGAGGGAAAAGGACTGGTTTCAGTGCTCCACAGAGATGTAATATCCACTACAAAGGGATATCATTTTACACTGTTGCATTCTTTTTAGTGGTGGCTGCTAAGGTCTTCAAAGGATTATTAAATCTTCAAATATTATTGCCTTCCACATCACTAGTTTCCTCCATAGTGGCAGCTTCATTTTGTGCGCGTTAAGAAGGGGGAAAGCTGGACTAATGGCTGTGTAAACTTCAGGCAAATCCAGCACAGAGCTTTTCAGGCCCACTAATTGCTCCACCATTACTTATATTTGTTCATGAAACTGCCAACAGATGGGTAATGCTCTTCCAATGCAACAGTTATCTCCAGGCGCACGTATTGTCAAATTACTGTGAAACGTTTTGTTTGTGCCCTTTACAGGTTCTCTATGATGTGTGAAAACTGCCTCAAAGTTTTTGTTGTTTTTTTGAAGCACTTTTGACTCAACACGGCACTGGGAGAGCAGCTGAACAGGATTCAGCTTCTTGGGAGGTCACCATCCATATACTCTGAAGATTTTACTAAAGTCTTCCAAGTAGACATAGGAAACCAAGACTTAGTATTCCTGATACAATATGTCTTATGTATAATCGATCCAAGAACATCTTATTTATTTTCTCCCAAAAACCTTTGAGGCCATCTTTATGATATGTCCACACTAAAATCAGAGCGTTTGCAGCACTGGTTGGCACATCGCTCTAGTTTTAATCTAGATAGCACTGCTAAAAATAGCAGCAGAGACACAGCAGCATGGGCTTCTGTGCAGGCTGTCCAAGCTAGCTGTGTTGCTAGGCCATGTCCTCACTGCTATTTTTAGCATGCTAGCTAAAGCTACCAGAGGTATGCCTACCAGAGCTGCAATCCCACCTCCAACTGTAGTGTATACATACCAAAAATGTGTTTAAAAATTACTTATTGGTTCATCTTTAAAATTTAGACTACAAACAAAGATATTTTAAATCAGTTCTATTTAGTGTCCAGATTAATTTATCTGGTAAAACCAAATATATCTATGGATAACATATCAGATTTATGTAAGAAGAATTTGTGGCTGAACAGGGGCATACTGGGGTGGGGAGGGACATAGAGATTAACTAGAAAAGAGTTGCAAAGAATCCTGTGGCACCTTCGAAGTGGGTATTCACCCACGAAAGCTCATGCTCCAAACCGTCTGTTAGTCTATAAGGTGCCACAGGATTCTTTGCTGCTTTTACAGATCCAGACTAACACGGCTACCCCTCTGATACTAGAAAAGAGTTGACTCAATCTTAATGATAGTGGTTAAAAATAGCACATTACTGTAAGAGTGTTCAAAAGTATTCATTACTTGAATGACCACTGAAGTTCATGTCTCAGCCAGAGAGCATCAGAAAGGTAGTTTAACTCCCAAGTGTTGATTTTGCACATCACGTTAGCATTTCCTATATAATCAGGCAGGCTCAGAAGAGTGGAGCATCACACTTGTATACAACATTGTTAGTTGTACAGTAAAGTTAGTTCCACTGATGAATCTTTTTCCCAGACTAGTTATTTTATTTTGAAGTCAAATCCTTAATAGCTTTGTTTTGCTGCTGTCTCCTCAACTCTTTCCCTTGCTGTATTTTCTCTTTGTTCATTCAATAGCAAATTAAAGAGTAGCTTTGAATGAACCATTTGTCTTTAATGGTGTTCTGCCTTCCCCACATCAGTTCATTTTGATCTCACCTGGAAATCTTAAGACACAAGCATTCATTTTCCAACCCATGCTGAGATACCAGAACATCCAATCAGAAGTTTTAGTATAAGTTTTTCTTCTTTATACAGTAATTCCCCACTTAACGTTGTAATTGTTCGTGAAAAATGTGACTTTAAGTGAAACGATGTTAAGCAAATCCAATTTTCCCATAAGAATTAACGTAAATGGGGGGGTTAAGTTCCAGGGAAATTTTTTTCACCAGATAAAAAACTATATATTATATATATACACACAGTATACGTTTTAAACAAACAATTTAATACTGTTCTCAGCTATGATGATTGTGAAGCTTGGTTGAGGTGGTGAAGTTAGAGAATGGAAGGGGTGGGATATTTCCCAGGGAATGCCTTGCTGCTAAATCAGTGGTTCTCAAACTTTTGTACTGGTGACCCCTTTCACATAGCAAATCTCTGAGTGCGACAATCCCCCCATATACATTAAAAATACTTTATATATTTAACACCATTATAAATGCTGGAGGCATAACAGGGTTTGGGGTGGAGGCTGACAGCTCGCAACCAGTAAAGATAAGGAGGTGTTAGTACCGTTATACAAGGAACTGGTGAGACCTCATCTGGAATATTGTGTGCAGTTCTGGTCTCCCATGTTTAAGAAGGATGAATTCAAACTGGAACAGGTACAGAGAAGGGCTACTAGAATGATCCGAGGAATGGAAAACCTGTCTTATGAAAGGAGACTCAAAGAGCTTGGCTTGTTTAGCCTAACCAAAAGAAGATTGAGGGGAAATATGATTGCTCTTTATAAATATATCAGAGGGATAAATATCAGGGAGGGAGAGGAATTATTTAAACTTAGTACCAATGTGGACACAAGAACAAATGGATATAAACTGGACACTAAGAAGTTTAGACTTGAAATTAGATGAAGGTTTCTAACCATTAGAGGAGTGAAGTTCTGGAATAGCCTTCCAAGGGGAGTAGTGGGGGCAAAAGACAGATCTGGCTTCAAGACTAAGCTCGATAAGTTTATGCTTATTAGCAGGTAAATATGCCCAATGGTCTGTGATGGGATGTTTGATGGGGTGGGATCTGAGTTACTATGGAGAATTCTTTCTGGGTACTGGCTGGTGAGTCTTGCCCACATGCTCAGGGTTTAACTGATCGCCATATTTGGGGTCGGGAAGGAATTTTCTTCCAGGGCAGATTGGCAGAGGCCCTGGAGGTTTTTCACCTTCCTCTGCAGCATGGGGCACGGGTCACTTGCTGGAGGATTCTCTGCAGAATCCTTGAGGTCTTTAAACCACGATTTGAGGACTTCAATAACTCAGACATAGGTTAGGGGGTTGTTACAGGAGTGGATGGGTGAGATTCTGTGCCCTGCATTGTGCAGGAGGTCAGACTAGATGATCATAATGGTTCCTTCTGACCTTAAAGTCTATGAGTCTATAAGTAAACCCCCATGTAATAATCTCATGACCCCCTGAGGGGTCCCGACCCCCAGTTTGAGAACTGTGCTAAATGATGAATGAGCACTGGCTGATCCCTCAAGGATTAACACATTGTTAATGTAGCCTCTCACTCTACAAGGCAGCAGGAATGGAGGGGAGGGGAGACAGCATGGCAGACAGACACAGACACACACCTTGGGAGCATTGCGCAACTTTAAACAAGCATGTTCCCTAATTGATCAGCAATTTAACAACCAAACAACGTTAACCGAGACAACTTTAAGTGAGGAGTTACTGCACTGCATATGGAAGCATCAGATTATTCATTAATAATGGAACTGCTAAGTATTTTTGTAACATTTTCAATTTTGTGGCATATCCTTGTGTTTTTTTTCCCCCAGTAAGGAGTGCCTGGGATCTGAATATTGGTTCACTCTGTCCTCATCAAATCCCAGGCACATGGCAGGTAAGTCCTTATCTATAGGTCTGTAGAGGGTCGGACTCACCCCTGCGGCGCCTCCTGCTGGTGACTCTGGGAATTAGCTCTTTTCCAGCCCTGGAGCACCCTCTGCAGGCTGGTGATCCACCTGTCCTCAGGCCCCCATGTCCCTCCCTGGACCTCGGTGCCCTTTTACATGGGGTGCTGCCCCTGGCAGTAACCCCTTTCTCTCTGGGTCTCCCCTCCTTGGGGAACCCCCACCCTCTATCCCCACCTTGCCTCAGTATTGGCTACTGCCAGTCATTGGCTCAGTATTGGCTACTGCCAGTCATTGTCTAGCCCCACACTCTGGGGCAGACTGCAGTATCAGCCTACTCATCACAGGCAAAGGGGTTTGGACCTGCTGCCTTGGCCTACCCCTGGGCTGCCCTCTGCAACCCCCAGTACCAGTTGGCCTCGTGCTAGGCCGCAGCCTGGGGCTTTCCTGGCTAGAGCTCCTCAGCCTTTCCCCAGCCCTGCTTCACCCTAGGTATTTATCTCAGCTCCTAAGCAGCCAGGCCCATCTCCCTCTGAAGGCAGAGAGAGACTGTCTGGGCTTCTGGCCTCCCTGGCCTTTATAGGGGCCAGCTGTGGCTCAGTTTGGGGCATGGCTTCACCTGCAGCCACTCCCTCAATCAACCCAGCCTTCAGAGCAGCCGCTCTCAAGCCCTGCCAGGCTGCTTTTTAAACCCCTCAGGGCAGGAGCAGGGGCCACCCTGCTACAGGACCTGCTCTGTCTGCTTGGGCTGCCCTGCTGGCTGGAGTGCTCCCCCTTCTCTGGCTGCCTTGCTAGCTGGAGCTCCTTCTCCCTTCCTGGGCTGCTGCTGCTGGCTGGAGTGCTTCTTCCCAGGACTGCTGCTGCTGCAGCTGCTGCTGAGTGGGTGAGTGAGGGGTGGGGGGGGCCTTGCTGGCCAGCCCCCACTCCCCCATCTCTGGAGGGAGAAGCCAGGACCCCACCACCACCACCACTACAGCTGCCACCTGTGGGGGGTCCTTCCTGCCTAGCCACTGGGGCTGCTAGAGAAGGAGCTGCTGCTGCTACTGCTGCTGGAGCTGTGTTTGTCCTGGGGAGCTGCTGGAGCCTGGAGGAGGAGGGAGAAGAGGACTGAAAAGACCACCGGCTGCTGGGGAGCGCACAGAACACCGAAGACCACTGTGGAGGGGGCTCCCAAAGACTGAGTAACCCTTTAACTGTGCTCTAGTGGTGGGGGTTAAGACTGTGTTTGTGGGGACACAGGGGGTGTGGTGTGGAGCCTGCCCCCTGGTCCATCTGTGTCCCCCCCCCTACCCCCACCACCACCGCTGCCCCCTCCACCACCCCCGCAGGCTGCTTACCATCTGCCTCTGCTCCTGCCTCTGGGACCCAGCTGCTCGCCTGGCTTGCCACGCCCTATTGCCACCATTTGGGCTTCCAGCAGCAGGCAGCCAGCCATTGACTTTGCGCAAGTGCTTGTGGGTGCACGCACCCCCCCTTCCCCGGACTGACCCCTTCCCCTCAGCAACAGGCCCCCTAGCTTTGCCCCTTGTTGCCTGCCCCATTTGCCCCTCGTAGCCTCCCTGCCCCCCCCCGCTTCAGTTTGTTTGCTTGCCCCGCCCATCTCCCTTTGCTGCTCTGTTTGTCCTGCCCTAGCCCTGAAGCCAGCCCCTTGGTCCCTCTGCCCCACTCCCAGCCTGGTTGCTACCTTCCCTCCGCTGCCCCTTGCCCTGATTAGCCCCTCCCTTCGTGCACCCATAGCTCCATCAGTGCGCTTGTGCCTCTCCCCTGTTTCAGTTGCCCCTCTTGCACTGCACCCCCCATTGCTCTTGTTTCCCCTCCCTCCCCTAGTGCAGCTAGAGGAGCCGGATTTCAATCCTCTGTCGGTGACTGACTCCCCCACCCCGAAGTCCTCGATAGTCCCCGTCTCTGCCCCCCCCCTCTCTATTGTTGGCACCATCCTCCCTGCCCACAGCCTAGCAGGGAGGAGTAGGTGACCTGTCCCTTACCCCCACCCCCTTTCTCCGGTGTTTGCCCTCCCTCCCCGTTCAGCATGGCGGGAGGCGCGGCGGGTGGGATTCCCGGGACGACGTCTGTCCCCCCTCCCTCGCCTGCTCCCCCCAAACGCTTCCCGGTCTCGACCTCACCCGCCGCTGCCGGACCACCTGTCACCGCTCCCGCTGAGGCGCCGGCAGCGGCGACCAACGGGGTGCCCTCTGCTGCTGCCACGTCCCTCGCCCCTTCCGCCTCTGGGGGACCCCCCCCAGCCGGCGGAAAGGGCCAGGGCAAAAAGAAGGGAAAGGGCCCCTCTAGGAAGACGAAGCCCTCCATGGCGGAGCCTGCCCCCGCTGCCGCGGCCCCGCCACCGGCCGCGGCGTCCCTCCCCGCTGTTCCCTCCACCAGCTCTGCGGGTGTCCCTCCCTCGGCCCCCAGAGCGTACGCCCAGGTGGCGGCGGCCCCCCCGCCCGCCGCTACGTCATCTCCCCCGACCGCCGCCTCCGCTACCATCTACAGCGGCCGGGGCCCCTTCCCCACCTTGACCCGGAAGCACGGCGTCCGTTGCCTCCTGGTGCCCGCCTCGCCCCACGTGGAGACCTACGTGCGGGCGTTGGCGAGGGTGGTGGGGCCCACGGCCATCGTGGTGGCCTCCAAAATGTACGGCAAGGTGGTCTTCTTCCTTGCCTCGGAGGCCGCCGCACAGGAGGCGGTGGAGAAGGGCCTGGCGGTGGGGGGCGTGTTCGTCCCCCTGGAGCCGCTGGAGGACCTAGGGGTCCGTGTCGTCCTGACCTCCGTCCCTCCCTTCCTGCCCAATGCCGCCCTGTTACCCGCCCTCTCGACCCTGGGGAAGCCCATTTCCATTGTGAGCCCTCTCCCCTTGGGCTGCAAAGACCCCGCCCTCCGTCACGTTCTCTCGTTCCGCCGGCAGGTGCAGCTTCAACTGCCGCCGGCGGCGCGTGGCGGAGAGGCGCTTGAGGGGTCTTTCCTGGTCCCCTACCAGGGGGCCCATTACCAGGTGCACTATTCGACGGGGGAGGCCCGGTGCTTCCTCTGCCGGGCGACGGGGCACGTCCGGAGGGACTGCCCCTTAGCCCGGCTCGGAGGAGTTCTCGGGACCCCCGAGCCCCGGCAGGGTGCCGGCCCCGCCATCGCTGGTGCCCCTGACCGCCCGGTACCCAGAGCAGCCCCTCCTCCCCCTCGGTCCGTCACTGCTCCCGCTCGGGCCTCAGGGGTGCGTTCTCCGGAGCGCCCAGACGAGCGGGAGTGCCCTGCCTCTGCTGCCTGCACTCTGGCGGGGCCTGTGGAGGAGGGTGCGGCAGGGGTACTGCCGGGCATGGGAGGGGGCTCTCCCCAGGGGGACTCCTCCCTCCCTCCTGTTGTCCCACCTGTGCCTCTCCAAGCCCCAAAACTGTCTTCTCTGCCCCCTGACCCAATCCCTGTTGACCAGCCCGCAGGCGATGCCATGGAGGGCTGGACCCGGGTACAGGGTAAGCGGGGCAAGCGGAAGGCTCGGGCTCCGCCCGTGCCACCTGAGGCGGAAGCCCCCCGTAAGACCAGAAAGGGGGCCGCCGACACCGAGCCTTCTGCCGTGCCCCAGGGGTTGACCCATCTGCCGATGACGGCTAGGGAAGACGTGGCAGCACCGGAGGGTACCACCATCCCTCCTCCGCAGTCCCCCCCTGCGGAGGCCTCCGCTGCGGCCCCTCCTGGTCCCTTGCCGCCTGTACCCCCTGCAACACCCGAGGTGAGCGTCGCCTCGGGCGCGAGTGGGGAGGACCCCGGGGTGGTGGGAGGCGAGCTCCCCTCCATCTTCGAGGAGATCGAGGCCCTGGGTCTGACCCCGGTCACCCCAGGGGAGGACGACCCTCTGCCGACGGGCCTTGATCTAGCCGACCTCACCCCAGCTTCCCCTTCCCCGTGCTCCACCAACCCTCCAGCTGCGTCTGCTCCCGCCTCCGAGGGTCCCCTGGACTCCTCGACCTGCCCGGCTGCGGATGGCACCCCGCTGCTGGCCGCCGAGCCTGTTGAGATGACGGCCGGTGCCTCGTGGCAGGGAGATGGGCTACCGGGGGTATCCCTCGGTGGTGCGGAGCAATCGGGTTCCTTCCCGGGTGGGGGCCCCCCTGAGGGTTCCACATCTCCCCGTGCCGAGGCTGCTCTGCCTGCCGTTGAGCCTGAGCCCGGTGTCGTTGGGGACCCCCTCCCTTCCCCTCCAACTCCCCTACCTGGCCGCGAGGAGCCTCTTACTGATGGCTCAGCTCCTGAGGCCCAGGGTCCTGTCTCTCTCCCTCCCCCACCCCTGCTCCTGACCCCAGCCCTGCCCCCTCCACCTCCCATGATATTATTGCCGCCCCTGGGGCTGTCTCCTTCCCTTTCCCAGAGGATGACTCCCAGGGAGCGGCCTTTGAATTTCACAGTCCCGACCCACTAGGGGCTGCAATCTTCCCTCCGCCGCCCCCCACTGAGCCGGGGTCCGCCCCTTGCTTGCCCGTCCCAGTCGGCCACGGGGCTGCGCCAGAGGCCCCACCCCCCCATGTGCTGAGAGAGGAGTTGCAGGAGTTCCTGGAGGACGTCCTGGGCTCCCGCAACAAGGCCGTGCTTGCTCTCCAGCGCTGGGGGGACTTCCACCAGCTCCTCCTGACCACGCGGGCCCTCATAGGGGAGGGCAAGGGGACCGGGAAGCGGAATGTCGCGGCTTACCACCGGGCGCGTGGCTTCCGTGACTCCCTGCTCGCCTTCGGGGTGGGCCACGGTTTGCTGCGCGGCCCAACGGGAGCCGTGAGCGCCCCTGCTGACGTAGATCCCCCCCAGCCCTCCTCATGGCAGTCATCACCTTTGCCACACTAAACACCCGGAGCTGTAGGGTGGGTTTCCGCAGGAGCCAGGTGCTCTCCTTCCTTCGGGAGGGGGGGTACTCCGTGGTTTTCCTGCAGGAGACCCACACGGATCCGGCCGCCGAAGCTAACTGGCGGCTGGAGTGGGGGGACGGGGTCTACTTCAGCCATCTCACCACCCATCAGGCTGGAGTGGCTACCCTGTTCTCCCCCGACCTACGGCCAGAGGTGCTGGGGGTCGCCGAGGCTGTGCCGGGCCGCCTGCTGCACCTCCGGGTCCGCATGGCGGGGCTTGTGGTCAACCTCATCAACATCTATGCCCCGGCATTTGCCCCGGAGCGGCTGCAGTTCTATCGGCAGGCGTCCGCCTTCCTCGGCTCCCTGGATCCTCGCGAGTGCCTGGTCCTGGGCGGGGACTTTAACACCGTCCTCGAGGAGCGGGACCGCTCGGGAACCGAGCAGAGCCCGGCCGCCGCGGACGTCCTCAGGGAGATCGTCGCCCATCACTCCCTGGTGGACGTCTGGCGCGACCACCACCCGGACGACGCCTCCACGTACACCTATGTCCGGGTGGAAGCCCATCGGTCGTGCCACTCCCGGTTGGACCGCATCTATCTGTCCCGGTTCCATCTCTCACGGGCCCAGTCCTCCAGCATCAGGCCGGCCCCTTTTTCGGACCACCACCTCGTCACTGTGACGGCCTCTCTCTGCGCGGAGAGGCCGGGGCCGGCCTATTGGCACTTCAACAACAGCTTGCTAGAGGATGGGGGCTTCGTGGCGTCCTTCCGGGAGTTCTGGCTGGCCTGGCGAGGGCAGCGGCGCGCCTTTCCCTCGGCGCGGCGGTGGTGGGACGTGGGGAAGGTGCGCGCCCGGCTCTTCTGCCGTGACTACACCCGGGGCGCCAGCCGACGGAGGGATGCGGCGATAGGGCAGTTGGAGCGGGAGGTCTTAGAGCTGGAGAGGCGTCTGGCCGCCAGCCCCGAGGATCCATCCCTTTGCGGAGCGTGCCGGGAGAAGCGGGAGGAGCTCCGGGTCCTCGAAGACCATCGGGCCCGGGGCGCCTTTGTTCGATCCCGCATCCGCCTCCTTCGGGAGATGGATCGCGGCTCCCGCTTCTTCTACGCCCTGGAGAAACGGAGGGGGCCAAGAAGCACGTCACCTGCCTCCTGGCGGAGGACGGCTCCCCCCTCACGGATCCGGCGGAGATGTGCGAGAGGGCCCGGACCTTCTACGCGCGCCTTTTCTCCCCGGATCCGACCGATCCTGCCGCTTGCAAAGTGCTCTGGGACGGACTCCCGACGGTCAGCGCGGGCGACCGGGACCGGCTAGAGCTGCCTCTCACTCTGGCCGAGTTCTCGGAAGCCCTCCGTCGCATGCCCACCAATAAATCCCCGGGCATGGACGGGCTGACCGTGGAGTTCTACCGCGTGTTCTGGGACGTCCTCGGCCCAGACCTAGTCACCGTCTGGGCCGAGTCCTTGCGGAGCGGGGTCCTCCCTCTCTCGTGCAGGCGAGCCGTGCTCGCTTTATTGCCGAAGAGGGGGGACCTCCGCGATTTACGGAATTGGCGTCCCATCTCGCTCCTCAGTACGGACTATAAAATTGTCGCGAAGGCCATTTCGATTCGGCTAGGGTCCGTGCTGGAGGACGTGATCCACCCAGACCAGACCTACACCGTCCCGGGCCGTACCATCTTCGATAACCTGTATCTGGTCCGGGATCTCTTGGAGCTTGGGTGCAGGGATGGTCTGTCGTTCGCCCTCCTGTCCCTGGATCAGGAGAAGGCGTTCGACAGGGTGGACCACGGGTATCTCCTGGGCACTCTGCAGGCGTTAGGCTTCGGGTCCCAGTTTGTGGGTTTTCTCCAGGTGCTGTACGCCTCCGCAGAGTGTCTGGTCAGGCTCAACTGGACCCTGACCGAGCCGGTCAGCTTCGGGCGGGGAGTGCGGCAGGGGTGCCCCCTCTCGGGCCAGCTGTACGCCCTGGCGATCGAGCCCTTCCTCTGTCTCCTCCGCAGGAGGTTGACGGGGTTGGTGCTTCGGGAGCCGGAGCTGCGGCTGGTCCTGTCGGCATACGCCGACGATGTGCTCCTCGTGGTCCAGGACCCGGGCGACTTGGCGCGGGTGGAGGCCTGCCAGGCCGTGTACTCGGCGGCCTCCTCCGCCCGGGTCAACTGGGCCAAGAGCTCTGGCTTGGTGGTAGGGGACGGGTGGCAGGCGAGCTCCCTCCCACCCGCGCTTCAGGCCATCCGGTGGAGCGCGGGTCCGCTGCTCTATCTCGGCGTTTACTTTTCTGCCACGCATCCCTCTCCGCCGGAGAACTGGCACGGTTTGCAGGGCAGGGTGGCGGAGCGGCTCCGGAAATGGACAGGACTCCTCCGGTGCCTTTCCCTCCGAGGGAGGGCACTGGTGCTCAATCAACTGGTCCTGTCCATGCTCTGGTACCGGCTCAATACCCTGGTCCCGGCCCCGGTGTTCCTGACCGACCTCCGGCGGGTGGTGCTGGAGTTCTTTTGGCCAGGACTGCACTGGGTCCCTGCAGGGGTACTCCACCTGCCCCTGGAGGAGGGAGGGCAGGGCCTGAAGTGCCTCCGCACTCAGGTCCACGTCTTCCGCCTCCAGGCACTGCAGAGGCTCCTTTATGGTGCGGGTAGTCCGGCATGGAGAGCCCTGGCGCACGCCTTCCTGCGCCGCTTCCGAGGGCTCCGATACGACCGGCAGCTCCTTTATCTCGACCCGAGGGGCCTTCCGCGAGACCTCTCTGGGCTGCCGGTCTTCTACCAGGACCTCCTCCGGACCTGGAAGCTGTTCTCTGCGACCAGGTCCGTGGCGGCCACCGAGGGGGCAGACCTCCTCGCGGAGCCCCTGCTACACAACCCTCAGCTCCGTGTGCAGGTGGCGGAGTCCCCCGCGGTGCGCCAGAGGTTGGTCCTGGCAGAAGCCACCAGGGTCGGAGA
Organism: Mauremys mutica; assembly: GCF_020497125.1. Taxonomy (NCBI): domain Eukaryota; kingdom Metazoa; phylum Chordata; order Testudines; family Geoemydidae; genus Mauremys; species Mauremys mutica. The sequence goes on from NC_059072.1 coordinate 194,368,745, forward strand.
CCTCCTGGACTACGACCGGGGAGACTGGCTGGATCCCCTGACGCTCGCTCGGCGGATGGGGCTCTCCAGACCTTGTACTCCCCGGCTCGTACTACAGGAGGTGAAGGCCGCTTTGCCGCCCGCTGCTCGGGCTTACCTCGACCGGGTCCTGCGCGAGGGCACGCCCCGCCCACCCTCCACCCCGAGCCCTCCGGACCTCTTCATTGGGCCCCTGCCCCGTGGACCCGACCGTCCCCCCCGCCCCTTCTCCGCCAGCCGGTTGCACGATCTGCAGCCGGTCCGTTTCCAAACCGCGCCAAGGAAACAACTCTACGCGCTCGTGCTCCATACCGTCCACTTCCTCGCCCTCGTGTCCCGCCCCGACACCAAGTGGCGGGACCTCTTGCCACCTGTGGAGGGTGAGGAGCCCCGGTGGGCCAGCCTGTACTCCACCCTGGTCCCGAGGCCCGCCGGGGATATCAGCTGGCGGCTCCTTCACGGGGCCGTGAGCACGGGCGTGTACTTGGCGCGGTTCACCCCTGTCCCGGACACCTGCCCCTTCTGCGGCGTGAGGGAGACCCTGGCGCATGCTTACCTAGAGTGCGCCAGGTTGCAGCCCCTATACCGGCTCCTCACCGACATTCTGTTACGTTTCTGGCTGCACTTTTCCCCTCACCTCCTTATCCATGCACTCCCTATCCGTGGCCCCACAAAGTCGCGGGACCTCCTGGTCAACCTCCTCCTCGCCCTGGCTAAAAAAGCCATCCACGCGACCAGGGAGAGGAGGTTGGCCGACGGAGACTCCTGCGACTGTGGGGCTTGTTTCCGGTCCCTCGTCCGCTCACGTCTCCGGGCAGAGTTCCTCTGGGCGGCGTCCGCTGGCTCCCTTGACACCTTCGAGGAGCAGTGGGCGCTGTCCGGGGTTCTCTGCTCGGGGTCCCCATCAGGCTCCCTCCTTATGACCTTTTGACCTCACTCCTGTCCCTGTTCTTTTATTAGTTGTCCCCCGCACTTAGTGGGTTTCCGTGGCCCTGTGGATCCTCCCCTTAGGCTGGGGGGGGAATCCGTTAGCATGGGGCGGGCTTTCGCCCGCCCCCTCTCCCGGATAACCCAATAGTACAAGGTCTTGTTCCTAAACTTCCCTCTAAGCCTACCTGTCCTCTTGAAAGATACCTATGCCATCACCACCCATTCCACAGCTGGGTGGTTGGACACCCAGATTACATGCAACAATTCTACATCCATAAATTTAGGACTTGTCTTCACTGAAAAATCAATTTGAGTTAAAATTAGAGCATGCCTCTGTCTGTTACAGCTCCATTTTGTTTCTTAAAGCTGCCCCCTTACTCCATTTTGTTCTTGTTCTCCTCTGTGGCCGCCCCTCCCTGGCTGTTAAGTTGTTTACCAGGGCCTCTGCCCTTCCCAAAGGGAGGGCCCCCTAAGTTGTTTAACAAAAGCCATTGCCCTTCTCAAATGGATGGCCACTTATGCTAAGTGGGACCACTGCCCTGTTCAAAGGGTTAGTCCTGTTATCACCTTGTTAAAACCTGGGCTTGGTGTCGGGTAGGCTCTGTCCAGAGCTGCAAGACCTATTGTGTTTTTAAGATCCTGGGCACGAGTCATACCTCTGGGCTCAGGACTAGTCCAAACATGTCTTGGTGGCTGCCTGCAGTTTTTTTTTCTCTGCCTTCTCTCCTACCTGTAAGAGGGGGAGCCAATCAGAGTTACTGGCGGGAAGCTGCCAGGGTTTGCCTTTATAAACAGACATTTTTTGAACAGACTTCAGAAAGGTTCTTGCATTGCTGCCTGGTCTGATCAGCCAGGGGTTCTGGGGGTCCTTTCTCCGCTCTCGTTTTATTTTTGAGCGTACCCCCGTTTTTGAACCCCCCCCACGAAGAACGAATTGCTGCCTGAGAGATCTCCTGATTATCAAGACTGTACCGAGCCTTCTGATGTTCTTGCTGCTTCTGCCTCTGCTGCTGCCTTGTGGGATGGTAAGAATCCCTTTGTGAAACTTTCTATACTTTTATTTTATTATTTTAGCTGCTGGCTCTGTCTCCCCAGCACACAGACTCAAGCTAAACCTTGGTCTGTGTCCTAAAACCTCTCTTACCCCCCCCCCCATCCTGGCTGCTGGCTCTGTCTCCCCAGCACACAGACTCAAGCTAAACCTTGGTCTGTGTTTTAAAACCTCTCTCTTAAACCCTGTGGCACTCTGCCACTGAAAATAAGTTTGTGCTGCTGCTAAGTTCTGCTCCTGTGGGCTTTGCCTTGGACTGTTTTCAGCTGTATCCACTGCTGCAGTCACTCCCCCTCCTCTTTGGAGCTGTGTCCTGGACACACACCACTCAGCCCTCTGGAACTATCCTTAGCATAAGGTGCACCCATTAAGTTAAGTTTAGCATTATACTTTGTAAGTTAGGCTTAGAGAATTGTTGCATTGTGTTTTGTTACTTGCTAATTTGTGTAGTCTTGGTTAAGCTAGATCATAGATAAGATTTTGTTGTGTTCTGTATAATTGTAATTAAGTCTGTCTTCCCACTGCACCCCCCCCCCAGCTTCTCTGTGTCCTTCTACCTTGTTACACTCTCTCTGCTGCTTAAAACTTGCAGCCTGTTTGTTCTTCCTAGCCTGTTTGCTCTGTGTGTCTGTGTCTCTGTGCTCCTACTGCCAAACCTCAATTGTATTGCTGAAGTCTAGCACAAAACCCCATTGGTTACTTTTTCCTCTCTGATACACCTCACATTCTATATTTACACCACTGTGACACATTTTACCTAAAATTGTTTGTTATTTAACATATTTTTCCGTAACTATTAGTTGGTTATATGCTGCTGTGACACACCTTTTTACATAGAAATCGCTAGCTACCTGTTACATTTATACTTCAGTGTTAGTTGGTTACCCACTGTATTGTATCCTGCTGTGTTGTACCCCACTATTGAAACCCCCTTACTGTTCACCAAAAAGAAACCCCTCCCCAATTGTCTACCTTAACAAACCCCATACCCCTCACTATTGAATTTTCCCTGTTTTTGCATTTTATTAATAAAGTTTATTTTGCACCCCACCCGTGTGGTAATTGCTCCCCAAGATCCCATATACCTGCTGGCAGGGACAGCCTCAAACTGATGTCCACACATAGGATACCTTAACGGAAGTGCAGTGGTGTTTTTTAACTTAAGTTAGCTGACTCATCAGCTGCTAACATGACCACCCTGTATCATGGACACAGGCTAGCACCACTTAAGTGCCACTAGTCCTCCAATGCCTTCCCAAAAATTTACTGTGTGTGCCCAGAAAAGACAGACAGGTCTGCCCAGAGTTCACAAGGAAAGACTTGCTAGAGCAGTTCATCTTAGTGCAATGCCGAGAAATGTGGGGTGTGCCCTCAGCAGCCTTAGTGCACCACACGAGTGAGTGCAGCACCCCAATAGACATGGCCCAAGGGTTATTTCGTGGAATGGCTGCACTTACTTGAGAGGAGTAACTTAAGTGTGGAAAACTCAAGTTAGCTTGACACTGACAACATACCCTGAACCTGACAACTCTGCTACATCCTCAGGTCAGCCAACATCAGTCCAGATTAAAACAGGGAAAAAAAGAGAGAGAAAAACCTTTCATTCCCCAAAAAGCACCTCCGTTTTCACTCTAGCTGCTTTCAGCACCTTTCAGTTAAAATTAGTATCAGATGATGTCATGTATGATTCCACTTTTCTGCTTTTCAAAGTAATTCCTCACTGGGTTTCTAAAGCAGTGTGCTGCATTAAACAAGGTAGCCCTATATTCAGAATTTCTTCTATTTCTTAGTATTTTTCAGGATCAAATGCCTTGAGACTCAGTATGGATCCCCAATATTCAAACGTTTTCAGCCCGTAGCTGATTCTCTACCACTTCCACATATTATTTTTATGCATAATTGTTCCAAATTAGAGAATTCCAGACAGATATGCCCTTTTTCAATTGCCTGCTCTGATGTCTATCACTCAAGCATCATAAAACACTCTCTAACCTCTTCCTGCAAGTGCTCATTTTAGCAGAGAGTGCAGAGTGCTCATATGGTCTCTGAGGAGATTCCAGCAGAGCCTCAATCAAATCATCTTCTCAGATGACATATTTAAGTGTTAAGTCATTATATTACAAGTGGACAACTGACAGACCTAGCTGTAGAAAGTTCTCTCCTTTCTCTTTGTGTTCCATTCTTTTAAAGTTTTTTATGCTTACACAATAGATGGAAGATTATAGTGTGGTCTGTTTTGGGGGCAGTGTGTGGAGCCAAGCAACCTGCCAGGCTAGGCTGAGCGAGATTACAATGATCTAACAATTTTATGTTCATTTCTCTAGGGATTACAGGAAAATATAACACTAGCAGCCATATTATGATCTGTAAATCTATAGTAATTCCATTGCCTTCTAAAAGGAGTCATTCCACTATAATGCAGATCAAAACCTATCCCTCAGATTAAATCAAAACTTTATAAGACCTAAAACTTCAAAACTTCCATGGAAGTGATGGATATTCTGATCAAGACCAGCTCTGGCACTCCCTTATCATCCTTTCCTCTTCAAAGCACATATACTGTATACTCTATGTTTTTTCCTCCCAGGTATGTCCCTATTCAGCCACAAACTCATTTTACATAAATCTGATGGGTTAGCCATAGACAGGGCCGGCTCCAGACCCCAGCGCGCCAAACGCGCGCTTGGGGCGGCATTTTGCTGGGAGGGCGGCAGGTGACTCCGGCGGACCTTCCGCAGTCATGCCTGCGGGAGTTCTACCGGAGCCGCGGGACCAACGGACCTCCCGCAGGCATGACTGTGGAGGGTCCGCTGGTCCCACGGCTCCGGTGGACCTCCCGCAGGCATGACTGCGGATACTCCACCGGAGCCGTGGGACCAGAGGACCCTCTGCAGGCACGTCTGCAAGAGGTCCCCCGGAGCCGCGGGACCGGCGTGCTTGGGGCGGCCAAATTCCTAAAGCCGACCCTAGCCATAGATATATTTAGTTTTTACCAGATAGGTGAATCTGGACACTAAATAGAAGTGATGTAAAATATCTTTGTTTGGATTCTAAACTTAGAGATGAGCCATTAAGATTTTTTAAAAACATTTTGGGTATATTTTGCAATTGAAGGTGGGATTGCAGCTCTGGACTAGAGACCAGCAACAAATCAAAGAATCAGAAAAACAGGGGGGGAAGGGAGAACAAAAAAAAGGAAAGCAGATAAAGTCTGTGAATGCCAATAATTGACATGGTGGCAATTCAGCACGATTCTAGTTATGGGCAAAACCAAATGTGGAATTTAAGATATGTACAACCCCAGTCCTGAACTACATAGAGTGTGATCCTATTAAGATTTTGGCAACATGTTAATTAAGTGTAACTTAAAATTTAGCAGTAGGCTACAGTTTACTACATAAATGAAGTCACCAGCAAAGTAGTATGTGGCTCACCCCGGGATGCTAAAAGAGCCCTAACTACAGGAATCACATCTTAGCATACCGTAATAACTTAGGAAAATTGTAATAAATGCACTTCCAGGGAGCACTAAATAGTCATGAACGTGGTTAGGGATGTTTCACAATATCATCTTTTTAAAACAAAGCCATGTATCTATGTACTGTATATAATTACTTTAGTAGAATGTGTCACTAATTACCGTGCTGTACACTAAAGATAACTTTCAAAAATACTCTTATCTGCATTCTCCCATTTTTGAGTTCCTGGCAAGAGCATTTACAGTGCATGAGTGTGGAAAATTGACAGATTCTGCACATTTGGTGTTTTTTCATGATGTTTGCTGCATTCAGCTGAATATAAGATTTCAGATATTTTTCCCAGCTCATCCCACTGTGTAAATCAATGTATTAAGCCAGCCTAGCAGAAAACTAGAGCAGGCAGACAGAAAATGTGCTTATTCTAAATTTTAAGAAATGGTGAGCTGTTTTCTTATAAAATGTAATGGTGAATAAACATTTAAACACTGGATTACTCACCAGAGCATAAGCCACACACATCATGTATCCCAAGAGCAGGAAGAAATATACCAGAGAGAAGAAAAGGCTTAGTGGCTCAACAGATTTGATGCTTAAAAAAGAAAAGTATCTACATACATTTAAATAAGAAATGCATCTATTAAGCTAATATCAGTTACATATTTCCAGAGAGGAGAAAAAGCTAATTTAGAAAAAGCAACAACTCTATCATTCAAAGCATATGCCTATATTTTAGCAACTATAATTAGAGACTTATTTTTTACTTTGTGGAAATAGAGCAACAGACTGAACAATTGACCCTGTTACTTTTCAGTATGCATTTCTTTGGCTACTTCCTTCTTTGCACATATTCATAGTGCCCTGAGTACTCTTTGTTCTTTTGAGACTATTCCTCTTACTTGTGGAATTTATCCATCCCTTCCTGTCCTTCTGGTTTAGCTCTCTCTCAAGGAGAATAATCTAAAACACAAGGAAAAGTAATTAGCATAGCAGGTATAAGTGTATGTTATGGATTATGGGTAGGAAGGAAAGGAAATAGTGATTTGCTATCAAATATCATAATGAATAGGAGCACCAGTTCATAAATTCAAGGTAAACCTGTTTCCTTATGCACCATAAAGGTGCATGACTACTTAAACAATGGATTTATTATCTTTAGTATTTGATAGTCAACTTTGTTGGAGGAAATATAATGTTCTCTGAAGGATACTACAAAAACTTGATGCCAAGCAGTGGGCCATAAAAAAGTAAGAAAAAAGGAGAGTTAATAAATCTGAGAAGCCAACAACTATATGAATAGTATAAATAAGAAAAAATCTCTACAAATTCAAAGACAGCAGAACACTTGGAGTAATTAACCAAGATTGTAATGCTAAGAATAAGCAAAGAGCAGGCAGCGATTTGGCTTTCAAGCACAAAAAGTCATAGGAGTGAGGCAGGCTTATTCTCATCTGAGTAATTAAATTGTATCATTTACAGTCCATTATTCTGAAGAATGTTGAGGCTGCATGGCCATTGTCAGGTAAACAGTCAAGGTTGTAGGCTTGATACTCATTTACACTAAGATCCCTTAGCACCACTCTGGCAATGTGAAGAGGTCGCAGAGTTAAAGTTAATGCAAATCAGGCCTAGAAAGAATGAACATTGTTCTCTATATCTAAGGGTCAGAGTGATCAGAAGAACAACTTTTGCTACTGAATTTAGAAAAAGTTCAAGAATGTTGTCTAGGGAAATAACTAAAGAAAATTGATACATCCAGGCCAAACCATCACTTTCTCCTCAACAGACAGAAGGATGGAAACCAGCAGCTCTTGAAGGATGGAAGGGGGAGGAGAGACAGAGATGCAGAAGGGCCATTGCTATATCTGTGGCATCCTTCCCCTGAGCCTGGAGAAGTCCTCTTGCAAAAAAAAAAAAAGGCCAGAGAGGCCAACAATCTCCACTCTTTGGCAGCAGCCCTAATCCCACAGGAATTCTTCACCAAGTCGGTACTGGATAGATCAACCATTCATTTAGCTGGGTTCCTTGTCTACAGCGTGCCCAACATGTCCAGAGTTATTGTGAGTCAAGACTTTAGGAGTTTGTTCTTATACTATCTCATAACCTCCTGATGCCTGCCCGAATTTTCATCAACTTTTGCCTTTTCTCAAAATAGCCACATCTCATTATTTCCAATAGGACAGAAATCATGCTGCCTACAATGAAGATGGGTTCCGTGTTCAGGCAACTTGGTGGGGGAGAGAGAAATTGGTGCGCAGACAGAAACTAAACATTACGTGTAGCAGAACATCAGGTATGGCAGGAGAGAGACGGGTTCAGGGAGGAAGACTGCTTGGGACAGGGGAGAAAAAGAGTAGCTAATACAAGGGATTTGGGACAGAGAAGAATGGGGGGAGTAGGAAATTGAGGAGGAAAAATATGGAACAAATGAAAGTGGGGGGAATATGAGTAGGACAGGACTTGGTGAAGCAGGAAGAGGAGAGACAGGCAAAGAGATAGGGAAGGCCTGGAGGAAAAAGAGGAAAAGAATGACAGCTACCACACCTTAGGGATTCAAAGGTTAGCAAACTCCTCCTCTGAGCAGCCCGTGGGAGAAGCCTGCATGTGTGTGCATGCATTTATGGCTTAATTTTGAACCTGAAGTGAATGCACAGAGATTAGGGTCATGCGCCTGCCTCCTAAAATCAATAGTCAAAAGACAGACCAAAGAGCATTGGGATTTATTATCTTTTAAATCATGATTTCAAAGCCAGACTCAAGATTTTTGAGCACTTAATGTTGGAAATACCTGCAGTCAGAGGATGGGAAGTATGACTCCAAAAACAAACCTATTTTGCCAAGGTGGCCTGGGAAATAGTTCAAAGGCCTCTGGCAAAAAAAGAGGTTTGCAGGTTCAGTTGCCCATGATTAACCTTTCCAATTCTGCATGCAGGTGGGGGAAGGTTAAGCAGTCCACAATGGCATATCACCCTCCTCCAGCCAAAAGATGTTAAGGATACATCAGGTTGAGAACCTGTGGAGTTTCCAGTCCCCTGTGCAAGACAATGTGCTCCTGGGGTCAGATTCTAAGCCTACTGCAGTTAATGGAAGTCTTTTCATTGACTTAAACAGGCTTAAAAAGGATCTGACCCCCTAAACATTTTCTTCTAAACATTAGGGCTGGGACAGTTTCCTAAGGGAGTTCAGTGCTCAGATCCACTGACTTTCAAAGGGAGACTATTTGAAAAATACTAGACACCTGCACTGCTTCAAGGGTGAGTAAGGAGAAATGTAGGAAGGATACAACAAGAAGCAAGAGTCTGTACATGGTACAGAATATACATTATTATTATTCATTTATTTTATACCATAACAAGGAGCTCCAGTCATGAACCAGGCTCTCATTGTGCTAGGTGCTACACAAACAGAGAACAAACAGGCCCTGCCTCAAAAAGCTTGAATATTATACACATGGTATAAGTCAGTGGTGGGCAACCTGCAGCCTGTGGGCCGCACGCGGCCCTTCAGGGTAATCCGCTGGCGGGCCGCAAGACAGTTTCTTTACATTGACCATCTGCAAGCACGGCCTCCCACAGCTCCCAATGGCTACAGTTCACCGTTCCTGGCCAATGGGAGCTGCGGGAAGCAGCAGCCAACATGTACCTGCAGCCCGCGCCAGAACCAGTTAGATGTGGAGAGGCATAAGGCGCTCGTTGATGCCAATGGGGAGTTCAATCAAGCGATTGGAATAACAAGCCAGGACAAGCACACCCACTTTGAGAAGTTCACTGAATATAACCTCTAGTCCAATAGCTATCCACCATCCCCAGCCCTCTGGCTAAAAGTCTGAGGTAGCCAGAAGGATCCCTTGTACAATATGGGGAGTGGGTTAACTTTTCATGTCCTTGCTTCCAAAGACTGGCAGTATGCAAACTTTAACAACAATTCTCAATTAAAAGATTTGGCCAATGTAGTTTCTTTCTCTTACTTAAGAAAATGTATTAGACTTTAGTATATCACATTTTTCTGATGTAACCAAACACTTTGTATTCTAAGTTGAACAAAAGAAGTATCTGCATTTCAATCCAACACTTCTGCCCGATTTCAAATCAGACCATCCCATGAAAATATTAAACACAACAATTCTGGCCACGAGACAAACACCACAAGACAGAACATAGAACGCACAACATAATTTTTACTGTGCCAGTAAATCATGGTACGGTGAATGCTGCGCAGCTGGCATTAGTTTTCTTTGATTATCTGAAAGACAAAACAGGTCTACCCCTTCTGGGCAGTCAATCATTACTTAAAATATACAAATACTCTTGTTGATTTCAGGCAAAATAGAGGAATTACCCCATATTTCTCGTATGTGTTTCTTAGACAGCCCTGGTTTCAGCGGCCTCTACCTTATCAGTTAGTTAATTTGCAGTAACACAGATGCTTTCTGGCTTGCTTTTTTTTACTTTCAACTCCTGCTTTTAAACACCGAAAGAAAACATCACCACTTATAGTGCTTGTAGAGCCTAATAAAATGTTCAGTACATAGCACTGTATACATTCTTCAACTGATTTAACAAAACAGCCAAGTGATTGCAATCTAATAATTTCTTTGCCTGAATTTATTTACAAACATTTCAAAAACACCAAAAATTGTTCTCTTTAGCATTTATACAAAGTTCAACTGCTGTTCCCTCCAGCAACTACAGAGTCAATTTTTTCACTTTCCCTTAAAAATCACCTGCTTTTCCCTTCCAACAGCCACTTTACCAATTCAAATCACCATTCCAAATATCCTTCTGAGTATTTGAAATTCTCATGCTTATATTCACTTACTCCTTCTTTCCACTACACCCTCAAAAGTTTCCAACTTGTTTTCTAATCTGTCTGTCTGTTGCCTGCCCGCCTGGGCCCGATCCTGCTTTTCTTGCTGAATCGTCCCTATCCTAGGCACTACCAGTTTAGCTAGGAGGGTGGGCTTCACAACTAGCCCCACCCTTCTGGTCTTTTCCCCAAAACATTTCTACTCACAAGACTACCCGAGTCCTCCCTAGTAAGGCTTGCCACCTGGGCGAAAATACATGGCCATTGGGTAAAGGCCATTTACTTAACACATAATCCAAACCCCTTTAGGGGGTCTACCAGAGACCCACCCATTTGTCTGCTGACACTTAAACAGAAAAGAAAATTACACAGAGAGCAGAGAAAATTACAGTCTAAGCCAGATTTTTCCACTTCTATTACATTGTCCGTTACAGGGGGCGGGACAAAAAGATCTCAATACAACCTCAGAGCTTCATCGCACACATGGCTTCCACTCTGAGGAATTACGAACGAGAAGTTCAGTTCCGCTCACACACCTAATGCCCAAATGAACAGAGCAGAAAAACAACAGTAACCGGTTAAACAAAACAGAACAAAACCAGATAGTGTGTCCTTATTCTATTAGGGCTCACCTTTAATCATGCTATTCTTAACATATAACACCAACAGCACCAAACAAAACAAACATAAAATAACAAGGGTAAAACAGATAGATGGTGTAAATTCTGCAGGGCTCCCCCATTCTTAATTGCTCACCAAACTGTGACAAATTCCTGTTACTAATTTATCCCTCATGTCAGGTGATCAGACTGACAGAGCATATAATCAAATTTTAAAGCTTCATTAAAAATAATAAAACAACAATGGAGAGTGTTGGGAATGCTCCCACCTCACACAGGAAAAACATGAATGCCCCAAGCCTTAAACCACTTTAATACCCACACATGTCTCACTGGAAAGTTAAGCTTTGCAAATATAATTCCAATTCTGTAACTTGTACTGCCCTTGGTTTGCCTCTGTTTCTATTTTCCACAAGCAGCTGGGGCTGAAAGCAGTTCTTCTTTGCACTGAGCATAGTCCGCACTGATTCTTGACCTTGAACACAAAACAACTTCTCCTTTATCTCAGGGCTAAGCTGAATTTCAAATTAACCCGTTCCTAGACAAATTGCTCACACTGTGTCAGAGGCTTTTCCTTGGTGATTAAAAGCTCCTCTGAGATATATAATCTTATCTAGATTGAAGGTACCTTCTAATGGGCATTATTTAGATGGATTTTCACGCGTGTGAAGATTCCAATTCGCTAAATACCTGCAGGTTTTAGGACCATAATGTACGTACATGTAATATGCTGGGGTACCCTTAGGGGGTAAGGTGGAATATTTAGACAGTCCCTTACCCATTTTCCACTTACACACACAGAGAGGGTGCCCTGTCCGCGCTAGCAGCCCAGAAACTAAGGATCTTTCCCTATAGGGCACTCACACAGGAGAGACTCACAAGGAAAGGGGAGGGAAGATGGGTTCACACACTCCTAGACCCAGGCAGCTTCCTCGCCGGACTATGCCAGGCTGAGTCAGCCCACCGTGGGTCGGATCTCCTAAAGATCCACTAGTTACCAGGCTAGCCCGGTAACAGCCACTCACACTGGTGTACACACACACACACACACACACACACACCAAGGCCTCCTTTTCTTCCTTTTTTTTTGTTAACCCTTTTTTTAACCTTTTTATCTCTTTTTACATTTTTTTTTTAAACCACGATGCATCTTTACCTGGTCCGGACCAATACCATGAGGCGGTATGACAACCCCTCTGGAGGCGGTAAAAACCCCTCAGCACCGGTGCATTCTAATGCATTTACCTATGCATTACCTTATGCATTTACCTATGCATTTACCTTGGCCAACTCAGCAGTTCCCAGTACTGCTATAAACTAACCTTATTGGGGCCTCTCCCCAATACCACTTTGCATCTGATCCTGCTGCACAGTCAATAAGTTCAGATGGCGTGAGCCCAACAGAGACAGACGTCTTCACGGACAGTCCTCCTCCGATACCCCAATAGAGATTTCAAAAGGTCTCATACCTCTCATGTGGCGCCATGGGGTTCGAAGGGAAATGATCCGTAGTAGCCGTCTGTGGGTCCGTGGGCGTTGCCATCCCGGACGAGCCCCCAAATTGTCGAAGAAAAACTTAGTTCTCGCTTTTTGTTTGGGTGCAGCAAAAATCAAATACTTTATTATTTCTCCAGTAATTACAATGGAGGGAGAGAGTGCCATAGGACACAGGGTCCTGGACAGGTCTCTCAACTGGTAAACAATTACATCAAGCCTTTATACCTTTGTTACAGACAATTTCTAGCAATCATGGAGACAGTAAAAAGCAACAAATACATTTTGTTTATACATAAGCTTTTCTGCTATCTTACTAGAAAAAAACAAGACTGCATATTGCAAGGTCGTAATAACTTTCACACAGTTCACTCTGTCTTACATTATCTTGCTTCTACAAATCTCACGTCATTAGGGTCACAGCTAGCCTAACTCATGCTAACTAACATTCATTAAGATCTCTTCAAATCCTTGTTAATTATTTACTGGCTTCCACAACTAGAAGGTTTTTGATTGCAAAGCCAACACCGTGTATTTGCCTGTCACTTGCTGGTTTTCCTTTTCAGAAGAAGGTGTAAGCACTGCCCTCTTCCCTCAAGTGGCCTTCATCTGCACGTCTTGTTGCACTGACGTCAGCGATGTCGATGTTATACCTCGAGACTTCTCGGGCAACAATTGCTGTTCTGCATTTGGGTTTTTGATCCATCTAGTAGAGTATGGACATTCCAAGTTGCAAGAAACATTTTTGTTTTGCGACTGTATTGGGAGTGATCCCTCTGGACACAGTTATCCAGTCAGAGATGGTGGGATAACCTATGTTTGGGGTACCTTTTCTAGCCCCTTCCCCAGAGGGGTTCCTAAAAAGGCTGGCTCAGTCATGACCGCTGCTGCTGAAAATGCCCCCCTATCCCAGTCCAGGGGCACATGACGACTATCTTGTGGTCACCGCCTGTATGTGCTGGTCTGTGACTAGGGACTCCTGGTGATCACTTCACCTATTCCCATTGCCACTTGCCCATCGCCACAGGACTTTTATGGGTAGGAGTGGGGAAAAAAATCTTCCTGTGAAAGAAGCCTGCGCGTGAGTAGTTTAATGTGGGGGAGCCGAAGCACACCAACAGTCACACAAATCTTGGCGGAAGAAGCATCTGTGTCCAGTGGCAAGGAGGCCCAAGATGACCAGGGGTTTCTCCTCCATTGTAGCCTTCATCCGCCTTTGCAGCCATTGAGAGGTGATCCTGCTTCATCTGCCTGTTCTGCCATTAAGGTCTTATACTGGGTTGTGCTGGGCTGGGATGCACTTTGTCTGGTACTTCGCCTTCAACCTTACCGCCATGGGAGACCCTACCAGGAGTACAGAACTCCAGACAGTATCACTCTTAGGGTCTTAGGTGTACGTAAACTTCTTTACCATGTCAAGGTGGCAGCCCAAGGAGAAGTGAAACCTGAGCAACTGAAAGGTGAAAAGATTTTTAATCAGACAATTTAAGACTTGTGAGAGGATTGCTTGTGTTTTGTTAACATATAGCTAACTCAAAGTCCTGGAAAAGACTTGTGAGAAAAGATTTTTTGCAAAATTTTCACCAAGGAAGCATCCCTCAGTCCTTCAGTCCTCCAAAGCATTCCCTTCAGCAAAAAGAAGGAAGATAAGACTTAATGGTTCTGACACAAAACACAAACAAAGAGGAACAAGATTTGCAAGAAGTCTTTCAGGATGTATAGAGCAGCAAAAAAAAAAAAGGCCACAAACATTTCCCCTCCCCCACACAGGTCACCTTTAAATAATATAATGTGTGTCAATAGTAAAAGAAAACTGATTTTCGCTGTCTGTTGATGCACAATAATGCTGAAAGAATTTTTGTCATTGGAATTGCTAGACTAGCTCACCGTGTTTATTAAAGTAGCATGTAAGGCCCAAACAAGAATGGGACCTGTCAAGGTTCCTTCCCCACTCTGAACTCTAGGGTACAGACATGGGGGCCCGCATGAAAGACCCCCTAAGCTAATTTCTACCAGCTTAGGTTAAAAACTCCCCAAGGCACAATTTCTCTCTTATACCTTGGATTAAGTAACGTTGCCACCACCAAGTGATTTAAACAAACATTTAGGGAGGGCCACTTGGAGCCCTACCTTCCCCAAATATCCCCCCAATTCCCTACACCCCTTTCCTGGGCAGGCTTGAGAATAATCCCCCAAGCCCCTACTCCCCCTTTTCCTGGGGAGGCTTGAGAATATTTCCTCACCAAGTGGTACAGGTGAACACAGACCCAAACCCTTGGATTTTAAAACAATGAAAAATCAATCAGGTTTTTAAAAGAAGAATTTTAATTAAAGAAAAGGTAAAAAAATTACCTCTGTAAAATCGGGTAAGTACTTTACTGAATAATAAAAGACTCAAGAACACAGAGGATCTCCCCTCTAGGCAAAACCTTAAAGTTACAAAACCAGGCATAAACCTGCCTCTTACACAAAGGAAAACACAAGCCAAAATAAAAGTAAACTAACGCATTTTCTTGCTAAATACTTACTAACTTTATAGGAGCTGGATTGCTTGCTTCCTTGATCTGTGTCCGGCAAACACACAGAACAGACAGACAAAGCCTGTTTCTCTCTCTCTCCCACCCCCCTCAGGTCCCCTCCAGATTTGGAAGTATCTTGTCCCCTCATTGGTCCTTTTGATCTGGTGTCAGCTAGGTTACCTGAGCTTCTTAACCCTCTACCCTTTAACCCTTTACAGGTAAAAGAGGAATTAACCCCTTACAGGGTAAAGAGGGATTTTATGCTACCCTTAGCTGTATGACAGGGCCCCATTGTGCACCAGGAGCTTAAAACACCCCTGGGAATTCAGAGCACAGAGGCTTGGATTCCCCTCACAGCAGCCCCAGTGGGTGGCCAGAAAGGGGTGCCCATCACACACAGTGGTAGGGGGTCTGGGCCTGTTTTTGCTTGCCAGTTGTTAAAAAGAGATTCTGTTTAAATGTGGTAGATTTCATGTAGTAGGAAATAATTCAGGCTGCAAAGACAACTCTGTTTGCCCAGACATTTAAACCAAAGCAACTATTCACAGTAATCAGCCAGAGACTCCTCAAGACTTTCAAATCTCAGTAAATACCCAACAGAAACATACCATGAAGACAATCTTAGTATCAGAGTCAAGAGGGATAAAAGTGTTTTACACATAGAAGTGGTGAGTTTGGTTTGCCAGTATTTTGGGGGGAAGGTGATGGGCAGGGCTGGCTGTGATGTTGCACCCTATAATGCTTTATGGAAATATGCTTATGAATGTATATATGACATAACTGGAATATGTTTTATGCTACATATACCATGTAACATATCTCTGTAAAGGTTATGATCTACTGAATCTATTCATCCTATTTGTATGCCTGTGTTATTTTTGTGTTCCAAGGTATAAATTTTGGCTCTGTACTTGCTTGATTTCTAAGTGGCCTTAGTAAAGCATATAGTCAGCTTCTTGAGAAAGGAATGTGCAAGTTAAGCGCCCAGTCAAGAAGCACTTAATGGGCAATGGATCTTGGAAGGCTCCAATCCACATAAGAAGTCTACTTGAGGATGTTCAAGACAGCATGTGAACCATGGCTGCTACCTGTAAGTTCTGAGTCATGCATGGACATGTTACTTGCCCATGTGACTCCAAAACTGGATCTTGGAGCTGGACTTTGCATAGGAGAGAGGAGGGGGTATCCACCCACAAGAGAAAGTCTATTTAAACCCCTGGGAGACCTCTCCATTTGGTCTTCAGCTGTCTCAAGAGATAGCCTCTCCACCCCAAGGATACCTAAAAGAAACTGGAACAAAGGACAGTAACTATAGGGGGTGTGAGTGATTGCTGGACCCAGACTAGAAGGAGACTAGTCTGTAAAAGGAAGTTTACTGGAACACCTCTGAGGGTGAGGTTTTATCTGTATTTAGTTTTTTTACAGTATTAGGCATAGACTTGCGTGTTTTGTTTTATTTTGCTTAGTAATTCACTTTGTTCTGTCTGTTGGAACTAGTTGGAACCAGTTAAATCCTACTTTCTGGATTGAATAAAATCACCTTTTTACTTATTAATTAACTCAGAGTATGTATTAATACTCTGGGGGGGGAACAGCTGTGCATCTCTCTCTATCAGTGTTATAGAGGGCAAACAATTTATGAGTTTACCCTGTATAAGCTTTACACAGGGTAAAACAGATTTATTTGGGATTTGGCCCCCATTGGGAGTTTGGCATCTGAGTGTTAAAGACAGGAACACTTCTGTTATCTGCTTTCAGTTAAGCCTGCAGCTGTTAGGGGACATGGTTCAGACCTGGGTTTGGGTTTGCAGCAGGCTAGCGGGTCTGGCTCAAATCAGGCAGGGCACTGAAGTCCCAAGCTGCCAGGGCAGGAAAGCAGGGGCAGAAGTAGTTTTGGCACATCAGTTGGCAGCCCCAAGGGGGTTTCTGTGATCCAACCTGTCACACTGGCCCTAGACCAAATGGCACCCCAGGAAAGGAGCATCTTTGGTGCCCTCCCCTGCTTCCATTTGTTAAACTTTTGAATACCTTCTTTTTGTTGCATTGCACCCCTTTTCACAACTCTGATGCACAATTTGCATGCATGAGTTATCCCTGTCATAAAAGATACACTAGGATGTGTAAATCAGTATTTATTCAGGCCACATATAAGCAATTAAAAAAATTGTTTCCTCTAAGCTTACAGAAACTTTTTAATTTTAAGAATAACTGAATTGTACTAACATCAAGAAATTGAACTGTCCTCAAACATTACGTGTTATGCATGGCAAAAGAAGTACCAGTATTTCCTCTATATTGTTGTGTAGACAGGGGCTCATTAGATATCTCTGGCATCTCATTAAATATGTCCTTTATTAGTTGCTACTTACACTCTTCAAGTCTTAAAACACAAGTACACTTTCACAATGACACAATGAAACAAAGATTCACAATATCGCAGCTGGACTCTCACTTCACTTCAGTTTGTTCTTATATCTCACTGACTGACCTATATACCCGGGAGGGCATGGCTGACAACATTCTAGGAAGTTCTAGGAAAATGTAGTTCTCAGAAAGTCTGGAAGGTTCCACAAGATTCTACAAAGGTCCAGAACATTCTAGGACAGGGTTTCTCAAACAGGGGTCGCCGCTTGTGTAAGGAAAGCTCCTGGCGGGCCAGGCCGGTGTGTTTACCTGCCCCGTCTGCATGTCCGGCCGATCGTGGCTCCCACTGGCCACAGTTCGCTGCTCCGGGCCAATGGGAACTGCTGGAAGCGGCACGGGCAGAGGGATGAACTGGCCGCCACTTCCAGCAGCTCCCATTGGCCCAGTGCAGCGATCCGCAGCCAGTGGGAGCCACGGTCGGCCAGACCTGCGGGACAGGGCAGGTAAACACACCGGCGTGGCCCGCCAGGGGCTTTCTCTACACAAGCGGCAACCCCTGTTTGAAAAATCCTGTTCTAGGAGGTTAGTGAAAAATGAATCCACATACGGAATACATTTTACTTCAAACATTCTATTTTCCCTTTTGTCACTAACAACAAAAACAGCACCCTGAGCCCGGTACTCCCCAAGACTGGCACTCCTGGCCCTAAAGATGGGTTTCATGTTATTCAGGCTTACAAATATTGTTTGAGTGTTTGGCAGTCTGGGTGTTATCAAAAATGCTTGTACAACAAAAAAATATTTTTTTTTTAGCCCAATTGATTGTTTGAAGATCCCTACCAGGTTGCCTTATTCAATAGTCATTCTCCTATTTCAAACATTTCAGTCATCTCATCAGGAAATAGAAACAGGATAAGATGAATAAGGTGGCTAAACATCATTAATAAGGAATATCAACAAGCCAAAGCAACCAGAATTTGTGCGCACCAGCAGATCTACAAATAAGCAGATTTGTGGGAAAACATCAGTTAGTGTATGGCTTTGCAAACAGGGAAGGCTTCTTTGCAACAAATCCTTCAAATAGAAAAGGCAGGTGTTCCATCTGTGTTATGACTAAGAACTTGTCTACTTGAAAGAGAGAGACTGATTGTTCTAGCAAACACATGGAAGGAAAACTTTACTATAACAGATGGAAGATATATTGGTAATGAAAACGTAAGCAAAGGAAAAGGATATTTTGTACTAGATCTGGAAGGAGTGCTCAGATTACATGTATCACATGAGTTTTATCAGTTATCACACACACAAAAAATAGATGAAGGGCCATGAAGTCACAGAAAGACTATGGCAAAGGCTAGACAAGCACCTACTTGAATTTGACCAAAAGAGGTATCATTCATTATTACTACTTTAAATCCACAAAAATTTCAAAGATACCAAGCAAGCAGAAGAATGGTAATCTCTCACATTGAAATCTATGTTTCCAAGACATGGAGTACCAGAAGTTCTTGTTACTGACAGTAGACTGAATTCTCAGACATAGAATTCCAGGAATTTACAGAAACCTGAAAGCCTGAGTATATTATCTCCTGTCCAAAAATACCCACAAAGTAAGAAGATGGCCAAGAAAGCTAATCAAATAGAAAAATGCTTACTGGCACGTAAGCTCCCCTTAATAAAGAGATATCTGGCCTTGCGGGAGCCATGAAATATTCAATAGAAGGGTTAGCTTCCCTTGCACAGAAGCTGATGAGCAGATAAAGACTTCATCAAAGCAGCAAGGGGAACAAGAAGTTTCTAGGGGAAACATAGAAGTCACCTGTTTAATCTGACAACTGGACAGGTACATCACTTGCGAATAGACAACAACACTGGAAGTCAGCAAGTCTCATACTCTGTACCAGAGACCCGTAGGTCAGAAGTAATTGGAAAAAGTCATTGGAATTTACTTGACAAGCCTAACACATCCTATATAACAAACATGACCACTTAATTCCTCAAGATAAATAAGGAAATGAGAGAATGTCTCAATGTGAGCAGAATCTTTCCAGGCACCAGCATCATCAACCATGACAAATCTAAGAACTATCCAGCATAATACAACCAACCTAGAATGAGGTGGCATTACAGTGTGCTGAGAAAAATAGCTAAATGCATACCAGACTAAATTATTAAGTGAGTCTGCAATATATTTATCATTCGATTTTGAAGTATGTTGTTATGATATGTCAGTGTTAAATTTGGATTAGGAGAATTAAGTAACAAAAGAGGAAAGATTTAAGAATAAGTATCAGGTTTCTACAGAGTGTCTGAGTGCAGATGCAATGGTGTAATGTTATTATGGGAATGATTATATCTATTAAATGGCAAAATTCAATATCTTCCATTATTGTTTACAGTGTTGTTGCAGTCGTATCAGTCCCAGGATATGAAAGAGACAAGATAGGTGAAGCAATATCTTTTGGTGGAACAGATTCTGTTGGTGGAAGGGACAAGCTTTTCAGCATCACAGAGCTCTTTCTCAGGTCTGGAGAAGGTAACCAGGGTGTCTAAACTAAATTCAAGGTAGGGCAGATTATTAAGCACAAGGGGTTCACACATGCAATAGGAGACCACTTAAAATGAAGTGGGCAGTAAGGGTTAGCAGACAATGTTAAGCATCTGAGTATACTCTATATGAATAAGAGGTTTCCAGAAGCTTGCTCTGAGTGCCTCTGTATTTAATAAGAGTGCTATGGCCTTTTCTCCAGACAAACATGACTCCTCATTGCTGATGGTTCTATAAAGATATTCTAGAGATACCTTTGATAACTTAACCTTCTAAGAAAAGATTGTCTTCCACATTTTGGTTTCAAAGAGACCATATTCTAAAGCAGGGGTCCCCAACGTGGTGCCCGCGGGGGCATCTAAATGCGCCCGCGTCCTGGCCGGTGGTGGAGCATCCACCGAAATGCCGCCAAATTTCTGCGGCATTTCGGTGGCGACACCTCTCAATGACGTTGCTTGTCAGCGGCAAGTGACGTCATCAAGAGGCGCCACCGCCGAAACGCCATAGAAATTCGGCGGCGATGCCTCTCGATAACGCCACTTGCTGCCGACAAGCGACGTCATCGAGAGGCGTCGCCGCCGAAATGCCGCAGAAATTCGGCGGCATTTTGACGGGTGCTCCACCGCTGCCACGGTCCTTCGTCTGGCACCTGCCAGACGAAAAGGTTGGGGACCACTGTTCTAGAGAATGAAAAAAAAAAAGACTGTAAACACATAAAGATGCTTATTTCACAGGAGAAACTGAAAAGCTATTTTTCAGTACATTGAAAAGGTACATATTTCATGTACTTTTCACTAGCTTTTTGTGTCATGAGTTCAATAAGACCTAAATTCTACTGGTAATGGCATCTGTAAATGTTTTCCAATCTAAAACCCATGCAAAAGAAGAAGAGATGTTATACAGCTGATGAAACATTCTGTTATATAATTTTTTAAGATAATATGTCCATGCCCTTCTAACTAAATACATTGCAGCCAATACAATATCAAAGACAACTTTAAAAAAATCATTACCATGTCAGTATGTCTGGTTTTCCTTTGATAGTTTTGTGTACCACTCCAGAGCTCAGTGCAAGATCTTTGTTAAACATAAAGCCTTTGATTAAATATACACTTTCAAACTGCTTCTGTAAAAAACAAATTGAACAAGCAAATTGCAGATGGGTCCAGAGATAATCAAATAAGTGAATTAATACTCCACTTTTATTTAGCACTCTTCATGTGCAATACACTTTCCAAAAGTTATCTGGTTATTTAGCAAATATAAGCCCTGACCTGACACAAACACCCCCCCGCCCCCGTGAATTCAAGTATTTGGCCAGTGGAAATACTCCCAGATCATTGCCAAAAACCCAAAGACAGACTTTTTATTTTAACCCATTTTGCAGAACAGACTCCACTACTAGACACGGATGTTCCTCTAAGGGTATGTCTGTGCTGCAATTAGACACCTGTGGCTGGACTGTGCCAACTGACTCAGGCTCACAGGGCTCGGGTAAGGGGCTGTTTAAAAAGCAGTGTAGATGTTCATGCTGGGCTCTAGGACCCCGCAAGGGAGGAGGGTCCCAGAGCTCAGGCTACAGCTCCAGCCCCGAACATCTACACTGCAATTAAACAGTCCCTTAGCCCTAGCCCCGCAAGCCTGAGTCAATTGGCACAGGCCAGCCGCAAGCACCTAATTGCAGCATAGACATACCCTAAGGGCTAGTCTACACTTACCTGCCGGGTCGACGTGGTGAGTTCGACTTCTCGGAGTTCGAACTATCGCGTCTAATCTAGACGCGATATTTCAAACTCCCCGCACGCTCCGGTCGACTCCGGTACTCCACCACTGCAAACGGTGGTGGCGGAGTTGACCTTGGAGCCACGGACTTCGATCCCGCGGCGTCTGGACGGGTAAGTAGTTCGAACTAGGGTACTTCGAATTCAGCTACGCTATTCACGTAGCTGAACTTGCGTATCCTAGTTCGACCCCCGCCCTTAGTGTAGACCTGCCCTAAGTGTTTATAATATACTCTAATATACTTCAGTGTTTAATTCCAACAGTCCTTTCTCTCTGTGCCTAAGCATAAGATTCCTAATTAACCTAGACAACATACTGTTGCAAACACACCTTGCAAGGTGTATTAAGTGAGCATTTCAGGAAACTGGGTGTCTTAACAAAGCAGCACAAAGGAAGATAGGTCCATTTTAAAGGACATGCTGAGAGGAGACAGGAGAACTAGAAAAGAGCTGGGAGAGAATCATTTCTCATGATTCTCCCAGACCACAGGCTTGACTGTATATCTTTAAGGCACAGGCACTCATAGAGAGGAGATAGGACAAAGGCAGATCACTCCAGCAGGAACTGACCCATAGCAGCTCGGTTTTCCACTGCCTTATATCTCCTAAACTGGTGCAATTTTGTGTGCAGATCAGGCTTTAGGAGTACTCACACAAATGAGAATTCTCTACCCATGTAATCCATGGTAGTATTTTACACCAAATTTGAATGACTCTGGGGACACTCACTGCAAAGCAGTGGAGGATCAGTTCCCCTGGTTTCTGAGGGAACAAAAGGAGGTACCTACAATCAAAATCCATTTCAGATAGTGGGCCTGCATTAATAACTTGGACCCCTTACTTACCTGGGTTGTTCTATTAAAAGCTAATGGGACTACTAAAGGCTTTTCTGCACATGGAGTTGTGCCAGAATAGCTATTCAGGAGTGCCTTGGGCCTGGTCTACACTGGGGGGGGAGTTGATGTAAGATACGCAACTTCAGCTACGAGAAGAGCGTAGCTGAAGTCGACGTATCTTAGATCAACTTACCCCCCGTCCTCACGGTGCGGGATCGATGGCCGCGACTCCCCCATAGACTCCGCTTCCGCCTTTCACCCTGGTGGAGTTCCGGAGTCCATGGCAGGGCATTCGGGGATCAATTTATCGCATCTAGATGAGATGCGATAAATCGATCCCCAATAGATTGCTACCCGCCAATCTGGTGGGTAGTGTGGACGTACCTTAGTCCCAATTACTTTAGTCCACTACCAAAGTGGATTAAATTAAACCAGACACAGGCACTCTTAGAGCTTGCCTGCATTACCCGCTGGATTGGCAGGCAGTGATCAATCCAGCAAGGGTCGATTTATCGCATCTAGTCTAGACACAATAAATCGCCCACCAAGTGCTCTCCCGTCGACTCCAGTACTCCACCAGGGTGAGAGGCACAGGCAGAGTCATCGGGAGAGCATCTGCTGCTGACCTACCGAAGACACTGCGGTAAGTTGATCTAAGTACTGTGATAAACTCAGGACAGACAGCTGCAAGGGACCGGTAGGAGCCAGTCCCAGAGGGTTTAAAGGCCATCCTCCTCCTTATCAACTGAGAGGCAACTACAGGGCAATCAGGTTCAGCTGAGAAAGGGTTACCAAGGTAGCAAATTAGAATCAGCTGAGGGGGAGCTACCTGAGGGTAATTAGAATCAGCTGATTCCAACTTGGGGCTGCCTGAGACCTTTTTAAACCCCTCCCTGGGAGGAAGGAGTAGGGAGAGCAGAGAGAGAAGGAGCCCTGCTGCCAGGAGTGCTGGAGCAGCAAGACAGCGAGCCTCACCAGGAGGAGAGGCAGTACTCTCTCCCACAAGGGAGTAAAAATACTTTAAAAAGGACTGGTGGAGAGACAGGGAGCAGACTTCTCCTGTGTCCTAAGGGGGACCACATTACCCAAGCCTGTCTCACCAGGGCTAAAAGCAGCAGAGGCTGGGGAGACTGAGAAGGTGCCTTGCCACACGACGTAGATCGATCCCCTAACTTAGATCGATCCCCTCCCCTAATGTAGACCAGGCCTTAGACCTGGCCTACACTTAAAGCTTACATCAACATAGCTCTGTCAGACACGGGGTTTAAGAAAACAACCAAACATATACATCACACACCCACATATCCCCAACCTGACATAGCTATGTCAACAAAACCCCCATTGTAGACATAGCTATGCTGAGGGCCGCCCAGACGGGGAGGCAAGTGGGGCAATTTGCCCCGTGCCCCGGAGGGGCCCCGCGAGCCCTGGCCCGGCAGCGGTCTGGGTCTTCGGTAGTATTTCGGCGGCGGGGGGCCCTTCAGTGCTGCTGAAGACCCAGAGCGACTGAAGGGTTCCCCGCCACCGAAATGCCGCCGAAGACCTGGACCGCTGCCGGGTGAGTACAAGCGCCGCAGCTCCCCCACTTTGCCCCAGGCCCCCTGAATCCTCTGGGTGGCCCTGGCTATGCTAAGAAGAGAGTGTCAGTATCATTAATGTCATGTAGGGATGTGGTGTTCTTAAACTGGCAGAACTCTTTCAGCTGGCATACACAGCATCTAAATTAGGGATCTATGCCAGCATAGGCACTGTAGTGTAAACATAGCCTCTTTCTGGAATAAGAGTGTCCACACATGAAGTTATTCTGCTTTAAATCCACACCCTATCTTAATCCGGAATAATTTTCATGTATAGACAAACATTAAAGTGTATACGGGGTTATCTACACTTACGTTTAACTGGTGCAATTTTATGTGTAGACCAAGCCTTAGGAGTACTCACACGATTGAAGGCTGCAAACTTGATCACTCAAGCAATTTTTCAAAGCCTAGCAGTTCACCTTTACATCAGATATTTGCATTCCAGCTGTTTTTCAGTTAAAATGAAAGTTTATATATAGTCTTAATTATATGACTTTTTGTGTTTATTTTTTGGGGACAGCATATGGATCGTGTACTCTGTGTTGCAAGCAATAAGATCCTCTTTTTGAACAGCAGTTTAAAGGTTTAACCCATGTAGTTCCCATAAGCATTAATGAGAACTATCCACTTAGTGTCCATTGTCCTATCTATTAGCAGACTATCAGTCTGAGAATAGTCAGAACAAGTTCTATAAATAGCAGAAGCCTGAGGGAAATTCACATTCTAAAAGAGTCAGTATATAATTGGAAGTGACACTTCAGGGAAATGTACTTCCTTCCATTAAGTTATTGTCTCTAAGTTCTTATATTGTTTATGGTGGTTTATATTTTCTTTGTCAGATATTTTGTGTTTTCATTGTTAGCGAGTGCACATCTGCTGCTTCAGCACTCAAAGGTACCAATTTCAATTAGTGTAATTAAGATATCTATAAAGTCTGTCTTCAGCACAAATACACTTTCCCCTCCCACTCCCATTGCAATGTGGCTAGGTGAAGTTTCTCAGTTAAATTAATATTGTTGCCTTTATAAGAGACAAAGTTTGTTATTGACACAACTATTACATAGTTGTGCATACTCATATGCACTGACTGAGTTGTAGCATTTAGTCACAGCTCTGTAGGAGCAGAACTACACCACCCCAGCGGGAGCTCCAGCAAACATTGTGGAGTACAACTGCTCTACGAAGAGCGGTGTCACCCTGCCATCCAGGAGAGGCCAACTCATTTGTCAGGGCCACAGGGAGCAAGGACAGGGCCCCACCCACCTGTGAAGAAATTAGCACTGTCAACAGCACTAGCCTTGAAAACTCCTTGTGCTCATATAAACCAAGCTTTGTCATTACACTTGGTCATATGCCCATGCACAGGCCATGTGCTATGTTCTTTCACCTAAGCAGGACAGAGCCCACTGAGAACAGTCTGGCACCTGAAAAGTCAACCTTAGTAGCCTGCAAATTAAAATTTCAAACAGTTTGTGGGTTATCTCGTGTGAATATCAAATCTGAATTTGGATATATGAAAAATCAATTATTTACATTCACAAAGCAACAAAATTGGATGATGGGAAGGTATATTCTCACGGACTTGAACAGAATCAGGCTTTGATCCTTAATCTCTATAGCAGGGGTCAGCAACTTTTCAGAAGTGATGTGCCGAATCTTTATTTATTCACTCTGAATTAAGGTTTTGCGTGCCAGTAATACATTTTAACGTTTTTAGAAGGTCTCTTTCTATAAGTCGATGATATATAATTAAACTATTGTTGCAGGTAAAATAAATAAGGTTTTTAAAATGTTTAAGAAGCTTCATTTAAAATTAAATTAAAATGCAGAGCACCCCAAACCAGTGGCCAGGACCCAGGCAGTGTGAGTGCCACTGAAAATCAGCTTGCGTGCTGCCTTTGGCACGCGTGCCATAGGTTGCCTACCCCTGCTCTATAGCAATCAGTGTAACCTTTGAAACCTGCAATCAGAATCAACGGTTAACACATAAATTAATATCATCAGCTAAGATACAGAGAAGCAAAGAAACCAGTCTGATGCATCCACAGCAAATACAGTCCATATATCTTGGAACAGGGTGGCTGATTCCTAAGATCCTGCATTAGAGCACAGCGCTCTTCAGTTAATTCACTGTTGTCCCATGTTTGGACCAGGCATACAGATATCGGCAGAGGTATTTTTTGACGACTTACTCTGAGTTAGAACAGGGCCTGTCTAATTAGCTCCAGCATTAGTTGTTGGCGTGTCTCTTGAGCCTTCCTAACACTAGAATGGTGCAAAACTTCTCCCTCCCTGCCTCCATGATTCACAAATCTAGCGTGAACAGGGCTTTGGCATTTTTACCACTCTATTCATGAAATGGTGATGGAAAACCTGAACCCATATACACTGGTGTTCTAACATTAATATAGCCATCACCATGTCTAGGAAGGGAGTACAAAATCTTACAGTATATATGCACCCTATGAGACAGAGACCTGACAATCTAATTAAAGAGGCCTACAGGGAAACCATAAGCAAAGACAGTTTTAGAGAGAGAAAGTTTAGGCTGAGGTTTGTGCACTGTGGTTGTTTAAGCTATACTATGGGAACACCTCAGAAAAGAGGTACTGTTATAGAGATGCTTACCCTATAGCACCCCCTGTTGGACAAGAATAGTACTGGGGATACTCCCTGCCCGAGTTTCCCTTTACTCCAGTTTTCGGTCTCTCTCAGGGATTCACATGGCTCAGCCCTCCAGATAGGTCACTCTCATAGTTCACTCCAGATTAAGGAAAATCCCAAGAGAATTCCCCAACACACGTAACAATCTTCTAAATGGCCTGGGCTCCACTCCACCCCAGCCTCCAAGCCCGGTGACTCTGGGAAAGAGCCCTAACTCCCAAGCTAGTTCCCTGCTGTTTTTCCAGATCCCACCTCAGGGCCTTCCCCAGGAGAATAACTAGCACTCTGAAGTTCCTTCTGCAAACTGGGTTTTTGCAGCCCTTAATAAGGCCCACATGTTTATCAGGCTATCACCTCCAGGGGCGGCTCCAGGCACCAGCGCAGCAAGCGCGTGCCTGGGCAGCAAGCCGCAGGGGACGGCGTGCCGGTCACTGTGAGGGTGGCAGGCAGGCGGCTTTCAGCAGCGTTTCTGTGGGAGGTCCGCTGGTCCCGCAGCTTCGGCGGCAGGTACGCCAAAGGCGCAGGACCGGCAGATCACCCGCAGCACCGCTGCCGAATCCGTGGGACCGGCAGACCTCCTGCAGAAACACCGCTGAAGGCTGCCTGACTGCTGAGCTTGGGGCAGCAAAATACATAGCGCCACCCCCGATCACCTCATGCCAATTAGTCCAGACCTCTTACGCTAGGAGGTACTTAAATATGGCACAGGCAGGACTG
Source organism: Mauremys mutica (assembly GCF_020497125.1). Lineage (NCBI taxonomy): Eukaryota > Metazoa > Chordata > Testudines > Geoemydidae > Mauremys > Mauremys mutica. The sequence goes on from NC_059072.1 coordinate 194,396,149, forward strand.
ATTAAACAAGACTGACTAGCTCCAGGTCACACCAGGCCAGGCCACACCACTCTGTGACTAATACCTATATTTAGACCCCCAGCTTTATTTATTTATTTTTATGATTTCCCATTTTATTTGGGGGGGATTTAATTTTATTTCAATTTCTCATAGAAGGCCCTGGCAGGATGGTGTCCTGCCCTGGGTGGTGGGAGACTCCTGGGAAGGGGGTTGCAGTGGTCACACCTGTCCCATGGAGCTGGACCTAGCTCTCCAATCCAGGCATTGCGACCTGGCAAATGGGTCACAGTGCTGCTCAGATTTGGCTTGGCCACCTCTCCATCATGCCGGAGGGGCAGATAGGCCAAACCTGAGTAGCACTGTGACCCATGTGCCAGGTTGCAGTGACGGGACTGGGGAGCCTCGGCCAGCCCCACAGGATAAGAACTTCAGGAGCCATAGTTGTAGGGTAAGTTTTTCATTGTATGTTGCTTTATAAACATGGGGCTTTATCTACATCCACTTTTCAGAACAGGATGGAACTCCATTTGTTTGCAGCTATTTACAAAAGACTCCATAGTTTTATGCAACCTTATGTAATCCATGCCTGCTTGGTGTGGAACTCTGTCCTCCTCTAGTGGCACCTAGACCAGCTTGAGATTGATGAGCCTGCTACAGCCGTGGCTAAAATATATGCATCTTTTAGCTCATGCAATAAAGGTTTATGCATTAAGCTCCAAAGGTCCCAGGTTTGATCCCAGCCAACAATGATTGGGTCTGTCCATGGCATTACATTTAATTTAAACCAAAAATATCACCTATCACTCAAAGGGCATGCTAAGGTCAGCTAAGAAAACTTTTAACTACCAGCACTGAATATATCACTATACACTGTAAGTACCAATGAATTTTTTATCAATGAGGAATTTATTTATTTTTAATATATTTTTCATGAGCAAACTATAATTTCCTAAAATTAATTTCTGGACTAGTGTTCTTGAACTGGTTGGAGACACAGCAAGGATGAATTTGGTCCCTAATCTTCTTTATAGTCTGGTCCAATTAGTTAAATGCCATTTGAAGTGTTGGAAAAGAGGATGATTTTGAGTAGGGTTAGTAATCATTTTAATTCCAAATTTAAACTGTGTTTGATCATTTCCAACACATGCTGAATGAAAGATGGACAAATCAAATAAAACTGAGCTAAATTTTTCCTCCAGAGCTGTGAGAAACTCAGCAGTTTTAGTATGCAGGACTGGGGAATTTACACAAACAAGAAGCTAGTTAAACAGAATATAAAAGAGTGAAATGCCTGTAGGCTTCATGGAAACTTTTTGAAAACACCTAATAGGGCTCAAATGTCACATATGGCCCATTAAAAAAATTGTAAGACCAAAAAATGACAGCATGGCTGAACAACCAGGACCAGCTCTAGGCACCAGCAAACCAATCACGTGCTTGGGGCAGCATTCCGGACACTTTTCTTCTACAGCTGCGCTCTCAGAGGTTTTGTTTGTTTGTTGTTGTTTTTTGCTTTGGGCGGCCAAAAACCTAGAGCCGGCCCTGTAAACAACAAAATAAAAGTGGTGGTTAAAGACAAAAAGACACCCTTTAAAAACTGGAAGACAGATCCTACTGAGGAAAATAGAATAGAGTATAGGCTCTGGCAGGCTAAAAAAGAATTTGAAGAGCACCTAGCAAAAGACTCAACAACTGACAACAAAAATATTCTTTTAAGTATATCAGAAGCAGGAACCCTGCAAAACAATCAGTGGGGCCACTGGGCAACTGAGGTGCTAAAGGAGCACTCAAGAATGGGTTGGAGGAGCAAAAAGAGATGTATAAGTTACAGGCCATGCAGCCCAATGAGGCATTTTTGAAACACAATGAAAGTTTTGAGGAAATTAGACAGGTACTTTGAATACCTGTGTAACAAAATGCTTGGCAGAGCATAAAGTCTGTTGAATGTCACAGAAATGTTAAAAAATAGGACCCATTGGCAGCTGATCCTGAGAGATGTCCTGACCAGGCTGGGCCAAAGAGAGAGACCCAGATGACCACCACCTCCACCTCAACTCTGGCTAAATCCAAAACACCACCTGAGATGTGAGACACTCCCCTTCTCCCATGTGTCCTTATCCTTTCCATCACTTTCCTTTTGCCTTCTGCTTAATAAGAGACAGGGAAAAAACTGCTTTCGCAGCAGGGCAAGGCCTGTGGCAATTTAAAGTGATGGCTTTTGGCTTGTGCAATGTACCAGCTACATTTAAGAGGCTAATGAAGAGAATAAGAAATAGCATGCACTTCTCAGCCTGTCTGTTATATCACAACAATATCCTGGTTCATGTTAAAACATTTGAGCAGGTAGGAAAACATTTACTAATGGTCGGTGATGAAGGCTGCCAATTTGAAAGTGAACCCAAAGAAATGTGAGTTATTTCAAAAAGAGGTAATTTACATTGGGCTATCCAGAGCTGGCTAACTACCTAACCACTCACAGCTATGCAGAGTTTTATAGGGCTCTGCTCCTATTACAGAAGGTTCATATGGTGGATTTGCCGATACTACAAAACCACCACAGAGATGAAGAGAGAAAGGGAAGCCATTTCTAGTGATCAGCAGAGTGTGGTAAATGATCTGGAAAAAGGGGTAAACAGTGAGGTGGCAAAATTTGCAGATAATACAAAACAAGATAGTTAAGTCCCAAGCAGACTACAAAGAGCTACAAAAGGATCTCACAAAACTGGGCAACAAAATGGCAGATCAAATTCAATGTTGATAAATGCAAAATAATGCACATTGGAAAACATAATCCCAACTATACATATACAATGATGGGGTCTAAATTAGCTGTTACTTACTCAAGAGAGAGATCTTGGAGTCATTGTGGATAGTTCTCTGAAAACATCCACTCAATGTGCAGCGACAGTCAAAAAAGCAAACAGAATGCTGGGAATCATTAAGAAAGGGATAGATAATAAGACAGGAAATATCATATTGCCTTTATATAAATCCATGGTACGCCTATATCTTGAATACTGTGTGTAAATGTGGTTGCCCCATCTCAAAAAAGATATATTGGACTTGGAAAAGGTTCAGAAAAGGGCAACAAAAATGATTAGAGGTATGGAATGGCTGCCATATGAGGAGAGATTAATAAGATTGGGACTTTTCAGTTTGGAAAAGAGACGATTAAGGTTGGATATGATAGTGGTCTATAAAATCATGACTGGTGTGGAGAAAGAAAATAAGGAAGTGTTATTTACTCCTTCTCAAAACACAAGAACTAGGGCCACCAAATGAAATTAATAGGCAACATGTTTAAAACAAACAAAAGGAAGCATTTTTTCATCCAACACACAGTCAACTTGTGGAACTCCTTGCAAGAGGATGTTGTGAAGGGCAAGACTATAACAGCGTTCAAAAAAGAGCTTGATAAATTCATGGAGGATAGGTCCATCAATGGCTATTAACCAGAATGGGCAGGGATGGTGTCCCTAGCCTCTGTTTGCCAGAAGTTGGGAATGGGCAACAGTGGATGGATCACTTGATGATTACCTATTCTGTTCGTTCCCTCTGGGGCACCTGGCATTGCCCACCTGTTAGAAAACAGGATACTGGTCTAGATGGACCTTTGGTCTGACCCATTTTGGCCATTCTTATATTCTTATGATGTAGCATTTTCAAAGCTGAAAAAGGTTCTTATGACTACTCCTGTCTTGGTCTATCCTGTTTCAAAACCCCTTTCATATTGGACACAGATGCTACTGTCTTCAGTTTGGGAGCAGTCTAGATGCAAGAACACAAGGGACTTGAGAGGGTGGTTGCTTACAGTAGCAAAAGTCTAAGTTCTCCTGAGACAAATAATTGCACTACACAAAAAGAACTTCTAGCAGTGGTTACATATATGGAACATTTTCATCTCTATTTGTTTGGAAGGGAGTTTATGGTCAGGACAGGCCATGCTTCCCTGCAATGGCTCTTTAGATTCAGGAATTGTGAGGGATGACAGCTTTCCACATTGTTGGAGAAACTGCAGTGCTATGATTTCACAGTCCCATCCAGGTCTGTCCATAAGCATGGTATTGCTGGCACCTTATCCAAATGGCCTTTTGGGGATGCTAATTGCAAACAATGCCCTAAGCAGGAGAGCAAGGAATTAGTTGCTCATGGGAATGAGTGTGCCTCTCTTCCGCTAGTAATTATTCACAAAACTGCTAATGTTCCTGTGTCATCCACTGGAGCAATGGGGGTAGGGTTGAAAGAGTGGACTCCAGAGCAACTAATGACTTCCCAGAACTGATCATGACATCAGGATAGTATTTGATTGAAAAATCAAATGCAAACACAACCAACTTGAATGTAGTGTCCACTCACAATATCACAGTAAAAGCCTTCAGGTCACATTGGGAAAACTTGTAAAGTTAAAATATTGTACAGAAGAGGGGAGAAACCAGCAGGTGATGGGTACAGCTATCAGCTAATTATAACAAAATATACTGAAAACATGGTTCTGAGGTTGTCATGATATTAAAACTACTAGAGATTCTGGGGTTGCAGAAACCTTAGCCAAGCTAAGGAACCATTTCTAGTGGATAAAATAGAGATAGGATGTAGGCAATTGGTGCAGGAAATATGAAGTTTGCATTGTAAAGCAGTGGTTCTCAAAGCCGGTCCGTCACTTGTTCAGGGGGTGTGAGAAGCGGCGCGGGCTGAGGGATGTGCTGGCCGCCACTTCCCGCAGCCCCCATTGGCCTGAAGCAGCGAACTGTGGCCAGCGGGAGCCGCAATCGGCTGAACCTGCGGATGCGGCAGGTAAACAAAGCAGCCCGGCCCGCCAGGGGGCTTACCCTGAACAAGCAGAGGACCGGCTTTGAGAACCACTGTTTGTAAAGAATGGTCCCCCTAATACTGGGAAAGCCCTTTTGCAGCAATATCTTATGGAACCACCAATGGAGCACATTTCTCTTGATGTTCTTGGACAATTGCCTGAGATACAGGCTGGCAATCCATATTTGCTGGTTGCTATGGGGCTATTTTACAAAATGGCCTAAGACTATCCAATAAGAAATCCAGAGGCTGTGATAGTAGCAGAGGTCCTAGTGTCTTAACTGGGATCATTCACCACATTTGGGGTCCAAAGTGAGTTCACACAAAGATCAAGGAAGAAACTGAATCCTCAAGCATTTGAACAGATTTGTGAGATTCCAGGGATCCACAAAACGCACACCACCCTTGCACACTCACAGTCTGATGGGATGGTGGAAAGGTTTAATAGGACTTTGAGGGTTCAGCTGACTCCCTTTGTAGAACAGCACAAAGGGACTGGGAACCAACATATCTCATTCCTTTTGATGGCTTATAGAACAGCAGTCAATGAGAGTACAAAGTGTACCTCAGCTCACCTCATATTTGTGTCTGTTACAGCCGCCACCCTGCTGCATTCCTTTCTGTTTTCCTCTCTGTGTGGCTGCCCCCCCCCCCGGCCATGGGGCTAGCAAGAGTCATAGCCTGGCCCTGCTCAGTGGAATGGCCTTTGCAGACTAACCGGAGCCATTGCTCTGCTCAGGTGGGGGTGGGCCCCTGTGCCTCCTTTGTTCAGACCTGGGCTCGGTGTAGGGGGCACTGCCCAAGAATGCAAGACCTTATATGGCCACATAGCTGAGCATGTAAGTCATGCCTGTGATTTAGGACTTGCCCGGACATGTCTGTGCTCACCTGAAGTCTTCTCTCCTCCCCTGTAAGAAGGAGAACCAATCAAAGTTACTGGCGGGAAACTGCCTAAGTTTGCCTATATAACCAGACATTTTCTAAGCAGACCTCGGAGAAGGTCCTTACTTTGCCACCTGGTCTGATCAGCTAGGGGTCTTTGGGAGGCCCTCCCCCCGCTCTCGTTTGTTTTTGAGCGTACCCCCGTTTTTAAACTCCCCTCCCACGAACAACGAATTTTGCCTGGAGATCTCCTGATTATTGTGAACGAATTGAGTCCTCTCTGTGTCCTCTGATGCTGCTGCTGTGCCTGCCTCTGCTGTTGTCCTGGGGATTGGTAAGAACTCTCTCTTGCAGACCCTCCCTGTTCTAGCTGCTGGCTTTTTCTTCCCCCAAAAGACAGACCCAAGTTAACTCCTTGGTCTGCATCTGTAATCTGTTTCTGGTTCTACAGCTCCTTTGCTGCTAGAAATAAGCCTGTGCCTCCCTGAATTCTATCCTGGGCAGCTCACTTGCAGTTGCTCCACTGCTGCAGCCACACCCGTAAAGAACCACCCCCTAGTATAAGGTGCACTCATTAGGTTAAGTTAGGTTTAGCATTATACTCTGTAAGTTAGGCTTAGAGAATTGTTGCATTGTGTTTTGTTACTTGCTAATTTGTGTAGTCTTGGTTAAGTTAGATCATAGATAAGATTTTACTGTGTTTTGTATAATTGTGGTTAAGTCTGTCTTTCCACTGCAACCATACCCCCCCCCAGCTTCTTTGTGTCCCTCTGAATCCTTACAGTCTGTCTGTTCTCTGTGTCTCTCTAAGTTTAAATCTCCCTCTGCTCCACCACGTGCCCCTCTTCCCCCATCCCAATCTAGCATAAAACCCCATTGGTTACTTTTTCCTCTCTGATACACCTCACATTCTATATTTACACCACTGTGACACATTTTTACCTAAAATTGTTTGTTATTTAACATATTTTTTCCATAACTGTTAGTTGGATATATGCTGCTGTGACTCACCTTTCTACATAGAAATTGTTAACTGCCTGTTACATTTATACCTCAGTGTTAATTGTTCACCAACTGTATTGTACCCCATTATTGAAACCCCCTATACTGTTCACCAAAAGAAATCCCTCCCCAATTGTCTACCTTAACAAACCCCACACCCCTCACCATTAAATTTTCCCTGTTTTTGCATTTTCTTAATAAAGTTTATTTTGCACCCCACCCGTGTGGTAATTGTCCCCCAAGATCCCCTACCTGCTGGCTGGGACAATTTGATCATGAGCTAAGGACCCCAGCCAACCTCTTGTATGGAGTTCCTGAGGAAAAACAAAAGAATTTGAACCATTTGTAGAATGCAGAAGCCCCACAATCCCAAACTGAAGAAGTTCACACCTTTGCTAGGGAAAATTTGAGGATAGCCTCTGATAAAATGTAAAGGCTGTATCAATGATTTAAATAATGGCATAGAGAGTACACTTATAAAGTTTGCGGACGATACCAAGCTGGGAATGGTTGCATGTGCTTTGGGGGATAGGATTAAAATTCAAAATGATCTGGACAAACTGGAGAAATGGTCTGAAGTAAATAGGATGAAATTCAATAAGGACAAATGCAAAGTACACCACTTAGGAAGGAACAATCAGTTGCACACATACAAAATGGGAAATGACTGCCTAGGAAAAAGTACTGAGGAAAGGGATCTGGGGGTCATAGTGGACCACAAGCTAAATATGAGTCAACAGTATAACACTGTTGCAAAAAAAGCAAACATTCTAGGACATATTAGCAGGAGTGTTGTAAGCAAGACACAAGAAGTAATTCTTCCGCTCTACTCTGCGCTGACTGGGACCCAACTGGAGTATTGTGCCTAGTTCTGGGTACTACATTTCAGAAAAGATGTGGACAAATTGGAGAAAGTCCAGAGAAGAGCAACAAAAATGATTAAAGATTTAGAAAACATGACCTATGAAGTAAGTTTGAAAACATTGGTTTGTTTAGTCCAGGGGTCGGCAACCGGTGGCTCGCGGCTCGCCAGGGTAAGCACCCTGGCGGGCTGGCCCGGTTTGTTTATCTGCCGCGTCGGCAAGTTCGGCCGATCGCGGCTCCCACTGGCCACGGTTCGCAGTCCCAGGCCAATGCGGGAGGCAGGAAGCCACGGCCAGAACATCCCTCGGCTCGCGCCGCTTCCTGCCTCCCGCATTGGCCTGGGACCGCGAACCGCGGCCAGTGGGAACCGCGATCGGCCGAACTTGCCGACACGGCAGATAAACAAACCGGGCCGGCCCGCCAGGGTGCTTACCCTGGCGAGGTGCGAGCCACCGGTTGCCGACCCCTGGTTTAGTCTGAAAAAGAGAAGACTGGGGGTGGAGGGTGGATACGGGATGGGACATGATAACAGTTTTCAAGTACATAAAAGTTTGTTACAAGGAGGACGGAGAAAAATTGTTCTTCTTAACCTCTGAGGATAGGACAAGAAGAAATGGGCTTAAATTGCAGCAAGGGAGGTTTAGGTTGGACATTAGGAAAAACTTCCTAACTGTCAGGGTGGTTAAGCACTGGAATAAATTGACTAGGGAGGTTGTGGCATCTCCATCACTGGAGATTTTTTAGAGCAGGTTAAACAAACACCTGTCAGGGATGGTCTAGATAATACTTGGTCTAGATGACCGCTTGAGGTCCCTTCCAGTCCTATGAGTCTATGATTCTATGTAAGGCCATATGGGGAAATTTTTAAAAGAGGGGACCTGGTCCACAATCCTAGAAAAAAGAAGGGTAGAAGCCCTAAACTAGATAAATCTTGGGATAGCCCCTATACTATTCTGACCCAAATCAATAAAGTGATGTACAGGATACAGTTTGGTCCCACAACTAAACCCAAAGTTATCCATAAAAACCATCTAAGGCAGCGGTTCTCAAACTTTAGCAACCTGAGGACCCCCATTTTGATTTAAAATTTTTTGCAGACCCCAAACCAGCTTCTAATTTTCCCCTGGGGTGCTAAACCCCCACTCAGCCCCTGGCCCCACCTCCACTACACCCTTCCTCCAAGGCCCCACACAGCCCCGCCTCTTTCCACCCCCTCCCTGAGCACACCCCGTCCCCACTCCTCCGCCTCCCTCCCAGCACCTCCTGCATGCCACTGAACAGCTGTTCCATGATGTGCAGGAGGCGCTGGGAGGGAGGGGGAGGAGTTGATCAGCGGGGCCAGCAGCCCCGGACATGACTCGCAGATAGGAGTGCTAACTTTTGTTGGATGAATTTCTGGAGGTTTCATAACATGACATTATCTTTAATTAAAGATTAATCTTTCATTCCTGGAGACTCCAGGACAATCCTGGAGGGTTGGCAACCCTACTCACAGACCCCCTGGAGTACCCTCATGGACCCCCAGGGTGTTAGTGATTTGAAACCTTCCTAACAGAAATGTGCTGAAAATATGTAAGTATGTAAAATACTCAAGCTTGTATCATTTGTAATTTATTACAATATTCCTATTCTTTCTGTTGGGGATGGATTATTGGGAGTCACTTTTTGTATATTATTTTCTTTATAACTCACATTCCATGTATTTTGCCCTTATATATTTGCTCCTGTCTTCCCTAATCTGCCTTTGAATCTGTCTGCTCAGTTCCTTATATTGTCTCCCTCATTCTTCCAAAGTTATGACTGCTGAAAAGTCTATATTTTTCCAGAGCAATATATGCATGTGAATCATGGGAAGTTAATGCTACTGAAAAGAAAATTGAAGCTTTTGAGGTGTGGTGCTGGCAACAACTCTTGCATATCATCTGGATGGGAAAAAAGACAAATGCTTATGTTAAAAATGTTATTGAAGAGAAGCAAACCTTGTTGTCAGAAATCAACAGATGCAAACTTATGTACTTTGGTGACATTAGGCAAAGATAGAAATAACCTTGATTAAGCTATTATGGGAAGAATGGTGGAGGGTCATCATAGTAGGGATGAACAACAACAAGGAGCTGAATGGGTGGCTGCTGACAGATCATTGGAAGGTCAGTTGCTGAGTGCTTGAAAGTAGCAGTGGTTTGTGAAGGCTTCCAAAAATTCTGCTATCATGTCACCAATATTCAGACATGAAAAAATGGATTTACTTACTGGGTGTCACCATTTAATCCTGATTGGGACTGTGATCGGAATCTGAGGTGGTGGGGATGGTGTAGTTACGATGTGGGTTAAACCTTGTGATGGGTTGAGTTGAAACCTTATTAAAAATAATGTGTGAACTGCCCTTCATTTAAGGTAGCTGTAAGTGACAGTTAAAGGGCCATCCCTAAAACAAGGCATAATGGAGTCTGCCCAGAAACTAGCACCACATGGGCAGAGGGTTCCACTGAGCATTGCATTGTCTGTCTGTCTGTCTCTGTCTCTCTCTCTCTGGTGTGGACAAAGTCAGCAGGGGAAGGGCAGACAAGAAACAGAGAATCAGGACCAGTGCAAGAAAGCAAAACAGCAACCTGTAAGCAGGGTGTGACCCTGGGAAAGCCTAGACTGGTTCAGGAGTGCTGGCTGACCAACACTTGGCTGTAAGCTACAAATGTGCTTCTTTTGGTTTTGGTCCCTCCTGCACTCAGAGAAACAGGACTTTGTACATTGCACGTAAATAAACAAGACTGCATCAAAAGAAAAAATCCAAACCCAGACTCCATCCTCAATTTCTACTCCCACTTGGAACATCCCCAGGGGCCTGAACTTTGATTAACCACTCGGGTGAAAAAGGGAAAACAAAGTTACTATTATTGCCTCTCATCACACTGGAAATTCCCAAATAGAATGTCTCCTTGAAGATCTTCTTACCATGTGTGATGGGGTGGCTGCCCCTCACTGGCAGAAAAGGGGTTAAAAGCAGCCCTAGGAAGGCTAAGCTGGAGGCAGCCAATTAGAAAGGAGCTGAGAGGAGTAGCCAATCATGGCCCGGCAGGCTCATATAAGAAGGGCTGCAGGGCAGAGCAGAGTTTAGTAACTGACTGGATCTTAAGGGGAGAAGACCAGACTCCTAACAGAAGGAAGAAGCTCCAGCACCGGGGACAATTCAGTGCTGCAAGAAGGGACCAGGGAACCTAGAGAGAACTCCTGGTGGGCTGCAAGGGCCTTCAGCCTGAGGCCCTGAGGTAAGGGTAGAAAAGGGTGCTGGAGCTGCATGGGATGTGGTCCCAGGGCAAAGGACTGTAATTGTCACTGAGGTAGTGGCTGGGGGGTCATGACAGGGGATCACCAAGTCAAATTTGAGTGAGCAGCATTGTAACCTAGCACATGGGGTCACAGCACTACTCAGATTTCAGCAAAGTTGAATTTAAGTGAGTGGCACCAGTTAAAAGTGCTTGGGCCATGTAGCCCTATGCCCTCTCGCTTCTGAAATTTCAGTTCAATTGCAGAACAGTACATCTGGAATACTGAGTGCATGTTGGGTCCAACATCTCAATTAAGGAGAATTGGGGGGAGGATGGACAGATGAAGGCCCTATAACCTGACCCCATAACACTGGCACATAACACTTGATGATTACCTGTTCCGTTCATTCCCATCTGCGGCACCTGGCATTGGCCACTTTTGGAAGACAGAATACTGGGCTAGATGGACCTTTGGTCTGACCCAGTATGGCCGTTCTTATGTAGTTGCTCAGAAGAGGAATTGTATCCTCCACACTAAAGATCAGCTGTCGGGGACATTTTTAATCAGGACCTGCTCACTTAACAGGAGCTGCCAACCAGACGGAAGCCTAAAGTTTCTCCTTACAGACAGGAAGTTTATGTGACAGCCACCATCTTGGCTGACCCACCGAGGACTTAACCAGGGACCTCATGGGCTAAAAGCATAAGCTGGTAAATCTCACTAGTTGGGGCTCCACCAGAGTCATACTTCCTGTAAATCAGGCACAGTGGAGGACCTGTATCATACCCTTAGCAATGAGTTTCTGACACTTTCGGTTCACTGAAGACATCCTGAGCATTGAAAACTCAACACATTACAAATTAAGCAGATAAGATCTCAAGCTGGCATGAACTTATATTGTTGATTGGTTTGGTGAGGATGTGCCACCTTCTCAGGAATAAGGGAAAATCACAATGCAACAAGAACTAAATTAGAAGAAAGGAAGGGTCAGCCTGCAGCAGACAAATGCAAAATGGCCACCCTTGGGCTGCAGTTGCTTGTCTCTTCGAAATTGATGAAGTGAGTAGAGAGAAAAATATGTTGGAATAAGGTTGCTAAAAGAGGGTACACTGGCACCCAGTGAGTATTAACTGGTGGTTAATCACAAAAGAAATATTTCTCAGGAAAGGGGTTGAATTCCTCCCTTTCTGAAGGTCAGGGTGTGGCTGAAATCATCCCAAAGCTATTTTTAAAGTTGAAGCTACATGTCTGAAACACTTGTGATTTATTATTTTCATTTGGTGTTATGATTCTTTGCCAATGTCTACACTGTGCACCTTACAGCGGCGCAGCTATGCTGCTGCAGCCGTGCTGTTGTAAGGTACGCAGTGTAGCAGCTCTTTGTCACCAGGAGAGAGCTCTCCTGGTGACAAAATAAAATCACCCCCATTGAAGGGCGGTAGCTTTGTCGATGGGACAGCAGCTCCTGCCGACGAAGCACTGTCCATACTGGCATTTTTCATCATTAAAACTTTTGTCGTTCGGGGAGGAGAGGTGTTTTTCATACTCCTGAGTGACAAAAGTTTTTAATGATGAAAGTGCAGTGTAGCCTTAGAATGTCTCGGGGTTTACTATTTGAACATGAGCCACTTCCCATGCTTGAAGAGTACCACCACTGCAACACACTTTAAAATAAAGCATACAGTTTGTGTAATTGTCTCTCTAATCCAATAGAGTTCTTTGACTGTCAGTGAAAAGGCAGATAAGAGAATAAAATTATCTATTTGGATTTTCAAAAAAACAACCTTTTGACAAAGTTCCTCACAAACTTCTATTAGGGAAACTAAGTAGTCATGTCATAAGGAGCAGAGTAACTGTCATGGATTACAAACCAGGTAAGAGGCAGAAAAATAAATAGATTATCTTCAACATAGATTTAACAGTATGTGCAACAATTTCAGTAATAGGCCTGCTCTTGTTTAATGTGTTTATAAATAAACCTAAGAAGGGGATAAAGGATGAAGTGTGAAAACCACAGGTGATATAAAATGACTTAGGCTAGTCAAATTAAGGACCTAACAAAGGTAAGTGAAGAGGCAGCATGATGGCAGCTGAAATTCAGTGTCGACAACTGTAAGGTAAATCTACCCAGATAAAAAGTGGAATTAAAATTGAGTGTATATAAACAATTTAAGGTTGAAAGACAAAACAAGCTACAAACTCAGGTAAAGTTAAACTTAAGAGCAATCAACACATGTTAAGGTGTGCAAATACAGTTACGCCATCCAACTAATCTTAACTGACATCATACAATAACTATACAATTATTAGTGCATGACCTGAGTGTTTGTGGTCCCAGATTAGATTTTTTTTCCCCTCAGTGTCTACACCATGGTAATAATGTGAAGGGGGTGGGGATAAAACCACTAGTGTGTGTTAAAATGAGTTTAATCTAATCTAGGGCCACAAATACTAAAGATGCATTAACCACAATCTCGGGGTAGGAGAGGGTGAAATCCTGCCCCTACTGTAGTCAATAAGAGTTTTGCCATTTATTTCAATGAGGCCAGGGTTCCACCTGTGGTTGTTGCACAGCATTGTTACAGGGCAGAGCTAAGGCTGTTTGGGTGCCTTACCTGTGCATTTCCATACTTTAACACAAGGATCGGCAACCTTTGGCACACGGCCTGCCAGGGTAAGCCCCTTGGCGGGCCAGACCAATTTGTTTACCAGCTGTGTCCACAGGTTCAGCCGATCACGGCTCCCACTGGTCGCAGTTCGCCACTCCAGTCCAATGGGGGCTGTGGGAAGCAGTGTGGGACGAGGGATGTACTGACCGCTACTTCCCGCAGCCCCCATTGGTATGGAGCGGCTAACTGCGGCCAGTGGGACCTGTGATCGGCTCAACCTGCAGATGTGGCAGGTAAACAAACCAACCCGGCCCACCAGGGGGCTAACCCTGGCGGGCCGTGTGCCAAAGGTTGCCGATCCCTGCTTTAACACGTTTGGGTCTCTTTAAATTTAACCTTAACTGGGTTTGTAATGCCAGTTTTGGGGATAATTGCAACATCCTTGCAATACTCTTACCCTTAAATTCCTGATACATTTTCTCAACCTTGGCTCCATCTTAACAAGGAAGGGTGGGAAGAGTTGTTTGGTTGGGAGTTTTGTCTTCAGATATTTGTGGTCATAAGTACTATACCAGTTTTATAGTTATTTCAAGGATCATCCTAATTCATAATATTGACATTAATAGAAAAAAAATTAAAGGTTACAATATAGTTTAGTCTGGCCTCATTTGCCACTTTAGAGGAATGTATTTTGTTTTAAACAAAAACTCTGCTCTTCTTCCTAAATGCTCTTCTGCAGAATGCAGTTGTTTACACTCAAACAATAGCCAGTTCCATCTAAGGACTGGTAACATTTTTGTTGGAACAGCAAGCTCACTATACTTTTTAATTGTGAACAAATGGATCAGATGGTATACACTCTATACATTGCTTACGTCTGAAATTAATATCTATGTATTTTCCTCTATACCACAGATTCCTCAGCTACTAATGGAGCCAAGAAGGCTTGGAAGTTTTCTTTGCCTTTTCAGAATTGTCCAACCAGAACCCCCAGTACTTGAGAGTCATTAAATGAGGACAGATTGCTAAGCTACAGGTATTCAGAGTAATATATCCCAGTCCTGAAAGAGTCCATTATAAAAACTAGTGACAAATGCACTTTACAACTTTTCACAGAATGAATTAGCATATCTATTGCCTAAAATCGATAGAGTAACAATGACTTACTGATTTTGCTACATCTTCCTCATAACTTTCTATAGATTCATACTATTTACCATAACTTTCCCCTCTTCTGTCTTATTTTATAAAGTCATCCAAAAAAAGTCAGCATAAGGTAGAGACAAAATAGTAATATTCTTTTGTGACCTTGGAGGACTCTAGACACCTTTTATAATGGTAGTTCTTTGCCTTTTACAGTTGCTGCCTCCATTCAGCTATAATACTGAATATTCTTAATATTTTACTTTAGCATGAGGTGTTTCTCACCTTCTATTGATATTTCTCATTATGGAAGCCCTAGGTTGGTTTTTGGTTTTTTTTAAGGTCCCCTGAACAGCAGACCTGTAGAAAATATTCTTTAGGAATAGCATCCAGGTTTCATGGCAGATAACTGGTATTTCTAAACAATTAATTCAAACTCCACAGCATCTAAAATAAAAGTGGTACATGAGGCTCTTGAGGCAACATTTTCTTTGTAATGCCATTGCCTTGTTCCCCCGTGAGCAAGAATAAAAAGAAATCTGTGTCACATTTTGAAATATTTTATTATATTGCATTAGCAACATTCCTTTTCATTTAGATTTTTAATTTAAATTGTTAATATTGATTTTTATAATACAGTGCAAAAGTCATTTGTGGTTGGCTTTTTTCATAATTGCAATGACTTTTATATTACACTGGAGAAGATGAATATTGATGTGATTGTGTCAAGAATTTATAATGTAATAAAACATTGATGCCACATAGTACAGAAATATCATTGCTCACAATTCTGGTTTAGCTTAAGCGATGCCCGTAAGAGTGGTTGGATTATTTTTCTTACCTGTAAATGGTATTTGTCTGGTGCAGGGATTGGCAACCTTTGGCACGTGGCCCGCCAGGGTCAGACGTTTTTTCTCAGCTATGAGGAACATCGCTGGGTCAATCTAATTTTTAAGTGTAGACCAAGCCTAAGAAAGCCTGTCTTTGTCTGACAAGCTGCTTATATCCTTCTGCTTACAAAGTTCAGGGCTCCAAGGATGTTCCAGTTGGAAGTAGAAACTGATTGAATCTGATATTTTCTTTGCTCCAATATTGATTTACAGGGAATGTACAAAGTTCTGCATCTCTGAACACAAGAAGAAAAAGGGCAATTTCTGAGCTTACAACCCCAAGCCTCTTCAGCCAAAAGCACTCTTTCTCTCTCGCTTTTTCCAGGGTCATATTGTGCTCACTCGCTACTGCTTGTTTGTTTTTGGGTTTTTGTTTTTTTTTTCCTTCTGCTTCTCTGTTCTCAGTTTCCTTGTGTCCTGAAAACTCCTCCCACACACAAAACAAGCAATACTCAGTGAAACCCTGCCATCCACTGAGTCCGTACTCCTGGGTGGGTTCACAGCCTCCTTTTGTCCTAGGCTCGCAGCATAATTTGGCTGGGGGGGCGCGGGAGAGCTTTCCAGACATTTCTGAAAGATTTTTTTTCTGCCAAATATGTGGCATTGGCATATACAGGTTGTATACTCATGAGTAATGCAGCCAGCCCAAACTCATGCTGGCAAGACATTTATGAAACCCACACTCTTGGAATATGGTAGCACCTCACTTAATGTTGTAGTCATGTTCCTGAAAAATGCGACTTTAAGCGAAACGATGTTAAGCAAATCCAATTTCCCCATAAGAATTAATATAAATGAGGGAGTTAGGTTCCAGGGAAATTTTTTTCACCAGACAAAAAAGCTATTTTTACGTGTGTGTGTGTGTGTGTGTGTATACACATATATAAAAGTTTTAAACAAACAATTTAATATTGGTACACAGTGATAATGATTGTAAAGCTTGGTTGAGGTGGAGGAGTCAGAGGGTGGGATATTTCCCTTACTGCTAAATGACGAACTAGCAATTGGCTGAGCCCTCACGGGTTAACTCTCTCTCTACACAAGGCAGCAGGAATGGAGGAAGATATGCGCATTTCCCTTACTGTACACTGCCTTGTTAATTAAATCAGCTTGCTGAGAAGGCAGCTGCTGCAAGCTCCCTCCATCTTGAGCCCTGGTGTGTCCCCTCTGCTCTATGGAAGATGGGGTAAGCGTGGTGCAGGAGCAGGAGGGAGGCGGACACCCTGACATTAGTCCCCCACACAGCAAGCAGGAATTTCTGGGAGCAGCTCCAAGGCAGACGGCAGGAGCAGCACATGGCAGTGGAAGGAGGGACAGCTGAACTGCAGGTTCAGGGAACTTAGGGGAGCGGGGAGCTGATAGGGGGGCTGCCAGTCCACCCTGGTTCCAAGCCCCCACCAGCTAGCTGCAACGGGCTGCTCTTCCTGCAAGCAGTAGACAAAGAAATAACATTAAAAGGGAGCATTACACAACTTTAAATGAGCATGTTCCCTAATTGATCAGCAAGGTAACAACGAAACAACGTTAACCAGGACGACTTTAAGTGAGGACGACTTTAAGTGAGGAGTTACTGTATTAACTTGATCCTCAATATGTAGCATACAATGTATTTATTGCCGCTCTCCCATAACAAAAAGTCTTTTTAAAAAATGGTTATGCAACACCACATCATCTTGTATTTTTCATACATACATACTCCTATAGACCTTAGTGACCATACCTAGAATCTGGTCCATTTGAAGCAACAAAAAGCAAAACAACTTTTTAATAATTAATTATCAGCCCTTTTGTCCCTGAATAAAATATCCAATCTGGAAATTGTTTATCAATATCATATCAATGATTTATGTCAAAAATATCTTTTTTTTCTACTAGGTAATTATACTATCATAAATCATTATTGGGTCCAATTAATCATGAAACATCATTTCTATTTTTCTGGGAAAGTTAAAGGACAAACTGTTATTCCTTTTTTAGCAATCATCCTAATATTTACTGGTAACAACAATGTATCCTGGAAGATTATGCAAATACTGAAAGGGCTGCTTTCATGAATACCCGCCAAAAGTATTTGTATTGGAAAGTTATAGATTTGCTTAATGGAAAGCCAAGACACACAGCCTGCAATCTTACTCTTCTCTTGAAAAATTTGCATTTTTTTATGATAAATACTTTGCAAGTCAGGCAGGGAAGATAAAATAAGTGATTTAGTATTTTATGTTCAGTTGTAACTGAAAAGAACATTCTCTATGCAGATCTCATTAAGTTCACCTAACAAACAATGGTTGATACTGTTAACTCTTGAAGGCATATTTTTTAAAAGGTCAGGCACAAATAAAAATGTGTGTTCTGCTTCTCATCAGTGCTGCTGTGTATCATGAATAAATCCTTAACACCTGCTGCTATACATGGCTTTTTTTTTCTCCTTAAAAGTGAAAAATATTTTAGGGCTTTTTAATAAGAAAAAACTAACAATGTCTGTAGAGTTTTCATGGAGTTTACCTGAAAAAACTTGTCTTTTCTGTATAAATTATGTTTATTCAATGCTAAGAATTATAGGGTTCTAGCTGCACTGTAAACCTTGCCAGCCAGCCAGTTAACCTGTCTTTCTTAGACTCCCTTAACAAAACCCTCTCACCATAGGCCCAGATATTGAAGTGCCTAATTCCCACTGAAACCAACAGGAGTTCAGCACCTAAATACCTTTGAGGACCTGAACTGTAGTAGCTGAGCTCCTCCCAGGTTAGGTTATCAAAGTGAGGCCCCTCATGAAGTCTTTGACTCTTCTTTTTTCCTCTGGCTAGAGGTAGCTCTGCATGGAGTAGAAGATGAGTTATTAATGACAATTTCCTGGTGCAAGTGCTGGAGGAACCAACTAGGGGAAAAGCTCTTCTTGACCTGCTGCTCACAAACAGGGAAGAAATAGTAAAGGAAGCAATAATGGATGGGAACCTGGGAGGCAGTGACCATGAAATGGTCGAGTTCAGAATCCTGACAAAAGGAAGAAAGGAGAGCAGTAGAACAGAGACCCTGGACTTCAGAAAAGCAGACTTCGACTCCCTCAGGGAACTGATGGGCAAGGTCCCCTGGGAGAATAACATGACAGGGAAAGGAGTCGAGGAAAGCTGGCTGTATTTTAAAGAAACCTTATTGAGGTTGCAGGAACAAACCATCCCGATGTGTAGGAAGAATAGTAAATATGGCAGGCGACCAGCTTGGCTTAACAGTGAAATCCTTGCTCGTCTTAAACACAAAAAAACAGCTTACAAGAAGTGGAAGATTGGACAAATAACCAGGGAGGAGTATAAAAGTATTGCTCAGCCATGCAGGAGTGAAATTAGGAAGGCCAAATCACACTTGGAGTTGCAGCTAGCCGGAGATGTTAGGAGTAACAAGAAGGGTTTCTTCAGGTATGTTAGCAACAAGAAGAAAGTCAAGGAAAGTGTGCGCCCCTTGCTGAATGAGGGAGGGAACCTAGTGACAGAGGATGTGGAGAAAGCTAGTGTACTCAATGCTTTTTTTGCCTCTGTCTTCACAGACAAGGTCAGCTCCCAGACAGCTGCACTTTGCAGCACGGTCTGGGGAGGAGGTGACCAGCTCTCTGTGGAGAAAGAAGTAGTTCGGGACTATTTAGAAAAGCTGGACGAGCACAAGTCCATGGGGCCGGATGCGCTGCATCCGAGGGTGCTAAAGGAGTTGGCCGATGAGATTGCAGAGCCATTGGCCATTATCTTTGAAAAATCATGGCGATCGGGGGAGGTCCCGGATGACTGGAAAAAAGCTAATGTAGTGCCCATCTTTAAAAAAGGGAAGAAGGAAGATCCAGGGAACTACAGGCCAGTCAGTCTCACCTCAGTCCCTGGAAAAATCATGGAACAGGTCCTCAAGGAATCAATTCTGAACCACTTAAAGGAGGGGAAAGTGATCAGGAACAGTCAGCATGGATTCACCAAGGGCAAGTCATGCCTGACTAACCTAATTGCCTTCTATGATGAGATAACCGGCTCTGTGGATGAGGGGAAAGCAGTGGATGTGCTATTTCTGGACTTTAGCAAAGCTTTTGATACAGTCTCCCACAGTATTCTTGCCAGCAAGTTAAAGAAGTATGGGCTGAATGAATGGACGGTAAGGTGGATAGAAAACTGGCTAAATGGTCGGGCTCAACGGGTATTGATCAATGGTTCCATGTCTAGTTGGCAGCCGGTATCAAGTGGAGTGCCCCAAGGGTCGGTGCTGGGGCCGGTTTTATCTTCATTAACGATCTGGAGGATGGTGTGGACTGCACCATTAGCAAGTTTGCAGATGACACTAAACTGGGAGGAGTGGTTGATATGCTGGAGGGTAGATATAGGATACAGAGTGACCTAGACAAATTAGAGGATTGGGCCAAAAGAAATATGATGAGGTTCAACAAGGACAAGTGCAGAGTCCTGCACTTAGGACGGAAGAATCCCATGCACTGCTACAGACTAGGGACCGAATGGCTGGGCAGCAGTTCTGCAGAAAAGGTCCTAGGGGTTATGGTGGACGAAAAGCTGAATATGAGTCAACAGTGTGCCCTTGTTGCCAAGAAGGCTAATGGCATTTTGGGTTGTATAAGTAGGGGCATTTCCAGCAGATCGAGGGATGTGATCATTCCCCTCTACTCAGCACTGGTGAGGCCTCATTTGGAGTACTGTGTCCAGTTTTGGGCCCCACACTACAAGAAGGATGTGGATAAATTGGAGAGAGTCCAGCGGAGGGCAACAAAAATGATTAGGGGGCTGGAGCACATGACTTATGAGGAGAGGCTGAGGGAACTGGGATTGTTTAGTCTGCAGAAGAGAAGAATGAGGGGGGATTTGATAGCTGCTTTCAACTACCTGAAAGGGGGTTCCAAAGAGGATGGATCTAGACTGTTCTCAGTGGTAGAAGATGACAGAACAAGGAGTAATGGTCTCAAGCTGCAGAGGGGAAGGTTTAGGTTGGACATTAGGAAAAACTTTTTCACTAGTAGGGTGGTGAAGAACTGGAATGGGTTACCTAGGGAGGTGGTGGAATCTCCTTCCTTAGAGGTTTTTAAGGTCAGGCTTGACAAAGCCCTGGCTGGGATGATTTAGTTGGGTTTGGTCCTGCTTTGAGCAGGGGGTTGGACTAGATGACCTTCCAACCCTGAGATTCTATGATTCTATGACATGTTATATATGGTGGGAAGCTTTCTCTAAGAGGAGGGTCTTGCAGTGTTGCCATAACGTGGTCAGCTCTTGATTAGCCCTACCTCTTCTAGAAATATCTTCCACGGCAAGATCCCTTCATCTGCCATTGCCTTATTTCAAGCTCTCACATGCTTTGTTCTGGGTAGAACTGATTAGAATATGGAATTTCCATCCCACAAGACATTCCAATATTTTGACAATTTTTTTCCTCTGGATTGGGATGAAAAATAGAATTAAACATTTTTCATGTAACATAGGAGCAGTAGAGGGAGAGACCATCATGCGTTATTGGGGAGAATGGGAGGAACTCAGAACTACAACTCATGAGGCAATGGGTAGCTCAGTAGGACACAGAAATTAATGTCAACCCAATGTGAAACAAAGCCTTTTGTTTTGGTTTTCCTGACAGAAAATTCCACCAAAATCAATCTTTTCCTGGAAAAAATTCTAATTTTTACAAAACTCCATTTTCCAACAAGAAAATGTTTTATTTGAAATTTTTCCAGTAGCCCTAGTTCTGGGCTTTGTGCGCTGCATTACTCCAGAGTGTGACTTTCTTAGCAATTAATAGAAATGCAGGGGCAGATTCCCAAATAAAATCCAAACCCTTTGCACCATTCAGGTGGGATGGACGAGCAGCATTCTGGCTGCAAAGAGCCATCAGGGATTTCCCTCAGTCATGACCCGTTGCAAAGGGCATAACCACTTTCTGACAGCCTGCCTTTCCCTCCCGTCCTTCTGTACCAAGCAGCACTTTGCCTCAGCAAAGAAAGTGGCCTGAAGTCCCTAATGTACATGGGATTTGATCTATTAATAGCTTTGGAGATCATGACTAAGGCATTGACCTATTAGCAGAAGCAGACTGTGGAGCCAATGGCGTGTCTGGAGCACTGGAACAAAATGCTCACAGTAGCCAAATTCAGGGAGGATGTGGGAAACCACTTTATAAGATAACAGAGAGATATACCTATCTCATAGAGAATTGGAAGGGACCCTGTAAGGTCATTGAGTCCAGCCCCCTACTTTCACTAGCAGGACCAAGTACTGATTTTGCCCCAGATCTCTAAGTGGCCCCCTCAAGGATTGAACTCACAACCCTGGGTTTAGCAGGCCAATGTTCAAACCATTGAGCTATCCCTCCCAGCTTGCCACAAAAGCTGGAACCTTGCCATTGTCTTCACATTCAGCTTCAGCCATAGTTATTACAGTTGGCGGAGATGGCAAACAATAGGTGGAAGTGACAAATGCATACAGCTCTGTGGCCAGGTTCTCACGGGGAAGGAAGTGATGAAGATCCCCAGCAAGCTGGAGGTGGAAGAAGTTGTTTTTCCACCACTGGCCCTACCTAATCTTGTAGGCTTAGTCGTGAGACCAACAGGATCCTGAGGCTTTACATCACTATGACAAAGTAGGGAAAGGAGAGAAAAGAGTCTGCAAAGCAGCTGGAGGCTATCAGAGAATCTGCTCCATGGTGTTTTCTGAGGTTTTCTACACAACAAAACATATCAATCAGTTTAGATAATATAAGGCCTTCTCTACACTCAAAAGTAGTACTGCTTTAACTATACTGGAATAGTTAAGCAGCACAAAACCCCTAGTGTGGGCACAATTATACCACTATAAAAGTTTATAAATGTATTATACAATTATACCGCTGATCTAGCTTATCCCTGTATAGGAATGGGAATTAGCTATTCTGGTATAACTGCATCCACACCAAGGCATTGTACTGTTATAACTATATCAGTTTAAAAAAATCACATCCCTAATTAAGGTCATTATACCAGCACAAACCACGCCTAAGAAATGTCCATGAACCTTCACTCAAATTCAAACCAAACTTTTTTAGAGGTTTGAGAAAGTCATTTTAACTTTTTTTTCTTTCTTTTTCATTTTTGACTCACAGCTCTGCACTTCCAGGCCACACAAAAGACTAGGAAGAAAATGTAAGGATTCGCAACCTGCAGGGAGAAGTCAATGGCCTAAAGTGCAGTTTTACTTTTCCACTTTCAGTAGATCTGGTAAAAAAAAAAAAAAAAGCTGTCATTTTTCCCCCCAGAAAATTGTAAAAAAAAATTCCCAAAGAATTTAATTGAAATTTTGATTTTTTTCAAAACATTTTGATCACCTAGTGATCAGAGCATGACACAACATGCAAGTAGTGGGGAGTTCGAGAATTAATACCTGAAACATTAATCAATCAAATGGTGGAGATGATGCCATTCGATATTTAATACCAATTATCTCTTGTACACTGTTACAGGCTTACCTGAACCAGCAGGCATCTTGCAAAGTGAGCTCAGTTAATTTTCAGTAGTCCAACTAATGTCTAAACCACCTGGGCCTCACAGTCTACAAAATAAATCAAGAGTGTTTTGTTAACCTAAACAGAAAATACTCTCAGAATTAGGCCTTTGACCAGGCCTGGCTTCTTGGGGAAAGGCAAAGGGAGGATCCTGCCCCCCTTCTGTTGGCTTCCCCCAGAACTGCCATTTGATAGACGCAACCAGCCCTGTTCATTTGGACCGCTGGGCCCTGATTGGTCTCTGCCTTCTCCCAGCCCTTCTAGCTGCTCAAGAACCAAGTCTAACTGGTTCTACTAGCAGATGACCCAGGGAGACCATTCTAGGCAGCAGCTGAAGGACCAAACTCATTATCCTTGTCAGAGGGTTTGCTATTCGCTGTGGAGACACCGCCTTGTGGCTCATCTGGAGATTACCTCTCAACTAATCTGAGACCCGCTTGTTTGGTTGCTTGCCCCATGGGTCTCTCTGTCTCTGGATTTGACAGCTCCCTCTTTGAGGGTTGGCTGTCTGACCAGGTCATTGCAATTCTCCTCTTTTGGGATATCAAAGTCCCTCTGGACAAACTGTACCAGGCAATCTTCCTCTCCACTGCCCAGATTATGCCACGTCCCCAATGGTTGGTAGGGGAACCTGGGCCTACCCTCTACTTTGAGTTCCATCCCTGGGACCCTATGCTCCAGCAGTGACATTCTACCCAATCTCAGACCCTGTCACTGTTTCTCTCTTTTCTATATTCCTTTATCTGTCGTTCAGCCAGCCCCTGGGTTACCACTGGCTCTGCCTCTGTTCCCTGTGGCTACTTCACCCTCTCTCAGGTTCTTGCGAGAGTCTGTTTTGCCAGATAAGAGCCCAGGGTTTACTTTCCTCTGGGCCTCCTCGTCCTTTACCAACCTCCCACCGTTCTCTGGAGAGCAGCTGCAGAGTTACTCCCTGCTGTCCCTTCTTGCTCTCTACTTCATAGTTTTATACTTGCTCAACCTGCCCCTGCCCAGCAGGGCTTCCTCTTCAGTCAAAGGTTATCAGCTATGACTCTTCTCCAGGTGAAGCCTGTCACTGGGTTCACTGGCCCTTTCTAGCTATTCAGGTGTTGTGTGGGGTAAACACCTCATCACAGCCCTTCCCTTCTTAAAAGAACTGCTTTCTAGAGTGGGATGTGCCAAGGCAGCGGGGTCTCTGGCAAGGGGCAGCACATGCCTGGTACACCCCATCACATATGCATTTGGGGATCATGGATCTGGCAGGCAGTAAAAATATAGGGTACTGGTTTCTATCTCCAAATTCTT
Organism: Mauremys mutica; assembly: GCF_020497125.1. Classification (NCBI taxonomy): domain Eukaryota; kingdom Metazoa; phylum Chordata; order Testudines; family Geoemydidae; genus Mauremys; species Mauremys mutica. The sequence continues at coordinate 194,420,396 of NC_059072.1, forward strand.
AGTACAGAAACAAATGTTTACCAAAAAAAAATTCTAATCGGATTCCTTACAAACCACTGACATGAAAACAATTGTTGATGCCTGCAGCAACTACAGTGCACTGTATTGTATAAACACCTCTGGGCAGTTCAATAGAGAGCCAATTGGCACCAAAAGGTTCACAAACAAAAGCCTTCATAAAAGCGAAGAGGCCAAACTCCCAATTTCCAAAATGTTTGTGTTTTTGTTTTTTGGAGCGGTTGAGGGGGAGGTAGTAAGGGGGCAGGGGAGGTTTGTCTGTTGTTTTGTTTTGTTTGTTTTGTTTTTCCTGTTCAGCTGTTTTTGTAATGTCTGTAACAATGTGTTAAATAAACATAGTTATACAAAAATAGATGATTGTATACAATGCATATAATAAAGAACATGTATTTATAATACACAGTAGGTATAAAATGTATTTCAATGAAACACCAAATTTATCTCCTCAATAAGAAAAGACCTGGTATCACACAATGAAAAAGCCTTTGAAATCTAAAATCCTTTGATAGCATGATGTTGTTTGAACAGCTAAAGTGGATTATGATTCCACGGGGTAGGTATGTACTTTAGCATCCCACACTGTATTAAAGAGAATAATAATTCAGGAAGCAACTGCCATCAGGAAAAAAATTAAATAGAATTTCTCTGTTAGTAAAATTACCACTGCTATTTTCCACTTTACAGAAAAAAAGTAAAGCTGTAGGTTTGTATTAGAACTAGATTTATTCATACCAGGATAGATATATACACAGCCATAGAGACAGAGTGAGTGTGTGTGTGAGAGAGAGAGGAAGAGATACACACAAACTACATTAGAAGAACAATATTAACGTTGCAAAGTCAAGCACTCAAAAGTTAGGAAATGCTATAATTAAACTTGCCTGTGTAACCTTAATTCAGCCCCCTAGTGCATTTGCTTTATGATACAGTCTTTAATTACATGATCACATACTATTTTTTCCATAGGAGTCTTGCCTCCTGATTCTGTCCTCACTGGACATGCCCCATCCCCTCACAGCTCCTAGTACTGACCAAACTCTGCATACTCCAGCCCAGAGCTATATGGGCTCAGAAGGACTTTCCTTGTAATGACTGCTCCAGGCTGAGGTGGGGCTTGGCATGGGAACTGAGAGCAGGAAGCCTGTCTCTCCTGCACTCTCAATGAGCCCACTCTCCTCCCACTGGTGCCCAGGCATCATGGAGGAGAAAGACATCTGATTCACATGCAGTGGGGACAAAAGTCAGACAGGGGAGGAGTGAAAGGAATGGATTGGGATACAGAGTCTAGTGAGACTGTGGCTGGAGTGAGGGTGAGAAAAACTGGGACTGGGAATTGGAGGGGAAGACTGGAACTCGTTAGGCAAAGAAACTAGAACTGAGGCTATTGGGAGATTGTGAATGGGAACCAGAGACTGAGAATGGTTAGGAGGGGAGGCAAGCACTGCTTGAGCAAGGAGACTGGGAGCTGTAGGGGATGACTGGGCCTGGGAGCCAGTGAGAGAAATGAGGAGACTGGGAGCCAGTTGGCAGGAGGGGGAAACAGAGATCAATAGAGGAGTTGGAGGAGTAAGGAGACTGGGACTGGCTAGGCAAGGAGACTGAGACTAGGAACCAGTTGGGGGGAAGGAGGAGGAGAGAGATCTAACAAGGAGCTGAGGTGCAGGGGGAGAACAGGGTCTGGCTGAGCAAAGTAACCGGCACAAGGGTCCAGGAGGTGTTGCAGGGGAGATGGAGACTGGATGAGTTGATGGTGAGAGAGACTGGGACTGGAAGGTGAAAGACAGATCAGATGAGGAATAAGGAGACGGACTGGCAGGGAAAGAGACAAGGAGACCGAGGACAAGGAGTTGAGGTGGAACCGAGATTGGCTAAGTAAGGAGACTGGGATTTGGAGTGGGGATGGGAAGAGACTGAAAGCTGTGAGGAGACTGGGATTCAGACAGCAATCCCAGCGGGAAACTAGAACCAGCTGGACAAGAAGACCAGGACAGGGATGAGAAGCCTGAGGAGCAGAGACTGGGATTGGATGGGTAAAGAAAATGGGACTGAGACAAGGAGCCAGGGGTGGGGAAGAGAGAGGACTGGAATGGGTACAGGTTGGAGGGAATGAGGTAAAAATGGTCACGCATGGGAGAAACAGGTAGAAGAGGTGATGACCACTAAATAAATTTATTTCTAAAGCTGGGAATGGAACCCTAGATTCCTGAGGCTCTCTATCCCTCTGCTCTTCAGTTAGTAGCTGTGAAACCCACTGTAAAGTGTGTGTCTCACCCCATCCCTCTAGAGCTTCTCCACACAGAGAATAACAACATACAACTGCTATCAATTACTCCACTAGCTCAAGTGGTAGCAGTCTTAAAGATTCCTGTCCTGCTGCTGACCCACGTGGGTGTCAAATACATTGCCCTGTGATGGAATTTCTGTTTTTTCAGTTTACTTTTTTAAAAACCTAGGAAATTACACACACACAAACTATGATAAACGAACATATTGAGGTTGCAGCACCAAGTCCTCAAAAGTTAGGAAATGTCAGATTTAAAGTTGCCCATTCAGTTTTAATTGCCCCCCTTGTGCATATGCATTATGATACACTCTTCATTACCATACTATTTACATACTATTTTTCCATAGGACCTCAGCCTCCTTCAATGTACAAGATGGACATGAACTGGGGATGAATCAAAAATTGGTAATGAAAGACCCCTGCCTCATTTGCAGCAGATTTTGGAAGGTTTGTGGTGAATGAAGACTGCAGAAAGGCAAAAGTAGGTTTCATGGTTAAGGCAGTTGACTGCTGCCCTGGAGAAATAGATTCTATCTCTGCCACAGAGTTCCTGTGTGATGTCACTTAAGGTCAAGTCACTTAAACCCAGCTTTTCACAGGTGGCCACTAATTGTCAGTTCCCCATTTTCTGGGTGCCTGACTTGAGACCCTAGGGACTGATTTGCAGAAATGCTGCACACTGGCAGGTGCAAACTGAAGTCAATGGGTGCTGCACTTTGACCATATGAAGTGCTATATATTGCTAAGTACTCTGAAAAATCAGGCCCTAAGCATCTCAAATTGGGTACCTAAAAGTGGTGGATACTTCTGACCTTAATTTCCTTGTGCTTCAGTTCCATATCTGTAAAATGTGGATAATAATCATTCCCCCCCCCGCAAGGATAAAGAAGGGTCATGTGGTAGGATGCCTGTCCCTTTGGTAGCAGAAGTTGGAAGGGATATGGTGAAGGAAGCATAGGCATGCAGAAAGAGCAAGCAGGGTCTCATGTTTAAGACAATTGAATGCTGCTCTGGGGAACTGGGTTCTATCTCTGTTGAAGTGCTATATAATTCTACGTGCTCTCTAAATCATATTTTAGACCTCTTTGGGGCACCCAAAATTAGTCGATACTATTAACCTTAATCTCTCTGTGCCTTAGTTCCCCATCTGTAAAATGGGGATAATAGCACTTCCCTACCTAACAGGGGAGTTCTGAAAATAAATTCACTAATATTTGTGAAGTAACCAGATACTATAGCCAATAATGCCATAGAAAAGCCCTTGAGGAAATTAATAATTCTGTAGTTCTGGCTTCAGAGCAGGGTTTGAATAGCTTGCAGTAAACGTGGCATGAGGTCACATATTCAACAGTGTAGAGAAAACAAAAATTTTAATAGCTGCTCATTAAGTATGCATTGTACACTTGATGAAGCGGGGTCCTATGGAAAAATAATATGTGATCAAGTAATTAAATATTATCATAATACTTAACACAAGGGGATAGAACTAAGGTTGCAAAGGCATTGCCTAACTTTTGAGTGCTTTGAAACCTTAATGTTCTTTTAACATAGCTTTATTTTTCTCTATACACACACACACACACACACACACACATGTACAGTATTTACTGGAGGCACAGGTAGCAAGCCCTGTGCCATCCCTCATTGTGTCTCTTCTTCATTGTCCTATTCTGCACAACCCCATCTCAATCAGTACACAGGATGGAGAGAGGGACAGAGAGTAAGTGCAAGGAAAGTACTGCCCACCCCCTGCACTGCAGAACGGAGCCTGTTTCATTTCTGTGTCGGGGTGGAGTATGTGGAGCCTGGCTGCACCCAGGACCCAGATGGAATATTCAGAGTTTTGCTGCTGAATTCTAACAAATATCTACTGAGCACGTGCAAACTAAGAATTTTTTTTTCAAGAGCTTATAAAATGAACAAATGTGAGTGAATTCTCATGGGGATAGCAAAAGGCATATATCTGACATCCAAACAATGCCCCACTGCACCAAAGCATGGAAGTGCTAGAGCTTCTCCACAAAACAGCTCCAATATTTTTTACCATGCACAAAACAATGTATTTTTCCCTAATCTCATTCTCAGAAACTGCTGAACCATTTTAGCTAAAACTTTCCAAACAAATTCAGCTTGAGGCAGCCACCCAGCATGGTAAAATTCAGCATGAATGATTTAAGCTTGGCAAAGTCCTAAACAACTGAAAACAATGTTTTATAATGGAAACTGTCAGACAACCTTAAGTACAGGTGTCACTACCTGCATCACCTATATAATAAAGAGAGAGAGAGAGAGAGGTGTTGTAGTATACACATACACACAAACATATGCTAATTATAGTACTGTCTTGTGATTCTGGTTGAGGGGGAGTCCCGTTTATATTGTATCCATTGTACAAAATACTGACCAGTGGGTTTTTCTATGAATCAAGTAATATTTTAAAATATTGATGAACTTTAAGAAGAAAAACATATTTTAAGTTGCTGAAAATCTAATAGAAAATAGGTCCTTTTTTGTTTTCTTTGGGGAGGTTGGTTGGTTGGTTGGTTGGTTGGTTGGTTGGTTTGTGGGATTGTAGAGAGGGTTTGTTTTTGGTTTTGGTTTTGGGTTGTTTTTGCTAATATGGAAATGATTATGGAACTGAATGCTAAAAGTGGTTCATTTATTGACTAGAAGGTTATTCTGTTTTTTACTGATTTTACTGTATTTACTTTGAATCCTGGTATACATACTAGGGGACCTGAAATCTTTAAAGCTGCTGAACTAACTTGTTTTTTTAAATAATAATCAAACTATTAAAATAGCAAAGGAAGCATTATTCCCCACAAGAATAATTGGGAAAACAGAATGGAAATATTGTGAAAGGATTTTGAAACTGGCATGTGGTACTCCTGCCATCTTGTGGTTTTTCTGTATACAGTCGTATTAACAACTCATTTATTCATAAATTTAAATGGATTTTAGGATGTGTTTTCCCAGGGCATGCATGTAACATAGCCCTGCCAATAAAAGTCATATGCATGAATAGTCTGGTCAGACAGACACCTTAAATTTAATAATGAATTCCTAGCACACTTTGAAGTGAGAATTATTCATAAAATAACAAATCATTTGCTATAGGAAAAAGCCCTTTTCATAGTTGGTAGACATCCTTAATACCCTCCCCAGTTACATTCATTTTCCCTACAGAAAAATGTACTTACATGTCTTTGAGTCTAACCTGGGACTAAGTACATTATGAGCCAGGCACAAGAGATAACTTTCATCAGCATTACTTATTTGACTTTACTATCAATATTCTTTTCAAATTATAATTTTCTACTAAAAATGAAAACTTGATGTTTTCTTAAATGTTCATTTTCTATACCTCTGGCAGGATGGCCTCAAAGACATTTGAGGAGAACAGTGACTATCGCCTCATGCCAGCTCTTTGTGATTTTTCCCATCCAACGTGCTCGTCCCTTTGACCCCAAGTTCTTAAGGAATTTGAGATAAATGTCATCCTGGCCAGCACCTTTTCTGCTTTTTATGGCCATGAGGGCCTGGTTTATATTTTCTATAGCATATGGAGATGATAATGGTGAACTGGTAGAGCTTTATCAGATGTTTAACCATCTGTCAACACCAGTTCCCATTTGCATTTTTTGAGACTTTTACGATCTTCAGCAGCCTTTAGGAGCTTTTCAGTTCGAAATTTCTCGAAGTCTTCCTTCAACTTTATTTGTATGAGCGTGCAGAGAAGGGAGTACTTGAGCCTGTTGCTACCATTTCTTTTCATTTTCCTCCTCTTCTCCAATAAAGTCATGGTATTCTCTGAGATTCTTCCGCTGGCTCTTCTTGGTCTTTCACGTTCAGCTGATTTCACACACCGTTTCATTCTCTTTCTGAAGTGATAATTTGCTTGTTTGTAATGGTGGATGAGCTCTGGACACTTTGCCATTCCTTGGCCAGGTCCAGAGACATGAGGTGGTGACATGTTGTCCATCGTGGCTTTCGTGATTTCAGGCGTTTTTGAAGTATGTTTTCCATAATCTGCTGGATGGGAAGTTCCAGTTGATTTCAAGCACACTTAAGTTCTTGTGCAGTGGCTATATCTCAACAGATAACTGGAGGTTTGATGTTTGCTAGTACAGAAAGCTACAGAAGAAGCACTGATTTTAACGTTCCTGTGATTATTTGTGTCATAAATAAACAGATCAGGGTTAAGGTCTCTTTTCCCTAAAAAGGGTTAACATGTAGTACCTGGTGACCACCTGACCAAAGGACCAATCAGAGACGAGATAATTTCAAATCTCTGTGGAGGGAAGCCTTTGTCTGTGTTCTTTGTGAGAGCTTTTTTTGGATCTAAGAGAGGACAGTCATGTCTCCAAGTTCTCCTGGAGTAGTTTCTACTAATTAATAGTGAGTATTAATTAGAAAGGCGAATTAGTCTTTTGAGTTGTTTTCTACATTTGCAATTGTGTGTTTTGCTAAAGGAAATTCTTTATTCCTGTTTGCTGTTACTTTGCTTTCACTGAGAAAGAAAGGGGGAGGGGGGGATTCTCTCCAGAGATTGATAAGTTTAGACCCTGTATGGTTCTATCGTGGATTACAGAGACAAATTACTTTCTTTTTATTCTTTAATAAATTCTTTTCTTTTCTATTAAGGACTTGTTTGGTCTTTCCTTGGGTGGATTCTCAGGGAAAGAGAAGGGGGAGGTATCCCTCTGTAGTTAGATCCCGGTATCTCTCCTAGGAAAAGGGAGGGGGGAGGAAGCAGGGGGAATGGTTTATTTCTCCTGGGTGTAAGAACTGCATGGATTTGGGGCTCTTGGAATCCCCTAGGATTTTGGGGAAGGACTGTGTCTCAATCCACATATCTGATTGAGTGGTGGCAGCTTACTAGATCTAAACTAGGATTTTAGTTTAGAGGGAAACCAAGTCAGGTCCCCACATTGGAGCCCAACAGCTCCAAGTGGGGGTGAGACCTATGACAATTTTAATGTCTGATTTAGCTGCCTATCCACAACTTGGGGATGGCAGCTTCTTGTCCACACCAGTACACAGTACTCTGCAACTGAGTATACCAGCACCCAGGCCAATGTTTGTAGCATGAGGGCAGTTGATCCTCAGCTTGTTCCCACTAACTTTTGGATAATGTTGATGTGAATCTTCACTTTGGAGGCTTCTTTCTTGAAGTAGTCATGAAAGCTTAGTGTGTGGTCAAGAACAACACTGAAATATGTTGGCTTGGAGTCATAATGCACAGTTTCGCCACAAAACTTGACAGTTGAAGTGTTTTGTGTGGTTCTGTTGTCAAGGCGGAAAGTAAAGATTACCAATTTGGTCTCTATGATATTAGGGTCAGATGTAAGACTCACTTCAAGTTCTTTAAAGGAACAGTCCTGAGTTGAGAGTGCCAAATCATAAGCATACATAAACTTCTGCACACTCATTTCAGGCATATCGCTTATGTAGATGTTGAAGAGTGCTGGAGTGAGTACAAAGCCTTGTGGTAACTTTGACAGATTGACAAAACCAGAAGAGTACCCAGAAGTCACCTACTACAGGACAGGCCCAACAAAGAAAATAACAGAAACGCCACTAGCCGTCACCTTCAGCTCCCAACTAAAACCTCTCCAGCGCATCATCAAGGATCTACAATGTGTCCTGAAGGATGATCCCTCGCTCTCACAGATCTTGAGAGACAGGCCAGTCCTAGCTTACAGACAGCCCCCCAACCTGAAGCAAATACTCACCAGCAACCGCACACATACAACATAAACACTATCCCAGGAACCTATCTTAGCAACAAAGCCTGATGCCAACTCTGTCCACATATTTATTCAAGTGACACCATCATAGGACCTAATCACATCAGCCACGCCATTAGGGGCTCATTCTCCTGCACATCTACCAATGTGATATATGCCATCATGTGCCAGCAATGCCCCTCTGCCATATACATTGGCCAAACCGGACAGTCTCTATGCAAAAGAATAAATGGACACAAATCTGACATCAGGAGTCATAACATTCAAAAACCAGTGGGAGAACACTTCAGCCTCTCTAACCACTCAGTGACAGACTTGAAGGTAGCAATTTTACAACAAAAAAACTTCAAAAACAGACTCCAAAGAGAGACTGCTGAACTTGAATTAATATGCAAATTAGATACAATTAACAGGTTTGAACAGAGACTGGGAATGGTTGGGCCATTACACTAATTGAATCTATTTCCCCATGTTAAGTATCCTCACACATTCTATGGGTCATCTCGATTATCACTTCAAAAGTTTTTTTTCTCCTGCTGATAATGGCTCATCTCAATTGATTGGCCTCTTACAGTTGGTATGGTTATGTCCACCTTTTCATGTTCTCTGTATGTATAAATATCTCCTGTCTGTGTATTCCATTCTATGCATCCGATGAAGTGGGCTGTAGCCCACGAAAGCTTATGCTCAAATAAATGTGTTAGTCTCTAAGGTGCCACACGTACTCCTGTTCTTTTTGTGGATACAGACTAACGCAGCTACTACTCTGAAACCTGTGGTAGCCCATTATTCATTATTCCTAAGTACTAACCACTGAGCTTAATGGGTGTTGAGAGTTCTCAAAACCTCTGAAAATCAGTCATAATGGTTTTCCCATTAAAAAGTCTGTTTTCAGTCACTCAAGCTTCTGAAGTTTTCCCCATTCAGGCTGAAATCTTCTTGGCGTGGTCTCAGCCTGAACAGAAAGTTTGTGCATTATGAGCTCAGTCATTTTCAAGTATGACGATAGTGGAAAATATTTCACTTTCTCAATTATTAAAAAATAAATAAAAACTCTTGCAATCTTTTTTAACAGATCTAGCACCAAAACTATTGAAGAAAAAATAAATAAAATAGCCAACTTTTGGTTTTGATTTGGCTGAGTTATGACTCATTGAAAATTGCATGTGCAGTATGTCTTTAACATGATAGCACTAAGGACCCAACGCTGTTCCCATCAAAACCAACCACAACTGATTTCATTGGTATATGATCAGGGCTTGAACTCACAGTGCACAAAAGATACTTGTGAGTCTGTTATTATTATAGAGAGAGACAAGGTGGGTGAGGTAAATCTCTTTTATTAGACCAACTTCTATTGGTGAAAGGAACAAGCCCTTGAGCTACACAGAGCTCTTCTTCAGATCTGGGGAAGAAATCAGAGGATCTGCTATTATCATCATTATTTGTATTGCAGTAGTACATCAGAGCCCCAGTTATAGACCAGAACCCCATTGTGCTAGATACTATACAAAGAACAAGAAGAACAAAAAGCCCCTGCTTCAAAGATCTTACAATCTAAGACTAAACAAAACACTACAGGTGGAGACAGATAGGCATACTGGATAGTACCAGGAAACAATGAAAGAATAGTGCTTACATTTGTGTGCTGAAAAATTCAATAAAGGTGTAAAGTACTTGAGGGACAGCTCTGCAGGAACATTAACTTGCCTTTTATTACAGTGGCACTGGTGACACCATATGGCAGGTTCTGCCCACTCTTGCCTCCGTTCAACCCCACAAACAGCTCCGAGACCTTTTGCTGAGCAAACACCCCATGGAATTTATTTACAATATTAGTTCCAATTTCCATTATTCTTACATACCATGCAGCCTTATACCTAGTCCTAGGGAGCCCTCAGTTCCTGAGGCAGGCAGGTAGGGGAGAGACTGATCAATAAATCTCTCTCTCTCTCTCACTCTCTGCCTGCTTCCCCTTTCTCACTTCCTTGCTGTGCCTTTTGTATCATCTGCCTAATGGCCTAATTAGCCTCTTAGGTCTCCTTAGCCCATCAGTTAGGCACAGCTCTTCTTAATGAGGTCTACTCCTCAGTAATTGATTGGAGTTGCAGTGACCAGAGTGCCGGCTCAGCTGCTGTTGTCCAGCTCCCCCTCAGTTCCCTACTTATGACCCTGTGACCCTCACTCCCATCCCAGTTTGTCATTTGTTTTCCCCTGTAATTACTTGAGTCCTTTGTTCAGTGGCTCCTCCCCTTAGGCTGGGAGAGGGGCCTTCAGATGTGGGTTGGCGCAGGATTTCAATAGGTGCAGTTGTCCAGTACTCTGTCACACACCATCTATAATTAAGTTTGCCCAACACCTTGCATTATAATACTCTGTTTTGAGTTGTTTATAACTTTTCCAAATTTAAACAGTGTAGGCTGAAATATTTCATACCAGGTATTTGCACTGGATTAAATGTTTTGAAGAGTTTCAGCAAAAATGGTTCAGCCATTTCTCAGAATAAGTTTAGGGACAAATACATTGTTTTACTCATGTTAACATAATTCTTAGAGCACTCTTGCACCTCTGTGATTTGAGCAAGGGTTGACATTTGTCAGGGGTGCACTGGTGTCAGGGATGTATGTATCTTTTGCTGTTCCTGTGAAAAAAACTCCAACATTTAGACAGATTATAAGTGTTGTGTTTATGGAGAATTCATTCCATAATACACGCAGGAGCAAAATCTCATGTTAAAGTCACAGAAATGTGAGTACAATAAGCCCAAATTCGAATTTTTTGGATACACATTCTCCAAAGATGGTGTTTCAGCAGATCCTCAGAAAGCGAAGGACATTCACAATGCCACCATGCCCACAAACCTCACTCAAGTTGGTAGCCTGCTAAGGCTTGCAAATTACTGTGGCAGATTCATTCTGAGGTTAGCCACTATTACACAGCCTCTGGGTGATCTTACCAGGAGAGATCAAATATGGGTTTGGTCAGATGAACATCAAAATGCATTTGAGGAACTAAAGAAATCCCTTCCCAGTGATGTAGTCACGTCATATAGATTCCAGTAAGAGAACTGAACTTTTAGTAGATGCCAGCACTGTTGAATCAGGAGCAGTCCTCACACAGGTTGACCCCACAGTCAAATTCACACCACTGCTTATGCCAGCAAGGCTCTTTTGCCCACTGAACAACGATACTCTCAGATGGAAAGAGAAGCTCTTGCTGTAGCATGGAGATATTCCCATTTAAATGTATACATTTACAGATGTTGTTTCTTGATTCTGTCTGATCACAAGCCTTTTGAACCTATGTTCAACAATCCCTCATTTCACCTAGCAGCTTGCATTTAGCTGTGGATGCTCAAACTACAAGGTTAAGACTACAAAATTATCTATTGGTCTGGTCAGGATAACCCCGCTCACTACTTCTCCAGGCACCTTATTCATAAAACAGCTAACAATCACAATACTATGGAAAAAACAGAAACCATGTAAACGTCCTCCTCTCACATACTATCCCTAAAACTCTCTAGTTAGGACAAACAAAACAGCTGCAAAGTCTGACGTGTCTCAAAATAGTCATCAAAACCATTTGAAGTGGTCAATGAAGAGAACTTCTGCCTAGCCTACAACATTTGACTCCTGAAACACAAGCTCTTCTATAATTGTTTGCCCATGTTAAAGGTGAACTTACCATCACCAACGATTATCTCCCACTCCGAGATACAAAGCTTGTTATTCTGCGTTCATTCTGGGATATCACTATTAATTTGTCTCACACAATCCACCAGGGACCAGCAAAAACAAAATCCTTGCTCAAATTAAAAATCTGGTTCCCTGGGATTGATAGATTTACTGAAACTTGTTGTGTTTGTGGGTTCCGTATAAGACTCAGTCACAGGTTTAGGAAGATAAGAATATATTGTTTATTATAGATTCAGCTCAACAACTCAAAGCTTGGTATTACTGCTTAGGTGACTGTATCAAAACTGCAGCTCCCTTTAATGTAACTATTCAGCAAAGCTGGGTACAGCCCTTAAAGGGACATATCCTCACATCTCCGCCTTTCCAATTAAATAACTTATTCAACACTAATCAAAACTATATCAACAAATTATCTATATACAAATAAACATGGCTGATTACAACTTTAACCATTCTTCAATTAGTCTCTGGGGTTTTCTATGCAGTCTGTTGACTACTTACACTACTGTCTCTGCATCAGTTGGTTCAGAAATCTGATGCTGTCACATTTCCATTGTTCTTTCTGTTTCAGTTGTTGAAGTTCCTCCTTTTCTCAGAACCATACTGAAGATGTCTCCTATCTCCAGGGCAAGTCTGTCTTTCAAGAATGACCACTTCATATGCCACTACACGGCACGAGTAACTAACTACTGCCTTTTGTTTCCAACAATCTCTATCGTATCTATGAACAGCATCCTGAGGCTGCAAAGGCTCTAGTTCTCATGACTCTCTGCCCTAGTACCTTTTTGGTTTCCTTTATCAGCCTTCTCCAATCTTTTTACATCATGTTCATTCTTAACATCATTTCTACAAAATTAGGCCGTCTAGTTTTTCGTTTTCTGTTAAACAGAGTCTCTGAAGGAGACAACACACATCTCAAGGGTGCTGCCCTATGGTTAAGCAATACCAATTAAGGATATGAATTAGATTCTTCCACTGTTTTTAGTTGCCTCTTTATTATTTTAATACCATTCTCCAGTAGACCATTTGGCTGTGGTATCTAGGACTCACTGGCATATGCTTGAACCCATAGTCTCCCGCATATTTTTTTAATTCATATCCTGCAAATTGTGGACCATTGTCTGACATTACCATTGCAGGAATACCATGTCTAGCAAATACTGACTTAAGGTATGTTATTATATGCTTTGCCATAGTATTGTCCACTCTGGAAAGGGTGAGACATAGTCTAAAATCAAAACATAATCTTTGCCAGCATAATAGAATAAATCAATGCCAACTTTAAACCAAACTTCTAAAGCTTCCTGGTGTGCCAGCATTGGCTGTTTTGCAGGTTTAGGATGGAATTTTTGACACGGTTTTTCTTAACTGTTTTTCTATATCCTCGTTCATTTGAGGCCAACACAACACAACTCTGACCCTTCTTTTGCATTTTTCAATGTAAATGTCCTTCATGAATTCTAATTAGCCCGTCAGGCTGTAACACTTTTGGATGATTAATTGGTTATATCTAAACAAAATACCATCAATATCTGAAAGTTCTTCTTTGAAGTGAAGCTAAGGTATATGGTGTCTAGGCCAACCAAGAGTATAGCTTTGATCACTCTTTGCAATGTCTCATCTTGTGGTGTGGCTGCTGCAAACGCAGCGCACATTTTGTCAGCGACTGAGTAGTTTTTCTTTATAAGGTTCACATGCACTATATCAGATTCTGAAACATTTTCAGCTACAGTACTTTCAAAAGCTCTAGACGGAACGTCCACTGCCACTAAATCTCTTCCTGGTTTATAGTCTATTTGCAGATCATATAACTGAACTTGAAAACATAGTCTCAGTATTCTGGGAGGAATGTCAGCCAGTCCCTTCTTTGCAAGGATAGTAAAGGCTAATAGTCTGCTTCAGCAATAGCTGGTTGCCCATAGATGAACACATGACATTCACTGCAATCATGCACCAAAGCTAAAGCCTCCTTCTCAATTTGTACACGTTGACACTCGGTTTTAGTGAGTGCCCTGGAAGCATGTTAAGGAGTAAAAAGTTGGGAAACTGAGTGACAAGACCACCCAATTTAGGCCTAATCAGTTTTTGCCTTTATTTATACAATTTCAGACAGAATTATTGTCACTTATAGTGTCTGGACATACATTTATTCCAGACAAGTAATAACAGACAAGACAGAATTGGTAAATGGGCCCAAGTTACCACATTCTGGGCACCAGGAAGTCCTTCCACTTTCCATGATAGGTTCCAGGAACCTTCTCTGATTCCTTGGTCTGATTCTCCAGTCCTGTCCTTCAATTTCTAGTCCGGTATTTCTCCAGTTTGGGCCCACGGGCACTTAGGTCTCTTATACATGTCTATATTACAGATTACTTAATCTTTAACCAATCATCTTTTAACTAAAATCCAAAGGGTTGATGTGTTATCCCACACATTACACTTGCACAAGCTTCAGTTAACCAACTTCTGCATTTTTTCTAATAGTTTTGCAGTTTCTGGGTCATGTCATTTTATGTCATCCTGCCCTGGGTCTTCCGAGAAAAAGTTTTTTTGTTACAGGTTTGTGTCTTTTTACCTCAAAACTTCCAGCACAATGTGTTACCTTTGTTCTGTCAGCAATAACATTATTTTAAGCAGATCAGAAATTCTATGTAAGAGAAGAAGGGGCAAAACCACCCTTCTGCCAGCAATGCCTTGCCCTAAGTGTTACCTTGTCTGTACTCATTCTCTAACCATTATCCCAAATCAAAACGACTCACAAAGCTTTTAATGTTACCTTTTAGCAATCCTTCATTTTTATATTTCAATGTTATATGTCAGGCTATGTTATCCCCTTAATCTATTTGAGGAGGGGACTTTGGGCTGGCATGAGTTATCATAGTTATCAGACCACTATGATACCATAGTTATCAGACCACTTTCCACTGTTCAACTGACATGGCATCAGCAACTGTCCTGTTTGGCAGACAGCTAAGGACAAAACTGCCACAAGAGCAGTTCATGAACCTCTATGTCAACATGACAACGAAGCGAAGCTCATGAAAAATTATGCCAACCAGCACAGACGAGCTAACACCACATTCTTCAAGGTAGGAGGTGTAGTTCTTTTCAGAAACTTTCAGCTTTGCAACAAATTGTCTACACCCTTTCATCCTGACCCTTACAATGGTCAAAGGCATGATAGTCACTGCTCAGACAGGATCCCACAAAATCACATGATATGCATTGTACATCAAACCACTTCATGGCACTTATTATGTTCCCACTCCACGAGATGATGACAGAGACTGAACCCCCTTACTCTCTCCAAGGCAAGTGAGTGAGTTGGCCCTCTATGGCTCCAGGGGGTGAAAGTCAGCATTACCCAAAAAGCAGCAGCCATCAGTCTCCAGTGCATCTGAAGAACTATATAGCATAAGCATAGAATATCAGGATTGGAAGGGACCTCAGGAGGTCATCTAGTCCAACCCCCTGCTCAAAGCAGGACCACAAGTAACTGTTTCTGTGGACTTGCAGACTGATCATTAAAATGTTACCATTGTTTAATTTATTCTATGCTTGTTGCATTTTATTTATAAGGTGGAAATATTTCATAGTGGTAAATTTATTAATTGTTGTTAATTTAAAGTTTTTGGAAAAAACAAGGAATGTGGTGTTTATGGAGAATTCATTCCATGGTCCATACTGGGGTTTGGGGGTTTTTTTTGGAGTTTCAAGTACAGCAGCTAGGTCATGTAAACCCTTCCAAGTTTTGGGGTTTCACTAGAGAGTTCAGATAGTTATGGGTGGAGAAGCTACATGCTGCATTCTGTAAACCGCAGGATTAAGCAAGTGGTTTGTGGAATCTTAATTTGAAACTATGTACAGCTTCTGTGTGATTCTTTCCAGAAGATCCTTCTCAGTTAGGACGCAACAATAAGCCTTTGAAAAATCTAAGTTCATTCATGCTCGGTAGAGATGGTTAAAGTTGGGCAGCAAATTTCTCCAAAGATTTCATCAGTGTTGTACATGTTCAATTCCCTCACAGCTCCTGTGTGCCATACTAAGACAGCAACTGATCATGCTCCATCCCCTCATCACTCCTGTGTGCAACAAGACTGCACGTGCCCTCCCCAGAGAATGTTAAAACATGCTCCAGCCAAAGACTGCCATAGCTAAACCTATCTTTTCTTGTGATTATTGCTTCCAGCCACTGAGTCCTGCTGTGGTCCCTGGCACAGGAACAGAGAACAGGGAGACTGTTCCTCCTGTGCTTTCACTCCTCCAACTATTTGACCTCAGGGGTGTGAATGAGGCAGAAACAGCCTGACTTAAATGCAAAGGGGACAAGAGCTGGACCAAGGACAGAGTGGAGAAGGTATTGTGGAGGGAATAGATTAGGAAAAGGAGCCTGGTGGGAGAGGACTAGGACTGAGGGTGGAGGAGAGGACGGAGGGATGGTGGGGGAATACTGGGACTGACTGGACAATGAAACTAGGATTGGGAACATAAGAATGGCCGTACTGGATCAGACCAAAGGTCTATCTAGGCCAGTATCCTGTCTTCCAACAGTGGCCAATGCCAGGTGCCCCAGAGGGAATGAACAGAACAGGTAATCATCAAGTGATCCATCCACTGTGGCCCATTCCCAGCTTCTGGCAAACAGAGGCTAGGGACACCATCCCTACCCATCATGGCTAATAGCCATTGATGGATCTATCTTCCATGAATTTATCTAGTTATTTTTTTAACCCTGTTATAGTCTTGGCCTTCACAACATCCTCTGGCAAAGAGTTCCAAAGAGTTTGACTGTGCATTGTGTGAAAAAATACTTCCTTTTGTTTGTTTTAAACCTGCTGCCTATTAATTTCATTTGATGGCCTCTAGTTCTTGTGTTATGGGAAGGAGTAAATAACACTTCCCTATTTACTTTCTCCATGCCAGTCATGATTTTATAGACCTCTATCATATCCCCTCTTAGTCATCTCTTTTCCAAGCTGAAAAGTCCCAGGTTTATTAATCTCTCCTCATACAGCAGACGTTCCATATCCCTAATCATTTTTGTTGCCCTTTTCTGAACCTTTTCCAATTCCAATATAACTTTTTTGAGATTTGCGACCACATCTGCACGCAGTATTCAAGATGTGGGCATACCATGGATTTATATAGAGGCAATATGATATTTTCTGTCTTTTTATCTATCCCTTTCTTAATCATTCCCAACATTCTGTTTTTGACTGCTGCTGCACATTGAGCAGATGAGTGAACCAGAAGGAAAATGGCAGCCAGTAGGAAGAGTTAAGATTGAGATCAGATGAGGTGTCAAGGTGGAGCAGAGAGCCTGGGCTGAGGTGACAGGCTGGAGGGGACAGGATCAGAAGGGCTTGTGACCACTAGAGAGCACTCCACTCCAGAATGTGGAGTGAAATGCACAATTTCTGAGGCTTATTATTCCTCTGCTGTCAGCAAATATCTGTGAAACCCACTGGCAAAGCGTGCATGCCTTAGCCCACTCCAGTAGCTTGTCAACATACTACTACTGCTTTCCATTATTCTGTTAGTTCATCAGATGTCAGTTCTGTGGTGCTAAAGGTTTCACCACTGCTGATTACCCATGTGGGTGTCAATATGAAGCTACATGATGAAATTGCTGGGAGGCATGGTTTCAGTTTGCTTTTTTTAAATAAAACTAGGACATTCCACACAAAAATATGTTTTAAATGTTAAGGTTGCAAAATCAAGCACTCAAAATTTAGGAAATGCCAGATTTAAAGTTGTCTCTGCAACCTTAATTTGGCCCCTTTGTGCATATGCATTTTTGCAGGTGGCCACTAATTGTCAGTTCCCCATTTTCTGGGTGCCTGACTTGAGACCCTGGGGACTGATTTGCAGAAGTGCTACACACTGACAGGTGCAAACTGAAGTCAATGGGTGCTGCACTTTGACCATATGAAGTGCTATATATTGCTAAGTACTCAGAAAAATCAGGCCCTAAGCATCTCAAACTGGGTACCTAAAAGTGGTGGATACTTTTGACCTATGCATCATTTCCCCCTCTGTAAAATGGGATTAATAATTCAGAGGGTTGTGAAAATCAATTCATTCATGTTTGTGAAGCACTCAAATACTTTAGAGATGAGCACATAAGGAAATTAATAACTCTGTCTTCAGAGCAGGGTCTGATTTGTGTGGAGTCAGTAAAGCATGAGCTACATATTGAACAATGGGAACACAAAATACTGAATGGGTGCTCATCAAGTGAGCACCATCCATCTTGTGCACTGTGGCAAAAATAGTATGTGATTATTTAAACAAACAGCCTCATGACACATACACACAAGGGAAGGCAAATCAACATTGGAGAGGTACAGGTAACATTAATTCTGGCATTTCCTAACTCTTGAGTGTTTGACTTTGCCACTTTAATGTTCTTTAATGTCGTTTTTTGGTGTAACTGTATCACGCCCCAATTTTTATTCTGAAACTTGAGAAAATGGTCAGAGAGAAGAAGGAGGGATGCTGCTTAGCTGATAAAAGGGAGAAGGAAGAGAAGGCACCATTTTTCTCTCTTAGCTTCCTTCCATCCATGTGTCTAACCCCTGACAAGATACCTGCACTCCAAAACTGTTCCTTTTTTCTATCCTCTGCAATAGCTGTCCCTGGTTTTCATTGTGAAAATGTGGTCACCCTGTGCTCTGTATGTTCATAGCCAAGGTTCTAAGACACAAGCAGGCTTTCTGGTTCAACTCTTCACTTTCATCTCTTTGGCCTTTTAACAAATCTTTTCAATCTGTTCTCCACCTATTTTTGTTTATTCACTCTAGGCTAGATTCACAAAAGGACTTAGAAGAGTAACTGCCACTTCAAGTGCCTAAATCCTAGATTCAGGCCTCACTGGAATTCACAAAACTCCAACTCAGCAACTGCCAAACCCGGTAGGTGTCTAAACTCTCTCAGCAACTAATTTTTTTCAGTAAAGATTCCCTAAGCACCTATGTTTCTGCTTCTGCTCATTCACACTTCAGCCTCAGTCTAGGTATCCAAACCCCAAAGCCCCTAGGTGCCCAAACTGGGGAAGCATAGGTGTTCCTCCACCTAACTTGCCTGCAGGGCCCAATCCAGTAAGCATGTTCAGAACTTGTATACCGGATTGGGCTCCCATAGGCAAGTCCATACAAAACAGCCAGAGATGGGGTGGGGGGATTAAAGAAGACCTCCATCATAGCTTTTAGCCCAATGGTCAGTGTACTCACCTGGGATGTGGGAGTCCACTTGTTCAAATGTCCCCTCTAACCTGAGGGGACAAAAGGGGTTTAAACAGGGATCTGCTATTCCTCAGTAGTTTCCTGGCCATCAAGCAGTGGGTATTCTGAGGTGGGACACCTTCAGTCTTTCCTGTCAAAGCTGTTGCAATGTGGATCAAATAATGATTATTATAATAATAATTATTGGGGTGAGGGACAGAAAATGGAGAGAGAGTGTGTGACAGAGCATACGCAGGTGCCTAAGCATGAGAATGACTGTAGCCTGGCAGTTTGAACACTCACATAGCAGGTGGGAGACCCAGGATCTAGTCCCCCTGGTCTACTGACTGTTTTCCTATTAGTGATCCACAATGAAACAGCTGCAACCAGAGCAAATGAGGGAGTCCCATAGCTCAATGGGTAGCACATGACCTGAGAAATAACTGATCTCTGTTCAAATCCCTTCTCCTGCCTCAAGTGCAGGAGGAACTTGAACTAAGGGTCTCCCAGGTAAATACCCTAACCACTAAAAGTTGCAAAGGAAGTTGTTCTCTCTGCAGTTACTTGCAAAAAAAGGTGTAAGTACCTAAACCAAGACAGCTTTGCTCCCCTAAGCTGCAGGAGGGGGCTTAGGACACACATCGCTAATTTGCCTAGCATGCTAGCTTTTGTGAATCCCATTCTAAGGCACCTCTCTCTCCCTATTCATTGTACAGGGAAACTGGGCACCTAACTCAGGCTTTGTGAATCCCAATGATTTCTAGGCTCCTGAAAGTGAGGCGTGGCGATCCTGAGCTTCCCCGCAACTAATGTTCCTTTGTGAAACTGGTTCTCTCTCTTTTCTCATAATTATGTGGAAAGACTATGGAGCTTTATTTCTCTCTACACAAAGACACATATATACATACTCGTGGTGGTCTGGTCTTTTTCCAGTGCACATGGAAATTGATGTTTACTTAACTCGCTCTACTGATGACTAGTCATTGTGAACATAGTGACAATAAAGGCACTCAGACATCAGCAAATGCACCAGTTGTACCTCACAAAATGAGATACCGTATGAACTGGAGAGATCTCATTGGTTGCAGGTTGTGTGGGTTGCTAAAGTTAGCTCTGGACCAAAGACCTGCTCTGCCAATTATTTTAAATTGGGCCATTCTGAGGGAGGCATCCAAGCATTCAAATTCAGAGTAAAACAAGCCAGTAAAAAACCTTGAGTCTCCTTCTAGCTTCTATTGCAGTGCAAGCAAAGCTAATATTCCCAGTAGTGCAGAAGGGGCAGAAAACTGAAGGGAACACACACCAATAATGAGTGGTATTTCTAGCCTAAGGGCAATGCTAAGAAGCCCATCAGAATGTCAACCCTTCTTAGATCATATGTCAGATAGTACAGTTTTTGTAGGGCTTGTGGCTCAGTCCATGACAGGAAAAGCAGAACAGGTGCTGCTTTTTGTATTTAAATTTGAGTCCCCAGATGGGAAATTTTAGCTGCTTGGTGTAGTCACTGAGTGAATCATCCACACAGTAATATATCTGCAACTTTTCTGCAGTGACCACGTCCATGCTGCCACACTGCAAGATGGTTATCTAACAATTACCACCAGAGTGGGGTCAAAGTTTTCTCCTCAGCACTAGAATGGGTCAAATCCAGTGGCGTAGCCAAGTTCTAAGAGCAGGGGGAGCAAACATTAAAAAGGTTTCCCCCCTTGGCTCCTCCTCTGGCCACGCCCCCTTGGCTCCTCCTCTGGCTGCTCTGCGCCCCCCCCCCTTGGCTCCTCCGGCCATGCCTTGCCACTCCCGTGCCCCCCCCCATGGCTCCTCCAGCCTCACTGCAGGCTGCCATGCTGCGCCCCTCCTCACTCCTCCAGCCGCGCCGCCCCCCCAGGGCTCCTCAGGCCGCACTGCCCCCCCTTGCCTGCAGGAGCCCAGCGCCGGCCCGGCAGGCCAAGCTTCAGAGCAGATCATGGGCCCCGCCCGCTGGTGACATGGTAACCTCTAACTAAGGCGCCGCTTTTGGAAAATGTGCTGAGGGGAAGCGGCTGCTTCCCCTGCACCTCCCTAGCTATGTTACTGGTCAAATCCTACTGACAAGAAGTTTATCAGGACCATTTGCTAACCAGAAAGATGTTCTCTCCAGTTGCAAAACAGTTCATTTGATTTAATGTTTTACCTTTACTTGTTCTCATCCGTATTTGTCAGATTACATAAAAATATCAAAACATAAAAATGGCCATACTGGGTCAGGCCAATGGTCCATCTAGCCCAGTATCCTGTCTTCCAACAGTGGCCAAATCCAGGTGCCCCAGAGAGAATGGACAGAACAGGCAATCATTGAGTGATTCATCCCTTGTTGTCCACTCTCAGCTTCTGGCAACAGAGGCTAGGGACACTCAGAGTATGGGGTTGCATCCCTGATCATCGTGGCTAATAGCCTTTGATGGACCTGTCCTCCATTAACTTATTTAGTCCTTTTTTGGACCCTGTTATAGTCTGGCCTTCACAACATCCTCTGGCAAAGAGTTCCACAAGTTGACTGTGCATTGTGTGAAGAAATACTTTATTTCATTTAGTTTAAACCTACTGCCTACTAATTTAATTGGGTGACCCCTAGTTACAGACTTCTCTCAGCCAATACCCAATGTGTATGCTTTTGTTTTCCTAGGACACTTAACTATCTTTTTTCAAAGCAAATTTAAGCAACTGGGGGGGCGGGGGAATCATTCTGGGATCCTGAGATAAATGCTCCCCCAAAATCTATTCTTTAACATGTCTCTGCCTATGGTGAGTAACAAAGAGACCTCATAGTCAAGTGCCAAGAGAATTCATAGTTAAGTGCAAAATTGTAAAAAAGGAACTTTCATGAATGATTCATCTCAGAAGTTGATTTTTTGAGAGACTGAACTTACAAGTATTTTGTGAAAAAGCGAAAGATGTTAAGCTGAAAGACAGTCCAGTGCTTCTTTCAGGTGCCAAAGATATTTATAATGTACTTGGCAAAGATTATTGGAGCCAACTTGGATTCTGTCCAATGTAAACCACATTGGTGGGCCTATAACGATACTCTTCTTATGAATAAACGCTTACTCACTCTTGTTTTACAGACGTTTTAAAAACTTGATTCGCTTTTTTAAAGAAGTGTCTGAACCACATAAACTAATTTTCCTCTAAATTACTAATTCACCACCACTGGGGAAATCCTTTCCACATTGATAACTTAACATTCAAGAAAATAGTTTAAGATCAATCAGATAATTAATCTAACTCCAGGATTTAATCTAACCAAATAACCAAACTAAGATTTCCAAACCCAGGTGCCTAAAGTTAGGCTGCTAAATAGATTTGGCCTGAGTAATAGCTAGGACCTATAAATGCTTTACACCAGGGGTTGGCAACCTTTCAGAAGTGGTGTGCTGAATCTTCATTTATTCACTCTAATTTAAGGTTCCGCGTGCCAGTAATACATTTTAACGTTTTTAGAAGGCCTCTTTCTATAAGTCTATACTATATAACTAAATGATTGTTGTATGTAAAGTAAATAAGGTTTTTAAAATGTTTAAGAAGCTTCATTTAAAATTAAATTAAAATGTAGAGCCCCCCGGACCAGTGGCCAGAACCTCGGCAATGCGAGTGCCACTGAAAACCAGCTTGCGTGCCGCCTTTGGCACCCGTGCCATAGGTTGCCTACCCCTGTTTACACTTTTGAAAATCAGGTCACTTCTATCTAAGGGCCTAAATAGGTATTTAGGAATCTAGATTTAGGCATATGTTGGCCTATGTCTTTGCATTAGTGGCAGGAATACCTTTATTAATGCTTGCTTAATGAGTTTTTCCATGGACAAAATAATAAATGCTATAATAAATTACAGTTGGTTGAAAAAATGCTTCATGTTTTTGCCATTTATAAAATGTTTTACAAAAAAATTCACTGAAATTTCTAATTTTTGAAAAATTCCAACCAGTCCTTAAATTGGTAGAAAAAAATCAAAATTATTCACAAAATATTTTTATTCAAAATTCATAACTTTTCAATAACTGTAGAACAAACCATATATTAATTCTGTGATTTTTACATCACTTCCATTATGAAGCTAAGATTACTAAGATCTTCCTGGACATAGCAGTGTTGCCAACTCTCACAATTTAATCCCAAGTAAAGCTATCTTGGCCGCTGCTGGATCCATTCTTGCAATAACATGCGATGCTCCAGCCTTCACACAATTTTTAGCCCTTCCAGAGAGAGAGACTCCCTTCTGATTGGATGCCTTCCCCATCTTAATAACCTATTAATGTAGAGAAAAGGATTGTAAAGTTGTAAGTATTGTACTATATATGTGGCATGGCTGGTAACATCACCTATAATGGCATTGGAGGTAGAATTTTTCTGAAAAGTTTGGCACATTGGACACAGCATTCAGGGGTAATGGCAGGGTACAAAAATGAGATGGCTTTCACTACTGGTACACTTCCCCACACACACAAAACACACTTTTTTATAAAAAGGGGAAGTCCTCATTATTCTAAATGGCTTGGAATAGAAACTCCACATATATACTAATTATTGGTCTTGGCGAGGACCAGTTCCTAGAACTAGTTTGTAGGGTCATGGGGCAGAATTCTTTAATTATTAAAAGTGGTTTCTAACATGCTTTGGAAAATCTGCATGGCTCTCTACTTTTATGAAGTCTGCAGGAACCAGAGAGTGAGAACTCTGTTTTTCTCCGACAGGAGCAAACAGAAACTTATGTGGGAGAGTGACTGGTTTAGTGGGAGTGGGAAGGAACCTCTTGGGGATCAAGGGGAATAACCAGACTATAAGAGGGGAGACCATGCTGTAGGCAGAAAGGACAATGTTGAGGTCTCAAGGGGAAGGAGACACCAGGTTGTGGGAAGACACATCCTAAGAAGGGATGGAAAGTGAGACTTAAGGGGGAAGAGAGGGAGGGAGACAGTCTCTAGACCCAGCATTCTCCCTTAAAGAACTGGTCTGTGGCCAGAACAATTATGAATTATAATTATGATTCTGATACAGATGGCTGGCAGGGATAAAGACAGACTTTGTGGGGCTTTGTGCAAACTTTCTCAGAACTGATGGCAGCCTTCTCTGGAGCCTCTTTTTGGTAGCTGGAGCATGGCAGCCAAGATCTTGAAGTTCTGGGCATGAAATTTTATGCCAAATATTTACAAATATGAAATCTAGTTAATACAATTTGTGTCTTTGCCAATAATGTGTACATAACCATAACATTCAGTGAAAGATCAGCATGCCTTGACCCAAGCAATGGTGGGTCTAGGACATGGAGCTGCACAAAACATGCATGCCTAAGGGTGTCTTGGGAGTAGGTGGATGCTGGCTGCAGCTGTCAGGAAGCCAGGGCAGCACGGGGGAGGGAGGGAGCTGGGCAGAAAATGGGGTAACGAGGCTGTCAAGGAGAGTGGGGGGAGTTGGAGGTAACTACAGGAAGTTTGGTTTGTGGAGGTGTATGGGGGAGAGGAAATATAGACGCAAGCTGTCTTTGAGAGGAAGACAGGGACAAGTTTAGGTGTCCAGAGCAGTCACTGGTTGGGAGTGGCTGGGGAAAGCTAGGTTTGTATGGGAATGTTGGGGGGGAGATGGGTAGCTTGTAGAAGAAGCTGGCTTTGTGGAGATGGCAGGGATGGCTTTGTGGGAGCTAGGATTGGTGTCTGGAGGAAGATACGTTACCTAGGGGTTCAGTGGAAACCAGAGCCTGTCAATGGGGAAGGGTTGGTCGGTTGGTGAGGAAAGTCAGGGGCCACTCCTGGGCCACATTCATGATTTGTCCCTAGTCATGCCTGCACTATGGATGCTAGAGCAGAATGCCTATGTAGCTGTAGCAGTAGACACTTCCTGCAGTGACTGGGGTTTTTCCATTGCTATAGTTAATCCACCTCTCCAAGCAGCAATAGCTTGATTGGCAGAAAAAATTCTTCCATCAGCCTAGCCATATCTACACTGGGGGCTAGGTCAGCAGAGCTACAGCTTTCAGGGGTGTGAAATTTTCCACAACCCTAAGCTCCATAGCTGTATCAACCTAGCATTTAAGTGTAGACCAGGCCCCTGCCATGAACTCTACTTGCTGCTGCTGCCACCGCCACTATCTGCTTGCTCCTCCGAGCTGCTCTTTCCATTCCTTGATCCAAAGAGGAAGCAGTAGATAGACATTGCTTGGCTACCTGTTCAGCAGGTGCCACAGCAGCTTCTGGGAGCCATGGGTCCCAACAGCAGATCATTCCTGAATCCCAGCTGAAAGCATGACTTTCAGGTTTGGCTGTGGGGATGCATGAGAAGTGACTGCATGCATACATCATGTCACACAAGATATGTGACACTTGACAGATCTGCTGGAAACTCCTGTGGAAGCTAAGGAGAGTTCTGTTTGCAGATGCAAGAGTCTTTACTGCATCTCTTCCACAAGTTTGTATGATAGAAGTTTGGTCTTCTTTCATGCCAGATCATCGCCTCTCACAATCAGTGTAGAGTAGCATGTGGAACCAGTTTAACCAGGATACCCTATGGACTTCACAGATGTAAATATAAGAAGAGCCATACTGGGACAGACTAGTGGTCCATCTAACCCAGTATCCTGTCTTCCAACAATGATTAGTGTCATACGCTTCAGAGGGAATTAATGGAACAGAGCAATTATCGAGTGAGCCATCCCCTGTCATCCAGTCCCAGATTCTGGCACTCAGAGTTGTAGGGACACCCAGAGCATGAGGTTGCGTCCCTGACCATCATGGCAAATAGCTATTGATTGACCTATCCTAATTCTTTCTGAACCCAATTATACTTTTGGTCTGTACAAGATCCCCTGGAAATACATTTCACATGTTGACTGTGTGTTGTGTGAAGAAGTACTTCCTTTTGTTTGTTTGTTTCTTTATTTTATTGCTGCCTATTAATTTCATTGGGTGACCCCTGCTTCTTGTGTTATGTGAAGGGGTAAATAACACTTCCCTATTCATTTTCTCCATAGCAATCATGATTTTATAGACATCTATCATATCTCCCCTTATTTGTGTCTTGTCTAAACTGAACAGTCCCAGTCTTTTTAATCTCTCCCCATATGGAAGCTGTCCCATACCCCTAACCATTTTTGTTACTCTTCTCTACTTTCTCCAGTTCTAACATATCTTTTTTGAGATGGGGTGACTAGAACTGCAGGCAGTATTCAAGGTGTGGGCATACCATGGATTTATATAGTGGCATTATGATATTTTTTGTCTTATTATCTATCCCTTTCCTAATGGTTCCTAACATTGCTAGCTTTTTTAATTGCCACTGCACATTGAACAAATGTTTTTGGAGAACTATCCACAATGACTCCAATATCTCTTTCTTGAATGGTAACAGCTAATCTAGACCCCATCATTATTTTATGTACAGTTGGGATTATGTTTTCCAAAGTACATTACTTTGTATTTATCAATATTGAATTTCATCTGCCATTTTGTTGCTCAGTCACAGTTTTATGAGATTCCTTTGTAATTCTTCTCAGTCAGCTTTGGACTTAACTACCTTGAGTGATTTTGTATCAGCTTCAAATTTTGCACCTCATTGTTTACGTGTTTTTCCAGATCATTTATGAATATTTTCAACAGCACTGATCCCAGTACAGATCCTTGAGGGACCCTGCTATTTACCTCTCTCCATTGTGAAAACTGACGATTTATTCCAACCCTTCATCTCCTATCTTTTAGCCATTTACTGATCCATGAGAGGACCTTCCCTCTTATCCCATGACTGTTTACTTTGCTTAAGAGCCCAAGGTGAGGGACCTTGTCAAGGGCTTTCTGAAAGTCCAAATACACAATATCCACTGGATCATCCTTGTCCACATGGTTGTTGACCCCCTCGAAGAATTCTAATAAATTGGTGAGATATAATTTCCCTTTACAAAAGCCATGGTGACTCTTCCCAAACATATCATGTTCATCTAGATCTGATAATTCTGTCCTTTACTATGGTTTCAACCAATTTGCCTGGTACTGAAGTTAGGCATAACAGCCTGTAATTGCCAGGATCACCTCTGGATTTTTTAAAAAATTGGCATTACATTAGCTATCCTTCAGTCATATGGTACAGAGAATGATTTAAGCAATAGGTTACACACCACAGCTAGCAGTTCCATATTTGAGTTCCTTCAGAACTCTTGGATGAATACCAGCTGGTTCTGGTGATTTACTACTGTTTCATTTATCGATTATTTTTCCAAAATCTCCTCTAATGATGCCTCAATCTGGGACAGTTCCTCAGATTTGTCACCTAAAAAGAATGGCACAGGTGTGGGACTCTTTCTCTGCAGTGAAGACCCATGCAAAAAATTAATTTGACTTTTCTGCAACAGCCTTGTCGTCCTTGAGGGTTCCTTTAGCATCTCAGTTGTCTTGTGGCCCCACTGATTATTTGGCAGGCTTTCTGCTTCTAATGTACATTAAAAACAATGTTTTTGCTGTTAGTTTTTGTGTCCTATGCGAGCTGCACTTCAAATTCTTTATTGGCCTGCCTAATTATATTTTTACACTTGACTTGCCAGTATTTATATTCCTTTCTATTTTCCTCAGTAGGACTTGACTTCCAATTTTTAAAAGATGCCTTTTGGCCTCTAATTGCCTCTTTTACTCTGTTGTTTAGACGTGGTAGCATTTTCCTGGTCCTCTTACTGATTTTTATTTTATTATTTATTTGGGGAATACATATAATTTGAGCCTCTATTATGCTATTTTTTAAAAGTTTCCAGGCAGCTTGCAGGCATTTCACTCTTGTAACTGTTCCTTTTAATTTCCATTTAACTAGCTTATTCATTCTTGTGTAGTCCCCCTTTGTGAAGTTAAATGATGCTATGGTGGGTTTCTTTGGTATTCCCTCCTCCTCCAAAGAATGTTCAATTTAATTACATTATGATGCTATTGCTGATCATTTCAGCTGTATTCACCTCTTGGACCAGATCCAGTGCACCACTTAAAACTCAGTCAAGAACTACCTCTCCCCTTGTGGGTTCCATGACTCCAAGAAGCAGTCATTAATGGTGTCTAAAAATGTTATTGCTGCATCCCATCCTGAGGTTACATGTACACAATCAATATGGGGATAGTTGAAATCCCCCATTATTATTTAATTTTATATTTTTATAGTCTCTCTAATCTCCCTGAGCTTTTCACAGTCACCATCTCCCTCTTGGTCAGGTGGTTGGTAGTATACTCCTAGTGCTATACTCTTATCAAATCAAGATATCAGAGGGGTAGCCATGTTAGTCTGGATCTGTAAAAGCAGCAAAGAGTCCTGTGGCACCTTATAGACTAACAGACGTATTGGAGCATGAGATTTCATGGGTGAATACCCACTTCATCGGCTGCATGTCTGCTTTTATCAATCAAGATGGAATTTCAATCCATAGGGATTCAGTGGTATAGTTTGGGCATTAAAGATGTTTACCATATTTGACCTTATGCTTTCTTTCATTTATAGTAACATCCCCCACCAGCACAACCTACTCTGTCATTCCTATATATTTTATACCCTCATATTGCCACCTCCAATGAATTATCATCATTCCATCAAGTTTCTGTGATGCCTATTACATCAATATCCTCAATACCAGGCAGTCAAGTTCACCCACCTCAGTATTTAGACTTCTGGCATTTGTACACAAACACTTATAAAATTTGTCAATATGTAGTTGTCTGCTTTCAAGTGATGTAATTGAAAGGGACTCTTTTTTGTTTGACTGTTCCTTTTCAGTTCCTTCCTATACTTGATCAACTTCCATTCTCTTTACTAGTATATTGAGAAAAGGTGATTGTATCTGCATTTAGTGTTATTGGTCCATACCAGGGAGAAGTCTATAAATTAAACTATGTAAAGTAGTAAGTTATATGCCCCCAGAGTCCTCACTTGGGTTTTCTGAGATGTAGATTTCACACTAGGTGAACAGCTTTGCCCAGGAAATCAATATGTGGACTCCTCTTGGAGAGAGAGGACACAGGGCATTTCTCCACTCCAGTCACAGCCTCTTATATAGGCTATAGGCCATAGTAGCAGCCCAAGTCAGAGCCCCTTCCCATTTGGGGTTTGAGGTCAGTGGACCTGGAGTGTGTGGAAGCTTTTCTTCGACAAGTGGATGTTGACCACACACTTGTCATTCCCCTGTCCCTTCAGCAATGTTCAATCTTCCCAGTTGCTCCTAGGCAGCAAAAACATATTTTGGCTCTTATACTGTCAGGGAATGGGTCTGCAGATCTTAACCTTTGTATAACATCAGAAAATGTAAAACACCCTATTACTATGGAAACACAAGAACAAAACCATTTAATATGGGACAATAGGTTTCTATGGAGACCAAAGCACTATCAATGCTCAATTGCTTTTTAACTATGAACCTTTTTTTTAAAAAAATGGGTTTCTGGGTTACACCAAAACCTGTATGTCAATCAAAGTAGTTTTGTAGTGAGATATATCCAATAATCTGGATGCGTCTCCAAATATTTCTGAATTTTTTTGATATAGAAATTGTACTGGAAATCTCATGAGAACAATCGCTCTCATTAGATCTTTCCTGGTTCCTGCTTCGTTGAAAATATTAATGGAACAGTTTTACTTGAATTATTTTGGATACTTCTGGTTTCTGTTCCAGTCTAAGCCAGCAGATGCACAGTGCACACATAAATTAAAAGGAGAAAAAAGATAAAATCTGCAGGGTGGGGGAGTGTCTAGGTATAATTAGAGATTTTTATGAAGCTTCAGTTCTTATTTTATCCAAGCCTGTTTGCCTAGTTTCTAACTTACAAGAAAAAAATACTATACAAACTTTGATGTTGCTGTAGATTTCAGTGGATTTTTTTGTTTTATGCTCAGCATAAACAAGATTCTAAAAAAATACCTCCACTGATACTTCTAAAATAAAAGCAGAACTGTGGAATTGACTGTACCAAGTTTCATGTGACAACGACATAGCTGCATTTAGGATTACTTGTGTTTTTTTAATCAGGATTTTCTCAATTTTTGCTAGAGAATTAAATTTATAACACTGTGTGAATGTAAAATTAGTATTTTGAATTTCTCCCCCCACACACACGTAACGCTGAACTGTGAAATTTCAAGCCAAAATAGTTTCATTTTCACTTTGTCTGTACTACAGCGTGTACAAAACAGAAGTGAAAAATCTGATTAATACTACTATTGAGACTCATGCTAACTTGTTATATCCAGAGAAGCAGTAGGTTATTTCCAAGCTGATTTCATTTATAGAAAGGACAGCACATTCTTCTTAAAAAATTACCTAAGACAGTTGGGGAATTTAGACTCTAAGGTATAGTCCCAGTTAATAATTTTGTGTAAATTATTTAACTTTAACCCTCTCATACCCTTTTATTCTGAGAGATGCTCAAGTACTATGGTACAGATAAAATAGACTAATTTTTATTGTATGCAGTGTTGTTGTAAGCATGTCAGTGTCAGCATATTAGGGAGACAAAGTGGGTGAGGTACTATCTTTTACTGGACCAACTTCTGTTGGTGACAGAGACAAGCTTTTGAATTTATACAGAGATCTTCTTCGGGTCTGTCTAAGCTTAAAGGCTTGTCTCTCTCACCAATACAAGTTGTTCCAATAAAAGATATTATCTCACCCACCTTATTTCTCACATGGAAGACACACTGCATAAATAAGGGTTCCTTAATTGAAGAGGCAAATTGTGATTATGTACAAATACTGTTTTCCATTAATATAAATTATAGCCATACTTATATTCATATCCAAAACCCCAAGTTGTGTTCTGCATTTTGCCTTTTTCAATAATTATTGGATCTCTAAAATATTCTACTGTTCTATCATACTTGCTTTGAAATAGCAAAGCACTTCCAGATAGAAAGGCAGGAGTTGTGAGGCAGAATGGATAGATCTGTGTAAAACTACCAATTCTTCACTTCAGAATTGTGCATCTGCAAAAAATGTTTATTTGTATGACTATCCATAAACAGGATTCAGGTAGAAATGTGGCTATTTCTGAAGAGAGACTTTCACTGTGAGTTATGCAAACTTCAGCTCATGAGCAAAAGCATAAGACTTCTCAAAGCAGAAATTTCCATTTCCACAACAAAGGTTTTATAAGAGAGATAAAAACTTGTGTTTCAGAGCATAAGGCAACTATTAACTGAAGAGGGTTATAAATAGATTGCCCTTATGAGCAAGTTATTCCTAACCATGGAGGTTTTACACCCTACTCAGAGGCATCTGTAGTGGCCACATTTGGAGATGGGATACTGGATAAGATGGACCAGTAGTCTGATCCAATGAATCAGTTCCTTAATTCCTGTGTTTTCAGGGCCACCCGGGGGGGAGCAAGTGGGGCAATTTGCCCCAGGCTCCGGGCCCCGCAGGGTCCCCGTGAGCCCTGGCCCGGTGGCGGTCCGGGTCTTCGGTGGCGGAGGGGGCCTTCAGTGTTGCCGAAGACACGTAGCGACTGAAGGGCCCCCCGTTGCTGAAATGCCCCGCGAGCCCTGGCCCGGTGGCCATTCGGGTCTTTGGTGGCATTTCAGCAGCGGGGGGCCCTTCAGTGCTGCCAAAGACGTGGAGGGACTGAAGGACCCCCTGCCGCCAAAATGCCGCTGAAGACCTGGACCACCGTTGGGTGAGTACAAGCGCCGCAGCTCCCCCGCTTTGCCCCAGGCCTCCTGAATCCTCTGGGCGGCCCTATGTGTGTTTACATGGCAAGCACATGCTGAAGTAAGCATGCAAATAAGAATTCTCACAGTGCTTGTGAAATTCTACATCGACTTCTTCTAGCCTACGTCATGGACCTTGTCACTCTTTACTCTTGGTTTGCTGTTTTTTCGCCTCTCTGTCTACTCATCCAGTCTTGCCATTGGTGCAAAAACCTTCTTCTATGAGGGTTCTGACATCTGGTACAGATTTCCCTGCTCTTAATTCTTCTTTCTCCCTCACTCCCATCCCAAATCTCATACCACTACATGTGATGAATAGCTCACATTCCGTGGAAGTCGTTAAATCTGGGTTGGAGATAGAGAGTACTTGGCTAACAGGAAACCTCCAGAAAAAAAAAAAGGATTGAGAAATATGTGAATACCTTGCCACCAGAAGAGTGATTGAAGCAACAGGAAGTCTGGCCTACTTAAAAAAGCGACAGATACACTCATGCCCCATCTTGACTCATGGAAAAAAGTGTTATCATACCACATGTAAATTAATAAGTTGCAAAAAAACATGTGATAAAATCCTGCTGAAGACAAGGCAGTGTGTAATTTTACCACCTGTTAGCAAATCAAGGCCAGGAGCCTAGGATTTACCTTGACCTGCTAACTCATATGAAAACTACAAACTACTTGTCAACATTAGGATTATACCACATATTTACCATATAGTAAGTAAAGTGGCATGAAAACAGTGTTTTTTCCTAGTTTGGATGCATCCACAAAGGAACAGGCTAAGGATACATGCTGCTGTGTCAGACAAGGGGTCAGACACTAGGGTTTGATCTCTGGAATCATGTACAAATGACTTTTTCTTCACTGTATCTGAAAAAAGCCACCCTTGGCAACATTTGTGCAAGGTAAACCTTAAGCACCTGGAAGTATCCATATCTGGATACTTTGGTTCCTTGCCAAACCTGCCTCAAAAGTAACTATTACCCAGGCCAAGACCTCTGCAGGGAAAGAAGCCCTCATGTGGACAATAGCCCTCTTTATTCCAATTATCAGACTAACTCATTTTGCTATGCCTAAATCATTCTCCCCCAAATAATAATCATGTGCTGGGAACGAAGAGCAGAGGAAGGGCATTAGCTGGTCCCACAACATGCTGCTCTTTCCTTGCCCCCTCAGGCAGACACCAAATTGGGCAAACCTAACTGGGAGCCTCCACACTTGCCAGATGTCCTTCTACAGGACCAGTGCATGACACTGTGCCTGGATAGCCCAACATCCAGCAGTGGGTCCCCTCCATTCCATCCTAAAGATGAACAAACAGCAACATCCTTAACAAAGACAGACCAAACTGAACTCATTATTCCCTTGTGGAGGCTGAATGTAAGAACTGAAACACTGATTGCCAACACCCAATAGATTGTATCTGCTTCCTTTCCCAACATTAGAACTAACGTGGCTGCCCCTATTCTAAGGGCATGTCTATGCTACAGAATTAAGTTGACCTAATTTACGTTGGCATAGAGCCACCACAGTAATTACATTGCTGGTGAGTGTCTTCACTTTGCTTCTTGTGTTGGGGGTGCCCGTCCTCACCAGGAGTGCTTGTACTGATTGTAGTGTCAGTGTCGGGCATTGTAGGATGGCTTATGAAAGCCAGTAACAGTCAACGTAAGCAATGCAGTGTCTACACAGACACTGTGTTGACCTAACTACATCAACATTGACTCTACGTCTCTTGTGGAAGTGGAGTTATTAAGTTGGAGCAGTAGGGCAGTTATGTCATCAGGAGCAAAATTTTAGTGTAGACACTAAGATAGTTAGGTCGACATAAACTGCCTTGCATCAACCTAAATCTGTAGGGTAGACCAGGCCTTAATGAATGAGAGTTAAAAACCTTCAGAGATAGCCAAGAACTTGATCCCTTTCTTCAGTGGTGCTGTGAACTGAAACCTGGTTAACAAATTCCCATCCCTGTGGATGAATAATTGCTCTGAGCCCAAAGACCAAATTGAAATTAATGCCTTTAATGCCTTCGCAGGGAAAATACCCTCTTCACCACATTCATTCAGCACAATATGAGTTCCCTGTAAGTCTTTGAAACATAATGCCCTGTCTACCTCATTCTTCTTTGAACCAAAAACTAATTCCCTGTCATAAACAGATAGTTAAGGGTTAATGTCTCTTTTGCCTGTAAAGGGTTAAGAAGCTCAGTAAACCTGGCTGACACCTGACCAGAGGACCAATGAGGGGACAAGATACTTTCAAATCTTGGTGGAGGAAAGTCTTTGTTTGTGCTCTTTGTTTTTGTTGTTGTTCGCTCTCGGGACTGAGAGGGACGGGACATCAATCCATGCTCTCCAAATCTTTCTGAATCAGTCTTTCATGGTTCAAACTTGTAAGTAGCCAGGCAAGGCGGATTAGTTTTAATTTTGTTTTTCTCAACTTGTAAATGCTTCTTTTTGCTGGAAGGATTTTTACCTCTGTTTGCTGTAACTTTGAACCTGAGGCGAGAGGGGGTTTCCTCTGGGCTATCTAAATCTAAGTACCCTGTAAAGCATTTTCCATCCTGATTTTACAGAGATAATTTTTACCTTTTCTTCCTTTAATTAAAAGCTTTCTTTTTTAAGAACCTGATTGATTTTTCTTTGTTTGAAGATCCAGGGAATTGGGTCTGCACTCACCAGGAGTTGGTGGGGGAAAGGAGGGGGGAATGGTTAATTATTCCTTGCGTAAAGATATAAGGGGGTGGATCTGTGTTCCCCCAGGGAAGGTTTTGGGGGGACAGGGAGTGTGCCAGACACTAACTTCTGGCTGGTGGCAGTGTTACCAGATCTAAGCTAGGAATTAAGCTTAGAAGGGTCCATGCAGGTCCCCACATCTGTACCCTAAAGTTCAGAGTGGGGGAGGAAACCTTGACACTCCCCTATTGTAGAAACCCATGAGGAAGTTGCCTTAAATAGCACTGCTTCAATGCCACTAATGCAAATCTTAGGGAATATACCAGGGGTTCTCAAACTGGGGGTCGGGATCCCTCAAGGGGTCGCAAGGTTCTTACATGGAGGGGGTCACGAGATGCCAGCCTCTACCCCAAACCCCACTTTGCATCCAGCATTTATAATGGTGGTGAATATATAAAAAAGTGTTTTTAATTTATGGGGGGGGTTGCACTCAGCGGCTTGCTATGTGAAAGAGGTCACCAGTACA
The DNA here is from genome assembly GCF_020497125.1 of Mauremys mutica. Lineage (NCBI taxonomy): Eukaryota > Metazoa > Chordata > Testudines > Geoemydidae > Mauremys > Mauremys mutica. The sequence continues at coordinate 194,455,255 of NC_059072.1, forward strand.
AAAGTTTGATATCACTGGAATATACAGATTAAATCCCTTAAAATCAGGACAGTTACTGGTTTCTACAACCTACAGTAGGAACACTAAAATGTGACCAACCTTCTAGTAACCTGCAAATTAAAAACCCAGTGCAAAGATCAGGGAAGTTTACTAAACCCTGCTAACTGATACACAATTGAACTACCATGAACTGGATTACATGCAGTTCTGGAATAGGCCATGGGCAGGGTAGAACCCGGCACACTCTGAAATCCATGAACTCTGATAATAGTATTTTGTAAATTTTGAACATCCAGGAGGAAATGGAGTTTTCCACTAGTCTGACAGCCATAAAGTAACCCAAGGTTTCATAATTCTCAAGGTATTGCTGCTGGTCTTCAGTGCTAAATCCTTGAATCAAATGACCTGAAATCTATGCAGAATATTGGCAATGCCTTTATTAATCTTGGGGAAATGTCAGGCAGTGAGATGTGAATACACTTGCAGGCACTGCAGTACAAATGCACACACCAAATGCCTCACACAGATGCCTCTGGCACTTAATAGATTTTAAAGCCAGAAAGGCACCATTATCATCATCAAATCTGACGGGCATTTGCAAAACACAAGTATGACACAAAAGTCCCTTAGCAAAGGGTCCCTTTGTAACAACCCAGGGACTAGAACCCAGATCTCAGAGCCTGGAACAGATTCTATTCCCACAGTACTATTAGCAGGCCATACAAAGGCATAGCCAGGGAGCACTATGAAGAGTAGATACCACAGGAAGTACCCCCCAAGAGACTCAGAGTGATGGTGTCCTGTGGCCCTTTGATTGGCCCAGTGCCCTATTTATTCCCAGAGGTTCTCCTAGGAAGTTGTCTGGGGAACCACACAGACTTTGGCCTGCTGCCATGTCAGACTTTGCTTGATCTCCTGATGCCCAGCTTCTGACTTCAGTCTGACTCCGACCCTGATTCCTGCCTCCTGATTCTAGCTTGGTATTACCTCTGCTTTCCAGTGTCCAATCCCAGCCTGACCCAGACTCTTGCTCTGGTTCTTGTGATTCCTCCAAACTCCTGCATGGTGACTACTGTCTCTGGTGGGCAGACCTCAACCCAGTTGTGACCCCTATAGGCCAGACTACCTATGCCTATGAGTTTGTCTCAGACATGACAAACTCTCTATCTCTCATACATTGCTTACAGGGTATTTATCCATAAAGGGTAACAAGTAAGGTCACTATTGACAGCTTGCAACTTATTGATGTTCGTACATCTTACATTTAAGGAAAAATTGAACTATACTGAAGTGTATGCCCTTATTGTCTTAATGCTAAAAGGAGTCACCACAGAATGATATTACTCAGTGACAGCCTGGGAGTCTGACTTATTTGGTTCAGTTCAGGTTCAGATTCAGTTGCATTCAGTGTGTTTGGGTTTGGTTGTGGTTCAAGGCACCCAAAAACCCCAACACAGTTCAGTTACAGGGTCAGAAGGATTCAAAACAAATTTCAATCTTGGTGGAAATATATTCAAAGAAAGAAAAACTTAAAATTAAAACTATTTTCATGTTTGATTATTTATTTATCTTACATGAGTTTTCCTAGTGTTTTTGTGTTGTCAAATAAACAGTTATTTTTATCAACAATTTGAGCAAATTAAAACAACTTCTACTACTCACTCTGTCCTATTGAAGCTCTGCAGTGAAATCTGAATTTGGTGCATGGGCCCTGTCTCACGTGGGGCAACTAGAGAGAGGAGTTAGAGGTGGGTGGGAAGAGGCCTGTCTAAAGGGGAGAAAGGTTTCCCTTAGGCTTGAAAAGTTACTAACTTCTGGGACCATGGAACATTCCATCTCTTCTCTCCCCAGTGGAGAGTCTCAGAGATGGTTTATCTATCTCTGGGGCCCCTGCTGCCTCACGTGGTGTTCAGGCAGCTCCTAAGCTGCCCCTCTCCCTCCATACTATTGTGGGCTGGCCTCCTCCTAGTCTTATTATACTGGGACAGGTCTTTCTGGTAGAAATCCCTCATTATTTGTTATGTTGCTGTCTTGTTATATAAGATCGGTCTTTTTTAAAAATATATATATATTGAGCTTATAAAATGCTGATCCTTTATTTTAACCAGTAACCCAATTTCTTTTTCAGTTCAGTTCCAGTTCAGATTCAGTAGGTAGGACAAAATTATGGTTCAGGTTTGCTTCTGGCTCAAGTAAAAATACCAGTTTGAACTGGTTTTCTGGTTCCAGTTCAGTTCCAGTTTGACTCCCTGGTGAAGGCCTATTCACAAAGGAGGGAGTTGCCACCCCTACCTGGATAGCTAGTGATGTAACACAAGGCTCAGTTGTCTCCCTTTGCCCCACCCCAGAACAATCAATGGAAAAACCGTCAAAAACAACTTCAAACATATGAAACCACTTGGAGGTAAAAAAGGACCATTACAACAGACAGGGGATTGCCTTGTCTAGTAATAAAGCACAAAGAGTGTTTCATTATATCACAGAGTGGGAAGAGACACTCTATATCCATTCATTGAGGAGACATCTAGTGGAGCAGGGGTGTTTTCATGAAAGTTTGGGCCTTGGTTTCTATGAAGCCAGACAGCTCTGCAACAGGCTGAACTTGGGAGGAAAATCCGGTTTATTGGACAGGAAAGGTAACTACTTACAAGTGTAGACCCTACTTTTTGCTTTGTATTGTAACCATTTGTTTCCATCACTCACTCTTGTTTCTAGTTGAATCTCTATTCTCTCTTAAATAAACCTTCTTTTCTTTTATTAGTGCTCATAAGTGCTGTGTGTTATACAGGAGCGGGTCATTAAAGCTAGTATAACTGGGAGACAGGAGATATTGGATCTCCTGGGCCTGTGGGTAGAACAGGCTGGGCAAACACAGCTATGAACCAGCTGTAGAAATGTGAAACCCTATGAGCAGATTGCATGGGAGATGCAGGAGAAAGCATATGAAAGGAACCAGCAGCAGTGCCACATGAAAGCAAAGGAACTGAGGCAAGCACACCAGAAAGCCAGGGAAGCCAACAGTTGATCTGGCACTCAGCCGCAGACCTGCCACTTCTACAAAAAGCTGCACACCATGGTTGGTGGAGACACCACCATCACCCGACACACTTCTGTGGATACCTCCAAGGAGCCCGAGTCACAGGCAAGGTGAACAGCGAGGTGAAGGAGGAAGATGGGGGACATGTGACCAGAGGAGCCAGCTATGCCAAGAGCCAGGGCCTCTTTGAGACTCCACCACAGTCTAGTCAGTTCTAGCAGTTGAGACAAGCCTGATGCAGGGAAGGAACCTCAGGTAAATGTGTAGACTTATCTCCCATTACAGTGGTGGCATCCCCAACTTACCAGGACACTATCAACTCTGTATTAATTTGCTTGTACTAGAAGAAGTAGTGGTACAACAAAGAGAGGTGGAGTTATCTGCTTTTCATTCCCCTGTAGAGTTAGGCAGAGGTTCGGGGCATGAGGGGCAGTTTGTTTATGTACAGAGGGATGTCCTTTGAATCTTCCTGAGAGATCTCAATGAAACTTTCATGGCTGCATTCCTTTCTCAAAGGTTCCTAGGGATGGCAGACTTATTTCTTCCGCCGTGGTAGGACACTTACCCCTGCCATCAGCAATAACTTCAGCAGGCACTATTGAAGTATACAGGCTAGCAGTCTATGAGCCTGGGTGGCTTTGGGATTCCAGCAACAGCTATGCTCTATTTTTGTTATCCTCAGGAGTGAGATATTAGCTAAAAATCACTGCTGCCTGTGGAAAATAGTGCAAGTATTTAAAGCCATTGCCCTGTACTCATAGTTTCATGCAACCAAGCAATTCCCTCCTCATTTCCTTCAGCTCAGGAAGCCCATACTCACCATGGCTGGTGCTGTGAGTCGCACCATGCACAAGCACTCTGAAGCAGAAGTGTCACTAAGCATGTCGTGTTTAAAACTTTAGGGATGCAAGGGAAGGTAGTTCTGAATCTTAAGTTTTGCTTTCCTTTAGGACTATATTGACAATGGTACCTCTGCGTGCTTTCTCTGTAGCTGCTGCCATTGTGGCCTTCAGAGTCTCCCCTTCCATGCTCATGGAATGCCTAAGCCAGATAAGGAGCAAAAAGAAGAGGATTCGGGATGATGTGTTCAATGAGGTCCTCCAAGCTAGAGCTGCATCAGACTATGACACAGGACCTGGAGAATGAACATTGCAAATAGCCTGGAAAAGGAAAGAGTGAAGAGGAGAAGGAGAGGGAGATGCATCAGGACACAATGGGGCTTCTCTGGCAGCAAGTACATATGCTGCAGACTCTTGTAGACCAAACAGGTTCAACAACCTGGGCTCACTTCCCTTTGCAATTCATGAAGAACTCCATTGCAGTACCTACATCCTTCCTCCCTACCCAAAATTCTATGTGGCAACAGTGCCTGCATCCCTACCTTACTTTACCCCAGGAGACATTAAGGACAACCCCATTTTCACATACACTGACCTGTGAAAGCCACAGTAGCTGTAGGTGTAGCTAAAATTGATACAAATGTTTACTTGATAAGTTCTGTTCTATAAATATATTAAGCTTTTAATAGATTAATATATTTTGTTGAGGAAGAATCAACATGGTTTTAGTAAAAGGAAATCATGCCTCACTAATCTAGTAAAATTCTTTGAGGGGGTCAACAAGCACGTGGACCAAGGGGATCCAGTAGATATAGTGTACTTAGGTTTTCAGAAAGCCTTTGACAAGGTCCCTCACGAAAGGCTCTTACACAAAGTAAGCTGCCACAGGATAAAAGGGAAGGTGCTCTCATGGATTGGTAACTGGTTAAAAGATAAGAAACACAGGGTAGGTATAAATAGTTTTGAGAATAGAGAGAGGTAAATAGTGGTGTCCCCCAGGGATCTGTTGTGGGACCAGTCCTATTCAACATCTTCATAAATGATCTGGAAAAAGGGGGTAAACAGTGAGGTGGCAAAATTTGCCGATGATACAAAATTACTAAAGATAGTTAAGACCCAGGCAGACTACAAAGAGCTACAAAAGGATCTCTCAAAACTGGGTGACTGGACAACAAAATGGCAGATGAAATTTAATGTTGACAAATGCAAAGTAATGCACATTGGAAAGCATAATCCTAACTATACATATAAAATGATGGGGTCTAAATTAGCTGTTACCACTCAGGAAAGAGATCTTGGAGTCATTGTGGACAGTTCTCTTAAAATATCCACTCAATGTGCAGCAGCAGTCAAAAAAAGTGAACAGAATGCTGGGAATCATTAAGAAGGGGATAGATAATAAGACAGAAAATATCATATTGCCTCTATATAAATCCATGGTATGCCCACATCTGATGTGGTCATCCCATCTCAAAAAAGATATATTAGAATTGGAAAAGGTTCAGAAAAGGGCAACAAAAATGATTAGGGGTATGGAACAGCTTCCGTATGAGGAGAGATTAATAAGACTGGGGCTTTCCAGCTTGGAAAAGAGACAGCTAAGGGGAGTTATGATTGAGGTCTATAAAATCATGACTGATGTAGAGAAAGTAGATAAGGAAGTGTTGTTTACTACTTCTCATAACACAAGAACTAGGGGTCACCAAATGAAATTAATAACAAATAAAATGAAGTATTTTTTCACACAACGCACAGTCAACCTGTGGAACAACTTGCCAGAGGATGTTGGGAAGGTCAAGACCATAACAGGGTTCAAAAAAGAACTAGATAAATTCATGGAGGATAGGTCCATCAATGGCTACTAGCCAGGATGGGCAGGAATGATGTCTCTAGTCTCTGTTTGCCAGAAGCTGGGAATGAGCAACAGGGGATGGATCACTTGATGATTACCTGTTCTGTTCATTCCCTCTGGGGCACCTGGCATCGTCCACTGTCGGAAGACAGGATACTGGGCCATTCTTATGTTCTTAATGTTTTCGCTTTTAAATTGCACAGATTTTTCTTTTCACTTATTTTGTTACTGAATAAAATTCTATTATTTGAAACATAATTCATCTTTATTAGTTCACAACAGGTACTGCAGACTGCCTAGCAGTTCCAAAAGCACCCACTTGTTGTACACTGTGATGCAACTCATAGGATGAGTGACAAACAGTGTAATAATCATAACTGTACACCAAGCACTGAAAAATTAATAGGTGCATTGAGAGTGTTATACTCATACATGTGTACCAAGCACCACACAATTCCTAACAGGCCCCAACACATCAGGGCCAGATAGCACACAGGACACCACAACAGATTACTGTGGCTCACTGTTAAAGTGCTCCTTCAAAGTCTCCCTGAGCTGTACACCACCATGTTGAGCTCTTCTAATAGCCCTTGCATCTGGCTGTTCAAATTCAGCAGACAGCCATTCCACCTCTGCCCTCTATCCCAGTGGCTTTGCTTCACAGATATTATGCAGGATACAGCAGGCATCTGCAACCATTGCAATATTTTTTCTCGCTGAGATCCAATCTGCTGAGTGAACAGTGCTAGTTCCCCTTCAATCTACCAAAAGCACATTGTGCACCAGCTGGACCAGTAGTTGAATCTTTCATTGGTGATGTCAAGGTGGCTGGTGTATGGATTCATGAGCCAGAGACTAAGGGGTAGGCTGAGACCCCCCAGGATCACTATTGGCATTTCAACATTACTAATGATAATCAACCAGCTGGGGCCGGGGGAGAAGTCCCTAATTACAGCTTTCTGAACAGTCCTGTGTTCTTAAAGATGGGAGTGGCATGCACCTTCCCTGACCAGCCAACATTGATGTCAGTGAAGCATCCTGGGTGATCCACCAATGCTTGCATAACCATAGAAAAGTAGCCCTTTCTGTTGATGTACTCTGTGGCAAGGAGGTCTGGTGCAAAGATGTGTGCGCCATCCATTGCTCCACCACAGTTTGGGAACCACATTGCTGCAAATCCATCCCTTATGTCCTGCACGTTGCCCAGAGTCACAATCCTGCATAGCAGGAGGAGATTAATGGCCCTGCACACTTGTATGACAATGGTCCACCACTGTGGATTTTGCAAGGTCAGCTACTGCTACTGGTCAGAGGAAGTTTTCACAGTATTATTGCCACTCACTTCTTCGCTATCAGTGCAGCTCTCATGTTGGTGTACCTGCACTGGAGGGCTGGTGAAGGGTTTCAAATCACTTTAGTATTGAGTGCAGGGGTAACGAAATATTGCTATCCTTATTGTATGAGAATAGGGCAGCAGAACTATACTTAGCCTTCCCTGGTTGAGGGGGTCTCCCTAAAATTAACCTCACTCAATAAGCAAGGGGTAGGGATGCCAAATCCCAGTGAAGGATAAAGCGGGGGAGGGGTGTTCCTACCTGGAAATGCAGACTCTGTTTAGAGTCCTAGACACCATTGAAAATTCCGCTCTGTAACAAAGGAGTCCAGATTGCAACCTGGGGAGTGGGACCTCTGAGCCCTCTGTCCCACCAACCTGGGGTATCCCTCTCACATTGTAATGCTGATGTCAAGTTACAAACCTCTAGCAGGTCCTGCACTTACACAGACATCCACAGGCAGGGACACACTCACTGAGTTACATGAATGATTTCCCAGCTACTCATGAACCAACAAGAGAGAGGCTCCAGCCAAAGTCCCCAGCCTTGCATCCCAGAACTATACCATCCTTCCCTGTTCAGAAGCCTGACCAGTGTAAGTTCATTACCTAGTCTGCCCTTCTCTCAATGTGGAAAGCACTCACACTAGCCTTTGTAAACTGAGGGCTTGTCTGCACTTACCAGGGGAATCAATGCATGGCAATCAATACATTGGCGGTTGATTTAGCAGATCTAGTGAAGACCCACTAAATCAACTGTGGCTCGCTCTCCCGTCAACTCCTGTATTCCACCTGAACGAGAAGCACAAGGGGAGTCGACGGGACAGTGTCTCCCATAGGCATAGATCTATTTACCGCAGGGTCCACACTACACTAAGTACATTGACTTCAGCTACATTATTCACGAAGCTGAAGTTGCATAACTTAGATCACTCTCCCCCCTGTAGTGTAGACAAGGCCTGAGCTGCGATTTCCCAAGCACTTCAGCCAAAACACATTGTTTTAGGTAAAAAATAATACAGATTTATTAACTACAGAAAGATAGATTATAAGTAGCAAATATAGAAATCGAAGTTGGTTACTTAAGAAATAAAAACAAATTTGAGTTCTACAAACTAAATGGGATTTGAATCAAGCAGTGTCTCACCCTGACAGATGGTAAAAGCAGGTTACAGGTCCTGGGACTCTTTTCCAGCCTGGAACTACCCTCCCCAATTCAAAGTCTTTGTCATCCAGATGTTTCTTCCAGGTGTTGTGTTATGGGGGAGAGAGGTCAAGTGATGATGTCACTTCTCTTTTACAGTTTCTTCCAGCTTGCTGGAAAGATCTATGCTTGCAATCTGCCCCCACTGGTCAAACAGTTTACATGTTCTCTCAGAGGTCTCCATTGTATACATTCCTGGAATAGTGGATTCTTTCCTTGATAGGTGTTGAGGAGCCATTAACTTCTGTCTGGCTATTCCATTGTTGTACCTGAAAGGCTGGTTGTGTGTTCCCAACCTCACAACATATTTCAGTAACATACACATAGCAAAACTTCATAACTTCCCATACAATCCAACAGGATACTAATGATACTAAGGATCAAGACTTTTAAAATGCCTCATTGTGCTTTGTACAAAACATATCAATTATCTGACATTGATGAATATGGGGGATTCAGGTTGCTGCTCTGAGGTCCACAGTGTCACACCCTCTCCAGTGTTTAAAGACAGGGCTAATTAGACTCAACTGAAAATCATTGTTTCTATTCAATGATTACAAGAGCTGACTCACTGATAAGCAGGTCTAGGAGCTAAGCCTTAGGGTACGTCTACACTACGGGATTATTCCGATTTTACATAAACTGGTTTAGCAAAACAGATTGTATAAAATCGAGTGCGCGCGGCCACACTAAACACATTAAATCGGTGGTGTGCGTCCACGGTCCGAGGCTAGCGTCGATTTCTGGAGCATTGCACTGTGGGTAGCTATTCGGTAGCTATCCCATAGTTCCCGCAGCCTCCCCCGCCCCTCGGAATTTCCGGGTTGAGATCCCAGTGCCTGATGAGGCAAAAATGAAGAACTCCATTGCAGCACCTACATCCTCCCTCCCTACCCAAAATTCTATGTGGCAACAGTGCCTGCATCCCTACCTTACTTTACCCCAGGAGACATTAAGGACAAAGCAGCAGACAACCGTTTCGCGCCTTTTTTGCTTGGTGAACTGTGCAGACGCCATAGCACAGCAAGCATGGACCCTGCTCAGCTCAATACCGCAATCGTGGATGTTTTAAACACCTCGCGCATACTCATGCAGTATATGGTGAACCAGGACCTTCAAACCGAGGTGAGTAAGAGGCGGATACGGCAGCGCGGCGATGACAGTGATGAGGACGTGGACACAGAATTCTCTCAAACCGCGGGCCCCTGCGCTTTGGAGATCCTGATGGTAATGGGGCAGATTCTATCCATTGAACGCCGATTTTGGGCCTGGGAAACAAGCACTGACTGGTGGGACCGCATTGTGTTGCAGGTGTGGGACGATTCCCAGTGGCTGCAAAACTTTCGCATGCGTAAGGGCACTTTCATGGAACTTTGTGACTTGCTTGCCCCTGCCCTGAAACGCCATAATACCAAGATGAGAGCAGCCCTCACAGTAGAGAAGCGAGTGGCGATAGCCCTGTGGAAGCTTGCAACGCCAGACAGCTACCCGTCAGTCGGGAATCAATTTGGAGTTGGAAAATCTACTGTGGGGGCTGCTGTGATGCAAGTAGCCACAGCAATCACTAAGCTGCTGCTACGAAAGGTTGTGACTCTGGGAAACGTGCAGGCCATAGTGGATGGCTTTGCTGCACTGGGATTCCCTAACTGTGGTGGGGCGATAGGGATATGGGTTCCATCTATCTTGGCACCGGAGCGCCAGGGCACCCAGTACGTAAACCGGAAGGGGTACTTTTCAATGGTGCTGCAAGCACTGGTGGATCACAAGGGACGTTTCACAAACATCCACGTGGGATGGCCAGGGAGGGTTCATGACGCTCGCGTATTCAGAAGCACTACTCTGTTTAAACGGCTGCAGCAAGGGAATTACTTCCCAGACCAGAAAATAACAGTTGGGGATGTTGAAATGCCTGTCGTTATCCTGGGGGACCCAGCCTACCCCTTCATGCCATGGCTCATGAAGCCATACACAGGCAGCCTGGACAGTAGTCAGGATCTGTTCAATTACAGGCTGAGCAAGTGCAGAATGGTGGTGGAATGTGCATTTGGCCGTTTAAAGGCGCGCTGGCGCACATTACTGACTCGCTCAGACCTCAGCCAAACCAATGTCCCCTATGTTATTGCTGCTTGCTGTATTCTCCACAATCTCTGTGAGAGTAAGGGGTAGACTTTTATGGCGGGGTGGGAGGCTGAGGCAAATCACCTGGCCGCTGATTACGCGCAGCCAGACACCAGGGAGATTAGAAGAGCACACCAGGAAGCGGTGCGCATCAGAGAAGCTTTGAAAACGAGCTTCATCAATGGCCAGGGTACAGTGTGACTGCTGTGTTTCTTGATGAACACCCAACCCCCTTGATTGACTCATTCCCTGTAAGCAACTCACCCTCCCCTTCGAGTACAGCTTACTTATGCAAATAAAGTCACTCTCGTTTAAAAATCATGAATTCTTTATTAATTCATTATAAAAAGAGGGAGAGAAGTAAGGGTGTGGTTTGGGAGGAGGATAGGAAGGATGGAGAAGGCCATTAAAAAAATTTCACAGTAACGACAGCCTTCTGGTTGGGTTGTCCACGGGGGTGGAGTGGGCGGGTGCACGGAGCCTCCCCCCACGCGTTCTTACACGTCTGGGTGAGGAGGATATGGAACATGGTGAGGGTTGAGGGTGGTTATACAGGGGCTGCAGCGGCACTCTGTGATCCTGCTGCCGTTCCTGAAGCTCCACCAGACGCCGGAGCATGTCAGTTTGATCACGCAGCAGCCCCAGAGTTGCATCCCGCCACCACTGATCTTCCTACCGCCACCTCTGATTTTCCTGCCGGTCTTCCTGCCGCCACCTCTCATCTCGGGTGTCTCTCCTGTCCTCACGTTCACTGGCATCTTTCCTGTAATTTGATACCACGTCCTTCCACTCATTCAGATGAGCTCTTTCATTGCGTGTAACTTCCACAATATCCGAGAACATTTCATCTCTCGTCTTCTTTTTCCTCCGCCTTATCTGTGCTAGCCTTTGGGATGGAGGAGGGACGCTTGAAAAATTTGCAGCTGCATGAGGGAGAGAAATATTTAAAAAGATACATTTTACAGAACAATGGTTATACTCTTTCACAGTGAACAGCACTATTCACCTTACATAGCACATGTGATTTCCCTACAAGGTCGCATTTTTCATCTTAATAGTGAGTGCCTGCAGCTCAGGACTTACAGATCTCACAGACACAGGTCCAGGCATCAGAATTCAGCTTGCATGCGGCCATGGTAAGCCACTGTCTTTCGGCTTCTGCAGTGATTTACCCCTCCCCCCAATGCATGGCTAATACCACGCTAGCTCCCTGCTAATCAACACCCTTCCCACCCCCCCACCCACTGCGTGGCTGGTAGCTTGGGGAAGATCGCCGGTGACCAAACACAAAAAAGATCATCGGCATTTCACTCCTCCCCTCCCCCCGCTTGGCTACGTGCAGGAAAGGTTTTTTTTTTAAGCTGCTGCAGTCCACGAACCCAGTAGGAAAATGGCCATCCCCCTTACTTAAATTCCTGATTTTTAACCAGGTTATCCTGAACGATATCACTTTGCTGAGGATCACACAGCGAGATAAAGAACGGATGCTTCTTGAATGCCAGCAATCACCGGGACCATACGCTGCTATGCTTTGCCATGCAATGATACCTGATTACTTGCTACATGCATGGCGTGGTAAAGTGTCCTACCATGGTGGGCGGAACAAGGCTGCCTTGCCCAGAAACCTTCTGCAAAGGCTTCTGGAGTATCTACAGGAGCGCTTCATCGAGATGTCCCTGGAGGATTTCCTCTCAATCCCCGGACATGTTAACAAACTTTTCTAAGTAACTATACTGTCTGCGAATGCATCCCAAGTCCTCAGGGCAAATCAATCATTAAAAAACACTTGCTTAAAAAACAATGTTTGCTATTTGCAAAGGTACACTCACCAGAGGTCCCTTCCATGGCGTCATTGTCTGGGATAGTTGCTTGGGAGGGCTGGGAGGAGGGTAATTCCGTCAGGGTGAGAAAAAGCTCCTGGCTGCTGGGGCTCACGGAGTGCTGTGTGCTCTCTGCTAGGTCGTCCTCCTCTTCTTTATCTTCATCTTCCCCGTCTGCACAATCCTCAGACATGGCAGAGATTACAACCTCCACCTCGGAATCCACTGTCAGGGGTGGGGTAGTTGTGGCGCAGCCCCCTAAAATTGCATGCAGCTCAGCATAGAAGCGGCATGTTTTTCGACCTGCCCCGGACCTTCCGTTTGCTTCTTTGGTTTTCTGGTAGGCTTGTCTGAGCCCCTTAACTTTCACTCTGCACTGCACTGAGTCCCTGCTGTGGCCTTTATCCATCATAGCCTTAGAAATTCTTTCAAATACTTTTTCATTTCGTCTTTTGGAACGCAGTTCTGTTAGCACTGAATCCTCTCCCCATATAGCGATCAGATCCAGTACCTCCCGTGCAGTCCATGCTGGGGCTCTTTTTCGATTCTCAGGAGACTGCATTGTTACCTGTGCAGATGAGCTGTGCGTGGTCACCTGTGCTGATGAGCTCTCCACGCTGGGGAAGCAGGAAATGAATTTCAAAAGTTCGCGGGGCTTTTCCTGTCTACCTGGCCAGTGCATCAGAGTTCAGAATGCTGTCCAGAGCGGTCAGTGGTGCACTGTGGGATACCGCCCGGAGGCCAATACCGTCGATTTGCGGCCACACTAACCCTATTCCGATATGTTAATCCCGATATTAGCGCTACTCCTCTCGTCGGGGAGGAGTACAGAAACCGATTTAAAGAGCCATTAAAATCGATATAAGGTGCCTCCTAGTGTGGACGGGTGTGGCGTTAAATCGGTTTTACGCTCCTAAAACCGGTTTAAACGCCTAGTGTAGACCAGGCCTTAGATCTGGTGTAGGGACAGTGGTGAAATGAAAGACCATGCAGAGGCTGTACTGGCAGTGCGGTTTCCTGATACTTAGGCCTGATACTTCCTGATATAAAGGGCTCTTAATATCGATATCTGTACTCCTCCCTGACGAGAGGAGTAGCACTGAAATCGGTATTGCCATTTTGAATTATGGTTAGTGTGGCTGCAATTCGACAGTGTTGGCCTCCGGGACCTATCCCACAGTGCACCATTGTGACCGCTCTGGTCAGAAATCTCAACTCAGATGCACTGGCCAGGTAGACAGGAAAAGCCCCGCAAACTTTTGAATTTCATTTCCTGTTTGCCCAGTGTGGAGAGCTGATCAGCACAGGTGACCACGCAGCACTCATCAGCACAGGTAAGCATGCAGTCTGAGAATCGAAAAAGAGCTCCAGCATCAACTGTACGGGAGGTACTGGATCTGATCGCTATATGGGGAGAGGATTCCGTGCTAGCAGAACTCCGTTCCAAAAGACGAAATGCCAAAACATTTGAAAAAATCTCCAAGGGCATGATGGAGAGAGGCCACAATAGGGACTCACTACAGTGCCGCGTGAAAGTTAAGGAGCTCAGACAAGCCCACCAGAAAACCAAAGAAGCAAACAGAAAGTCCGGGACAGGGCCACAGACATGCTGCTTCTAAGCTGAGCTGCAGGCAATTCTAAGGGGCTCCGCCACCACTACCCCACCCCAACTGTGAATTCCGAGGCGGGGGTAATCTCAGCCATGCCTGAGGATTCTGCGGACAGGGAAGATGATGAGGAGGAGGAGGAGGAGGAGCAGCAGCTTGCGGAGAGCACACAGCACTCTGTTCTCCCCAATAGCCAGGATCTTTTTCTCAGCCTGAATGAAGTATCCTTCCAACCCTCCCAAGGCAGTATCCCAGACCATGAGGCCATGGAAAGGATCTCTGGTGAGTGTACCTTTGTAAATATAAAACATGGTTTAAAAGTATGCGTTTTTTAATGATTAATTTGCCCTGAGGACTTGGGATGCATTCGCGGCCAGTACAGCTACTGGAAAAGTCTGTTAACGTGTCTGGGGATGGAGCGAAAATCCTCCAGGGACATCTCCATGAAGCTCTCCTGGAGGTACTCCAAAAGCCTTTGCAGAAGGTTTCTGGGCAGTGCAGCCTTATTCCATCCTCCATGGTAGGATACTTGACCAAGCCATGCTAGTAGCAAGTAATCTGGTATCATTGCATGGCAAAGCATAGCAGCGTATGGTCCCGGTGTTTGCTGGCATTCAAGCAACATCCGTTCTTTATCTTGCTGTGTTATCCTCAGGAGAGTGATATCGTTCATGGTAACCTGGTTGAAATACAGGAATATAATTAAGGGGAGAGAGGTGGCCGTTCCTACGGGGCTGTTTGCCTGTGGCCGAAAAGAAATCCTTCCCTGCAGTTAGCCAAGCCGGGAGTCGGGTGGGGGAGGCATTGGCGCTGAGCTTTTCATGTTTGGCTAGCAGGGATCTTCCCTGATACCAGCCACGTGGTGTGGGGAGGGGTAAAGCGATCATCCCAGAGAATTGGATGCGGGGGGGTGTTAGTTTGTTTTCTGCTGCTGCACGTTAACAGGAAAACTGCAGCACTCAACGGGTTTTGCTTGGTATGTGGGAAAGGAGGGTGCTGGATATATGAAGGCTGCAGAAGCCGAAAGACAATGGCTTACCATGGCCGCATGCAAGCCGAATTCTGTTGCCCGGACCTGTGTCTGTGATCTCTAACACCAAAGCCGCAGGAACTCAGTATTAAGATGCAAAATACGACCTTGTACTGAAATCACATGTGCTATGTAATGTGAATAGTGTCGTTCACTGTGAAAGAGTATAACCATTGTTCTGTAAAATGTATCTTTTTAAATACTTCTCTTCTTTTTTTCCCTCCGGCAGCTGCAAATTTTTCAAGCCTCCCTCCTCCGTCCCAAAGGCTATCTCAGTTAAGGCGGCGAAAAAAAAGGACGTGAGACGAAATGTTCTCAGAAACCATGGAATCAACCTGCAATGAAAGAGCTCATCTGAATGAGTGGAAGGTCACCCTATCCCAGTACAGGAAAGCTGCCAGTGAACGTGAGGCCATGAGGGACAAACGTGAGGAGAGGAGAGGAGATACTCTCGAGATGAGAGGTGGCGAGATGCAACACTGGGGCTGCTGCTTGATCAATCTGACATGCTCCGGTGTCTGGTGGAGCTTCAGGAACGGCAGCAGGATCAGAGAGTGACACTGCAGCCCTTGTATAACCACCCTCCCCCATCACCATTTTCCATAGCCTCCTCACCCAGACGTGTAAGAACGCGTGCGGGGAGGCTCCATGCACCCACCCACTCGACCCCAGGGACAGCCCAACCAAAAGGCTGTCATTACTTTGAACATTTTTAGTGGCCTTTTCCTTCCCTCCTATCCTCCTCCCAAACTCCACCCAGGCTACCTTGTCAGTTCTCTCCCTCTTTTTATAATCATAATCAATTAATAAAGAATACATGATTTTTAAATGATACTGACTTTATTTCCTTAGAAAGCAAGCTGTGATCGAAGGAGGAGGGTGGGTGGCTTACAGGGAATGAGTCAACCAAGGGGGCGGGTTTTCATCAAGGAGAAACAAACAGAACTTTCACACCATAGCCTGGCCAGTCATGAAACTGGTTTTCAAAGCTTCTCTGATGTGCAGCACTTCCTGGTGTGCTCTTCTAATCACCCTGGTGTCTGGCTGCGCATAATCAGCGGTCAGGTGATTTGCCTCAGCCTCCCACCCCGCCATAAAGGTCTCCCCCTTACTCTCACAGAGATTGTGGAGCACACAGCAAGCAGCAATAACAACGGGTATATTGGTTTGACTGAGGTCTGAGCGAGTCAGCGTCCCTTTAAACGTCCAGCATCCCTTTAAACGTCCAAATGCACATTCTACCACCATTCTGCACTTGCTCAGCCTGTAGTTGAACAGCTCCTGACAACTGTCCAGGCTGCCTGTGTATGGCTTCATGAGCCATGGCATTAAGGGGTAGGCTGGGTCCCCAAGGATAACTACAGGCATTTCAATATCCCCAACTGTTATTTTCTTCTCTGGGAAGTAAATCCCTTGCTGCAGCTGTTTAAACAGACTAGTGTTCCTGAAAACACGAGCGTCATGAACCCTTCCCAGCCATCTCACGTTGATGTTGGTGAAATGTCCCTTGTGATCCACCAGTGCTTGCAGCACCATTGAAAAGTACCCCTTGCAGTTTACGTACTGGATGCCCTGGTGCTCCAGTGCCAAGATAGGGATATGGATTCCATCTATCACCCCACCACAGTTAGGGAATCTCATTGCAGCAAAGCCATCCACTCTGACCTGCACATTTCCCAGAGTTACTACCTTTGGTAGCAGCAGGTCAGTGATTGCTTTGGCTACTTGCATCACAGCAATAGATTTGCCCACTCCAAACTGATTCCCGACTGACTGGTAGCTGTCTGGTGTTGCAAGCTTCCACAGGGCTATCGCCACTCGCTTGTGAACTGTGATGGCTGCTCTCATCTTGGTATTCTGGTGCTTCGGGGCAGGGGAAAGTAAGTCACAAAGTTCCATGAAAGTGCCCTTACGCATGGGAAAGTTTCACAGCCACTGGGAATCATCCCACTATGCAACACAAACATGTCTGTGCTTGTTTCCCGGGCCCAAAATCGGCGTTCAATGGCTAGAACCTGCCCCATTAACAGCATGATCTCCAAAGCACCAAGGCCCGCGGTTTGAGAGAATTCTGTGTCCATGTCCATGCTCTCATCACTCTCATCGCCGTGCTGCCGTAGCCGCCTCCTCCTTGCCTGGTTTTGCAAGTTTTGGTTCAGCATAAACTGCATGATAATGCTCGAGGTGTTTACGATGTTCATGACTGCTGTCTTGAGCTGAGCAGGCTCCATGCTTGCCATGGTACGGCGTCTGCACAGTTCACCCAGGAAAAAAGGCATGAAACAGTTGTCTGCTGTTGCTTTCACGAAGGGAGGGGGAGGATGTACCCAGAACCACCAGTGACAATTTTTTTTGCCCTATCAGGCACTGGGATCTCAACCCACAATTCTAATGGGTGAGGGAGACTGCAGGAACTATGGGATAGCTATGGGATAGCTACCCACAGTGCAATGATCTGGAAATCAACACTAGCCTCGGTACATGGACGCACACCGATGAATTAATGTGCTTAGTGTGGCCACGTGCACTCGACTTTATACAATCTGTTTCCAAAAATCGGTTTCTGTAAAATCGGAATAATCCCGTAGTGTAGACATACCCTTAGTGAAATCACCAAGAGCTGAAATCACTAGACATCTGTGTTAAGTGGTAGAACCTCATTACATGGCATCACAGAAATGGCAGCAAGAATCCAATAGCAGCAAGCGACCACCAGCAGCAGGGAAAAGCAGCAGAGGCAGCGGCAAACAGCCAGTTCCAGAGGCAGGAGGAGGTGAATCCCTGGGAACACCCTCTGAACTCTAGGTTTTTGCTAACCAAGGACAGCCAACTGTGAGTGGGGTGCAGTGAAGGGAGAGGGGAGTGATATGTTAAAGGGACATTTGTTTGTCAAACTTTCCCACTGCAAGGTGGGAAACTGAGACAAAGAAGACTGCCCAGTGTACTGCAGGGTCAGGTTTGCTTATGATCACATGCTTTTGAATGTGGTTATGGTGTTTTCCCCAAACTAATGCTTCTTTTCCTTTTAATGAAAGAAGTTCTCTTTTGTTATACAAGAGAGCTGGCAAGTGGGTATTGCAACTTAGAGGCACCTGGGATAGTGTTAAGTTTTCCCAGATTACTGGCAGGGGGCTGGAGCCAGTTCTGTTTTGTACTGAACCCGGCCTTAATGCTGCCGACTCCACCTGGCAGAAGGATTACACTTGCAAAGAAAACTTGCATAAATTGCAAAAGCTGAAACCAGTTCTCTAGCATCCCAGGAAGCTTATGCTCCCCTCCACCCCTTCTCCCATCTTTCTTGTCCAACTCTCTATTAAGATCCACCAAGCGGCAGTGAAAAAAAGATCACCTCTCCACTGCTTTACCACAGGGCTGCATGTCCCAGAATAAGGCTGTCACACTTCAGTGAGATAACAGAGGTCCACCTCCTCCGGGCCCCACTGCACTTGCTGCTGTTGGTCTGCCCATCTGAAGCCTGACTTGGTGCCCACTAACTGAAGGAGCCCTTGAATCCCATATAAATACCAGAGCTGGTGGGGAGCCAAGTTCCTGGGGCCCAAAACTGAAAACAATTGGGGTTGGGGACCTAAGTGGCTCTAGAGTCCCCAGCCCATACTCAGCTGCCACATCCAACAACAGGGAAATCTTCATGATTATGCAAGGCAATTAGGGCTTCCATCCTGGATTGGGGTCTTGTGGTCCAGACCCTTATGTCTTTTTGCTCAAGGTGGGACAGAAAGGCAAAATCCTCTGCAACTACGGTCATTCCATGAACTGGGTTTTAAAGGTGTCCAGAGAGAGTAATGGAGCCTGAATTCTTCTCCCCAAGTCCTCTAGCAGCTCATACTTCATTGGCCAGATGCAAGTGTATATTTTAGTTAATGGCATTAGCTAAAGTGCATGTAACAGGGTTTAAATCTCCTTCTGGAGTGCAAGGGAGTCATCCCTGTAAATGCTCCTCTGCCCCACTGAATAAAGGAGAAAACAGAAACCAAAGGCCCTGATCCTGCAAACTGTGATGGTGATGTTTAACTTTAAACATGTGAGTTGACCTATTGACTTCAGTGGAACCTCACTTGCAGAAATTTTATCACCAGTGTCAGAGACAACATATGGGGGGCAGGTCATATATCATCCCCCTCCCCCGATTTCTGCCTGGGTTTATATGCCCTCTCCTGAACTCTACTGCATACCTTTAAATTGTGCCTCCATCCCTCTTCCCCCCAGCAGTTACACACCATCTCTGACCTGTGTTAATGTTTGCAGTACTGATATGTAACTTTGCAAAGCTCAGACTTATATACACCTGTAGATGGGCCGGGACTCACCCCTGCGGCACCTCCTGCTGGTGACTCCTGGGAATTAGCTCTGTCCAGCTCTGGAGCGCCCTCTGCAGGCCAGTGATCTGCCTGTCCTCTGGCCCCCCCGTGTCCCTCCCTGGACCCAGTGCCCTTTTACATGGGGTGCTGCCCCCTGGCAGTAACCCCTTTCTCTCAGGGTCTCCCCTCCCAGGGGAACCCCAACCCACTATTCCCACCTCACCTCAGTATATGGCTACTGCCAGTCATTGTCTAGACCCTGTGGCCAACTGCAGTATCAGCCTACTCATCACTGGCAAGGTTGGGTTTGGACCTGCTGCTTTGGCCTACCCCTGGGCTGCCCTCTGCAACTCCCAGTACCTGTTGGCCCAATGCTAGGCCACAGCCTGGGGCTTTCCCGGCTGGAGCTCCCCAGCCCTGCTCCCCTCAGGTACTTTGTCTCTAGCTCCCTGCAGCCAGGCCCCTCTCCCTCTACAGGTAGAGGAAGACTCCTTCTGGCTTCCCTGGCCTTATAAGGCCCAGTTGCTCAGTTTGGGGCGTGGCACCAGCTGCAGCCACTTCTCCCAATCAGCCAGAGTTTTACCTTGCCCAGCCGCAGCCCTCTGCAGGGCTTTTCCAACCCCTTCCAGACAAAGCGGGTGGTCACCCCACTACAACACCTTTCAAACAAAAGGAGTCACTTCAGTTAAGTCCAGCGAGTTATGCTGGTGTAAGAGTGAGGAAAGTAAGAGGAGCTAACGGAAGTAATGGATAACTAGATGCTATTGTGATAAGTACATTATAAGTGCCTACAATGGATTCAATTCCCCCACCTCAACTTTTACCTAGAGTTACTACTGCTTCTTAACAGAAGGGACGGAGAGGGTGTGAAGTGTATGTATGTAACTAGAAATGACCAATAAATTATAAGAGTTAGGATATGAGATCCTTCCCCCCCCAGGCAGTGGGTATGTCTACACTGCAATCCCTGGTATGATTGCAGCTTGGAGAGACATACCTGCATTAGTTTTACCCATTCTATAGCTGTGCAACCCAGGCTTCTGGGTGGACTTGTAGAGCCTGTATTGAAGCCTGCATCACCACAACTTTACTGCTGTTTTTAGCAGTGCTAGCATGGGTGAAGCACCAGCATTGCACCACTTTAACTAAAAGGTTAGGTAAGTGAAAGCAAACAGAAGAATAAGCATTTTAATTTGGTTTAGAACTGGTTTATGCTAAATCAAAATGAGGCTATTTGAAGCCAAAATAAAAACATCCACACAGAGGTTTAACCTAAACCAGTGCACATGTGTTTGAATAACCTCTTATCCAAAAGGCAATTCTACAGTTCAGTGCCCCCTGACACAAAGCTAGTTTATTTGTTCAGATCAGTACTGGTCTGAAGGGAAGTTCCGCCTACAGAAATGCCAAGGACCTGCTCTAAGACCCACTGAAGTCAGTGAAAGGAATCTCAGTCTTCAGTGGGAATCAGGATCAGGATTTGGACATGCTTAGGAGCCCAAAATCTCCTCTCCTGCCACTGAGCATCATCAGAAACTTAATAGAGTTTCACTGTAACAGTGTGAAGAGTTGGAGGATTTAGATTTTCCTCATACACTTTCCACAGAGAGATTAAAAGGACCCAACCCTGATATAGCTTATAAGAATTGAGAAGATAAAAGCCTAAAAGAAGTGTATGGCTGCAGGCCACCAGAAAAATGATATTAATTTCTTTAATAGAAATATGCATGTAGGACAGATATATAAGACTCCATATCCTTTGGAATTCAAGATTGTATCATTCTGAGACTACTATGTGTTCTATTTCCAGTGCAGAATAAGTCACATCATTTGAGTCCCAAGTCTAAGCAAAAAGTGGTTATGTCTATTGAAAAATACTGGAATTGTTTTTTAGGTCACTTATGTGCCTGTTCAAACATTAGATAATAAATCCACTTAGGGAATGATATTTGGCAGCAGAAAAGAGATTCTGCCAGGTTTAGTTAATTTTATTAGGTTCTAACAATATGTTTGCCGATAAATGCATAATACATTTTTTATATATTTTGATTTTACTATTTGAAATAGGATTTTTTAATGTTTTCACGTATCTGTATATTGTGAATATACGGCAGTCTATACGGTTAACTCCCATTGAACTAATTGGGAGTCTTGCACACAGTAACACTTTGACTGATATCAGACCAATAGAATTAAACTTATTAATTCTCTCCATATAATCTTATTAATTTAATATAAAATTTAAACACAACAAATACTGATTGGTTCTGTGGTAAATATCCTCTGGGCCTGAGTATAAAGAAGCAAGATACACATCTTTGGTTTAGCAGATTCCTAAATATGGTTATTATTCACTGGGGCAATAGTTATTTTCTCTTTATACCGTGGCACATCCATACATAAGACTGGCTTCCTATTCTGCTGCTGTTCAGTCATTTCATATAGTTAAGAATTCCAGGTATAGATAAGAAGGATGCTTTCCCCCTGGAAAATTAGTTATTTTAAAGGTGTCAGAAAAACAGTTCCAGAGACTGAAATCTCAGTTTAGCCACAAATAAAGAACAGTGGGAGTGCAAGGACCATCCAATTACTATTACCTTACAAAAACTACAACTTTAAAAAAATGAAACACATCTTTCATTGTCATTTGACTGACAAATGTATTTGCTTTATTAGAAAGGAATTATGGTACCCTATGGTATCCTGCTGGGTGCCCTAAACTCCCTATGAAGCCAAGATGCAAAATGATTGGAGTGAATCACTTTCTGTTCTCATCAAATGTGGGATTGAAGTCCATTCATGGCATCGGGCACTTGTTGGTCATCCCAATGGAAGCTCTCCAAACTGTTGTAATCTCAGATAGGCCTGTCTTTGGGAGGAAAAAAAAAGGAAAAAAAAAGAAAAGAAAAGAAAAAATCTACTACTATGCATGCCCCCATGCACGTGCATGTCAGAATACATCAGAACATGTTGGTCCACATTAGAAATACAGTGACTGCACTTGCAAAGTTTCTTCTGTTTTGAGAGATCTGACCAGCTTCAGTGGCACTGCCCATTTTAAGTATGGGAAATCTCTCAAACCAAATAGAAATCTCTTTCAGACTAAAAGAACAGTGAGACAACTCCACAATCTTTTCATAAGACATGATTCTGACGTGGGGCATAAGGTATCCTCCAGTCTCCATTTCAAAAAGATATTGAAATGTGTTCTCGTCATTCATGGTATTACAACTTTGTTCAGGCAAATGTTCAAACTGAATGCAACCTGGTTCACTAATGTCTTCATTTTGCCCAGGAGTTCCTCATTGACTGCCAAAACAAATATCTGGGCAGCAAAAAATTTCTAAAGCTAAGCAACATGCAATATTCCTGAAGCTGTTCAGTACTGTGCATTGTGCCAGCAGACTACCTCACGTTCTAAATCCTAAATGACATTGGCAAAACAAGGGTTTACCAAGAGACTCAACAAAATTATAAGGGCTAGGGTGGGCCTTCAGGTGCAGCCCACAACAAGCTTCACCATCTCAGAGGTGCTGAGCCTCTGACACAATTTCCTCCTTACTACTCCCTTGCCCCATAGTGGTATCAACCGGCTACGGGCCTATACCAACACCAAGTAACACCAGCCCTTGCCCCAGCTCAGCTGCACTGGCTATGCATTGGCCAGCAGAACCAAGGAAGTTGCCTATTTGGTTAGAAAGAAGAAGTTTTATCTAAATGACAAGTATTTTACTGGGTTCTGATAAAATAAAATAGCCATTTTAGAACCAAGTATTTCCCCAAGAGTTATAGATAGTATTTCAAAACAGTTTGCCATTTTATCATAATTAAAAATGTTAGCTATAACAAGAATTTCAACCCATCAGAACCCGGAAACTAACGTTTTCCCCTCCCAAATGACACACTGCCACTATGAGCCTTTTCAAAGCATTCTCAAAACTCCCACTGCACGTCCCTTGATATCACTTTAACATATGTCCATTTTCTCACAGCCCACTATCTAACAGTTAGTCACTCTTGGGGCCCATTTCAGACAATTGTATTCACCTCAGCTATGTTCCCTAAGCTACGTCAGTGGAAACGCTAAGAAATCAGCAGCAGCAGATGGCTGCCTTCATATTCTGAGGTCTTTTCAGCCCTCCTGTTCAGCTATGTTATATAATAGCAACCTTCATGATGCTAGAGCACACTCGGAATAATCGCTTAATCTTACTCAACTCACAAGAATAGTCCCATTAAATTCAGCTCTCATTTATACCAGTGTAAATCCAAAGTAACTTCAGCTGACTTATTCTGGATTTAGACAGGTGCAAATGAAAACAAATCTGTTCCACTGACTTCAAATTGGACTAGTCATATGAGTATAGCAAGCAGGTATGGTCTGGACCCAAATGAATGTTTATGATGATCAGAAGTCTCACGTCAGTGTATTACCATCCTCATAAGCCTTGTATTCTACACCATACATTTTACTGAATTGCACACCACCCGGTAGAAACCAACAATGGTCACCATTCACCAGCCATGTCCCAACTGTGTTAAGAGATGTCAGCCCCTTTCCCGCCCCATACTTTTACTGACATAACTGGTAATTGTGTATTATCCATTGGCAGGGAGCCATAGGTACATTTAGACAGAGAAGGATATTTAAAAATAAAGTTGCATACCTCTTGAACCTGTTTAATAGCTTTAAGATATATATTAAAAGGTTTAAGATGTTTGGTATAAACCCAATTTAAGATCTTAAACGAAGTCTTGATGTAGTGTTCAGATCCTTGTGACAGTAAAATTTTAAGCACACATCTGTAATACATCATTAAAGATAAACCAAGGAGAAAATTTCACACTAAGGTTTTGTAAAATAATTACATACCTGAAATGCTTAAAGACAGCTTTACAATATTGTGCAATTGTGTCAGTGCATCTACGGAGGGGCTCACCCTTCCACAGTCTGCACTGAGAAAGCTGCAGTATTGGTGAGCTTCGGCACATAATATCAGATGTGTCTGTCTCGTCATTCTTTGACTTTACTTGTGAACTGTGAGTTCAATCCTGCCCCTATTCAAGTCAAAATAGTGGGAGGGGGAGAAGTTAGTTACTTGAGTAAGAGCAGGATCAATGGCACCATTGAAAACAATAGAAAGACTTCAATAAGCATAGGATCAGGACCTTAATTAGTGGCACAACATGCAGAGGCGGAGATGCACAAGTTTTTATGAAGTCTTTTTAGATCTCTATTTTGTGTATTTTTTTAAAAATTTAAAATGCCCAAGTGTTAAGGTGACAGGTACCATTTACAAAACTGTAAGTAAATAAACAAAGTCATACATATCCAGTAAGAAAATAAAGGCTAAATCAAAAATAAGCCATGTAAACTTATGAACAACTGAACATACAGAAAACCAAGCGCACACAGATTTATCTTGCATTATATGAATCATTCTTGACATATGATTATAACGGCAGCCTTCTTAAGAAAGGGGAACAATAAAAAGTTCTAAGAAATTGGACGGGAATGCTTCCTAACGTTCAGTGGTTTGGCGTTATTTGTTAACAAAGTGAAGGAAGCATATACGCAGCATTCAATCATGTGAGGCAAATGAGTCCTTTTAGAAATTTTCAGTTTTGTATACAAAACTTATCCACCCACTTGCAAAAGAAGGTCCTCTGTTAATGTGGTGGAATCAGAAAGTACCTTTCTTACTGGCGTGCCTGGAATCTGCTTAATGCATAATCACCTTTAAAAAGGACCAAATTTTGAGAGGAGGCAACATTAGCCTTAAAGGTGTTAGTTCTAATTCAGAGTGGAGGTACTTCCTCAGTCCCTAAAATTACAACTTTGTGCGTATATGCGCACCCACCCCATGCCTATCCCTCTCCCCCAAAAGGAATACGCTATGGAGTGATGTCTCTGTGCAGAAGGTCCTCAAGGATGCTTGATCCTACTTATATCCAACTTACTATACAACCCAGAAGGCCACCCATCCTTCTGGGTTGTAAACCCTGCATAGGGTTTTTCAGATGTCATGCTGTCCTCATTCTCCCCGGTCATCTCATCAGCAAAGTTCTCTCCAGCAAACTTTTCAGTCAGCTGAGTGCTCTGAAGCTACTAGTGCACTTTGACATGACATGGGCGATATGAAAGGATCCTTCATCACAGAAGGTAAGTTTACTGTTTCAGGATTCCCTAAGACAAGAAAGGGAAAATGCTTTATTTCCTTTCTCCTTCTTCCCATTCCAGCAAGCTAGTTTCCCCAGTGCCCTAGTGAAGTAACTATTTCCAGAGTTTTTCCAGTTAAGCCATGTTGAAAAATTGATCATTATTCACACTGTTTTGTTTCTTAGCATGGGTAAAACTTTAGAAA
This sequence comes from Mauremys mutica, assembly GCF_020497125.1. Taxonomy (NCBI): domain Eukaryota; kingdom Metazoa; phylum Chordata; order Testudines; family Geoemydidae; genus Mauremys; species Mauremys mutica. The sequence goes on from NC_059072.1 coordinate 194,480,779, forward strand.
TATGGGGAGGGGAATATCTTCACTCCCATGCTTTCAGTCACCAACTGATGCAGAGAGGAGTTTGAGGCTACTACTTAATGTAGTGTTCAGCACTCTTTCCTTCCCCCTATCAGCTGCCAGTCAGCTGTTATATTGATCAGTTGGGTCGGTGTCAGCCAACTCAGATGAGGGCAGTCTAGCCTAGTGGCCAGGGTCAGAGCCATAGTCAGTCATCAGGAGCCAAAGCCAAGGCGGCAGAAACTGGGTACCAGAGCCAAGGGTCTAGCCAGAGTCTGTAGTCAGGAGCCAGAGCCAAGGGTCAAAACTGGGGGTCAGGAACTGGAGAGAGCAGGGTATCAGGCAAGGAGGGATTCAAGGCAGGGGCAGGACAGAGGCAAGGCAACACAGGAGCAAGCATGAGCATTGAGAAACCAGTGAGCTGCTGCTGCTGGCTTAAGAGCCAGTCTGCTAGCCTCTGCAGCCAATCAGGTGGCATGGCTAATCAGGCAGCTGATGCAGGCCAGCTGTACTGATGAGGCTGCCTGGAAACTAGTTCTGCTGCAGGCCCTGATTCCTGACAGCAGGAAAGTCACAGCTGTAGTTTCAACAGCCTGTCTTCAAGGGCTGCTTTGTCTCTTTTTGGGCAAGCAAGAGGGTGAGCTCCCAGGCTAGCTCAGCACCTGCCTGCCACTACCCCAAACCAGCAGTTAGTGTAGGACGGGGGAAATCCACCTGAGGAGGCAGGGAGTTGAGCCAGCTGCAGCTAAAAGACTGAGACCATCCAATGGGGTGAGAAGCAGGGTGACACATCAGTATTGCAGAGTGTCATGACATTTTAGGCCTGGTCTATGAGTTTATGTCGAATTTAGCAGCGTTAAATCGATTTAACCCTGCACTCGTCCACACAACAAAGCCATTCTTGTCAACATAAAGGGCTCTTAAAATCGATGTCTGTACTCCTCCCCGATGAGGGGAGTAGCACTGAAATCAACATTGCCATTTAGAATTAGGGTTAGTGTGGCCGCAATTTGACGATATTGGCCTCCGGGAGCTATCCCACAGTGCACCATTGTGACCGCTCTGGATAGCAATCTGAACTCGGATGCACTGGCCAGGTAGACAGGAAAAGCCCCATGAACTTTTGAATTTTATTTCCTGTTTGCCCAGCGTGGAGCGCTGATCAGCACAGGTGACCATGCAGTCCCAGAATCAAAAAAGAGCTCCAGCATGGACCATACAGGAGATACTGAATCTGATCTCCATATGGGAAGATGAATTTGTTCTATCAGAACTCCGTTCCAAAAGACGGATGCCAAAACATTTGAAAAAAAGATCTACAAGGCCATGATGGACAGAGGCCACAACAGGGGCTCAACACAGTGCTGCGTGAAACTTAAGGAGCTGAGACAAGCGTACCAGAAAGCCAAAGAATCAAATGGACAATCATGGAGGGAGGGGCGACTGATGACTGTAGCTATCCCGCACTCTCCGAAAACCATTTGAATTCTGGGCTGAGCTCCCAAAGCCTGAAGGGTCAAAAACATTGTCACGGGTGGTTCGGGGTATATGTCGTCAGCCCCCACCCCCAGTGAAACAAAAGGGAAAAAAAATCATTTCTCGTCTTTTTTTCAGTGTCACCGTATGTCTACTGGATGCTGCTGGCAGACGCGGTGCTGTAGCGCTACACAGCAGCATCCCCTTGCCTTGCTTTGCCTTGCAGACGGCAGATGGTACAGTAGGACTGGTATCCATCATCATCGTCCCAGGGGGGCGCCTGGGCAGACATGGGTGCTCCTGGCCGGCCTTGGTGAGGTCAGTCAAGGCACCTGGACAAAAATGGTAATGACTCCAGGTCATTCTCTTCTTTAAGTTTTGTCTAATGGAGATTCAGTCCTGCCTGGAATATCATGCCAGCTGGAGGCTTCTGCCTCAGTCTGCTCTCCCAGTCAGCAGCACCGTACGGTCATGCCTACCCCAGCCTACCCCTTGCTACCAGGGCTCACAATCAGATACTTAGACCTCTACATTTTGCTGCAATTAAAAAAAATTAAGCTGCCGTTTAGAACTGTCCCCCAACATACATATCCTGGGACATTTTGTATTTTATCAGTGTCAACCAAAGGCCCACACACAAATGGAGATTCAGTCCTGCCTGTGCTTCTATCCTAGTGCTTATCACAGATTCTCATTTTCAGCTATAGGCTGAGCAAGTGCAGAATGGTGGTTCACTCTACTTCACTGTAAGCCAGCCGCCCTCCTCTCCCCCCTTTGATCTCTGCTTGCAGAGGCAATAAAGTCAGTGTTGTTTCAAATTCATGCATTCTTTATTACTTCATCACACAAATGGGGGGATAACTGCCATGGTAGCCCAGGATGGGTGGGGGAGGAGGGAAGCAACAGGTATGGTTGTTGTAGAGGCACCCCCTAGAATGGCATGCAGCTCATCATTTCTGCGGGATGTCTAGGGCTCTGACCTGGACCGGCCGTTTGCCTCTCTGGTTCTTTAGTAGGCTTGCCTGATATTGTAGGCAGAACTGACTCTCCATTAGACAAAACAAAGAAGAGAAGAGAATGACCTGGGGAGTCATTCCCATTTTTGTCCAGGCGCCCCGACCAACCTCACTGAGTCTGGCCAGGAGCACCCATGACAGCAGCAGACGGTACAGTATGGCTGGTAACCATCTTTGCTAACTTGCAAAGGCAAGGGGATGCTGCTGTGTAGCACTGCAGTACCGAGTCTGTCAGCAGCATCCAGTAGACATACGGTGACAGTGAAAAAAGGCTGAACCGACTCCATGGTTGCCATGCTATGGCGTCTGCCCGGGCAATCCAGGGAAAAGGGCACGAAATGATTGTCTGCCGTTGCTTTCACGGAGGGAGGATTGACTGATGACATTTACCTGCGTCAAATTTTTGGCCCCATCAGGAATTGGGATCTCAACCCAGAATTCCAATGGGCGGGAGAGACTGCAGGAACTATGGGATAGCTACCCACAGTGCAACGCTCCGGAAGTTGACACTAGCCTTTGTACATGGACGCACACTGCCAAATTAATGTGCTTAGTGTGGCCGCGTGCATTCTTTATACAATCTATTTCCAAAAATTGACTTCTGTAAAATCAGAATAATCCCGTAGTGTAGACATACCCTTAGTCTTTTTCTTAAAGCCCCAGACCCTGCAATTATGTGATATCAGAACCTCAGCTATCATTTAAAAAGAGTGTTCAGCCAACATGGCTGCCCAGAAGATCTTGAAAATATGGTCCTAAGCGGTGTAACACCCGTAAGGAAATTAAAAGAACCCAGGTGCCTTATTTTTAAACCAATATCATGATATTTTGAAGACTTGGGGCTGGCAATACTGCTAGCGTCTCATCCGTACATGAGGGCTGTGAAGTTGACCCTGACTGGCTAGCCCTGCAGTTGGAACTAGAAGCATTTCAGAGAAAACACCAGCAGAGGCCCTGGGCCCTAATACTTCTAAATATAGCTTCCGGGACCTCTCCCTCATGTACCTCATTATGGGCATGATCCAGTCACCTTTGCAAGCACTGAAAGCTTTGCCATTGACTCCAGTGGGAGCAGAAAAGGCCCTGTGTCCTTGCTATCAGTGTGCACTATAACCAAAAAGCTTGTGTTACTCTTTTGCTGCTGCTTCATTTCCAGGAACATCAATGTTTACTGTAAAAAAGAAAAAAGTCCCTATCATGATTACCAAACATTTTGGTTGTTATCACAGAGTGCTTGACTCACCACTGGACAGCATCTCTTCCTGGCCATTCTGAGGATTAACTCCGTGAGGCCAATTCCCTTTCCGGCAGTGGCACTCCATCTCTCTGCCTATATTTCTTGGTCCACATCACCTCTCTCACTCCAGGGGGTCCTGCTTCCTCTTCATGACACAGCTCTCCAGCCAGGCCACTCAACATGTTTTCCCCATTCAAGGGTATCAAAAGTTCCCCTTTCTAGGGTATCAAATTGTCCCAGAGGGTCAGCTCTCCACTGCCTGGTCTGTGCTACTTCCCAATGGCTGGTAGGGGAACCTGGTTCCACCCTCTACTCCACATTCCACCTCAGAGGCCCTCTCAGCAGCCAAGGTTTGCCCTGTCCCATACCTTTCTGCTTTTCCCCTGAGCCTTTCCAGCTCTCCCCCTTCTCTGGATTTGCCAGCCCAAACTCCTTCATTCCTTCCTTCCAGGGAATAATTGTAAGCTACTCTCTATAGCCCCAAACGCTCCTCCCTTCTCCCAGGGAGTGACTACAGCCTACTTTCCTGCAGCCCCTTTCTGTTCTCAGCTCCTGTCTAGCTGCGCCTCCTCTTTAAGTAAATTCTGCTCCCTGACTCCTCCTCCAGGTGCAGCCCGGGCAGTTAATTGGCCTATCTGGCCATCTTAATCCCTTCAGGTCTTGTGTTGGGTGGACACCCTGTCACAGATGAGAACAGAAAATCCACAATAGAATTGCTGAATATGTGTCAGACACAAGGAAATACTACTGCTTTGGAAGGATGCAATCTGGCAAAGGAATAACACTTATCATGGACATTTACTGAAGTACTTTATGCCCCATCCTGCAAGCACTCCATATGTGAAAATCCCATTGACTGTTAGTCTTTGGAAAGTAAAGGTTTCTTTTGCATTACGTTTGGTTGATATTTACTTATCTGCAAGGAGGGAGTATACAATTAGATTTATATCTGAATGCCTTATGTGGTTAGGCTTATTTTTTTGTAATGTTACAAACAAAACAAATCAAATTAAAAGCCTGATCTCTTTATGAGGATATGGTGACTGAGCCATTTTCTTTCCTGCAACAGAAGAAAGGGTGGCCACCTAAGATCCAGTTAGAATTTCCTGATTACCTATCCTGTGCAGTTCCAGCCCTGGTGTACATTACAGCAGCTAAGTGCCTGCCGAGTCCATAGCCATGGCAATGGTCTCCAAAGGACCATGAAATGGAGCTTACTCCAATCACCTGTCAAGACAGTGGCTTCATAGCCAATTATTCCACCTGTGATTGATTGATTGCCTCCTGCCACAGAGAGTGGAGATAGGTAAGGATCATTATGCACATGGGCCGTATAAGGAACCAGAGGGAACTCAGTAGAGGTGAAATAGTAGCAGAAACAGGATTTGCCTGTGGAGAAATTTGCAAGGAATAGATCAAGTCCCATGAAGGGAGAAGGCTTGAAATAGGGTTTAAACAGGCATGAAGCCAGATAGGAGAATCCAAAGGGAGCTCCTGTGAGGGGAGAAACTGAGCTAAGGTTAGAAAAAGCACTTCATTGGAGCCTAAGAACAGCAAATATTTATTAGTTAAGCATAGATGGGAGAAGCCAGAGGCCTGAAAAAAACAAAGGAAAGCTGGGTTAAGCATGGGGTGTGGCAAACCAGCAAAATGGGGCTTAAAGGTAGGATGTGGCCTATGGAAACAGCAGCATGTCTGGTTTCAGAGTAGCAGCCGTGTAAGTCTGTATCCACAAAAAGAACAGGAGTACTTGTAGCACCTTAGGGCTTGGCTACACTTACAAATTTGCAGCGCTGCAGCAGGGTGTGAAAACACACCCTCTCCAGCGCTGCAAATTGCGGCGCTGCAAAGCGCCAGTGTGGTCAAAGCACCAGCGCTGGGAGCGCGGCTCCCAGCGCTGTCCGTTATTCCCCACAGGGAGGTGGAGTACGGACAGCGCTGGGAGAGCTTTCTCCCAGCGCTGGCGCTTTGACTACACTTAGCGCTTCAAAGCGCTACCGCGGCAGCACTTTGAAGTGCTAAGTGTAGCCACAGCCTTAGAGACTAACATTTATTTGAGCATAAGCTTTCATGGGCTACAGCCTACTTCATTGGATGCATAGAATGGAACATATAAGAAGAAACACACACACACACAGCGAGCACATGAAAAGGTGGGAAGTAGGCCCTACCAACTCTAAGAGGCTAATTAATTATCTATTAACTATTAGCAGGAGAAAAAAAATCTTTTGTAGTGATAATCAAGATGACTCATTTCAGACAGACAGTTTGACAAGAAAGTGTAAGGATACTTAACATGGGGAAATAGATTCAATGTGTGTAATGGCTCAGCCATTCCCAGTCTTTATTAAAGCCTAGATTGATGGTATCTAGTTTGCATATCGATTCAAATTCAGCAGTTTCTCATTGGAGTCTGTTTTTGAAGTTTTTCTGTTGCAAGATAGCCACCTTTAAGTGTGTTAATGAGTGGCCAGAGAAGTTGAAGTGTTCTCCTGCTGGTTTTTTAATGTTATGATTCCTGATGTCAGATTTGTGTCCATTTGATTCTTTTCATATAGAGAGACTGTCTAGTTTGACCAATGTACATGGCCAGCAATGCCCCTCTGCCATGTACATTGGTCACAAGCCAGCGAAGGAGGTGAGGAGAAGCTATCCTCCCTTGCATAGTCTCTGTTGTCTTCCAGTCTCAGTGATTAATCAGGGGGGCAAAAGAGGGGGAGCCTGGGCCCACCCTCTACTCCAGGCTCCAGTCCAGGGACCCTAATAGTATCAACTATGTTAGCTGACCTTTTAGGAACAGGACACGTACAATTCCCTGGGCTACTTCCCCACAGCAGCCCCTACTTCCTCACACTTCACTCTTACCTCAGGGCCTCCTTCCTTGGGCCTGCTATGGTGTGTACAGCTCAGTCTCTCCAACAGTGCAACTTCTCACAGCTCCTGATATGTGTGGCCACCTGACTAACTGGGAGGCTTTTAACTAGTTTCAGCCAGCCCCTGATAGGCTTCAGGTGTCCCAATCAACCTAGCATCCTCCCTGCCTTCTGGAAAGCTCTTAATTGGCCCCAGGTGTCTTAATTTACTTATCCTGGTACCAGGGATTTGTTTAACCTGGGGCTAATATATCTATCTCCCACTACTTTTCTATAGCTATCTGGCCTTGCCCCGTCACTATTATATATATATCCTTACTATATGTTCCATTCTATGCATCTGATGAAGTGGGTTTTAGCCCACGAAAGCTTATGCTCAAATAAATTTGTTATTTGAGGTGCCACAAGTACTCCTATTCTTTTAGCAGCATGTCTGAAGAAGGAAACCTAGCCGTTTAGTATAGACTCCATGAGCTGAGACACAAAGTAGAGGATGTATCTAGGTTCCCCTATGAATCCCTGAGGAAGGGATATGCAAACCCAACATGAGGAGTATTGGGCGGGGTGTGACTGAGGACTCTCTCTTGTTGAGATTATTGGAATTTATTACCCTGGCAGGGGACTGCACTTCATAATTTGACCTGAGGGCCAAGCCCCAGAAGATGCAGTGAGAGGCAGATGGCATACAAGGAATACTGGAGACAAGGACCACTTGCAGTATCACACCCTGACACAAGAGGGTGCTAAGTACACTACCTTACAGACCATCTTCAGCTAGGAATAGAAGGAGCATATTGGCTCTCTAACCAATCGCTGCTTGCCCACAGAATTTCTCCTCCTTCCTAGTTTGGCGTAGGAGCTGTTTGTGCTAGCTTTAGTCACACTAAAAGTTACCTTCAAAATGGAGGTTGGAATACTACATTATATTCCCAAAACTATAATTCAGAAACTAACACAGACACATCTGCCAGATTGTCATACTATTAACCCAAGTTTTACATATATTGTTACTTTGCAAATAGCACATTCAGTATTCCTTAGTGTTATTTTAGTTTTCCAATTCTGTACTTGGAAGTAATGGCCCAGATTCTGCAATCCTTAATCACACGAATAAACCCATTTACTCCAAAAAGACTATTTATGTGAGTAAGGGCATATGGTGTCCAGTGCTTGAATTGGTAAAGCTGTCATGCTCTTCTACAGAAAATAGAATGTGTTAAGAATTAAAGAGAAAAAGGCAGTAATTTAACAGTGTTTAAAATATGCTTAGCAAATTTACATTAAAAAAAAAATCCAGTTAATCTAAGTATTGACAAGTGTTGCAGGAGAGATTGCTTAAAGACATTCAAAAGTAAGCTTTTTTGTATGAAAAATTACTTTGCCTACCAAAGTTACCAATTTGCATGGGAGTCTTTTTTAAAAAGCCCAGACCTTTGCATTGACAGGGCCATCAATAAGTGGATTCTGGGAAGAAAAGATGCATCACACTGAAGAAAGTTTAAACCCCACGTGCTTTGCTAAAACAAAGATCACTGATTTGAGACTGACTTATTCAGAAATTTCTGAAGTTGTGAGTAGTTTATAAAAACTCCCCACCCACATTGTTCTCTGTGAAACATGCTCTTGTAGATGCTCCTTCCATTCCTTGCCATTAAATTGTCTTCTGAATGCTTTGTGCTTTGCCAAATACAGACAGCCAAGTTTTCTGTGTTACAGGAAATGTAACCTATGTAGTTTTCCTGTCACTATAAATGTATCAGCTGAAGTGTATTAACCCTTTCTATATGTTATATATTTACATGCTAGTAACTGTGCAGTAATTAAAACAGAAAAAAATAGCATGAGATATTGCAAAGATTCAGGTTTTTTTCTTTATTTAAATATCCCTTTTCTGTTACATTTGGCGCACATATTTGTGGATGTGTTAGTTAACATGTTATACTGTAGCTGAAAATGACAAGAAGGCTTTTCTATGCCAATCCCCTGTTTTCAGCTGGGTGAAAAACTTCCACAGAATAAACCTTGTCAGGTTAATGGTTCGCATGCCTGGCCTCAATCTGAGAAACAAAAACTTGTTTTACTCCCTCCTTTTCCCCTCCCCCACATTCTCAGTCAAAAGCACACAAAATTGAAAGGTTTTGAATGGCGATGGTCCTGAGCCATGAGTTCAGATCCAGATCTGGATTTCTATTTCTAGCATTTGTAGGGGTGTTCTGGCTGATGTCCATTTCTAGACTTAGGTAGAGACAGACAAATTGCAAAGGTTTGGGGATTTGATTTGGATAAGCACTTAAGTTCTTATCTGAATTTCCAAGCTATCCAGACAAACTAAGTTTCCAAAGACAGGCTGAAAACCTAATGAAGCCATGCTGTGATGTGGTATTCTTAATTTTTTATTTAACATTTGCAAAATTCTTTGAAGATGTAAAACTCTGTGGTCCAGAGTCTGTGTACCTCGCACAATCAAAACTCCCACTCACTTCAGGAAATGCTCTCGTAATTCACGTGAATCACATATCTCAAGTCTTGTTCACAGTGAAATGGAAAAGATATCTCTAACCATAATTAGAGATGAGGCTGAATCTGAAAACCAAATTCTAACTACCAAAAGCATATCCATTAGCTCCACCCCGCAAAAGTCATCTCCACTAGCTGCAAAGTTTGGATTCTTCCCCAAAGAGACATTGAATCCTTTATCCTCCTGCTATTTCTGTAATAAGCAAAACTCAAACTCCCACGTGCAATATAAGATCTGACATTTATAGCTCAGGCTCATGTTTAACACATGGTGAACACCGCTCAGCACTTTTGTGCAGCCACAATATCCCTCCTTAGCTCTTCACTTATACTGCATTTGATGAAGTTGTAAAACAATAAAACAATCAGTTAGCAGGTGTGTAAATGGAACCTGCAGCCAATGAAGTGTGGGAGCAGCGACTTTCCACAGCGGGATCTGTTACAGTTCAGTTCTGGGCTGAGGAAACCGAGTGAAATAGGTTCCCCCCCTCCCCAAACTTGTAGCCAGTCAAGGGGAAAAAGTCATTCCATTAATAGTCACAGCTAATAGATATGCCTCTAACTCAGTAGATAAAACTTTTATTTTGTCATCCAAATCATTCCCACATGAAGTATTATGAATTCATCTCCTGTGAGCAACCATCAAGTTAAACTGACCCTTCATCTGATTTTTACCCACACAGGTACCTTCCTAAGTCCCGAACAGCAGCACCCCACCATTCTAATTCACTTATATTTACATACTTATGAGAGTGCACTTATGCCTCTGCAAAGTTTTATACATTTCCTTTACAAGCCTGAGCAGCTAATGATTATTGCTGTAGTCCACGCTCCATTAGTTTGATCGAACAACAAAACTTGCAACTTGGGAAAGAGATAGATAGATCTACATACAGGTCCTAGAAAATGACAGATGCTCGCCCTCAATAAATTGGCTTAGCCAGAGGACATGTCAGTTGCATCCCTCATAAACAAAAGAAATCCTTCAGAAAATTAGTTCTGTGGACAAACAGTTGGCTCCAGCCTGGGAGATAACAATCAAAACAAATTCTCTCTCTGGTTCCCAAGATGCACTCCTTATTTTATAAGCGGAAAAGGGTATTTATGGACTTGGAATCTGGTCTATGGTTGGGAAAATACTTGTACTTTATGCAGTCTCTTTTATAACCCACAAGAAAACAACCATGCCAAGATCTATGGGACATATCCTGCCCTGTTTATTCAGGGGTAAGTCCCTGAATGCCATGTGAAAATACCCTCTAGTCCAGAGATGGCCTGGCCTGGGAAGGTTTCACAATGTCAGAAAGTTTTGCAGTTTTTTTTCTGACATGTCTGATTTCTCTTCCCCATGTCTGAGACTTGCAGCTTCATATAATTGGATGGAAGGGGAGGAAACATTCTGTTTCTCGGAAGTCAGGAATTTCCTCAGCAGAATGGTTTTACATTGGATTCCCTGCAAGAGAGCCGCTAAGAGCAGGTCTCATGTGAGGTCTTTCATCCTACCCCTACCAGCCCTGATGGGGAAAAAGAGAAATCTAGGCTTGCTGCATGGGCTACACATGTTTCCTAGGCCAGTGATAGTCAGACCTCAGTGATTCAGGATCCAAATTAGTGATCACATTACCCAGAAGAGCCACAGTAGTGTGAATTCATTGTCTCATTTATTATAGTACTATTCATATTTAAACAGTATGACAGGGGAAATATTTCATTTACATACATATATAACAGCAAATAAGTTAATAACTTAGTGCAAGTTGATAACTTAATTGGTTAATAACATAGTAAAAGCATCCTGATTGGTTGATAATTAAATCACAGTGTTTTAATATCATGTACTGCCAAGAGCCACAGGAGTCACATTAAAAAGCCACTTGCGGCTTGCAATATCACTGCTCTAGTCTGATCCTTTCTCTTTCTACAGTCCTAGCTCCCTAAACCAAACAGTTCCCAGTTGGTTTACCTCCTCTATTGACCCTACAGTAGCGTAGCTAGCGGGGTGCAGGGGAAGCAGCCGCTTCCCCTCAGCGCATTTTTAAAAAGTGGTGCCTGCTGGGCCAGTGCTGGCCGCACTGTCTGGACAGGGAGCCCTGGCATGGCACAGGCGCCTGGAGCAGGGGGGACAGGACCCTGCGGGTGGGGCCGGGTGGCGCAGCCCGGCGGGGGACACCTGCAGAACGCACTGGGCAGGAGAGACTCTCCTGGGATGGCGGGGGAATGGGAGTATCCACACCCACAGGAATCCCGCAGGAGTCCTGAGCCGGGCTGGGGTTAATCTGGGGGGGAAATGAGAAGTCAAGGGGGGCATGGCCAGAGGAGGAGTCAAGGGGGGTGCTTTTTTATGTTTGCTCCCTCTACACTTAGAACCTGGCTATGCCACTGCCTACATACCCTAGCTTGGGATTGTAATTCTGGGAGATATTAAATAGCTCAACAGGAGCGCCCAGAGACAGAGTTATTAAATAGCTTCTTTATGACACAGCATGCACCTGAAGGTGAACATATGGCTATAGAGAGTTACCAAATCCTTTACATAATGAGCAAAAAGAGCAAGATAAAGGGCCTGACCTTAGACTACTGAAATCAATGAGAGCTTTGCCACTTCCATGAGAACACGATCAGAATGTAGGAAGATAAAGAAACTGATAATTGACCACATTAACAGCAGGGAAGGGGAGGATAATTGTTGTGGTTCAGAAATAATGAAAAATAATATTTTTCAAAAGTTAGGAATGGGATGATTATTTTTATAAAATGTTTACAGTGTCTCATATTAAGGGAGCAAGTATTATGGGAGAACAAAGAGAAGGATCAGTAGTTAGGTTATTTTATTATTGACTACAACATGACAGGATTTAGTTAGGAGTAATGCTGACACTCAATTCATATTTGGAAGTTGACTAAAACTGCATGAAATTAAGCTTAAGAAAAGTGATAAACATGTACACAGCCAGGTGAGGAAGCTTTAGATGCCAGGCCTTAAACATTGCCATTATCCATCCCAGTGTAAAAGTTGTATGCTCCATTGAAAGGGGATGACGTGGCCAAAATTTTCAAGTGACAAGCTATTTACAGTGCCCTATTTGAGACACCTAAAAAGGGGCCTGTGAGACAGCCAAGGAGTGAGAGGGAGTGAGGGAGCTGCCTGCGGGAGACTTGAAGCGTGGAGCAGACTTGCTAAATGAGCTAACCAGAGACACCTGGTGCTGTGAAGGAACCACAAGCAGCTGGTTCCTTAGAAGAGAGCTGAAACAGTTGTTTAGGGGAGCTGACTCTGAGATGTCTACAGAGGAGTCAGCTCTGAGCAGGACAGCTGCAAGCTGAACCCAGGCAGGTCACCCCCAAAAACTCATGAAAAGGACTAAATGAAGGAACCAAGCCTCAGGACAAATTTTTGTGATTCTGAGTTTTACTTTTGAGTTACTGTTTGAATAAACCCAGACCCTAATAGGATGGTGACTGGACAAGCAAGTGTGTGGAATCTCTGTAAAAAAGGGCCTGGAAGAAGGAGAATAAAGAGCAGGGCAGAGCAGAGACACTCTGGCCACAAGAGGGTGTAAGGGCCCAGCCAAGTCTTCTACATCTCATGGCTGAACAGGGACTTGAATCTCCTCTCCTCCAAGAGAGGCCATGGAGGAAATTTTACTAGTAATGATACAGCAGGAACAAGCTGCGGAGGAGTGAAACCATCAGTTCCAGGAGGCCTTACTAGCCACTCAGCAATGCATACAGGAGGCCCAGCTGGCCAAACAGGAAAGGAATCAAGAGTTCCAGGCCAAGGTGGCCAGGCTGTTCGTGCAAGGTCCACAAAGCCCTCCCATGAGAGTATTCCCTGCTGAGACTCTTCGAGGGCCCACCCTAACCAAACTGACTAGCTCCGAGGACACCAAATCTTAAGTGTTTCTGACAATGTTAAAGTGGATGGCAGCCAGAACTGGCTGGGAGAGGAGCTTCTGGACCACACAGCTCACCCCTTACCTGACAGGGAAGGCTCAAGCTGCTCACAGGGCCCTAAATGCAGAGGAAGCCCCATCCCAATCCACCCTGAAGGCTGCCATGTGGGATCAGCTTGGATTCTCCCCTGAGACTTATCAGAGGAAGTTTAATGAGTAACTTTCCCAAAAGGGGGCAGCCCATGGGCTGTTGCTCAACAGCTCCATGATTTGGCCACCCCCTGGGTGACTCCAGAAAACAAGACCATGGGTGACATCATGGACAGCATTGTTTTAGAACAATATTGAAAAATTCTCCCAGTAGCAGTACAAGCTTGGGTTCATCAGTTCTGCCCAGCAACCATTGCAGAGGCTGTAGAGATGACAGAGGATTTTGGAAACAGATGCCTGAAGTGTTGGAAGAGTGAAGTCACTTGAAGCTCATTGGAGCCGGGCCTGGGTTTCGGGGCTCTCCGAACAAGGAGATATCTGCACTATTGGGCCTCCCTTGAGGGACAAAAAACTTATACCTTGTGGGGATCTTAAGGGCTCAGTGCTCCAAGGCTCCAGACCCAAAGGGGGCCTTTGGTAACTGGTCCAGATGGCTCAATCAAGTGTTATCATTGTGGGGAACTGGGACACATGTGGTGAGAATGCTCCATGATGGGGTGTGATTATCTCAGGTGTTACTTCATCCAGCAGGGTAAGACCTCAAACCCACTATAAAAGGGGGCCATAAGACCCTTAATGATTCCCATCATGATAGGGAACCAGACAGAAGGTTTAATTGATTCTGGCTGTGGCCAAATGCTCCCAAGCTGATACTTGTTCCCACCCTAGGCCCTTGAACCTGATCAAACAGTTCAGATTTCCTACATACCTGAGGAAAGGCATACTTACCCAAACACCTTTTACAAGTAGCTGACCAGGTAGGATGTCTCAGGGTTGGGGTAGTGGAGCATCTTCCTTGGCCTGTAATCCATGGTCAAGATTGGAAGCACCTCTTTGTGCTCCTGAATAGAAACTTGGTGCCTTTTACCCAAGATAGCTCGCAAGAACCAAATCAGTCTTGGGACTGTGCTGACGGTGCCCTGACAGAGTCTTAGTCTGGAGGAAGTCTGCCCCAAGAAGATCTCCCAAAGGGCCCCCTCTCAATCTCCAACCATGAGATCCTACCTGCTCTGTACTACCATCCTGTAGATCAGTGGTTCTCAAAGCCGGTCCGCCGCTTGTTCCGGGAAAGTCCCTGGCGGTCCGGGCTGGTTTGTTTACCAGCCGCATTCACAGGTTCAGCTGATTGCAGCTCCCACTGGCCGCGGCTTGCCACTCCAGGCCAATGGGGGCTGCAGGAAGTGGCGGCCAGCACATCCCTCAGCCCGTGCTGCTTCCCGCAGCCCCCATTGGCCTGGAGCGGCGAACCGCTGATCTAGATGACACCATTGATTGCATCGCTGCCAGAATGAGGATCAGACCCTCTGAGAATGTTAAAGCTAGGTCATGGCGATCAATGGGAAGGCCACTCTGGGACTTCAGATTAGCCCCCTCCATCCGAATGGTCAGACATCTGGGTAAGGCAAAGATGCTTGAAAGACTACTGGCTTGGTTCTTTTGGCCAGGTATATTTTGGGAAGTTGCAGATTTGACCAGAGCAGATCTACCATGTAATTCTGCTAATGCCAGAAGGAGAGGAGGACTTAGGACCCCATATCCTGAAACTGACAGATATAGGAGTTAAGGGGTCCCACTTGAGGATGGGCTGTTCACTGGCTAAAGAAAGCAATTAGAGACCACGATGTACTTGTACCTGGATGTATTTTCACCATTTCCAGGACAAATCTCTCTTGTGATCCACCAGATTCATATGAAATTGGATATCTGGCCTAGTTGAAAGTTCTATCCCATCCTGGAGGGGTTGAAGTTCCAGTTCATACAAGAGGTCCAGATGTTAAAAGTAGTTATGATTGAGGAGTCAAGAAGTCCCTAGTGTAGTCCAGTGGTCCTTGTCCCAAAACTGGATGGGACCATTCAATTCTGCAAAGACTTCCACCAAATCAAGGGGAACTCTGACTTTGATGCTACCCAAAGTCTGCAGTTAATGACCTGCTCGACCAGCTTGGCCATACCTGGTACATCTCAGAGTTAGACTTAACTAAGGGCTATTGGCAGATCCTACTCCCCGCAATTCCTGTGCCAAGACAGACTTTTCAACCCCTGTAGGCCTTTTTCAGTTTATTAATATGCCCTGTGGTTTACACATCGCCCCAGCCACCTTACAAAGACTAATGGACCGGGTGTTGTCGTGCCACACCAACCCTAAGCAGCAATCTACCTGGATGACGTGATAATCTGTAGTCAGAATTGGCCAAACCACAATCCTTCAGGCCCTATGGGATGCCAATTTAACCACAAACCCATTAGGGAAGCAGAAGCCCACCTACTTAGGGTATTTTAAAGTGAGGAATGGTAAAGTACAACCTTTGATCAGCAAAGTGGAAGCCCTAGACAACACACCCATTCCAAGAACAAAAAAGGAAGTTTGGGCATCTCTTGGGCTAGCAGGGTATTTATCGCTGATTTATGACCCAGTCTGCCTCCCCAAGGGCTCCCCTTACTGATCTCATTAAAAAAAAAAAAGAAAACCACCACACCACACAACCCCTCATCAGGTCACTTGGTCTCCCCGCTGTGACTAGGCATTCCAAGAAATTAAACTGATTCTCTGTAACGAACCCATACTGTGTGCCCTGATTTTTCACAAGAATTAATTTTACACATGGCCACCTCACAGGGAGCCCTGGGAGCAGTACTGTCCCAGACCTTCCAAGGTTAGAAACAGCCTATTCTCTATATGAGCAGGAAACTTCTGCACCATGAAACCTGCTATTTGGTCCAAGAAGGAGCATCTAGCAATACACTGGGCCAGGAAAGCCTTTGTGCTGTTATTTGTTGGGGATTCTGTAAGAGAGTGCTGGGCAACAACACCTGAGCCAGCACTCTGGTCACTGAAGCACCAATTAAACACTGCATAACAAACCTGGTGAAGAGCAGCTGTGCCTAACTGCTGGGCTGGGGGAAAGCTGGAAGGCTAATAAAGCCATTAGGCAAAGGATACAAAAAGTCATAGGAAGAGAGTGAGGAGGAGCAGACAGAGAGAGATTGCTCTTCCCTGCTTGCCTCAGGAGCTGAGGGCTCCCTACAACTGTAGGAGCACAGCTGTATAGTGTACAAGGGTGGTTGAAACCAACATTGTAAATAAGCTGCAACCGGCTGTTTTACCAGCATAAAGGGCTCTGAGCTGTTTGTGGACTTGAGCAGAGGCAGGAACAAGTGGGCCTTGCCACAGACCCCCTTTCTTCTCATCAGTGATCATGGAGTACTCCAGTGGCTCCAGATAAAAGATTCAAATATCTGAGTTAGTCACTGGTACCTCACCTTATGGCCTTTTGTTTTTGTATAGAGCATCGTCCCAGCAAGAACCAGGGACTCTGTTAGGGACAGATGAAGGTGACAAGCCATGCAGTGACTGACACGCCCATTCCAGGCAGGGGGTGGTATGTTAGATAGCAAAGGGTGTGAGGGAGCTGCCTGCAGAAGACTTGAAACCTGGAGCAGTCTTGCTAAATGAGCTAACCAAAGACACCTGGCATGGGCAAGCAAATGGTTCCTTAAAAGAGAGCCAAAGCAGTTGTTTGGGGGAGCTGACTCTGGGAAGTCTACAGGGGAGTCAGCTCTGAGCAGGACAGTTGCAAGCCAAATCCAGCTGGGTCATCCCCTAAGAATTCATAAAATGGACTAGATGAAGGAACCCTTTCACTCACCCAGGCTCTGAGGAGAGCCATGCTTTGGGGACAGATTTTTGTGACTCAGAATTTTACTTTTCAGTTATTGTCTGAATAAACCCAGACTATATAAGGGTGATGATTGGACAAGCAAGTGTGTGGAATCTCTGTAAAAAGTGGGCCTGGAAGAGGAAGAATAAAGGGCAGGGCACAGCACACACACCCTGGCCGCAAGAGGGCATACAGGGCCACCTACTCTTCTACAAGGCCTAATTTTCAGAAAATGGATGCTCAGCACTTTCTGAAGATCAGGTCTCTTTAGGTGATTTTTAGGGGGCCCACCTTGAGACACTAGTTACTTTTGAAAATCTTGCCCATATGTTCTTGAACTTAAAGCACATAGTGGTTAATTTAGTTAAGCATTCTAGTGCCTCTGCTAAGGATTATCATACATGATGCCAGTGCTTACTTTGTGCAAGGACTTGTCAGGGCTGAGTCCTGGCACCTCTAGGCTTAGCAGTTCATAGCCCCAACGTCTACGGGCTTGTTGCATCAGTCATTAATGTAAAAACATTGCTTGAGCCCTAGCATCTAATTGCTTGAGCCCAAGCACCTCTTTCATTACAAATTAAACATTGCATGGGGCACATGTCTACCACTAAATAAGAATGCAGGCCTTGGGTTAAGCAGGTGCTCTCTTCTGGTTACAGAGATTTTTTTTAGACACATCTGACATAATTGAGATCAGAGTCTCACTTTTATTTCTCTAAATATTGGAGCTGGTCAAACCACTGGAGAACTCTTTTCATGAAAAAGATTCATTAAAGTTTTGAAAATTCTAAAGATTTCAACCATCAAACTTCTTTCAGAAAGCACATTGAAACACCCAACACGAGCAACTCTGTGTATAAAACAAATATGTTGACTGTCTTCTGTGGAAGAAGTATGGCATTGTAAAACCTTGCTAGCATTTAATAAAATATTTATTAAAATATAAATACAAAATTAAGGCAGCATATCTCCAGGACCTGGCAATGGGATACAGTGAATCACCTGTTTGAGTAGAAGAGGAACGTTTACCAAAAGTTGTTCCATAGCTCTTTTATGCCTTTTGTGAAATGCGTTGATGATTCAACAAGAACTAGATGGAAACAAGTGCCCAAATGACAAAGCCACCATAGGCAATCATGAAAGAGCACATTAATTGCATTGGTTATGGAAAGCAAATTATTGCCCTTCTAGAGTAGAACTCTGAGCTCTGAATAGATGTAGCCAATCCTGCACTAAGTACCATATGGGGTGAGAGGGCCCCTACATTTGGAGAATACTGACCAGGCAGTGGGTTGAAATATATTGCCTGTGTTGTAAAAAACCCTCTGGCTTAGTAGAACTTTGGCATCAAGTGCTCAGACTGACATTTTTCCTAAGTTGCTTAACGCACATGTTAAAAAATGATTGTTGTTGGCATTAATACCAGTTAAAATATATATATCATTTGTTAGTCTGGCTTTATTTTACAACACTTACATACACTTTGGGTTTCCTAAACTTTAGTATCACGTTTTACCAATTGTGTCTCTAAAAACATACTATTTGGGGGTCTTATTTAATTGCTGACATTTAATTTTTGACTATAATGTATTTCTTAATATTTCTGAAGAACACAAGTTCTTCAATTAAAATAATAAAGATTGGGAAGAGAGATAAACAGCTTATAGGAATTAAAGACAAGGGTATTGGTAGTGGGGGTACGACTCACCCTGCAGCTCCTCCTGCTGTTCGTCCAGGGAATTAGCTCGTCAGCCTCCGGAGCACCCTCTGCAGGCCAGTGTCCTGCTTGCTGCTGGGCCCGAGTCCCTCCTGGACCCCAGTGTCCCTTTCCGGCCAGGGAGCTGCCTCCTGGCAGAACCTCCCGCTCAGTCTTAGGGTCTCCCCACCCCAGGGAACCCCCACCCTCTATCCCCCACCTTGTCTCAGTCTATGGCCACTGCCAGTCATCACCTAGCCCCTGTTCCCTGGGGCAGACAGCAGTGTAAATACCACTCATCACCAGCAAGGGGGGTTGGACCTGCTGCCTCTGCCTACCTGTGGGCTGCCCCCCTGCAACCCCAGTACCCTTTCCGGCCTTTAACAAGGCCTGCAGCCTGGGGGGTTTCCAGGCTGGAGCTCCCCCAGCTCCTAACCTTCCCCCAGCCTTGCTCCACTTAGGGTACTCTTTCTCAGCTCCCAGGTAGCCAGGCCCTTCTCCCTCAAGAACTAGAGGGAGAGTTCTCTTAGCACCTGGCTTCACTGGCTTTTATAGGGCCAGCTGCAGTCTGATTGGGGCATGGCCCAGCTGTGGCTGCTTCCACAATCAGTGAGCCTTTAGCTTGCTGCCCCAGGCCTCTCCCAGGGCTGGCTTCAAGCCCTTTCAGGGCAAGAGCAGGTGATCACCCCACTACAGTATTATACAATATAGCTGCTTCTCTAACAATAGTTGTCCTGTTTAACAATATACAGTGGGTGGGGTAGTCCCTATTCAAACAACTGACCCCGTCCTGTCTCCACTTCAAGTTGCTGAGATAATGTCACAGAATTGGAAAAAGTTAGTCATGTTGGGTGACTTGTGCAGTCTAACTTGGCTGTTGAAGTATTAACTGTGTGTGTCAGCAAACAAGCCCACACTCCACCAAAAAACTCCAGCTTCTAAAAATTTAAATTCTAATCCCTAGTCTACTTTAGTGAAGAACGATGATTCATCAGCAGTGTCACTTATGGGTAGTGACAAGGTAGGCCTGAAAATCAGGGTCATGCTTAGAGTATGCAGCCCTCCCCCATATGTGACTTTTTTTTCCTGAGAGGGAGAGAGTAAAATATCTGCTCTAGATTTTATAGAAGAATTTGCCAAAATGTATTTGTCTTAAGGCTTCCGCCCTTAGGAAGCTATGCAGGAAGTAAGAGCAAATTCAAGATGAGTTCTGTTACAAAAAATGACTTTCACAACACACAGGATCCCGTTGTGTCCCCGCAATCCATGTGTGGATTGAGCCTTCCTCTCCCCCTTTACACACAAAAAAGCTGTCCAGCTCCCTCTGGCACAATTCACCCTCTCGCTAGGACCCAACAGAAGACTCTTCACAGAACTGGGATCTGCGCAAGGGGAAGGACTAGGACTAGGCCAGTGAATGGGCAGCCCCACATGGAGTGGGACTGGGGCCACCTACTGATCCTTCCCCTGAGCACTGTGGAGATTTCTGGAATGGTATTATCTGGTCCTCAGTGCCCCCTCAGCAAGTACCCTCCATGGGGAGACCAGAGTAATGCAGCTCATGGGAGCTACACTGCCAGGGAACAAGGGGAATAGCTCCTCATTGGTGACATGAAGCCTGTGCGGAAGTATGGACCTCTGTGTGGATCGCCCTGCCTTCCTGTGAGTCTCCAATCATCATAGTTCCTCAGGTTCCTCCAGGTTACCTGGAGGCAATGTCTGAAGCAAAGTGTAAGGAGAAATTACTATAATTCACTTTCTTCCTCGTGTTTTTCCAGGGTAAGTTGGTTGGGATTTGCAATAGGCCTTCCCCTTGGGATGCTCCACAGGTGTGGGATGTGCCTGTCCTGTGAAGTTCATTACCATAGAAGGAGTTCAGGTCCAGCAGAACTTAGTACAGTGGTGGGCAATCTGAGGCCCATCAGGGTAATCCTCTGGCAGGCCGCCACATAGTTTGTTTACATTTGCACAGCCACCCGCAGCTCCCGGTGGCCGCGGTTCGACATTCCTGGCCAATGGGCGCTGCAGGAAACAACGTGGGCCTCAGAGACATGCTGGCCACCGTTTCCCGCAGATCCCATTGGCTGGGAACAGCGAACCGCAGCCACTGGGAGCTGCCGGTGGCTATGCAAATGTAAACAAACTGTCTCATGGCCCGTCAGTGGATTACCCAGATGGGCGGCATGATTGACTTAGTAGCTGTATAGGGCAGGCACCTCCCCCTGTGATTGAGAATGATGATATCTAAAGAGGGCAGGCTGGATAAGAAGAGAGGACAGAATTGTAAGCAGTCATGCTGGTGAGAGAAGTTAGACATATCAGGGAGGAAAGGAGCTATTAAGAAGATTTTTCTTTTCGGGTACTTAGGCAAGGCAATATTTTAGAAGCCTCAGTGGGAGATTTATGGACACAGTGAAATACAGGCAGAGAAATGTTAAATTCAGTTGGAAAAGGTCACCAATTGTGCAATCATAGAATTATCACCTAAGGGTTTTAGCTCCCATCAACACAGTATCCAAGTGCTTCACAATTCAGTTACATTTTATGGTAAAGTGCCTAACAGACTTCATGGAGTCTTCTGGCTTACCTGGTAATAAGAGGTTTCTGTCCAGTTATGGTGAGAGAGCTTTCTCAAAGAGAGCGTTGTAGTATGCTTTAAAAGAAGAGTAAACTCTAGGTTGTCTAAGTTCTCTGGAAACTCATTCCATCCCCAGATCAAGAATGTTTTATTCCTACATCTTGTGAGCTTTGCCCTGGGTTTTGAGAGTTTCATTGTCCCAGAAGAGCATCAGTGTCTTGGTAGGTCATAGATGGACTTGCAATTGCAGATATAAGTCCTTATCCATTAATGGCTTTGAAGATCACAATCAAGGCCTTGAACTGACATCAGAAGTAGACTATGAGTCAGTGCAGAGAACAGAGGATTGGGTGATATGTTCACAGCACCCCATTGCATTGAGGTGGCAGGTGGCTGCGTTTTGCTGGAATCTCTGCAGTGCTTCCGCATTCAGTGAACTACAGTAATCCAGTCTGTCCAGTCTGGGGTAGATAAAGACATTGATTATTGAGGCCAAGATTTCATGGGAGAGATGACATTTCCATGCAATCTGAAGATGGAAGGATGCTGTTTCTGCCACTGGTGGTACCTAATCATTTAAAGTTAATGAAGAGTCCTCGAAACATCATACCACCATGGTAAGCAGAGTGGGTTTGTGGGTAGATGCCTATTATGGAAGCAGAAGACCGTGTTCCAGTTAACTCCCTGAAGCATATTCCCCTTCCAACCAACATCAGGTGGGTTGTGTTTGAGACACCTCTCCTTCATTCAAGGGCTGATCTCCTTCTAGTCAGTGTGACATCGTGGCACTTGTTGCTTCTGTGGAAGATGAAATATAGAGGTGGTGGGTGATGCTATGTTGGCAGCACAGCCCCTGTCATCTCACCATTTCTCTAAGTCATCTCAGATAGGTATTGAAGAGGAGTGGGTAGAAGATGGATCCCTGGGAGATTCCATGGGGGGGCAGGTGGCTTGGTGGAAGAGAAGCCTGTCCCCACTCTCTAGGTGAGGGAATATTGGAGCCATTGTGCAGCATAGTGCTGTGCTATTTACGGTAACTCCTGCTGTATCAGTAAGTGGCTCAGTATTGGTTGACTGTGCCAAAAGCTATGGAGAGAGAGAGAGTAGTATCCGCACTGAGATGTGGCCTCCATCCTTTGCCATGAGGCAGTCATCTTTTAGTGCTGCTAGGGCTGTGTCAGTGCTTTGACATGGTCTGAAGCATCTAGAAGAGGGTTGTCAAACACACATTCAGTTATATGCTCCCCCGGGCCCTTTCCTGTGTCCCGCAGCTCCACAGCTGCTGCACTTCAAAAGAGCCAGCCTGAGTGGGAGGAGGGAGCTCACGCCTAATCAGTCACAGGGAGCTGAAGCATTTTCTCCTTCCACACACTCCCACTGCTCCTGACCAGGAACCACTGCCACCAGAACTCCAGCAGCCCTGGTTTAAAGGGCTCCTTCCTAATTTCTGTTTTTCCCCTTCCTGCTGCCACCTCCATGGGCCATTTAGCAAAAGCATCAGTAAGGCAAAGGCCAATGTTGGATTAGAACAATCATATGATTTCATGGTTGTACTTTAAAAAAATTCAGATCAGCTAATTGTTGAATTTAAAATACCATACAAGTAAGTATTTTTGTGAGGAGAATTTTGATTTCCCATGTTGTTATCTTGTCTATAATCCTGGAAATCTTTTAGATCTCTTTCCGTGGATCTTTTAAATCCACTTTATTGATAAAATAAAGTTATATGGTGTTCTTGGCTAGTGCCTCAAATATTCTAAAATACCCTTCTAAGGGAGATAGAATATGAAAGGCAAAGGGGATTCTTTGACAATGAGACTGGGAAGTTGATGGGGGAAACCAAAGTAATACTTCTTTTTTTGACTTCATTACTTTAATCAATATATATATATATATGATGGTCACAAGCTATATGATATTAATAGTAGTTGTACAGTAGCATTTATAAGTCCCATTTGAGATCAGGGTCTCACTGTACATTTTCACTAAGAGACACTACTGCCACAATGAGATATCCCCATCTATAGAACGAGACACAAATTAAATGGCTTGCCCATGGTCATACAGGAAGTTTGTGGTAGAGCCAAGATCCTGGTTGTCCTGAGTTCCACTCCAGTTTCTTAACCACAAGACTACGCTTCATTTCTTCTACAACTTCAAACACTGGAAAACTAAATACTTGTTTAAGTCCATATTCTGAAATTCTTGCACATTCAGAGTAGCGCTTTACTGCTTGAGTTGTCCATTGATTTCAATAGGATTACCAGTGGAATAAGGCACTATTCAATTAGAGTAAATGAATCAGAAACTGCCCTTTCAATATTTAAAAGAACTCAAATGTTATTAGTTATTGCCACAAACCAGAACACCAAAGAGAAGCCCACTCTAGCCTAGGGATAGTACAGATCTGACTAATTTCTGAACATGGTGAGTTGGGATCTAACTTCAGTTTGTTTAAACTTTACCATATAAAATGATGCATTTCCATACAGTATAGATGAGCTCTACATTATAGAAGGCCTTCAGACTATCCTATCCTCCACTAAAAATCTATCTTTCTTTATTGTTTTCCATACAGTCCCTCAACTTGTAGCAACATTATTCCTGCTGGTTTTCTGGACACTTTGTACTCTGGAATCAGGTTTTTTACTAGCATCGAAGCTACAGAAAAAGGATTCTAGCAAATCAACATAATATTTAATTCATATTTTAGTGAATTTCTCGATAGCAGTAAAGGAGAAAAATCATAGCCACTAAAGATAACAAAAAGCAAAAACGTAGCACACATTCTGCTAGCGAGTAGAATTACTCCATGTGTGGGAATAGGAATGGTCAGTTCTCACCTAGCATTATATTAAAGAAGATATTTGGAAACTACTGGAGCAGCTACCAGGATCTGAGCCATCATAATGGGAAATACTTTTAGTGTCCAAATCCAAAAGATATTAAAAAATGTTTGGATGCAATGCAACAGGTTGAAAACTATGTCCAAAAGTAAATAAAAAATATTGTCTGAGTGTTTTTCAGTCATGCCAATCCAGATCTAGCCAAGCTATAACAATAAATTAAGAGCCTATTCTTTGGTGATAGATACTTGCTCCTTTGCGGAACTGAGATTTTAACTCAGTTGCATTTATTTTTGGGACACTCCGTTTAAATTAAAAACTGTGAGACGGTTACAGCAGTGGCTTACCTCTCCATTGTCAGATGTGGCCACTGCCTCAGCTTCACTCGTCTTGGTAGGATAGTTTAATTTAGTCCTCCAGCTACATTAACTACTACAATATCCACCCCTTGCAGAGTAAGGAAAGATTTTGTTTGATTTTTGAGTATACAAAGTATCAGGCCACAAGGAATTATTGTACAAAAGGCACGTGCGTAGTATTTTGGTACTATACAATATTTGTTTAGGTGGAGAAAATCTGTAGGCATCAGCTACACCTAAGTACTAAATTGATTAGGGCAAAATTCAGACAATAGAAATTTTGCTGGTGATAGTCTCAGCCCTAAAAAGAATGACATCATAGCTGAAAATAAGCATTTCCCTCTACATAATCCCTGTATGTTCAGATCAACAGAACTATCAAAATCATCTGAAGTAGCGCCATCTGATGACATCCAGTAATGTCAAAAATGGGAAGGACACAGTAAGGCTCAGAAAGGAACCTTACAACCTAAACAATGGAGTCAATACCAAAGTTACACAATCCACTATTTTATTGTCTCACTCCAGTCTGGTTATAACCTTTCCCAGCTGGTGCTGCCAGGTCTCTCGGTGCAGGTTTGCTGAGGACTGGAGGAATTTTATCCATCTCAGTTAGGTGCCTCCTTTTTCCCACCGGATCCCTGGGGTTTAATTCTAATAAGACAAATCCGTGAAGCCCAGTTCTGGCTAATAAAGTAATATAAAGAAGAGTAAGAAGCAGTTCCCAGCAATGTACTCCCTCTCCAGGTAGTCATGTTACAGACTTCTTCAGATGTGTGCGTGTGTGGTGTGTTTCTCTCTCTCTCCCCTTCTTGCAATTTACCCCTTACTTGTTTAACATGTTACCATCGCTATTAAGCAATCATTTGCATGTATTATTATTACTAGATTCAAAGGTGGAAGCCAAACGGTCTCTGTCCAAGCAAGGAAAGTACATGATGTTAAAAGAAAAATTCTCATGTCAGTTGGAGTTTTCTGTTTTCCCTTTTTTTTTTAAAAAAAAAACTCTTCTGAGAAAAAAAAAGTCAGGGGATTTACTGAAAGCTAAGTCGGTTGGTTATGAGTCACCTTCATGACTTATAAAGGGTCTCAAGTTGTTTGGAGCAGGCTTTCTTTGCCCAGCTTGTGCTGCAAGGATATCAAGGTGACCAGCCAGACCAACAGACCTGCCATGCAACTGCTGCTGCCTCAGTTGCTTCCCTCCCCCCTGTTTGTTTCATTTTCTCTCTCTCTCTTTAGAAGAAGAAAAAAAACCAACAAGCCCAGTGCTCTTGGTTAACAAGTGAGACAGAACAAAGGAAGTCTGTGGCCTCCTCGCTGAATTGGTTTTACTTGCATCTTTCTGTAAAGAAATTGCCTCATAGCAGGTAGGTTTTGTTGGTTGTTGTTTTTTTTTTATAATGAAAATATCATGTGTTACAGGAGACGTGGAGCTGTCCAAGGGAGGGGACCCATAGACAGGGTTCAACGGAGCTCAGGAGCTTAAATAATCAGTGCAGGCTCAGCTTCAGAAGTGTGTGCACACACACATCCACACACAGAGATGCACCTTCAGAAAGCCAAATTCACACACAGATATGCACACTCACAGGAGCACACACACCGTTCCATCACTACCTTTGTATCAGATTCACTTCTATCGATTCATACACTTATATATGACTTAAGTCACATTGCACCTAGGGAAGACAAACACATGGTGGATTCTGTTGCTGCTTTTTAATTCCTTTCTGCCTCCCACACCTATTTTTTAACTTGTTTTGAGATGCAGGTTAGAAGATTATGTTATATAAAATGTCAGTTATAAACCCCTATATTAAGAGGTTTATGACTCAGACATAAGTATTCCCTCTGGTCTTCAACTTGCCATAGAGACTGTCAGCTGGGAAAATAACCCGGTTTACAGATTTATTTTGGCTTTTTAAATTTTAGGGATGCAAATTAAAATGGAGAGGTGGCCAGTTCTGGACCTCATTTTACCAATACAAAAATGAAAAATACCTCCTTTAAAAGATTCAAATGCACTACTGTAATTTGGGTAAGGCTTTTTTCATTTTTTTTTAAATGTTAATGTTTGGAAAAGCATACTCATACAACCTTTTTATAACTTGTTTGATATGCATATCCATATTAACAAAACTGCAGTGGTATGCTGAGCATTGATACCTTGCTTTGTAAAAATTCTGAAGTTTACAACTCAGCAATAAAAATTGACTGTGAACTAAAATTTGGCATTCAGTCTCAAAGCCTCGCCATGCTTTTATTTTATTTTTAATGTGGTCATTTTTAAGTACAAAAGTACAAAAACATTTTATAAAAATATATGCTAAAGGATTTTAAAAATATTTATTCAATAATGTGAAGTAAATCTTTGGGGGCAGTTTAATATTTAAGTGAACAACTTTTGAAAAATTTGCTGTTTTAAAAAAAAATTTAAACATCCTTCTTTGAAGTTCTTCCAGTGTCTTGAGTAAATATTGATTCTCTTATTGAAGAGAATGGGACAGAGCTGTCAGATTAAATACCTTTCGAATAACTTTTAAAGAGTACTGTACTCTAACTCAGAAATTCCAGACGTCCATATAAATAGAGGACATATTCTATGTATACCCAAAAATGGGAATTCAGTGGCATTACTGTACATGTCTAATGCCCACTTTTCAAAGTTTAATATCACTAGAATTTCTAAGTTCTTCTAAATATTTAGGAACATTAGAATATATGATAATCAAATTATTTGATCCCATCTGAAACTCATACATTATGCACAACTGATGCCAAATAAGTTTTTTTGGAAATGCAGTGGAAAACATTCCCCAAAGAGACTTTTATACTGTACCAAGTTTTAGCCTTTGTAAACTGCATAAAAAGTGGCACCTTGGTTTAATTTCTTTTATGGAAGACAGACTCTACAAGCTTTACTGTCACTGACTAGCATGGTACTATGCAGTGTAAGTAAGAATGGGAGAATCTGGCAGTGGAAACTGTTAATGAAAGTGAATGATTGCCAGCACCTGTTAGAGTGAGATATGGGACAGCAGGTCCCCTGCAAGCTTTTTCAGCCAGTCCATCTGCAAAAACACCTCAGTCCAGACTGCCAAACACAGTGGTTTTTCTCCCCCAAGTGTTGAGCCTCTGGTCACTGAGTAGGGAGTAGATTGAGATTGTGCATGTGATCTGTGTCTCATCTGAACTGAGGTATGCAGAGGCAAAAGGCCAGTATATTAAGGAGCCGTGCCAAAGCCCCCTGAAGTCAATAGGAGTCTCTGCATTAACTTAATGGGCTTTGTTTGGATTAAGCCCTGACACAGCCTGAGCATTCAAACATGTTTGTAACTAAAGCTAGTTGTGAGTATTTCCAGAATTTGGGCACTGGTGAGCTGTTTCTTCTCTTTTGCATTCCTCCACAAAGAGGAGGATTTGTAATGGAAGTGTTGGCACAACCTTCCCTTCAACATCACAAAGCACAATGTTGTAATGATTTTTTGCAGCACACGTTTCCTTTATCCTCCCTGAAATGTTTCAGTGCTTTAGCAAGCTGGAAAATGAATTATGTCAGAGACGTAAAATACAAATGTGTTTAGTTTCTCCAAGAAGTCTTAATTAAAAAATCCCCTTCAATATATGATAATTATCAGCTTTCCCTCTTCTTCTGGATCTAGGGCAACTGATCTGATAAAATCATGCCCCCTTGAAGTCAATGGCAAAACTATTGACTTGAAGAGTCCAGAATTTCACCATGGTATTTAGGATTTCTTAGTTTCAGAGGGAAGTGTGATCTAACCTAATTGGGATGACTGTATTAATATGTTTTTAGTTTGTTCTAAAGTACTGAAACATGCTGCACCAATCACAGCAGCATTCTAATAATCTCTGTTTTTACCTCATGCTACAGACGTGAGTGACAACCTGTAGCCACTGGGAGTTTTAGGCTACTGTAGCCAATGGGAGTTTTACTATTTACTTCAATGGGGCTAGAATATCACCCTAAACTGGCAAATTAGGGTTTCTCCTCACATCATAAAAGGGCCTTGGGGGAAAGAAATATTGAAAATTACATTTGCTTTCAAGTGAACAAATTATTGTCTCTGTTTCAGTGTTTATTAGTAATCAGCTGCAACTCATCTAACCAACTTGAAACACAATAATTCGACAAAGCAAAGGGTAGGGCAGCCCTTATACAACGTAGAAAAGGAAATGTGGTATCTTTAAAAAGTGCTAAATGATACCAAAGACCAATTAATTGTTTGCCTTTAGGGCAAAACAGGACAGGCAAACTGTCTGTTCAGAAAACAGCATGATATGGGACAAGGTTAAATAGCTGCCAATATAAAATAATAGTGAAGAACAAAAATAGAGCTGATCTATGCTGGTTACAAAATATTCAGGCTGGAAGTATTGTGCAGTTCTGCTCTTAAAGTGGGTTGAGGTAGTTAACTCCAAGTTTGTGGTCCCATTGATGTCTAAGGAGTTGACTAAATGCAATGGCATGCAGTCTGTAAAGGGATGCAAAGCTATGATCTGACCTGCAAAAATATCGCAGAAATCAGACTTAACGCCGAGGGCCAAATTCATTCCTGGCATTCATCCCTCCATTGACTTCACCAGTTATCACAGACTTCAGTGAGGTTATGCTGGAGATGAATTTAGTTGCTTGCAATACATGCACAGTTAAAACAGACTAGTTTTAAATACTCAGGTTCATACATTTTAATGAAGAAAAGCAGGCATATGAGATTAGGAAATAAAATCAAAAGTAAGGAATTAAGTATTTCAAAAGTACATAAAGTGCTTCATATTGTGCTAGTAGGAAAATGTAAATTGAATGTGGGAAACATCAGACTAGACAGAGCAATACATTGTGCATGTGTAATTTAAACAACAATAAAATGAACCCTAGAATTGGCTTTCCAAGTCAGTGACAGAAAAAAATACAATATAGAGTAAGGACTTGATCAGAACTCGCATTAGTTTCACTCCATTGAATTCAGTGGCATGAGTCATACTTTACAACACTGCATGTGAGATCAGAATCAGTCCTAGGGCTTCCATGGGGTGCCGCTGTTAGATTTAGTTCAGCACAGAGGGCCCTCTCCTGCAGCATTTACTCAGGCAAAGCTCCCATTAAAGTTGAAGGGAATTTCAGTATATATAACTGAGGTATAAATAAAGAGCCTTTCATTCAAAATTGTCACAGGGATAATGTGAACCTCTCAGATTACACTACAATTAAAGAGTTAAAGGATCCAATACTCTTCCCACTGAAGTCATTGGAAAAATTCCAGTTAAATTCAGTGGGACTAGGAGCAGGTCTAAAACTGACTGAAGTATATTAGAAAAGTTAGTGTTGGGACAAGTCATTGGGACTTGTGCTCTTAAATCACTTTATGGGTTTCTGAAAATCCCACCCAGAGTGTATATGGAAAGCACTGGACAAAATATTTAGATTACAGAGCAGTAGATTAATGAAGGTTTAAAGCCACTAGATTAATCTTCCCTTTTGGAATACATACCAGTTTATCTGTATTCTCCCTTAATTCAATTGGATTTGAGACAGATTCTGCCACCCTCACTAATTCTGAGTAGTGCCTTATTCCTTGAGAAATGCCCCCTAAATCAAAGTAGGTCAAAATCAGCACATTAAAGTGTACTGAACAATTTATTTTTACACCACCTTAAAGTGGCTAAGATAGTTGCACAGTCTGCAATGCACGTGTTCATGTTCTGAACAGCAGCAAACCTAAAAGGCAGGTTGTGCTGGCTGCAGTGCATTATGCTACATGGTCCGCAGAAACACGCAACCAATTCATAATTACATTACAATAGTGAGAGATGTATAGGTATTGCATGTTCCAAGGAGATTAAAGATAAATAATGATTCTATCTTAATTATTATTAGTTTTCCACTAATAATTTGGGCTTAGAAAAGCAGGGCTTTTTACTGAAATATAGAGTAATAAGAAAGTTATGAATGTGATGAGTTGTCATATTCTGGAAGAGGCCTTCAATGCAAAGTCAGTCATATGTATTATACTTGTATTATTATTAAATATATTTATCATAGTAGTTTTCCATGAGGATCAGGAGCCTGTTGCATTAGGCACTGTACAGAAATAGAGGTGTACAGGACCCCTGCCCTGAAGAGTTTATATTGGAGACAAATTCTATATTTTTATACTTATGTGAAAGGTGGGATGAGAAGGAAACAGTCTCATATATAAGTTTGCTATCTTTTATATTTTATAATTAAACATTAGTGTATCCTAGCCACCTCTCACCCTAGCCAGCAGATTTCTTGTAGGTGTCATGGTAGAAGTGGATCTTAAGGCAGGATTTGAAGTAAGAGAGGGGAGTAGTTTTTCAGATCTGCTAAGGGAATGAGTTCCATGCATAAGGGATGGAGTAGGAGAAAGCAGGAGGAAGATGGTGCAAGGAGTAGATAAGTGCAGTAAGCGAGCAGTTGAGGCACACAGCATTGGTGTGCAGGGATGACGCAATATGAAGCAATACCAGATAAGTCAGGAGGGCAAAATTGTGACTGACAATAACAGTTACAGTAAAAATCTTGAAATTGATACAGTAGAAGCAGGGGCATCACTGAAGTGACTCAAAGGGGGGGGGAGGCCAGAGCAATGGATAAAGAAAATGATCTTAGCAGCTGCATATATGAGGGACTATGAAGATGTCAGGGAAGCCAGAGAGGAGGAGGTTGACGTAATCAAGGCAGGAGATGATGAGGGTATGCATAAGGATTGTAGCTGTCGGAGTCTCAGGTTATTTGCAGAGTTGTTGTAGCTGTTGGTCCCAGGCTACGAGAGAGACAAGGGAGGTGAGGTAATATATTTTATTGGACCAAATTCTGTTGGTAGAAGGTACAAGCATTTGAGTTACGCAGAGTTCGAAAGCTTGTACCTTCCACCAACAAAAACCGGTCCAATAAAAGATATTACCTAACCCACCTTGTCTTTCTCAGATCATTGACAGAAAATATGGCAATTTTTTTAACAGAGACTGGGGAGAGCAGAGAGGGTTTTAGAAGCAAGATAAGAAGTTCCAGTCTGGTCATATTAAGTCTACATTGATAGTGAGATATCCAGAAGGACATATCAGAGAGGCAAACTGAGATTCAGGATTAGATGGAGGGCTACAAATCAGAAGTGGTGAGGCAGATCTGTGAGTCATTAGCAGATAGATCGCTGGGTGATCACCATGGTAACAGATATAAGACACACCCAGGATGGAGCCCTTTAGACTCCCACAAAGAATGGGAGAGGGAAAGACCTGCTGAACGAGACACCAAAGAAAGGATCAGTGAGGCAGGAGGAGAGAGTCACAGTAGCTAAGGGAGAACAAGATTTTAAGAAGGAGGGTGTGGCTGACAGGGTCAAAAGCATCATGGATCAAGGTGGAGGAGGAGTTAGCCTAAAAGAAATAGACAGACCTTGGTGAGAGCCGTTTCAGTGGAAACCATATTGGAGGGGATCCAGGTTGGAGTTGGAGATTAGGAAATAAAGGCAAGGGTTGTAAATGGCATTTGAGTTGGAGAACAAGCAAGATACTTTGGTGTCACTAGTAAGAGAAGGAGAGGGTGCTGGAAAGAGGAGGAGGGAGGTCACACAAGATCTTGTCAATCTTTTCTATGAAAATTTGCATGGGGAGGTAAGAGGGGATTTTATTTTATTAAGCATGGGTGGAAGGATGGAACATCATTTCCATTACCTAAAAAGCCAGTTTCTACAACCTGGCAAGAGGGCACCATCATATCCACAAACTTGCTAATGTAATGGAAAGCAGACAGCTGTGCAAAAAGCTGTTACAGAGGTTCAGCAAGAGGAAATGTCATTTCTCACCACTTCCTGATACAGTAAGACTCAGTTGTTGTTTTAGAACTTAGAAATAAAACATGTAACAGGATTTTGGAATTTACCCAATGACTGAAGCATAATGGGATGCCCAATTCACCCACATACACAGGGCCCACACTACCACCTAAGTCCCACACTGATATACCATGGGGCAGTGGGGACAGCAAAGCACCACTGACAGGGTCTTTGTGCTCACCAGAGCTGCCTCCCTTCCAGATTTTGGCTGGAGGAGCTGATTGCACTAATCTCAAGCTTCAACCTGCTGCTGCTAGCTTTTCTTGTAGCCAAACAATAATGTGGGAAGTGTGCGTATGTAGCTTTTCCTCTCAACCACCATTAGAGGCTATTGGCTTTTCTGACTGCTGGAGGGAACCAGCTCAGCCATGCCCCTTTGTACTCCATCTGCCTCAGTCTTTCTGCGGGGAGAGTGTACGCTAGGGAGCAGGTTGAAAAAGAAGAGTGCCTTCCACAGCAAGTTGCTGATACATGCCAAAGACTCAACATTGTTTTGGTTAGTAAAACCTATGGGAATATGTGGGAAAACTCTAAATGGATTTAAATACATTGGGGAAGTATGATACAAATGATGCTGACCTGGGACACATTTCAGATAATGCAGCCTGATGAAAATGAAGGACACTGCTCATATCTGGTGTTGGGATCTCCTGATGAAATCAGTGGCAGTGTTCCATGTGATTTCAATGGGCTTTGGATCATGAGATGTATGCCCATTGGACAATAGCAGAGAAATAAGCAACAGTGAATGTAAATGCATTAAAAATGGGAAACAAAAAAAAATCCACTACTGGAATGTCTTCCCATCTAAAGTACAACTAAGTTGGATGCTTTGTCCTCAAAAAAGCAATGAAAGGTTAACCTTGTATCCCTATTCCACACTCACCTCACAGTGGTACTGAGGTAAGTATTGCAAAAGCTTCAGAGACCTTTTACCTCATTTAAACATGCTGTATTATATTTGCATTTCTAGGTAACAGCTGAGTTCAATGGGAGTTTTGCCTGAATAAGTAATGCAGACTATGGCCCTTAATCACTGTTTTAATCCTGGGTCTGGAAATTTCCAAACCACTGTTTTTTAGCTCACTAAAAACTCTATTCTCTGTGGAATTTTTGTTTGCCTCTTAGATATTTCACTTGAATCATGCACACATGTAAGTAGTTTCATTTTGAGTGGAGTAATGCAGAAGGTAATTTCCCTAAAATCTCTAAATTAGACCACAGATTCATGACATTTTAACTTCCCCTTTGCACTTGTGTTGATAAATGTAAGAATGTTATACAAATACACAAAGGTCTCAGTCACGTATATACAAAGAAAGTGCCAAAAACAGGTTTTTACAGAACAAGTTTTACAAACTATTTATTGTGATTTGGGAATAAAATGGTTATTGGCTGGATTAAAAGCCAATACTTCCTTTTAAACAGTTGATAAATCATGCCATGATCAAAAGACGAGGCAGATTTGGCAGAAAAGTAACACTGAATGGTATATTAATTAGGCTGAAAAAAAGCCAGTTCTCAGTGGCTGAATCAACCATTCTTTTCCCAAAATTGACTAACTTAAATCTGTCTAACGTTTATATAATTTGTTAATGAAAGAAAATTCGGTCTGAATCCTCTTTCTTTAGCAGATTCATTTCCACGTGATCTTGTATTTAAAGCATTATATATATAGTGTCTTATCTTATCTTGAATACTCTTGCTTCCTTGTTGCAACATGATTACTCTAGCCTTCAGGACATGACTCACAGATGGGCAAGCTCAGAAGACATAAACCTTAATAATAAATTCAATTCACTCAACGTGAAGTTTTCGGTATTGGTCTATGATATTTATCCCCTTCTTCTATTATTAAGTATTCTCCATCAAGGCATCAGTGTCTTGTAGGTCTTAAGAAGTGTCTATTAGATAGTGGGCTGTTTAATAAACAGGAAAAAAACCCTCAATTCTCTCTCTTCACCCTATTGGAAATTAGTATATACTTCTGAAGTGTATTGGCTCCAGTCCTTCAGTTGGATCCATGGAAGGAGCTTTTCAGCTACATGGTGCCCAATGATTTCAGAATCCAACTGGAGGATCAGGCCTTTTATTCAACCAGTAGTAAATGCATATTGATGAGGCTATAGTTGAATTTCCTATATTTTCTCAGACTACTTAGAGCCTGTAATATACATCTTTATACATTTTAAGACAATATAAAATTAAAAGGTGTACTTATTATAACCAATTATTGATCACATGCTAATTTTCAGATGATTATTTAGTACATTTAAGTATCTTGATTAACTATCTATTCCAAAGATTCAAAAATATCCAGGACACTGTGAGCAGCATAATAAATAAAACTTGTTCTCTCTCCCTACATCACTATCATTCTTCTTGTGCAATGCAATTTAGAAAAAAAAAAAGATGAAACTGAAGTGATAGGAGAAATTATTCAGTAAACCGAATGGATTATTTATTCTTACTGATATAAAAATAACATTAAAATTATTATGCTATTTTGAATTAATATAACTACAATCCTTTTTTTACACTCTGGTGGATGTTCTCACTCTGTAACAATTTATTGGATACATTTCTCTCTTTATATTACAGGTAAACCAATGGGAAAAACCAGTTCAGTTCTTTGTGGCTCATACTCAGTTCTCTGGAGTTCTTCTGTAGGCTGTATGTTGTTAATGCTAATCGTGATAGGGGTTTTTACCTATGACTGACTCCTACATGTTAGCATTAACACTGTATGATGCCTTTTACCAGAACTCATATGGAACAAACTGCCACTGTGGGAGGAAGACAGAAAGCATGAATGAGTCACTACAATGCTGGGAAAACCTCCATTCTGCATGTAAAAAGAAGGGCTGCTCTACATACAGGCATGTTTGTTAGAATGTATTGGTTTATGGTTTCTGGAAAAGGTGGGGAAAGCAGCTTCATCTCTCAATGCCTCTTTAGCAGGATTTATAAATTAATGCATTTTGAGCTCACCAACTTATTTTTTATTTTACCCTATTGCCTTTCAGATGTAGCGAGTTTTCTTCCCACACAAGTCACTTCTTTGCTTCATTATTCCTTTATTGGGAGGGAGGGGAAATGATTAATTAAAACTATGGCATGCCTCGCTGTGCACTGTAGTCATTTATAAGAAATATTTTTATACATAGGAAATTTGACTCTCAGAAAATACTTTACCATGATTTTTAATGTTGAATATTTCGCAGTTTTTTAAAGTGTTGCTTTTCTTAGGAAATTATGATTGTGTATAGATCTTAGTCAAGGATTTCAAATGCTATGCAAACCTTCTGAATCCTCACAACATGCCTGTGAAATAAACAAGTATTACTATATCCATTTTGCAGGTGGAAAACCTGAGGCACAAAGCTGTGAAATGCTCATACTCACAGAGCAAGTGAGTGACGCAGCCAGCCTGACTCCCAATTTCTCCTCCTCGTTACCCCTACTTTATTAACTCAACAATTTAGTTATAACACTTGAGATTGACAAGAAAGAAACTCAGTGGCGACTGTGAGAATTCATATTTAGGCACCTGCAAGAAGTATAAGTTTAAACTTTCACAGGTCCTAACCATACGGTGTATGCCCAACTACTGTAATATACCATTTGTACAGAGTTAATTATATAGGGCCCAGATCCTGCACACACTTGTGAATGTAACTTTACACGTGTGAATAGTCCCTGTAGAAGTGTTTTCAGGTTCTTAGTCTGATGCTTCCTGCATGGGAATATACACAATGCTGACCAGGCACAAGAGCCCAGCTTCATCCCTCCACAACAGAACAGATTCTGAATTTCTTAAAGTTAAGAATATTTCCATGTCTTTCATTGGATATTTTAGCTGTGCTATTGGGGGAAGGGGAGGTTGCTAGGAATATCAAGATTTTTTATGTTTAGGTTTGGGGGAAATTGTATAAAATAGCCTGATGTTAAAGGATTAAGAGAAATTTGTGATTAGGAAACACTAGACTATAAGCAGATACTGGAGGATAGTGTTAAGGATACACAGGATTTCCATTCTAAGACCCTGATTTTCCAATAAGCACTACAGATCTCTGCAGCCCTAGGATCAGAATTTACAGGTTCCCTTTCAGTTGCTTATAGCTATAACTTTTTGTCATCCTTAACTCAGACTTGAAATTTATTTTTTTTTAAGTTAGAATAACAATGCCTCAGCCACTTTTATAGGGGAAACTCTACTTTGCACATTAGAGACAAACTTGCATGTTGGCAGTTTCAGTGATCTGATAAAAAGTGACTTGTTTCTGGGCCCCTTTGGCAAGCCAGAAGGGGATTTCATACTCTCTCTCTCTCTCTCTCTCTCGGATCATTCTTTGTTGCTTCTGTCATGTGGGGACCTGCTGGCTTGGGGAAGGTTGACAGGAAGCAACCTCTGTGAGCTGACTGGGTCAGGGCTACGGTATTTCCGGGCTGCCGTAGATGATGTTGTGGAGCAGACACAGCTGATATAGCGTCTACATTCCACACACAAAAAAAGCCACATTGTAAGGCTAAGTTTGCAGTGAAACACTCGAAAGTCAGAAAATGACAGGAAGGCTGTCTCTACAACCTTCACTCTTCCCCGCAAATGTATGGATTACAATATAGTTTTATGTAATCACATGTTATGATGTCAAAGATGGTGGTCATTACTGAAGGATTTTAATTCTTATTGATCTGGGTATGGCCTGGTCTAGTTTACTGCACATCACCCAAAACTGCAGTGAGGAGTTATCTTTATTTAAACTTTTTATCAACATCACATTTGAGCCTCTCACAAACTTTGAACCATGTATTCTGACATCACCCGGGTGAACTATTCAGTATTTGGTAGGATGATTAACAGGTATTGTGCCTGCCATTAAGGGCTCATTTAGCCAGGGAATTATTCCAAAATAGCTATTCCTGCTTAACTCCATGTGTGAATGCTCCGATTCCATAACAGAAGTACCTTATGTTGAATTAGCTTAATCTAAATGGATTAATTTTATACATGAGTAGTCTTATTTAATCCAACTACATTAAGCTAATTGAGAATGAGGCACCACTATTCTGGAATAAGAGCATGTACCCAGGTAGTTAATCAATAAGGTACAGATAATCTGCTTTAAATTCACACTCTACCTTATTCTGGATTAACAGTAGACAAACTGTTAAATCTACCTCTCCTGCTTTCACAACTGGTATTGCCACATTAGTCATTTTATGTATCATTAAATTCATTACTTCTAACATTATGCCAATAGATATTTACTAATAAGGGGGGAAATTGTCTTGCCATTCACTGTTCTGATTCTTAATTGTATTGTGTTCAAATTATACTTATATTCTTCCAGGTTCTGTCCCTAAAATACACAGTAGGTCTAAACTGCATATATAGGAATTATCTACCAGATATAAATGAGCATCACGCCACTTACACATATCCCTTTCTCTACAAATCTGATTCCTCAGAAGAGGCATGTTAGGTTTTTGCCATCACATAGAGAGAATTTTTAAAATAGCTTTTCTTTTTACTCTGAAAAATGTTAATGCTGTCCATGACTGGGGTTTCAATCTTATGAAAGACCACAGCATGATAGCATTACCATTTTCAGATGGTTGGTATTCTTCAAGAAATGTTCATTGTCTGCTCTTCCAGTAAAATGCCTCTTAAGAGTTTGGTGAATTATGGACTTTCCTGTACCTGGATTTCTAATAAAATTCAATAAAGTAAAATATACCTACATCAGCAAGTTCCTTGACTTCAGGTGAAACCATATTGCATTTAGCAGAGTTGTGTGGCATCGGGGCAATGACTGAATCTCAGTAAGGAATTGCTACTTACCGGTGGTTAAAGTCGATCAGAATAGAATGGGAAGCTCACCTCTTCTAGTGGTTGTCAGGACTTGAAGTCTAGTGATGATCCTGCATTTTCATCATTGTTTGCTAATGGGCTGCACAATGATGCAGACAGCATTCACTTCCTCAGGGAAGAGTCTCTCTTAGCTAGTAGGGATAACTCCCTCCACTGGATGAAATTCTATGGCCTGTGGTTGCACAGCAGGGTGGACTAGTTCCTTCTGACTTTAAAATTCATGAAAACACGGACAAAGAAAAGTTTCTGAAAGGAGTGCCTGTTCCCGAGGACAGC
This sequence comes from Mauremys mutica, assembly GCF_020497125.1. Lineage (NCBI taxonomy): Eukaryota > Metazoa > Chordata > Testudines > Geoemydidae > Mauremys > Mauremys mutica. Next base: position 194,519,167 of record NC_059072.1, read on the forward strand.
CCCAGCCTGCCAGGAGGATGTGTTTAAAGTAGGGCTGTAATTTAAATCAGTTAACTCAGTGATTAACTCAAAACAAATTAATCACGATTTAAAAAAAATAATCGCAATTAATCACAATTTTGATCACACTGTTAGTATTAATTTTTACCTGTTCTTGAATATTCCATTTTTTCGCAACATCCAAGAAACGCTTTACACATGTTTCAGCATAATGGCTCTCTTCAGTATGTGATATTGTTGAAGCAAACAACTGCAGTGTCCATGCAGCATCAATCAGTTGTGCTGTGACTCCAAGACAGCTGTGATTGCTCAAGAATGTCTAGTGATCACTAGTCAAAGCAACAGCTAGTGGATTTTGCAGGAGCTTCAACTTTGTAGTCTTTTCATTGTGATATAGGTCATGTATTTGTGATGTAATAGTTCCTTGACAGGGAAAGGTATATGACTGATTGGAAGTAGAATTTGAATAACATCTCTTAGCCCTCTGTCGCTTGCAGTGTTGAGTGGTCTGCAGTCCATAGCTATCTACTTTGCAATAGCATTGGTTAAGCTGTTGTACTTCATTTGAATCATGGTCTTGTAAAGATCCTGAAACTCTGTAAGTATACTCTGCCAGGAGTATGGCAGAATTCATTTGCTGTCTATGGTTAGCTGTAGCACAGGAATTGGAGGCGAAAGCATGTTTAGCGTGTAGGTGGCACTGCAGACTTGAAGTACTTTGATGGTATTGGAACTTAGCCTTGCAATAGCTACATATAACCATCTTTTTATCCAGTGTGATTAAAACTGTGATTAATCATGACAAATTTTTTTAATCCCTTGACAGCCCTATGTAGGGTGAGTGGATGTCCCAATTTTATAGGGACAGTCCCGATTTTTGGGTCTTTTTTTTATATAGGCTCCTATTACCCCCCATCCTATCCTGATTTTTCACATTTGCTGTCTGGTCACCCTAGCCCTACCTATCAAGCTCATTCTGAGAACAAATTTGGCTCTGTACACTACAGAGTTTTGTTGACAAAACTTTAATTAAACTGCTGTTGCTTGTCCACACTATGCTTCTTGTGTCAGCAGAGCGCATCCACACTAGTGGCTCTTGCATCAACCCAGTGAGCAGTGCATTGTGAGTAGCTATCCCACTATGCAACTGACTGCAGGGTGCTTTGGGAAGGGTTTGCAATGCCTCATGGGGCAGGCACAACGTCACATGATGCAGGTTTCTTAATCCTATCATTCCATGGGCATCCTATTAGATTGCCAGCCCCTTTTTCAACTGAAGGCAAGTGGGGGGGGGGAGAGGAGAGTGTTTGACAGCGAGTTGGGGGGGGGCAAAGTATGTGTTGGGGGAGTGTGTGAGAATGGGCTGGGGGCAGTGTGTATGTGAGAGTGTATGTGTCAGCATGCTGTCTCTAAATTCAGACAGCTGCTGAAAGCAACCTATCCTGAGGTGGGGTAAGGGGACACCCCTGACATCAGCCCCCACCACCCTCCCTGGCTCTGCACGCACACGCGCACACACACACACCTCTGTGTAAAAGAGAGCAGCAGTCCACATTACGTATTTGCTCTTTGCTGCCAGGGTTGAGCTGCACACTCAGCTGTCTGAACTTCCTGGAGCTTTTAAAGGAGAGGGGTAAATGCCTGTGTAGCAGGAATGCAGGGTAGTTGAGTTCAAAACAGTGAGCAGAGCAGTCATGGCGGGCATTGTGGGATACTGAAAGGCCGGTTCTGGCAATAAATTGAATGGCATCATATACGCTGCTGCTTTGTAGCTTTAAGTTTGCCACAAAAAGCTTATCCCTCGTCAAGGTGGTTTTATTTTGTCACCAAAACAGGGCAGTTTTGTGACCAAAAGTGGCATTGCAGGGTGCACACTTCCACCATTTTGCCACTGAAAGCTGCCAGTTGCTGACAAAACTCTGTAGCATAGACATGGCCTTAGGTTTTTTGCCCCCACTCCTCCCTATGGAAGGCTGTTCCAGAACTTCACTTTTCTGATGGTTAGGTTTGAAGTTAGATGGAAGTTTCTAAACTTGTTAATGCCCAGTTTATATCCCTTTGTTCATGTACTGCCGCTGGCCCTTAACTTAAATAGCACCTCTCTCTCCCTGATGTTTATGCTTGAGACCAGGGGCAGCGAGTTATATGGGTCCGTGGTGCCCGTGCTCTAGCAATATTCAGTGCCCCAGGGGCCCAGCTTCTGGCCCCATGTGCCTCCCCCGGAACATCCCTGCCTGCACCCTGGGAAGTGGGAGGCTGCCCTGCCACTCCATGCTGCACTCCCTCACCAGCTGGTGCCAGCTACAACAAAGGGACCAGTGCCGGGGGCAAGCTGAGGTGGTGGTTGTGCCTGCAGAGAGAGGAGGGGAGGAGGTACTCCTGTGTTAGCAGGCCTGCCCCACCCCACCACCCACCAGGAGATGACTCTGAGGGGGCTTCCTAGAGTCCGGACCTGAGCAGCTGGGGCTCAGGTGAGTGTCGGACTCATGACACCCTGCCCCCACCCCACCCACAGTTACAACTCCTGCCCCAGGCTGGGCAAGGGGCAGCCCCATCCCCCACTGAACAACGATGAAAAGTGGTAGCTGCCTCCTGAAGAACATCACTAAAGAGGAAGCTACATATTGTTTTAATTTTAGGGTTATTGATCCAAGAGTGCTGGGTTGTTTGCATATTCATAAGAGTATTTATAAAGTCGATATTCTTAGTTAAATAAAATTTTCTTACGATAGCAATTTTGTGCAATAGAGGGAAACTGTTAAATGCTTACTGTTTCCAGTCCATTTTTACATTATTTTAAAAAATATAGATCAGCTTACAAGGCAGGTGTGGGGTGGGGGAGGGGTAGGACCCGTTCTGGGCACCACCAAAAATTATACAAACCTGCCCCCCCTGCCTGAGACGTATTTATAGAGAGCAATCATACCATCCCTCAGCCTTGTTAGGCTAAACAAGCCAAGATCCTTACCACCTCTTGTAAGGCAGTTTCTCCATTCCCCTGATCATCCTAGCAGCCCTTCTCTGAACCTGTTCCAGTTTGAAATCATCTTTGTTAAACATGGGATATCAGAACTAAACCCAGTATTACAGATAAGCCTCATCAGTGCCTTGTACAATGGTAATAACACTTCCCTATCTCTACTGGAAATACCTCGCCTGACTGGTCCTAGGACTGAGTTAGCCTTTTTCACAGCTGCATCCCATTGGCAGCTCATAGTCATCAACCAATCCACCCAGGTAGGGTTGCCAACTTTGTCTGGAAGAATTCCTGGAGGTTTCATGACATTACATCATTTTAATTAAAAATTAATCTTTATTTCCTGGAGACTCCAGGACAATCCTGAAGGGTTGGCAACCCTACACTTAGGTCTTACTCCTCCTCTATCACTTCCAACTGATAAGTCAATTAAGGATTAATTCACAGCACAATTAATACGTTAATTTTTTAATGCATTAATCACACTCCAGAGGCAGCAGGAGGCTGGAGCCCCTGCCCCGGAGGCTGCAGTTGGAGCTGAAATCTGGAGCCCCACAGGGGGCTGAAGGCCAGAACCCCATTCTCTGAGGGGGGCTGAAGGCCAGAGCCCTGCAGGGCTGAAGGTAGGGAGGATGACAATTTTTTTCTAATTGGAAGGGTCACTTTTTTTTTTTAAGTCCAAATGAGGTCACCAGCACAAAAAGTTTGAGAAACACTGCTCTAAAGTTTTACATTGTTTTATTTTTGATGCGGCTGTTATAAAAAAAATTGTAAGTAGCACTTTCATGATAAAGAGACTGCACTACAATACTTTATGAGATGAACTGAAATAGTTTTTGCTTGTTTTTAACAGTGCAAATATTTGTAATAAAAATAATAAAGTGAGCACTGTACACTTGGTATTCTGTATTGTAATCATAATCAATATATTTGAAAATGAAGAAAATATCCAAAATATTTAAATGGTATTCTGTTATTAACAGAGCAATTAAAACTGAAATTAATCCTGATTAGTTTTTTTAATTGCTTGACAGCCCTAGTTTGAAGCTGGGTTTGATGGCAGTCACATCCCTGATGCTCCCAACCATCACTCCTATAAATGGCAGGATTTAGATTTCACCAGGATGAGAATCTGTACTGATGTAAACACCACTAATAAAATGGAAGGTCTGGGGGACCTTCCCACAGGAGAATGGTGAAATCCCTGATGCAATCTCCTACACTTTTGAAGAACTCAAAGTAGTTCAGAATATTTTATGAAAACCAAACAAATCTAATATTTGACCAACTTGTCAGAGGCATGTTATGTCCTATTAACATATTGACCAAAACCAGGAAGCCTGAATAATAAAAACAATGTGCTTTCTATCTATAAGAATACTCATGTTTTTATCTACCACCTAAAATGAGGTCTCTCAATCATCGACACTTGATCCAAACATGGACCCTGACCTCTGGAGCAAATGTTAATGGGAATCTTATTGCAATATTTTGGCACCACACTTTTATACAAAACCAAAAATGATCTTACGGGGGTCAAGTGTTCAGCTCTTCCCTTCATTTCCTTCAGTCTCTCCACCTTTTCCCTTATTCTGCCATCCTTTTCCCACACACCATCACATCCCTTAGATTTTCAATCTCCCTCTTTAACTCCCCACCTGTCATTCACCTAAATACCCCTCCATTCTCTAAATTTCCCCCCTTTCCATTCCCATTCTTCCATCCCTCCCTATTCTCATCTGACCCTGCATTCACTTCCCCAATCCCTCCGCCCACAATGGAGTGTCATGGAGGAGAGGGAGCTGACAAGGGCCAGTTGGTTGCTGCTGGGCTCTCTTCCCACTGGAGTCTAGAGGAGATGGTGAGGGGCAGTGGCTATAGGGAAATAAGGATGTCTTCTCTTTGGTCCCTTCTTCCTCCTTTGCAGCTGACACAATGAGGTCTTCTTCCTCTCTCCCCTTGAGCAAAAGAGGAGCAGGTGACAGGACATGGTAATGAAACTGATTGGGGGTGGGGAAGCCTCTTCCCCAAAGGTGCTGCTAGTACTCCACCTAGTAGGTAGGAAATCTGAAAGCCCCAATAAACTTGTGAGCCAGTTCCCACTGCACAGTCTCCTGCCTGAGAAGTGCTCACTCCATGAGACAGGCAGAATATGCAGAGAGGGAGCCCTGGATGAGCAATGATCATCCAAGCCAGAAAAAAGGAAAGGAGAACTCCCTCTGCTTATAGCTGCATTCCCCCTATCTTTAATCTCAGATAGTCACCAGACAGAGGGGATAAGACCAATGCATTAGCCGACTAGTGTACCCCCGCTAGGAACTTAGTTTCATATTGACAGTTGGTCCAAATTTCAGAGCCATGAAAACCACCTTTGCCAACTGTCACAAAGTTCATATTCACTTTCCCAGATCTAAGCCTTCCTCTGCAGTTTTGGTTCCAGGTTGAATTTAAATCCCAAATACATGTATTTTGAGGTTGTGATTCAGACGTAGTTGAAATCTCACAAGGACAGATTCTGGCATGATTTTGGCTCAAGATGATGGAAATCACACAAGGACAACTAAGGTCACAAGCAGAACACCAAATAAATACAAGATTTTGCAGGAATTTTTCAACATTTTTTTTAAATGCTGACCAAACTTTTTGAAAATCAGTTCTAAAACTGGTAAACTGGAGGGGGGAGATTAATTTTAGTCAAAAATGGAATTTGATTATAAATCTAATTGAAAACTCAAAATTCAGTCACAAGATCTCCATTCATAGTGGAAGTCAGAATATTTCAGTGCCATTGAATCCAAACCCACTCTTAATTCTGTCTAACACCCAAATCTGAATATTACCAATAGTCCAGAACCAAAACCAACCACTATCTTGTCAACCCATCTCTATTCAAATCAGGTTTCTTCAGGGATCAAGTTATTTTAGTGATCTCCCGATAATGTTTAACCATTGCATTTAGAACACTCGGATTAAAAAAATAATCACACTTTCACAGTGTGAAAATTAAGAACCAATTCTGACATATTAGGCTATTTAATACAGAAAGGAAAACCTAGTTACCCAGGCAAAGAAAATACAGCACCGCAGTTTACTTCAGGGGCCATGTTTATCAAAAGAGATTTCTTCCAAGCCAGAGCTTCACTAAACAAAAAAATTGTGAAATGCAATTTAATTAGAGCTCTATTTTGTCATTGTACAAGCCTATGGAACGTAGAACATGCCCTATGCCTAACTCCACTCACACTGTCTTTTATTTTAAAGATTTTGTACCTAGGCTTTTTTCCGTTCAGGTCATTTTCCTCTCAACCTGCTGACACTGACCTGTTTGTGGCAGGAGATCTTTTAAAATATTAAAATTCAGCTCAAGTTTACAAATTCTATAAAAAGACAGAAAGATTTGCTTTCTGCCGCTAAGAGCAGGATGAGAGATTCAGAGGCATTGTTATAGAGTTTTGCTACCAACATACAACACAGATGATGAAAAAAGAAGGATGGTCTTGCGGTTATGGCACTGGACTTTGGACCGAGTCACAGATACTGAACACTTCTGACAATTTGGCTGTGTTCCTGAATTTTTTGCTGCTCAGCTTGACACTTATCTGGGTTTTTTTTCCAGTGGAGCTGAAGATGTGCAGCTTCCAAGCCCAAGCACACTCAATAAAACAAGATACAGAGTTGTGGTTTTAAAATTAAAAACGTACTTAAAATTTGGTAGACAGAGTCTGATTCTAAAGTTATAAATAAATATAAATATACAAGGTCAAAGTCCCTTTGGGTATGTCTACACTATGGGATTATTCCGATTTTACATAAACCGGTTTAGCAAAACAGATTGTATAAAATCGAGTGCGCGCGGCCACACTAAACACATTAAATCAGTGGTGTGCGTCCACGGTCCGAGGCTAGCGTCGACTTCTGGAGCGTTGCACTGTGGGTAGCTATTCCGTAGCTATCCCATAGTTCCCGCAGCCTCCCCCACCCCTTGGAATTTCAGGGTTGAGATCCCAGTGCCTGATGGGGCAAAAATCATTGTCGCGGTTGGTTCTGGGTACAGCCTCACCCCTCCCTCCCTGAAAGCAGCAGACAACCGTTTCGCACCTTTTTTGCTTTGTGAACTGTGCAGACGCCATAACACAGCAAGCATGGACCCTGCTCAGCTCAATACCGCAATCGTGCATGTTTTAAACACCTCGCGCACTCTCGTGCAGTATATGGTGAACCAGGACCTTCAAACCGAGGCGAGGAGGAGGCGGATACGGCAGCGCAGCGATGACAGTGATGAGGACGTAGACACAGAATTCTCTCAAACCGCGGGCCCCCGTGCTTTGGAGATCCTGATGGTAATGGGGCAGATTCTATCCATTGAACGCCGATTTTGGGCCCGGGAAACAAGCACTGACTGGTGGGACCGCATTGTGTTGCAGGTGTGGGACGATTCCCAGTGGCTGCGAAACTTTCCCATGCGTAAGGGCACTTTCATGGAACTTTGTGACTTGCTTGCCCCTGCCCTGAAATGCCATAATTACAAGATGAGAGCAGCCCTCACAGTTGAGAAGCGAGTGGCGATAGCCCTGTGGAAGCTTGCAACGCCAGACAGCTACCGGTCAATCGGGAATCAATTTGGAGTTGGAAAATCTACTGTGGGGGCTGCTGTGATGCAAGTAGCCAAAGCAATCACTAAGCTGCTGCTATGAAAGGTTGTGACTCTGGGAAACGTGCAGGCCATAGTGGATGGCTTTGCTAACTGTGGGGGGGCGATAGATGGAACCCATATCCCTATCTTGGCACCGGAGCGCCAGGGCACCCAGTACGTAACCGGAAGGGGTACTTTTCAATGGTGCTGCAAGCTCTGGTGGATCACAAGGGACGTTTCACCAACGTCCACGTGGGATGGCCAGGGAGGGTTCATGACGCTCGCATATTCAGAAGCACTACTCTGTTTAAACGGCTGCAGCAAGGGAATTACTTCCCAGACCAGAAAATAACAGTTGGGGGATGTTGAAATGCCTGTCGTTATCCTGGGGGACCCAGCCTACCCCTTGATGCCATGGCTCATGAAGCCATACACAGGCAGCCTGGACAGTGGTCAGGATCTGTTCAATTACAGGCTGAGCAAGTGCAGAATGGTGGTGGAATGTGCATTTGGCCGTTTAAAGGCGCGCTGGCGCACATTACTGACTCGCTCAGACCTCAGCCAAACCAATGTCCCCTATGTTATTGCTGCTTGCTGTATTCTCCACAATCTCTGTGAGAGTAAGGGGGAGACTTTTATGGCAGGGTGGGAGGCTGAGGCAAATCACCTGGCCGCTGATTACGCGCAGCCAGACACCAGGGAGATTAGAAGAGCACACCAGGAAGCGGTGCGCATCAGAGAAGCTTTGAAAACGAGCTTAATCAATGGCCAGGGTACACTGTGACTGCTGTGTTTGTTGATGAACACCCACCCCCCCTTGATTGACTCATTCCCTGTAAGCAACTCACCCTCCCCCTTCGAGTACAGCTTACTTATGCAAATAAAGTCACTATAGTATAAAAATCATGAATTCTTTATTAATTCATTATAAAAAGAGGGAGAGAAGTAAGGGTGTGGTTTGGGAGGAGGATAGGAGGGATGGAGAAGGCCATTAAAAAATTTCACAGTAATGACAGCCTTCTGGTTGGGCTGTCCACGGGGGTGGAGTGAGCGGGTGCACGGAGCCTCCCCCCATGCGTTCTTACACGTCTGGGTGAGGAGGATGTGGAACATGGTGAGGGTTGAGGGTGGTTATACAGGGGCTGCAGCGGCACTCTGTGATCCTGCTGCCGTTCCTGAAGCTCCACCAGACGCCGGAGCATGTCAGTTTGATCATGCAGCAGCCCCAGAGTTGCATCCCGCCACCGCTGATCTTCCTGCCGCCACCGCTGATTTTCCTGCCGGTCTTCCTGCCGCCACCTCTCATCTCGGGTGTCCCTCCTGTCCTCACGTTCACTGGCATCTTTCCTGTAATTTGATACCACGTCCTTCCACTCATTCAGATGAGCTCTTTCCTTGCGTGTAACTTCCATAATATCCGAGAACATTTCATCTCGCGTCTTCTTTTTCCTCCGCCTTATCTGTGCTAGCCTTTGGGATGGAGGAGGGACGCTTGAAAAATTTGCAGCTGCATGAGGGAGAGAAATATTTAAAAAGATACATTTTAGAGAACAATGGTTATACTCTTTCACAGTGAACAGCACTATTCACCTTACATAGCACATGTGATTTCCCTACAAGGTCGCATTTTTCATCTTAATACTGAGTGCCTGCAGCTCAGGACTTACAGATCTCACAGACACAGGTCCGGGCATCAGAATTCAGCTTGCATGCGGCCATGGTAAGCCACTGTCTTTCGGCTTCTGTAGTGATTTACCCCTCCCCCCAACGCATGGCTAATACCACGCTAGCTCCCTGCTAATCAACACCCTTCCCACCCCACCCCCCACCCACTGCGTAGCTGGTAGCTTGGGGAAGATCCCCGCTGACCAAACACAAAAAAGATCATCGGCATTTCACTCCTCCCCTCCCCCCGCTTGGCTACGTGCAGGAAAGGTTTTTTTTTTTAAGCTGCTGCAGTCCACGAACCCAGTAGGAAAATGGCCATCCCCCTTACTTAAATTCCTGATTTTTAACCAGGTTATCCTGAACGATATCACTTTGCTGAGGATCACACAGCGAGATAAAGAATGGATGCTTCTTGAATGCCAGCAATCACCGGGACCATACGCTGCTATGCTTTGCCATGCAATGATACCTGATTACATGCTACATGCATGGCGTGGTAAAGTGTCCTACCATGGTGGGCGGAACAAGGCTGCCTTGCCCAGAAACCTTCTGCAAAGGCTTCTGGAGTACCTCCAGGAGCGCTTCATCGAGATGTCCCTGGAGGATTTCCTCTCAATCCCCGGACATGTTAACAAACTTTTCTAAGTAACTATACTGTCTGCGAATGTATCCCAAGTCCTCAGGGCAAATCAATCATTAAAAAACGCTTGCTTAAAAAACAATGTTTGCTATTTGCAAAGGTACACTCACCAGAGGTCCCTTCCATGGCGTCATTGTCTGGGATAGTTGCTTGGGAGGGCTGGGAGGAGGGTAATTCCGTCAGGGTGAGAAAAAGCTCCTGGCTGCTGGGGCTCATGGAGTGCTGTGTGCTCTCTGCTAGGTCGTCCTCTTCTTCATCTTCATCTTCCCCGTCCGCAAAGTCCTCAGACATGGCAGAGATTACAACCCCCACCTCGGAATCCACGGTCAGGGGTGGGGTACTTGTGGCGCAGCCCCCTAAAATTGCATGCAGCTCAGCATAGAAGCGGCATGTTTTTCGACCTGCCTCGGACCTACCGTTTGCTTCTTTGGTTTTCTGGTAGGCTTGTCTGAGCTCCTTAACTTTCACTCTGCATTGCACTGAGTCCCTGCTGTGGCCTTTATCCGTCATAGCCTTAGAAATTCTTTCAAATACTTTTTCATTTCGTCTTTTGGAACGCAGTTCTGTTAGCACTGAATCCTCTCCCCATATAGCGATCAGATCCAGTATCTCCCGTGCAGTCCATGCTGGGGCTCTTTTTCGATTCTCAGGAGACTGCATTGTTTCCTGTGCAGATGAGCTGTGCGTGGTCACCTGTGCTGATGAGCTCTCCACGCTGGGGAAGCAGGAAATGAATTTCAAAAGTTCACGGGGCTTTTCCTGTCTACCTGGCCAGTGCATCAGAGTTCAGAATGCTGTCCAGAGCGGTCACAGTGGTGCACTGTGGGATACCGCCGGGAGGCCAATACCGTCAATTTGCGGACACACTAACCCTATTCCGATATGTTAATCCCAATATTAGCGCTACTCCTCTCATCGGGGAGGAGTACAGAAACCGATTTAAAGAGCCATTAAAATTGATATAAGGTGCCTCCTAATGTGGACGGGTGTGGCGTTAAATCGGTTTTACGCTCCTAAAACCGGTTTAAACACCTAGTGTAGACCAGGCTTTTAAGTGAACCAGGAATATTCCCTAGACTTATGCAGTACAACCTTGCTTAACCAAACCTTAATTACCTGAAACTTTTATCCAAAACAGGATTATAGAGAACCTTTGGGGTGGGAGAGTCCCAGAGCTCAGGCTCTGAGCCCGAAAGTCGATACAGCAATGAAACAGCCAGGCAGCAAGAGCCCCACAAGCCTGAGTTTGTTGGCATGTGCCAACTTCTTTGCTGTGTAGACATACAATCACGTCAGTATACTTAGGGTAATTATTGGTAATTGTTGGTGCCACTAATTAGAAGAGATATTTCTAGTTAATTATATTTTATTGAATGCTTGCTGTTCTTTTGCTAATCTGTGATATCAGTTTGTTAAGAAAGTAAGTGAAACTTCAAAAGTATACCTAATGGTAAAGGAATTAGTGGGATGCATTTGCTAAATAAAATGTTACAGTAAGTATGACTCAAATTCTTTTCTGGCCAAGAAAAAGACTTCTGAGCTGAAGGGAAATGAAATTCTGACATTCCCTTTTCAGCAAAATCTCTTGAGATTTGTATAAAGTCAACCACATATAAACAATCTAAAAAAAATAAAGACTCTTATTACATGGAGGGCTGGGAGTTCCAACATACCTCTGAAGGATATAAATCCACACCATGTAGAGGCCAAGCATAATTATTACACACAGCGCTGGCGGAGTGTCACGTTGCTTATTAGGCTCAGAGACACTGCCAATCAATTGATGACAAGAGAATATATAGATTTTCCATGGGCGGGGAAAGTGACGGGGTAGGCAGTTCCACACCCCAGGATAGGTTTTGCAGCAAGACAAGATAGCACATTAGCCAATGGTTAAAAGGTTACATAATGTCTCCGCCCATGGTCTCAAGTTAGCAAGTTAACATTTAATTAATACTTTGATAACATATTAGTATAAAATATATATGTTGAATTCTGATTTGGAGTCCATAGGAATGGAGCAACTCCTTTGATTGTCTAACAGGTACATTCCTAGGGGTTAAAGCAAAGAAACAGTGAAAGTATATGACAATAAAGATTGTCCCCTTCATATCTTAAGGCAGGCATTGGTCCCTGGGAAGGGAGGTGGAAGGATGCCATATCTTATACTGCCAAGTGCCAACTTTTTATAAACTCAAGGTTGGATCTGTGGGAAGAACGTTCCCTACAGAAGAGACTGGCACAATAGGAACAAGGACCCTTTGTTCAATTTGCAACTCTGAATAAGACACAATTATTTAGTTCTTAGCTCCAACACCTGGCAATTTTCTGACCAGGCCTTTTTTAGCAAAAACAAGATTATCTGTTTACCCCAGCTTTCTCTTAGCTAATCACTATTTGCTAGGCTTCTGGTCTCCAGACCAAACTCTGGACTTTGGTTCTGAGAAAGAGCTGACACAATCCATATGCCAATGGAGTGGTTGTTATATAAAATGCACATGGATTTTAACCCTTCACCGCAATATAATAGTGTTTTAGGTTTCTTACCTATTGCTATTAATGTACAAGACACCAGAGATCTGAAGCAGCAAAGATATTTGTGACATTTGTGTGCTTTTGTAAATGGAAGACAAAAATAATTTGCTTTGACTTGTTATTGTAGGAGATTTAGATGTTTGCGACATTCCACTGGGGAATAATTTTGGTAAGAAATTGAACTAGCATTTCAGTGGACACAAAGTTGGGTTTTTTTCCATGGCAGATGAAACAAATACTAAGCAAAAATTGTTTTGCATGTTACTGAATAAAAAGAAAATACATCAAATTAGTACAGATGGACTAGCTCACTTATTGTCTGTGTTAATGGTTCACTTATTTTCTGTGTACCAAGATGGGATATTTATGGAATATTTTACAGAATAAAGGTTTATCAGAATCTGAGATTATGAAAATACCATGAATGAGTTGAGTGTTACCATACACGAAACATTCATTTCTCACTCTTTTCAAACTTTAGTTCAGATGTAATTACAGTTTTAACTGATGTGGAAAATCAAATAAGTCAATTGAGATATTAGCCTTAAATTTATCCCTGATTTAACTTTAACTCAGTTGACTGCAACAATCAGGACTGAACTTGGCATTTTATCTTTATACATAAACACAAAAGACATGTCCAAAACATTTTTATTTTATTAATTTACACATGAAAATTAAGAATTATGTTGATACACTTTTTGCTTCCAGACTTCCATCTTTTGCTTCCAGACTGCCATCTTCAATAATCTGCAAAACATCAATGTTGGAGGGAGGGAGTGGGGGTTAAGCATAATTTCATTCTCTCACCATAACCTGTACATTCTCCCCTTCTGCTGTACTATACTTGAGCAAGGATAGTAAGTACTGTTGCCTTTAAAATTAAATATGAACTACAAACATTTTCAAACTGGTTTATAAGAACCAGCAGAACCCCTCTGGTCTGCTGATCTAACTGGGACCAGGGCCAGATTAGATAATCAAAAATCCAGATAAACCAGAGAATGGGAAAGTGCAATGCTGCAGTGGCATCTAGAGGCCACAGGAGAGTGTGCACTGGTTGTCCAGTTAATATGGATACTGGAGGGTCAGAAAAATGGGTTCTCTATTGTACTATATTTTAGCCTTGAGCATGCTTCTTAATTAATGGACTGTGGAACAGATGTGATATGCTTTTTCTCTGCTGCGATTCAAACAGCAAGCAGAATATTGGCTTTGGAGTTTTAAAAGTCTGATCATTTTACTATTTAATCTTTACCAAACTTGCCCAAGTTTAGTTATGTGTAGATGTTACAGTAGGGTTCTACTTCCTTTATTCCATTAACATGTTTTTGTATTTATTCAGTCACTGTAGATGCTTCCTTTGATTGGCTTCACTATTACTTTCTAGTCCTCTTCCAGATAAAATGTTAGCAGGAAACTTCCTTTCCTTACACCGGGCACATTTTACTTTTTAGAACTCTTTCAGGTTACCTTCCCATTTAATGTAATGCAATCATTTTCCCATTTGGCTTCCATTAGCTTCTATATAGGCTCACCCCTAGTATCAGCCTTCTTTGACTTGACTCATTTGTCTTGTTATACATGAGGCAAAAAGCTCCGGTATTGGTTTTTAACCCAGATGTCTCTGTACAGTTAGAACATTACACTGCTTTTTTTCCACTTTTACTTGTATTTCAAGTGCATGCTAAATCTTCGTTTCAGATTCCAAATTCCACATATAACCTTAAACATGTAGAAAAAATAAAAATACAAAAGGTGATATTCTATTTTCCTCATCTTTTAGAAATTTTGAAAAATGTCAATTCTTTAAAGTTACTTAATGAGAGCTTACAAAGAGACTATTCATGTGTACCAAAAAAATCTATATTGACAGAATTTGCAATTTTACTACGGAGGAAATCACATACACCATCCAAGTTCCATGATTTGTAGTATTCCAGAGAAATATTTTTAATTCAGCTCAGGCTTCCACAAAGTTCCAATGTTTTCCTTTTTAGGCCTGATCTACACTACGTGTTTATATCGGATTTAGCAGTGTTAAATCGCATTAACCCTGCACCCGTCCACACAACGAAGCCCTTTATATCGATATAAAGGGCTTTTAATAGCTATATCTGTACTCCTCCCTGAGGGGAGTTGCACTGAAATCAGTATTGCCATTTCGATTAGGGTTAGTGTGGCCGCAATTCGATGGTATTGGCCTCCGGGACCTATCCCACAGTGCACCATTATGACTGCTCTGGACAGCAATCTGAACTCAGATGCACTGGCCAGGTAGACAGGAAAAGCCCCACGAACTCTTGAATTTCATTTCCTGTTTGCCCAGCATGGCGCACTGATCAGCACAGGTGACCATGCAGTCCCAGAATCAAAAAGGAGCTCCAGCATGGACCGTACGGGAGATACTGAAGCCGATCTCTGTATGGGGAGATGAATCTGTTCTATCAGAACTCCGTTCAAAAAGATGAAATGCTAAAGCATTTGAAAAAAATCTCCAAGGCTATGACAGACAGAGGCCACGATAGGGACTCAACACAGTGCTGCGGGAAACTTAAGGAGTTGAGACAAGTGTAACGGAAAGCCAAAGAATCAAATGGACTCTCATGGAGGGAGGGAGAGGGGACTGAGGACTCCAGCTATCCCACAGTTCCTGCACTCTCCGAAAACCATTTGCATTCTTGGCTGAGCTCCCAAAGCCTGAAGGATCAAAAACATTGTCGTGGGTGGTGCAGGGTATATGTCGTCAGCCCCCCCGTGAAAGAAAAGGGAAAAAAATAGTTTCTCGCCTTTTTTCAATGTCACTGTATGTCTATTGGATGCTGCTGGCAGATGCGGTGCTGCAGCGCTACACAGCAGCATTCCCTTCCCTTCCCGATGGCAGACGGTCCAATATGACTGGTATCTGTCGTCGTCATCCTGTGAGTGGCTCCTGGATGGCCTCGGTGAGGTCGGCCGGGGGTGCCTGGGCAAAAATGGGAATGACTCCCGGTCATTCCCTTCTTTAAGCTTTGTCTAATGGAGATTCAGTCCTGCCTGGAATATCATAGCAGCTGGATTCTGCCTTCCCCCCCATCCCTTTATCTCTGCTTGCAGAGCCAATAAAGTCCGTGTTGTTTCTTATTCATGCATTCTTTATTACTTCATCACACAAATGGGGGGATAACTGCCACAGTGGCCCAGGAGGGGTGGGGTTGTTGCAAGGGCACCCCTTAGAATGGCACGCAGCTCATCATTTCTGCGGGATGTCTGGGGCTCTGACCCGGAGCGGCCGTTTGCCTCTCTGGTTCTTTAGTAGGCTTGCCTGAGATTCTTGGCAGGACTAATTCTCCATTAGACAAAACTTAAAGAAGGGAATCACCTGGGGAGTCATTCCCATTTTTGTCCGTGCGCCCCCGGCTGACCTCACCGAGGCCAGCCAGGAGCACCCATGACAGCAGCAGATGGTACAATATGACTGGTAACTGTCTCTGCTAACTTGCAAAGGCAAATGAATGCTTCTGTGTAGCACTGCAGTACCGTGTCTGTCAGCAGCATCCAGTAGACATACAGTGACAGTGAAAAAAGGCTAAACGGGCTCCATGGTTGCCGTGCTATGGCATCTGCCCGGGCAATCCAGGGAAAAGGGCGCGAAATGATTGTCTGCCGTTGCTTTCACGGAGGGAGGATTGACTGACGACATTTACCCAGAATCACCCGTGACACTGTTTTTGCCCCATCATGCACTGTGATCTCAACCCAGAATTCCAATGGGCAGGGGAGACTGCGGAAACTATGGGATAGCTATGAGATAGCTACCCACAGTGCAACGCTCCGGAAATCGATGCTAGCCTCAGTACATGGACGCACACCGCCGAATTAATGTGCTTAGTGTGGCTGCGTGCACTTGACTTTATACAATCTGTTTCCAAAAACCAGTTTCTGTAAAATCGGAATAATCCTGTAGTGTAGGCATACCCTTACAAAAACAATTAGATTTATTTATATTCTAATGCAGCATTAAATTTTTCTTAAGATTTGGCCTGGATTTCTTCCTTTAAATAAATATGTTCTTGTATGCATCCTCCAATTACGATTATCTAACTTCTACAGTTTGATTAATCAAACAGTTCTATCTTTTACTTTAAGAAAAATAAGTCATTAAAGCTGTGTATTTAGCTGCTACTTCAACTTACCAGTCTCTGAGCCCTTTCCCGCAATCTTCGCCATACTGTGTGATGAGCCTGGAAAAAAGTGATTGAGTGCAGTGAATTACTTCTTATTAAACTGAAATCAGCTCCTGTGGCAAATTTGAAAAATAGAGACAAGGTCTGTGAGGTAATATCTTGTATTCAGTTTGTGAGAGACACAAGCTTCTTCAGGTCCAGGAAAGGTACAACTACACCACCACTATAAACAAAACTAAAAATACAGGCAGTTTGATGGCTCATGTTGAAATTAGTTAATTTTTATTACATTTCCAACTAGACAGGTCTCTCTCTCTTGCACACTTGGATATTATCATGCTCTCACACATATGAATAGTCCCACTGACATTAACGGACCTATTCACATGAATAAACTTAAGCAAATATAGAAACGTTGACAGGATTGGGGCCTTCTTTATATCTTTTCTGGTGTAAAATGTATAAATGTCAAATGTGTCTTGAATATATTGTTAACAGCCGTAAGTTCTCTCCCTGCCCTTTTAAGCATAAAACTCTATTTCCTTAGCAAGAATACAAAAGAAGGTTACAAATTGCACATCTTTATTTGCTCAGAATAAAAGCCCAACAAGCCTCATTTTACAGAGACATTGTCAAAAGAATCTTTATTACATCAGGAATAGGCAATGCAACATTTAAACAAAATCTACAAACTATTGTCAGTCATTATGCAAAAGCAGATGGAACTTCTCTCTCTCTCTCCCTCTAACTATAATGAACCTACCAAAGGCTGACAAACAAGACTAGCATCCTGATTGCCTATGCACATGGCCCATTGCATTCTGGAAATTACCGTATTTTCCGCACTATAAGGCGCACCGGATTATAAGGCGCAGTCTCAATTACGGGATCTATTTCTGTACTTAACCCATACATAAGGCGCACCGTATTATAAGGCGCATGCTAAAACATACGGTCTACAAAAAAAGGTAACGGTGTTCATAGTGTAGTAAAAAGGTAACGGAAGCAAAACAGTGAGTTTAGTTGAACTTTATTCTACTATTTAACAATACACTCACATTATTTTTTAATCAATCGTCTCCCACAAATCCATCAAAATCCTCATCTTCTGTGTCTGAATTGAACAGCTGGGCAATTTCGCCATCAAACATGCCGGGTTCTCTCTCATCATTGTCGGAGTCAGTCTCGTTGCCAGGTGGCTGTTCAGCAATGATGCCGGCTTTCGCGAAAGCTCGGACAACAGTTAAAGCAGATACCTTAGCCCAGGCATCCACAATCCATTCACATATGGTGGCGTAACTCGCCCGGCGCTGCCTCCCAGTGTTAGTAAAGGTGTGTTCGCCGTCTGTCATCCATCGCTCCCACGCCGTTCGCAACTTCACTTTGAACGCCCTGTTTACACCAATGTCCAGCGGTTGGAGTTCTTTTGTTAATCCTCCCGGAATGATGGCAAGCTCCGAATTCATTTGCTTCACTTGGTTTTTCACAGTAGCGGTAAGATGGGAACGCATGGAGTCGCAGATCAACAGGGACGGTGATGCGTGGAAAAAACCATCCGGTCTCTTTACATACACCTCTCTCAGCCACTCTCTCATTTTCTCCTCGTCCATCCAGCCCTTTTGATTGGCCTTAACGATGATTCCAGCTGGAAACTTTTCTTTTGGCAGCGTCTTCCTCTTAAAAATGACCATAGGTGGTAGTTTCTGTCCATTACCGTAGCAACCAAGAACAACAGTGAAAGCCGACTTCTCATGCCCCGTGGTGCGTATCGATACCGTGCTGGTCCCCTTTTTCTCCACAGTATGGTTCACAGGGATGTCAAAAGCGAGGGGGACCTCGTCCATGTTGGTGATGTGGTTGGGCTGGATCTTTTTGTCGGTAATCTTGTTACTGCAGTAGGTGCGGAAGATGGCCAGCTTTTCTTTGTAATCCGCCGGCAGTTGCTGCGCCACGGTAGTTCTTGCGCGGATGGAGAGATGACGCCTTTTCATAAAACGAAAGCACCAAGACGGACCTCCTTGAAAGTGTTCGATCTTCATGTCTTGTGCTATCGTTGTTGCCTTCAGTCGAATGCTGACTGTAGAGACGCTTCTCCCGGCTGTTCTTTGTTCAATAATCCATTGTTCAAGTTGGTCTTCTAACTGTGGCCACCTCGATTTGTTCCCGCGGAAACTCTGTTTCGTCTTCTTAACTTGGCGCAGTTCATTTTCTTGCTTCCTCCACTTCCGAACCATAGATTCATTGATGTTGAATTCTTTCGCAGCTGCTCTATTCCCATTTACAACCGCGTAACTGATAGCCTGTAGTTTGAATTGTGCCTCGTAAGCATGTCTCTTCACTGGTGCCATTTTCGGGGGTCCTTAGACAAACAAATGTTGTTTTGCAGCATACCGGTAGTATACCTACCGGAGGAGTGGAGAAGGTAAACGTACGTACTGTACATATTACGTAATGTTCTCTGATTGGTTTATCGCTGCCAGCGTACGTAGTTTGCGTATTACGTCCCTGTGTCAGCGAAAAATGGTCCAACAGTCAATCAAGCAAAGTGCTTACCAAAGTCGCACAACAACATTTTTACAGATTTTGGAACTCAGTGCACACAGAAGGCGCACCGGATTATAAGACGCACGGCCAATTTTTGAGAAAATTTAAGGCTCTTAGGTGCGCCTTATAGTGCGGAAAATACGGTAATCAAGTTTTAGAGAGGAGTTAAAAAAACCACTATTTACCAAACAACTGAAATATGTGAATAGTTCCGTGCTCCCAAAAATGCATTTTTCAATTAATTTACTATTCATCAATATGATGTTGCCTCACTCTAATTATACACCATCGCCATCTACTGGACACCAACTGAAGTAGCAGAGAAATTATAAATTGAAAGCTGAGAGCAACTTTTGGCCAGTGTCCAATAAAAAAATAAGACTGCCCTCCTCCAGTGAACCCTGAAACAGGATATATAAATTGAAATCACCATATGGGACCCTAGAGCTAGCTGAATCCATGTGGGCTACCTTTTTCCTCCTCCAGGGTTACACCACTAAGAAGAAGAGTTGATCAAACCCACAGAGATACTGAAGAATCCAGCAGATCCCCAGAGTAGCCATGTGAAAGAGACTCCCCCCGCCATCTCAGGGTTAACAGGACTAAGCAGCAGTGAGATTTCATTTCAGAGATTGTATTTCTCTTTCTGTTCTTTAACATTAACAACAATATTATCTGACTGAGTCTACACTCTTTCAAGTGAGATCTCAAGTAACCATATTTTGGATTTAAACTAATGGCTTGTCTACATTTACAGCACTGTAGCTGCATTGCTTTAGCATTTAGTGAAGACACTACCTACGCCAATGGGAGAAGCTCTCCTGTCAGCATAGGTACTCAATCTCCCCAAGAAGCGATAGCTACGTCAATAATAGAAGCCCCCCCATTAACATAGTGCCATCTACACCGGGGGGGAGGGGTGGTTAAGTCAGTTGGTTGTGTAGACCAAACCTAAGTATTGCAATATACGTTCTCCTTTGTAAGCCCAAGCAAACTGGACTAACAGAGGAAAACAATAACTTGAAGCAGTTACTTTTGACATTTTAAACATCCCCCTTTCATACTGTGATGGTACCTCCCATAAGGCTTTATGGGAATATGACATAACTAGAATATGTTTTGTGCTGCCTGTAGCATGTAACATCTCTCTGTAAAGGTTATGGTCTATTATATCTATTCATCCTATTTCTACACATATATCATTTTGTACTTGAGGTTAAGAATATTGGCTGTATACTTGCTTGATTTCAAAGTAAGCTTTGTGAGGTATTTGGTCAGCTTCTTTAGGAAGGAATTTGCAAGGTTAAGTACCCGATCAGGAAGCACTTGAGGAACAATGGATCTTGGAATGCTCCAATCCACATAAGAAGTCTTCCTGGAGACATACAAGATACCATGGGGACAATGGCTTCTGCCTGTAAAGACTGACTCATGCATGGACATGTGACTTGCCCAGGTGACTCCAGAACTCCATCTTGGAGCTTTGCATAGGAGTGAGGAGGGAGCCTCCACCCACAAGAGAAAGTCTATTTAAGCCCCTGGGAGACCCCTCCATTTTGTCTTCAGCTGATTAAAGAAAGAGCCTCTCCACCCCCCCAGGATACCTGAAAGAAACTGGAACAAAGGACAGTAACTACAGGGGGTGTGAGTGATTGCTGGACCCAGACTAGAAGGAGAGTAGTCTCTAAAAGGGAGCATTCTGGAACTGGTGAGGATCTTATCTGTATTCAGTTTGATTAGACATAGATTTGCGCATTTTATTTTATTTTGCTTGGTGACTTACTTTGTTCTGTCTGTTACTACTTAGAACCACTTAAATCCTACTTTCTGTATTTAATAAAATCACTTTTTACTTATTAATTAACTCAGAGTATGTATTAATACCTGGGGGAGCAAACAACTGTGCATCTCTCTCTCTGTATTATAGAGGGTGAACAATTCATGAGTTTACCCTGCATAAGCTTTATACAGGGTAAAATAGATTTATTTGGGTTTAGACCCCATTGGGAGTTGGGCATCTGAGTGTTAAAGACAGGAACACTTCTGTTAGCTGCTTTCAGGTAAACCTGCAGCTTTGGGGTAAGTAATTCAGACCCTGGGTCTGTGTTGGAGCAGACGGGTGTGTCTGGCTCAGCAAGACAGGGTGCTGGGGTCCTGAGCTGGCAGGGAAAGCAGGGGCAGAAGTAGTCTTGGCACATCAGGTGGCAGCTCCCAAGAGGGTATCTGTGATCCAACCCATCACAGTGGCGTAGTCGGCAGGATCTGTGCACAGCTGATTGCTTTGAGATACTGGTAGTGATTTTAAGTGAGTTTTAAGTATGATGGTGGCTGGAGAACAGACAAAGTGGTTACTGGTTTGTTATTTTCTGTTTGCTTATTTCGGGTAAGGAAGTAGGGATAGAAAAGGAAGCAAAATAAGTAAGAAGGAAGATCAGAAGAAGGTAGAACTGCACAGGGTGCAAATTGCCCAGAACAGCTGAACACTGGGCGCTGTGAAAGTCTCGGTTAACTAAGGATCCCCTGAGCTGAGTGTATCCCAGTTTCAGTGAACTGCAGAGGGGGTGTGGCCCAGCAGAAGAAAGCAGGAAAATGACTACCAGTGAAGCAGCTAACAAACTAGAGCTGGCCAGACTGGAAGCAAAGGAAAAAGAAAATGAACATAAAAGACATGGAGAGGGAGGAGGATGCCCACAAGAGAGCTATGGAGGCAGAAACAGCCTGGGTGGAGGCAGAAAAAGCCAGGAAAGAAGCTGCCCACGAGAGCACTATGGAGGCCCAGAAGCATGAACTGGCTGTAATGGAGTTGAAGAAACAAAACCCTCCACCTGCTGGCTCCACTTCCCCAAAAGTCTATAAATGGGAGCAATTGCATCCACAGTATGAGGAATCCAACGATATTGCCACACTGATAGCAAAATTGCCATCCCTGAAGATCAAAAGATGACCACATTGATAGCAAAATTGACTGGCAGAGCTCTGGACATATTCAATAAGATGCCTATTGATGATGCTTCAAACTATGGTAAATTTAAGGATCTGGTTTTGAAACAGTTTCAGGTAACACTTGAAGCCTACAGGGTTAAATTCAGGAATCTTAAGAGGGGATCTGGATTGAGTAATGTGGCTTATGCCAATGAAATGAGAGATTTGGTAGATAACTGGGTGCGGGGGAAAGGCATTACAAGCTTTGAAGGGATGTATGATCTGGTTAGTCAGGAACACTTCCTGAATACATGCAGTGATGACGTAAAACAGTATTTGTGGGACAAAAAGGAAAATGCAGTGGGTGAATTAGCTGGGTATGCATTCTCTTATGAGCAAGCACAAGCTGCAATCAAACATAAACCGCTGGCCGAGGGGCTCAGGGTTGGGGGAAAAGCAGAATCACCGTTTTACCCCTGGGTCTGGGAAAGAAGTAGTCTGGGCATATCAGGTGGCAGCTCCCAGGGGGTTTCTGTGATCCAACCCATCACAGTTTAACAAATCAAACAGTAGGGACCACATTCACAAAAATGCCTTAAGACAAGTGCCTCCTTACTCCTTGGTGAATTATTTGAAGTGTATTAGAAGCACTAAAGAACTGAAAATTATGAAGTACATGTAATAAGAAATCTTGACAATTTGTTTTGTTCTCTAATAAGTGCTTGACATCAACAATAGTCTTTATTAATCGCTTAGAAGACCGTGTTTCTTGTGTTTAGCACACGCCTAGAACATTTGCTGTATCTAAACTGGATTTATGAACTGTTGACTATATAGTGAGATTCTGGGTGAATTAATACACTGTGGATTGGTTAAGAATAATTAAGTGTGCTGATCTGAGAAATGCTCCAAGGTAAAACTTGACCTGAAAAGAACCTAGCACTCATTAGCAAGCTAGCTAGACTAGACTAGACTCAATAAAAAGTGGTTACCCTAACTAAATTCTATGTCAATATTGGCCATAACACTTCTCAAACTGGCAAATCTAGTTTGTTCAATTTCACCTCTGCAAATTCATAAAATTGACCTCCCATTCACACTTACACAGGCAGTGTCAGCAAAGGGAAGTAGTGGTGAATTACAGAGGAGATAGAGAAAAACCCTTCTCAACAATTGTCAGCCAGCGTTAGGGTTTATACACATTAATAGACCCGGGGGGGGAGGGGAAATCACACTGCCCATTAACCACACCACACATTCTGTGACTGAAAGGCTTGAGGTATCCGCTGCTGTTAAATATTTTAATAAATTTAAAAAACCCTTTTAAGCAAGACATTTTCTAAGTTATAGCTTCTGCAATACACAGCAAAATAAAGAAGGCCATGAGGCCGCTAGGTTGAGACCCTCAGATGATCTTGCACACATTAAAGGATTAGCCCATGGAAAGCTGATCTGGCTCTCAGTGGGGGCAAAGTTCCTACCCTGCTCTGCTGGCAACTGAGGCAGAGGAATTTGGGCTAATATAAGATTAACGGTAGCCCCAAAATCATAAACAATTTAGAAAGGTGTGCGTATGTGTGAGAGGGAGAGAGTGAGAAAAGAAGAGACAGATGCTAAAACTGAAACTTGGCACTCCACATTTAGATAGGGATGCAGAGCATAAGCCAGAAGCTAACTGATGGAGGTTAGAAAGAACTTTACT
Organism: Mauremys mutica; assembly: GCF_020497125.1. Taxonomy (NCBI): domain Eukaryota; kingdom Metazoa; phylum Chordata; order Testudines; family Geoemydidae; genus Mauremys; species Mauremys mutica. The sequence continues at coordinate 194,542,954 of NC_059072.1, forward strand.
CTATGGGCAAGATATTCCATAACTGTCACTACAGAGTTTTTTTGCACCTGTTTCTGAATTATCTGATAGATGTTTATAGACAGAACACTGAACTAGATGAACCAGTGGTCTGATTCTGAATGGCAATTCTTATTTTACACTTTGGAATGATGTGCAGTGAAATAATTTTACTCATTTAAAAGAGTTAATAGACAGTTTGCCATTTCCCTTGGAGAAAACATTCTCAGTAACCACACGAACAAGAAAAATGTGATGGACAATTATAGAACCTCCCCAGAAGTGACATGACTAAAATAACTGTACTGGAAGACAAGTATATTTAAAAAAAAAAAACAACAACAGCTAATGCTTAAATAATGCCACAGAGCCTGGTTTGTAGTAAAGAGTTTTGACTAAATATCTAAAATAGTGCCCAGGAAACCAGAGCCTTCACACTCCTAAAGTAAATTACACTCTGTGCCTTCCACTCATCTACTTCTCACCTAGGGTGACCAGATAGCAAGTGTAAAAAAAAAACCAAACAAACAAAAAATCAGGACAGGGGGTGGGGGATAATAGGTGCCTATAGAAGAAAAAGCCCCCAAAATCGGGACTGTCCCTATAAAATCGGAACATCTGCTCACCCTATTCTCACAACTATGACAAGATATTGGCACTTCATATGCTAAGGATTTGAAGACATGTAAAAAGACTACTTCCACTCCTTCCTGTCCTAAGCAAAGAATATTTGTATTGAATGTATTACTTACCTTTAAGTGAATTGGCAGAGACACACCCTGAAACCTTCGTATAGACTCAGACTGGCTGGTTTGGAGACTATGGGCTGCCGTCACTTCATACTGGAAGCAAAAACTTGTCCTTGGAATGTGAGGGCCTTCACTAATATCTACAAAGTCACCAAACCTAAATGGAGCACAATAAAACTCACAGTGAATGTACGTTTATAGCAATATTTCTTTTCATTATCACTTAGGCATTCTCTCTTGTCTATCTACAGAAAATTATAGTGAACCTCTTTCTAAACCAAAAGAGAAAACCCACACAAATCCCAAACCAAACATCCCACTACAGCTCAGCATTCTTGGTATCTGGGGAAGAAGTGCCCTTGAAAACTTCAGGTTCAGCATGTTTTCCTAACCTGAATAAGTAATTTAAAACTAGAGTCCAGAAGGCAGTTCTTCAGCTGTTATAGCTACAATGATTTAATGGAATTATGACAATATACAGGATCTGCTCCCAAAAGCACAAACTTTTGACATGATTCTATTTATTGCTTCAAGGAGGATTTCCTCTATCATATATCTGAAAACTCCAATGCTTGCATAAATGAAGGAAGGAAGGAAAATATACAAAATGCAGGAGAATTTAAAAACAAAACGAAACCCTTCACATCACACTCTTCCTTCAGAGATCTTCCCTTCTGTCCTCAGTCCCCACTCTGTGCTCTGCAGACTTCCCTGAGCGAACACACTTTTCCCAGGAAAAACACTATTCCAAAACTAGCCATCTCTGCAAAGCCAATTTTTCTGTAGGGAGCTTCCAGACCACAACAACCACTCATGGTAACACACAAACATCAAGTGGTCTGAACAGCATGCATGAGGTTAAACCAAAAATGGAACCTTTTAAAACTCATGGACTATGATAAACATTTCTCCCCCCTCAAGCAATTTTTCCCTTCACTAATCAGATTCCTACAACTTTCTTCTGCTTTTCTTTCCTTTAACACCTGAAGCCAGTTCCATTCTGACCCCAGTGTAAACGTAAGTGTAAGTAACACAATGCTAACAGTGCTAAGGTTTGCCAAAACTGGAAAAGGAATGAGATTTTGGCATAAAAAGGTTTACCAGGAAAATTTTAATTTTTGTTTTAAAGTATTTTTCTTCTAATACATTAAAGTTGTTAAGATTAATTTTTAATTTAGAACCTTAATACAAAGCTTTTAAAGTGACGGGGGTTTTTTCAGTGTTTACCATCAAGAGATGGGAGGCAGGGGAAGGAAGCCCACTGTCTTAAAAGCTTTCTGAAAAGTTTAATGAGTCCCATCAAGAGTTAAATACAAAAATAATGGTGCTGTGGAAGAACCTATATAGATCAGAATGCAGCTAGCAGAAAGCAAAGTTTAATTAAAATACATCAAAAGTCACTTATCTTTCTTTCAGATGCATATAATTTTGCAAAGTAACTGGACCATTGTGAATCATTACAGAATAAAATTCAAGTTTTACTCACCTATGTAACTTCACTATTCCTTCAGGATTTTGCGATGCTTTCTGTTCTATTGAATCCATTTTGTACCTTGAAAGAAAACAAAACAGCACACTGAAATTTGTCAGATATAAAGTTACATATATGAAGAAGCAAAAACAATCAAGTTGCTGCATATTATTTTTATAATCTATAAGGGTCTGAGGCAGAAGCCCACTGAAGTCACTGGGAACCTAATCCTTAACTCCACTATTAAGTTAATATGGGAAAAATGATGAGAAAAAAAAATCTTTGAGCTATGCATCAAAGAAGCTTTTTTAATAATTGTACTCAATATTCATAAGATTAGAAACCATTTTAAACCCTTACCTTTCATATTTCAAGGCCTTTTTGACATGTCTCACAAAAAGTACACCTCTACCTCGATATAACACGAATAAGCAGTGCTCCGGGGGAGGGGGCGAGGGGGGGGCGCGCTGCGCATTCCAGTGGATCAAATCAAGTTTGATATAATGCAGTTTCACCAATAACGTGGTAAGATTTTTTTGGCTCCTGAGGACAGCGTTATATCGAGGTAGAGGTATATGTATGTCATGAATGAGTCAATCCACCTCAAAGCAGTTACATTCATTTTATTTTGTGGAAAGAACATTTCAATAAAAATAAGCCTTTCTAGATACAAAGATGTTAATGCCAGAAGGGACCATCTGGTTTGACCTCCTGTGCAACAAAGGCCACAGAATTACACCCAGTTACCTTGTAATAAGCCCATTAACTTGCATTTAGTTAAAGCATAATTTCCAAAAAGGCATCTAGCCTTGATTTGAAGACATCAAGAAAGAATCCACCACTTCCTTCAGTAGTTTGCTCTCACTGTAAAAATGTGTGCCTAGTTTCTAATTTGAATTTGTCCAGCTTTAACTTCCAGCCACTGGCTGTTATGCCTTTCTTCACTTGATTAAAAAGTTTGTTAGTATCCACCATTTTGCCCCAGAACTAAGGGGAGGGGAAAGAAAGGTACAGAGAGGTAAAGCAACTTGCCTGAGATCACAAAGTAGATCACGGCCAAGCCAGGGATAAATCCCAGGCCCTGGTCAGCACCCCATTTATAGGACACCTCGGTTTTGGTTTTTTATTTTATTTTTAAACAGGAATTGATCAACGTTTATCACAACAACAGAAACAGGTGAAGATCAGTGGAAAAAACTAGTAACATTTTTTCTGGGTAAATATCAGCATTTATTTTGGTGGACAGCAGGACAGGGAAAAAAGTATTCAGTGGATTAATGCTTTGATTAATGAAATTCAATGTGGTTTGCTACAGAACTAAAACAGAACTCAAAACACAAGGCCACCTCTGAATATAAGAAAACAATATCTCTCTAATCCCCAAATAAAACTTTTCATTTGAATAAACAGCTTACTATTAAGTATCAGAGGGGTAGCCGTGTTAGTCTGGATCTGTAAAAAGCAACAATGAGTCCTGTGGCACCTTAAAGACTAACAGGTGTATTGGAGCATAAGCTTGACGCAGTGGGTATTCACCCACAAAAGCTCATGCTCCAATACATCTGTTAGTCTTTAAGGTGCCACAGGACTCATTGTTGCTTTTTACTGTTGTAGACTTAGAACTATTAGCCTATAAATATTTACATTTAATAATTTAGCCACACCATTTGAGAGCATACCCTCAACTTCATCCTTTTCTCCTTTTAAAAAAAAAAAAAAAAACGTTAATATATCCTTGTGTTCTGAAATGTATTCTGACCCATATATTTTTGTTTTCCTCCCATTTTCATGTGTCAGATCTTTAAACAGCATCTGCTAACAGCTTGAAATGTGTACGTGGTAGGTGTGAGATTCATCAGTATGTTCAGATGCGCACGCACTTTGGTGCATGTGTGCACGCCTGTTTGTTTATTGTGTGCATCTTCTAGCCTAATACATAGCCTTACTTCAACAGGCATATACACACAGACTAATGTATTATCGTAATACATATATCTCATACAATGTATTGTATTTTCCTAATAAAACAAGTTATTTTTATATATTTGAATGATACAAAAGTAGGGTGATAGTCGGGTGGCGTGTCAAGCTTAGCCAGTTACCTGTTAACCAAGGCTGATAGTAAAATATAATGTTATTTAGAAGATAACTTCCTAGATTCACTTGTTAAATTTGAATATCTCAATATAGAGATTGACTGTATAGAACAAAACTTAAACGAATAAGCATGTGAGGAATTTAACCATTAATAATATGGTGAAAGAACTTCATGATTTCACTAGTTTGATACTGAATAGAAAATCTCATAACAGTTTCAATTTCTTAAACACCTCTCAGTTATACATTGTAGTGCCACCTAGTGTATGCATTTAACAGGAAAACTTAAGTGTATATTAGTTTAGCTCTACTGAAGTCAGTGGAGCTACACTAATTTACACTGAGGATCTAGCCCTTCATATTTCAATTGTCACATTTTTAAAGGTTTTTATTTCCTTTAGCAATTCAATTCTGTCTTTACTATTTTTGTTTAAATCGGAAATAAACACTGACCTGTTATGCTGAAACATTTCTAATGCCACTTTTGCTTCAACGTGCAATGTTTCAAACGGCAGATCTTTGTGAATTAGATTGTATGCTTCTTTTGTAAGAGAACAGAAATTGTCCTTAAAACAAAAAAGTAGACTATGTTACCACTGTTCTTCAGCTGCTCTTTAATACACATTGTATGTATAAAACATATTGTAACAAGTAGTCAAAATGGTAAACAACAAGCTTTTAAGGATACTCCTAGTATATCTATAAATTCCTACAAATATATCTATCAGCAATAGACTTGCTAATGATTACTGTTGGTAGGACATTACCAGTTACTCTAACTAGGAGTGGCCCCTGCCACTGAAATCAATGGGTGTGTTTTCACTGACTTCAATCGATATTGCATCAGGCCCAAAGAAAATGGGAATTCCTTATTACCCATGCACTCCCATTTCCAAATTTTTTGAGAGACTTCTAATTCATTGAAAGAGCTTCAACTAGCTCCTCCAAACATACTGTATGCATAGACATGATCCTGCCACTGCTGAACACTAATCTGGCTAATACCTGGCTAGTTTTCAAGTGATCAACCAAAATCCAACCTGGAAGTGCCCTCTTTGTTAACAAATTAAAAAAAAAAAGTGGACATTATTGATACATCAATAAATACAACACTAGTTGCCACTCCAAAAAAAAAAAAATCAAACTTCAGTACTCAGAAGATATTAGCAACAATCAAAATGTTTACTGGAGTGAGAAACTGAAAATGACTCACAACTACCTTAGAAAGTTTTTCAAAGTGGGCAAGTTAAACTACAGTTTGCACTAAAGTGAAATTCCATATTTTGTTAACATTGGCCCTTTAGCCATACATCTTTTTTTCCTCTCTTCTGGTGAACACGCATTATAAGAAGAAACACCTGCCCAGTGAAATACATTTGTTTTCACTTAACCTCACAGGAAGTCATGAGGCTTGATTAAAGGTCTAAACAGCTTTGGGCCCTCTGCTTAGACATGCCATGTAAGTGCAAACTATTAAGAAAATTACAATTTAATATTTAATACACTCATAATATTTCTAAATAAGCATATATCACCTTCTCCATACTGGGAGAAAAAACGGTGCTAGCTATAGCTATCTTTAATTTAATGGGGCTCCACATGGGGGCAGAGGTTTGCCTGGGATAATCAGGTAACAGGGGTCTCTAAACTGTTGCCACGGTAAAGCAAGACTGTTCCCATTTTAAAAAAAGAAAGGTCATCCAAACAAAGGAGGAGTAAATGATAATAATTACTTTTCAGAAGACAAATTGTACTTACTTCTGTTGGTTTCCATCCATCAAGCCTACTGTCCAAAACAATATCATAACAGAAAGCTCCAGAGATCACTGCAGAGCCAGAGAAAATGCTGTTATTTGTAACAAAGTATACATTTTATTTCATGGCCTCAAAAGTTTTACAAAAGCATTATTAGTGTGAATAAATAAGGGCCAAAACAAGGCTGTTTCTGTTACAGAAATATAGCACGGATCACAAGCTGAAATCTGTGGATTACAATCACAGCTGGACAGTTTGGGTTTTATAAAGTCAAATGACAGATTGTTTGTCTCTTAAATATTCACCCCAAAAATATGTTCAGGGTATTTACAATTTTTATAAGAGTATGGTAGTCTGTACCCACTCATCAAAAAAGAGTTTTTTTTCTGGATAAGTATGATTGACCCTCCTCCTCTCTGGAGTATTTCTGCACTTTTCAGTTGTACAGAGGATTGTATTTTGCTCAGAGGTGCCAGACAGACAGAATAGAAGACTTAAGTCATTTATTTATCCAAAGAGGAGGTAATACAGGCAGCAGCAACATAATTTCAAATTCTGACAACATACTGAGGTAGGAGGAGACAGCATGTTCTCCATGCACATTCATTCAGTCCTTGGCCTCTCTGCCTAAAAGCCATTTGGAGTCATGGTATGGTATGTCAAACCTGATGGTCAGCCTACCAGCTTCACACATATCAAACACCTAGGGCTTGTCCACATGAAGACTTCGTGCATAACAAGCCAAGGTGCATTTGTACTGGGCACTAATCTGCCACACACAAAGTCACTGTGCGGACCCTGCTATGGCACTCTAAAATTTCCAGAGTGCACTTTGACATACTGCCAGATAGCCAGCCAATTTCAGGCTTCGCTTAAGTAGCCCAAGGATGAAATGCTCTCTTCATATTTATTGTTAAAAAATATATTCAGACTTCTGGGAAAACCTTTTGCTTCTATCAATTTAAAATCCTAAAACAATTCAGACTACAGCAGCAGTGGGCAACCTCTGGCACGTGGCTCGCCAGGGTAAGCACCCTGGCGGGCTGGGTCTAATTGTTTACCTACTGCGTCGGCAGGTTCGGCAGACTGCGGCTCCCACTGGCCAATGGGGGCAGCAGGAGGCGGCGTGGGCGAGGGATGTGCTGGCTGCAGCTTCCCGCCACCCCCATTGGCCTGGGACGGCAAACCGCGGCCAGTGGGAGCCACGATTGGTCGAACCTGCCGACACAGCAGGTAAAACAAATCGGCCCGACCCGCCAGGGTGCTTACCCTGGCGAGCCGCATGCCAGAGGTTGCCAACCCCTCAACTAGAAATTAGCAGAAATTGTCAAGGATCTTTGCTATTATGCTTAACTATTGCAACAGTCCCCCAGTATAACTTGCTAGTTTTCTAGTAAGCCCTCTGGCCATTTACATGAGTAAACAATATTAAAACAAATTTCAAAACAAACATCACTGCATCATATCCGACACTTTAGCTTACCATACAAGGTATAATTTAAGATCCTGTTCCTCATCTTAAAAGCCCTAAATGGGCTTGGACCCAGTTACGTCAGAGACCACCTCTATTTCTGCACTGTGACAAAGCAGCTGTGATCAGCAAAGACACTTCAACTGAAAAAGGCAAGACTACACCTCATACTGGTCTGGGTCACTGTATCCTTAATGGAGGGTCTAAGATTGTAAAATTGGCTGCATCAGTCTTGCCACCTTCAGGACATGGTGCAAGACCACTTCTTCATGCAGGCATTCTGGGTGGGATTTCAAGTGTTCAGGATGAGCAATTCTGAAATCCCAATTATTACAAACACATTAGTGAAGTCACTCCAACATCACTTGATGTCTGACCATTGAAATGATGATGGAGAGGGGAACAGAGAAGGTACAACTGGGCTGTACTCTCTGAGTACATCTTCCTTGGACATAAAATGAATGTCTAAAGCACCCAGACAATACAGTGACACATTTTAGAAATGGAAGAATAATAAATCCCTCATCAGTAGGAAAGAGAGCCCCTAAATGTGCTGTAATACTAATTCTGAGACATGCACCTGAACTGGGTCTATGCGAGCTTATCAACAATAAAACATTTATATTACCTGGCACTTCTGGAGCTTTGATCAGGGTGACTGCGTATTCATCTTTGAAAGCCTGCTTTAACACACATGCCATGATCATTGCACAGGAACGCCAATAGGCCTGTAATAAAGAGCATTTCAAATAAATTTACTATACTGAAGTTGCCAATTCATGCCAGACTAGTTCAGCTATTGATTCAAATAGTGAGTCTTCCTTTAAAACTGAATTCCTCATAAATTTGCTAGTTTCCATTGTGCATTAGTATTTTAATACAATGGGCATATTTTATCAATTATTTATACAGTGCTACAAACATAAGATTTACTAAATTGAACACCAGGTGCACCCTTCCGGGAGAAGCTTTGAATCAACAGTCCACCCATGTAGATTTAACTGCAGGAGCAGGTTCTAAGAGACAGGTCAACTGATCAGGTAGAGAAAGGTGCAGGAAAATTACAGGTGAGAAAACAAGGTATAAAAGATTTCCAGAAAAAAGGTATTTCAAGGGAGGGATCTGAAAGAGGATGAAGAGAGCATCTTGCAGATTGCTGAAGTTGCAGGAGGCAGCATGAAAGAGAATGAAGAGAGCATGAGAAGGAGATAAAGGAAGAGGCAAGGAGGGAGGGATGCAAGCAGTATATCAAGTGAGAGAAGAATTAACAGCAAATGAAAAGAGAGGTGTAGCAAGGTGAGATTATAGAGGACGTTAAAGGTGAGGACAGGAAATACTAGATACTGCGTATCTATATCTTCAGGCCTAGTGTAAATTCTAAAGTTTACAATATTTCAAGAAAGGGGTCAAACTGGAACAGTACATAGTGATTTTGCCCCAATGACTGCATTTTGTGGTCCAGAATCTAAATTTTCATTGAGAAATAATTAAGATACTAACCCCTTATGGATGTGAAGATAAACTTCAAAATGTGAACCAGATGTAAACTAATGTAACGTCTACTAATCAAGTGTCAACTTGAGTCTTTGGACAACCTGAAACAATAGCTCTGATGCCTGAACTGACACTTTAATCATCAACATTATTACGTATATTATTCATGCCAACAGAATTCAAGGAAGCAGATGGACATGGAACTTGAGTTGTGGGGTGGAGTTTAGGAGACTACCACTTATTTCTTCCAATGCAACCCTGTTTTAAAGCAGAGGGAACACTAACCCAGCTTATGCACTCTTCTGCCAAAATGATTTTTTACTGAAGTTAACATCACTGACTACAAATGTAAAGTATTTTTAGTGTGCAATATAAGTAATATTCCTCACATCATCTTTGAAAGGTATGTAGTAAGTACCATTTGACCCTTTTACATATGGGTTAACAGAAAGACAGAGTTTAAGTGACTTGGAAAAGATCACACAGTCAGGAACAGAATTCAGCAGTTCTGACTCTCAATCCTACAATATTCTTCTGTATCCACGTGTGGTCTCATGTTCTACACTTAGATTATAAGCAATTTGGGGCAGACTCTTTTTATTCTGTGTTTGTACAGTGGAGTTCTGATCAACAACTGGGATCCTAAGCGCTACTACAATAATATGTAACAAAAAACATTCCTACATTACAAACTAGGATATTAGAACTGATGGATCAAATTTATAAACAAATATATTTGGTGAAAACAATAGATATTTACATGTGAGGTCCCTTCCAACCCTGATATTCTATGATTCTATGTAGTGACAAATCAACTCTTTACCATATTGGAGCTAGTATTAAGGGACTAAAGACATACTACAAATACAGCTACTTCTACTCCTCCTCTCCCTGTCTGAAACCGGTTGTAGACCCTTTTTTCTTCTATATAATGAACAATCTTTAGTGTAGAGTTATTAGCAGACTAAAATTACAATGTTTAGGCTATACATTTTTAGTTGTTACAGAAATTTAGACTAAAAACTTATTTTATGCATCCTACTATACTTTCAGTAAAGCTTCTCAACAGGGTTATTACCAGCTACTCCAGTGTCTACCTTGTTCATATGGAGCTTGAAGGAAAAGGTTTCTTATATCTTAATGATTTTCCTGCATTAATACAACTCTTGATTTCTCTAAAGTGCACGCTAAGATTTTGCTTTCATATATATGTGCAAAAATTGGTGGAGATAGTAGACTGTCCAAACAGCAATAGAGATGAAGCCAACAAGAAATGTGTGATTTTAACAACTTGCATTTTCTCATGTAACCAAAAGAGCTAGAATTTCATTCAAACTACCACCTAATGCCCTAACCTACTCACTGAAGTCAATAGAAAAAACTTCCATGGGAGTTGAATCAGGCCATAAGAGAGGAAAAATTGCATAAAGAAATAAGACGCTGATATACCTTGTTCACTTCCTCTGGATTTTCGTCTTTGAAGGTAAGAAACTGAATTTCACATGATTTGGTCAAAGGCCGATACATGTCCCAAAGCTCTCCATCCACAAGGGCCAATACTGATTTCTTACAATGCCATTCACTTAAGTCTAAAAAAGAAGTGAAAGAATTCAAGGCAGTTATCAACATCCCTCTAAGATAGCTAAATTTGCAATTCTACACTTATTATACCAAAATGGAAGTATCATTGCTTGAAAAACCTGTGTGTGGGAATGCTATCAGAATCCACAGAAATTAACTTTTTTTTTTTAAATCCCACTATCTGTATTTTATACATGCCAAACTGAAATACTATGTTTGTATTATTACCTGGACCACTATGTTCGTCTTTGTAATTACCATGATAGTAGTATGTGCCAGTTTGGATGGTAAATACATTTATCAGAAAAGTGATTTTGATAGACAATGGAACAAACAGTTTGTGATTCCATTTACTTACGCATGGCACAATTGTATGGAGTAGACAAAGCTTTGTTCATAACAAATAAAGTGCCAGGATGAGATTTGCCAACATATTTTACTTCAATCTTCTCAATTCGCGGATACAAAGACAACTGTCTCTCTTTCTCCTTAGTGAAGAGTTTATTGCGCATCTGAACAATCTCAGGTGTTGACAGTCGAGAAGCAGGAGCTGTTGAAATAAACCCTGGAAAAAGAAGTGATCTAACTAAGCAACATAGAGCTTCTCAAGATATTTCACAAACAGATATAAATAGACTAATTGGCATCTTCAATGAGCAGAAAAAAAAGAACCACTAACTCAACCTTTAATTATAATATAACTGTATCCATATTGCAATGGCACTAACTTCCAGTTCACACTTAACATTTGTAATAACCACTCCTTATGCAAAAACCTGATCCTAAATATTCAAGTTAAATAACATGTTCTTTAAATAGAACGGCTCAGCACAAACCTAAAATCTTACTTGTAATCTTTCAGACTCTGCATTTGACTTTATTACAAGCCATGATTGCATCTGTGTCCCTCTACTTTCTCCTCATGAATAAATAAGAGGAATTGTGGGATAATTCTCTCTCATAAGAACTTGCATTCTGATCCTGTATGGAAAATCTTTGCTGCATCATGTCCTGTACACTGCCCCCAACTGCAGAAGAATAACCTGATGCTTTAAAAGAACCCAAAAATCCAGGAATAATTAGTTTAACTATGCAATGGTGCCCAAGAGGAAACATTCCTTTCTGACTCCTACAACAATAGTCTTACATCCTGAAGTCTGAGATTTGATTACCCATACCTTAGCATGAATAACTACAAAAATTATTGTCCATATTTATCCAGAGCCATTTTTAACTCAATGATTATAAATGATAAGCACCTCAGATCAAATACATTAGCTAAGTCCAAATAGAATAAGTTATAAAAAATTTACCAACTGACATCTCAGCCTTTACCGTAATAATTTTCTTGCCTATTTAAAAAAGTTTATTTATCCCACATAACTGAATTTTGCAAACCTCATTTTATTTTAAAATGTAAATGTTATTATTTATACAAGTGAGTCTGCAGACCATGAGTACGCACACACACACACACACACCCTCCATGTGGTTTCCAAAATGTTTCACATTCTGTAGCCCACGAGGAAAAGATCCATGGATCGCTGGTGATGCACAACCAAACAAAACATTTTGGAAATTAGGTGTGTGGAGGGGGAGATAATATTACAAAGAAACCTGCACAATACAAGAGCTGCTTCCAACGTCATAAATTGTGCCTAGACAGATAAACCACTGACTTATAACTGAGGCCTGGTCCACACTAGGAATTTACCTTGGTATACCTACATCTCTCGGGGGTGTGAAAAAGCCACACCTGTGAGAGATGTGACTGACCTAACCCCCAGTGTAGACTGTGCTAGGTCAGCACAAGAATTCTTTGGTCAAACTAGCTACTGCTTCTTGGGGGGGTGGATTAACTACAGCAACGAGAGCCGGGCGGGGGAGCCAGGCTCCCGGCAGGGAGATTTGTGCCTCGTGTGTGGTCAGCTGCTCCATTCCCGGTGGCAAGTGGGGAGCCAAGAAGCCCAGTGCCGCTGCTCCAATCCCAGCAGGGAGCCAAGAAGCCCAGCTGGAGAGCCAGGATCTGGCTTTCTGGTCAATTTCACAGCTCCAGCATAGGTAGCGTCTATGGTCACTACATTACAGACCTATATCGCTTTAACTACACCACTCACGGATGTGAAAAATCTATATGCCTGAGCAATGTAGTCATACCAACCTAACACACACACACTTAGAGAGCACTAGGTTAGTGGGAGAGGTGAGCTAAAACCGCTCAGGGAGGTGGATTAACTATGCCAGGAAAGAGCTCTCTCCTGTTGGTGTAGAGCAGGGGCGGGCAAACTTTTTGGACTGAGAGCCGCATCAGATTTTGGAAACTGTATGGAGGACCACTTAGAGGAGGCTGCGCCTCCCCAAACAGCCAGATGTGGCCCAGCCCCAGATCCCCCGCAACCCGCTTCTTGCCCTGGCGCCCCCCCCCGGACCCCTGCCCCATCCACCACCCCCTGCTCCCTGTCCACCCCAGGAACTCCCACCCCTGACTGCCCCCCCCCCGCCGCCGCCACCCCCATCCAACCCCTCCTCTCATTCCTGATGGCCCGGGGACCCCAGCCCCATCCAACCACCCCTTCTGCCTGACCTCCCCGACCCCTATCCACACTCCTGCCCCCTGACCACCACCCCGCACTCCCCTGCCCTCTATCCAGCCCCCCACCGAGCCAGACACGCCACCGTGCAGCAGAGCTCCGGGTCCAGCCGCGGCTCTGCAGCGGCGCTGGCGGCGGGGCGAGCTGAGGCCGCGGGGGAGGGGGAACAGCGGGCAGGGGCCGGGGGTCACCTCCCGGGCCAGGCGCTATGGGGCCGGGCAGCAGGGTCCCGTGGGCCGCAGTTTGCCCGCCTCTGGGGCAGAGCCTCTTCCTCAAAGTGCCGCGCCGTTGTAGCGGCAGATGTGCCCTGGGCTGGCGCGCTGCGGGGACGCGGCTGCGGCATTTGAGGGGCAGGCAAAGCCCGGGTCGGGACTGAGCCCGGCAGAGCGGGGGGAGCGGCTGTTCGCACCCACCACGCTGCTGGGGGCAAACGGCGCCCAACCTCCCCCACGGGCCGGCCCCCCCCCCAGTGCAGGGCCGGGGTCACTCACGGGCGCGGCGGCTCCGCAGGTTGCGGGTCGCCCAGCGCGCGGCCATGGCCCAGCGGCTGCTGCTCCCTGCGGCCTCCCCAAGCGCGCGCGCGCGCACCCGGCGCAGGGTCCCCCGGAAACACGGGCCGCGGCGCAGGGATCCGGCCGCCTCACCCGCTAGGGGCGGGGTCCGAATGAGTCTTCGGGAAACCGCCGCCGCCACCGCCGCGTGCGACCCTGGGCCGTATCCTTCCGCGGGGAGCGGGCCCCGGGCCAGTGCTTCTAGGTCCTGGGAAATGTCCCCAGACCTGGGAATGTGTGAGTAAAATGTTTCAACCTGGGAAACTGGGAATTTTCATTCAGAACATTTTTACTCACACATTCCCAGATTTGGGGAAATCCCCCAGGATCTAGAAGCACCGTAAAAAAAAACTTTATCTGGGGATGTTTCACCAGTTTTGGGAAATTTTTAGCGCTGGGTTGGGAAAAGTTGGCATCACACAGTATAGAAGCACTGGTCCCGTCTGCACGTTCGGGGCCTGAGTGACGCTCATGGTGTAACGGGGCCCCCACATGAAATCCCATTTCATAAGCAGGTTGCTGCATTCTGCACTAGCTGCAATTTTTAAATGGTTTTAAGCTGTGCCATTGCGTAGATGCATTGCAGTGTCCCGTTTCAAGTTGGATAACATATAACTACGCAGCCATCAGGGATCCCCTCTCTACTATATCCCGGCTTTAAAGTACATAGACTGAGGAGACCTTGGAATTAAAAATGTTCCACCACAAACTGCCCAATAATTTTCCTCCCACAAAACAAGATTTGAGTCTCGCTCAGGTCGATACCCAGACCCTGTCAACATAAGAAGATGATTTCGTGGACAAAGTAAACTTCCTAAATTCCTTAGAACAAGTTTGTTACAATTTTCTTGTGTGGACTCATGGCAGTGATTCAGCCAGATCACAACAGGGCAAAGATATGACAGACACTGAGCATGTGATTATCTGACATCATTGTTTTGACAATTGTTTTGTCATCATTAACTCCTCTGGAAGTTAAAACATTTAAGAAATGGAAAAATTGTTATACCTAAATTCACAATTTAAAAATGAATTTAGAAAACACTGACAGAGTTGCAATGAATCTGCATTCAGTTAAAGAGTTTCCATCTTCAGAAGAAATATGAACCAGGATGTTAACATATAGGATTGGGAACCAGGACTTCTAAGGTGTATACTTGGCTCTATCACTGATTAAGGCCTGGGCTACACTACAGCATTAGATTAACAGCTTACTTCAACCTAATTACGTCAGTGTCCACACTACAGCCTTGTCCGGTCAATGTAAGTGCCCTATTACACTGACATAATTCCACTTCCACTAGAGCCATAGCGCTTATGTTGGTGTAGTTAGAGTGAGCCAGTGTTTGTGTAGACACTGCCTTACTTGTATCTGCTGTTGGCTGTCTTGTCAATTTCAGGGCTCCATGCTCAGTACCAGGTTTACATGGAGCTGGGCCCATGCTCAAAATGGGCCCCGGCCTGCTCTGCTTGCACTGTGCCCTGAGACCCCACCAGGCTGCTGGCTCCCCATTTCCCCCCACCCACAACTTGCTCCTCTTGGCCTGTCTGTCCTCTGGCCTCACCTGCCTTCTTCTCTCTGCCTCCTGGCTGGACCCCAGTGCACCTCCGGCTCCAGGCAGTCTTTGCTTCCCACCACCTGTGGGGCCCCACCTGTATTCCTGGAGCTGAGTCCCCTGGGACTGGTGCAGAAGTCTGGCCAATCTCAGACTGTGTGAAGGGGGCTTGGCTGGGCCCCTCCAGGCAAGTGGGTCCTGAGGGAGCCTGGCTGGGGCAGACCCTGGCCTGGCTTGTTGTGCCATTTCCGAGGGGCCGAAGCAATTCCCCACCCTGGGGCCAGCCCTGGCTGCTCTGGTGGCTCAGCCCAGCAGACACAGTCACCTCCCAGTGAGTGTGGCCAGGAGGCAGGGCATGGGGGAGTGGGTCTCTGAAGGGCCTAGGGTGGGAAGGGGTGCTGGGCTGTGAGGGGGTGTATCTATTGGGTTATCCGGGAGAGGGGGCGGGCGGAAGCCCACCCCATGCTAACGGATCCCCCCCCCAGCCTAAGGGGAGGATCCACAGGGCCTCGGAAACCCACTAAGTGCGGGGGACAACTAATAAAAGAACAGGGACAGGAGTGAGGTCAAAGGGTCATAAGGAGGGAGCCTAATGGGGACACCGAGCAGAGAACCCCGGACAGCGCCCACTGCTCCTCGAAGGCGTCAAGGGAGCCAGCGGACGCCGCCCAGAGGAACTCCGCCCGGAGACGTGAGCGGACGAGGGACCGGAAACAAGCCCCACAGTCGCAGGAGTCTCCGTCGGCCAACCTCCTCTCCCTGGTCGCGTGGATGGTCTTTTTAGCCAGGGCGAGGAGGAGGTTGACCAGGAGGTCCCGCGACTTTGTGGGGCCACGGATAGGGAGTGCATGGATAAGGAGGTGAGGGGAAAAGTGCAGCCAGAAACGTAACAGAATGTCGGTGAGGAGCCGGTATAGGGGCTGCAACCTGGCACACTCTAGGTAAACATGCGCCAGGGTCTCCCTCACGCCGCAGAAGGGGCAGGTGTCCGGGACAGGGGTGAACCGCGCCAAGTACACGCCCGTGCTCACGGCCCCGTGAAGGAGCCGCCAGCTGATATCCCCGGCGGGCCTTGGGACCAGGGTGGAGTACAGGCTGTCCCACCGGGGCTCCTCACCCTCCACAGGTGGCAAGAGGTCCCGCCACTTGGTGTCGGGGCGGGACACGAGGGTGAGGAAGTGAACGGTGTGGAGCACGAGCGCGTAGAGTAGTTTCCTTGGCGCGGTTTGAAAACGGACCGGCTGCAGATCGTGCAGCCGGCTTGCGGAGAAGGGGTGGGGGGGCCGGTCGGGTCTACGGGGCAGACGCCCGATGAAAAGCTCTGGAGGGCTCGGGGTGGGGGGTGGGCGGGGCGTGCCCTCACGCAGGACCCGGTCGAGGTAGGCCCGAGCAGCGGGCGGCAAAGCGGCCTTCACCTCCTGTAGTACGAGCCGGGGAGTACACGGTCTGGAGAGCCCCATACGCCGAGCGAGCGTCAGGGGATCCAGCCAGTCTCCCCGGTCGTAGTCCAGGAGGTCTCCGACCCTGGTAGCTTCCGCCAGGTCCAACCTCTGGCGCACCGCGGGGGACTCCGCCACCTGCACACGGAGCTGGGGGTTGTGTAGCAGGGGCTCCGCGAGGAGATCTGCCCCCTCGGTGGCCGCCAAGGACCTGGTCGCAGAGAACAGCTTCCAGGTCCGGAGGAGGTCCTGGTAGAAGACCGGCAGCCCGGAGAGGTCTCGCGGAAGGCCCCTCGGGTCGAGATAAAGGAGCTGCCGGTCGTATCGGAGCCCTCAGAAGCGGCGCAGGAAGGCGTGCGCCAGGGCTTTCCATGCCGGACTACCCGCACCATAAAGGAGCCTCTGCAGTGCCTGGAGGCGGAAGACGTGGACCTGAGTGCGCAGGCACTTCAGGCCCTGCCCTCCCTCCTCCAGGGGCAGGTGGAGCACCCCTGCAGGGACCCAGTGCAGTCCTGGCCAAAAGAACTCCAGAACCACCTTCCGGAGGTCGGTCAGGAACCCCGGGGCCGGGACCAGGGTGTTGAGCCAGTACCAGAGCATGGACAGGACCAGTTGATTGAGCACCAGTGCCCTCCCTCGGAGGGAAAGGCACCGGAGGAGTCCTGTCCATGTCCGGAGCCGCTCCGCCACCCTGCCCTGCAAACCTTGCCAGTTCTCCGGTGGAGAGGGATGCGTGGCAGAAAGGTAAACGCCGAGATAGAGCAGCGGACCCGCGCTCCACCGGATGGCCTGAAGCGCGGGTGGGAGGGAGCTTGCCTGCCACCCGTCCCCGACCACCAGGCCAGAGCTCTTGACCCAGTTGACCCGGGCGGAGGAGGCCGCCGAGTACACGGCCTGGCAGGCCTCCACCCGCGCCAAGTCACCCGGGTCCTGGACCACGAGGAGCACATCGTCGGCGTACGCCGACAGGACCAGCCGCAGCTCCGGCTCCCGAAGCACCAACCCCGTCAACCTCCTGCGGAGGAGACAGAGGAAGGGCTCAATCGCCAGGGCGTACAGCTGGCCCAAGAGGGGGCACCCCTGCCGCACTCCCCGCCCGAAGCTGACCGGCTCGGTCAGGGTCCAGTTGAGCCTGACCAGACACTCCGCAGAAGCGTACAGCACCTGGAGAAAACCCACAATCTGGGACCCGAAGCCTAACGCCTGCAGAGTGCCCAGGAGATACCCGTGGTCCACCCTGTCGAACGCCTTCTCCTGATCCAGGGACAGGAGGGCGAACGACAGACCATCCCTGCACCCAAGCTCCAAGAGATCCCGGACCAGATACAGGTTGTCGAAGATGCTACGGCCCGGGACGGTGTAGGTCTGGTCTGGGTGGATCACGTCCTCCAGCACGGCCCCCAGCCGCAGCGAGATGGCCTTGGCTACGATCTTGTAGTCCGTGCTGAGGAGCGAGACGGGACGCCAATTCCATAAGTCGCGGAGGTCCCCCTTCTTCGGCAGTAAGGCGAGCACGGCTCGCCTGCACGAGAGAGGGAGGATCCCGCTCCGCAAGGACTCGGCCCAGACGCTGACCAGGTCCGGGCCGAGGACGTCCCAGAACACGCGGTAGAACTCCACGGTCAGCCCGTCCATGCCCGGAGACTTGTTGGTGGGCATGCGGCGGAGGGCGTCCGAGAACTCGGCCAGAGAGAGAGGCAGCTCTAGCCGGTCCCTGTCGCCCGCGCTGACCGTCGGGAGCCCGTCCCAGAGCACTCTGCAAGCGGCAGGATCGGTTGGATCCGGGGAGAAAAGGCGCGCGTAGAAGGTCCGGGCCCTCTCGCACATCTCCGCCGGATCCGTGAGGGGGGAGCCGTCCTCCGCCAGAAGGCAGGTGACGTGCTTCTTGGCCCCCCTCCTTTTCTCCAGGGCATAGAAGAAGCGGGAGCCGCGATCCATCTCCCGAAGGAGGCGGATGCGGGATTGAACAAAGGCGCCCCGGGCCCGATAGTCTTCGAGGACCCGGAGCTCCTCCCGCTTCTCCCGGCACGCCCCGCAAAGGGATGGATCCTCGGGGTTGGCGGCCAGACGCCTCTCCAGCTCTAAGACCTCCCGCTCCAACTGCCCTATCGCCGCATCCCTCCGTCGGCTGGCGCCCTGGGTGTAGTCACGGCAGAAGAGCCGGGCACGCACCTTCCCCACATCCCACCACCGCCGCGCCGAGGGAAAGGCACGCCGCTGCCCTCGCCAGGCCAGCCAGAACTCCCGGAAGGACGCCACGAAGCCCCCATCCTCCAGCAAGCTGTTGTTAAAGTGCCAATAGGCCGGCCCCGGCCTCTCCACACAGAGAGAGGCCGTCACGGTGACGAGGTGGTGGTCCGAAAATGGGGCCGGCCGGACGCTGGAGGACTGGGCCCGTGAGAGATGGAACCGTGATAAATAGATGCGGTCCAACCGGGAGCGGCACGACCGATGGGCTTCCACCCGGACATAGGTGAACGTGGAGGCATCGTCCGGGTGGTGGTCGCGCCAGACGTCCACCAGGGAGTGATGGGTGACAATCTCCCGGAGGACGTCCGCGGCGGCCGGGCTCTGCTCGGTCCCCGAGCGGTCCCGCTCCTCTAGGACGGTGTTGAAGTTCCCGCCCAGGACCAGGCACTCGCGAGGATCCAAGGAGCCGAGGAAGGCGGACGCCTGCTGGTAGAACTGCAGCCGCTCCGGGGCCGATGTCGGGGCATAGACGTTGACGAGGTTGACCACGAGCCCCTCCATGCGGATCCGGAGGTGCAGCAGGCGGCCCGGCACAGCCTCGGCGACCCCCAGCACCTCGGGCCGTAGGTCGGGGGAGAACAGGGTGGCCACTCCAGCCCGACGGGTTGTGAGATGGCTGAAGTAGACCCCGTCCCCCCACTCCAGCCGCCAGCTAGCTTCGGCGGCCGGATCCGTGTGGGTCTCCTGCAGGAAAACCACAGAGTACCCCCCCTCCCGAAGGAAGGAGAGCACCTGGCTCCTGCGGAAGCCCACCCTACAGCCCCGGGTGTTCAGTGTGGCAAAGGTGACGAGTGCCATGAGGAGGGCTGGGGGGGATCCTCATCGGCAGGGGCGCTCACGGCCCCCGTTGGGCCGCGCAGCAAACCGTGGCCCACCCCGAAGGTGAGCAAGGAGTCACGGAATTTGCGCACCCGATGGTAAGCCGCAGCACCCTGCTTCCCGGTCCTCTTTCCCTCCCCCATGAGGGCCCTCGTGGCCAGGAGGATTTCGTGGAAGTCCCCCCAGCGCTGGAGAGCAAGCGGGATCTTGTTGCGGGAGCCCCGGACGTCCTCCAGGAACTCCTGCAACTCCTCCCTCAGCGTATGGGGGGATGGGGCCTCTGGCGCAGCCCCGTGGCCTATTGGGACGGGCAATCAAGGGGCGGACCCCGGCTCAGTGGGGGGCGGCAGAGGGAAGAGTGCAGCCCCTAGTGGGTCGGGACTGTGAAACTCAAAGGCCGCTCCCTGGGAGTCATCCTCCGGGAAAGGGAAGGGGAAAGGGAAGGAGACAGCTCCAGGGGCAGCAATAACATCACGGGAGGTGGAGGGGGCAGGGACGGGGTCAGGAGCAGGGGTCGGGGGAAGGACAGAGTCGGGATCCTGGGCCGCAGGAGCTGAACCATCAGTAAGCGGCTCCTCGCGGCCAGGTACGGGGGTTTGAGGGGTAGGGAGGGGGTCCCCAGCAACACCGGGCTCGGGCTCAATGGCAGGTAGAGCAGCCTCGGCGCGGGGAGATGCAGAACCCTCAGGGGGGCCCCTGCCCGGGAAGGAACCCGATTGCCCCGCGCCACCGAGGGACACCCCTGGTAGCCCTTCTCCCGGCCACGAGGCACCGGCCGTCGCCACAGCAGGCTCGGCGGCCAGCAGCAGGGTGCCGTTTGCAGCCGGGCAGGTTGAGGGGTCCAGGGGACCCTCGGAGGCAGGAGCGGACATGGCAGTCAGGATGAGGGAACACGGGGAAGGGGAAGCCAGGGTGAGGTCGGCTAGATCGAGGCCCGTGGGCAGAGGGTCGTCCTCCCCCGGGGTGACCGGGGTCAGACCCAGGGCCTCGATCTCCGCAAAGATGGAGGGGAGCTCACCTCCCACCACCCCGGGGTCCTCCCCACTCGCGCCCGAGGCGACGCTCACCTCGGGTAGTGCAGGGGGTACAGGCGGCAAGGGAACAGGAGGGGCCGCAGCGGAGGCCTCCGCAGGGGGGGACTGCGGAGGGGGGATGGTGGTACCCCCCGGTGCTGCCACGTCTGCCCTAGCCATCATCGGCAGATGGGTCAACCCCTGGGGCACGGCGGAAGGCTCGGTGTCAGCGGCCCCCTTTCTGGTCTTGCGGGGGTTTTCCGCGTCAGATGGCATGAGCGGAGTCCGAGCCTTCCGCTTGCCCCGCTTACCCTGTACCCGGGTCCAGCCCTCCATGGCATCGTCTTCGGGCTGGTCGACAGGGGTTGGGTTGGGGGGCAAGGATGCCTGTTCGGGGGCTTGGAGAGGCACTGGGGGGACAGTAGGAGAGAGGGAAGAGTCCCCCTGGGGAGAGCCCTCTCCCACGCCCGGCAGTACCCCTGCCGCACCCTCCTCCACAGGCCCCGCCAGAGTGCAAGCAGCAGAGGCAGGGCTCTCCCGCTCATCTGGGCGCACTGGAGGACGGACCCCTGAGGCCTGAGCGGGAGCAACGATGGGCTGAGGAGGAGGAGGGGCGACTCTGGGCACCGGGCGGCCAGGGGCGCCGGCGACGACGGGG
Organism: Mauremys mutica; assembly: GCF_020497125.1. NCBI lineage: Eukaryota > Metazoa > Chordata > Testudines > Geoemydidae > Mauremys > Mauremys mutica. The sequence continues at coordinate 194,564,446 of NC_059072.1, forward strand.
CCGGCACCCTGCCGGGGCTCGGGGGTCCCGGGCGCTCCCCCGTGCCGGGCCAAAGGGCAGTCCCTCCGAACGTGCCCCGTCGCCTGGCAGAGGTAACACCGGGCCTCCCCCGTCGAATAGTGCACCCGGTAATGGGCCCCCTGATAGGGGACCAGGAAAGAGCCCTCGAGCGCCTCTCCGCCACGCGCCGCCGGCGGCAGTTGAAGCTGCACCTGCCGGCGGAACGAGAGGACGTGACGGAGGGCGGGGTCCTTGCAGCCCAAGGGAAGAGGGCTCACCACGGAGATGGGCTTCCCCAGAGTAGAGAGGGCGGGTAACAGGGCGACATTGGGCAGGAAGGGAGGGACGGAGGTCAGGACCACTCGGACACCCAGGTCCTCCAGCGGCTCGAGGGGGACAAACATGCCCCACACCGCCAGGCCTTTCTCCACCGCCTCCTGGGCAGCGGCCTCCGAGGCAAGGAAGAAAACCACCTTGCCGTACATTTTGGAGGCCGCCACGATGGCCGTGGGCCCCACCACCCTCGCCAGCGCCCGCACGTAGGTCTCCACGTGGGGCGAGGCGGGCACCAGGAGGCAACGGACGCCGTGCTTCCGGGTCAAGGTGGGGAAGGGGCCCTGGCCGCTGTAGACGGTAGCGGAGGCGGCGGTCGGGGGAGATTACGTAGCGGCGGGCGGGGGGGCCGCCGCCACCTGGGCGTACGCTCTGGGGGCCGAGGGAGGGGCACCCGCAGAGCTGGTGGAGGGGACAGCGGGGAGGGACGCCGCGGCCTGTGGCGGGGCCGCGGCAGCGGTGGCAGGCTCCGCCATGGAGGGCTTTATCTTCCTAGCGGGGCCTTTTCCCTTCTTCTTGCCCTGGCCCTTTCCGCCAGCTGGGGGGGCTCCCCCAGAGGCGGAAGGGGCGAGGGACGTGGCAGCAGCAGAGGACACCCCGTCGGTCGCCGCTGCCGGCGCCTCAGCGGGAGCGGTGGCAGGTGGTCCGGCAGCGGCGGGTGAGGTCGAGACTGGGAGGGTTTTGGGGGGAGCAGGCGGGGGAGGGGGGACAGGCGCTGTCCCAGGGGTCCCACCCGCCGCGTCTCCCGCCATGCTGAGTCGGGAGGGAGGGCAAACACCGGAGAAAGGGGGCAGGGGGGAAGAACAGGTCACCCGCTCCTCCCTGCTAGGCTGTGGGCAGGGAGGAGGGTGCCAAAACGCAGGGGGGGGGCAGATACGGGGACTACCAAGGACTTGGGGGGGGGGGTGTCAGGTACCGACAGAGGATTGAAATCCGGCTCCTCTAGCTGCACTAGGGGAGGGGGGGGAAACAAGAGCAATGGGGGGTGCAGTGCAAGAGTGGCAACTTAAACAGGGGAGAGGCACAAGCGCACTGATGGGACTATGGGTGCACGAAGGGAGGGGCTAATCAGGGCGAGGGGCCACGGAGGGAGGGGAGCAACCAGGCTGGGAGTGGGGCAGAGGGACCAAGGGGCTGGCGTCAGGGCTGGGGCAGGACAAACAAAGCTGCAAAGGGAGATAGGCGGGGCGGGCAGACAAACTGAAGCTGGGCGGAGGGGTGGGGGGGGAAGGCTACTAGGGGCAAAGCTAGGGGGCCTGTTGCAGAGGGGAAGGGGTCAATCCAGGGGAAGGGGGGGGGTGCGTGCACCCACAAGCACTTGTGCACAGTCAATGGCTGGCTGGCTGCTGCTGGAGGCCCAAACGGTGGCAATAGGGCGTGGCAGGCCAGGCGAGCAGCTGAGTCCCAGAGGCAGGAACCGAGGCAGATGGTAAGCAGCCTGCGGGGGTGGTGGAGGGGGCAGCGGTGGTGGTGGGGGTTGGGGGGGGAACACAGATGGACCAGGGGGCAGGCTCCACGCCACACCCCCTGTGTCCCCACAAACACAGTCTAAACCCCCACCACTAAAGCATAGTTATAGAGTTACTCAGTCTTTAAGGCCCCCTCCACAGTGGTCTTCAGAGTCCTGTGCGCTCCCCAGCAGCCGGTGGTCTTCTCAGTCCTTTTCCTTCTCCAGGCTCCAGCAGCTCCCCAGGACAAACACAGCTCCAGCAGCAGTAGCAGCAGCAACTCCTTCTCCCGCAGCCCTGGTGGCCAGGCAGGAAGGACCCCCCACAGGTGTTAGCAGCAGTAGTGGTGGTGGTGGGGTCCTGGCTTCTCCCTCCAGAGATGGGGGAGTGGGGGCTGGCCAGCAAGGCCCCCCCAACCCCTCACTCACTTGCTCAGCAGCAGCAGCAGCAGCCCAGGAAGGGAGAAGGAGCTCCAGCCAGCAAGGCAGCCAGAGAAGGGGGAATGCTCCAGCCAGCAGGGCAGCCCAAGCAGACAGAGCAGGTCCTGTATCTATTGGGTTTCCAGGAAATGGGGCGGGTGAAGCCCGCCCCATGCTAACGGAACCACCCCCCCCAGCCTAAGGGGAGGTGCCACAGAGCCTCAGAAACCCACTAATTGCGGGGGACAACTAATAAAAGAACAGGGACAGGAGTGCGGTCAAAGGGTCATAAGAAGGGAGCCTGACGGGGACACCGAGCAGAGAACCCCGGACAGCGCCCACTGCTCCTCGAAGGCGTCAAGGGAGCCAGCGGACGCCGCCCAGAGGAACTCCGCCCGGAGACGTGAACGGACTAAGGATCGGAAACAAGCCCCACAGTCGCAGGAGTCTCCATTGGCCAACCGCCTCTCCCTGGTCACGTAGATGGACATTTTTCCCAGGGCGAGGAGGAGGTTGACCAGGAGGTCCCGCGACTTCATGGGGCCACGGATACGGAGTGCATGGAGAAGGAGGTGGGGGGAAAAGTGCAGCCAGAAACGCAATAGGAGATTAGTGAGGAGCCGGTACAGGGGCTGCAGCCTGGCGCACGCTACGTAAACGTGCGCCAGGGTCTCCCTCATGCCGCAGAAGGGGCAGGCATCCGGGACAGGGGTGAACCGCGCCAAGTACACGCCCGTGCTCACGGCCCCATGGAGGAGCCGCCAACTGTTTTCTCCGGCGGGCCTCGGGACAAGGGTGGAGTACAGGCTGGCCCACCGGGGCTCCACACCCTCCACAGGTGGCAGAAGGTCCCGCCACTTGGTGTCGGGGCGGGACACGAGGGTGAGGAAGTGAAGGGTGTGGAGCACGAGCGCGTAGAGGTGTTTCCTTGGTGCGGTTTGAAAACGGACCGGCTGCAGATCATGCAGCCGGTCGTATCGGAGCCCTCGGAAGCGGCGCAGGAAGGCGTGCGCCAGGGCTCTCCATGCCGGACTACCCGCACCATAAAGGAGCCTCTGCAGTGCCTGGAGGCGGAAGACGTGGACCTGAGTGCGCAGGCACTTCAGGCCCTGCCCTCCCTCCTCCAGGGGCAGGTGGAGCACCCCTGCAGGGACCCAGTGCAGTCCTGGCCAAAAGAACTCCAGAACCACCTTCCGGAGGTCGGTCAGGAACCCCGGGGCCGGGACCAGGGTGTTGAGCCAGTACCAGAGCATGGACAGGACCAGTTGATTGAGCACCAGTGCCCTCCCTCGGAGGGAAAGGCACCGGAGGAGTCCTGTCCATGTCCGGAGCCGCTCCGCCACCCTGCCCTGCAAACCTTGCCAGTTCTCCGGTGGAGAGGGATGCGTGGCAGAAAGGTAAACGCCGAGATAGAGCAGCGGACCCGCGCTCCACCGGATGGCCTGAAGCGCGGGTGGGAGGGAGCTTGCCTGCCACCCGTCCCCGACCACCAGGCCAGAGCTCTTGACCCAGTTGACCCGGGCGGAGGAGGCCGCCGAGTACACGGCCTGGCAGGCCTCCACCCGCGCCAAGTCACCCGGGTCCTGGACCACGAGGAGCACATCGTCGGCGTACGCCGACAGGACCAGCCGCAGCTCCGGCTCCCGAAGCACCAACCCCGTCAACCTCCTGCGGAGGAGACAGAGGAAGGGCTCGATCGCCAGGGCGTACAGCTGGCCCAAGAGGGGGCACCCCTGCCGCACTCCCCGCCCGAAGCTGACCGGCTCGGTCAGGGTCCAGTTGAGCCTGACCAGACACTCTGTGGAAGCGTACAGCACCTGGAGAAAACCCACAATCTGGGACCCGAAGCCTAACGCCTGCAGAGTGCCCAGGAGATACCCGTGGTCCACCCTGTCGAACGCCTTCTCCTGATCCAGGGACAGGAGGGCGAACGACAGACCATCCCTGCACCCAAGCTCCAAGAGATCCCGGACCAGATACAGGTTGTCGAAGATGCTACGGCCCGGGACGGTGTAGGTCTGGTCTGGGTGGATCACGTCCTCCAGCACGGCCCCCAGCCGCAGCGAGATGGCCTTGGCTACGATCTTGTAGTCCGTGCTGAGGAGCGAGACGGGACGCCAATTCCATAAGTCGCGGAGGTCCCCCTTCTTCGGCAGTAAGGCGAGCACGGCTCGCCTGCACGAGAGAGGGAGGACCCCGCTCCGCAAGGACTTGGCCCAGACGCCGACCAGGTCCGGGCCGAAGACGTCCCAGAACACGCGGTAGAACTCCACGGTCAGCCCGTCCATGCCCGGAGACTTGTTGGTGGGCATGCGGCGGAGGGCGTCCGAGAACTCGGCCAGAGAGAGAGGCTTCTCTAGCCGGTCCCGGTCGCCCGCGCTGACCGTCGGGAGCCCGTCCCAGAGCACTCTGCAAGCGGCAGGATCGGTCGGATCCGGGGAGAAAAGGCGCGCGTAGAAGGTCCGGGCCCTCTCGCACATCTCCGCCGGATCCGTGAGGGGAGAGCCGTCCTCCGCCAGAAGGCAGGTGACGTGCTTCTTGGCCCCCCTCCTTTTCTCCAGGGCGTAGAAGAAGCGGGAGCCGCGATCCATCTCCCGAAGGAGGCGGATGCGGGATTGAACAAAGGCGCCCCGGGCCCGATAGTCTTCGAGGACCCGGAGCTCCTCCCGCTTCTCCCGGCACGCCCCGCAAAGGGATGGATCCTCGGGGTTGGCGGCCAGACGCCTCTCCAGCTCTAAGACCTCCCGCTCCAACTGCCCTATCGCCGCATCCCTCCGTCGGCTGGCGCCCCGGGTGTAGTCACGGCAGAAGAGCCTGGCGCGCACCTTCCCCACATCCCACCACCGCCGCGCCGAGGGAAAGGCACGCCGCTGCCCTCGCCAGGCCTGCCAGAACTCCGGAAGGAAGCCACGAAGCCCCCATCCTCCAGCAAGCTGTTGTTAAAGTGCCAATAGGCCGGCCCCGGCCTCTCCGCACAGAGAGAGGCCGTCACGGTGACGAGGTGGTGGTCCAAAAATGGGGCCGGCCGGACGCTGGAGGACTGGGCCCGTGAGAGATGGAACCGTGATAAATAGATGCGGTCCAACCGGGAGCGGCACGACCGATGGGCTTCCACCCGGACATAGGTGAACGTGGAGGCATCGTCCGGGTGGTGGTCGCGCCAGACGTCCACCAGGGAGTGATGGGTGACAATCTCCCGGAGGACGTCCGCGGCGGCCGGGCTCTGCTCGGTCCCCGAGCGGTCCCGCTCCTCTAGGACGGTGTTGAAGTTCCTGCCCAGGACCAGGCACTCGCGAGGATCCAAGGAGCCGAGGAAGGCGGACGCCTGCTGGTAGAACTGCAGCCGCTCCGGGGCCGATGTCGGGGCATAGACGTTGACGAGGTTGACCACGAGCCCCTCCATGCGGATCCGGAGGTGCAGCAGGCGGCCCGGCACAGCCTCGGCGACCCCCAGCACCTCGGGCCGTAGGTCGGGGGAGAACAGGGTGGCCACTCCAGCCCGACGGGTTGTGAGATGGCTGAAGTAGACCCCGTCCCCCCACTCCAGCCGCCAGCTAGCTTCGGCGGCCGGATCCGTGTGGGTCTCCTGCAGGAAAACCACAGAGTACCCCCCCTCCCGAAGGAAGGAGAGCACCTGGCTCCTGCGGAAGCCCACCCTACAGCCCCGGGTGTTCAGTGTGGCAACGGGGACGAGTGCCATGAGGAGGGCTGGGGGGGATCCTCGTCGGCAGGGGCGCTCACGGCCCCCGTTGGGCCGCGCAGCAAACCGTGGCCCACCCCGAAGGTGAGCAAGGAGTCACGGAATTTGCGCACCCGATGGTAAGCCGCAGCACCCTGCTTCCCGGTCCTCTTTCCCTCCCCCATGAGGGCCCTCGTGGCTAGGAGGATTTTGTGGAAGTCCCCCCAGCGCTGGAGAGCAAGCGGGATCTTGTTGCGGGAGCCCCGGACGTCCTCCAGGAACTCCTGCAACTCCTCCCTCAGCGTATGGGGGGATGGGGCCTCTGGCGCAGCCCCGTGGCCTATTGGGACGGGCAATCAAGGGGCGGACCCCGGCTCAGTGGGGGGCGGCGGAGGGAAGAGTGCAGCCCCTAGTGGGTCGGGACTGTGGAACTCAAAGGCCGCTCCCTGGGAGTCATCCTCCGGGAAAGGGAAGGAGACAGCTCCAGGGGCGGCAATAACATCACGGGAGGTGGAGGGGGCAGGGACGGGGTCAGGAGCAGGGGTCAGGGGAGGGACAGAGTCGGGACCCTGGGCCGCAGGAACTGAACCATCAGTAAGCGGCTCCTCGCGGCCAGGCACGGGGGTTTGAGGGGTAGGGAGGGGGTCCCCAGCGACACCAGGCTCGGGCTCAACGGCAGGTAGAGCAGCCTCGGCGCAGAGAGATGCAGAACCCTCAGGGGGGTCCCCGCCCGGGAAGGAGCTCGGTTGCCCCGCACCACCGAGGGACACCCCTGGTAGCCCTTCTCCCGGCCACGAGGCACCGGCCGTCGCCTCAACAGGCTCGGCGGCCAGCAGGAGGGTGCCGTCCGTAGCCGGGCAAGTCGAGGGGCCCAGGGGACCCTCGGAGGCGGGAGCGGATGCAACAGGAGGGACGGTGGAGCATGGGGAAGGGGAAGCTGGGGTGAGGTCAGCTAGGTCGAGGCCCAGTAGCAGAGGGTCGTCCTCCCCCGGGGTGACCGGGGTCAGACCCAGGGCCTCGATCTCCGCAAAGATGGAGGGGAGCTCACCTCCCACCACCCCGGGGTCCTCCCCACTCGCGCCCGAGGCGACGCTCACCTCGGGTAGTGCAGGGGGTACAGGCGGTAAGGGAACAGGAGGGGCCGCAGCGGAGGCCTCCGCAGGGGGGGACTGCGGAGGGGGGATGGTGGTACCCCCCGGTGCTGCCACGTCTGCCCTAGCCGTCATCGGCAGATGGGTCAACCCCTGGGGCACGGCGGAAGGCTCGGTGTCGGCGGCCCCCTTTCTGGTCTTGCGGGGGGATTCCGCGTCAGATGGCATGAGCGGAGTCCGAGCCTTCCGCTTGCCCCGCTTACCCTGTACCCGGGTCCAGCCCTCCATGGCGGGCCTTGGGACCAGGGTGGAGTACAGGCTGGCCCACCGGGGCTCCTCACCCTCCAGGTGAGCAAGAGGTCCCGCCACTTGGTGTCGGGGCGGGACACGAGGGTGAGGAAGTGAACGGTGTGGAGCACGAGCGCGTAGAGTTGTTTCCTTGGCGCAGTTTGAAAACGGACCGGCTGCAGATCGTGCAGCCGGCTTGCGGAGAAGGGGCGGGGGGGCCGGTCGGGTCTACGGGGCAGGGGACCGATGAAAAGGTCCGGAGGGCTCAGGGAGGGGGGCGGGCGGGGCGTGCCCTCACGCAGGACCCGGTCGAGGTAGGCCCGAGCAGCGGGCGGCAAAGCGGCCCTCACCTCCTGAAGTACGCGCCGGGGAGTACACGGTCTGGAGAGCCCCATCCGCCGAG